>NC_073249.2:77757500-79007500 GCF_029289425.2 Pan paniscus
GGGGTTTTGTGCAAACACAGCAAAGACCTCAGAAGATCCTAAATTCTCACCTCTAGCTCACCTTGAGGCTCTGCATAAGCAGGAAGTTAGGATTAAGGCAGAGTTGTAAACTGTCTGCCTGAGCATTGAAGCCATACCCCAAAATGCACATTGAGAGCTTTGGTAAATGTTTAGCGATTTACTGACTCTGGTATTTAAGAAGATCCCTGTCCTGACCACCAAAAAAAAATGCTGAGCAAAGACTTAAGTGGCCACACACGACAAAGAATATAGACTTGCAGAATTGGTTCATGAAAATTAGTAACCAAATAAATAGCACCTGCAGCAACAATAAACAGCAACGAAAACTGGAAGGGAGAGAGGAATCTGGTTTCTAGTGCTGCCACATCACATTATTTAAATATCTAATTTTCAACAAAAAAATTTTAAGATATGCAAAGAAAGTATGGCCCACCCAAAAGAAAATATACAGTCAATAGAAACTGTCCCTGAACAATCCCAGAAATTGAAATTACTAGACAAAGGCTTTAAATCATCTATTTTAAATATGTTTTAAAAACTAAAAAAAAAAAATAATCTAAAGAACAAAAAGAATGTATGAGAATAATGTTTCACCAAATACAGAATATCAGTAAGGAGACAGAAAATTTTTTTTAAAAGAACCAAATAGAAAATCTGGAGATAAAATAACTGAAATAAAAAAATTCACTATAGAGATTTGATAGCAGATCTGAACAGGCAGAAAGAATCAGCAAACTTGAAGACAGATCAATTGAGATTGTTCCTCACAGTCTAAGGAAAAGAAAGACAAAAGAAAGAATGAAGAAACATGAACAAAGTCTCAGAGATCGGTGAAAACATCATACCAACATACATACCAACATACACATAATGTGATTCTCAGAAAGAGAAGAGGAGAGAAAGAGGAAGAAAGAATAGTTGAAGAAATAATGGCTGAAAATTTATCAAATTTGATTTAAAAAGCATTAATCTACACATCCAAGAAGGTCAACAAACTCCAAGTAGGATAAACTCAACAAGATCTGTACCTACAGATATCATAATCAAACTGCCAAAAGAAAAAAAAAAAAAATCTTGAAAGCAGCAAGAGAGAAGAAAATCATGTTCAAAGGATCCTCAATGAGATTGACAGCTGAATTTTGACCATGGAGGTCAGATGGTAGTGGGATGACATACTCAAATTGATGAAAGGAAAAAAACTTTAAGTAAAAATTATCCTTCAAAATTTAAGGAGAAATTAAGACATTCCAAGATAAACAAAAGCCAAGAGAATCCCTTACTGACAGACATAGCCTACAAGAAATACTAATGAGAGCCTTTCAGGCAGAAAAAAAAGGACACTGGACAGTAACTCAAATACCCAGGAAAAACTGAAGAACACCAGTAAAGTTAACTACATAGTTAAATATAATAGACAATATAAACATATTTTTGTTTGTAACTCTTTTTTCTCATATCTGATTTAAAAGATAATCATATAAAGCTATAATTATATTTCTGTGTTGATAGGCATGTAATGTAAAAGTTGTGATTTGTATGACAATAAGAGCACATAGGAAGGGGAGGGAGTGGAGCTATATAGGAGCAAAATGCTGTGTATTATTGAAATTAAGTTGGTATTGATCCAAACTAGATTGCTATAAATTAAGATGTTAATTGTAATCCTATGGCAACCACTAAGAAAATAACAAAAAAGTAAAATAAATGACAAAGGAATTAAAATTATATACTAGAAAATAAATATTTAACACAAAAGGAGATAGTAGCAGAGAAATAGAGAAACAAAAAGACATAGGACATACACAAAAAGAATGGCAAAATAGCCACATAAATTCTATCTCATCAGTAATGACTCCTACCAAAACTTTCAAAAGTCTCCTCTTGGGACCACCATATATAGGATATAAAAACTGGGGGCAAGTAGGTCTGTAAATGGTGGAGCAGCAGTTCTAATGATCCAAAAAAAGGGAGATTTATTTTAGGTAAGTTCATGAACATTTACATGACAATTTCTAAGTGGCACCTAATAAAAATGAGTTTGTAAATAAGCCAAGCCTATGATAGTTTTTTTTTAATCTCATTTAACTTTCTGGAGTAGATTTGTGGCATAAAATGACATACTCCTGACTGACAGTCAATGCTATATTTTCCTTACGCTGTAACAACACATCGAATATACTGGGAATGACTTTGTGGAGATTGATTCCTTTCTGGCAAACTGATGACTCCCTCCACAAACATTCATTGCTCTCACCTAATGATCTGTGATCACATGAGTTTATTTTAGGTCATAAATGAATCTTCTTTGGAAAAGCCTGAGAAATGAGATGTAGTTACTGCCCATTAATATTCCCTATGTGCACAACAGGGTAAAATATAGCATGAATATGTTAAACCAATTTTAAGAAATCACTTTACAAGATTTATTAGTTGGCCAATTTTTTTAGTTTACATTTATTATAAAATTCATAATACACACAAATAAAATATTCTCCAATGGCTTTTCTTCTACTAGATTTGAAGTTGTGAGGATGTGAGACAGGATATCTATAGCCATCTTGTCACCCGTGAAAAGAATTTATCTTAAAAAAGAAACAATTTCAAAGAGGCTGAACCAAGGTAGGACGAAAGAGAAATCAGGGACTGAATGGTATCATTTGCAGTCCTCCATGAAGCTTCATCTGGATTGTCATATTGCGGTACGCATTTTTAATCTTCTTCCCTATTCCCCAGCACACAACTACTAAAGTCCTTGGAATCTTCAAAGTGATAAGTATCTTTTTGTAGGCTAATGGGTTGGTAAGTGGCTGGCAGCTCCTGGATAGCTTCAGCATGTGGACTGGTCACTAGAAAGAACAGATATGACCTCCTAGGAGGGATGAGGGGCTGAAGTTTAAGTTGATTACCAATAGCTAATGATTTAATCAATCATGCCTACATAATGAAGCTTCCATAAAAATCCAAAATGGGCTGGGTTTGGAGAGCTTCTGGATAGCTGGAGATGCAGAGGTTTCTAGAGGATGGTGTGCCCAGAGAGAACATGGAAGCTCCACATCGCTTCTCATACATTGCCCTATGCATCTCTTCATCTGTATCCCTTGTAATATTCTTTATAACAAAGAACTGTTTCTCCGAGTTTTGTGAGCCCCTCTAGCAAATTAATAGAACACAAGAAGAAGGTTGTAGAAACCCCAATTTATAGCCAGTCAGTCAGAGCACAGGGTAAACAACCTGGATCTTGTAACTGGCATCAGAAGTGGGGGTCGTCTTGTGGGACTGAACCCTCAATCAGTGTGATCTGATGCTATTTCCAGGTAAATAGTATCAGAATTAAATTTAATCAGAGGATACCTAGCTGATGTCTACTGCAGAAAAGAATTAATTGCTTGTTTGCAGTGGGGAGAAATCACCACACATCTGGAGTCAGAAGCATGTTTGAGAATATAGTAGGAGAAGCTGAGTTTGTTTTTTCTACGTGGACTACGTGTGGACTCCTCAGGAATGTGACTGGGCTGAACTCACTAGAATCCACTGACGGTATGACTCTCTCTGTCCCAATCAGACAACCATGGCTCAATCTCCTATGGGACAAGAAGGCTGTAAGACAGGAATGGTTCAGCACCATTTTTATAACTAGATTCCAGTCCCAGTTTATAATCTGACTCTTCCAAGCCACTGACGCTGTAAAGAGAGTCCTGGTGATAGTCCTTACTTGTCATCTGGAGCCTCTACCTGCTTGTTACAAGCCCCAGTTTCAGGGATGGTGGAGGAAACCAAGAAGAAAAAAACAGTTACCATTGCAGAATTCTGGAAAGGTCCAAGAATTGGAGAACCAATGCTAGGGTATAGGAAGAGCTGAAAATAAAAGAATTGGCTGAAGGCTCCTAGAGGACACACCCACATAGCTACCCTTCCTCAACCTCAGCAGAGTACTGAAGACTTGTTTCAAAAGAGGTTGAACCAGAGGGACTCTGGACTCCAGAAGAATTTCAGGAATGCCATCATGAAAGCAGAGGAATTAATTAAAAGTGTACACACTGAATAGTGAGAACCATCCTCCTCCCACTCCAACCCCTGACCCACCAATTCTTGGCTCCAAGAACACTAGACATCAGGCTTATACCAGACCAGCTCAGGAGAAAATACTCATAGAACCTAACAGTTGAGGAAGTCTCCTAACAAAATGGTCAACTCTCAGCACAGTTACTCCATGGGAAAACCCACTGGTCAATGAATCCCTGTCATGTACATAAATCAGCTTTTTGGTGCTCCACTCTCATGCACGAACAAGCGGCAAAAGATCGACAAACATTTGAAAAAGGTCTCTAACATCAAAGACAGAGACAAAAACAAACAATCAGAAAACAATAGACTCAGACAATGTAGATTACAAAAGAAAACCTTCGAAAAGCTCTCACTAAAGTCCTTGGAGGAAGATATTGTATTTATGAAAACAAGAACATGATGCTATTTTAAAAAATAAAAATAAGATTCACAAAGTAAAAATATGCTTTTGGAACCTCTAAAATGAATCAGAAGAGCAGAAGATAAAGTTGATAAAATCTTGCAGAAAGTAGAACAAAAAGACAAAGAAATGATTATAGAAGAGAAAGATTGAAATAAAGGATTCATTTAGGAGTTCTAACATGCTAATAAGAACTACAGATAAAAAGAACAAAGAAATTGGGACAATTAATTATCAAAAAAGAAAAATTCCTAGAATTGAAGAACATGTATCTCCATATTGAAAGGGCACATCATTGAATGCCCTTCCACAATCACTTTAAACAGACACACACCAAGGCCAGCACTGAGGTCTCTGAAGATAAACTGTCGTTATTCAACTTAGAGAAGTAAAAAGTTTAAACATACGCATAAGAAAGGACCGTTTCTGGATATTGAGATGACAATACCAAATAAATCTCTGCTTATACATACATTTTTTCTCAAATAATTATAAGCTAAATAATATCTTACATGCATTAGAGCTTCCTATTTTAAAGAAACAAGACAAAGTAAAAAACAAAGGTTTTTCATTGGAAGCATATGCAGGTAACTCATAATAATTAGTAGATTGTCTGAATTCTGCTGTACCAGAAGTTTATTTTACCAACTTTTTAAAATATGCAGCCCATGAGGCTTAGAAATGCCTATTTTCTTAGATCTCATTATTCTTAGATTTATATAGATTTTGACTATACAAATTTCATTCTTTTAGTAAATCTTTACTAAAATTATTTATTATTTTTTAATATTAAATACTGAATTTTCTATTTAAAATACAAAAGGTTTAACAACATTAATAATGGCTAATTTATTTATAATGAAATCAAATCTTGAGAATTTATGTTACCTTTAAAGATACCAAAACTCCTGACACTTTAATTCCTTCTCATCTTAGTAGTCACACACTCACCTTGAGGATCAACTTCTTTAGCTAGCTTCAGCGCATCTGAGTTTGCAAGATCAGTGTTGGCTGGAGTAACAGCTAAAATCAGACAGTTCTCCCTCGTGATGAACTGCATAATCATTTCTCTGATCTGATACTCGATATCTGGTGGCTGATCTCCCACGGGCACTTTAGTTATTCCAGGTAGATCAATAAGGGTTAGATTTAACACTGTATAGAAAGGATAAAAGAGTCTTACATACACCTTCAATGCTAAAAGATAACAATACAGAATCATTTGTCACTTAGCTCAGCCTTCTACATTGTGTATCTGAACAACTCCAACCCATGTGTGTAGAATAAAGAGCATAAAATAAAAATGGTTTTGCTAGTTTTCTCTATTTTTATGATATGATTGTGCTATGCCAAATGATCACTTTAACATAATTTGAAAGGCACTGATTTGCATGCCTAACAGTTTGCTCAGAAAGCTGTCATATCTGTAACTAGGGGGTTATAATTAAAACACCAAATGAGAAATGCATATGCTATCTGCCAGTCTTGTACAACGCCTTCAAGTGGTATAAAAACTCACAGGGTAAGACTGCCCTTTCCTTAAAAAGTATCATTTTTTTTTTTATAGAAAGTTAACCACTTAGCCTAGTAGAAAGCTGTTAGCCATTCGTGGTGCCCTGGGTTTACTGAATCAGCTGTACAAACAGAGTCAGTGACAACATGACTCTAGCCCAACCTCTCCATATAAACAATGTTGGCACCAAGTACCCTTGGGAAGTCATAATTTAGCTTATGTCATTTATATTCTGTTTTAAAAGCAATAGAGCTAAGTAGGGAATAAGAAATGAAAATTTGCCCACTAAAAATTTAGTCAGCATACAGGTTATTTCCCATCACACATTATGGATTGGTTATCTAATTTATAAGTTTCTACCGATAGTCTGGGGGAAAAAGTCAGAGCTGATTTCTAAGGAAGAAAATAAATAGGACTATATATGGCTGCAAGACATCCAATAGGGGAAGATGCAACCATAGTAACATGTACCTCTAAGATTTCAGCAAAGACTGAAAAATGGAAGTTTTCATACATACCCTTCTCAAATTCTAAAAGCTTATAATAAAAATGAAGAAACAAATTTGATGACTAACTCAATTCTGTTTTCATTAAAGTCATCTTCTACTGCCTCTCCTTAAATGTCCTAAGAGCTCTTTGAACCATAACATTAATGGGCAGTATCCAAAGGTTACCCTAGAAACCCAGCACTATTTGTATCTTCTGTACAAATGATGTACGTTAATTAATGTAGTATAAATGTTTGAGGAGAATTTGGAATTTTATTATTTTACTTACCATGTGGGGAATAGACTCGTAAATTAATGGGTATGGAGGAAATGCCTTTATTCATTCCAGTCACGCGGTCTGTTTCTGCTTCAATCTCAAGGCGAACTTCATCAAAATCTGTAAATTTCTTTCCTTTGCAATGTAGAAACTCAGCATATTCTACAAAAATAAAACCAAAATGACACAACTTAAATTCATGCATTTTTGCCATAATTATAAAAAAGTTTCTTTAATTATAAGTCAAAGTATCCAATATTCTCTCTTCATCCCTCATGAACATCCCACAGAACACAGTAGTTACTAAGAATCACAATTAATACTTTAGAAATATTAAACATAGTACAAATGCTATAGATGCTAAATTTGCTAATTTTCAGATAAGCAATTAAATACTATAACCAGTCCCTAAACCATCTAGCCTATTAAATAATTTAAAGAAAATTTTGGCTATCCAAATGATAAAGCAAACAACAGCACCTGATTGTTAAAGACATTAGATCTGGGATACCTCTGAGTTCTGTTAGCATTCCCCTCTTCAGTATCACCATTTCATCAGGATGGAATGCCAAGTTATATAAATATATCTTCAGAAGGCAAAATAAGTTAGGGGAAATCATTTAATTTGTTAAAAATAAATAATATATGGAATCTTTTAGCTTAAAAACACACTATTGAAAATACCACATCAACTTATATAAAGACAATTTCTCAAGGAAAAAAGTTATAGAGTATTATATCAAAGTAAATATTTACCTGTAATCTAAAATTTTAAAAAAATCCCTCAGCAGAGGGAAAACCACTAAAATAACTATATAAATAACAAAACTGGGTTTTTAAATTTTCAGTAACATCCTACAAGCTGTTGTATTATCAATTTCTATACCTACTTTGAGAGAAATCAGGTATGTAAAAAAACCACAATTTAAAAGAAAAGCTAGTACAGTACTATTAGATTTTTTAAATGAGTATAAATCTAACAAAGAAACAAATCTCAACAAAGATTTTAGTTTATCTAATATCTCAATGAAGAATTGTACCACTAAACTTAGACTATGCCTAAGCATCTTGGACCCAAATGCCAGATAAGAGCCTGTGAGGTCGAGGCTGCAGTGAGCCGTGATCACGCCACTGCACTCCAGCCTGGGCAAGAAAATGAGACCCCATCTCAAAAAAAAAAAAAAAAAAAAGCCAGATGTGGCAATTATTGGTAGCCTTACTACCATTACTCGTCATAAACATTTAATATTCACTCTTGGAGATGAAATGGCAAGGTCGATAGCAAGAGAGCTATTGTGGCTGATCTCCCACGGGCACTTTAGTTACTCCAGGTAGATCAATAAGGGTTAGATTTAACACTGTGTGGAAAGGATAAAAGAGTCTTACATACACCTTCAATGCTAAAAGATAACAATACAGAATCATTTGTCACTTAGCTCAGATGTGGTCCGTGTCTTCAAGCAGGTTAGCATTAACTCAAAAAGCTAAGGATTAGACCACTGAGAAAAAACGTTAATGCAGGTAGCATAATGTAAATGCTAACCTGCTCTTAAAATGATAAGAAAGGTAGAGATAGGAGAGATGATTTTAAGCTGTGGCACCCAAAAAAGGAAGTGGGGTATGGACTGAATATTGAACAGTAGGGAGGATTTTTACATGTGCAGGGAGAAAGAGGTCTTCCAGAGAATCAGAGAATCTTCATAGGTTCAACAAATCTGGCAGGTTATCATCCAGTCTCTGCTCGGACCCATCCACTATTGGGTAACAGAAACTTTGATCTCATTGGAAAAAGCTCTGATTGGAAAATATTTATGTTTGGTATGAAACCTGCTTTCTTGTCATATTCCACTAGTCCAACTTTTGTCCTCTGGTGCTACTCAGCTGTGAAAAGGCCGTGTGCATTAATGTAAGTGTCAGCACCCTAAGTTTGTCTCCTTCCTGGGCCTCACACCCTTATCTTGCTTTGTCACATCACCACTCGGGCCCTCTGGTGGCAAAGATTTCCCAGTACCAACCCCAGCCACTCTGGCTGGAAAGGTCACAAGCTCCCAAAGTAGACCAAAAAGTTTCTACTTTAATTTACCAAAGAATTGAAATGACCTAGCTTTTTGGATGTTAGAATGAGAATCAGAGACGGATTTAATTTCTGTCTTTCCTGACAACATGCATGGACATGAGTATTTCTCTATCTTAGTTTCTCCATATAATGTGCCACTTTCTGAAAAAACAGCAAGCTAAGTCTCCCGAAAGCTCATTCCTCTAATGCTGGAAGTATATCCAACAGTAAAGCCTCAACAGGCTGCAGAAATCTGGCCTGAAGAGATCAGTTCATCAAGATCAGGCATGTTCTTCTATACTTACCCTCATAGGCACTGTCTTTATTAGAATATAAATTCCCAGAAGATAGAGCCTTTATTTTATTACCCATTCAAAGCCTAGGCCAGTACCATGTGAATGTAAGAGTATATAGATAAGTAGAGGACAAAACAATATGAAAAACAAAGGAACAAAAGAAGTCAAATCCCAGAAAACAAGCAAAAATTAAAAGGAAAAATTAGAAATAATTTAGAAGAAATGGAACTGTGTTTTTTTCAATGCCATATATTCCATGGAAAATGCACCCTTCAAGACTTATGGCTATCACAACTGTTCTGTCATAGAGTTCATAAGCTTCTGGATCAGGAACTACATTTTCAATCACTGCTAATCGATACATTCCAGTTAACACAAATGTGGATCTCCTTTGTTGCCACTAGATGGCACCTACTTGCTTTCTCTGCAGGAAACATGCCCTTCCGGAAGGGTGTAAAATCAATGCAATTTTCAAATTAGATTTAAATGAGTTCTCAAACTCTTGAAAATACTTTTATCTTGAAATCAAGAGATGATAATTGTTCAGGACCATCTCAAACCTTTGTGTATTTTTATTTATTTTGTCAACCCCTTGGTCAATTTGCAGTGTCTTGTTGAGAATAGTGTCCCCCAGACAGATTCAAGGATTCCTGTATTCATTTATTTATTTGATTAATATTTATTGAGATCACTCTACTTGCCAAGAACTGTTTTAGAAATTGGGATATAGTTAAGGGGGGAAAATAAGTCTCTAGGCTCACGAAGCTTAAATTCTAATCAGGTAAAAGAGTAAACAATATGTGTGTGTGTGATGCTAAGTGCTATGGAGAAAATAAAATAGCAGGGGGATAGCAAATGCTTTGGGAAGGGGGTTGCTTGGTTATGTGGTACAGATAAGGAAGGCTTCCATGACAGGGTAAAGTGACCTTTGAGCAATGACTCAAGAAAGGAAGGCAGCAAGCCATGCTGTATGGAAGGGCATCCGGGCAGAGTGCCTAAAGCAGATGTGTGTTCAGCATGTTGAGGGACAGCCAGGTCCACGTGGCTGGAGCACCAGGCGGTGTGGAGGGGAGGGAGGTGGGAAACAAGGCCAGTGCTGTGGATAGGCCTGGATGTGGAGGGCCCGTGGACCATTTTAAGGACTTTGATTTTTCGCTGAGTGAGATGGCAGACCATCTGAAGGATTTGGGGTAGAGTAGAAACATGCTGTGACCTAGGTTTGAAACAACTGTGGATGCTGTGTTGAGGACAGACAATGATGAGCAAGAAAGGAAGCTTACTATTGAAATCATCCCGGGGAGAGCTGCTGAGGCTTAGACCAGGGTGGCAACAGTAGGGTGGTGATGAGTGGTTAAATTCTAATGTATTTTGAAAGAAAAAGCAACAGAATTTGCTGATGGATTTAAGCTGTGATATGAGAGAAAGAGAAGCATCAAGGATAACTTCAAAGGGTTTGACCTAAGCCACCAGAAAAAGTTTGAAATAGAAAAAGACTGAAGGGAAGAGGATGAGAAGGGATGGGATGGGATGGGATGTGGGTTGGGACCTACTAAGCTTGTGATGGCCATGACACACCCATCCAAGTTGAGAAAAAGCACTGCTACTAAGGTTGAGGACCACACAGCTGAAGGAGACACCATCCATATTCAGTCTTTGGATAGGTGTCTCTACTCTGAAAAATTTCCAGAAGATGGCAGTCATGTGCTTGAGGAAAGGGCAGCTTTTTCTAATTTGTACAAAAATATCTTCACGGCTAGATATATGCATCTTTTGTTCATGGAGAAGTCCAAGTGAGAGATATATATTTGGGAGTCATTCAAGTCAGGTAAGTGATGAGATCACTAAGCAAGAGTTAGACAGGGAAGAGGTCAGAGTACCAGGCCCTGGGTTTTCCAAAGTTTAGAGGTCAGGAGATGGAGACTTAGAAGGTAGGAGAAAACAGTAAGGGGAAAACAAAGCCAAGAAAAGAGGAGACGTCCATCAAACCCTGCCAACATGTCCAGTAACATGAGGACTAAGAATGGATCTTAGAATTTGGCAACTTGAGGATCCTTCAGGAGGAGGTTTAAGAGAGAAGAGAAGAAACCAAGTAGAGGCTGATTATAGATAATTCTTTCTTTCTTTCTTTCTTTCTTTCTTTCTTTTTTTTTTTTTGAGACAGGGTCTCACTCTGTCACCCAGGCTGGAGTGGAGTGGTGCATCATTACTCACTGCAGCCTTAAACTCCTGGGCTCAAGTGACCCTCCCACCCTAGCCTCCTGAGTAGCTGGGACTACAGGCAGTGTGCCACCACATCTGGCTAATTTTTATTTATTTTTTGTAGTGATGAGGTCTCACTGTGTTGCCTGGGCTGGTCTCGACCTCTTGGCCTCAAGTGATGTTCCCACCTTGGCCTCTGAAAGTGCTGGGATTATAGGAGTGAACCACTGTGCCCAGCCAACAGTTCTTTTAAGGAGTTCTGTTGTAAAGAAGAGGAGAGAAGGGAGAGGGCAGCTACAGAGGGATGTGAAGTCAAGAGAGAATTTTGTAAAGATGGCAAATTAATGGCATGCTCATAGGCTGAAATGGTAACACCCAGGATAAGGGAAGTGAGAAGGCACAAATGCTGAAGTGATGTCTGAGGGGAGGGAAATAGGAGGACAGAAAGAAAGAAACAAACATGACAGGGCATCCATAGGAACAGGAATGAGGCAGAACAATGAGCATGGATGAGATGAATAGGTAGAACTGATGGTGGTGGGAGCCTGTGAAATTCATCAGGGGACTGTAGAGATTGATCATATTTGTCTGAAGTCATTTTACATCTTTACTGGTTAACTATGTGGTTTACTTGTTAACCATTTAACCATCTCACTGGTTAAACTGTATAAGTACTGCTATACAGTTTATATACTACTATAATACTGTATAAATACAAAATGCATTATACACACACACACACACACACACATGCACACAAAAAGTGATCCTAAATGAGTGATCTCAGAGTAATCACAGCAGGGATGACAATTTGGGTCTAATCTATGTCCATCACTGGGGTTCAGACCTGCCCAGCCTATCTGGAAAACCGATAGGGCAGGAACCACAAAGTACTTTTTTCTACGGAAACCAAAGAGCCTCCTGGAAAAGAATTCAACCTACAGGATGGAAAATTCAGCAAAACAAGCTGACCTGGCTTTTCAGGAAAGGGCTACCTGTAATCTGTCTTCTACTTAGCTCCAGAGACTCACAGATCTGTGTCCTCTTGTCTCTATGATGATAATTGCAGTTTGGGGATGAAGGAAATTCTAGCATCTAAGTCAAACTCTATAGAACGAGTTGTACTAGCTGATCAATAGCTGGACCTTTTAATAGCTGCTAAATGTGTGTCTTCTACTATAGTATACTATGGTAAACCATAGTATACCATAGTTTACCACGGTTTTATACTATGGTGAACTAACATGTCTGAAGGTTACACAATCTCATCTTATAGTTTTGAGATACATTCTTTCTTACAGAAAGGTACAATTTCCAGTGGCATGAGCTCTCTTGACATGTTCTCAGTATTCCTTTCATTCTAAATGCTTCATAGTTGGGCACATGAAATGGTCTTTTCCTCAAACAACTTGAGGCTTCAGCCCAGCATCAATGTGAGTAGTCAGTGCATTAAATCTCCTAGCCACAAAGTCATACAAAGGATGAAGGTTATGTGTACATAAGCATTGAAACCGTGATAACGCATCCGTGAAATTTGATTTTGTTGCAGTATAACCTGTCTTATTGAAATTTGTTTCATTTTCACAAAATAAAATTTCTCTGTTTTCATTTTCACAAAATAAAACTCCTAGTTTTGATTATTTTCTGTTTTTACAATGTTAAAAATAGCCTACAATTGAAGCAAAGGTTAAGATACATTACTGTATCAAAGAATGATTAGGAAGGAAAAAAGGAGAATATTAAAAAACTCAGAGCTATAATTCTATTTTATTTTTATTTCCTTTTAAAACATTTTAGCACTGTCATTTTTACTGGTCATGAAAAACAAATTATGCTAGGTTAAACAACTGACAAACTGTTTGGGGGAAGGATGAGATGCATTTATGCCTGGGCAATGTTCCAATCATCTGTGAAAAGCATAGCATGACTGTAAGAATTTAAATATTTCCAATATGCCCCTTCCATGAGTAAAAATATGTATATGTTTTAATTAATCAAGGCTAAGTAGAAAGGAATTATTATAGAGTACTAGGAAAAAATAATCTCTTGTCCATCTTTATTCTAAGAATCAAGGTTCCTCAAAATTTTAACTGGAGTTTTCTTATTTCTGAAATGTTTTAATAGCAATGTTTTGTGAGCACAGGGCTCCAGTGAAAACAGAGTACAGGGGTCATATACATAAGGGACTGTTTTCAGTGCAACAAGCTGAATTCACTGGCTGTATAGAGCATCTATGTATGACTATATTTAAAAATATATTTCCTCAAAGGCAGAGATACATTTTACTCTTCTGTGTTTCCCTAATGCCTATTATATGTAGAGTAAAGAACATCTGTAGGCCGGGCACGGTGGCTCACGCCTATAATCCCACCACTTTGGGAGGCTGAGGTGGGTGGATCACCTGAGGTCAGGAGTTCGAGACCAGACTGGCCAACTTGGTGACACCCTGTCTGTATGAAAAATACAAAAATTAGCCAGGTGTGATAGCAGGTGCCTGTTATCCCAGCTACTCAGGAGGCTGAGGCAGGAGAATCACCTGAATCTGAGAAGTGGAGGTTGCAGTGAGCCTAGATCATGTCACTGCACTCCAGCCTGGGTGACAGAGTGAGACTCTGTCTCCAAAAAAAAAAAAAAAAAAAACTGTAGATTTCTTTCTTCTTTAAAGCAGTATACTTTGGATATAACAATGCTTCCAATAAATACTCCATGTTCTTACTCACATATGAAAGCTAAAAAAGTTGATCTCATAGAATTAGAGAGTAGAATAGTGGTTACTAGAGACTGAGAAGTGTTGGGGGGCAAAGGAGATAGGGAGAGGTTGGGGAGCAGAAACAAAAGTACAGCTAGATAGGAGTAGTAACTTCCAGGGTTCTGTAGCACTGAAGGGGAACTACAGTTAAGAATAATAAATTGTATATTTTCAAATAGCTAGATGAGAGGATTTTGAATGTTCCCAACACTAAGAAATGCTAAATGTCTGAAGTGATGGATATGCTGACTACCCTAATTTGATCATTACACATGGTATATATATACTGAAATATCATACTGTACTCCATAAATATGTACAATTATTATGTGTTAATTAAAAATAGTAATTTCTAAATGCTCCCATCAAGTCATTCCAAATTGAAGGCAAGATCCTAGAATTTTAGTTTAGTTATATATTAATTACATAGGACCCAGATATAAAACAGAACTCAACTGTATTGCTAAAATAAACAGGGAAAGTCTAGCAATCAAAAAAAAAAAAAAAGAAAATCTAAAGAAGAAAACAATTAACCTCAGGGAGTCCTGCAGTGGGTAAAAGTTAGAGGTCTCAGTAGGAGAGTTAAGAACAATAGGGTGAGATGGGAGTAAGTTGAGGGTGCCAAGATTTCATAAAAGACAAAAAGCTGGTGCCAAGCAGGTATCAGACCGGAGACAGAGACCAGGGTTTAAGATCAGGGCTCTGGTACTCTCAAGGCAAAGTAGGAAATTAAAACAAAACTCCAAATGCAAACTAGGCAGAAAACCAAGATGCAAATTCAGTCATGGAATGGAAGGCAGAGCTGTTTTGTCAAGATACAAAGCCAAAGGCAGTTGAACAGTATTCAGGGTCAAGAGAGATTAATATTAATGCCATCTTGAAATTTACTGCTGAACAATAGCCTTTACAGTTTTCTTCTGCTTCTAAAGCCTGGATAAGGCTTAGCCAAGAGGTGAAGGTTAAGGGGCCCCAGGTAACTGGAATAGTGCTGGTGGACAAGACCAAGGCCAGCACTTACAGAAATACCCAGAGATGGGGGACTTTTACGGAATATTCTATCACAAGTATCCAAAACAACAATCAGAATCCAGCAGCTGTTGATACCTACATAGCTCAACTTAGTTCTATATTTTTTTCCAAAGGAGCTCAAAGAGTATAACAAAAATCAACTCTATTTTATACTCATAGTTTATTTCCACGTAAAACACAATCAAGAGATAAACTATAGTCCAAATCTTAGCTATTGTGAACCATGCTACAACAAACATGGCAGTGCAGATATCTCTTCAATATACTCATTTCCTTTCTTTAGGGTATATCTACTTACTAAGTACCCACAAAATTTTTTTATAAAAGATAAACTATATTCCAAATACAGAAAACAGGAAAGAAGCATTCTGAGCACTTGGCCAAAAGTTGCAAACTATATAATTATTATAATTATTCTACGTCTTGGCAGCATCTGACACGATTGTCCTCCTCTTCCCTGAAACACTCTTCTGATTGTTCTCCATCTTCACTGATTGCTCTTTCTCCATCGTTCTTTGCTGACTGTTCCTTCCCTTCTCTTCTACACTTCTAGATATTGGAGTACACCAGACTTGCTTCTAGACCTTCTTACCCTCTTTTTCATCTCTATCCTCTCTCTCTAAGTGATCTCATCTAATCTCATTGCCTTAAAATTTTTTATATATATCCTCTAAATTCACATCTCAGACATTCACCTCTCCCTTGAATTCCAGATTTGTCTATATCTAATTCTAATGCTTAACTGACATTTCCACTCAGATGTCTAATAGATATCTCAAAATTTACCTGTTCAAAGCTTCCTTTCCTCAGCTCTCTTCCAAACACCGTCTCACTGCCTCCACTATGGCCATGCTACTTCTAAGCCTGCTCCACCTCTAACCTGTACTACCATAAAAGTAGCCTAACTGGTCTTTCTGACTCCACTCTTGCTCCATTGAATCCATTCTTCACCCAGTAGCTGGAAAGATCTCCTTAAAACATACATCACATCATGCTTCTCCCCTGTTTAAAGCCTTTTATTGGTTTTCCAGTACATTTAGAAAAATCCAGATTCCTCACCCTGGCCTACTCTACAAAGTCCGATACAGTCTGCCACCCATCTGCCTCCAGTGCCATCTCTATCACTACCTCCATCCTACCTACTCAGTCGCTCTGCTTGCAATGGCCTCCCTTCTTCAGCTCAAGAGCACCAAGTCCCTTCCTACCTCAGGGCCTCTCTATAAGCTGCTCCTCTTCTGGAATGTTTGTCCCTCTGATCTCTGCATGTGTGGCTCCTTCCTGTCATTTCCTCATCCAAAATATCATCTCTTTAGAGAGGTTTCCCTGACTGGACAAAGTAAGTAGCATCTCTTAATCACATCCTATTACATTGCCCAGTTTTTTTCTTTGGTGCACATGGTCACTGTCTGAAGTTTTTCGTATTTGTTTTTTATTGTCTGTCTTCATCCACTGGAATATAAGCACCATGAGAACAGGAGCATTATCTGTCTTACCCCTGCTGTATTTCCAGTAACTAAACCAGTTGCATATTTGTAGAATTGATGAATAAATAAATGAATGAGTAGATGACTGAAGGAATCAACAAATAAACCTTGGAGGAGGCTTGAGGTTTGTGGATAAGGGAAAAAAAATGATTATAAATATGGCTTTTGACATGCTGAGCTTGAAATACATTTGAAATATCCAAGTAGAGTTTCAAACAGTCAGTTAAAAATGAGTCTGGAGTTTAGCCCAGGAACTATACATGTGAGAGTTGTAATGTTCAGGTTGTAATTGAAGCCACAGTGTGGAAGAGATTGTCAAAAGAAGAATATGAAATGACAACCAAAAAGGAGCCTTGGGCAGATGCAACCTTAAAGGCCAGATAGAAGATAATGCATCGGCAAGGGAGCCTGAAAGAGTGAACAAAGAGATAGAAGGAAAACCAGGAATATTTTTCATATAAGCCAAAGACATAGAGTAAATTTCAAGAAAGAATTGATGTCAAAAGCTGTTGAAAGGGCAAGGTAAGTTAATTATAAGGATGTAGGAAACCATATAGTAGATGGTCAATTTCTATCCAATTCCAATTGGATAGAAAATTTAAACACTTTTTATTCTTTCAATGATTTGGGGCTATAGATTACTTTGTTTACTTAAAAAGTGTTTTATGTGCTATTTTACGCTTTTTTTCTCCCCTTGTGTCTCTTCCCTTGCTATCAAGTTTACAGTTGTCACTTCTTGCTGTTCGCAACACATCTGTTTTTAAGCCATATTCCCATTCTCACTTGTGGTTTTATATTTTACTCTAGACTGAGAAATCCAATAACCCAGTATGCATGGTCTGAGTTTAAAATAAGGCTGGAAAGGCCAGAATAAGGCTGGGACCCTGTAATGCATGAGATTTACATCAAAGACTTTGTGATATCAGTTGGGTACTCAAGGCTCTTTTTTGCTTCCTCTTGATAATCAGCTAAGTTTAGAAACTGAAAATATCAAAAAGAGTTTCTGAATAAGGAGTTATTCCAATGTTTTTTAAGAATAATTGAATGTGCTAATTCTGAGACAGCAAATGTCAGTCCTTGTTTTAATAATGAAAAATAAGATGATCTGCCAAATAAAAATCTATAGAGTAATTAAAAGCAAAATGATGAGACTTTGTCATGAAAATTCAAATAATCAGATTTCAATACAAAAAATACAACAGGAAGTCTAAGATTTACAAAATGAAAATACTGTTTCCCCACAGAATCTTGGCCACAAGGAACAAAATTTATAAATGAGATTTAAGTAGTAGTTGTATCAGAACTCTAAGTATATAAATACGTAACTAAAAAATTTTTAAAGAAAATATCAGAGCTACAATATGCATTGCTGGATACATTATAATATCTCAAAAAACCACAAAAAACTTTTTCTATGAGTATGTAATTTTATACACAAGTTGCCACCAACATTATTTCATCTAAATATTTGAAGGAGATCTTTAGTGTGTTTTTGGTAAGCTCCTTAAATGTCAATGATATGGTTTGGCTGTGTCCCCACCCAAATCTCATCTTGAATTTTAGCTCCCATAATTCCCACATGTCATGGGAGGGACCCAGTGGGAGGTAATTGAATCATGGAGGTGGGTCTTTCCTATTCTGCTCTCATGATAGTGAATAAGTCTCACAAGAGCTGATGGTTTTATAAAAGGGAGTTCCCCTGCACATGTTCTCTTGCCTGCCGCCATATAAGATGTGACTTTGCTCCTCATTCACCTTCCACCATGAGTGTGAGGCCTCTTCAGCCATGTGGAACTGTAAGTCAGTTAAGCCTCTTTCTTTTATAAATTACCCAATCTCCAGTATGTCTTTACTAGCAGTATGAGAACAGTCATCATGACAAATTCCTGAAAGTTGTTAGCAGCTGGAAACAGCCAACTTAATTTTTGTGTATGGTGGAAGGTATTAATCAAAGTTTATTTTTTGCATGTAAATATCTATTTTTTTCCAGTAACCTTTGTTGGAAAGACTACCATTTCTCCACTGAATTGCCTTTGTACCTTTGTCTAAAATCCATTGTCTACATATGTGTAGATCCATTTTTTGAATCCATCCTGTTCCATTGATCTATTTGTCTCTTTATGCCAATGCCATATTATTGATTATTGTAACTTTATAAGCCCTCATTTTAAGAGATAGGGTCTTGCTAAGTTGCCCAGGCTAAAGTGCAATGGTTATTCACAGGCACAATTATAGCACTGTACAGCCTGAGCTACTGGGCTCAAGCAGTCTCTCTACTGGCTAGGATTACAGGCACAAACCGTGGAACCTGTATAGTAAGTCTCGAGATCAGATAATGTTAATTCTCCAACCTCAATGTTATTTTTCAAAGTTGTTTTGGCTATTCTGGGTTCTTTTATTTTCATATAAATTTTAGAATCGGCTTGTCAGTTTCTACAAAACAATCTATCTTTTGAATCTTTATCTGCAACATTGTAACATCATTCAGAAAAATTTTCCTCTTCTGGCTCAAGCTTGCACATACATAACCACAACATGTTTTGCTAAAAGCACAAGTATGTTCCCATGATGCTTGCTCTGATAAATGTATTAAACTTTAACAAAATCACAGATTCTTATAACTTGGAGTGATATCTATTCTAAATGCTTTACTAATAGAGAAGTCACTTAAGTATTGTTTCGGGTCCTACAAAAATATTTATTGTCAATGATGTCCCAAGCAACATCGACCTAGTCAGTACAGTATAACTTGGTAATAAGAGTACATATTCTTACATTAAAAGGTCTAAACAAAATAAAGATTTTGTCTTGTAAATATCATGGAAATTCTTGGACATATGACAATTGGTTATATAAAACTAAAATGCCGAGCCAATTCATCTGATAAGACGCTTTTGCTTAGAAATGGTAGAAATAATTCTATGACTCAGGCCATAGAGTCAACCCAATCATTTCTTGAAAGTTTTTTAAAAAGCAAAACAATGGCCAGGTGCAGTAGCTCATGCCTATAATCCTACTTCTTTGGGAGGCCAAGACACGAGGATCACTTGAGGCCAGGAGGTCAAGACCAGCATGGGCAATATAGCAAGACTCCCTCTTAAAAAAAAAAAAATCTTTTTTTCATTAGCTAGGCATGGTGGCATGCACGTGCAGTCTTTAGCTATTCGGTAAACTGAGACAGGAGGATTGCTTGAGTCCAGGAGTTCAAGGGTGCAGTGAGCCTTGAACTCCAGCCTGGGTGACAGACCAAGACCCCAACTCAAAAAAAAAAAAAAAAAAAGTAGGAGAAGAAGAGGGGGAGAAGGAGGAGGAGAAAAAAGAAGAACCAAAGGTTGTCCCTAGTATGAAGAAAACTCAATTAATGGAACAGGTCAATTAGTGTATAAATTATCTAAATTGGGATAAACTTAAAATATTTAGAAGTTTCCCTTAGATAATTTTTGTTTTTAATCCCAGAGGATTCTTACAAGAATAGCCAGCACTCAGTAAAACCTAATGCATTATGCGGTCAGTTTAAATGATGCTAACAGAAATGCACCTATAAAGAAAACAAATTAAAGTTCGGATCCAAAACTTTGTATTATGGTTTTCTTTAACTCAATTTGTATGTAAATTAATACTTAGCTATGATAGTCACTAATTTTCTCAATGGGAACTTAATGGAAAACTCTCTCACAAGGACAACCACCCTCAAAAGAGAGAGCCCCTCAAAAGGGGCTTAAATATGAAAAGTAATCAATTTCTTTTGCAAAATAGATACAATTATGGGAGTGGAAAAATAGACAGTTGTGAAAAATATATGAGAAAAAAACTATCTTACTTGAAAAGCAAGTGCACTCATTTTAGAGGGTCCTTAATATGAATAATATAGATCACAATGAAAACTGCAATTTCAATAACAGTGTAGTGACTACTCAGTGATCTGATTGTGTCATCATATGAAAAACTGATTTGAAATACTGCATTATTTAATAATACTTAGTAGTTTCATAAATTTAGAAGTCTATCCAAAATATCTGCAGCATCCCTCTCTCAACCTTTGAGTTTATATGTAAATTATTCCTGAAATAAAGTAAGTTTCTTCTTGTTAACCTCACAAGAGTCAGCCATGCCTACAGTATTCTGAAGTAAAAAACACTAGTGATTAAAAAAAAAACAAAAACACTAGTGATTAAGACTTTGGGCGAGGAGCGGTGGCTCATGCCTATAATCTTAGCACGTTAGGAGGCCAAGGCGGGAGGATCACGTGAGCTCAGGAGTTCAAGACTAGCCTGGGCAACATGGTGAAATCCCGTCTCTACCAAAAATCCAAAAAATTAGCCAGGCATAATGGCACATGCCTGTAGACCCAACTATTTGGAAGGCTGAGGTGGGAGGATCACTTGAGCCCTGGAGGTTGAGGCTGCAGTAAGCCAAGATTATGCCCCAGCCTGGGTGACAGAGGGAGATCTTGTATCAAAAAAAAAAAAAAAGATTTTGGAGTCAGACCCATGTTTGAAGGTTCTGCAATTTCTTTATCACAAGACTGAGAAATTACTTAACTTCCCCAAGCCTCAGTTCCCTCCACTGCAAAATTGTGTCTCTTTCATAGGTTTCAATGAGGGCAAGAGAATGAATTCTTCTGCTTCATTCACCAAAATTCTCCCAGTAACTAGGTATAGGGTCTCAACAAATTCATACTGTATCAAAGAATATATGAATGAAGGCATTTAACACATAGTAAACCCTTAATTAAAAAAAAAGAATTGAGTAAATATGTAACAATTAATCTAAATAGCAAAAGCCTTAGCCTCAAAGAGGTTAAACAAATTGCCTGAGGTTACACAGGTAGGAGATGCCAGTCAAAGATTTAAATCCAGACATTCTGACTCCCAGTTACAATCTGTTAGCCACCCCATATTAACTGTGTGTCACTACTTCAAGCTCTCCCCTCCAAGAGGCTTTGATTCCAATTCTTAGCTTTTAACAACTTCTTTGTTATCAACTGTTCATTCTTTCCACCAGCACCACTATCCCTCCTCCCCCGCGCCCTACATATGGGCATTTCCCAAAATATAGGAATCATATCTCCTACTCTTTATACTGCGGTTCTTGTTTCTGGGGTTATGGACTACTTTAAGCATCTGAGAAAAGCCACGGAAACTTTCCCCATAAAAATGTCCTAACTTACATATACACAGAATTGTGCAAATAACTTCAGGGTATTGAGAGATAACTCTGCTCCACCCTCTTCCCCACAGGAATCTGGGGTTTTTGTTGTTGTTGTTGTTGTTGTTTTTTGTTTGTTTGTTTTTGAGATGGAGTTTTGCTCTTGTTGTCCAGGCTGGAGTGCAATGGCGCGATCTCAGCCCACTGCAACCTCCACCTCCCGAGTTCAAGCGATTCTCCTGCCTCATCCTCCCAAGTAGCTGGAATTAGAGGCATGCGCCACCACGCCCGGCTGATTTTGTATTTTCAGTAGAGACAGGGTTTCTCCATGTTGGTCAGGCTGGACTCAACCTCCCGATCTCAGGTGATCCGCCCACCTCGGCCTCTCAAAGTGCTGGGATTACAGGCATAAGCCACTGCGCCAAGCCTAGGAATCTGTATTTAAAGTGCCTCGCATACTGCCTTCTGCACAGCAAACACTCAATAACTGGTTTTATCACTATTATAGTATATGCCTATCAAAACAACCTAACAAGGCCCTCTTCAAATATCATTTCCACTAAGAAACTTCCCTTGATCTCTCCACTATAAGGAATGTGTTTCTCCTCTAAAGCTTTTCAAGATCTTGTGAATGTACTACTTACGTGATTTTGCATGGAGAAACAGCCTTAAAGATTTTCTACCAAAGCCAGTGCTTGCTCTTTACAGATAAAGAAACTAAATCCCAGAAGGCTAAGTAACATGTTCAAGAATATTCATATAACATGTATTACGCCTTCCACAGCGTAGTAACTAGTTGTTTGTGTTTTATCTCCAGTGCTACAAAGAAAGTGCTTAGAGAGTAGGACTATGTCTTCTACATCTTTGATTTAACATTCCTTAAGGATACAGAAATGATTACAAGAATAAATGAATGAATGAATGAATGATTCCAAGTCAAAACTGAACTACTATTTGCTGTTTTTCAAAGACTATGAGGTCTTGAATACCTCTTTCAGCATTTTAGAACTTCCAGTGTTCTTTTCCTCGTTCAGTATGAACCAACACTCTAGAGCAAAATCTCTCAGACTTTCCTTTTAGAAGCAGATCTTTTTATGAGCCATCTCCTCCCCTTCTGGTCTAATCAGTTATAGAGACTAACTCAGGATAAGACTCTCAAGAGTATGTTGTTGCTGTCTGGACTTCATTTTCGTATGAAGCTTAATACCATGAAAATATTATATTTTCAATTTCCCAAAACCTGTTTTGGCTTTTGTGATAAGGTTTTCTGGGTTTTTTGTTGTTTTTTTTTTTTTTTAGCAAGCCTTCAATTACACATTGTGCTTCTTAGCTTGCAGAATTCAGACTATTTTGCTTCTTAGGTTACAAAGTTCAGATTATTTTCCATTCTGTAATATATCCTTTCAATTGGGAGTGGAGTTTTCTGGCCATATGAAAATCTGCTACTCATTAAAGAATTAAAGAACTACTACTATAGGGAAACAAAGTGTTAAGCTATATTTCATAATTGAAGAACTTACCAAAGTTGGAAAAGAAGACAAACTTGTGAAAATTAAGCAAAAGATTTAAATAAAATTTCAAGATAAGCAGCTTAATGAATAATTGTCAAATGAATGCTATGTAGATTTCACAAATGGAGAGGTCGTTTTAGGGTAGAGTGATCTGTAAAGGATTTATAGAAAGGGTAGAATCTGAATTAGACTTAGGAGACTTCATATAATTGGGAAAAAACCAAGAGGAGAAAAGAGAATATTTAAAACTATAAACAAGTGATTAACAAAAGCACCAAAGAAAAAACAAAAGGAAATAGGAGATAATACAGCTGGGCAAATAACAACACATACCAAATTTTTAAAAATAAAAATGTGTGAAATTAATGAGTGAAAGCATAAAGCATTTATGAAGAAGTGTAAGAGATAGAATGCATTCCTCTTTGTGGTTAAATGTTAAATAAGATAATGCACAGAAAGAATTTAATACAATGCCCATTTCATACTAAGTATATTTAAAATGTAGGCTACTGTTATTATTTTTTTAAATGTTCAACATAAAGGTAATGCTGAAATTTGACAAGCACACCACTGGATTGTTATAACCTGTTAGGGAAAGAGATTTCCACAGAAAACAAAACTGAATTCTGATAATAGCTACTTGATTCTTCTTTGTTAACACCCTGAAAGAAGAAATTTTTTAAAAATCCAATTGAGACCCATTGAAAAACAGTGACCAGTAAAAAGTTAGAAGGAATGTTAGTTGTATACACAACATCATATATACAATATTGAAAAAAATATATATATATATACAATATTGAGCTCAGTGGTCCTAATGATGATTCTTACTATACCCTATATTTGATTTAAAAGCTAATTTTAGAATACAGCACTTACATAAGATGGAACTGCATTGCATATAAAAATTCATACTCATCCTAAAAATAATTTGGAGGATAATTATATATCTTAGCAAAAATATTTCTATTTATCACATTTAAAATAAAATTTGAATCCAAAAACACATTTTATATACATATTCTTAACACACACTTGTTACCTAAGTTAGTATGTAAATTAACACATATTAAGTACTGTTAATACCCCACAAAAGTTCTGGAAAATAGGTATTATCCTGGCTAACCTGTAACTTCTCTGTGCTTCAATTTCTTCCTATGTAGAATGGAAATAATAATGATCATGATAATAATGATAATAATATTCCATAAAGCTAAAAAAAGTCAATTTCCCAAAAATGTTACCCTTAAAATGTTTAATATATATTGTCTTACCTTTATTATTCTTCAGTAGTTCTGAGTTTGTTATTGGATTGTTTTAAAAATTATTTCAAGATATAATGATTTTTCCTGCTTCAAAGTATTCCATCTATAAAGTGAAAATAGCAGTAGGATGCAGAAGAAAGGAACTATCTATGCCAAATAAGAATAAGTGCTTATCTTTATCTGTTTCCGCCAAAACTTGTGGTTTTGCCCAATGAAAGCCCCAAAGTCACATGGACTTCTATAATTACTAACTCTTGACCCTTAGAGTAAATTAAAAATAACTGAGAATCTGCTGTACTACACACCAAGCTTTTACTCACACACATTATTTCATGTTAATACTCCAAACAACCCTGACTGTTCTGGGTAAACTGTAACTTCTCTGTGCCTCAGTTTCCTCTATGTAAAATGGGGATAGTGTCACCTACCTCCTAGGATTGTTGTGAGGATTAGATAAGACCATATATTTATTAGGGCCCAGAGAGCAATACCTCAAAATACGGTGTTTTGACATGCTGAACTAAAGAAGCAGCCCCAAGGTCTCTCTCTGGCCTTCACTTGCCTATCTGTTTCTTTAATCTTTTTTTGCTGAAGCACACTGGGAGAGACCCTTTCTAGAATTTCCTTTATATGACCAAGAAAGCTTCTTTATCAAAGAAATGCGATTATCTTAAGACCCCCCTTTTCTAGGAATCCCAATGAAGAGACTAGGAGTCATCACCATGTCCAGACAGACTTCTCATCTATTCTTCTTAGGGCAGCTCCAGAGATTACCTGGGAGACGCTATCTGCATAATAAGACAACTTTTGTTCACAGTGAAGTTCAGCCCCTCGCATTCCCACTGCCTCCCTCAGAGCTCACAGGAACTTCATCCTGACTATGATTTATCATTGTTCTTTGTGCTCATTCATTCCCCCTAAAAACCAATTACTCCTACACCTCTACTTCTCTTAACCCAGTGAAGAGGGTACTTTAGCATCAACCATGTGGCCCTTCTTTGAGTTTTCCTATTTTTTATGGTTCCCATGCTTATACACATTAATAAATCATTATGCTTTTCTCTTGTTAACCTGTCATTTTTTTATAGGAGTGTCAGCCATGACCTTTATGATGAGGAGCAAAGGGATCACCTCCTTTCTCTCCCCACATTTGGAAAACACTTAGACAAGTGCCCAGAAAGCATGTACATGCTAAAGCTCGTGTAAATGTCATTATTAAAATAATGATAACAGTTATTATAGCTTTTCTAAGAAATAAAGTGTTTTTCCATCAAAGCTAAATAAGCCAATTGAAGGCAGAATCTGAGACATCTCTACAAGTTTCAGCTGTAACCACTAAAGTTCACACTTGAAGAACACAACAATAGCATAATTTTGCATTTGGTACTTGAAATGCACCTTTATATAGCAATCACTCATTCGTTCCAACAGAAAATTAAAAACAATATTTAAATTTAGTCCCATTTTTTTCCCCTTAGTATAGCTTAGTAAGCAAATGGGACAGAAGACTGGACTTTCGCTCCAACTATAATAATTCCTTAAGACCGTTATAGGAGGCCATCGGTTTGGACTGAGCTCCTGCACTAAGCCCAACACACACCAAGCCAAAATGGGGTCACTCAAGCTGAAGTTCCACACCACCAAGCCAACACTAAGTTATTTCTCTAACCTTCCACGAAATCAGGAGAGAGATAATAGCCAAATTTCCAAACAAGCCAGTGCTAGCTGGCATGATAATGAAGTCCCCTCTGCTTTAACCTTTGCAAGAAAAGTAACCTTGAAACAACCCAGCTTTTTTGGTTTTCCGTTTCTGCCTTCTTGGTCCATTTCTGTCTATTAAACCAACCTCTGCTCAATTCATTGGGAACACTCATTCTATTTTGTAAAATGAGGAGTTGCCTGATTCTAGAATCACAAATAAAAGCCAGTTAAGATCTTTAAGCTAAATTTGTTGTAATTTTGTCTTTTGACAAGATGGAAGTTTTCAGTATCAGAAGAAAAAAAAAGGTAAGCTTTTGAGTTTCTGTCATCACAGAATCATACTGATTAGAAGCCTCAATAGCAGAGAAAGTACTTTGAACTCACAACAGAGCATTTTCCGTGTGTTTAGCACATGTATACATTCAAAGCATCTTCATTTGCTCTATCTCATTCAATCTTCAAAACCATTTTATGGAAAGTGATCATCAAAGAGATTAAGTTGTAGTGGCAGAGGGAAGGCTTCCTCTGTGCCCACTGAAGGTTTGCTAAAAATAAGCTAACAAAAGGCAGTTTAGTAGGAGAAAAAGGCATACAAAATTTAATTTGCATAAACACAGAAGCAATATACAAAGTATGAGACTCAAAGAGGGTCCAGATGATTGAGGCTTCAAATCTCTCTTCACAGAGGAGAGACATAAGGACCTGTAAGGTATATATTATTTTGTAAATGATTGTCTTTGAAAGCTGGATGGAACAAGTTATGGGAAGGTAAGGGGTGGACAGAACTGCACAGAACAAAGGTTGTCTTATTATGCAAATAAATTTCCCCAGTTAATTTCTTGGAATTGCACTCAGAAGAACAGATGAAAAGTCTGTCTGGGCATAGTGACTTGGTGACGATTCCCAATCCCTTCTGTTTCTCTGAAGGTTGATTTTTCCTGGATATTTGATGAGATTTCTAGGGAGCGTGCTCTTAAAACAACTGCACTTCTTTGTGAAATACACTTTCTTAGATAAGGAAATTCCAGACAGAATCTCTCCCCCTCTTCTTCTTGGGAAAATAAGGAGGATGAGAGAGACAGAGGAAAGTCAGAACCTTGGTTCTGAGGCCGATTTCTAAGGCCTTTTCATTTTCAAAGGACTCAGCATGTCAAAAAGCTAGATTTTGGGGAATTGTTTTCTATACCCCAACAAAGTAATTTCTTTATAAAGTCACAAACTAAAAAATGGTAGAAATACAAGAACTCAGGTCATTTCACCACTGGTCCAGAGCTCACTTCACCATACCAAGTCACATCTTCATGAAAAGTGTTTTAGTTCCAGTGGAAATCTGTAAGTATGAGACTGCCACCATATGTAGAATTGACATAAAAAATGACTCAGAACTGATTTTTTACCTCTTGGGCCTGTGATCTGAGAGACCAAAATAGATTCCCTTTTGTCAACTAAGACAAACCCTAAGGTTAAGGAAACAAAAGTTACCTACAGGTCTAGGGTTCAGGGCTCAGCTGGCATGACAACTTCCTAAATTCCTAAGGCTACAAGAAAAACCACACCCTTGCTACACTCCATAACAATAGGAGCTATTCGACCACTCTTAACTCTGATTTACAACCCAGACAACTACGACTCAATGACTGAACAGAAGGCTGGCTTTATAAACATTTTTCTCTGATAAGCAACTACAAACCTTAAGCCAATTTCAGCCAGGTTATAGAGGTTACACACAAACTGTCTTTGTGTCCTATAGTTTGCCTTTTGATTTAAAGAGCCAAATTCCACCTCATTTTAATGCTGAAACTCCACCCCAAAGTGAACATAGTGTGTATGTTACACATGGTACCCACTGCATATGCACTTGGCTCCTCTTGTAGATATGGATAGCTTTTCTCTCAAACTTCTGAATGTGTATGACTCTATTGTGTAATACAACTCTGTGGAGCATAAAATCCAACCTGCACCTTCCCACTTCAAAGGGAGAATACCCTGGGTCGATGCCAGAGACTCTCTTCCTGATTTGCAAACTGCTATTGCTAATAAAGCTCTTCTTTCTACTATTTAGCCATCCTGGTGGTCTTTTGGATGACAAGCCCCCTTAACACTTCTGAGAATATAATAATACAAGGATCAGGAGAAGTGGAGATCTGTGAACCCCACCCTCTGCCCATGAAGGGCAAGTGAGGAAGATGCCTTCTTCTGCCCTCATGCTTAGTGAGAGACCTTTCAGAGAGCTTGAGATCCTGCAGCTGAGGGAGAGGGAAGCTTCTGTGCCTGGCTTAGGCCAGAGAAAGCTCAAGCCTGTGGGAGTAGACTGGGCATCATCAGGGCAAAGGATAGAATATGTGAAAAATTCCCATAGAACAGATGTGGGCCACGTGGGAAAAGAAGCTGCCCAAAAGACATTTAAGTGTTGTTTAGGAGGGCCACCTGGGAGGGCAAGGGGACTTCAACAGGGAGTATCTCTATGGACCAGGTGGTGAATGCAACATAAGAAGAAATATATATTTGGTATCTGCCCATGGTTCCTGACACAGAGCTTCTAAAGCTCTTGGAATTTCCTGAGTCATGGGGATGAGAGAAGTATCGTTTGTTATTCATAACAAATCCCTTTCAACCATACCTAAGTTTACGCTAATGGGGGGATTCTTCATCGACCCCTGTTGCCAGAGAATCCAACTACATGACTAGAAAGTTGGAATTCTCACTCCTACCCCCTAATCTCCAGGGAGGGGAGAGGAGCTGAATATAGATCGCCAATGGCCAATGATTTAATCAATCACATCTATATAATGAACCTCCATAAAAACTCTCACTGAAGGGGAACAGCTTCAAGGTTGTTAAATGCATCCACTTGCTGGGAGGGGGACACGCCTCAACTACATGGGGACAGAAGCGCTCATGCTTCAGACCCTTCTGGACCTCGCCCCATGTACTTCTTCTGGCTATTCATCTGTATCCTTTATAATATCCATCCCCCGCAGCAACCTTTTTTTTTTTTTTTTTGAGACAGGGTCTAGCTCTGTTGTCCAGGCTTTACAGTGGAACAATCATGGCTCACTATAGCCTCAACCTCTTCAGGCTCAGGTAATCCTCCTACCTCAGCCTTTCAAGTAGCTGGTACTACAGACACATGTCACCATGCCCAGCTAATTTTTGTGTATTTTTTTTTTTGTAGACACAGGGTCTTGCCATGTTGCATGGGCTGGTCTCAAACTCTTGGCCTCAAGCAATCCACCCACCTCAGACTCCCAAAGTGCTGGAATTACAGACATGAGCTACCATGCCCAGCCTATAATATCCTTTTTAATAAACCAGTAAACAAAAGTGTTTCCCTGAAATACATGAGCTGTTATAGCAAATTATTGAATCTGAGGAAGGGGTCATGTGAACCCCTAATTTGCATGTGAACCCCTAGTCAAATTGCACAGAAGTGTGGATTACCTGGGGACTCACTACTTGAGATTGGCATTTGAACTGGGGACAGTCTTGTGGGACTGAGACATCAACCTGTGGAGTCTGTGTTAACTGAATAGTTAGTGTCAGAATTGAATTAAATTGTAGGACACCCAGCTGGTGTCCACAGAGAATTGAGAAAACTGCTTGGTTAGAAAATCCACACATTCAGTGTTAGAAGTGTCATAAGCAGAGACACAGTTTTCCATCAGTTGGGAAAAAAAAAAAAAAAAGGTGCCACAACGGAGGTTCCCAGGGAAGAGAAATCACTGAGGGGACCAAGCTAGACAAAGCCTTTTTGCCCCTCTTGTGTCCTGTTTATTCGACTTTCTGGTTATACTTAAACTAAAATACTATCAAAAATACAAAGTATAGTTTTTAATTATTTGGTAGAATACCATGAATCAAGGTATTCTCACTAAAGTTGCCAGTGAAAAGAGTCAAACTCTGTAAAATATTTTAAGAGATTTATTCTGAGCCAAATATGGGTGACCATTGCCCATGACACAGCCCCAGGAGATCCTGACAACCTGTGCCCAAGGTGGTTGGGCTACAGCTTGGTTTTATGCATTTTAGGGAGTCGTAAGACATCCATCGGTACATGTAAGATGTACATTGGTTTGGTCTGGAAAGGCAGGGGTGGAGGGGGTGGCTTCCAGCTCATATGGTGGATTCAAAGATTTCCTGATTGGCAATTGGTTGAAAGTTTATCTAAACACAGGAATCAATAGAAGGGAGTTTCTGGGTTATGATAAGAGGTTGTAGAGGCCGAGGTTCTTATTATGTAGGTGAAGCCTCCAGTAGCAGGCTTCACAGAGAATAGACTGTAAATGTTTCTTATCAGACTTAAAAAGGTGCCAGACTCTTAATTCTCTCCTGGATCAGGAAAAAGACCTGGAAAGGGAACAGCATTCTTTACAGAATGTAGATTTTCCCCACAGGAGACAGCTTTGCAGGGCCATTTCAAAATATGTCAAAGAAATATATTTTGGGGTAAAACACTTTGATTTATTTTAGGGCCTGCTAACTGTCATGTTGGTATCTTACTGCAAAAACGGTCTGTTTTGTCAGCCTAAGGGTTCTGTTCTAATGTTAATGCTGGTCAGCTGTGCCTGAGTTTCAAGGGGAGGAAGATATAATGAGACACATCTGACCACCCATTCCTATCATGGCCTGAAGTAGTATTTCAGGTTTTTTGAATGCCTTTGACAAGAGAGTCATCCATTCAGGTGGATGGGGGGCTTGGAATTTTATTTTTGGTTTACATGGTAAACAGCTTCAAAAACAATCTGTTAGGATTTTTTTTTTTGCTGTGATTTTATAGATATATATACGTTATCTATATAGAGATAATATATATAATATCTATATAGAGATAATATAATTATTTTCACCACTTTTTTAAAAAAAGACCATTTTTAGAGCAGCTTTAGGTTCACAGAGAAATTGACCAGAAAGTACAGAGTTCCCATATACCCCACCTCCTGCCCCTGCATATGCATTACCCCAATATCAACATGCATCACCAGAGTGGGACATTTGTTATAATAGATGAACTTATATTGATACATCATTATCACCCAAAGTCCATAGTTTACAGTAGGGGTCCCTCTTGGTGTTGTATATTCTATGGGTTTTGACAAATGTTGTATCCACCATATAGTATCATACAGAGTATTTTCATTGCCCTAAAAATCCTCTGAGATCCACCTGTTCATCTCTCCCTCTCCCCTAACCCCAGGCAACCACTGATCTTTTTACTTTCTCCAGTTTTGTCTTTTCAGGAATGTCACATAGTTGGAATCATACAATATGTAGCTTTTTCAGATTGATACCTTTCACTAGTAATATGCATTAAGTTTTCTCCATGTCTCTTCAAGGCTCGTTTCTTTTTAGCACTGAACAATATTCCATTGTCTGGGTATACCATAGTTTATTTACTATAAAGTAAATACTGAAGGACATCTTGGTTGCTTCCAAGTTTGGGCAATTATGAATACAGCTGTGATAAACCTTTATGTGCCAGTTTCTGTAGGGACACAAATTTTCATCGCACTTGAGTAAATGGCAACGTAAGGATGCTGGATAATATGTTAAGGATATGTTTAGTTTCCTAAGAAACCACTGAACTGTCTTCCAAAGTGGCTGTACTGTTTTTGCATTCCCACCAGCAACAAATGAGAATTCCTGCTGCTCCACATCCTTGCTAGTATTTAGTACTGTTAGCTTTTAGGTTTTCACCATTCTGATAGGTGTTCAATCAGTGACATTAAGTACATTCACAGTTTTATGTAACTGTTGTAGACTGAATGTTTGTGTCTCCCCAAAATTCATGTGTTGAAGCCCTAACCTTTAATGTAATCATATTGGGAGGAGGGGACTTGGGGAGGTAATTAGGTTTAGATGAAATCAGGAGAGGGGAGTACTCATGAATCTTCTTACAGTGGTCTCTTCTTATAGCTCTTGCTTTCTCTCTACCACATGAGGTCATGGAATGAAGATGGGTATCTGTATGCCAGAAAGAGGGGCCTCACCAGGAACTGAATCAGCTAGCATCTTAATCTCCAGAACCGTGAGAAATAAATGCTTGTTGTTTAAGCAACCCAGTCTGTGATATTTTGTTATAGCAGCCCAAATTGACTAAGATAGTGACCATTACCACTGCTTACAGAAACTCTGTTCTCCTAAACAATAATTCTCTCTTCTGCCTTTCCTCCAACCCCTGGTAACCTCTATTCTACTTTCTGTCTCTAGGAATTTACCTACCTATTCTCAGTATTTAATATAGGTGGAATCATACAGTATCTGTCTATATGGTTTGAATGTGTCTATAAACTGAATGTGTTAGACACTTAATCCCTACTGCGGTAGCAGTGAAAGGAGCCTCTAAGAGTTGATTGGATCTTGAAAGCTCTGCCTTCATAAATTGATGATTACATTCATGGATTAATGGATTCATGGGTTAATTAATGGGTTACCATGAGGATGAAACTAATGGTTTCATAAGAAGAGAAAGTGAAACCTGAGCAAATACATTAGCAAACTCTTCCCCCTAACCATGTGATACCCTCTGCCACCTCAGGACTCTGCAGAGAGCCCCCACCAGTAAGAAGGTCCTCACCAGATGCAATCTCTTGATCTTACACTTCTCAGCCTCCATAACTGTGAAAAATAAATTCCTTTTCTTTATAAATTATCCATTTTTGGGTATTCTATTATAGGCAGCAGATAATGAACCAAGGTACTGTCCTTTTGTGGCTGGCTTATTTTACTTAGCATAATGTTTTCAAGTTCATCCTGTTGCAGCAAATGTCAGAATTCCATTCCTTTTTATGGCTGAGTAATATTCCATTGTATGTATGTATCATACCTTGTTTATCCATTCATCTGTGGATGGACACAGTTTGTTTCAATTGTTTAGCTATTGTAAAAAATGCTGCTGTGAACATTGGTGGGCACATATCTGTTTGGGCCCCTGCTTTCCAATCTTTTGAGTATATACACAGAAGTAGAATTGCTGTGTTATATTATAGTTAATTGTACGTTTAACTTTTTGAGATACCACCAAACTGTTTCATGCAATGGCTGTACCAATTTCCATTCCTACCAGTAATGCATAAGAGTTCCAATTTCTCCACATCCTCATCAGCACTTATTATTTTCTATTGTACTTTAGTTCTGAGTACAGTATGGGATATTAAATGTTCACAGATGACAATGGCCATACCTTGTCAAAAACACATGGATTAAAAGTATGTTTCTAGCTGACCTCATGGCTGCTCTTGTCACTGTCACCATAAAGTCTTTCATGTCCTTCCGCCCTCTACCTCTTCCTTTCTACCCAGGCTGGAGTGCACTGCTGGTCATGAGCTCATTGTCTCACCAACATCCTCTTCTCTTCTTCCTTGTACCAACATCCCTCCATCGCATCCATCTTATAAAATCCCAACTCTAGGAGCCACTTTTCCTGCTGTAAACCTCAGGAATCTGAGCGCTGTCTGGAAACATCTCACAACAGTGTAGTGCATCTTTAATACAAATCAATGGTTTCCAAACTCAGCTGAGACCTGGATGCCAACTGTCAATTATAGGTAGTCTCTGGTCAGCCTTCTGGTCTTGAACAACTATTCCAAACTTCCACTACTACTTCCAACTCAACTGCCTCCCTTACCCTCATCCTCAGCAGAAGAACTTATCTCTTTAAGAAAAATGAAGTCATCAAGGATGCACTTTCTTTACTTCCTGCTCTCTTACCTACAATCTAACTACCACCTCACCCCATCCTGCTTTTTTTCTTCCGGTCACAGAGTACACTGTTTTCATTTTAAAACCAATGAACTCTGCCTGGGCCCCTGAGCTCATGGCTCTTGGGACTTCCAGGATTGTGCTCCACCAAGCATTCCCTATTTCTCCCTTATCTTTATCCTTTACTGCTCTCCTAATGCATCTGCTCAGGTTTCTCTTCCTCTTCTTATGAAATCATCAGTTCCACCCTCATAATAACCCATTAATTAACCCATTAATCCACTAACCCACAAAGGTATTAATCCACTTATGATGGCAGAGCCTTCAAGATCCAATCACCTCTTAAAGTCCGCACCTTTCAACACTGCCACTTTCTCTTGTTCTGCAAATGTACTAAGTCTCATCCATCCTATAAAAAGTGGAGCCCTCTCTTTACCTAATCACACACTAGTTATCATTCATTATATTTGTTTCCTGGGGCTGCTATAACAAAGTATGCCAAATGGGGTAACTTTAAACAACAGAAATTTTATTATTTCACAGTCCTATAGCCTAGAAGCCTAAGTTGAAGTGTTGGCAGGGCCATCTAAAGGCTCTAGGGAAGCATCTGTTCCATGTCATTCTTCTAGCCTCAGGTGGTTGTCAGCAATGGCTTGGCTTATGGATGCACTACTCCAGTCTCTGCCTCTTATCACATTGTGTTCTCTCAGTGTGTCTGTATCCAAATTTTTCTCATTTTATAAGTTCAGCAGTCATTGGATTTGAACCCATCCTAATCCAGTCTTCATTCCTGATTTTAACCCAATTACATTTGCAAAGATCCTATTTTTGAATAGAGTCCTATACTGAGGTTCCAGGAGAAAGAACTTGAATTTTGGGAGGGCACTATTCACCCCAGAACACTCATATTTCTACAAATATTCCTCTACCCCCTCCACAGTACCCGCTGTCTGGCTCCCCAGACCCCTCTCCCCACTTCAGTTGGCTTCTGTCCCCACAGCTCTGAAACAGAGTTCGCTAAGGTCAGCACAAACCTCCTAACTCCAGACCTCACCGTAGTAAATGGCCTGGTGTATCTAACACTGATAATCACCCCTCCCTTCATAACACTTTACCCCCTTGGCTTCCTCCCTGACGCCACTCACTTTTCCTCCTATCTTTTGACCCATTCCTTCTCTTTATGGACTTCTCTTTCTCCTGACACTTCAATGCTGGTGCTTCCCAGGATTACTTTCTTTTCACTTTTGTTGTTGTTGTTGTTTTTAATTCTTCCGGGGTAATTTTATCCATTTTTTGGTTTGAAAGACAACGGTATATTTATGACTTACAAATCTGCATATGTAGCCTAGATTTTCCCCCACAAGCTGCAGGCTTGCATATCCATCTGTTTAGATGTGCTTCAAGAACCTTAGCTCATCATTGTTCCTGAATAAACCTCTAGTTGTCTCTATTTATTTGATATCATCACTGATCCCGTAACCCAAGCTAGAAACCTGAGAATATCTTGCCCTTATTTCTACTTACGTATCTGTTCTTCCCTTATTATCTTTTTAATATATCAAATAATACAAAATACTACATTTGACATATATATATAATGAAAAATAATAATAAAACCAGCACCCATGAACCCACCACTAATATAAGAATCAAAACTGTCCAATACCATTCCATTCACCCATATACTTCCCCCTTCTGTATTCATTCTCTCACCTTCTCCTCCATGAGAATTAACCACAATCTTTAATTTTATTTTATTATCTCCTTTTCCATATTGGTTTATTACATACCTGTGCATCTCTAACCAACATATTTTTCAGTTTTGTTTTTAAGCTTTACACAAATGAAGTCATTCATTTGGGACTTGCTTTATTCCCTCAAGATTATGCTCCTAGACTTATTACTGTTGATGCACATGGCTGCAGTTCAATAGTTTTACTGCTACATGATATTCTACCATGAGAATTAATTCAAAAACATAATTTTTAAAAAATATGATTTGCAACATTAGCAGAAACTATGTGGTACTTAGAAACAAATGTAACAAAAGATATATAAGATAGGTATATCTATCTGACATTACTTTCTAAAAATTTATTGATCTTCCCCTCCCCAAATCACTATCACCGAGGCCAAGTGAGGGTAGTTCTATCACCTCTCATCTGGACAGCTTACTCCACAGTCACACCCCAAATCTTGCCATGTTCCATCTATCCTGCCCATTGTAATCACAGCAATCCACTCAGCATGTAAAGCTGACTATACCATCCCCTTGCTCCAACACCTTTGATGGATTCCCTTTGTCCATGAGCTCCTTGTGTATCCCACTCCAACCTAAACTCACACAGACACACTATATACTCCAGCAACCTCACAGTGTTTCTCACTTCCAAGCTTTTGTTCCAACTCACTTTCAGGAACATCACAGCCCTTTTCCTTGTTCTCCCAAACACACAGATGCCCCCACATACATACACATACACATAAAAATACAAGTACAAACACATATACACACATCATAACTTGTGATATGGTTTGGCTGCATCCCCACCCAAATCTCATCTTGAATTGTAACTCCCACAATTGCCACATGTCATGGCAGGGACCCAGTGGGAGATCATTGAATCATGAGGACAGGTCTTTCTCATGCTGTTCTTGTGATAGTGAATAAGTCTCACGAGATCTGATGGTTTTATAAAGGGGAGTTTCCCTGAACATGCTCTCTTCTCTTGTCTGCTGCCATGTGAGACGTGCCTTTCACCTTCTGCCACGGTTGTCAGGCCTCCCCAGCCACGTGGAACTATGAGTCCATTAAACCTCTTTCTTTTGTCAATTACCCAGCCTTGGGTATGTCTTTATCAGCAACATGAAGACAGACTAATACGGTAAATTGGTACCGGTGGACTGCAGCACTGCTATAAATATACCTGAAGATGTGGGAGCAACTTTGGAACTGGGTAACAGGCAGAGGTTAGAACAGTTTGGAGGGCTCAGAAGACAGGAAAATGTGGGAAAGTTTGGAACTTCCTAGCGACTTGTTGAATGGCTTTGACCAAAATGCAGACAATGAAATCCAGGCTGAGGTGGTCTCAGATGGAGGTGAGGAACTTGTTGGGAACTGGAGTAAAGGTGACTCTTGCTATGTTTTAGCAAAGAGACTGGCAGCATTTTGTCCCTGTCCTACAGATCTGTGGAACTTTGAACTTGAGAGAGATGATTTAGGGTACCTGGTAGAAGAAATTTCTAAGCAGTAAAGCATTCAAGAGATGACTTGGGTGCTATTAAAAGCATTCAGTTTTAAAAGGGAAACAGAGCATAAAAGTTTGGAAAATTTGCAGCCTGATGATGCAATAGAAAAGAAAAACACTGGGCTGGGCATAGTGGCTCATGCCTGTAATCCCAGCACTTTGGGAGGCTGAGGCAGGCAGATCACAAGGTCAGGAGATCGAGTCCATCCTAGCTAACATGGTGAAACTCCATCTCTACTGAAAAATACAAAAAATTAGCCAAGCGTGGTGGCGGGCACCTGTAGTCCCAGCTAGTCGGGAGGCTGAAGCAGAAGAATGGTGTGAACCTGGGAGGTGGAGCTTGCAGTGAGCAGAGATCACGCCACTGCACTCCAGCCTGGGTGACAGTGCGAGACTCCGTCTCAAAAAAAAAAAAAAAAGAAAGAAAGAAAGAAAAGAAAAACACGTTTTCTGAGAAGAAATTCAAGCAGGCTGTAGAGATTTACATAAATAACAAGAAGCCTAATGTTAATTGCCAAGCCAATGGGGGAAATGCCTACAGGGCATTTCAGAGGTCTTCACAGCAGCCCCCGCCCATCACAATTGTGAAGGCTGAAGAGGAAAAAATGCTTTTGTGGGCCCAGGATCCCCCTGCTCTGTGCAGCCTAGGGACTTGGTGCCCTATATCCCAGCCACTCCAGTCGTGGTTAAAAGGGAGCAAGGTATGGCTTGGGCTGTTGCTTCTGAGGGTGCAAGTCCCAAACCCTGGTAGCTTCCATGTGGTATTGAGTCTGCGGGGGCACAGAAGTCAAGAATTGAGGTTTGGGAACCTCTGTCTAGATTTCAGAGGATGTATGGAAATGCCTGGATGCCCAGGCAGAAGTTTGCTGCAGGGGCAGGGCCCTCATGGAGAACCTCTGCTGGGGCAGTGTGGAAGGGAAATGTGGAGTCAGAGCCCTCACACAGAGTCCCTTACTGGGGCACTGCCTAGTGAAGCTGTGAGAAGAGGGCCACCATCCTCCAGACCCCAGAATGGTAGATCCACCGACAGCCTGCACTATGCACCTGGAAAAGCCACAGACACCCAACGCCAGCCCATGAAAGCAGCCAGGAGGGGGGCTATACCCTACAAAGCCACAGGGGCAGAGCTACCCAAGGCCATGGGAGCCCACTTGTATCAGCGTGACCTGGATGTGACACATGGAGTCTTAAAAAGTCATTTTGGAGCTTTAAGATTTGACTGCCCCACTGGATTTCAGACTTGCATGGGGCCTTTATCCCCTTGTTTTGGTCAATTTCTCCCATTTGGAATGGGTGTATTTATCCAGTGGGTACCCCCATTGTATCTAGGAAGTAACTAACTTACTTTTGATTTTACAGGCTCATAGGCAGAAGGGACTCGCCTTGTCTCAGATGAGACTTTCGACTGTGGACTTTTGAGTTAATGCTGACATGAGTTAAGACTTTAGGGGACTGTTGGGAAGGCAATGATGGGTTTTGAATGTGAGGACATGAGATTTGGGAGGGGCCAGGAGCAGAATGATATGTTTGGCTATGTCCCCACCCAAATCTCATCTTGAATTGTAGATCCCACAATTCCCACATGTCATGGGAGGGACCTGGTGGGAGATAATTGAATTATGGGGGCGGGTCTTTCTCATGCTGTTCTCGTGATAGTGAAGAAGCCTCAAGAGATTGATCATTTTATAAAGGGGAGTTTCCCTGCACAAGCTCTCTCCTCTTGTCTGCTGCCACGTAAGATGTGACTTTCACCTTCTGCCATGATTGTCAGGCCTCCCCAGCCATGTGGAACTATGAGTCCATTAAACCTCTATCTTTTGTCAATTGCCCAGTCTCAGGTATGTCTTTATCAGCAGCATGAAAACAGACTAATACAGCCCAGTTAGCTTCTACTAATTAAGATTCAACTTAGGCATCTCTTCAACAGAAAATTTTCCTTTAATGCTACCTATGCCCCTCACCTACTAGGGCAGCTATCTCTCCTCCATATTCCCACAATAGATATGGTTATAGTTATGGGAATGGAAATATGTATGGTCATGTGTGTGGATATGTATAAGGATATAGATAATAGCTTTATCATTTTATTGACCACATTGTACCATTTAAGTCTTTGACTCCCCTTCTGGTCTATGGGCCAAAACTATCTCATATTCCTCTCTGACACCCTTATATCTGCCACACAGCTTGAAACACACAGTGCACTTAATATATTGGAAAAAAGTGAGTTGATTTATCATTGTTTTGTATAACCATAAAAGTTAAAATAACTATATTTTAGGGAATCATATTCTCTTTGAAATGATGAAATATATTATCTTTTATAAGTGGACGTTTATCAAATTTTCTAAAGTACAGTGGTGCATAGCTTTCCTACCATTAAGCAGTTCATTTAGCCAATGCAGCCATGCAAGCAGTAAACTTATGGCAACTATTCTATGGCTAAGGGATAACACTTATCCAGCAACTCACTTACTCATAAAAGAGTAAGAGCCAAGAGCCCACCTAGCTAGAACTACAAGGTAGAAGGTTGCTATCACTTAGCAGTACTGCCCACAGAAGTACTTCAAATTTTATTTTAACATGCTGAGCCAGGTGTTTAAAAAGGAGAATATTAATTTAATTCCAACAGAACTTCTCTACCTTCAAATTGTGCTGACATTTTATTAGTAAGTTAAATATTTTAATTAAAACAGAACTGCTTAGCATCAAATCACTACAATTCATTAATTCTCTGCTGAGAACATATTTTTAGCTTTCTCAGGAAAAATTGCATAACACAATGTTGCCCCAGTTTCCACAACTCTAGTTATTCTACTTGAAATGCCACACTGTGAAAATATGTTTTCATTAAAAATCCTCCATCTCCTGGTGGTGTTTTCCTTTGGTGTAATTTAGAATTTTCTAGACTTGTTACCAAGGACTAAACCTCCCCTTGCAGGAGTGAGCAGGCATGCTAAATTGAAATGGAAGGTGATCTGATGTAAAACGCCGCTGCCCACAGAGGGAACTGCGTATCAGCTGTGAGAGCACTAAGCAGCAAAGTGATTTAAGAGCATTACAGTTGACAGCCACTTTACTATCTTAAGAGGATTTCATTTTCCATTTTGTTAACAAGGAACAATATACTTTGCAACCAGAAATTAAAGAAGGGTAAGAATGTGTGAGGAAGAACAAGATGCTATTCCAGAAACTCCTTGACCCACTTCTAACAAGCATTATTTCCCCCAGGAATTTGGACGAGGTTAGATAGTAAGTTTATTATAACCACAAAGGAGAAACTGCAACCAAATTGGAAAAGAGAATCAGGACCCAAAATTATCTCACCAGGCTGGAATCATCAGTCAAATTTAGCAAAAGAGATTTACTATGATAATACATGCAAAGTACTGTTCTTAAATCAATGCTAATAGAGGATCCAGGCAAAGTGCAAAAAAGAAAAAAAATTTGGCCGTTACAATGGGCTGCAAGTTCACTATAAACCAGTAATAAAGTGTCCTGGCCCCAAAATTAATGTGATCTAAGACTGAGTTAATTGCAGCTTAATGTCCACAACAGAAGGGGCAGTAGTCCCTCTGAGTTATGTGCTAGGTTGAGCCCACAGGGATTGCATGCAGTATTGGATGTCATGCTTTAACAGCTTTACTGACAAACTGGAGTATATGAAAAAGGACAATGACCACAACGGTGAGGAAACTAAATCCCACATCCCATACTTTCCTACAACAAATTAAAACAAAAGCATAATGGGAATTCTATGCCATTTATTATAAAGACATTTCTTTTAAAGCTAAACCTTCTTGGCAACTTTCCTGTCTACTAGAAATCCTTCAGTCAAAATTTTTAAAATGAGGTCAGAAAATGATGTATTGTAAATAAAATAAAGAATTGGGGTCAGGCATGGTGGCCTGTAATCCCAGCACTTTGGGAGGCTGAGGCGGGTAGATCACCTGAGGTCAGAAGTTCGAGACAAGCCTGGCCAATATGGTGAAACCCCGTCTCTACTAAAAATACAAAAAATTAGCCAAGCATCACGGCATGTGCCTGTAATCCCAGCTACTCGGGAGGCTGAGGCAGGAGAATTGCTTGAACCCGGGAGGCAGAAGTTGCATTGGGCTGAGATCACGCCACTGCACTCCAGCCTGGGCAACAGAGCAAGATTCTATCTTGGGAGGAAAAAAAAAAAAAAGAATTGCGCACGGGGCATGCTAAATGCTTCCCTAAGTTCTCATCTATTTAAAGGTCAGATAACTGATATCATGAAAAGTGCCAGATGACTTGACTAAACTAAAATCATAAATGTAATTATCTTAATTGAAGGTGTGCATATGGCATTTAATTACAAAGGAAAAAAATAACAGCAAAGTTTGTGATCTGTAGGCGATAGCAAGCATCACATTCAGCTAGCATATGATGTTTGAAATAAATAAATCTGTAAGAACTAGATATGAGTGTGAGGGCATAGATGTTAGTCCTCTAGATACCTTAGCAGATCATCTCTTATATGGCAATTTTTATTTAGTTGAAATTTGATTATTTTAAAGTTTTGCAGTCCTTCCTTCCAACAAAGGACTATCATGGAAATACCTAGAATTATCACTCATTTCTTACCAAAAGCCATGACATAATAACTAACTCTCTGAATTGAGAGAATAAAATAATGTAAAAAGGAGAGTCTTTTATTCATGTTGGCAGTAAAACTGGTTCTATTAATGATGAGAAATACAAATTATAACACTCTAAGAGAAAATAATTATTTAAACATAGAGGTACTACCTGTCCCAGTCATAGAAAGTTATTTGGTTTCTATAGAAGCAAAGAAGCAATGATATAAGTTATTCATTGATTCATATTGCAAAATAACTCTCTTCAAAATAGCCAATAAATGTACTAGTCTTTCCATTTATAATAAATTCCATGTACTAAATTTTGTGTTATTAAATTTTCATGGAATACAAACTTCTACTGTATTTGCCCCTGTAAATCAAAAATAAAATCCCAAGCCTCCCCAACCGATTGAATGGATATCCTCTGGGCCAAGGGAACCCCAGAGAAACCTGAAAATTTGAATTCTCAGCCGTGATGGAAAGGGAGGTTGGACATGTCTTGTTACACCCCCTCCCTCTTAGAGTTTAGACACAACTGACTGACCAGCATTACCATTAAAACAGAGATCATTAAGACTGAAAAAACAAACTCTTTGTGGCAATAAGATACCAAATTCCAACCTGACTCATGTAGCATCACATGACAGATAGAAGATCCTAAAGGAAATCAAAATGTTTTATCTCCAAGTATATTTCTTTGACATACTTTGAAATGGTCCTGCAAAGCCATCTTTTATGGAGGAAGTTTGCATTTGCAGATAATCTCCATTAATGCAGCCAGGCTTTTCCCAGGTTTAAGAAAGGATTAACTAAAAGTGTGACATTTTAAGGTCCCCAAAAAAGACATCTGCCATCTCTTCTCTCTGAAGGCTGTTACCTGGAGGCTTCATCTACATAACAAGAACCTTGGTCTCCACAACCTCCCTTATCTTAATTCAAGAATATTTTTCCACTGACTTGAAGTCTTCAGACAAAGCTTAACTCCTTCAACTGATTGCCAATCACAAAATCTTTGAATCCACCTATGACCTGTAACACCCCAACTCTCACTTCAAGATATTCTTCCTTTTTAGGCTGAACCAATGTACACCTGCTATGTATTGATTTATGATTTTACCTACAATTTGTATCTCACTAAAATGTATAAAACCAATCTGAAACCACTCAAGCTCACTTTCTCAGGACTTCTTGAGGCTGTTTCCTGTGCCACAGTCATTAATATGGGCTCATAATAAACCTTTTGAAATGTTTTACAGAGCTTAGTTTTTTGTCAACACCTCCACTAAAGCTTAAACTGAGTAGGATTTCACAAGATCTCAAATTCAGTATTCAGTAAGGATGTTGGGGGAACACATTTCATTCATTCAAGGAGCATTTATATAAATGCCTATAAATTTCCCAGGAGCTATAAGGAGGTGTTTAGAATACAATATAAATAAGGCATGGCCTTCACTCTCAAGATGCTCATTGACCACTAGAGAAAACAATTAGATAAACCCCTAAACTTTAGAGAATGAGAATGGTTTTGCCAAACATAAGCACAGTTAAAAAAGAGAAAATCAAGTAGATGACAAACAAAACTTTCGTAATGCAAAACACCGCATGTAAAATATTTCAAAGTTTGGCTCCTATTTCAATAATTTTGTCACTTGATAACCAAGTAGGCACGAAGTCTTACATTTATTTGGAGAGTTCGGAATATGAGATTTGCATCTTCCCTACCTTGAGATCAAAGTGTGTGTTTTATCAAAGTAATCATCATGTCTTAGGTAAAAGAACAGGAGGGAATGTCAGTCACCAGGATCATTAGAACTGATAAAGCAACCACCAGGTTTTATTATTTGAAGTAAGTACTGAACAAATATGAGGCAAATAGAGTTTACAATATCTTAAAGAGAATTTAGCCTTTAAAAAAATATGTATGTAATTAGTCAAGTTGTCTTTATTACCTAATGTGTTTGGGAAACCCAGAGAACAGAAATCAAAGCATGACCAGATGACACAGCACACCCTCCTTTCCCCATCCAAAAAATGGAGAAGGAAGAGGAGGAGAAGGAAGAGGAGGAAGATGAGGAGTTTTTGCATATGATTAAGCCACAAAATTAGAGCGATATGGCATATGGACACATATTTTCATAGCTTTATTGTGATATAATTGATATACAATAAAATACACATATTTAAAGTGAACAATTTGTAAGTACACACATGTGTACCCCTGAGAAACTATCATTATAACCAAGTTAAAGAACATTTTCATCACCCCAAAAAGTTTAATCATGCTCCTTGGTAATTCCTTCTTCCTCACAGAACCACTTCCCATCCTCCACCAAAAACCACTAATGGGCTTTGTGTCACTATAGGTTAATTTGCATTTTCTATATTTTTATATAAATACAGATGCCCCTGACTTACAATAAGGTTATGTCCTGATAAATCCATCATAAGTTGAAAATATTTTAAGTCAAAAATGCATTTAATATGCTGAACCTACCAAGCCTAGCCTACTATAAATGCACTCAGAACACTTTCATTAGTGCACAATTGGGCAAAATCATCTAGTAACACAGTATGCTGAAGAATATCAGTGTTTACCTCATGATCTCATGGTTGACTGACTGCCAAGTATCCTACCACATATCACTAGACCAGAAAAGATAAAAATTTAAATTATAGTTTCTACCAAATGCATATTGCTTTCACACCATCATAAAGTCAACAATTTGTTAAGCTGAACCCTGTAAGTTGGAGACCATCTGCAGAATCATACTATATATACTCTTTTTTTTCTGGCTTCTTTCATGCTGCATCATTATTTTGAGATTCACCCCAGCCATTGAGCACATAATTCCTTTTTATTGCTAAGTTGTATTCCATTGTATGAATGTTCCCCCAGCCACTGAGCACATAATTCCTTTTTATTGCTAAGTTGTATTCCATTGTATGAATGTTCCACAATATGTTTGTCCATTCACTTGTTGATGACCATTTGTGTTGTTTCCAGTTTCTGGCTATTTGTATTCAAGTTGTGAGGACAAATGCATCCATTTCTCTTGGGTAAATACTGTACCTTGGAGTGGATTGGCTGGGTCATACGGTACATGTGTAACTTTTTGAGAAAGTGCAAAACTCTTTTCCAAAGTGGTTGTGCCATTTTACATTTGACACCAACAGTGTGTAAGAGTTCCAGTTCCTCCGCATCCTAGTCAACACTTTGTATGGTCAGTCTTTTTAATTTTAGACATACTAATAGGTGTATAATAATACATCATTGTGAGGCCAGGTGCAGTGGTTCACTCCTGTAATCCCAGCACTTTGGGAAACCAAGACAGGAGAATGGCTTGAGCCCAGGAGTTCAAGACCAACCTCGGCAACATGGCAAGACCTTGTCTCTACAAAAAAAAAAAAAAATTTCATTAGCCAGGCATGCTGGCATGTGCCTGTGGTCCCAGATATTCAGGAGGCTGAGGTGGGAGGATTGCTCAAGCTTGGGAAGTCCAGGCTACAGTAAGCAATGATCATTTTACTGCACTCCAGCTTGGCTGACAGCAGGAGAGCCTGTCTCAAACGAACACAAAATAATACCTGGTTATGGTTTTAATTTTTATTTCCCTCAAGACTACTGATGTTGAGTATCTTTTCATGTGTTTATTTGCTACCCCTTCTTAGGCCTGCACTTGCAATTCCACACTCCCCACCCTACCCTTGGTGGATTCTTGATCCTTGTCCTCAAAGGAAGAACCCAGGCCTAACATTTCTATTTATATACTGAGCTTAAACTAGAAGTAGGTATTGGTGGAGTAATATGTTTTTGTTAATGGTACAAAAATTAGTAATATTTTACTTATATTTAAAATATAATCGACAAGTTCCCATATTAAAACAGTCTATGAATAGGGAAGTGATTTATCTCATGAAAATGATAAATTTCTGAGGTCTCTGTATGATAAGAAAAGATTTTATTTTTTAGTAACTTTATGCTTTTCTCTTTTAAAAAAATTGTAACAGATAAGAATATTCTTTTTCATATGAGAATCAAATAAAATGAGGCACTTCCTAACCAATCTATCTAAACAAATTACATAATTGAGGAAGTCACATAACACTGCATTTTTTCAGAACTCTTGAATGCCTGAATACTAGGAAGAAGAATCACTTTCATAATTTAGTTGTAGTTTACAAATCTTGACCTTAGTACTTCCTCTACCTGGATTCTGTTTTAACCACAGGAGTTGTTTAGTGTTTTGGTCAGATTACCATTCAGGAATTTGGCTCTTTCAGGAAACTGTTTGAGGAAGTATGTTAACAGGGTTCCAGTAGAACCAGTAACACATAGTAGTTGTTTTGCTTGGCAGCATTTCTTTCAATTACCCAAGTTATTCGTGAGGAGCTGCCATCCATTTTCTCTCTAAAGTGGTCATTAATGAGAGGCTCATTCAGGTGTAAGCTTATCTATATAATGTGGACATTTTCACCTTGGCATTGGCCATTTGACAGTTTACAATATTACCCTCCCATTCTGAAGCACCCAAAAAACCTAAAAAATAAAAATGATGGTTTAACTTGGGCACTCAAATAAATAGAATTCTTAACCTGGATCATTCTTAAAACATTTCAGTATTAACTCCTCCTACTTCCCCTATCCATTATACATTAGTATCTTCATTAAAAATTTAGTGAGCCTGCTTAAATTGTGAGGTCTTAAACAATTTACCAATCAAAATTTTTATTTGTATAATGCATTAACACCTTTCCAGGTGCTTTCAAATGTTATTTTGATTCTCTAAAATGTTGTATTTGTTTCATCAGCTGTCAAACAGATGGAATTGCTGTCTGTTTGCTACAAGTAGAGTGCTTTAAAGAACAGAAATAATTTATAAAGCACTCCGAACTTACTGAAGATGGAATTACCATTAGGTGCTAACCCTGGGTAGAAGCAGAGCTGTAGCCACATAGGTGGTGTAATTTTAAGAGCTTGAAAAAGCCCCTACAGATTAAAAGCAAACAAACAACAAGAAAAGCAAAAGCAAAGCCCCCTCACTTTCCCAACAGAAAACTCCACTAGTAGAGATTGATCTCTGTAACATATACGGCCTTTCATTTTCTCTGCTAAAATTCAAAGACCTTTGCGATATTAAACACTTTAAAATGTATCAGTTACTTGTATCTGAGTGTAAATGAACTTATCAGATGCTCTTGCAAAGGCTTTCAAGGTGCTAGGAAGATGCCTGGGAGGGAGGAGATGCGCAAAGAGTAAAAACATATAGAAATGGCAGGGTGGGGCCAAAGCAAACAAATTTAATTTGTTTAGCTAGCTTATTATCTTAACTTAGAGAAATTCTGAAATTCTACATAAATATTAAGGGAAATTATTGTTGTTAATATGCCTGAAATTATTCTTAATAAGCTCTTGAAAAGTAAATTCAAATATAACAGCTCCAGTATTTGCTGAGAAATACTGATTTTTTCAGGCTGTTATGATGAAATTTAAAACACTTAAACTATGAGTAACATTTTTAAAAAATATCTAAGCCTAGTCAAATTAGAAGCCTTGATGGATAATGCACATCCTTTTCTCCAACATACGTACATGCTGTAAGAAATTCACATAAGAACAGCATGGCAGACAACACAAGTCCTATTACACCCATTTTGAAACTAGTGATAAGGCTAGAGACATAAAGGGAAAAAATGAAGCCTCAGTCCAAAGACAGCCCCCAACTCCCACTCACAAAAATCACAAACTCCACCTGCCTTCCACCATGCTGCCATTAAAGGAATAGCTATCTGTTCCCTGTTCCTCTTGTGTCACTTCTGATAGCTCCCACTGCAAGGTAATCCCACCACTGCACCAATTGAAATGAATATGTAACGGACAGTTCACCAAACTGCCTAGCATTGAGCATTGCTATGGTTTGCATATGGCTTGTTTGGTCCCACCAAGTCTCATGTTAAAATCTGATCCCCAGTGTTGGAGGTGGGGCCTAATGGGAGGTGTTTGGGTCATGAAGCAGATACCTCCTGAATGGCTTGGTGCTATCCTGGCAGTAATGAGTGAGTTCTCGCTGTATCAGTTCCCATGAGAGGTCCCCCAAGAGCTGGTTGTTAAAAAGAGCCTCATCCTTCTTTCCTCTCTCTCTTTCTCTCTTGCCTCCTGTCTTGACATATGTTCTGCATATGCTGGCTCCCCTTCATTTTCTGCCATGAATGGAAGCTTTCTAAGGGTCTCATCAGAAGCAGTTGCTGACACCATGCTTCTTGTACAGCCTTCAGAACCATGAGCCAAATAAACCTCTTTCCTTTATATATTATCCAGCCTCAGCATTCCTTTACAGCAACACAAATGGACTAAGACAGGAATATTCAAGCACATGCCTATCACAAGTTCACAATTACCTTATCTTCTAGCCAACAGCAAATAAGCAGAGAAAGAATGCCTGTCAATCAGCATTAGCTTACCACAACTCCCCAGTCTCCCCAAATACCACACCACACCAAAATAGACATTGTCACAAAGCTATCATGTCTCCCATGTTCTCCCAAAGGCCCACCTATCTTCCAAAAAAGTTGACTGCTTTCCAGTAAGTGCCCTTTTCTCCCTCCCCTTTCCCTATTAAGATAGTAGGTAAGTCCCAAATTCTAACCACCCCTTTGAGTCACATTTTTCTGTGAACTCTAGTACATACATGAATAAAAATATCTTTTTTCTTGCTAATTTGTCTTTTGTCAGTTTCATTTGCAGGCCCCAGGTAACTGAATTAAGAGAGCAGAGAAAAAGTTTTTCCTCCCCAACAAATGCTTCCTAACAATATGGTCTTTGAAACGCACAAAGAAATTTTAAAATGTAAATCAGAATATGATGGTCCTTGTCTTAAAACTCTTGAGAGACTTCCATTGCAATTAGAATAAAATTAAAACTGCAGATCTTGCAAGATCTTCCCCTCCCTGTCTCTCCAGCTGCGCAAGGCACCACACTCCTACATTCTCACTATGATCCAGCCATGTCAGTCTTCTTTAGTTTCCTATAGCATGCTAAACTGCCTTACCGTGGGATTCCTGCACTTACCAAATCCTCCTGTTTAGAACATTCTCTCCCACTTTCCATATGTATCACTGCTAATCCTTAGAATCTTACCTGAAATGCCACCTCCTTAGAAAGTCCTTTTGATCACCCTATATGAAGTAGGTTATCCAACATCCCACGCCAATCCCCATTATTCCCAATCTTAGCCTCTTGTCTCTTGTTTCCGAGTGAGATAAAAATAAAAATCATTTTAGGAAGATGCTTTTCAGTAATTTTCAAACCAAAACAAAAGAAAAAACCTCTTAGACTACCAACTCAACTTCTACCTGTTCATCCTCTGCTTCTACGGTCAACTTCCTCCATTTCCCCCATTTCCTCATTGTTGAATGAGGATATGTAATGGATTTAAAATTTTTGAAATAACATCTCATAATTACTTGCTAAACAAGATTTTTAAGAAGTTGACTTCAATAACAAAGTGTGAATTGCGAAAATCCATTTTCTGAAATTCTCCTTTATGAAACATTTGAATTTGTCATCTTACTGGATTTAACACTTTTTCCAATGGTTAATTGTTCTGTTTCTGAACTCTTTACTATCCATGCATTTATATAACTGTGCTATATATTATCTATACAATAGTCTCTTAAATGAAACCCTATGAACCAAAAATGCAAATAATTGGTTTCTCTAATTTTGCATCATTCTTTTCTTGGAAAAAAAATGCAATGATGTAGGATACTCTCATAGAGGATTAAAACGTTAATATAGGCCAGGCACAGTAGCTCATACCTGTGATCCCATCACTTTGGGAGGCTAAAACAGTAGGATTACTTGAGCCCAGGAGTTCTAGACCAGCCTGGGCAACACAGCGAGGTCCCTTCACAAATAATAATTTTTTAAAAAAATCAGTCAGGCACGGTGATGTGTTCCCATGGTTCCAGCTACTTGGGAGGCTGAAGCAGTAGGATCACCTGAGCCCAGAAGGTCAAGGCTTCAGTGACACGTGATTTTGCCACTGCATTCTAGCCTGGGTGACAGAGTGAGACCCTGCCTCAAAAAAAAAAAAAAAAAAGAAACACCAAAAAAAAAGAAAGCAAAAAAAACACTTTAATATAAACTTGCACCAAGACAACTTATTTCCAATATTGTACAATAATAAGTGATTATTGGACCAACATTCCTTAGGCACTATAGAGTACTATATCATCTGAAAATTAACAAAAATTTAATTGTATTTTAAGTAAGGAATTGAGGCTGGGCATGGTGGCTCACACCTGTAATCCCAGCACTTTGGGAAGCCAAGGCAGGTGGATCGCTGAGCTCAGGAGTTTGATACCAGCCTGTGCAGCATGGTGAAACTCTGTCTCTACCAAAAATACAGAAAATTAGCTGGGCATGATGGCACACGCTTGTGGTCCCAGCCACTGCGGGGGGTGGTGGGAGGATAGCTTGAGCCTGGGAAGCAGAGGTTGCAGTGAGCTGAGATCCCGCCACTATACTCCAGCCTGGGTGACAGAGTGAGACCCCATCTATAAATAAATAAATAAATAAACAAATAAATAAATACATTGTTTAAAAGTTGGCAAAATATGGCCTCTGAGCTAAATCCAACCCAATCTGACATCTGTTTTTGTACAGTCTCTAAACTAAGAATGGTTTTTATTGTTTTAAATGGCTGAAAAAAATTTTAAGAATAGTGTTTCCTGGCATGTGAAGACTGTATGAAATTCAAATATCAGAGACCATTAAGTCTATTGGAACAAAGCCAGACCCATTCATTTATATATTGTCTGTGGCTGCTTTCACAGTACAACAGCAGAGTTGAGTAGCTGCAACAGAGACACTATGTCCTGCAAAGCCTAAAATATCTGGCCCTTTACAGAAATAGATTGCTGACCCCTGTTTCAAACAACTTTTTTTTTCTTAAAATATACTTTATTGAATTTATTCTATCAAAAATCAATAATACATTCATAGGGGAAATGATTACTCCCTCTTACCCAGACTAGTAATCAGCCAAGACACTCTAATCCTCACCCATTACATAAAAAAAGTTGATAAAAAGAGTCAAACTATAAAAAGTTTGAAGATATTTATTCTGAGCTAAATATGAGTGACCAATGGCCATGACACAGCCCTCAGGAGATCCTGAAAACATGTGCCCAAGGTGGTCAGGCTACACGATTTATACAATTTCGGGACATAAGACATCAGTTAATACATATCAGATATAGATTGGTTTGGTCCAGAAAAATGAGACAATTGGAAGCAGGGGGCTTCCAGGTCATAGGTAGATTCAAAGATTTCCCCATTGGCAATTGATTGAAAGAGTTAAGTTATTGTCTAAAAACTTAGAATTAATAGAAAGGAATGTCTGGGTTAAGGTAAGAGTTGTGGAGACCAAGGTTTTATCACGTAGATGAAGCCTCCAGGTAGCAGGTTTTAGAGATAATAGATTGTAAATATTTCTTATCAGAGTTAAAGAGTCTGTTCTATTGGTAATTCCAAAACGGAGGTGGGTATAATGAGGCATAACTACCCTACCCCTCCCAATCATGTCCTGAACTAGTTTCTCAGGTTAACTTTGGAATGCCCTTGGCCAAGAAGAGGGGTCTATTCAAATGGTTGGTGGGCTTAGAATTTTGTTTTTGGTTGACAAAAACAAGAATTTCCTATGCTACAGGCCACACTAGTCTCACTGCTTTTCCTCAGTAAGCCAGGCATGTGTCCACCTTAGGGCTTTGCACAGGCTTTTTCTTTTTCTTTTTTTATTTTTTATTTTTATTTTTTTTGAGACAGTGTTTCACTCTGTTGCTCAGGCTGAGTACAGTGGCAGGATCACAGCTCACTGCAGCCTCAACCACCCAGGCTCAAGTGATCCACTGACCTCAGCCTCCTGAGCAGCTGGGACTACAGATGCATGCCACCTCACCTGGCTAATTTTTGACTGTTTGTAGAGATGAAGTCTTATTATGTTGCCCAGGCTAGTCTCAAACCTCCTGAACACAAGCAGTCCTCCTGCCTCAGCTTCCCAAAGTGCTGGGATTGCAGGCACGAGCCACTGCACCCAGCCTTGCACTGGCTCTTGCTTCTGCCTGGAATACTCTTCCTCAAGATAGTCACTTGGATCACCCTTTCAGCTCCAGGAAGACTTTGTGACATACAAAAACTCCATAAAACTGTAATCTAGTACTCCAGTTCCCTTACCCTAAACTTTTTGCCTTCCATAGCATTTAACATTATCTAAAATACTACATAATTTACTAATTTTGTTTATTACGTGTCTTGCCCCATAAATTCAAAATTGCCCACTTTGTTCAATATGTGTCTGGTACATAGAAGCTCCCAATAAATATTTGTGAAATGAATGAATGAATGAAATTTTCAATTAACATCTAATATTCACCTATTATTTCGTTTTGCACTGGTGTACCACTTACGTTCTTTTATTCCTTTGAGGTTGTGTTAGTTTAAATACATGTATTAGTTTTGCATATGCTTATTTCCTTACATAAAAGTTTGCTGTATATCTCTACAACTTTCATTTCAGCAACTTATAACTAGGACTTAACATATGGTTCCTTGGAATAGGCTTAACTCTGTGCCAGTATCTCAGAGAGCAGTAACTGAGGTCCAGACTCCAAGCAGAAAAACAGTATCAGATCCCTTATTCCATAAAAAAAAAAAAAAAAAAAAAAATCAAGTGAGCAGCATTTAAAAGCATTCTGGATCTAAGACATCAAATATCTTTCCCCAACAGCTTGCTCAATAAATACCCAAGCCACCTTTGCTAAGTCCACTCTGTACTAGTCTTGTGAATCATTTACCTAGCCATCCTCAATTCAAACATATGAACAAAAAATACAAACAGATTTTTATAACCAAAAATGCAAAGAAGTCACCCTCCAATATAAAAAATAGCAAAATATAAATCTTAGTATGTCATCCTTAATCACAAACCCCCTTCTGCAAAAAATGCATATGGGTTTATATGTATTAATATCTGAGTGTTTTCCTTTAACCACAGAAACTCAGTTTTATTATATACATATTACAAGTTACTGCTGTTGGGCATAATTAGAAAATGATAGCACTGACACAGAAATGGGAAATATGTGTGGTTTGGTTAGGGATTCATTCAATAAATTCACTTTCTTTCCTAATTAATATGTGGGGAAAACAATGAACCCATAAAGTAGGGATACTATGAACAAGGATATTAAGCTTTACACACTGGTCTCTGCCCTTGAGAAGCAAACATCCTGTTAGGATGAACACAAATATACCAGTCAATAGCACACCAAGATGGACTCTATGGTAGACATCTCAGTCTAGAAGTGGGGCGGCACAAAGAGGAAGAGGGCTGACTTTTCCTGAGGGGGAGTATTCTCCAGGTCTGACTTCTAAACATTCACTTCCACTATTCTTCCTCACTCTACAGTTGCAGTATGTATACCTTCCTCAGTCATATTATTTCTTCATATCACTCCTGTGGGTAACTCTGCTATTATAGTATCCAGGAAGTATTTAAGGATTTGGCTAAGCATTAAAAGGGTTATACTGTAGTGTCCAACAGGTGAGAATAAATACCCAAGCCATCTTTGCTAAATCCACCCTGTATTTGTCTTGTAAATTTTTTTCCTAGCCGTCCTCAATTTGAACATGTGCTCACCATACCTGTTGGACACTATAGTATAACCCGCTTAGTGTAAGCACTTTGTCATATGTGTAGCTTTGTTTATCCTTCAGAAACCTAAAAAAATGCAGCTTTCACATGAGGAAAGGTAATCAATAAACATTTGTTAAGTATGTGTTCATGAGTTTTTTTAATGAATACTCAAGTTTAATGATCTCAATAGCACAGATACAAAATAATTTAAAATTTTATTTTAAAGCAAACAACAATTTAGACAATAATAAACAATTGAGACCATTTTTAAAGATTACACCTACATTGTAAATCAAAATAAGCCAGTATCATATTTAAATATATTTATGTTTATTCTGAATTCTGCACTAGTACATGATCAATGAAATGCCTACATGGTATCTAATATAAATATTGGTAGACATGTACACAGAAAAATAAAAGTTTTAAAATAGTACAATGATGAAAAGTCAGGTATATCATACACATGTCAAGAAAAAGGGTTTTGATAGGGAATGAGAGAAACAAGGGCAAATAGACATTTAAAATGGAAATTGTAGTTGATATGCCTTAGATTAAAGACTCTTCCAAGAACAGACTCTCAAGTTGCTTTCAACATGTCTTACAGAGATAAATTCTTTCTAAGTCCAACTTTTTATAGTGCTTGTAAAGAATTGCATCACCCCAAATTGCAATGTAATGTAACAGTAAAAACTGAAGCTAACTGAGGGAAACAATCCCATCCAGTGTGTTAATTATGCAGAGGTTAAAAGAAAAACTCAGGTCTCTCTAAATATTAGCCAAGATGAGAGTAACAGGAAAACAACTGAAACATGGTCTGCAAGACACAAACTGGCAACCTCTCTGTTGTGCAGCACACTGCAGGCATTCAAAATCCATTAATGAAGAGATGAATGAATAAATGAATGCAAAAACTTAAAGATAAAAATTTACGAAACAAATACACTTTGGGAAAATAATGAGAAAAAAATTCCACCAGGCTTGCAGGAGACTGTTAATATTAAACTAACACAATTATTTGAAAAGTACTTAATGAGAAGTTAGTTCACTTTGAAAAATAAACACCTAGAGTGAGTACAAAACCATCTTATAAATCAGCAGAATAACCCAATTATCGTCTGTTCTTACGCTGTTCAGACACCCTAACAACCAACTTCTTAAACTCACTGATCATATCATGCAGCAATAAATGAAATAATCTGTCCTTCTCTGCGTGGTCAGTGACTACTGATCAATAAGAGTGTCATGGGGAGGAAGACAGGCTGTAGCAGCAGGAAGGACAAAGCATGCCCCCTGAGGAAGGGAAGACAGAGACAATGCCTTCCAGACTACTCCAACTCATCTAACAAATGCAAATACAGGGGCATCTGTGATCTATGATTTCTGTTGTTAAAGGCCCAAGGGGAAGCAATAAGAGTAAGAAGGCGTAGGTAAGTAACAATTATTATCAACTATACACCCAGGCATGATATAAAACAAGTCTATTCATTTTCTTACTTTAAAAAAATTATACTTCTTCCTCTCAGATTTAAACAGATATTAACAACTCTACAGTTTGTCTTTTAGTTCTCTTCAATATCAATTATTTCAAGACAACCTATTTTTTCTAAATGGGAATGAGGAAGGGAATAGAAAAAAGAAAAGTCCTAAAACTAAGGAACTTGTCTTTCTTCCGTCCAATCTCTTTTAGCAGACATTAATTCTGGAGTAGACATTACATGGACCAAAGGGAACTAAGTTCAGAGAACTATAATTGTTGGTTTGGAAACTCAAGGCAGCTACAAACCTCAATATCTCCTCCAAAAATAGACAAGAGACAAATAAACCTAAAATAGAACAAATAATCACCAATTCAAAAATCACTTTAACCTCACAATCATGAGTGGTAATTCTACTGAAATATATTATTTCTTCATTTACTTCAAAGAGAAATATAATACCTTTGATTTAGTAATTTCCCTACTAAATGGAAATGTATGTGGTGTTAAAAGGCAGTGATCTAACTGTGAAGAAATAAAATTTGGATCAGTTGCTTTTCTCAAAATTTTGAGAATTGAGCAAAAATTGATCTCAATATTGGAAGGTACATAATTGACTACTAGAAATTTTGTCTATTAATAAATGTGTAACCAATGCTTAAGCCAAGGAAAAAAAGTAACAAAAGAAAGTGGGTTAAAAATAAGTTTTGGGGTGTTGTCACTAAGGAAAAAAAAGGAAGAAAAAATTAACATAACCAGCAATTCACAGTGGTATCCCAATAACCAGGCATAAAATAAAGGTAAGTTGAATTTATTAAGCTATGCAAATATTAAAAGAACAGTGACCTGAAAAAACACAATGAAATAAGATTTAAAGTAGGTCTGAATGACAGTCCCAGATAGCACCAACTACCGTTTTTTCCCCTCAAAAACAAGGCTTATAAGATTTCAGAAAGTGAACCATTTTGACCTCTCAATGAAATAGGTTACAAATGTGGGAATATTTGGACCAAGTCCTACCTTAATATATGTATGATGTATCTGCATCTCTCTCCATTTAATAAGCATGTTTTTCCAACTGGGACCTTTTGAGGTTCATTTATTTATTACATTGTGTCCAATATTCAAGGAAAAATATTACAAAGCATCTGCCCATAAGGTAAATGCCTTTGAACACTTCTATTCCAGTGATCCTCAAACTTTTTAGAAAATTCATCATTCTCATTATCCAACTCCTCCACCAAATATATTTTAATTTATTTTGATAGTTACATTTTCCAGATTTAAAATTATGTGCTTGAGAACTGTCTGACACTCCATGGGGCCAATGGAAATTCCTTGGCTTATCAGAAATCAAGGAGGAGATGCCAAGCTCCGAGGGACAAGTGTATATGCACCACTTGTTTGTACAGGGATTTCAGTAGGATAGTTTTTATCTCTGTTTATGCCTGGAAGGTGGGTTGGTTATGTAACAACAACAAAAAAAAAACCTTGATGCTATTAGAATTTCAACCTCTGATAGTGAAAGGTCTTGAAACACCACAGCCAGGGGTGCTGGTGTCTGAGCTAGATGCCCAGGTAGCAAGAGAACACAGTTCAACATTGAATGAGTGCCTGGTTATGTTCAAAGCACTGTGCTTAGACTTCTACACAGAAGCCATGACTGAACATTTAGAAAATTATAAAAAGAACGATTGCTCATTTCAAGAAAAAAAAAAAACTCTATTAAAAGGAAGAAGGAAAGGTATCTAGAGAAAGAAAACAATAGTGAGAGAATTTGATGAAACCATTGAGAGTGTTTCTCAAAATGTGATTCAAAGACCAACAGCTTTAGAAGCAACTGATACTAGTCCTTGAAAATGCAGATCTGGCCGGGGGGCATTGTGGCTCATACCTGTAATCCAAAAGCACTTTAGGAGGCTTGCTGGGATTGAAGCAGGAGGATTGCTTAAGCCCAGGAGTTTGAGAGCAGCCTGGGCAACATGCTGAAAACCCATCTCTGTACAAAAAATAGAAAAATTAGCCAAATGTGGTGGCACACCCCTGTGGTCCCAGCTACTCTGGAGTCTGAGGTAGGATAATAGGTTGAGCCTGGGAGATCAAGGTTGCAGTGAGCCATGATGGCGCCACTCCACTCCAGCCTGAGTGACAGAGTGAGACCATGTCTCAAATAAATAAATAAGTAAATAAAGCAGGTCTCTGGGCCCTACCTCAGACTTCATGAATCAAACCTCTGAGGGGTGATGTCCAGGAGTCTGCATCTTTAAGAAGCCCACCCAGTGTATCTTGTGCACATTAAAATTTAAGAATAACAATATTAAAGGGATTTAAACTATGAATTCTGTAACCTGCACTTTAGCAGCAATAGGGAACCAGCAGTGAAGCAGAACAAGGTCAAAGCTGTAGTTTAAGAAGGAATGTTTTCAGAAGTACATTTATTACCATGAGGTTAATTTGTTACAATGGAAAAAAAAAAACATAAATCCTTTGCAAAAGCAGATTATCTTATTCTAAAATATCAATTTTAATTAAATTCAGACACTTAAATGTAAAACAAAGTGAGAAATGTAGTTTTAAAGTGTTTTCAATGTTGTTATTCAAAACAAGATTTGAATGTTTTTGCTATGTATCAGTCTAATTTATGAAACTAGAGAACAAGTCCTTGACATTGTACAGAAATCAAGACAAAGTCTAACTAATCTATAAACATCCTTAAAATATCTCATCGGTGAAAAGTTGACATTGTTCTCATATTAGTGACTCCTGAGTATTGCTGTAGGAATCCATCTCTTCCCTTTTGCTCAGTCTGCCTAGACTCACAGTGCTCTAAGGCTGCTCTAAACATGACCCCCATTGTGGAGCCCCTCTCCCAGAATGTGGTAATTCACCACCTTCTCAAGCCTTTCTTCTCAGACCTGCTGCCTGAACTTTGTGTCTCCACATTACCTCATTGCTTACCTGGTGCCTCCAAACAAGTTTTCTGATTTCTTTTACTGGGTATCTTTCTTTATTAAAATAATTATTTATAGCAATTCCAGCCAAGGATCCCAAAATACTGAATACTGATAATTATCTAATAAATTCCAAGTCATGTAAAAATTTTAAAACATGGACACCCTTTACATTATGTAATAGATACAACATAAAGGTGGTAAATTAAATGAATAATACATTTAACATCCATGAAAGGAAGAAATAGCAAGAAAACCTTCTACAAAAGAAAGAATACTTCGGTAATTTAAAGTTACCCTTAACTTATTTACTTTGCGATTTCTTATTTTAGTATCTTCCTTTCTTATACTAATGTCATTGAAATAAAGCAGAGTAAACAATATAGTAGCATTTAGAGAGATATTTTAACAGAAAAATTATCCAGGAGACAAAACCATTTGTCCTTAACCTTGACCCAGAGACTTTACTATTATAACCCGCCAACAGTAACTTTCTTTCTTTCTTTCTTTTTTTTTTTTTTTGAGACAGAGTCTCACTCTGTCACCTAGGCTGGAGTGTAGTGGTGTGATCTTGGGCTTGGCTCACTGCAACCTCTGCCTCCCGGGTTCAAGTGAGTCTCCTGCCTCAGCCTCCCAAGTAGCTGTATGTGCCACTATGCCTGGCTGTTTCGTGCTTTTAGTGGAGATGGGGTTTCACCATGTTGGCCAGGCTGGTCTCAAACTTCTGACCTCAAGTAATTTGCCCACCTTGGCCTCCCAAAGTACTGGGATTATAGGCATGACCCATCGCTCCCAGCCTACAGTAACTTTTAATGCAAAGAGTGACTTGTATTCTGGTGTCTTAAAAAAAAAAAACACCTTCTTCAGGGGGCATATCAAATTCCAAATGGATTGTTTCTTAAATTAGCAACACTGTAATATGTTAAATGTGCTCAGGAGTTCATCAAATTAACCTCAGGCACATTTGCTTTCTCAGTTTGACACATGGCTTAACCAGTAAACAGTAAGATCAGGTACTGAGAAAGGAGGAATTAGTGGTGTCCTGGTAAATGCTTAACAACTGGCTCCCTAGAGGCAAAAAAAAAAAAAAACAAGTTTTGATTTGTAGTATTTGCCAATTTCTGAAGTGTAAATACTCCAACCATGACTAATTTCTAGCTACCATCATGATGTCACTGAATATGGACATGGAAAGAGAGGCACACAATCAGATCTTAGGAGCTGGCATAAGCCAGTTTCAACATGGCACTGGAGGAAGCCACAACGCACTGAAACTGTCCCATTGTCTTACAAAGACCCTCTCCTGCTCCCTTGCTCATGACACTGCAGTCATCACCCAAGGCCTCATCAATGTTTTGTCCATCTCTTGTCCTCCCAAGCCACACCTTCAGAAATGTCCCTCTCTGAAACCAAATTACCTTGACCTAGCACTTAAAATTTTTACCTTTATTAATAAAAAAGAAGCCATGATTTCCCTCACCTTTCTCACAATACTACGTGATTTCCTGGAATGCTTTTCTGTACTAAGTACTAAATGTCCTATAACAAATTATACCAAATAAGGCTTAGGGCCTCTAATTTTTTGGCTCGGTTTGGCGACTAATACAACAGCAGATGGAGACAAGCAGTTAAATATTACTAAATAGGCATTGTGTTGGAAATTAGTAATTCTGAATTAACCAAATAATATTTAATATTTATATATTTATTCTCCTTTACATTAAAAATATACTATAAAATATACAATATATTCTGCAAATATAAAAGCAAGCCGTAGGAATTTTCTCTTTTAAAAATGCAATATTAGCAGTATCATACAGATACGAGTAAAATTCCCCACTCCTACCAACAGTGTGGCTTTGGATAAATTGCTTAGGTCTCTTTTTCTAAAATGGGTCTCTTATTCTAAATGGAAATCATAATATCTATCCCAGAAGATTTTGTAAGGATTAAATGAAAATAGCATCAAAATGTGCAGTGCTGATAATGCTGATTATGCTCAAAAAATGGTAGCTACTCATCATTTTAGTTTCCTACATAGTATCTGTCCTGAGCCTGCCAATCTCTTTATAAGACTTTCTAGGGTTATGACAAAGTCACTGCATTGGACACTCAGTATCCACATGGTTTTGAATAGTCCCTGAGTGTCCTGACATCCCACACCTCTGGACCCAGGTGCCACCACATCCCCAGGTCTAACCTTGCCTAAGCTCTTACCACAGCTGCTAGCTCTGAAGCCCTGAGTCAAAGACATACACTTTGTAAAAAACAAGGCTAGTAGTGCTCCTTAATTGCAAAGAGAGACTAAAATGCATCGCTGGGCTTTTAAGAATTGCAAAAGCTAATAGAAGAAAGTAAAAGAAAGGCAGAGGGAGAGTTACTAACTTATTCTATGCTGACTAGTATAGCTTTGATTCAATAACTTGACAATAATAAATGTATACAGAGACAATGAAATGCAAATAACATAAATTAGTGGAATTACTTGAACAGTACAATAAAAGTATTAATTGCTATAATCAAGTATATCTTAGGAATGCAAGGATGCTTAAATAAGAAATCTATAAATGTAAGGGTAAACATGTCCAAGAGTTTTTTAAGTGATCATCTCAATAGATGCCAAAATGGCACTCAAGAAAATTACACACCTATTTGTTATGCTTTAAAATCTTTTTAAAATCTAAAATAAAATAATTCCTCACCAGGACAAATGAACAGTAAGTAATATATGCATAGTTTAACACAAAAGGCATTTTCATCACAACTAGGAGAAAGGCATGGTTCTGAAGTCCTAGCCAACGGTAATAAAACTTTGAAGAGGAAGGAGAGACAGAACTAATGGAAATGAGAAGAGAAAATGATTACTATCAGCAAATACTTTATCTTCTACTTCCTGGAGAGAATAAAGTCAGTAAATGAAGAATCCCTTAACTCTCTACCGCTAAAAGTACAGACATAACCACAGCTGCCCACATTTTCCTTTTTCCATTTGGTTGCAATAGAGGAGGCGTCCTCCCATCCTCTTTGTGTATAAAGGAATTATCCTAGCTCGCTCTCCAATATCTCAATCACACTATCCTTTGTTTTACTTACAGTCAGTGGCCCCCACTTTCAGACGCTAATCCTTCTATCATGTTCCCTTTCATCATCCCTGGCTGACAAGACCCTCCCCAATCAGCTTTCTTGCTGTTGCAGCAACAGTAGCTCTCTTTACCCCATTTCCTACCACCCCTTCTCACTCATCCACCTCCAGCCCCACTTGCCTCCTTTCTAAACTTCAAACACATAAGCCGCTCCCATCTACAACCTTCTAACTTACCTCCGCCTACATAAATATCAGCGTGGCTTGAACACTCACTTTCTTTATCACCTAACATTCTGTGTATTTGTTTTGTTCATTGTTGGTTTCTCTCCACCTAGAATGTAAGCCCCATGATGACAGTAATATTTGCCTGGCACCTAGTAATCATTCAATAAATATTTGTTGAATAAATGAATGAAGCAAAAGGAAGTCATACTTATATTATGTCCCAATTAAGATCCGAAGGCACAAGCAAACTGCATGAGCAGTGAACACACACCCCAGATCGCTTCTTTCCCCCATTTTATTAGCCCACCGTCAACCCAAGTCTACGGTCACATGAGATTTCTCTATGAACAAGTTCACTTAGGATGAAAATAAATTAGCCCAGTTTTCAGCTGACACCAGCCAGAGTGGAGTGCTGTAATGCAAAAACCCCATTTTGAGGTACCTGGAAGACTGTAGACAGAAAGTCTTCCCTGAAGAAACAATTTCTAGTCTATTTTGCCTGAAAAGTGAGGTGCTATGTGTGCTATGATCCTCACTGATTAACAGGAAAAAAAAGAAGGAATGGTCAAGGACTTAGAAGACACGAGGCAAAAAGTTATGGGAAAGAAGCACGTTAGGCCTTCTTGAAGGAGCTCAATATGTAAGAATATTTTCCCATGTCTATACTCACCAAAAGGTCCCCACTGCAAAGAAACTTATTAATATTCTAGTCAATGTCTCTTTTCTCAGCCATTCCAGTATTTGCATGATGAGTGTTTACTGAATAAATTAAGAAGTGCAAATGAAATGGCTGTATAACTAAAATACCCAAGAGAATAAATTTAAAATGCTTTAATCTACCAAATGTAGAATAAGATGGTTAATTAAAAAGTTTAAAATGCAACAGCTTTTAAGATCAGCAATAAGGAGTTTGAAAATATAACTGTAAAATAACCTAAACTACAAGAACAATAAAAAATAAAGATGAATACCCTATCTAGAAAAGCATGAACACTATATAAAACCATCAAAAATTTTAATAGGATGCCTGAAGTGAGGGAAGGGAAAATTTTTTTTACTAAGAAATACAAAGAAAAAGGTAGGGGGTGGGTGGGGAGTGCAGTGGCTCATGCCTGTAATCCCAGCACTTTGAGAAGCCGAGGCAGGTAAATTGTTTTGGGAAGATCACTTGAGCCCAGGAGTTCAAGACCAGCCTGAGCAACATAGCAAGACCCCATCTCTACAAAAAAAAAAATTAAAAATTAGCCTTGCATGGTGGTGCATGCCCGTAGTCCTAGCTATTTGGGAGGTGGAGGCAGCAGGATCACTTTAGCTGAGGAGTTGGAGGTTACACTGAGCAATGATCATGCCACCGCACTCCAGCCTGGGTAACAGAGTGAGACCCTATCTCAAAAATGAGGAAAGAAGGAAAGAAAGAGAGAGGAAGGAAGGAAGGGAGGAAGGGAGGAAGGGAGGAAGGGAGGGAGGGAGGAAGGGAGGAAGGGAGGGAGGAAGGGAGGGAGGGAGGAAGGGAGGAAGGGAGGGAGGAAGGGAGGAATGGAGGGAGGGTGGGGGAGGGGAAGAGGGAGAGGGAGGGAGGGAGGGAGGGAGGAAGGAAGGGAGGGAGGGAGGGAGGGAGGGAGGGAGGGAAGGAAAAGATACATTATGGTCCTTGGATTAAAAAATAATAAATATTTTTAAGGTATCAGTTATTCCCTAGTAAATCTATTGGTTTAAAATAATTCTAGTGGCAATAGTTTCATCTTTACAAAATTTTTCTAGACTTTTCCACACAATTATAATAGGACCCCTAAATTTAAAAAAAGTAATGGGAGAGGACTACAGCCCTGACAGGTGAGATATTTAAAGCAAATTATAAACCCACAAAAGTAAAACACTGTGGAATTGGTACAATAAAACAGAAAGAAATTCAGAAATAGATGGTAGTAGTTACCACACTGTAATATAAGATAAAGGGAATTGGGAAAAAAATTGTTTCGGCATACCTGAAAACAAATTACAGATAAAGTAAAGAACTGTTTAAAATTTTTTACCTATGCAAGTGAAGAGCACTGTGCTAAATATTTACTTTATAAAATCTAAATGTACAGATTTCATAACCATAATGAGTAAAACTTCTATATATTTAAAATAATAAATCCAGAATATAAATAACCAGAAGTACAGAAACTTTGTCCTAATCACTTTTTTATCCTCAGGGCCACAAACAGTGTTACAAATAATTTACTTTTTTCAAATGACAGGACTTGAGCCTGTCCTTTGAATCAAACTTAATACAGATTTTATAACATTATAAAAATGGTGAAAAATATCTATGATTTCTCCAGATATCAGCTGGGATTATGACAGGGATTGCATTGAATTTGTAGATCAGTTTTTAAGGCATTGCCATCTTAACATTGTTACGTCTTCCAATCATTGAGCATGGAATGTTTTTCCAAATATTTAGATCTTCTCTAATTTCTTTCAACAATAATTTATAGTTTTCATAGCATAAGTTTTTCATTTCTTTTGTTAAATTGATTCCTAAGTGGTATACTCTTTTTGTTATACAGATGAGGGCTTCCTATGTTGCCCAGGCTGGTCTCTAATGCCTGGCCTTACCTTCTTATGCGCCAGGACAACAGGTGCGAGACACCACACCTCCCCCTAAGCGGTATACTCTTTTTGATGCTATTATAAACTGAATTATTTTCTTAACTTCGTTTTTGGATTGTTCATCACAAATGTATAGAAATACAATTGATGAGAGGTGGCCAAGATAGCTGACTAGAATCAGCTAGCATGTGTGGCTCTCATGGAGAGGCACAGAAGGGGCAAGTAAATACAGCACACTCAACTGAAACATCCAACTACTTGCATTGGGACTAATCAAGGAAACAACTTGACCCGTGGAGAACGGAGAAAACTAAGACAGGACAATGGCCCACCTGGGAACAACACAGAGCCAGAGGAACATCCCCGACCCAGGGAAGCGGTGAGTAAATGAGGGACCCCAGGGATCCATGCTTCTCCCATGGATCTTTGCAACCCTTGGTTCAGGAGATTCCCTCATGAACCCACTCCACCACGGCATTCAGTCTGACACACAGAGCTATGTGGAATCTCAGCAGAGAAGCCACTCAGGCACGTGCAGAGACCAGAAGCCTTAGATACCCAGGCTTTCCAGGCTTCCCAACAAAAGCAGCTGCAACTATGGCAAAGCAGGAGGATAGACCCCCATACATAACCCTAGGAAAGAGGCTGAATCCAGGGGGCTGAGAAGTGACTGCCTGCAGGCCCCAGTTCCACGGCACCTCACAGGATATGACCCACTGGCTTGGAAATCCAGCCAGCCACTGGTAGCAGCATTGCACCTCCCTGGATAGAGCTCTGCGGGGAGGGGCAGGCCACCATCTTTGCTGTTTGGGTGACTTCGCCATTCCAGCCTTCAGACTTTGGAGAGTTCAAACTGACCAGGGGCAGAAGGGATCTCCCAGCACAGCACGGCTATTCTACAAAAACGTGGCCAGGTTGCTTTTCTAAGCAACCTGGTCCCTGATCCTGTTCCTATTTACTGGTTGGAACTTTTCAACCAGAGCCTGCAGACACCCACACCTGTATTCTCCAGCCCACAGAGATTTGAAACCTCACTGGGACAGAGCTCCCAGAGGGAGGGGTGGGCCACCATCTTTGCTATTTGGATGACTTAGCCATTCCAGACTTCAGCTTTGGAGAGTCCAAGCCAACTGGGGGCAAAAGCCGTCCTTCAGCACATCACAGCTGCTCTACGAAAATGTGGCCAGACCACTCTTTTAAGAGGATCCCCAATGCTGTTTCACCTCACTGGGCGGGACCTCCCAACTGGGGTCTTCTGCCACCTCAGCTGGTGTTTTCTGGCCAACAGAGACTTGAAACTTCCCTGGGATGGAGCTCCTAGAGGGAGGGCCAGGCTGCCATCTTTGTTGTTTGGGCAACTTAGCCATCCAGCCTTCGGGCTTTGGAGAATCCAAGCTGACTAGGGGTGGAAGCGGTCCCCCAGCACAGCATAGCTGCTCTCCAAAAATGTGGCCAGACTGCTTTTTTAAGCAGGTCCCCAGTCCCCTTCCTCCTTACTGGGCAGGACCTCCCAACCAGGGTCTCCAGCCATCCTCACCAGTGCTCTGTTTGGGTGACTTTGCTGTTCCAGCCTTCAAACTTTGGAAAGTCCAAGACAACCAGGGACGGAAGGGACCCCCAGCACAGCACAGCTGTCCTACAAAAACATGGCCAGACTGCTTTTTTAAATGTGTCCGCAATCCTGTTCCTCACCACCAGGTGCAACTTCCTAACCAGGGTCTCTAGCTATCCCCACTGGTGTTCTCTGGCTGACACAGGTTTCAAACCACCCTGGGACAGAGCTCCCAGAGGGAAAGTCAGCTGCCATCTTTGCTGTTTGGGCAACATAACCATTCTAGCCTTCAGGCTTTGGAGTGTCTGAGGCAACCAGGGGCTAAAGCAGATGCCCCAACAGAGCACACCTGCTCTATGAAAACATAGCCAGACCGCTTTTCTAAGCAGGTCTCCAATCCCATTCTTCCTTCCTGGAAGGGACGTCCCAACCAGGGTCTCCAGCCACCTCCTACAGTGTTTGGGCTGGCAACAGGTCTGTAACTCCCTGGGATGGAGCTCCCAGAGGGAGGGGCAGGCCACCATCATGGCTGTTTTGCAGCCTTCACTGGTGATACCTCCAGGTACTAGAAAATTCAAGGTGACTAGGGACCAGAGCAGGCAGCAAGCATACCACAACAGCTCTATGAAAAAGCAGCCAGACTGTTAGATGGGTGCCCATTCCCATATCTCCTCACCGGGAAGGTCCTCCAGCCACCCTGCGCCAGAGCAATCAAGCCAGTAGCAGCTTGGCAATTCCCTGGACAAAGCCTCCGGGAGCAACTAAAAGCCTCTCTGCCACTGCCTCTGCAGTGGAACTACCCTTGCTACCCTCAGACTAATGAAGAAGCAAAGATCCTAAGTGCCTTATTCACACCTCCAGCAAGCTGCAGTTGACCTAAGGAGGAAGGCCAGACTGTCTCACATGGGTCCCACACACCCTCCACTGCTCATCACCAGACAGGGAACCCCTGGCTTGGTCCCATAGCACAGACCCTCCACCCTGGGCTGATTGCACTAAGCGATTGCTGACCTGCATCTCTCTGGGGTGGAGCCCCCAGGAACCAAGCAAAAGACCCTTGGCCACAATCACTACTAAGGTCCCTTCCTCCACTGCCTCCAAGTGGAGGAGGGAACACAAGTACTGAGATCACACCAGAGTGGCAGTGAGCAGCCCAGGAATGCCAAGCCACAGTCTATAGCCAGCACTCAAGAGGGAGAAGAACCCACCCTTTCAGAGTGTTGAGAGGGAACAGAGCTGCAACTGTGAGGAAATATAGGGGAGCCACATAACTGAGCAAAAGTCTACCAATTGATTAATTAGCCTAAGTGCCACCTACTGGATCACACCCCAAAGCTTCAACACCAAAAATACCTCACTAACATACCCCACCCTGAAGCCAGAGATAAGAAGTCAGCTTCAAAGAAAGACCCTGCACAAAGCCTTGGCTTGGTGAAAACATCCAGAAAAGAAGTCTATCAACTGTATTCAATCTACACTGCAGTTAAAGGAACACCCACATGCAGAGATGGGAAAGAACCAAAGCAAGAACTCCAGTAACTCAAATGGCCAGAGTATTATATGTCCTCCAAACAATCACACCAGTTCTCCAACATGAGTTCTTAACCAGGCTAGGCTGGCTGAAATGACAGAAATAGAATTCAGAATATGGACAGGAACAAAGATCACTGGGATTCAGGAGGATGGCAAAACCCAATCCAAGGAAACTAAGAATTACAATAAAGGACAATATAGCCAGCTCCCTCCATATTCCTGCAAAAGACATTATCTTGTTCTTTTTTAAGGCCGTATAGTATTCCATGGTGTATATGTACTATATATTTTTTAAATCTAATCTGCCATTCGTGGGCATTTAGGTAGATTTCATGTCTGCTATTGTGAATAGTGCCACAATGAACATTCACATATGTGTGTCTTTATGGAGGCTATATTGCCCTTGGCAAACTAATGCAGGAACAGAAAACCAAATATTGCATTTTCTCACTTATAAGTGGGAGCTAAATGATGATAATTTTTGAACACAAAGAAGGAAAAAGTAGACACTGGGGTCTACTTGAGGGTGGAGAGTGGGAAGAAGGAGAGGAACAGAAAAGATAACTATTGAGCACTGGGCTTACTGGACTTAAAACCTGAATGATGAAATAATCTGTACCACAAACCCCCATGACATGGGTTTATTTATGCGACAAACCTTCACATGCACCCCCAAACCTAAAATAAAAGTTTAAAAAATACAACTGATTGTTGTGTATTGATAGTGTATCCTGAAATCTTGCTAAGATAGTTTAGTAGTTCTAACAGTTTTTTAGTGGACTCTTTAAGTTTTTATATACATGTGATCACATCATCTTCAAATAGAGATAATTTTACATCTTCCTTTCCAGGGTAGATGCCTTTTATTTCTTTCTTTCCCCAGCTGTCCTGGTTAGAACCTACCGTACAATGTTGAATAAGAGTGACAAGAGCAGACATCCTTGTATTATTACTGATTTTAGACAGAAAGCATCCAGTCTGTCACCATTAAGTATGATGGTAGCTATGTGGTTTTCATATATGCCCTTTACCAGGTTGAGGAAGTTACTTCCCCTTTATTTACTAAGAGTTTTATCATGAATGCATGTTAGATTTTGTCAAATACTTTTTCTGAATCTATTGAGGTAATTCTGTGATATTTTTTCATTCCACTGATATGATTTTCAGATGTTAAACCAATCTTACATTCCTGGGATAAAACAAGCTCATTCTGAAATTCATATTGAACTTCAAGGGACCCAGGATAGCCAAAACAATCCTGAAAAAAAAATAAAGTAGAAGGACTTGCAATTCTCAGTTTGAAACTTACCACAAAGCAAGGGTAATTAAGAGAGTATGCTATTGGCCCAAGGATAGACATAAATATCAGTCGAATAGAATTGAGAGTCCCAAAATAAACCTGTATTTCTCTGGTCAACAGATTTTTGACAAAGGTGCCAAGATCCTACAGTGAGGAAAGAATAGTCTTTTCAACAAATTGTGCTGGGACTAGTGGATATCCACATGCAGAAAATAAAGTTGGACACTTAGTGCATAAAATTATTAACTCAAAATGGATCAAAGCACAAACAAATGGAAAAACATCCCATGCTCATGGATTGGAAGAATCAATATGGTTAAAATGACTATACTGCCCAAAGCAATCTACAGATTCTATGCAATTCCTATCAAATTACCAACATCATCTTTCACAGAATTAGAAAAAACAATACTAAAATTAATAGGGAACCAGAAGAGAGCCCAAATAGCCAAAGCAATCCTAAGCAAAAAGAACAAAGCCAGAGGCATCACATTACCCAACTTCAAACTACTCTATACTAAACTATACAAGGCTATAGTAACCAAAACAGCATGGTACTTGTATGAAAATAGACACATAGATCAATGTAAAAGAACAGAGAACTCAGAAGTAAAGCCACATATTTTCAACCAACATGTCTTCCACAAAGTCAACAAAAACAGTGAGGAAAGAACATCCTACTCAATAAATGGTGTTGGGAAAACTGCCTAACCATATGCAGAAGAATATAACTGGACCCCTATCTCTCACCATATACAAAAATTAACTCATGATGGATTAAAGACTTAAATGTAAGTCCTCAAACTATAAAAATTCTAGAAGAAAACCTAGGAAAAACTTCTCCAGACATCAGCCTAGGAAAAGAACTTCTCACTAAGACCCCAAAAGCAATGCAACAAAAACAGAAATAGACAAACGGGACTTAACTAAACTAAAGACATTATGCACTGCAAAAGAAACTACCAACAGAGTAAACAGACGATCTACAGGATGAGAGAAAATTTTTGCAAACTATGCATCCAGTAAAGGACTAATATCCAAAATCTATAAGAACTTTAAACAAATCAACAAGAAAAAAACAAATAACCCCATTAAAAAGTGGGCAAAGGCCAGGCACGGTGGCTCACACCTGTAATCCCAGCACTTCAGGAGGCCAAGGCAGGCGGATCACGAGGTCAGGAGATCAAGACCATCCTGGCTAACATGGTAAAACCCCATCTCTACTAAAAATACAAAAAAAAATTAGCCGGGCATGGTGGTGGGTACCTGCAATCCCAGCTACTCGGGAGGCTGAGGCAGGAGAATGGCATGAACCCAAGAGGCGGAGCTTGCAGTGAGCTGAGATCGCACCACTGCACTCCAGCCTGGGCGACAGAGCAAGACTCCGTCTCAAAAATAAAAAAAAATTTAAAAATTTTAAAAAAAGTGGGCAAAGGGCGGGGCATGGTGGCTCATGCCTATAATCCCAACACTTTGGGAGACCGAGGTGGGTGAATCACCTGAGGTCAGGAGTTCAAGACCAGCCTGGCCAACATGGTGAAACCCCATCTCTACTAAAAATACAAAAAATTAGCCGGGCGTGGTGGTGGGCACCTGTAATCCCAGCTACTCAGGAGGCTGAGGCAAGAGAATCACTTGAACCCAGGAGGCAGAGGTTGCAGCGAGCCGAGATCCCGCCACTGCACTCCAGCCTAGGCAAGAAGAGCGAGACTCCGTCTCAAAAAGGGGAAAAAAAAAAGTGGGCAAAGGACAGGAACAGACAATTCTCAAAAGAATACATAAAAGCAGCCAACAAACATAAGAAAACAATGCTCAACATCATTAATCATCAGAGAAATACAGATCAAAACTACAATAAGATATCATCTCATACCAGTCAGAATGGCTATTGATATGGTTAGGCTTTGTGTCCCCACCCAAATCTCATCTTGAATTGTAATCCCCATAATCTTCACAATCCCCACATGTCAAGGGAGAGACCAGGTGGAGGTAATTAATGGGGGGCAGTTTCATGCTGTTCTCATGATAGTGAGTTCTCATGAGATCTGATAGTTTTAAGGGGCTCCTCCCCTTTGCTTGGCTCTTCTCCTTCCTGCCACCTTGTGAAGAAGGTGCCTTGCTTCCCCTTTGCCTTCCACCATGATTGTAAGTTTCCTGAGACCTCCCCAGCCATGCTGAACTGTGAGTCAATGAAACCTCTTTCTTTTATAAAATACCCAGTCTTGGGCAGTTCTTCATAGCAGTGTGGAAATAGACTAATACAGCTATTATTAAAAAGTCAAAAATAACTCATGATGGCAGGGCTGCAGAGAAAAGGGAACACTTATAAACTATTGGTGGGAATGTAAATTAGTTTAACCCCTATGGAAAACAGTATAGAGAATTCTCAAAGGACTAAAAATAGAACTACCATTTGACCCAGCAATCCCACTACTGGGTAGCTACCCAAAGGAAAAGAAATTATTATTTCAAAAAGATACCTATACTTGTATGTTTACTGCAGCACTATTCACAACAGCAAAATCATGGAATCAACCTAAGCCCACCAACAGTTGACTGGATAAAGAAAACAGGGGACACATACACCATGGAATACTATGCAGCCATAAAAAAGAATGAAATCATGTCCTTCACAGCAACATGGACTGAGCTGGAGGCCATTATTCTAAGAGAAATAACAGAAATAGGAAATAAAATACCACACATTCACACTTACAAGTGTGAACTAAACAGTGGGTAAACATGGACATAAAGATGGGAAAAACAGATGCAAAGAACTCCAAAAGGGGGAAGAGTGGAAGAGGGGTGAAGGTTGAAATTCTACCTATTGGGGACTGTGTTTACTATTTGGGTGACAGTTTCCCTAGAAACCCAAAGCTCAGCATTACACATTATGCAATATAACAAACCTGTACCTATCCCCAAATCTAAAATGAAATTTAAAATTTAAAAATTAGTAATTTTAAAAAATGGATCAAAGACCTAAGTGTAAGATCAAAGCTATAAATCTCCTAGAAGAAAACATAGAATAAAGTTTTATAACCTTGGTTTTGGCAAAGGATTCTTAGATATATACAAAAATAATGAGAAATGAAAGAAAAAAGTAGATAAATTGGACTTCACCAAAATAAAAAATCTTGTGCTTCAAAGGACACTGCCAAGAAAATGAAAATGGCCTATAAAATAGAAAAAAAAATGCAAATCAAATATCTGATATGGGACTTGTATTTAATATATATCTGTTACAATTCAGTAATACAAAGGCAAATAACCAAATTTAAAACTAGGCAAAGGAAATGAATACACATTTATCTAAATAATATATACAAATGATCATTAAGCACATGAAAAGATGCTCAGTATCCTTAGTCATTAGGAAAATGCAAGTCAAAACCACAATGAGATATCACTTCTTACCCACAAGGGTTAGCAAGGATATAGAAAAACTGTAACCCTCATACACTGCTGGTAGGAATGTAAAATGGGGCAGCTGCTTTGAAAACAGTCTGTCAGTTCCTTAAACAATTAAACATAGAGTTACTACATGGCCCAGCAATTATACTCAGGTATATTTCTAAGAGAAATGAAAACACATGTCCACACAGAAACATGTACATGAATGTTTATAGCAACATCATTCATAATAACCAAAGGGTGGAAACAACTCAAATGCTCCTCAGTTAATGAATGGACAAACAAAATGTGATCTATCCAGACAATGGAATATTATTAGGCCATAAAAAGAAATGAAGTTCTAATACATGCTACAACATGGATGAACCTTGAAAAGATTATGCCAAGCAAGAAAAGCCTATTACAAAAGACCACATATTAAATGATTCTATTCATATGACATGTCCAGAATAGGGAAATCCATAGAGACAGGACATAGGTTAGTAGTGCCTAGGCTGGAGTGGTGGGGAAAGGTGTTATGAAAAGAGGTGACAGCAGAAACATACAGGCTTTCTTTTGGGAGTGATCAAACAGTTCTAAAGCTGATTGTGGAGATGGTTGCACATATCTGTGAAAAGACTAAAATCTATTCAACTGTTAACTTCTATTGGTCAAGTTGTATGGTATGTAAACTGTATCTTTAACAAGCTATTAAAAATATTTGCAATTTATGATAGATGATTTCTATGAGGTGCTTCAGTCTTAAGCATTCAAAGACATTGATAGGAAAACTAGTAAAATCCCCAAAAAGAAATGGGGAAAAAGAAAAATGGCCAATTCACGAGAGAAGAAATACAAATGGCAAATAAACATGAAAAAAAATTCAACATCATCAGTTGCTGAAATAAAATGAAAATAAAAACAAAGCATCATTTACCTATCAAATTATCATGGTGTAAGAGAGAGAAGCAAACATAGCACAGTGTAAATATAGATACGCACATACACATCCATACAGATATTATATGGTTGTTGAATTTTATGAGTTAATCCCCAAGTGCATGTGCATGCACACATACACACACACACACACACACACAAAGCATACCAAAGGAGTATTAGTGGTTGTGCTGTACTGTAAAATTATATAGATGGATTACAATAAGCAATAAAACATTTTTTTTAAGTAGGTATTTTAAAAAAATCTATGAAAATATCCCCTTTAATGTAATCAAAGGAATGAAAAGAGCAATGAAGAAGGCAGCATTCTGGAGAGAAATGTGGGCAGCTGCCCACAGTGGGGCGATCACAAAAACGTTTCTATTGGTACAATCCCACACCTATGAAGGCAAAAGGGGCCACAGGATGTGCCCATCCATGCGGTAAACATCTTCATTCATTACCTGCTTTAGAAGTAACAAGCTGCAGCACAAGAGGTCGTCTTGTTACAATGCCCGACCCTCGAGGGAGAAAGTCCCTAAAAAAAGTAAGAAATATAGATTAAGGCATGAAGGAATTCTTATCACCTGTACATTCATAAACCAAGTTCCACAGCAATTCTCCTAATTCCCAACCTTTCAGTGTATCGCTTATACAAACAATGATAGGCCCATCTTAATAAAAGAAGCATTTTCAAATTTAAAAAAAAGGAGGAGGAGGGCCTTACATTGCACAGAAATCCATGTACATTATCATAATGACTTCACTGGAATATGTCATTCATTCATCTAGCTGAAACTGATAAAAGTTTGCCCTTAGTTTCCGTGTATTATCAATGAATTTTGATTTTCAGAGAATCAGCATTAAAGAAAATATTTGATACTGAAATTAATTCTTAAACTCTTTTTGATAATTAAAAAACCCAGTACGCTCTTTGGCCTCAAGATCAATATTAGCACCATCATATACCATTACTAAAGGCACATTAGATTGTATCCTCTAAATATACTGACACTTTTCTCCAATAACAGGAAACAAGGCCGGGCACAGTGTTCCACACCTGTAATCCCAGCACTATGGGAGGCTGAGGCTGGTGAATTGCTTGAGTCCAGGAGTTCAAGACCAGCCTGGACAACATAGCAAAAACCCAGCGCTACAAAAAAAAAAAAAAAGAAAAAAAAAAAAACCCTACAAAAATTAGCCAGCCAGACGTGGTGGCGTGGGCCTCTAGTCCCAGCTACCCAGAAGGCTGAGGTGGGAGGATCGCTTGAGCCTGGGAGGCAGAGTTGCAGTGAGCCAGTCGCACCACTGCACTCCAGCCTATGCAACAGAGTGAGACTCTTGTCTAAATAAAAGGACACATAAAACGTGGGATCAAGTAGAAATAAGTGTTTTGTCTATAGAAATTAACAGCAGAAAACAAACATTGCAACTTGAGTTTTGTTTGTTCTCATTCCATTTGTTCTTATTCCTGATAAGTCGACATTTTGATAAAGATCATATTTTAAATGACATATTAATAAACACTAAGCTAATAAAACTGCAGCAAAGATAGTACTACATAATATTACATCTGCAATGCCACATAAATTATTGCTGATTCTGCAATGTCGAAGAATTCAAAAACATACCTATAGCACAGTTTTTAAACACATTTAGAATGTCTCACAACTTTTAGAGGAATCATCACAGAATTCCATTCAAAATAAACTTTTCACTCAGTGGCAGTTTTTCTCAAAATGTGGTTCCAGGCCCATCAGAAAGTGTTATAACCACAGACACCCAGGACTCATCCTGAAGCTACAGATTCATCATATTCAGGGGAAGGCATGCAGCATTTGTACTCTTAACAAGCTCCCAGATGTTTCTGATGCTCACCAAGGTTTGAAAACCACTGGCCTCAAGTCAGGATATGTTACTCAACAATTCAGTGGGCAATAATGGCATGTGGCATGCTATGACTTTTGTAGGAAATTTGGCAGAACAGAGCTTCAACACAGATGGGATTTCAATGAACAGCAGCTTATAAAATAGGCAAAGGATAGTGAGAATGCTCCAAAACCCAAGCGTTTAGCTGCACTGATAGTTTGGAATGGAGAGTCAAAAAGACAAAATCAAGCCAAATTTCTCCTGCTACAACTAATTTATTTGGCAAGTGCTACTGTATGTTCTGACAGAGGAAATAGTACTGAACAACCTTAAGTTAATGACTTTTCTCATTGACTTCAAGGACCAAAGTTCATTTAGAATGTCAACGTATATGACTACAATAGAAAATAGTGAAATCACAAATTTGTATGTGCTTTTGAAAATGCGACTGAAATACCATTATTTATTCATCAAAAAAATTCACTGAGAAATTAAGAAGTGCTAGGGAGATGCTGTGGGCATGGATTCATGCTGGGTAGACACCAGGAGTTCGGAACCTAATGGGAACAAAATATAGTCATGAAAACCATTAAAGAAGGGAAGATAAACTACATTGGAGTTCAGAAAAGAGAAAGAACAATACTCTCCTTATAATGATGTTTTGAATATATTTAAATACATATAACTAAATACACTTTTAATATTCTTCATGCGCTATATTAGAATAACTGCTAGTTTAGATGGCTTCAACAATCATTTAAAATTTAATCAAAATAAACAAAGCATCTACTTTGTTTTGTTTGTTTTATTTTTAACCAAAAAGGAACAGGTTAATTTGAGAATCAAAATGAACGGAGGGAGGGAAAAAAGCAAAACTCCAGAGTAAAGAGCTGGAGGGCACCATGGAATACTATTCAGCCATAAAAAAGGATGAGTTTATGTCCTTTGCAGGGACATGGATAAAGCTGGAAACCATCATTCACAGGAAACTAACACAAGAACAGAAAACCAAACACTGCATGTTCTCACTCATAAGTGGGAGTTGAACAATGAGAACACATGAACACAGGGAGGGGTACATCACACACCAGGGCCTGTCAGAGGGTGGGGGGCCAGGGGAGGGACAGCATTAGGAGAAATACCCAATGTAGATGACGGGTTGATGGGTGCAGCAAACCACCATGGCATGTGTATACCTATGTAACAAACCTGCATGTTCTGCATATGTATCCCAGAACTTTAAAGTATAATAATAAAAAAAATTTAAGTCAGGATATAAAAATAAAAAGAGCTGGAGGGCATCTGTTTGAGCCGTGAGGACCATGAGTGAAATTTTAGGATGTATAAAATGCCAAGGAAAAATGATGAATGGCCTGAATAATGCCATTTAACAAGTCAATAAAATATTTTCTTCAAGAAAAAAGGCAGAGAAGAAAGGACAGAGAGAAGAAAGAAGAAAAAAAGGTTTAGTCACTTTATATCTTCATGCTGAGACCTGTTTCAATTCATGCTTGTGACCATATATTTATATGTAGATTTAGTAACAATCCCTGTGAACATTGTTAAAGCAAAATAGAATGTATCAAACATTATAAATAGCAAATAATTATGTGTTGACTAAAAATACACAGATACATCTAACATTTTTCTCTACATTTTTTTTATTAAGCAAACAGAACTTTGCATTAAGAGTAATAAATAGATTCCAGTATCCAACCCCCTTCTTATTAACTCACGGTTACTAGTTCCCTTCATGGCTCTCACCAGTCCTACCACTGACAGATATATTCTCACCAAAAGCCAAAAATTTTGATAATCAAATTTTACTATTTCAAAGTCTATCCTGCTTCACAGGCATCTCTGAAGTACAACAAAGTGCTAAAGAAAAAGTTTCTCTCTTCTGAAGAATGAGCACCTAATCTGGCCATCCTAAAGATATGTCTCCTTCTGATGGTCCAGCAAAATGAAAACCATATGCCCAGCACACTCTTGCTGTGTGAGCTCAGGAGATGAGTCCTCGAATGAGAAACACAGAACCTTCCTTTGAATATTAGCTCTACCACTGAATGGGCAAAATTCTCTCCGAACCTATTTCTTTTACTTCTAAACTGAGATAATGCTAACTATGGCCCAAGTTGTATGGATCAAAAGAAATGCAACAAACGCCAACCATTTTAAAACCCAAGCACCACGGAAAAATGTTACTATTATTTTTGATATAACACAGCCACAGTGTGTTTTCCCTGATATTGTAGTATTCGCTTACCTTAAAAAACTAAGTGCCTACATACAATATTTTAACATTTTGCTAATGGAATTTGGAGATAGGAGCCACAGACCCCATTTGAACTATCCTCTTGGTGTTGATCACCTGCAAGGGTTTGGAAAGCACTTATGCCTGCCTTCAGCAACAGGGAGCCAAAGCACTGAACAATATTGAATAGTTCATTAGCCACTGAGCACCACCATCCAATTGAATTGTATCATTTTCTGTGCAATAGGTTTTCTCCCGTAAGCATATTTTATGGGAAAACCTGTAAGCATGTTTTATGGGAAAACATTTTTTAAATAAATGCTAGAAAAATAATGACTATTCCTTTAGTATTACTTTGGATTTAGACTACATATTTTTAAATTTATTTTCTAATATATCTATATAAAAAGAAAATATGTATGCCATTTTTCCTGCAAAATGTACCTTCAAAGAGTAACCTGAAGACTCACTGTTATTAAATTGATTCTGTTATATTGCCCAAATGCCTTATTTGTGGTTGAACTGTACAGATTTTCAGTCAGAGAGAGTGCTTCCCTCTGGATGCCACATGACAGCTACAAATCAAATGCCTTTCTTCTCTCTCAACCCATCTCAATAAAGCGTTAATCTTCAGTGTTAACAGCTGGTCTTCAGGCAGTAAGTCAATGCTCTTTCATGGCTTCCTGACTCCTAGACAAAGAAATAGAGTACAATTCCCACACTATAGTTTAAGAACCACCTTGATGACATTTCTTATTGGCTCTTCCAGTAACTGAGTTACCAGGAAATATAGTTATTGCTCCACTAGGAAAAGAATGATCTTTGGAAGCCTGAAAAAGAACACACTAGCTGTATCAAGAAAACTAAAAAAAATTCCCCCCTGGCAGCAAATAAAGTAACTACAGAGATGGTTTCTTCAATATAGATGTAAATGATTGTTAACCAGATAATCTGTACAGTAAATAAATGTTTAACATCTGCCCTTAACTGAAGATGGGAGGCATAACTCATAGTTTCCTAGAAGTTGATTCATGGAGCCAATTTATTCAAAAATAAACAAGCTCAGCCTTGGAGGAGGATAACATGCAAATAAATAACTATAATAAGCATAACAGGTACTATGCTTAAGCTCCACACAAGGTACAGTATCAACATACAGCAAAGAATATCTATCCTGCTTGGAGGAGCTGCCAGAAACAATATCTGAGAAGAAATATAAGGTAGGAGGCATTCCACAGAAAATCAGATATACGAAGACATGGAAGACCAGAGTAGCACAAAACATCACAGAACTGTAAACATTAAAGAGAGATCAGAATGAGACAGAGAAGAGTCTACAGAAGGAAGCCAGAACAGACCTCAGAGGTCTTTACTGGTAGTTTGTGTTTGTCTATTTTCTGTGAGAACAGGAAGGCACTATAGAGTTTTAAGTGATCAGATTTGCATTTCAGAATAATCACTGGGGATTATATAGAAAACGTTGAAGAAGAGAAAGATCAAAGACAGGGTGATGAGTCACTAGTCACTAGCCAGTGTATGTCATTCAGAAAGAAGATAATAAAGGTCAAGTCCAAGGCAGTAATGGTAGAGATGGAAAGAAGACAAATGGCAGGATTTAATGATTGCTTTGATGTGGAATCTCCTTCTGATGCCCCTCCTTCTGATGAATCTCCTTCTGATGTAGTGATATGGAAGAGTTAGGATAAATGTCACATTTCCGGTTTGGGTAGCTGGTTGAACAATGGTATCACTAACCAGGACAGGAAATAAAGGAAGATCTGATTAATATAGTGCTTACCATGTGCCAGCACCAATCTGATTGCTTTATATGCATTAACTTGTTTGATCTCATAACATCCTATGAGGAAGGTACTATTGTTATTCTTACTTCACAGATGAGAAAACAGAGGCACAAAAAAGTCAGATAATTTGCACAGGGTCACAAAGCTAGTAAGTGACATATGGGACTCAAATCTAGGGAGTCTAACTCTAGCATCTGTGCTCTTGACCATTTTTCTCTACATTGTAAAAGAAATGGGGGAAGAAAATGAGTGGTCCTTATTTGTACACATTGATCTTTACATGCCTGGGGAATATCCGATTGAAACAACGCGTAGACAGTTAGACTGAACAGTTGGCACTCAGGACAAAAGTCTTGTCTGGAGACATAATTTGACAGTGAGCAACAGAGCAGGAAGTTGAAGCCAAAGGAACAGATGAGTAGGAATGGAGTGGAAACAAGTGATTAATATGGACTCTCAGAAATACCAACATTTAATGGGTACCTGAAAGAAGTGGAACTGAGAGAATAGAAAGGAGCTACCAGAGAGGTAGCCAAACACCAGAACTCAAAATCACATTAACCTCTTAAACATCTCTACAACTCTTAACATCTCCACTAGGTGTCTGGAACCAAACATCTCTACAACTCATTACAATCACATTAACCTCTTAAACATCCCTACAACTCATTACAATCATATTAACCTCTTAAACATCTCCACTAGGTGTCTGGAACCAAACATCTCTACAGTTCATTACAATCTATCCAAATGTTTCTCCTCCTTCATTCCCAATCATAATCCACATCATCAGCATCCATAAATGTCAGCCAAGCCAAGCACCTGGGAATCATCCATCCTCCATCTACCTCTATCCTCATGCTCCAAGTTGGTCACCATGTCCTGTTGATTCTATCTTAATATCTCTTAAATTCACCCTCTCTTGTCTATTTGGATCACCACTCCAGCTTCCACCAACTGTCATATAAACTGCTACACTAATCTCACAACTAATTTCCCTGCATCTAATTTGAGCACCCTCCTATCCAACTTTAACAGTGATGTAAGTTCTATCACATCATTACCAGACTTTAAATCACTGAATGACTCCCCATGATCTTTAGCATGAAATCCAAATCTTAGTATCACTTACCAAATATTTTATTTCTGAACATTCTCCAAGTGAAACCCTACATCAGAGGCATAGAACTTCTTACAATTAATTTAACCTATTAATTCAACAAATGTGCATTATGTGTCTACTACAAGCTAAATGAAGCCTTAGACACTGGAGATATAACAGTAAACAAAGCAGAAATAAAGCCTTGTCCTCTAGTGTAAGTCTCTGTGTGCATCTGTGCTCTTAGACTTGGTGTCTAGGCACATCCCTATCCCCCTAAATCTTCAACACTCAGCTGCATGTCATCTTCTCTGGGAGTCTTCTCGAGGTCCCCCCACACCCACATGTCTCTACCTAAGCTCTCAACACACACTTGTCTGCTCCCTCACCCCTGTGTGTTCCCTCAGAGCCTCCTTCAGTGCCTAGGCACTAAATATTTTTTACACTTTCTACATACCCTTTCAAGAAGATTCATCATTGTTCCATATAGTCATAACATAGAGAGAAAACAATCCTACATCTAATTCACAACTGGCAGACAGCTTCAAGGCATTATATGGACCAAAAGAATAGGCAAGATGACTCTCAACTCACCAGTAATTTGCTGGGGTCATTTAAATTGATATTATGAACACTTAAGACCCAAATATATTCACCAAATTACAAAATACGGAATACTAGGTGGGCCAATATTATTGACTCTGTCTAATGACATGGAATAGAATTGGAAGAAAATAAAATTTTAAAAAAAATCCAGAACCAATATATTTTTAAAATTTTTTTCCTTAAAAACAGAGAAATCTCAGCCAGCTGTGGTGGCTCACGCCTGTAATCCCAGCACTTTGGGAGGCCGAGGCCGGCAGATCACCTGAGGTTGGGAGTTCAAGACAAGCCTGATCAACATGGAGAAGCCCCATCTCTACCAAAAATACAAAATTAGCCAGGCGTGGTGGTGCATGCCTGTAATCCCAGCTACTCGGGAGGCTGAGATAGGAGAATCCCTTGAACCCAGGAGGCGGAGGTTGCGGTGAGCCACGATCGCATCATTGCACTCCAGCCTGGGCGACAAGAGCAAAACTCCATCTCAAAAAAAACAAAACAAAAACAAAAACCAAAAAACAGAGAAATCTCTTTTAAAACTTAATTTTCAAAGTAATACAATTTTCTGGCCATCCACAGTGGCTTACATCTGTAATTTTAATACTTTGGGAGGCCAAGGCAGGAGGATCACTTGAGCCTAGGAGTTCCAGACCAGCCTGAGCAACATGACAAGACTCCCTTCTCTACAAAAAATGTAAAAATTAGCTGGGCATGGTGGCTTGAGCCTGTAGTCCCAGCTACTCGGGAGCCTGAGGCAGGAGGATTGCTTGAACCCAGGAGGTCGAGGCTGCAGTGAGCCATGTTCATGCCACTGCACTTCAGCCTGGGTGACAGAGTGAAACTCTGTCTAAAAAAAAAAAATCTGTGCACCAAAATAATTCCTATAGGAGTACTATCTCACAATATTTCAATATACTGATCCAACAAAAAAAGAAACAAGGAAAGGGAAACAGGCAAAAGAAAGGAGATAGGAAGAGAAAGACAGACAAATCACACAAATACTGCCCACCCCATGCTCCAAGAAGCACTGAGGTCAAGAATCCAGTTCCACACCCTGAACACAATGGTGCTATTAAAATAGCTCTGTACTTTCATGCCCAAATCCGGGAACTTTGCCAACCATTACAATGCAATTTTAATCGCTAGAGGAATTAATTTTACCAAAATCTACAGATTTAATTGGAAATTTTCTACTGCAGTTTACTTTTTTTCTCTAAATTATTGGCATATATTAAGAATATTAGTACTTACAGATTTGCGAAGAATCATATTTTGATGCTGTCAGCTACTCTATAATATGAAGTACTCAATACCATCATAATTTTATTTGAAAAACATATCTACAAATTCAATTGCAGGAAATACAATGCTTTTACTTATTTTTTGTTGACATCTTTAAGAATCCCAATATTTTGCTTTTATTCACAAAATTCAAAATTTCTAAACAACATATTTTCATGAAATCTAAATAATCAATAATTAATGGTTCCCACTGATACATTTAGAATGCAAAAGTTTCTGAGTCAGGGATCTATAAACTGAACAAAGAAGTCAGTTCTCACTTTACAAATACTAAGTGTTCTCCCCACCAGGAAACATGCTGAAGAACTTAATGCCTTAATATTTAATCCATTTTATTTGCTTATGCACTAAGTCAGTCTGTTCAAGAATTTAAAGCACCAGATGAATGAGTCCTGGCATAAAATAAAGGCACTTAGCTTTCACTTTTTCCAAATCACAGATTATATCTTACCCAAGTTGGCTGCCAGGAAAACGAATGGCAAAAAGCACTAGTAAAAAGATCACTGGTTGCCTACCTAATATCTATTTTCCCTTTCTTATTAACAGAATCCCAATTTTGCTGGGAATGGCAATGTGCCCAACTTTAATAGACAAATCAATCTGCATTTCCCAGCCTCCCTTGCAAATGGGGTGTCCACATGACTAACTTCTACCCAGTAAGATGTAATTAGAGGTTTTGAGTGACATCAGAAGAGTTCCTTTAAAAGGTTCTGATTTCATTAATGTGTAACTTTTACCCTTCCTCTTCTTTTGCCTCCCTGTCAGCTATATATGATAGTGGAGCTGCAACAACCACCTTAATACCACAAGGTAATTGTGCAGATGGAAGATCAGAAAAGAACAAAGAGTAGGATAGTGATGACATTATAGGTCACTGGAACCAGCCTTGTACTACCTAGGAAGGAGACAAAGAAAAAGAGAGAGACAGACAGACAGACAATGATTTAAGCCAGTGTTTCTCACCCTTCTTTTCATTATGGTTCCCCTAATGAAACTTATTTGATATTTTTCCCCATTAAATGTTCCCCTATTAAGTTTAATATCATAGATATACTATATACCAGTATATGTGCTCTATATACACCTGCGCTTTAAACATAAAAAGAGTAAGACTCTTTTTGTCCCCCAAGAACCAGTTTTTGCCCTGTTGGGGGCAATATCACCCCAACTGAGAATATGTATTATACATCAACAAAAAATAAAACTTAGGATGCTAAACATTCAGTTCTGTTAGCCACCCCTTCCTGCAGAGTTTCTAAAAGAAATGCATGTGGAAAGGACAAACTGAGCTGGGTTTTGCTGCAAACTTCAATGTATTCCCTTTCCAACCCTGGAAACATGGGCTGGACCACATGAAATCCTCATTTGGCCTAGGTAAGAGGTAGCCCTAAGGCCTGGTACCAAAGAGGCTCAAAGGCCTCCCTTGCCCCTCTCCATGAAGCCCATACATGAATCTCAGACTTTTCTTTGACACGACAGTGACTAGAAAAGGTCCACCTGTGGAAGACAAACCAGCCAGTGAGAAGAAGCAACAGCAAGAGAACACTTACCCGCTGACCAGGGCAGTTCTGGTCTAGACAGCTCACGTCAACCCCTCCCCTGCTAAGGCTTCAGATGAAGAAATGGGGCCCAATTACTGTCCTTGGTCCTGAATATACATTACCAGCTCCTTGGCAGGAGGCTGGAAAAGAAGAGCGTGGATAGGGTAGAAGTGAGCTTCTCCAGCCAATAGTGTACTCTTTTGTTTTCACTATTTTAAGATGTTAGAGGCCAGGCACAGTGGCTCACACCTGTAATCCCAGCACTTTGGGAGGCCGAGGCGGGCGGATCACCTGAGGTTGGGAGTTCGAGACCAGCTTGGCCAAAATGGCGAAACCCCGTCTATACTAAAAATACAAAAATTAGCCGGGCGTGGTGTCACGCACTTGTAATATCCCAGCTATTCAGGAGGCTGAGGCAGGAGAATCACTTGAACCCGGGAGGTGGAGGTTGCAGTGAGCCGAGATTGCACCACTGCACTCCAGCCTGGGTGACAAGAGTGAAACTCTGTATCAAAAAAAAAAAAAAAAGATGTTGGGGTAAAGTGAGGTATTTAATTGGAAGCCAAAAAAGTGTAGGTTGCTTTCTCCACTAAAACAGAATGGAGCACTACCATGGTCACATCCTGTTTATTTTAAAAGAATGGAATCTGATTTTCCAATTAACCAGGAAGGATTTAAGTGGATTCCTGGATCCAGCTTCTCTCTCACTCTCTAGAAGCCACATCCATGATTCCCCCATGCAAACTTTTTATTCCCAGAACAGCTGGCTCCCAAGGGATTCTACACTAATTTCACACTTCAGTGTTGACTCCTTAACCACAGAAGCCTTTGTCTAATGCCTCTTTCTTTATTGAGGAATAAACTCACTCTTAAAGACATGTTGATGCAGCCTCCTGTGGGAAGCATTTCCTGATATGCCGGCATATTTAGATGCCCCTCCTGTTTTTTCCAAAAGTACCAGGAGCCCAAGTCAAATCCTCTCCTATGTAGCCTCTCTTAGGACAGGACAACCATGCTCATTTCTATAAGGCACAGCCTTACAGGCTCATAGTAAGTAGTCAAATATATTAGCGGCTATTATCCTTATCATCATCATTACTATCATTGTCATCATTTTTAGTATTGGTAAGTTATTCTGGAATTCATTCATTATTTACCTAAATTCATTTCTGAAGCTAATATATCACCATATCAACAAGTAGTGATTATCTCTTGCTAGCCACAGGTAAGCATGTAGCTTTAGGGAGGGCTACATCCAATTTGTCACACTGTTCAGTAGCTCCCCCTTACCTGCAGGGGATATGTCCCAAGACCCCCAGTGGATGCCTGAAACCACAAATAGTACCTGACTCTATAATACTAACAGGCAGATAGTGTATACCATGTGGATATGCTAGACAAAGAGATAATTTACATTCCATGTGGGACAAAGCAGAATGGTAAGAGATTTAACTAACTACTCAGAATGACATGCAATTTAAAACATAAATTGTGTATTTCTGGAATTTTCCATTGAGTCTTTTCAGACCGCAATTGACCATGGGTAACTGAAACAGCAGAGTGCAAAACTTCAGATAAGGGAAGACTACTGTATCTAGATTTTAGGGTGTTATGAAAAGGAAAATATATCAACATAAACACTTATAACTTTAACCTTTTCATCTGTTTCTTGGAAAGTCATCAGCTACCTAAAGACTTCATTCTCTAAGAGCTCTCACTATTCTGTCTTCCATGAGAAAAGGTTAATGCAAAACATGGAATGAATGCTTAAATCAACAAAAGAATCAACACACATTCCAACCGCAGTGTGCTCAATTCAAATACAGAATAAAATGAACCCCCTGGCATCCAGAGTATTCCACAAGCGTGTGGCAAGTGTTATTTCTAGCCACTTAAAAGCACCAGTGAAAAGAGCTCAAATACATAGAGAAGAAAAGATCTCCGTTCCCATGAGGAGAGGCATTTATTAGCACTTAATGGCCTTCTTTCATTGCCTTTCCACTGACGCATCTCTAATTGTTCCAATTATAATTTCAAGTAACAAAACCAATAACGGTAAAAGTCTATGGTTGAGTGTGTGCATTTTGAAAAGAGGTCTTTGACAGCACAAACTACATACAAAAATATATGACAATATGGGATCTGGGCAGGCAATGTGATAGTCAAGAGAGAAGAGGTGGTATGGAAAGAGCACTAGTCAAGAAACCAGCTTGGGTTTCAGCTGTAACCTCACCACATCATTTAATCTATAAGAGACTCAGTTTCTACATCTTTAAAATATGAAGACTAAAGAGTGTCTTCTGATGCCTCTTCTAATTCTTCACAGAATCTGATTCCACCTCTGACTTTTTTTTTTTTTTTTTTTTAAGACAGAGTCTCACTCTGTTGCCCAGGCTGGAGTGCAGTGGCACAATCTCGGCGCAGCTCACTGAAACCTCTGCCTCCCAGACTCAAGCAATTCTCCCACCTCAGCCTCCCAAGTAGCCGGGATTACAGGCATGCAGCACCACACCTGGCTAATTTTTGTATTTTTAGTAGAGACGCTATGTTGGCCAGGCTGGCCTTGAACTCCTGACCTCAAGTGATCCACCCAGCTCGGCCTCCCAAAGTGCTGACATTACAGGCGTGAGCCACAATGCCCAGCCACCACCTCTGACTTTCTAAATAATCTTAAAGCTTTCTGTTTTCACTTTCATAACTGGGACTGTTAGTATCCAGTTTAAGTTCAGAGACAGCAAAGACTATGTCATTTATTTTCTTCCCACTACTACACATGGCACATAGCAGGTGTTCAAAAATATTAGTTAAAAGGAAGGAAAAAAGGGAGGGAGGAAGAAAAGGAAGGAGGCAGAAAGGCAGGAGGAAGGAAAGATGGAAGGAAGGGAAGTAGGGAAGGAGGGAGGGACAGGCCAAATTTAATATGGCTATAGCATTACATGTAAGAGGACAATCGTAAAAGATAAGCTTGGAATATATATCTCCTACTTTTAAGAAAGATTACATTAGGAAATTTCAAATTTAGAGAATACACCATATTAGAGAATATTATAGAGGTATCTGTTAATGTTTTCAGTGCTAAGAAATTAAGATACTAATAAACAAATGCACAATAAGCTATGTAGGATTATATGTTAATTATTATTGTAATACTTTAAAATGAAGCACAAATTTTTATTATTGAATATTTTTCTTCACTGTCAGTATCTAATATCAATAAAGATAGGAAAATAAGCACCAATCCATCAAAAATTAAAATACTGAAATTTGGAAATTAGGGGGGAAAAAAGATAGAAATCTCCTGATCCACTGGATGGAAAAAACCACTTCTAATATAAGAGTTCTACCATTAGCAAATAATATTGACAAAATATAAGCACTTATAATTATTTAATTACACATTTATGCAACCTAATCTATATTACTTTTGTTTATCTGAGCATGAATATGCAAAATGCAGTAATAGCTACATGCCAATAACTCAAAAGTATAAGTGACTTTTCAATCATCACCCTCTGCAGTGTATGTTTTCAAGAAGTTAATGCAAAAAATTCATATCTTATCTCCTGAATTAATGGGATTTGAAGAATAGCCCAATATTTTTAAACTATAGGTTGTAACCAATAAATGAGTTGTGAAATAAATTTTGTAGAACTTGACCAACATATTTTCATAATGGAAAAGAAAGGAATGGAATTCAACAGAAACTATATGAGTATAACACACAGAAATGCTAAGTATTTTATAAAACTTTTATTTCCATTTTATGTAGATACACGAGGTCACAATAAAATGTATTTCTTACAATGAGATACAGTCAACGATTAGAAAACATTATGTGTATCTTTACTAGTCTACTTATAAATATACGTTTTTGGTGTTTTAGATATATTCCAATTCTGTATGTCAACATGAAAAAGTAGTTATCATTGAACATAGCAGAGAATGTTATATATTTAAAGCATATAATCAAAATCCTGAAAATCACAAATTTTTGCATCTTAAGTCCCACTGGAGTTGCAGTTTTAAATAGTGGATCAAAGTAAGCCTCATTGTGAAAGTGAGAGTTTAGTAACGACTTGAAGGGGTAAGTGAATTAGCCATGCAGACATGTGCCTGGCATGCTAGAGAGGAATGAGCAAGGGGAAGAAGTCAGGTATTAGGTCAGAGAGAAAGAAAGGGGCGCCAGATCACCTCAGCCATTGTAGGAACTCTGTATTTTCTCCATGTGAAATGGGGAGTGATGGAAGAATTTTGAGCAGAGGAGTAACATGACCTGACTTACCTCTTTTTTTTTTTTTTCTGTGACGGAGTCTCACTCTTGCTGCCCAGGCTGGAGTGCAATGGCGCAATCTTGGCTCACCGCAACCTCCGCCTCCCGGGTTCAAGCGATTCTCCTGCCTCAGCCTCCCCAGTAGCTGGGATTACAGGCATGCACCACCTTGCCCGGCTAATTTTGTATTTTTAGTAGAGACGGGGTTTCTCCATGTTGGTCAGGCTGATCTTGAACTCCCAACCTCAGGTGATCTGCCCGCCTCAGCCTCCCAGAGTGCTGGGATTACAAGCATGAGCCACTGTGCCCGGCCTGACTTACGTTTTTAAAGGATTGCATTAGCCATTAAAAATCAACTGTGGGGATCAAAGAGAGAAGCAGGGAAAACAATTAGGAGATGTTACAGTAATAGGCAAAACATCAGGGAAGCCTAGACCAGAATGGCAGCAGTGGAGACAGTTAGAGGTGGTCCATTTCTGGCTATAAATAAAAACAGAGCCAGGATGGAATTATTTTTTCCCTGGAATGAAATGTGGTGAGAATCAGACAAATTTTGTTTGCAAAAAGACTTGGGTTCAAATCTCAGCTCCACCTCTGACTGAGACTGTATTATCTTGGCTATATTTTACATCGTCTCTCTAAATCTCATGATCCACATCTATAAAATAAAAATAGTATCACTTACTTGAAAAGTTTTTGAAAGGACTATATAACATGCATAAAGCACATAGCAGGACTGCAATAAATGTAACCTCTTTTCCTTCGTGATGATTATTTGTTAGAGATATATTTAAAATACAAAAAAAAAACAGGAAATCCTAAGCAGTGGACATTCTGTAAGTTAAGAATTTTTTACGAAAATAACATACAGCTTCCAAAATAAATTGGGTATCTTAAAAAATGTAAATGATTAATGCATTTTCATTAAAAAACAAAAATAGTAGACTCAAGATTATTTCATACTCTTCAAGTTAAAGCACATTATCAGTGAAATTCTGTGCAAACATTTCTTGTCCAAGTTATTTAAAAAGAAACTATTATAAGGAAGGAATCAAAAGTTTTGTTGCTGGGGGTCGGGCAAAAAAAAAAAAGTTTTGTTGGTAGGGCGTGGTGGCTCACACCTATAATCTCAGGACTTTGAGAGGCTGAGACAGGAGGATCCCTTGGGTCCAGGAGTTCAAGACTAGCCTGGGCAAGATGGTAAGACTCCATCTATACAAAAAATTTAAAACTTAGCCAGGTGTGGTGGCACGTGCCTTTGGTCCCAACTATACAGGAGGCTGAGATGGGAGAATCGCTTGAGCCCAGGAAGTCGAGGCCGCAATGAGCCATGTTCACACCACTGCACTCCAGCCTGGGTGACAGAAGGAGACCCTATCTCAAAAAAAAAAAAAATGCAATTGAACTACAGCTAGAAATATCTTACTAATACTTGACAAGCCATTTCATTCATTTCTTCAGCAAACCTTTGAAAGCAACAATATTACAAGCATGTGAAGAGGCTAAACAATCTAGTAACTGCCTCTTCCCTCTGGGAAATGAGTCTGGTACATCCATCCTTCACATACTAAATCACAGTCTGCTTGCATCAGTAGAGGGCCACCTCCTGGAATTAAAAACTCTTTACTTCCAAAATAGCCCTTTTTTTTTTTTTTTTTTTTGTCTTGAGACAATACTTTTAAGCCTACTCATGGTTTTCACCCTCACAATCTACTAGTCTCCATGATGATTTTCCCATCTGTCCAGCTCTTTCACTCTTCAATAAAACTAATTTTGTGTACCATTTCCAAAAATCTATTCAAAATACCTCCCTTGTCTATTGAGAAGTTGTCTCCTTTTAACCACCTCATTATGTTAAAAGTCCTCTTCCTGAGTTTTAATATTCTCCCCTAAATCTAGTCTTACATGAAGTAAATATTTTTTAGCTATTTTCCTCCCCACCACATATACCAAAAAAGAAAAATCCTCAGCTACCTTGAGACAGGTCTCCCTCAGGCCCTCTCCCCATGCATATCAAATTTCTCCACACCATGCTTTTGCTACTTGGACTCTCCCACCCTTAGCTACTTTCTGTCTCTTTAAGGCAAGTCATTTCATTCAATTCTCATAACCAGCTGTGATTTAAGCAAGGCAGGCAATATCTCTATATCACAAATTAAGAAGCCAAGAATTATTTTTAGACTCCTTACTCCCTGCATACTCAAAAAGGAAGACTGATATTTGACATGAATTTTGAATGATGAGTTAGCATTTTCTAGGTTGTCAGATGAGGATGACGACATTTCAGGATGGATATGTAAAGACCACAGAGGTATTAAAGAGAAGTATGCAGTATACAGTAACATATGCATGTGTATATGAATGAATGTATGCACATAAAGCTATGAACTGCTCCACAAGACTCAAGAAACAAAAAATGTCACATCTTTTCATTTTTCAAATTCAAATCAGTTCAGACTTCAAAGCTAAGAGTCAGCCACATCAGTAAGAAATCTAAATATCAGATATGCCTAAGAGCTCTTCTCTCACCCCTTGAGTGGTGTAAGGACCTCAAAGATGATGCAATGAAGGAAAATTAGGCAAGGCCTGTAGTCACTTGTCCAGTGCAATCCCCCTGGAGAAATTCATTGTCTAAACCCCGTGGTTCTGTTGAAGGTGACTTCTTTCCACTGGCAGCATCCACTGCTTACCCTCCATGCCACCCTCCCTCAGCCTCCGTACCAAGTTATCTATAAGGACCTTCACCATGGATATCAAAGTCATGGTCTCAGTGCTCAGTCATCCCTAACACCCACATAGCCATACCTACCATCAGGACCTCCAAGACACTGCTTCAGTAAAGCACCAGCTTCAACTACCCGCAAAAAAAACAGGCCATCTTTGACTTCCTGTCTCTGGGAAATATCTTTCTTTCCTGAGAGAAATTGGCCAGTCTTCTAAAGAAAACCCTCATGTCTTTCCTAATATCTTTCAACAGCATTAGGGTTTGGTTGTTCCCCCAAGGGCTTTAGGTGCAGGATGATCCTAAAAGCCTGGGCCATGAATTCTAGGACCATCCAAGAGCCTATTTACCTTCCTTGGGAATAAGGAGGATTTATTATTTAGGAATGCAGTGGACAGTCTCCCATCCCCAAGGATGGATTGTATGCTTCTCTTAATGCTGTAGAACAAACAATAAAGTTGCATTTTCCCATCAAGTTATGGTAATTTTTGTTTTTTCTTTTGAGACAGGGTCTTACTCTGCCGCACAGGCTGGAATGCAGTGGCACAATCTCAGCTCACTGCAACCTCTATCTCCTGGGCTCAGGTGATCCACCTCAGCCTCCCGAGTAGCTGGGACTACAGGTGCGTGACACCATGCTGGCTTTTTTTTTTTTTTTTTTCTATTTTTTGAGGAGACGGGGTTTCACCATGTTGCCCAGGATGGTCTTAAACTCCTGGGCTCAAAAGATCCACCCACCACAGCCTCCCAAAGTGCTGAGATTACAGCTGTGAGTCACTGCGCCCAGCCTAGTAAATTCTTAATAAGCTGCCTTGTTACATATATAAGTAACTTAAGTCTTCCTTCTTTCCCAATTATACTTCTACTGAACACTAGTTGGTTACAATGAATGTAGTGCCCATGTCCAGTAGAGAATGAATTCTAGCTCTGTGATTATCTTGGCTATAATAGAACATTTTAAGCAGTTTTTAAGCAAAATTTTAAAATGTTCAAGGTCTCTGTAAAATTTCCAGCCCTTAATGTCTTTCCAGTTTAGGTTACTGAAGCCCCCTTTTTCAGGAGTAAAATGTCTACAAGTTAAATTTTCAAGTTCAAAGTTCAATTAAACTTCCAACAAAAATATCTTTATCAATTTCCACATTAATAATGTGCTATGATTAAAAGACAATGAAGTACAAGTAAGAGTTTAGTCTTGACACTAGCTACAGGACCTTAAACAAGTTACTGAACTCTCTTTTACCCGTACTTTCCTTTGTAAAATAACAATAGTATACTTACCTTCCCCAGTGTACTTGAATCACATATTAATAAATAAGATAGTCCTTGGGAAATGTCTCTAAAAATTGTAACGTGGAAAAAGAAAGTAAGGTGGTATTACTGTTAACTTCCATCTTGGAGCATAAATTTAAATGGAAAAAAATACATACAGAAAAATAAAATTCAAAATGGTATCCAAGTACAAAGGAAAGATCTATGATAAAGTTACAGTATTTGCCACTGTCTAGTCTATGACAGCAAACTATATACATACAACATTTTTTAAGAATGACACTTTTATCTTATTTCTCTCAATTAGAATTTTTCCTTATGCTTCTACCTCATTTTCACCCCTAATTAAACCCTTTATTTTTATTTATTTATTTATATATATTTTTTGAGACAGGGTCTTGCTCTGTCACCCAGGCTTAAGTATAGTGGCACGATCTCAGCTTACCTCAGCCTTGACCTCCTGGGCTCAAGCAATCCTCCCACCTCATCCTCCCAAATAGCTGGACTATTTGGCAGTCCACCACCATGCCTGGATACTTTGTTTATTTTCTGTAGAGACGAGGTCCCACTATGCTGCCCAGGCTGGTCTTGAACTCATGGACTAAAGCGATCTTCCCGCCTGAGCCTCCCAAAGTGCTGGGATTACAGGCATGAGAGTTCAACCCTTTAACAAGCATTTTTTAACATAGATGCTATAGAAATTTTTCACTCATAGCACGGAAGAATACAAGTAGTTTTTAACCAGTAACCATTCTTTTACGTGGCAAATTGGAATTTCCAATCCTTGATAAACACCTAACAACATGTCATAACATGTCATCACCAACAGATAAGTCAATCACTAAAGTATGTTGCTTCTGAATTTCAACATAAAAGACAGTAGGTAACACTGACTGAACCAAATGTTAGTTAAAAAAAAAAAAAGATTTAGCCTTTGATCAATTAAAAAAAATACTCCCTCCTTTTGGCAAAGATTATCACTCCTCAACACATTTCTGTAGAGTCAACAACAAACATTCCAGGTCACTACTTTGATTTTAAGCCATTGTCTAGATTTCAGACTCTTGATTATAAAAGACAAAAACATTTCTCACATCAGAAACTTTGGATCTCAGGAGGTTTCAAGGCTTATCCTTCCTGAATATCAACACGGCTACCACAATTCAATCATGAGCATTTTTACTTTCATTTTACAAAAGTCTGATTTTGTTCATTGGCAGTTCTCAAAGAACAATTAAAATACTTATTTCTTGTAACTGGTTAAAGAAATTTAATGGACCTTTCATAATTGATTTTTAATAGTTTCTACTATAGGTCACTATTTCAATTAAATGGATTAAAAGGGCAAACTATAGTTTAGAATTAAAAGAGGAATATTTGTTACTTAAAAGCTAATAAAGTTAATGTGTTTTCCAGGTTTCAGAATAGAACGGGGTTATTAATTCTTGAAAAATTCTATTTATTAACCTTTTTATGATTTCACAGGGCAATACAGATTGAAAATTATTATTTTTTTAAATGTGCTATGGAAATGTAAACTTGAACTCATATAGCTTCCTGGGCATTCTTTTCATCTATAACCAGGTTTTCTGTACCTTCTACACATCACAGCTCTATCTCTCATCAATTTATGTAAGAAGCACTAAGCCTTGGATGCCCTACAAATAGTAACAGAGTGAGACCCTTTAGGAAAGGTCCCAGCTAGCACTTTAATTGCCAAAATTTTATTTTAATGTCAAACTATAAAATGCAGTTGGCATTTTCTTGTTCACTTTCTTAAAACATAGTATACCGAGTATTTAAACATTTCTTGATGGAGCATTCATTTGAAATACCAATTATTGCTACTATGTTAAAACAGAGTGATGCCTTCAGTTGCTATTACAGAGGGGTCTGGTAACCCTGCACAAGTTGTGAGCTTTTATTGGCATTATTATTCCTTTTGGAGGCATTTTCTGACATGTCTGTCCCTCCTTCGTTATCAGCATATTGGGTACCACTTCTCCCGGGCATCAGTGTGCCTGCCCTCACCCACGCGGCTCCTCCTTGCTCCTCCTCTGTAATGGGTGTAGATGTCAGACAAGCTGACTGATGAGAGTTGTGTGGAGCTGAGTGGGCTCTGTGCAAGGGCCTGAATTGTTCGCTGGTGAGTAATCTAGAGGAACTTTGCTCCACCACCTCAGCTGCTCAGGGCCTATTTCATTCACCTCTTGTCTCTCCGTGCTGTCTTCTTTCGGGATTATATGGAAAAATCAAGAGTGCAAAAATGCTTTATAAGACATCATAGATGATTTTTTTCTGTCACAATTACAAAACAATAAATTTTTGGATTTCTCAATTCCGGCAGGTGGGGTATGACTACAAGACTGTCATCTTTCCTAGGTGCTGAACTTCATACATTTCTTTCTTTCTTTTTTTTTTTTTTTTTTTTGAGACAGAGTCTCGCTCTGTCGCCCATGCTGGACTGCAGTGGCGCGCTCTCGGCTCACTGCAAGCTCCACCTCCTGGGTTCACGCCATTCTCCTGCCTCAGCCTCCCGAGCAGCTGGGACTACAGGCGCCCGCCACCACGTCCGGCTATTTTTTTCTATTTTTTTTTTTTTAGTAGAGACGGGGTTTCACCGTGTTGGCCAGGATGGTCTCGATCTCCTCACCTCGTGATCCGCCCGCCTCGGCCTCCCTAAGTGCTAAGATTACAGGCGGAGCCACCGCGCCCGGCCTCATACATTTCAAAGTATCAATAATATGCATATTTTATCGGCATTAGTATAAAAATGTTCCAGCTTTTTAACTTTGGGGAAAAAGACAAGTAAACCATCATCTCTCTCCATCCTGTTTCATACAGTCCTAGATCTGCTATCATTCCTCACTCCTTCCTCCACAGACAAGCTTCTTAAAGGAAAATTCTTAAATCACGCCACCCTGACTGCTGCCCTGCTGAAATTCAGGTCAGTTTCCAACTTCACCCTGGAAGCCGCCCTCACCAAGATCACCAATGGCCTCATTCCTAAAAGTGGTGAAAATTTATCTGATTTCTTCTTTCAGAAAAACTTGATACTGCTGACCTCTGTCTCCTCTCCTGTCTTCTGTGCTTTTCCTCCAACTCCCTGCCTCCTTCTCAGTATCTTTGGTTGTCCGCTCCTTCTTGGGGTTTTTTCCAGCCATCTTTTCACTCTGCATGTTCTCCCCCTCGGTGGTTTCATCCACCCCCTGCTAATGGCTACCACCCGTGAATCTGCAGCCCCAATCTCTCTTCTGAGCCCCAGATTTCTACTTGTTATATCGATATATCACAAGTACCCCAAACGCATCGTGTCCTAATTTGAATACGCTATTGTCCTCTTTGAATCTGTCCCTCCTTGTTTATTTTCTGCAATGAAAACATACAGTGCGAATAGCACTACCAACCAAGTAAAAATCTGGGGGTTGTCCTTGATTTTCTCCACGTCCCTTACTGTCTTAACTCAAGCCCTCATAAATTACTTCTTGCCAATCCTCCCCCACTGTGCAGTCTCTCTTTTGCTGTACACTGAACTCCTTGCAGTGCCTGGATATTCCAGCTTCCTTCTTGCATCCTTGCCTTTGCACATGCAGTTTCTTCTATCTGGTGTACCTTCTCCCTTGCCCACTTGTCCTTCAAGTCTCATCTCAGGTGTCAACCCCTACGAAAAGACTTTTCTTAACCTGCCTAGTCTGGACTATGATACTTCCATGTTATTTGTAGAAACCTTTACTATAGAACCCACTATATATGTTTTGTCTATTTTCCATCTTCCCAACCAGACTGTCAACCCGTAAAAAGCAGGAACCATGTCTAATTAATTCTTGGGTATCCAAAGTCTAGTATAACTCCTGGTATAGTATAGGCCCTCAACTAATGTTTTATGGATGAGTACATAAACAAACCCTGAGTAACTACCATTATCCACATTTCTGTGTTTCCTGCCACCCATTATTATTCTTTATCACCTCATTCAAATATTATTTCATTTAGGAAATCTTCCCTGATTCCCACCCTCACTCTCTCATTTCCCACCTCTCCCGTGGTGATTAACTGTAATGCAAAGTAGGCAAGGAAATCTGAGTACTTACTTTCCTATTTTACTACCGTTCCACCATAGGAAGCATGGAGGAAAGGATAATTTAATTCATTTTTAGTCACTTCAAAACTAGTGCTTTCCTTACCTAGGATTCTTTAGAGGAAGGCACATCCACATTCAAAAGAAACCAAAAGTGGCACACTAGCAAAAATCTCCCCTCCACTGAAACGCAGCAGCATCTCACAATAGAGCTTTCAAAAGGAGTTATAGATCCAGTGTGTAGTGCTGCTTACGAGCCATCACATGGCAGCAGCGGGGAAAACACACCAGCACCAAATCCAGACAAAGGGTAGAGATGAAGCCTGCTCTGTTCCTGCTGACGTTACTAAGGCCACTGCTCTTGCAGCTGGGCTAACAACAAACAGGCCTCAGCCTGCCTCAGCCCAGCTAGGCAAGCGTCCGGAGGGGCTAAGAGGAGCAATGCCCCAGAGCAATAGCTCCCAACATCCAGAGGACACTACGGCCCTACAAACTCACGTTAGCTTCAAATACTACTCATCACCCCTTTCTTGTAAAAAGTCAAATTCATAACCTCCTGTAGAACTAACAACAGTTAAAATGAAATTATCAGAAATAATATAAACATCCAAAAAGATAGGATTTATCACCCACTGTAGACTAAGTAATCATTAAGAATGAGGTAACAGAATAGTAAATATGAAAAAAAAATTCACTCTCTACTATTAAGTGAAAAAGAAAGCTAACAAGCCCAAACGTACAATATGATTTCTCTCTCTCTATATATATATATGTATATACACACACACTTTTAAATCATATAACAGTATAATACAATATAGCATAAGATAAATCTGTACCGAATGTTAAAAGTGGCTAATTTCCAAGTAACTGGATTATAGGTGATTTTTATTTTCTTTTAGTTTTATCTGTTTTTAAAATATCCTTTAATGAACATGTATTTTCTTTAATAAGAAGAAAAAATAGGTTTTAAAAATGAAATAATCTCTCAATTAAATTTTATAAATCTCTAAATCTTCATAAATATATTCACTTGTATCTGTATCCTGAAGATTTAAAATAAATTTTATTGTATCAGTCTTGTTGATTCTTACAAATGGTGTAGGACTTGTAGAATCACTAGGTCAGCAAAGGGACATACTGGATGCTCAGTAAAAATGCTTACTTGTGAAATTAGGTTCAAAATGAAAATGGTAATAAGAAATGTACTAATTTTAAACAAATTTCTTATTAAGAAAAAGTCTAAGACCATGAAAACCAAGGTTAAATTTTACCACTGGCCAATTAGGGCAAAGATCCCATTTTTATTATTTCCATCCATAAAATGTAGAAAATGCCAGATTGTTAAAAGTAAATGAAGTTCTTGCCAAATACAACACAATTCTAAGGTATGGTCTACATGCCACAGCATCATAATCTGACCTATACATATCCTGAATAGGAAAATCCCTCTCCTAATTAAATCCTGAAAATGTTATAGACAAGAGTAATAAACTCCAAAGAAAAGGTTCTGTACAAATACAAGTATTAGTCAAAAAAAAAATGAACCTCAGACCTAGAAACTTCATTAGTCCTTTTTGATAGCATTTATCAAACAAAAGCCATTTGATCAAAAGTAATTTAAACATTTAACTGTATTTTTCTAGTTGGTCTAATTGATTTCACAAGCAAACGTTAACACAGATTGTATGAAAAATCCATACAAAAAGAAGAGAACTTGTTATAGAATTATTTAAGAAAGTTCAATGTTATCAACATGCTAGATTTTATATCTTCATGTCAATGAATAAGAATTTGGGAAGATTCTTTTTTTTTATTTATTTGGCATGTATTCATTAAGCATTCACTATGGCATAGCATGTACTAATCTAGGTTTTCAACAAAAGAAACAATTCTCCACAGCATTTCCCTCACTTAAAATCAAAAGATTGACAAGAGATAGACATGATTATTCACTACTGTCAAATCCCTGACATCTGTTCTACTCATTAAAGGTCTATCCTTGACATTTGTGGAGTAGAGGATAATAGCTGAAGAGTTTAAGAATAATCCACTTCAAATAAAAATGGAATAGGGAAAAATATGTAAAATATTCTAATTAGAAAAAAGTACATAGTATAAATTTTAAATTAGACATTTGGAAGGAGCAAAACAAATCCAACCTAGTGAAAACTTTGTTTGGTGTTCATTTGCTATGACCTGATTTGACAAAAATAAAAAGGTGGCAACTCTACACTAATTGCCATTTTTTAAAACTGATTCGTGAAATTCAGCAGTCTGGAAGCCACTGCTTCCAAGTGCATTTTAGCTACCCAGAAGGTGGCTGATCTACAATTTGGAATTCTGCCCCTAACGTAATGTTACACATGAAGAAGATGCTAAAAAATATATATATATGTGTTGAATGAAGAAATATAACCCTGTTTCATGTAGAAGATGTGGCTTGGGATCACTTTAAGATGGTCCAAAAGACCTAAATCTTTCAGAAAATGAAATGAGAGAAGCAGTAGTATGTAAAGAACAATTAAGGGAGCAAATTTTTCCCTTTAGAAAGCAAAATTTCCCCACACTGCCTAAAAGTTTTTAATTCATTGTTAACTCTGCCTAAAATCCTCACACTGGGTAGGATATATTCGAATTAGTATCTACTCTTCTTTGAAAGCGTACATATTTGGAGAGGATGAAGGAATATAACCATTTAACATGACTATTTTATCAGAAAAAAATTGCAAGTGTTTTGTCATAGTTTATTTACTAACTAAATAAAAATATAACTATGTAAGTGTTGGAAGTTCTGGCCAGGGCTATCAGGCAAGAGAAAGAAATAAAGGGTATTCAATTAGGAAAAGAGGAACTCAAATTGTCCCTGCTTACAGATGACATGATTGTATATTTAGAAAACCCCATCGTGTCAGCCCAAAATCTCCTTAAGCTGATAAGAAACTTCAGCAAAGTCTCAGGATACAAAATATACAAAATCAATGTGCAAAAATCACAAGCATTCCTATACACCAATAATAGACAAACAGAGAGCCAAATCATGAGTGAACTCCCATTCACAATTGCTTCAAAGAGAATAAAATACCCAGGAATCCAACTTACAAGGAATGTGAAGGACCTCTTCAAGGAGAACTACAAACCACTGCTCAACAAAATAAAAGAGGACACAAACAAATGGAAGAACATTCCATGCTCATGGATAGGAAGAATCAATATTGTGAAAATGGCCATACTGCCCAAGGTAATTTATAGATTCAATGCCATCCCCATCAAGCTACCAATGACTTCCTTCACAGAATTGGAAAAAACTACTTTAAAGTTCATATGGAACCAAAAAGGAGCCCGCATTGCCAAGACAATCCTAAGCAAAAAGAACAAAGTTGGAGGCATCACGCTACCTGACTTCAAACTATACTACAAGGCTACGGTAACCAAAACAGCATGGTACTGGTACCAAAACAGAGATATAGATCAATGGAACAGAATAGAGGCCTCAGAAATAACACCACCCATCTACAACCATCTGATCTTTGACAAACCTGACAAAAACAAGAAATGGGGAAAGGATTCCCTATTTAATAAATGGTGCTGGGAAAACTGGCTAGCCATATGTAGAAAGCTGAAACTGGATCCCTTCCTTACATCTTATACAAAAATTAATTCAAGATGGATTAAAGACTTAAATGTTAGACCTAAAACCATAAAAACCCTAGAAGAAAACCTAGGCAATACCATTCAGGACATAGGCATGGGCAAGGACTTCATGACTAAAACACCAAAAGCAATGGCAACAAAAGCCAAAATTGACAAATGGGATCTAACTAAACTAAAGAGCTTCTGCACAGCAAAAGAAACTACCATCAGAGTGAACAGGCAACCTACAAAATGGGAGAAAAATTTTGCAATCTACCCATCTGACAAAGGGCTAATATCCAGAATCCACAAAGAACTTAAACAAATTTACAAGAAAAAAATCAAACAACCCCATCAAAAAGTGGGCAAAGGATATGAACAGACACTTTTCAAAAGAAGACATTTATGCAGCCAACAGACACATGAAAAAATGCTCGTCATCACTAGTCATCAGAGAAATGCAAATCCAAACCACAATGAGATACCATCTCACGCCAGTTAGAATGGCAATCATTAAAAAGTCAGGAAACAACAGATGCTGGAGAGAATGTGGAGAAATAGGAACACTTTTACACTGTTGGTGGGAGTGTACATTAGTTCAACCACTGTGGAAGACAGTGGGCAATTCCTCAAGGATCTAGAACTAGAAATGCCATTTCACCCAGTGATCCCATTACTGGGTATATACCCAAAGGATTATAAATCATACTACTATAAAGACACATGCACACATATGTTTACTGCAGCACTATTCACAATAGCAAAGACTTGGAACTAACCCAAATGTCCATCAATGATAGACTGGATTAAGAAAATGTGGCACGTATACACCATGGAATACTATGCAGCCATATAAAACGATGAGTTCATGTCCTTTGCAGGCACATAGATAAAGCTGGAAACCATCATTCTCAGAAAACTATCACAAGGGCAGAATGGATGAAGCTGGAAACCATCATTCTCAGAAAACTATCACAAGGACAGAAAACCAAACACTGCATGTTCTCACTCATAGGTGGGAATTGAACAACGAGAACACTTGGACACAGGGCGGGGAACATCATACACCAGGGCCTGCCGGGGGAGTCAGGGGCTGGGAGAGGGATAGCATTAGGAGAAATACCTAATGTAAATGACGAGTTGATGGGTGCAACAAACCAACATGGCACATGTATACCTATGTAACAAACCTGCACATTGTGCACATGTACCCTAGAACTTTAAGTATAGTAAAAATTAATCAATCAATACAAACAAATTAGCCAGGCATGGTGGTGGGCACCTGTAATCCCAGCTACTCAGGAGGCTGAGGCAGGAGAATTGCATCAACCTGGGAAGTGGAGGTTGCAGTGAGCTGAGATCATGCCACTGCACTCCAGCCTGGGAGACACAGAGAGATTCTGTATCAAAAAAATAAATAAAATAAAATAAAATAAGTAAAAATAAAGCAAATAGCTTTTGAGGAAAGACCAGAGCTTTCCGGTTTTCCAGTGGCAAAGAAGATCCTGACTGTCTTTTCACAACTTTCCCTGCTCAAGGACAGTGGGAGGAATCACAGACAGGAATGGTGGGGGCCAGGTGTGGTGGCTCGTGCCTGTAATCCCAGCACTTTGGGAGGCCAAGGTGGGCAGGTCACTTGAGATCAGGAGCTCCAGACCAGCCTGGCCAACAAGGTAAAACCCCGGCTGTATTAAAAATACAAAAATTGGGCCAGGCGCTGTGGCTCACGCCTGTAATCCCAGCACTTTGGGAGGCCGAGGTGGGCAGATCATGAGGTCAGGAGATGGAGACCATCCTGGCCGACATGGTGAAATCCCAGCTCTACTAAAAATACAAAAATTAGCTTGGTGTGGCAGTGCGTGCCTATAATCCCAACTACTCAGGAGGCTGAGGCAGGAGAAAATATATATATATATATAACTATGTAGTTAAGATTATGAGATATCTTTATGATAACAATACTTACTCAAAAGTTTTAGCTATTTCATGTAACTGCATGTAAATAATAGATTGGCTTAAATTTCAACTTATATTGGATTGAACCACTCAAAATTGCCAGTCCAAAAAAAGTGGTCAAGGCTGGGCACAGTGGCTCATGCCTGTAATCCCAGCACTTTGGGAAGCCAAGGCAGGAGGATCACTTGAGCCCAGGAGTTTGAGACCAACCTGGGTGATATAATGAGACCTCATCTCTACAAAAAAATTGTTTAATTAGTTCGGTGTGTTGGTGTGCATCTGTGGTCCTAGTTACTTGGGAGGCTGAGGTGGAAGGATTGCTTGAGCTCAGGAAATCAAGGCTGCAGTGAACTGTGATCAAGCCACTGCACTCCAGCCTGGGTGAAAGAGTGAGACCCTGTCTCAAAAGACAAAAAAAAAAAGTCAAATATTAAATAATTGAAAATAGTTTGGACTATTTCAAAACCTTACTTTATGGGTTTTGACAATGCATTGTACTAGTAAATAACATAAAATAATACAATATAATAATATAAAATTAAATAGCTCAAACTATCTTAGTATGTATTGGCAAATACATGGCACAAGGCATTGTCAAAACCTATGAAACTTTACAGCACAAAAAGTAAACCTTAATCCATGCAATTTAAACAAAAATAATTAAGGACATCAAAGGATCCCAGAATAGAATGCAGAATGTGACAAAACAGACAATCTAACTCTATTGCAAATGTATGAAACAACCTCACTGAAGGGGTAAGGGGAGAGGGTAGTTGACCTAAGTAACTTTGGAAATGAGTGGAGTCTGCAAGACTAAAGGGAAAAGGAACCACACATAACCACTGTACTCTAGTTCAGGGGTCCCCAACTCTTGCGCCACAGACCAACACCTATCCATGGCCTGTTAGGAACTGGGCCGCACAGCAGGAGGTGACCCGTGGGCAACAGCATTACCACCTGAGCTCCGCTTCCTGTCTGATCAGTGGTGGCAATAGATTCTCATAACAGTGTAAACCCTATCATGAACTGCTTATGCAAGGGATCTAGGTTGCATGCGCCTTAGGTCAACTAAGTGACACATGGGCAGTTTCATCCCAAAACACTCCCTGCCAGAGCCAGCCATGGAAAAATTGTCTTCCACAAAACCAGCCCCTGGTGCCAAAAAGGCTGGGAACTGCTGCTGTAGTTGATAAAGTTCTTGCCCCTGGGGATACCAGTTAATTCTGATACTGTTATACATGTATACATAAATGAACAATTAAGTGGATGGATGGCAACCAAGTTTCTGACTGTTAGAATGGGAAGTTATAGGTAAGCAAGAGGAGGAGGCTAGAATTATCCATGTGGTGATGAATTAGAATTGGAGACATCAGTCTAAACTCATATTTAGCTTAACATAGATATAGATGATTACATACAGAAATATTTGTAGATATGTGTATATACACAGGTTGGTATATGCAAATACATTCCCTTGCTCTGTCAGCTGAGGGAGCCTAAAAGCAGCTACAATCCAATAACAATGAGTACACCTAGTGCCTAGATTTTGGTTTCTAACACCATTTCCAAACAAAAGAACCAGGGCTCCTTGGAAAAATAGTCAATTATAGAACTGGGGGAGGATATATAGATGATGATCCAGGAGCATCTTGTAGTGACAGAAAATTAGGAAGTATTCAAAACACATAGACACACACACACACACGCACACACACACAATTACGAGAATATGTCAAACGGACATAGAACCAACTGAAAGAGCTCCCATGGGAACAGTTTGAGCAAATAAATAAATAAAGTAGCATTGGATTATAACCTAAAGTATAAACTATTCATGAGTCCATACTGATATAAATTATTGAATAAATAAACAAATGGAGAATAATAGACAAAACTCCCATGCAGATGAGTTCCAAATAATTTATGTAGATAATACAATACACTCTCTGGAGATGGAGCGTAATTCCCCACTCCTTAAGTGTGGGTTATGCACAGTGACTTCCTTACAAAGAATACAGGATAGAAAGGGAAAGCCTGACAACCATAACCAGAGCCAGGTGATGATGGACAACATCAACAGTGCTAAGTCACTAACAGTATGCTCCTTTGATATGATGTGATAAGATGGTAATTTCCCTCTGTGATCTTTCTCCCAAAAACACATAACTCTGTGAGAAAAACATCAGAGAAATCTCAATTAAGAGGTATTTTATAAAATACCTAATGAGTACTCCTCAAAACTGTCAAGGTCATAAGAAATAAAGTCTGAGAAATTGTCACATCTAAGAAGAGCCTAGAGACATGATGATGAAATGTAATGTGGTATCCTGGATATGATCCTGGATAGAAAAAGGCGAGTAAGCTAAAAACCAAAAAAATCTGAATAAAATATGGATTTTAATTAATAATATTGTAAAAGTAGTGGTTCATTAATTGCAACAAACATACCATACTAATGTAAGATATTAATAAATGCAAAAACAAGTGTGGCATATATGGGTACTCTTTGTAATTTTTCTGTTTTTTTTTTTAGCACTTGCCCATGTAATTTTTTCTATTAATCTAAAACTCTTCTTAAAGAAAACGTTCATTTGAAAAAAGTAATTTGGAAAAAGCTGTGATGTTTACTGTATAGGACGACTGCCAAATCTATACCTGCAGCCCCATCTCTAATGCCGTAATTTGCATCACCTGCCTCCTTCACCTTCCTTATATAGGAGACTGTATTGGTCATTGCAGCCTTTTCACTTTGATGCTCTTCCTCTCTCAGGTAGACTATGGGTCCTTCCAGCACAATTTAGTTGCAAAACAATATGAAGTCAATTACATGAGAAGATTTTCAGAAACCAACTATTTTTAAGACAAGACTTTTCAATAGCCACGTGGAGTGACTTTTAGAAACTATGTCCCAGTTGGGTGCCAGTGGCTCACATCTGTAATCCCAGTGCTTTGGGAGGCCAAGGTGGGAGGATTACTTGAGGCCAGGAGTTCAAGAAACCATGTCCAGTATTATTTTTACCTTTCATTCAGGATGCATAACTGTTTTTGTTTGGTTGGTTGTTTGTTTTGTTTTTTGCTGCTGTGATTGGTCTCTAATAATCATGACAAAAATAATCCTCCTAAATAGATGTATACATATTTCCCATGCCCCATACACACAGAATTGAAGGTTATTATTAGTAGTATTCTAACATAAACTATGCCACCTTTATAATTCTCAAATACATTTTTCAGGAACAGTATCAACAAAAAAAAACAACTTAATGATATATTTTCCCAGTGGAAGTTGGTTATAAGTTAATTCAACTGACACCTAAAACTTTATATGAATACTTTTTCATTCAGTGAGTCAGGGAGTAAGTAGCTAGTTAGAACTTTGAAATATGGTTTGTTAAATGTATATTTTAAAGTCAGTTTTACACAAGGAAGTCACCAACTCAATTTTAAATAAACTCGGTTATGCTTTATCTCTAGGAAAGCATCTGGTAGTTTTCTAGGAAAATGAACCAACTAGTTGGTTTTTCTGCTTGGCCAGAAATGCTACTTCTATATAAATTCACAGAATGAGTACTTCCAAACAAGGATGGAGAAAACTTTAAAAAGCCAAGTCTTAAAATAAAACCAGAAAGCAGATTTACTATGAATATTATTTTTAGTTCCCAATTAGCATTCTAATTGGTAGATCCCACACTGTTTGAGAACAGATATCTGAAGAACTATACCCAAGATCATTGTTTGATTCATTCATCATACTCTAAATAATGAGAAATGGTTCGGAGAATAAAGGCGGATATACTTGTAGTTTTTCTCTTCGAATTTTCCTCTTATCCTAGTTCTCAGCACTTGATATCACTACAAATCTGTAAAATATGGCTGGTAAATCTTGGTGAGAGCAACACAAAATGAAGCTTAAACTCAAATCAGGACAGCTACAACACACCTAGATGTCCATGTAAGCATGTCAGCTATACTATATGTATTAAATATTAATGGGTGAAATAAAGATACTTAAAGCCCAACTTTCACCTTCTGCAATTATCCCAGATGACTGTTCAGTCGGTCTCTGCTAATACATTTCCGGTAAAGAATAGCTTTAAAGAGCCTTTCCATCTTCCCTAATCAATGGCTTTCTCTCTTCTGACTTCTAGATAAACAACAAAAAAAATTCTTTCTCCTGTCTTTAACCCATTTTTGTTTTTGTTTTTGCCTTAACCTTTTCAAAAACTTTGGCCAATTCTCAGTTTTAGCCTCTCTGACGCTATCATACCTAAACCTTCATGCAAATTCTTTCTGTCAAGAGTGAGGGAGTAGCTAGTAGACATTCTTTTAACTTTGAAGTATGTTCTGTTAAATGCATAGTTTAATTAAAGCCAATTCTACTACTGGAAAGTCACCAGCTCCATTTTAATTAAAAGCCACTTATGTATTTTTCCTTCGTATATGCCCCTACCTTGATTTTTTAAATATTATTCACATACTTTATGGCTAGAGAATTGTCTATATAAATATAGTCCATGGTTTTTTGTTGTTGTCATTTTGTTTTGTTTTATTTTTAATAAATCACCTTGTCCATACGCCTCTCTCTCCTATTTAAATTCACGGCCAAGCACAGTGGCTCACATGTGTAATCTCAGAACTTTGGGAGGCCATGGTGGGAGGATTGCTTGAGCCTAGGAGTTGCAGACCAACCCAGGCAACATAGCAAGACCCTGTCTCTACAAAAACAAAAAAATTAGCCGGGCATGGTGGTCCATGCCTGTGGCCCCAGCTACTCAGGAGGCTGAGGTGAGAGGATCACTTGAGCCAGGCAGGTTGAGGCTACAGTGTGCCGTGATTGCACCACTGCAATCCAGCCTGAGTGAGAGAGAGAGAGAGGCCCTGTCTCAAAAAGAAACCAAAAAATCATTCGTAAGTAAATAATCAGAATTTCATTTTCTTCTTATGTACCATCCTCATGAGTCACAATCCCTTCTAAAATATCTACTTTGTTTCTAAGCTTCTTAAAATCTACTTTTAAAAAAATGATACCCAATGCTGCCTTGCTTTGATATTATAAACTCTAATATGGTCACCTTTTCCCAGAATTTCTTTAAGACCTTATGACCAAGATATCTTTGTTAGTTATTTCAAGATACAGAATTGCAATTCTCCCCACTGCTTTGTCCACCTTCAAAGAGATGACACCACTGCTGGCAAGATAAAACAAGAATGCATCAGATGCTCTGGCTTCATGCTAACACATCCACACAGCACTGTTGTATTATCATATTTGACCCTCATAATAACCTTAGAAGTTTAGAAAAACAGGTATTATCATCCCGAGACTGAAAAGAGTTAAATTATTTACTCGAGGTCAGGAGGCCAAGCAAATGGAGATTGAGACCTATTTCTGCATCCTTTCCTCTATACTGCAGAATTATACTCCCAGTTGACATTAGGATGCTATTATTTTTAAATCTATGCCAGTTTTATAATCCATATTAAAAATTCTTTTAAATGTTTCTAATAGCTACAGAGTATGTTCTCTGGGGAAATGACATTATTCCCCCCCTACTCTAAGTGAGAATGAATTTCATTTGACCTTGGTTTTATTCCCAGCTCCACTATCCTTTAACTGTATAGCCTTGAGATCTGGCTTCAAAACTCTACCACAAATATAACATTACCCTTTTTTCACACTTCACAAGCAAATGATTTTTCTAATGATAAAGAAAAATTTCTGTTACTTAACTCCTAGATTCTTAATATATAATTGTGAAAACATGCTGATTTCTAACTATAAGAGAATAGAAGAAAAAAAAAGACTAAAAAAAAAAAAAAAGAAGAAAGCTTCAGTAGGATATAACCAAGAACTGTTTGACCATATGGGTATTCAAATACAAGACAGGTTTCAGAGAACATAATAGAATGAAAATCCTTTTTGACTTTCAAAAATCAATTAGATTTTCACCTATAAGGATTGTTTTACATACATCCTGAAGGTCCCATTCATCCCTATTGAGAAAAAAAAAGACAGTGGAAAAAAAACATATTAGATGATGCCTTAAAATAATTTACCAACTTGATTACAATAAATTAATAATGAACTAAATAAATCCCCAGATTTTCTCAAATCTACAGGTATGCATATACATTGACACATATTTAAGTTACACAAAAGTGTTTAGAGATTATCAAAGAAATGTTAAAATACAGCAGAGATTTTTTTGAACCACGTGAAAGAATTTTATCCAGTCAACAAAGTAAACAAAAAAAAATAAATTAATTAAAGGTTTATCTTAAGTTTCCCATAAATCATCAGAAAAGATCCATAAAGAATGGAGTTATTTTGCTACACTGAGATACCCTGGCAATAACAAAGTCAAACCAAAGAACTTATAAACAGGCCAAGAATTTGGCTTTATAGTTTATGCATCCATGAAAACTATGGAAAATCTTTTAAATAGTACACAGAAGACATTTTCTAAGAAAGACTCTGCCCTCAAAATATATACTTTATGGACCAAGAACAGATATTGTCTGTATTTCGAAGTAACAGTCCCTAGTTCAGGGGAACAGTCTTGGGTTCTGGCCCCAGTCACTGACTGCAGTGTGGCCTTGGACATGGGACCTTTCACCTCAATATCCTTACTTTTAAAGTGAGGATAGTAGATTAGATGATTTCTAAAATTCCTCTATTTCTATAATTCTTGATTCTATTAATAATAGCAGAAGACTTCTACAGGCCTGAAGCTAATCAATTTTAGATCCCCATCAGGAAATAGGAAGCTCTTTGTCCACAGCCCACAGGTAATTGGGTTTTCTCTCACAGCAATAGCATCTCTAGTAATTCAATTACCTAATAAATCTACCTTCTCCTGCCCTTGTATTTGACGATTTTACGTTATTATCAAATCACATCACATTAAAATACAATTTTACTATAACCAAAGGGAAATAACTTTCTTCTAAGGAATTGTATAATGACTCTTTCAAAACATTAAACCAGAAACGATGACAAATCTGTGCCAACTCACAAAAAAAAAGTTGGCTTTAAGAGAGCTGTGTGCATTGGAAATAATGTTTATAGTGTAGTCATTAATCAAATGCCTTATAAATGAAATTACTAGACACTTGTTCACTACTAATGACTTCTTAACCTAATCTTCAGGTTAGAAAGATTAAAACTTGTATTTTTGCCTTTCTTATTTCAAATTCAAGCCATAGCCTGGAAACAATAAGCTTTGATTCTCACTCTTCTATTACAGACTCTCATATCATTCTAAAATTCCTAAAAGCATAATGTAAATAACAAAGGCAATTTTTCAAGCAAGCAGTGATTGGCCATAGATTCTTTAAAAAAAAAATGGGTTGGGGAAGTGGGAACCAGAAAAGCATCATTAAAATTTGTTCCAGCCACAGTGATACCAGTATCCCCTTGTTTTTTGTGTCCCCTTTGCCTCAAACTTTCCCTCTCTGAATCTTCTTAAAACAATTTTAAATGCCTCAGTATGAACCTCTATTACCATCCCTTCTATTATATACCCATTAAGTGGCCATCTGATTTATAGACAAACGCTAAAGTCACATGTACTTGGTACTGACTGGATCTACTATCTGTGAGGCTGTATAAACAAATCACTTAGATCACAAATAAAAGAGGAAAAGGAGCTTAACAATTTGACAGGTTTCCTAAAAGAGAAATTCTAATCTCACGCCTTTGCCATGTATTTACAAGAACCAACATTTCAGGTTTAGCTCATTATATCTCAGAAGCCATTCTTATTTTAGCAAAATTCCCAGAATTTAAGTTGAGACAAATCTGACTATTGCTCCCATGGAAGATTCCACTCCTGTCAACAGCCTTATGAGATCCCTAATCAGGCCACCCCCAATCTTGACAGTCAGGTCAAAGTGGTCCCTAGCCTAAGGCCCATCAACATCTCATCCTACTCTCAGTTTCATCCTGTACCCTCAGGGGTCTCCAAAGCAAGGTTATAAGCACCCCAAACCAAAGTCCAAGATCTATCCACCCCCTAACCCTCACTGTGCAAACAGCTACCCTTGGCCACCCCTTGGGCCTAGAAAGGCTATACACTGGTAGAGTCTGCCTTTAGGAGAAAAGCAAAGGAGCCCACACAGGTCCTGAAAGCAGCTTGAGCCCATTTAGGCAGAGAATTTTAGAGTCCCAGTTTCCTGCTACATGGGTTAGAAGGTAGAAGGGTTCAAGCTCTAGGTAGGCATATCCCCTGTCACATCTTTGACACCCCAATACTAGCAAGATGGGGATAGGCAACGCCAGAAAAAACAGCAAGGCCCTCTAAAATTTTAGGCCTAAGAAAGCAGCCCGCATCACATAGGTTTAAGGATGATTCTATTCCTAGTTATTCAAACTTTCAAAAAATTTTTCAGAGGCCTTGACTCTGAGAATATGGGGCCCAGGTCAAACATGGCTATGTACTCTCTCCCTACTTATTCACAAAATAAAGCCAGATTAAATTAACATGAGGAACATTCTTTGAAAGAAAAATAAAAGTACAACATAAGTATGTATGTTTTGATGTTTTGCTTAGGAGGTAAAAAATTTTATTTTTCCGTAAAAAATAAAATTTTGATGTTTTGATGTTTTGCTTAGGAAGTAAAAAATTTTATTTTTCCGTAAAACAATCTCCTGATTTTTTTTTACCAAGTGCCATACCCATTTTCTCTCCATAGACTTTCCTCATCAAAAGCCAGCTGCAAAAACTCCCTTAAAGCTCAGCATCTAAGAACATTGCCTAATGCCCTCCTTGTGCCCTGGAGTTTACCCAAGTTTGAGGGGATGCTAAACGGGCTAGATAACTATATAGATCAATTCACCATTCCCCAAGCAACTACCTTGTGCCAAGCAACATGATAGGATCTAGAGATGAAAAGATGGTTGAGATGTAACCCTGACATCAAGGAACATGTAGTGGACTGATTGCAGTAATGCCCCATTTGCTCACACATCCCTGTATTCACACCCTTTTGTAGTGCTCTCACACAATAACTCTGGGCTTAGCCATGTGACTTGTTCTGGACAGTGGGACAGAAGCAAATATATCAGAAGCAGAAATTTGAAAGTTCTTGTACATTAAAGGATATGCTCTGTTGATGCTTTTGGGAACCCTGTTGACATCATGTGAACAACTCTGAACTAGCCCGTTGAAGGATGGGAAACCACAAGAGAATAAGTGAGGTATCCCAGTCATCAATCAGCCAGCCCCCAGCCAACCATATGAGTGAGTCCCATCAGAAAGCAGCTGAGCCCTACTGAGCCCAGACCAACCTGCTGATTCCACAGAATCATAAGCTAAATTAATGGCTATTGTTCTAAGCCACTAAGTTTTGGGGTGGCTTATTGCAGGGCAAATGGATCTAATGGATATAAAACCCAGTGCCTCATAGGGAAGCTAGACTTATATACAATTAGTTGTAAGACAGTGCGAAGGCTGTAGCAGACCTAAAGATAACATATATGGGTAACTCAAAAGAGAAGGTGATTAACCCTAATGGGTCCAGCATGGAAGATGAACAGGAGTGTCAGAAAAAAGTTCATAGAGGAGATGATGCCTAGTCTTTATTCTGATAAAAAGAACCACTTCAGGAGGCAACCGACTTAACCAACCTTTCCTTTTTTTCATCACTGATACAAATCTCCAAAGAGAACACCAGAACCAAATCAGAAACCACGTGCTTCTGTTTCCACTAACAAACTATAGGATATTACTTCAACTAGAAACTTTCTCTTTCTCTCAGGGCCCTAGAAGTTTCGTCAGGGCTGGAACCAGACAAGACTTTGAAGATGCAGCCATGCTGAACATCTGTTTAACTCAGTGGCACTCAGCTCCCTGTGATCTCCCAGCAGTCAGACCAAGAGAACGACAATACATTGTCACCACAGATAGTGTGGCAAGCACACTGAGCAGATGATACATTATGGGAAAGCAAACCCTTATAAGAGAGAGGCCCCAAAAATCAGACTGGGAAATGTTTTGCATTTCTGCATACATCAAGACTTTAATTACTGGTTTAGGAGTAAGTCCACTATGAAAAGTCATTTGTTTAATATACACGTGCTTAAGTAATTTTAGGAAAAAGAGGAATCAGGGGCTGGGTGCGGTGGCTTATGCCTGTAATCCCAGCACTTTGGGAGGCCGAGGCGGGCAGATCACAAGGTGAGGAGTTCGAGACCAGCCTGACCAACATGGTAAAATCCTGTCTCTACTAAAAATACAAAAATTAGCCAGGTGTGGTGGTGTGTGCCTGTAATCTCAGCTACTCAGGAGGCTGTGGCAGGAGAATCACTTGAACCCGGGAGGCGGAAGTTGCAGTGAGCCGAGATCGCGCTATTACACTCCAGCCTTAGCAACAGAGTGAGACTCCATCTCAAAAAAAAAAAAAGAAAGGAAAAAGAAAAAGAGGAATCAAATGCAGTTTATAGATTGATGGTATTCATTCTGACAGGGTGTGTGTGTGTGTGTGTGTGTGTGTGTGTGTGTGTGTGTGGTCCTTTTTTGTTTTTTTAGAGATGGAGTCTCACTCTGTTGTCCAGGCTAATCTCAAACCCCTAGCATTAAATGATCCTTCCACCTCAGCCTCCTATCAGGGATTATACAGGTGAGCCACTGCATGCAGTCACAGTGTTTTTGTAATAAGAAAAATAGAAACAATTTAAATATCCAATGATAAGAGAGTATTTACATAAATGATAGTGTAACTGTAATAAAGAACATTAGGGAGCTAGGAAAATACGCTTTCAAAGAGCATTTAATGAGATGGAAAAATACTCATAAAATCAGATACAAAATTGAACATACAGAATAATCCCATATTTTTATACATATTAATATGTATACACTATACATATTTTATACGTATTAATATGTATAAAATATGGGATTATTCTGTATGTTCAATTTTGTAACTGATTTTATGAGTCATAGGAAAAATGAAGTATGTCTAAATGTCAGAAGTATCCTTGGACAGCAGGATCAAGGGTGAATGTTTTCTTCCTTATATATTTCCATGTTTTTCAAATTAAAGTATAAAGTCATTGATAAAAAATATTGAATCAGACAAATCAAAATAAAGGATTGGTCTATAAAACAAGTGGCATATACCCTTCAAAAATATCAATGTCATGAAAGAAAATGGAGCTACGAGATTATTCCAGATTAAAAATTTAAAAGACATGACAACTAAAGGTAATATGTAGTCATGACTTATTTGGCCAAGAGGAAATATGCTCTAAAAAATATTATTGGGATAATAGGCAAATTTTGAATATGGGCTGTATATCTATGTGGTTATATAAGAGAATGTCCTTGTTCTTAAGAAATACATGCTGAAATGTTTAGGAGTAAAGGGGTGTGATATTGACCATTAACTCTCAAATGGTGTGTGTGTGTGTGTGTGTGTGTGTGTGTGTGTGTGTGTAGAGAGACACAGAGACAAAATGAGATAAAGCAAATGTGGCAAAGCATTCATAGTTGTTATGCAAGAGGGCTTTTTTTTTTTTTTTTTTGAGACGGAGTTTCGCTCTTGTTGCCCAGACTGGAGTGCAATGGCGCGATCTCGGCTTACCGCAACCTCCGCCTCCCAGGTTCAAGCAATTCTCCTGCCTCAGCCTCCTGAGTAGCTGGGATTACAGGCATGCACCACCACGCCCAGCTAATTTTGTATTTTTAGTAGAGATGGGGTTTCTCCATGTTGAGGCTGGTCTCGAACTCCTGACCTCAGGTGATCTGCCCACCTCGGCCTCCCAAAGTGCTGGGATTACAGGTGTGAGCCACCATGCCCGGCCACAAGAGGGTTTTAATACTCTTCTTGAAACTCTTCTACAAGTTTGAAATTATTTCAAAATAAAGTTAAAATAACTCTAGATCTGAAAAAATAATTTTAAAGAAAAAAATCTTTGATAATTATTGTAAATGTACTATTTTAAAAGAAATTCTAGGATTTAGTTCCTAAAATATTATGCAACGTTTTCATGCCAATTAACAAAACCCTCTCCTTAAGTAAACTGAGGTAAGAGAGGGACAAATCCCTTCATTAATCCTGTTCCTCTGCTAACAGACATCTTTGCTGAATCTGGAATCTCTCCAATTCAGCACCCACTGGAGGCCAAAGGTGCTTGGCAGCACATCAAAGTCAGACACTCTGGGTGTTAGCATTTGCATATCTATACTGTACCGAGAGGTCTGCCATTTCAGCAGAATGCCCAGAATTATATTTTACCCATGACCTTCATCCTGACTCTCCAGCTCCCTGACCCTGGCTCTATGGAGCTGCTTGTGGCTCAGCCTGGCCCTCTGCCTGGAGACCCCTATGATCTCATTTGAGAATTTCCCACTCCTATAAATTTTCCCAAGTGTAACTGACAACCACACCCTTCAGGCCCTCTGCTTAGGCCTAACATGAAAAGACAAAACGTCACAGGATAATTTTCATAATTAAATAGCATCATACATTGCCCATTTCCTTAAATTTTAATTTCCTGAAAGGGCCAATATCATAAGTATATTCTACATTATACTTAATGTATACTAAATAACATAATTACAAAATTAAAGAATTTTAACTATGTCCTAAAAAGGCCACATCATTAAGAATTAATTCCATTTTATCTATGAATGGTAATTTGTGGTTGATTTGATATCTTAGTAAACAAATGTTTCATACGGAATTAACTGAAAAAGTAAATAGATCAATATAATGTGAATACAACTTATTATTATACAATTATTAGGAAAAGTGACAAGATGGTATCATAACTGCCTTCAATAAAATAAATAATTTATGATTATGACCTGAGACTTGGGGAGATATCAACAAAAGACATTGTATTCCCAACCAAAAAACAATTTCCAATAAATTAGCCACAAAATAATTAAAGTCTATCACATGTACCCATTCAAAGTTAGCAGAGAAATAAAAGACACATCGGTTTTTTTTTTACTTTACTATTTATTCTGCCTATGTATTTTGAATAGAACTCCTGGTTGATAAAACTCACAGAAGAACTTTTTGGAATCATTTTCTTATAAGATGATGTGCTCATGGGATTAAATGTTTTTAATATAAACAAACCAAAAAAACTATTCTAATTCACAGTAATCAACATAAATATTTTCTCTTAGACCATCCTAGACATTTTTACACATATATTTTTCATGAAAATATTGCAGGAAACACTCTACATATTGTTTTCTATCTAACCTTGGGTTAGACTAGTTATCTTGACAGTATGTAGCATGGAAAGGAAAAATTACTTCATAGAACATTCCAGAGTATGCTATTTAACCTTTATAGACTCTTTAAATTCATTATTTATTCAACTAACGTTGCTTATGCTCCATTTGCTCTAATTAATGATCACTGTGCCAAAAAATAATCCCAATTAAATGCACTAGCATAATCACCAGTGGAAAAAAGCTTAATTTCAAAAGATGGCTAAGTTCTAAACAGAAGACATACAGGATTCAAGCTACAAATACATAGAGATACCTGAATCATTCCACCTGGTACATCTGACTATGTAATTACTGATTACTGGATGCTCTTCTGGATTCTCAGATAATGCAAACAAAAAAATATATTTTAAAAATCTACTTGGAGACTGTAATATACAAGGTTTACATCTGAAAATTGTTTCCTTACTCAATCAGCCAGATTCTAAGTTTGTTTTCTAGCCATCACAGGAAATAACACAAAAGCATCTGTGGCTGATACAGCACATTGGCCAGCTCAACTTCTGTTCCAATCTCCATATTTGCCTTCTTACACTGCAGATGCCAGAAAACTAAAAACCTCATTTCCCAGACTCCCTTGTAACTAGCATTCTCAACACAATTTAGGTTTCACCATTAAGATGCACTTCCATAAGACTTGAATTCCAATTTGGGTTTCACCATGAGCGCCACTTCCATAAAACTTGAATTCAGAGTTAAGCAGAAGAGAAGAAGCACCCAAGGTTTTGTCTTGCTTGTGCAAATCTAACAGGCAGCAGACAGCTCTGAAGCTAACAATGCTGGTAGCAGTCTGATCCCTGAATCACAGCTAAAGTAGAATATCCCAGAAGACAACAGTTGCTTCATGACTCCTGGTTGTGGCTAGGGTGGTGTGATTTGAAACCAGCAGTTGACATACAGGCTTTTTTAGTTCCTGACTTCCTAGGAGTAATAATGGAAGCAATGCCCCTGGCACGCAGTCCACTGTGCCTTTCTGGAAGCCATTCTTAGAGGCCCAGTCTAGAGTCCAATGATTAGATTAGTAAGCACCTAATTCCTTATGGTAAATGCTTTTGTTTTTATTATTCTATTTTTTTCTTAAATAGTTAGAATTATTTCCATTATCTGTAACTGACTTCTAAGTGATAAAATATTAAGACAACTACTTGGAAACATTCAACTGTGAACACTTTCATGCTTTCAAACATTCAAAATAATGTAAAGTGGTGTGGATTTTCAGTAGACAGCACTAATCAAAGTACATCATATAATTTTTAATTCTTCTCTCTGAGCAACAACAAAAAGAACCCTAGACTTTTAAAACATAGCTACTCAATACATTAAACTATTTTTCACTCAAACTTGTGATGATTTGATATTTGAAAGCAATAGCAAAGGAAGAACAGTCTAACTTCTTCCAGCCCTTGCTTCTTTGAACAACTAAAACAGCACCTTTCATATGGCAGACCCTGAAGATATGTTAGTTTTACTGAGTGTGAGCAGAATAATATAAATGATTCAAACTAGTACATAAGCCAAAAGCATATTAGTTTTGATTTGGGAGCAGCAGATTGAATCATGAGGATGTTCCATAAAATTAAGTGCACTTGCATAACTATATACACTCTGACAGAAAAGATAGGGGACTCCATGTGGGGATTTTAGGAAATTTCTACAGGTTGGAATAATGTAATAATTTCCCACAATGACAAAGGATCTAATCAGATGGATCATTCATTCCCACTGGTTATTTCCATTTGTTCATATACTTTTGTTTCATATATTTAAAAAAAAAAGAAAGCTTGAGCCTGAAAAATCAGAAATACATTCATTGAAGTAGTTGGAATCTGCTTGATGAAGGTCCCAACAGTACCCAAGTACCACTAGGGATTAAAACGATATGATTATTCCTTAAGGGTACTAATGGTATGCCTTTTCACATAAAAATATGATATAAAAGAAAATAAAGTTATGGCCACCTGGCTCTCCACTGGGTAGTAAATCAAACAATCTGAGTTCACACCCATGCAGAAAAAGAAGGGAATAGATTAGGGCTTGCTTTCTCTCTGTCACTTAACACAAATCTCTCTAATTCATGAGGGAAACAGACGTAGTCCAGCAGATCCTTCTACAGAAACATGCTTGGTATCTGAGAGAGGTAAGTTTCAGTTACAATAATTTTTTATGAATAAATTTCCAAAAAGCCAATTTCTCAACAGATTTGAGGTTTTCCAAATTTCTAAAAAAAAAAAAAAGAAAGGAATTTTAATATTTTCTGTCTATTCAATTTGTACAAAGTACCTTATTAACTGCCATGGAGAGATACAACAGAATAGGAAACAAGGTCCCTATCCCCAAGGAATTATGATCTATAGAGAAAAATGACCTCACATGTTTTTTTTCAATCTGTGTTAAAAATAATTTCATTAAAGCTTCTGCAAGCTGTTAGTAATTTTACTTTTGGGGAGTTGGAAGTCTTATCTTTAATACCTACTCTTTCATTTTTCCTAATTATTTCATGTGTTATATTTTTAAATAAAAATTTTACTTTACTTTTAAATTATCTCAGAATCACTTCTGTCAGCCAAAGATAGCATGATAGGCCACAATGACTGTGCTGAGAATCATTGTCCTAAGTACTATAGAAACTCTAAATGAGTCAATGAAGCAATACAGCTGAGCAAGTACAGATCTTCACAAAGGAACACCCACTCTCACTTACAGCCTGTTCATAATCAGACACCCGGTCTAAGTCTTAACCACGATTCAAACCTTGTAGATATGAATGAGGCAATTCACATCTTGTGAATTTGAATTCTTCAGTGTAATAGCCAAAGGTCAAGGAATTGGGTTAATGAGAACATGCCACTGGGGTGGTAACAGAGCAGCAAGTGGAGAAAAATCAAAAGCAGAGTTTTTTTTTAACTCTCCATTGCAAGTGAGAAAGTCATGGCAATAATGCCTTCAGGCAATATAACCCCATTCTTGAATTTGATTATTTAGTTTATAGATTACCTGTGTTCTTTGGCACTTTTTGCTCTTAGTATCAGTTTTAAACTATTTCACTTATAATTAGCACCTCCATTGAGGATGGAAATAGAAAGGAGGTCGAAGTGAAACTCAAGGTAGCCCAATTTCACTACTTGACTTCCATCGAAGTTCAACAAAAATGATTTGTTGTGGAGAAGAGACTAAAATGAATGAAGTATTCACCTTAGATAAGTTCAACTGATAAACAAGCAAACTTGCAAAACATTTAAATGAGAGGTTAAGGAGAATTCTTTGCTCTAAAATAGTCTTTGCTTTATAAAATCATTTCATTTAAGAATATGTTTAATAGATATAAAATCCTTGGGTTTAAAATATTCTTTAACTTACCAACAGGTGTTTTACATATGGTGTTTTAAGAACATGCCTAAAGAAAAGCTTATCTATGTTATGAGGGAGGGGAGGATGGCTAAAATTATAATTTATTCCCATGGTTTCAGGACGTATCCTAAAGCAAAACAAAGTTCTGTGATTTAGGTTTTCATTGTTAACTTTTTCCAGTTTCATACTAGACTCTTCTCTGCATCATTTAAGTCAGTAAATAGAAAAAATAATGTGGGCCCACAGATGAAAAAAATCTTACTTTCCATAACCATAAAATAGAACACAAGTATTTCACATGTTCAGATTCTCAACATGCCAGAATTAGAAGGACATATTTGTAACTTTGCTAATAGCCTGGAACAACATTAACTTCCTAAATGAAGTCCTTGAAAAGAATAAAAAGAAATGCCCCCAAATAGCAAAAACATTTTAATATAAAGCCACAGGTATTCCTATTTCAAACTACCACTAAAAAATTCGAATAACAACCTTTCATCCCCAAACACAGTACTTTAGTAGTAATTGTGACACACAAAATAATTGCTTTTGCTCTTTCTAGATTATAGTCAATAAATGTCATTTTTTCAACAAAGGTTTGATGGGCACCTACTGTGAGCAAGGTATCTGCCCTGGAAGTCACTAACATGATCCTAATCCACTTGGAGGTTAGCCTGGAAGAAGGAAAAGACACTCAGGAATAAATACAAAGCCACAACATGTATAGGTGCTCAAGAAGAGTCCAGGGGGCTGCATGAGTCAGAAGAGAAGAGATGAGATGTGGCTGGGGTTATCAAGGAGGCTTCACAACAGGTAGCATTTGAACTATACCCCAAAAGACAGGAATGATATGCCAGATTTAGGGGAGAAAAAGAAAAGAAAAAAAGGAAAGAACATTGGAAGAAGTGAACTGTCCTTTTTTTGTTTTGACTTTTTATTTGGAAAATTTCAAGCTTACATAAAGGAGGCCTAGTAGTATAATAAATCCTATATTCTACTTCAATGGTTATCAGCCCATGAGCCATCTTGATCCACCTACTGTCTCACCACTTCATGTCCCACTCTCTGACCAGATTACTTTCAAACAAATCTAAGACATCCCATCATTTCATCAATAAAGATGTAAGTACGTATCTTTAAAAGATAACTCTTTTTGGCCAGGCGCAGTGGCTCACGCCTGTAATCCCAGGACTTTGCGAGGCCGAGGGGGGCGGATCACAAGGTCAAGAGATCGAGACCATCCTGGACAACATGGTAAAACTCCGTCTCTACTAAAAATACAAAAATTAGCTGGGCATGGTGGCACGCGCCTGTAGTCCCAGTTACTTGGGAGGCTGAGGCACAAGAATCACTTGAACCCAGGAGGCGGAGGCTGCAGTGAGCCCAGATCGCACCACTGCACTCCAGCCTGGCGACAGAACGATACTCCATCTCAAAAAAAAAAAAAAAAAAAAAGAGAGATAACTCTTTTTTTAGACTTGCTGGGGTATTTATTTATATCTATTTAATAAACACTGTACTAAGTGCTTTACAAATAGCAACTCACTTAATTCTTAAAACAATGCAGTAAGGTAGGTACTACTATTTTTATAATTTCGCAGATGAGGAAAGTAAAGCCTAGAAGGCTAATTAACTTCCCCAAGGTTGTCCAGGTAGTAAGTGGCAAGGCGAGATTTGAACCCAGGTATTCAGGCTCATTCCAATGCTCTCAAATGCTATGGCACACTCTATTGCCAGTAAATATTTGGTTTACTCCTTCAGACGCCAAATCTAACTTATGTGTCATTTTTACAAACTATATTCCAACTCATCTTAAAAAGACAAAGAAAAAAAGGTACAACAGCACAATGAGTTCAATGAAATAATACTGGCTTTTTAAGTAACTTTGGTACAAACAATTCAGACAAAGTAATAATGAACTCTAGAAGTGGCTGAATAAGATGCTGGCAAGCCTGCAGAGGAAAGGGAAGGCTTATACACTGTTGGTGGGAATGTAAATTAGTTCAGCCACTGTGGAAAGCAGTTTGGATATTTCTCAAAGAACTTAAAACAGAACTACCATTCGGCCCAGCAATCCCATTACTGGGCATATACCCAAAGGAAAATAAATTGCTCTACCAAAAAGACACATGCACTCATATGTTCATCGCAGCACTGTTCACAATAACAAAGACATGGAATCAACCTGGGTGCCCATCAACAGTAAATTGGATAAAGAAAACATGATAGCTACACACCATGGAATACTATGCAGCCATAAAAAGAACAAAATCATGTCCTTTGCAGCAACATGGACAGAGCTGGAGGCCATTATCCTAAGTGAATTAACATAGGAACAGCAAACCAAATACTGCACGTTCCCACTTATAAGTGGGAGCTAAACATTGGGTACTCATGAACATAAAGATGACAATAGCCACTGGGGGCTACTAGATGCGGAAGTAAAGGAAGGGAGAAGGGCTGAAAAACTACCTACTGGATACTATGGGTACTATGTTCACTACCGGGGTGACAGGATAATTCATACTCCAAACCTCAGCATCATGCAATCTACCCATGTAACAAACTTGCATATGTGCCCCCTGATCTAAAATAAAAGTTGACATTATGTTTTAAGGGGGCTGAATAAGTACAAGAGTAGCAAGGCTACTAATCCAGGCTCACTAATCATACATGTGCATTTGCCATGTAATGAACTATATGAATATTATATTTTGATGATAAAAGCATAATAGCCTCAAATACGTCTATAAAAATACAATTTCATCAACTCTACCACTGGATACTTTGTCACTGCAATATCTAAGCCTAAGACTATCACAGATACTACCACTACCAAAACACTGAATTATTTTGACTTGCACCAATGCCACAATTAATTTCATTTCAAGGAATATTTAACTATAAAAACTGCTGGTTTCCCCAATTCTTTGAAATAATTAAGAAATTAATTAAGAGATAACCTAATCAACTAAACTATGCATATGTGTATATCTACACATATCCACATATGTATATATAGATGCATATACATATATGCATATTAGTGACATCCCATTTTAATATCTGAGAAATTTATGTGTGTTTGTATATATGTACATGGATGTGATATCCAATTTTAAAATACAGAAAAACTACCATCTCTAATTAGGAATTGAAAAAACTTAGTTCACATTACAATAAATGTTCAAACGAGTTTCAAGGAAAGAACTGTCTACCGTTTACTAAATAATGTACTCTAATATATACTTCAGCTGTGGCAAGAGGTCTTCTCACATTCCTTTCCTGTGTTCAAGCAACACTTAGAAGAAAAATAGAAACCACTCACTGTAATAATGTCATATCAGAAAAGACTCAAAATGTGCTTCTGGTTTGGATTAGAGCTAAATCCATTAGGAAGTAAAGGAAACAGCTTCTAAAAAGGATTTGATAATATCATCAGGGATACTTATTTTATTGTCATTGAGGGGAAAAAGAAAGGGACAGTATTTTCTTACTTCGTGGAGAACGAGAAAAGAAAAAGCGTACAGTTTTTCATATGGTTTAAGTCTGATAGTTAAGAACATCAGGCATTTTTACAGTCATTTATCTTGCCATTTGAAACATCAACTCTTGACTAAGGAGATGAGACACAATTAATGCTGTCACCTCCCTCAAGTCCTTGCTTAAATCTCACCTCTTCTTCTTGGACATGCCTGATCCCCCTTACCCTGCTTTGCCTTTCCTTTGGTCCATGGCCCTAATAATCTTGTAATCTGCCACATAATTTACTTATTTACTTTGGGTATTGCTTATCCATCTCCCCAGTTAAAACCTGAGTTCCTCAAGCACAGGAATCTTTGTTTGCTTTATGGCTTTTTTCCAGCTCTTAAAACAGTGCCTGACACACAGTAGGTGTTCAATAAATGTCTGCTGAATTCAGGGTTTTAAATAACCTTTTAAATAATAGTAATATTTTATAGCTAACATTTATGGACCACCTACTACAGGTCAGGCACCATGCTGTACCCTTCAAACCCACTAAAGGAACTCTTCAACACCCTGGGAAATACAGATCATTTTTCTGATGAGAAATGTGTCACTTATAGAGATTGGACAACTTCACAGCTAGTGAAGCTCCCTTCAAGATCTCTTTATCTTATATGATTCAACTTGACTTCTTAAAGAATAGACACCTTTATATCTTACAAATATCCAAATCCATCTGATAACTACAATAACAAAATGTGAGTTAAAGCTAATCAAACACAAGACTCAGACCCCCAGGAGTAATTATGGGATGATTCTGCTCCTCCTTCAATCTTAATAACAACAAAAGAATAATAATTTCTGTAATACTTTACAGTTCATGTTTTTACAAATATTATCAAGTTTGATCTAAACTCTTGAAATACTTTTCACCTGTTATCTTGCTCTTCAACTGACTCGAAAAAGCAAAAGAATATCTTGTCCAAATTGGACCTGAATTAAAAAAAAAAAAAAAAAAACATTTCTTCAGAAAGAAGGACCTTCTGAGTGGAAATTTCTATAACTTCCAGAGCAAACATCGACTTTCCACATTTTCTCTTACCTACAGATAGGGACTAGGAGAAAAGCAATGTGATTCTGTGGACTCAGACAGAGCACAACCAGGGTCTGGCCAGCATGCCGAGAGACTAGCGGGGACATCCTCTTGGTGTCCTCATTACTAACATCCTGACTTCACTTTCCTAGGAAATGCTAATACAAAAAGAATAAACAAACAATTTGCGCCTAAGAATAGCTTATTCATTCCTACGTACATTATTTTGAAAATATCTAAGGTCCAATATGCCTAGCACTACAGGAGATCCAGTAAAGTATATGGCATAGTTTCTATCCTCATAAACTCTTTAGGAAGACCAGATCTAAATATGAAAAAACAAATGATGGAGAACTGCAAAAAGGAAAAAAAAAGGAAAAACTATTTTGGGGTGGGAGATAACAAAGAAGCTTTTTTGTCTCAAAATATACCATTTGGTAATTCACTGCAAAGCCTATATAATGAATAGGATTTGAGAGTCATTTCAAATTCAACTTTCTGTTATAAAGAAGTACACTCTTAAATCCTGTTAAAATTATTCTTTAAGCGCTAACTCAAATGTGATGATCTCTGTCATTTTCCCTGATCTTCCCTCAACCCTCTACAATGCTTTGTCATCTCTCAAATTCTCCCTACACACCTTATCACATTCCTTTCCTGATGGGTTATCAGCTAGCTCTGTGAGCTCAATGGCCATAGCTCGTCTGCATGGAGGCTGGCAGTCAGTAGAGGCTTAGCAATTGTTGGCTAAATTGAAAAAAAAAAATTTACTACCTCTTAACCCACTGAATCTATCTTTCTAGAGAAAATACACTTTGAATATTCTATTTAGCAAAAAAAAAAAAAAAGACAACAACTAAAATTTTAACAGAAAAAGAGAAATTAGGATATGTAACTTATATAGTAACCAATAAAGAAATAATTTACTACCTCTTAAACCCACAGAATCTAACATTCCAGAGAAAATACATTTTAAATATTCTATTTAGCAAGTAAAAACAAATAAAGCAACAATTAAAATTTTAACCAAAAAAGGCAAATTAGGGTATGTAACTTATATGGTCACTAATATAGAAATAAAGCAATAGTTACTAGGGGGAAGGTGACCAATTAAAAAATTTGTGAGGATGTTTCACGGTGTTCATAGGACCAGCAATGTTAAACATCCTACAGTTCTTGTGAGAATCCTATGCACTGAACAACGATCCCACATCCTACATGATTTTTCAGTCTTTTGCTGCACATTTAGGTAGGTGAAATTATCTGGGCTGGATCCTAATCCTGTTTTATCCAGAAACACCAAAGATTTAGGCAATGCATTGAATTTTCCGGAAATGCAACTATCATGTAAATTGAGAGAAGACTATACTTTGTTTTGTTGGGAACTTTATAAATAACTGTTTAGTGTTTTGAAAAATCAGGTCCCTGACAGCAATGCTTCCTGTCAATTTGAGTTGCCAAAATAACACCCTCTGTATCCTGGGGCTCTGGGCGTTGAGTATAGAGTGGTGAGCACATACATAATTGCACATCATGTCACTTATTTCTCGACAACATGTACTGATCCCTTCCTGATCTCCCTCTCTAGCCCAATATTTCTGACAATGTCCATTGCAAACTTTTGATTTTTACCATTTGAGATCTTTTGGAATCTTGCCTCTTTAGCACATCTTGCCTCTTTAGCCTCTTTAGTCAACCCTCTGCCCAAGCTATTCCCTGAAAATTTCAGAATCTCTCATGTTTTCAAGTGTTTATTCATGCCATTCTTTCTCCAGACACATCTTCCACCTTTTTCTCTGTCTTCTCAAATTCTGTCGTACTCTGGGGCCCATCTCAAATGATACTTCTTTCATAAACTCTTCCTGGGTACTACCTTTCAACACAGATTATTTCCCTTTGGACTTCACATTACAAATACAGGCAGTTTGGGTACCTGATTGTGTTCGGTTTTGCATTTTATTTTATTTTTCTAGCCTTATGCTTTTTTTTTATTGTTTTGTGTCGTATCTTTCCTCAGAAGAATATAATTTTGAGCTCAAGAACTACTCTAAACCTCCTTTTGATACATAATCTAATTTGCAAAGTGATAGGCACATAATAAGCATTCTAAAGACTCTTACTGAAGATCAATTCCTCACTTTTTATTTCAGGGAATTAGGGTCAACGTTTTGCAGAACACAGAATAGTGCATGAGAGACTTCAGAGGGTTTTCTTTTTGTTTTTTTTTGTTTTGTTTTGTTTTGTTTTGTTTGTTTTTTTGTTTTTGAGATGGAGGGAGTCTTACTCTGTCGCCCAGGCTGCAGAGGTTTTTAACTGATTAAAAGACTCCTGGTCTTCAGCTAGATCACAATGACTATATAACTGCATTAGTCTGTAATTGGTCCCACCTAAAATTTATCTTCAGTAATGCCTTCTTAATGAGAACAGAGTGAGAGTCTATAAAAATCATATGTTACCCCAATTTTACTTTAAATCAGTAAGGAATATAAAAGGCAATTCATGTCAAACGGATATTGTTATTTAATAATTTTTTCAGAATAATGGAAAATGTAATAGCAAACGTGCTAGTATTTAAATAGGTCCTGAAGCAAGCCACCAGACCTAGTTAAGGCTAGTTCTTCCCTGAGCAAGGATAGTTCTTCCATGGCTAGTTCTTCAATGGACATTTATATCTTCCTAGACACTATATCTGCACTTCTGCACTCTGTCTAATGAGCCTAATTATAGCTTTACGACCCAAATGATTAGTGAAGAAAACTGAGGGTCAGATATGAGCTACTGTAATTAAAATTACAGGAATCATCAGAACTTCCCTAATCTAAAAATTATCTTGAGTTCATGTACAAGTTTTCAGTCTCCACTTTTAACTAGATGAAGGTTAAATTAAACTGAAAGTCATTGGTCAGGATTCAATTTCTGTCCTGAGGTAGCATGAGATATTGATTGCCTATAAGCATTACTTTACATTTTCAAACAATAACAATAAGGCAGAGCAGTGAAATATTTTACCAGCAATAACTCAGCATCATATGTCAGTGAGAACTAATGATTACCCTTCATGACACGAATCCATTTGTAATTAAGTAAGTGGAAAAAGGAGAAATGAACAGCCAGAAAAATTCAGGTCAAGAGCTTAAGTTTCTATATGGATATTAGTACAGGAAAAACTTGGTTAGCATAACTAGAGAAGAGGAATTCTCGGGTAAAACAGCACAATTCTACAGCTAATTGTAACTGACAGATAAAACTACCTTCTTTCCTTATGAGGAAATGCTGCTGGAGAGACACACTTAGCAAGAGTGAAAATCACACACTGGAGATCTTGGAGAAATTTGAACTCTTCCAAGATCCTATGTGGCTGAGCTGTAAGCAAGCAGCCCACAGCTCCTGAGGCATGGGGAGGGCAGCACCAGATGGGGAGGGCAAAGGAAACAGTGCCTGGGCTCTGTGCCAGGTGTTTTCACATACCTTAATTCAGAGTGGAAAGCAATTATTTGTATCCAAAAGCATTCACAAAATGGTTTTCTCCAAAAAAAAAACCAACCACATGATGTTTAGGTACACAGCCTTAAAAAAGCACATGCAAGAATAATTAGCTCTGCAATTGTAGTTTAAGAAATTGTACAAGCCAGGCACAGTGGCTAACGCCTGTAATCCCAGCACTTTCGGAGGCTGAGGCAGGCAGATCACCTGAGGTCAGGAGGTCGAGACCAGCCTGACCAACATGGAGAAACCCTGTCTCTACTAAAAATACAAAATTAGCCAGGTGTGGTGGCGCATGCCTGTAATCCCAGCTACTTGGGAGGCTGAGGCAGGAGAATCGCTTGAACCCGGGAGGCAGATGTTGCAGTGAGCCAAGATTGCGCCACTGCACTCCAGCCTGGGTGACAAAGTGAGACTCCGTCTCAAAAAAAAAAAAAGAAATTGTACAAAGGACACCAGAAGCATCTTTGTTCCTTCTCACACCACAACTGCTCAATCAATGTAAGAGGGTACACAAAAATTAAGTTTTTAAATAGAGAGAGGTTCACCCTTGCTTGATAAAACAAGCCAGAGTTGCCAGAAGGTACTAACTTAGAAGAGAGCCAATTCTCCTTTCTTCCTGCCTGAAAAATTGTCTAAGTTGTGACATCTCTAACTCAATTATGCATGGCTGTGAAGATGCCATTAAATAGGTGGTTTGAACATTTCAAATAGAACTGGCATGAAGCTATTTCTTGCTCAAAAATTTCCACTTACTCACGCAATGCGCAGATTGCAGTGTCAAGGTTGAAAACAGGAAAAATCACTTGGCTGGGTACCAAGTATTTGAGGGCAGTTCAGTTTCTGCCTCTTGGCCTGAGCAGACCACAGAGAAGATGAATGCCTGGCATGCCAGGAGCTGTGTGCAGGACACCTCTTGTCACCCTCATCAGGGAGGGTAGGACCCAGGGCTTGACCAAGGAATTCCCAAACTGATTACCCCTAAGAGATCCTGTCTCTTAGAAAATAACACTCACTCAAGCAAGAAGCAGCCTTTTAAGAAATGCTTCACCACCAATACTCTTAGTAGCATGGGGGATGACACTGGGTGGAAAAACACAGATAACAATTTTGAGCTGAAGAAAGATCCATAAAGAGTTGGACTCAATGTGAAGAAATTTTTAGAGTAATTTACCAATGTATTTCATTTATATCTTATAGTTTATATACCTATAAGAGTGGCATATGATAAAAATCTTTCTACAACCCAAGAGATTTTCCATTAACTATAAAACAAAAATGTTAAGTGATAAGAAAGTATCTTAGTTTAATTAACAATGATTTTCTTTTTCTTTCTTAGCTGTATATAAAATAATGCTACATCTTAAGTGTGTGACATCTTTGATGAATAAAATATGGTGGGTTATGGTAAATACAGAACCTATATATGTGATATATGACCAACGGTACCACTGAAGTAAAACCCACAAATACCAAATACTAGGATGATGGGGATGTTCTTTGACACTCAGTCATGTGAGTTTGGAACCCATTAAAAATGTCCAAAGTGGATAATAAATATGATGAAAACATTATTCCACAAAGAGATATTTAAATAAAAGTAGATCCAAAGGAAGTATGGAAAAATTTATGAGTGACAATATCATAAATATACAAAAACCAGTTTGGGTGCCTCTAACCTTAGCATAGAGTTAATATCTGAAAGAAAAACAATGTGTCCTGCGTCTCCCCATGGAATGCCACTTGGCTATTAGCAGAAGAATCATGGACTGGATAAACCAGGGATGCAGCCTACTGGAGCCTAGCGCAGATGTGACTTCATATTCCAAATATATGAGGTTTGAAGCATGAACAGCCATATTAAAATATAATTTTTTAGTGAAATAAAGCAATCACAGAGGCACAGGAAGCACAGTATTCCTCAACTACTTAACCAGTAGCCATTTTCACAATGGATTAGCCAGAATTATATCAAATTTCAAAAGCAATCACCTCTAACATAGACACAAGTTTTCTTCAAATCAGTTCAAAGCCTGACCTTCAGCTCCTTTATCCTTTAGGGAGGCCTGCCCTAAAGGCCACACTCCTACCCCCTTCCTAAGTGTTCCAGGATCTTCTCTACATGCTGTGTGGAGTTCCTGCTGACTTCAAAGGCTGAACTCCATGTGTGGTTACACACGTCACTTAAAAGTTTAAAAACATTTAGCCTTTGTTGGAACCTTAGGTGCACCTAAACTTTTAAAATACGACCTAAAAGCAGCTTTTAAAGCAAGACCCTAAAAGTACAACTGAGTGTGACTGCTTTGACAGTGATACCTACATGATCTATGTCATCTCAGCACATTCACCAGGTACACAACCTTGCAAAAAATTACTGAACACCTACTATGTGAGAGTTATAATGTGGCATGCCTAAAGACCTAAGGACCCAGATAACATGATGCCATAGAAGCTTATAATAAAATGGGGCATATGAAATAATTTATATTTAAAACATCCACACATTCTATTTGAAAAGTACAAGTCAGTGTTATTTAAAAAAAAGAAAAGCATATGAAAAAAAGAAAAATTAATTTAAACTTGAAAATTAGGAAAGCTTTATAGAGGAAGCAATATGTCAACTTCAATTTACCAATTCTTCTACATAAGTCTGTGAGATCTTTGAGGGAAAGGATAATTATCCTCATCTTTGGAACCAAAGTAGTTGGTACAATCCTTAGGCATGTAGCAAACACTCAGTACAGATTTGCTGGATTCAACTGAAATGGGAGGAATAGAAGGAGCAAAAGCATTCTAGATGGAGGGAATGGTATGAGTGATGACACAAAGGAGAGAAAGTACAAGGACTGTTTCAGAGAATGGCTACCTATGATGTATAAAAGAAATGGAAAATTATGCTGGGAAGTAGTTGGTAGCCAGATCATTAAAAGCTTTTAAAGTTATGCCAAGAAGTTAGGATTCTATTGTGTAGGGAAAGGGAGCGATTAGAGTAGTGCTTTAAGAGAATTCTGTCAAGAGTATTTAGAATGACTAAGGTGGGGGTTGACACTGGAAGAACTGATGCTATTAAATAAGTTATTACGATAAATCAGGCAAGAGGAAAGTAAGCTCTGAGCTGGGACAACAGCAACAGAAATGAAAGGGCACCAACGAGAACAAAGGCACTACTCAAGTAGAATGTACAAAATTTAGTATATGTGGGGAAAGGAAAGATGAAGACAATATGAAAGCTTCAAGGTTTGTTGATTAAGAGAATACACAGAGGACATGACCTCTCTGGGGAAGATGCTGAATCTATTAGTAAAAGTATGAGTATTTACATTGAAATCTCAACATGGATCTGAAAATGTAGGAAAGGGATACAGACTCAAGATCCAAAGTTGCCCACCCAGCTAAACCCTGATGAGAAGTGAGATCACAGAGAAAGGAAGCTACTGTATTTGCTGTTATAAAATATGAGAAATTTTTTTTTACTCACCTCTAGAGGAATATGTATGAATAAAAATGTTTCTTAATCCTCAAAGATAACAAAACTGTCTAAGTGATCATATTTCACTTTTTCCCCTAATGGGGTGTTTACATGTGTTTAATCCCATTATTAGGTCAATATTTAGGTTTGGGAATTTTTCATTCTCCATTTCTTGGTTTTATCTTACCTTGGTCCTGCCTCTTCAGTTCTTTTTTCATTCTTTTTTTTTTTTTTTTTTTTTTTTTGAGACAGGATCTTGCTCTGTCACCCAGGCTGGAGTGCAGTGGCAGGATCATGGCTCACCGCAGCCTCGACCTCCCAGTCTCAAGAGATCCTCCAGTCTCAGCCTCTCAAGCACTGGGACTACAGGCATGCACCACTATACCTGGCTAATTCTTGTATTTTTTTGTAGAGATGAGGTTTCACCACGTTGCCCAGGCTTGTCTAGAACTCCCGGGCTCAAGCGATTTGCCTGCCTCAGCCTCCCAGAGTGCTGGGGTTACAGGCATAAGCTACCACGCCCAGCCCTGCCTCTTCACTTCTATTTGACTTTAATGTTTTATTTTAAATGTCCAATAATTCCATAAATAGTTATAGAAAAGAATGAATAAATAAATGAATATAGTTTGTAGGAAGCCACCTCAATTCCTTTGCAGAAAAGCAAGACATAAATAAATTTAAATTTAAAAATAATTTCATTTGGAGAGAAGATAAATAACTTCTTATGAATTACAAGAATGTCTCTCTGTCCAATTAAGAAAACCCACTAGATTTTAAATAAGTCTGTATTTTAAAAGGCAAATTAATGAATGATTAATTTCATTACAAAACAATTTAGCCTCGCAAAAAGATTCTCATTCTAAATTTGGAACTCCAAGCTATACAATTAGTTTTTTTTTTATTTAAGCAAGAATTAGAAAATTTTGGGCAAGCAAAACTGAAAATTAAAGCATTACTAACATAATAATGTAAATCAATAATAAAACACTATTTACAAATATTCAATCTATATAAAAATTTTTAAGGAGGGAATTTATTGAAAAAAGCAAGCCACACAATGACAATTCCACAATAAGTGTTGTGCCTCCTTCCAAACAGAGGTGTCTGTTGCATATTTATAAACTATGATCTCTTTGTGCTTCTCTTGGTTCCTGCCTAATAGGAAAGCCCCTTTTTCTAAGCTCAGGGGCCTCCACTTAACACACTATGCTTCCACAAGTCCTGTCTGTTCTATAGACAACTGGCAGTTTGTCCTCTAGGCTGGCAAGCCTTATCATGAGCTCTGTTAGCTTCTTTTAACCAGTTACCAGGTCTTGTCCTCCTTACTGGCACAGCTCCTTAATGTTCAGGCAGCTGGAGACCTTAATGGAAAATATGCAGGGTAGATCGGAATATATACATATTTTCCTTCTACACCAAATGTGTTCTTCCACTCACTACCCACAGGTCCAAACCAGGAAATGTACCTTTTGGAAAAACAGGCTTCAGTTATAGGTTTTTGTAATTTGTCTTAAATGGTATGCCAAGAAAATGCAGCATTTTAAATACAGCAGGTGTCCTTGCAATCCCTGCAATGAAAGCAATCTCTCAGTCACGTTTTGCTACATGCAAATCTTTGCTTAAGTACTATTTTTTAAACTATCATTTATTGACGAGTATATTAGACATTTAAAACCCACTTTTTAGACACTGCAAAGGGAATTGAGATAATGTTTATTATCTCCATTCTGCAGATGAGTAAATAAACCAAGAAAGCCACATAAGTTTTAAAGTCCTTGGCGTTTTGCACATACAGCCCAGACTCTGGATAATTCTTCTGTGTTCAAAGAGCTCATTCATTCAATAAGGCTCATACTAAGTATCTCCAGTCTTTCAACACACACTTAGTAAATACCTTCTACCTGTGGGCTTAGTGAAGGCTTTCAAGAAGAGGTGATAACTAGTTCTTGTAAGTAGAGTTATCCTGGCAATATGGAAACCGAAGAGCCTTCCAGGTAGAGGGAAACATGTGTAACGCTATGGAGACATGAAAGGGCTTGCTGCATTCTAGGAACCTTAGTCGTTCAGCAGGACTGCACACCCCAGTGCATAGAAGGAGAAGGAGAGAACGGACATAAAGACAGATGGCAGACCATGAAGCAAACTCTACAGCATGCTTAGAAGCTGGGTAACAGGGATTTTAGCAGTAGAGTGGTTTGATAAAACATGCATTTTAGAAAATTCATGTAACTGTTATTGGCTTATGAAAAGGGAAATTTCATAAATATTTTGAATATATTTCTCTACTAAGCTCACATTCCCATTTCCTCAAATAGTCTTTGTATACTTTTTTCCTGTCTTTCTGCCCCTCCCTCTGCTTCCTACCCTACCATCAGCTGATGCTATCACTTCATTAAACTGGAGCTTCCCTACATTCCCCACCAAATCTATACACCCTTCTTGTCTGCACCAGCTTCTTTACCTTTCAGTTACAGTGGATAAGATATCCCTACTCCTCTGTGGGATGCCCATCTCACCATACTTTCTCAAGCATGTCCTGCCTCTCTCTTCTGCTTTTCTGTACTTTGTCATCTATATCTTCTTCTGGGTCTTACCTTACTTCTTGGATCTTACTTCTGGGTCATTCCTACTAGCAAACAAAAATGCTCTAATATCTCCCATCAAAAAAAGCATCCCCTTTGAATGTTATGTATTGTCTTTAAAAAAAAAAAAAAAAGCACACCCTCCTTGCCCTAGACTCTCTTCCAACTTCTCAGAAGAGTTATCTACACACTGTGTCCCCATTTATTCACCTCTCATTTTCTCAACCACTCCAGTAAGGCTTCCCAACTCCTACCACTCCAACAAAACTACTCTTTTCTCTCAGTTCTAAAGAGTCTCTAGATTTTCTTTCTAGTTCTTTGGCCTCTCCTTCTTGGGCTTCCTTGCAGGGCCCTTCTGTTGCTGCTTCTCTTTTCCTTCTTTCATATACTCTCCCTCAAAGTGATTTAACTCTGTCCTAAGGTTTTCTTTTAATTGAGATATAATTTAAAGATCATAAAAGTCACCCTTTGGAAGTGTAATTTGGTGATTTTTTAGTATATTCATGATATTATAAAACACCATCTCTATTTAATTCCAGAATATTTTTATCACCCAAGAAAAACTCCATACCCATTAGTAGTCATTCTCCATTCCTTCCTCTCCCTAGGCCCTGGCAAACACCAATCTGCTTTCTGTCTCTACTCTATACATTTCATATAAATGTAATCATATACTATTGGCCTTTTGCATTGACTTCTTTCACTGAGTGTAATGTTTTTAAGATTTATCCATGTTGTAGCATGCATGTATCAGTACTTAATTCCTTTTTATGGCTCAATAATACTCCATTGTATTCAATGTATGTCACATTTTGTTTATTCATTGATCAATTGGTGGGCATTTGGGTGTTTCCACCTTTTGGCTATTATGAACAATGCTACTATAAACATTTATGCACAAGTTTTTGCATGTACATATTTGTGTTTTAATTTGTCTTCAGCATGAATCTAGGAGTTGAATTGTTTCGTATAACATCATGATAACTATGTTTAACTTTTGAGGAATTTGCCAAACTGTTTTCCAAAGTGTCTGTACAATCTGACACTCCCACCAGTAATGGATGAGTGTTCCAATTTCTCCACATCCTCACCAGCAGTTGTTAGTATCCCTCCTTTTTATCATAGCTGTCCTAGTGAGATACCTGGTGGCATATCATTGTATTTTAATTTGCTTCTCTACTGACTACTGATGTTGAGCATCTTTCCATGTGCATATTAGCTATTTATACATTCTTTAGAAAATCAAGTCTTCTGCCTATTTTTTAATTGGGTTATTTGTCTTTTTATTGTTGTGTTATAAGAGTTCCTTTTGTATTCAGGATGCTAGTTCCCTATCACATATATAATTTGCAAAAATTTCCCCCCATTCTCTGGGTTATCTTTTCATACCCTTAATAGTGTCCCTTGAAGCACAAAAGTTTTTAATTTTGATGTTGTTCACTTTAACTATTTTTTATTTTGTCACTTATGCTTTGGGTATCGTAGCTAAGAAACTACTGTCTAATCTAAAATCGCCAAGATTTATACTTGTGTTTTCTTCTAAAAATTTTGTAGCTTTAGCTCTTACATTTAGGTCTTTGATCCATTTTGAGTTAATCTGTATATATGATGTGAGGTAGGGGCCCCAATGTATTCTTTTGCACATGGATATACTGCTGTCCCAGTACCATTTGTTGAAAAGGCTACTCTTTCCTCCATTGAATTATCTTGGTACTTTTGTTAAAAATCAATTGACCACGAATGTAACAGTTTATTTCTGGACTCTCAAGTCTATTCCATTCATTTAGTATGTGTATATTTACACCAGTATTACACTGATTTGTAGTAAGTTTTAGAACTGGGAAGTGTGAGTCCTTCAACTTAATTGTTTTGTTTTGCTTTCAACATTGTTTTGGCCATTCTGAATCCTATGCAACTCCATAAAAATTTTAAGATCAGTTTGTCAATTTCTGCACAAAAATGGCATCTGGAATTTTGATAGGAATTTCATGAAGTCTGCAGATTGATTTGAGGTGTGTTGCCATTTTAACACTTAAGTCTTCAAGTTCATGAACATAGGATATCTTTCCATTTTAGTTGGTCTTCTTTAATTTCTTTCAATGATGTTGTATAGTTTTTGGTGTGCAGTCTTAAGGTTTTAAATATCAATGATATATTGACAAGTACTGATTAATATCTTCAGTTAAACGCTCCTCTGTGCCCCAGGCTCTTATATCCAACCACCTGCATACCTTACAGGCTCTAACATGCCCAAATCCATACCTTAGATGTTCAACTCCCAACTTTTTTCTCAGTCTTCCCACTACAGGAAATGGCAACACTGCAATCCAGTCACAAGTCAAAAACTTGAGAGTCGTTTTTCATTCTTCCCTTCCCCATCTAGTCCATCAGCAAGTCATCATGACTCTACTTCCAAAATATTTGTAGACTCTTTATACTTCTTTCCATTTCCACTGCCACTCCCTAATCAAAGATACCATTATCACCCACCTAGACAACTGCAAAAGATTCCTAACCCATCTCTCTGCTGCTACTTTGCCTGCCTCCAATCCATTATCATCACAGCATCTAGTGCAATGCAAGTCTAATGGAAATATAATATGAGCCATGTAAATAACTTTAAATGTTCTAATAGCCACATTACAAAAAGTAAAAAGAAGCAAGTAAAATTAAACAATACATTTTATTTAGCCCAATTTCTCCAACTTATAATCCTTTCAATATGTATTAATAATCAATATAAAATCATTAATAAGGCAGTTTGTATTCTTTTTCATAGCAAATCTTTGAAATTTCATGTGTATTTTACACTTAGAGCACATCTCAACTTGGATGCTAAATTTTTATCAGAAATACCTGATCTATATTTAAAGTTCACAAAATTTATAGTTGAAAAAGTAGCTTCATGTACCAAAACATACTTAACTGAATTTGTTATATTTTTAAAAGTAGATTTAAAGTAACTAAAATTAAACTGGAAATTCAATTTCTCAGTAGCATTAGTTATAATAGCTACATGGGGTAGTGACTATTGTCTTGAAAAGCACTGACCTAGAGTAATCTTTCTCTAATGTAAATCAGATTACATAACTAACCTGATTAAAATCCTTCCTTCAGTCACTTACCATAGCACTCTGGATAAAATCTATTTTTGGCACCAACAGAGCCTACCTGAACTTCCCTCTGCTATCTTTCCTTGCTATATTTCTCCCTCTCGACTGAGCTCTGGAGACACTGACTTACCTTAAGTTCCTCCAACACACAGACTTCTGTGACCCCTCAAAGTCTTAGCACATACTGTTCCTTCTGCAAGGAATGCTTTTTCCTAGCTCTTCTTATGACTGATTCCTTGTCCTTCAGCTGAAATGTCATCTGATCAGACTGGCTTCCCTGACCAACTGATAAATATGTCACTCTCTGTCATGTTCTATCACTATCCTGATCATTCCTGTCATGGCATCCATACTGATTTATAATTACACATTTTTATTTGTTTATTATATGCCTCTTCATTAGACTGCAAGCTCCAAAATGACAAGGAGTGTGCTTTTTCACTTATTACTGTCTTTCTGGTGCTTAAGACAGTGCCTGGCACACAGTGGATGTTCAATAAAAGGCATCACATGTTGCAGATAAATCAGGTATGAAAAAGGCTGAAAGCTCTCCATTATATTTGTAGATTAATGCATTGAATAATTATTCAGAAATTACCATATGCTAGAAGTGAAGATAAATAAAAGAGACCCTGCCCTCGAGAGGCTCACAATTTAGTGATAGAAGCAGATAAGATAATTTAACACAATGTGGTAAGTATAACATGAGAGAAATGCTCAGAGAATTATGTATACCCAGAATAGGGACAAGAAACCTAGGAGACATGAGGAAGTGGGAGGCAGTTGGGGTATCCCAGAGGAAAGGAGACCCAAATTCAAGATAATAATAGTGGGGTGAAGAACAATAACAACGTGAACAAAGGCAATGAAACGGCGTGGTGGGTGTCTAGGGGGTATGCTACACAGCCAGGTAAAAGAATAACAACATATAACCTGGAGAAGCTGGGCTACACAGGGCCTTGTATGACATCCCAAGAAGCTTTGATGATTTTATGCTGTTGGCATTAGGAACTGAAAAATTTTAACTATGACAGTGATGTGATTTAATTTGAATTCCATATCAATTATGCTATGGCTGTGTGAAAGTCAGATTGGAAGGTTACAGATGGGGAAAGTATTATGAGTCTATTGTTATAGTCCAGAAGATGAATGATGACAACTTGTACTCAGTCAGTGGTTGTAGGAATTAAGCACAGATGATCAGTTTCAGACATATTTGGAAAGTAAATTAAGCTGTCTGGAGATCGTTGGTGACCTTGGGAAGGGCGGTTTCAGTGTACTGATGGGGAAGGAAGACACACTGCATTCGTTATCCTCAGCTGCAGAAATAATGGGAATTGTGGAAGTGGTGATTAATAGCTCCCATATCTGGCTGCTTATCAGGAGCATGAGGAGAGCTTCTGAAAAATACTGATTACCATGGCTTACCTCCAGACCCACTGAGTGGGCCTCCATTAGTGGAGCTTAGGAACCTTTATTTCATAAGTTCCTCAGGTAAATCTTACACAGATATCCATATATTTGCTTTGGGAGATGCTGGGATGGACCAATCTTTTAAGTATCATAATCCTTTTTTTCAAATCCATTTGGTTCCTGCATTCAGACAGTGAGAGTTGTGTGATGGTTATGAAGGGAAGGAAAGCTAAGTCAGCAGCTGAAGAGGGCAAAGGTTGAGATGGGAGAATCACAAGTAGTTTACATCATTAAGAAAATGAAGAGAGAAGTACAGGTGAAAGAATGGATACCTCAAAAACTGAGGCACATGGGCTAAGGACACTAGCTTATCAAGCTAAGAATATTAGTGCATCAGTGAATTTTTTCTCATAAATGTAAAAATAAATCTCTTACTTAAACACATGATCCTCACTCTCAGTACCAACCCATCTAAGTCAGATCAACAATTTGATTAGCAAAAACTCAATAAAAGTTAAGTACTTTTATTAGTCTGTTCAGGCTACCATAACAAAATACCACATGCTGGGTCACTTAAATAAAAGAGATTTATTTATTAAAGTTCTGGAAGCTAGAAGCCCAAAATTAAGATTCAGCTGGTTCAGGTTCTGGTGTGAGCTGTCTTCCTGACTTGATGATGGTTGCCTTCTCTCTGTATCCACATGGCCTCTTCTTTTTGTGCAAACAGAGGAAGAGAGAGAGAGAGCTCTCCAGTGCCTCTTTTTATAAGGACACTAATCCTATTTGATCAGGGCCTCACCCTTATGACCTCTTTAATCTTAATTACCTCCTAATTGGCCCTATCTCCAAATATCGTTATATTGGGGGTTTGGGCTTCAACATGAATTTGTGGAGGAGATACAAATGTTCAGTCCATAATGGTACCTAAAACACTATCATTCAAGATACTGTGGGGAATACTAACTAAGGGTTTGCAGTCTGTCTCAGAAGCAAAAGCTAATGTTAATGAAACAGTCAGAAATATTCAAGTTTTAAACAGTTTTGAACCATAAGTCATCAGGACATCTGAGAAGGTCAAAATCAGCATAGACAGAGGGTTCAAATGGGATGTTCCATGGATAACCCTGAGCTTGATGGTAGAATGGAAGATCTGACCAGTTGCAAGTAGAGAGAGAATGCATTCCTTCCCTCTCTAAACTTATTTACTTCTATGAATTTTACTATCCTTCCTCCAGGGATCTACTCAAAGTTTGAAATTATTTTTTATTCCCTCTCTGCCTTTCTGTCACTCACCATTTGTAATCACAGCCTCTGTCTCTGAAATGACCTGTATCCATTTCCACCAGTAAACATACTTTTTCAAGCCCTATTACCATTCAATCATTAATTCCCCACTGGTACCTCAGATGTCTCCCTCCATCTATGTATCCTCCAGTTAATATGTGGCCAACTTAATCTTCCTAAAGCCTGACTCCAGGCACACTGCAATGTATCTTACAAATCATTAACAGCTCCTCATTGCTTCCTAAATTAAGTACCAATTCCTCATCTTAGCAATCCTCCATAGGGCCCCAATTCACTCTGCCAGCTCTATCTCCCACCACTCCTCTTCTAGACACATAGGTCACATTGAAAATTCTCTGTTCCCTAAACACATCCTTATTTCTGTGCCTCTGGCTTCATCTCGATCTATCAAATTCTTACTATTTAATGCCCATTTCAAATTCTACTAGTTTACATGAAATCTTTCTTGGACTCTCCAAAGAAAAATTGAAAGACTGCTTCTTCAGGCAAGAGAAAGAAATAAATGGCATCCAAATAGAAAGAAATGAAGTCAAACTATCCCTGTTTGCAGATATGACATGATTTGATATCTAGAAAACCCCGTAGTGTCATCCAGCTGATAAACAACTTCATCAAGGTTTCAGGATAGAAAAATCCATGTACAAAAATCACTATCATTTCTATATACCAACAACACCCAAGCTTAGAGCCAAATCAGGAACACAATCTCATTCACAATTGCCACAAAAAGAATAAAATACCTAGGAATACAGCTAACCAGGGAGGTGGAAGATCTCTACAATGAGAACTACAAAATACTGCTCAAAGAAATCAGAGATGACACAAACAAATGGAAAAACATCCCATGCTTATGGATAGGAAGAATCAATATCATTAAAATGGCCATATTGCCCAAAGCAATTTATAGATTCAATATTATTCCTATCAAACTACCAATGCCATTCCTCACAGAACTAGAAAAAAACTATTTTAAAATTCAAATGGAACCAAAAAACAGCCAAGTAGCCAAGGCAATGCTAAGCAAAAAGAACACAGCTAAAGTAATTATACTACCTGACTTCAAACTATACTACAGGGCTACAGTAACCAAAACAGCATGGTACTGGTACAAAAACAAACACATAGACTGATGGGACAGAATACAGAATAGAGAGCCCAGAAATAAGGCCACACACCTACGACTATCTGATCTTCAACAAAGCTGACAAAAACAAGCAATGGGGAAAGGACTACCTATTCAATAAATAGTGCTGGGATAACTGGCTAGCCATATGCAGAAGATTGAAGCTGGACCCCTTCCTTACACCATATATAAAAATCAACACAAGGTAGATTACAGACTTAAATGTAAAACCCAAAATTATAAAAACCCTGGAAGACAACTTAGGCAATACCATCTGAGACGTAGGAATGGGCAGATTTCATAACAAAGACACCAAAAGCAATAACAACAAAAGCAAAAATTGACAAGAGGGATTCTAATTAAACTTAAGAGCTTCTGCAAAAGAAACTATCAATAGAGTAAACAGACCACCTACAGAATGGGAGAAAATTTTTGCAAACTATGCATCTGACAAAGGTCTAATATCCAGCATCTGTAAGTAACTTAAACAAATTTACAAGAAAAAAGTGGGCAAAGGACATGAACAGACATTTTTCAAAAGAAGACATACAGATGGCCAACAGGGATATGAGAAGAAAATAAAAAAAAAAAAGCTCAACATCACTGATCATCAGAAAAATGCAAATCAAAACCACAATGAAGATACCATCTCACACCAGTCAGCATGGCTATTATATAAAAGTCAAAAAACAACAGATGCTGACAAAGATATGGAGAAATGGTAACACTTATACACTGTTGGTGAGAGTGTAAATTAGTTCAACCATTGCGGAAAGGAGTATGGTGATTCCTCAAAGAACTAAAAGCAGAAGTACCATTCAATCCAACAATCCCATTACTGGGTATATACCCAGAGAAACATAACTCATTCTACCATAAAGACACATGCATGTGAATGTTCACTGCAGCACTATTCACAATAGCAAGGACATGGAATCAACCTAAATGCCCATCAGTGACAGATTGGATAAAGAAAATATGGTACATATATACCATGGAATACTATGCAGCCTTAAAGGAATGAGATCATGTTCTTTGCAGGAACATGGACGGAGCTGGAGACCATTAAGTTTAGCAAACTAACACAGGAACAGACAACCAAATGTTGCCTGTTCTCACTCATTAGTGGGAGCTAAATGATGAGAATTCATAAACACAAAGGAAACAATAGACACTGGGGCCTCCTTGAGGGTGAAGGGTGGGAGAAGGGAGAGTATCAGAAAAAATAACTATTAGGTACTCGATTTAGTACCTGGGTGAAGAAATAATCTGTACAACAAGCCCCCATGACACAAGTTTACCTATAAAACAAACCTGCACATGTGCGCCTGAACCTAAAATAATAATTTTTAAAAAAGGAAAAATTGGGCCAGGCACAGTGGCTCACACCTGTAATCCCAGCACTTTGGGAGGTGGAGGCTGGCGAATCACCTGAGGTCAGGAGTTTGAGACCAGCCTGGTGAAACCCCCTCTCCACAAAAAAAAAAAAAAAAAAAAATTAGCCTGGCATGCTGGTGGGGGCCTGTAATCCCAGCTATTCAGGAGGCTGAGGCAGGAGAATCGCTTGAATCTGGGAGGCAGAGGTCTTTCAATTTTTCTTTGGGAGAGTCCAAGAAAGATTTCATGTAAACCAGTAGGATTTTAAATGGGCATTAAATAGTAAGAATTTGATAGATTGAGCTGAGATCCCGCCACTGCACTCCAGCCTGGGCGACAAGAACGAGACTCTGTCTCAAAAAAAAAGGAAAAATTGCTCTTTTCCTTTGATCATCCAGAACACTGCACCTCTAAAGGCACCCAAATTCTGTCTAAACTTCCATCCCCAGTAATAATAATCATAAACAGGTAACTATGTTACCATGTGACAGACACTCTCCTAAGTGTTTTACATGTATTAATTTAATTTTTACAACCACCACATGAGGAGGGTACTACTATTGTCCCATTGTACCAAGGAGGAAGCTGAGGCACAGGCAGGTTAAGTGATTGCCTTCGATCACAGAACTATTAAGTGGCAGAACTAGGATGTGAACCCAGGGAGTCAGGCTCCACAGAATACATGTTCTTTACCTCAACACTCTATAAGTTCTGACTACACTCTATGCTAGTCTACACTAGATTCTGTTAAGGGCAAATATTTTTTTTTCCATCCCAAAACAGTGTCTTTCACAAAGTAGCAACTCGAGTATAGGTTGATTGTTTGAACCCATTTTGGTCATAAAATATGCTCTACTCAAGCTATACATGTTCTTAAGTCATCAGAAATTGCCACTGCATACACAGAAAAGATGAAAAAAATGAGGTGAAAACCTCTAGGAGGAGTGGAAAACAAAAGCTGAATGGGCAGAAAGTTTTGAAAACCAAGTAGAGATTTTTAAAGGGGAGGGAGGGGACTGCAGGTTACTGAGGACAGAGATATTAAACTTGTGTTTTGGAAGATTAACCTGAGAGCAGCAATATTTACATGGAATAGATGAATAAGAAATGGAGAGAGTGAGAGGGCAGGATGCTGTCAGAGTTATCCCACATGCGAAAGGAGGACAGCTGAGACTCTGATGGTCAGAACGAGAATAAAGAGGAAAAGGCTGACCAAAAAGATGTTTTGAATAAAGAAATTACAAGATGTGTTAGATATAGGAAGATTTTAAAAATAAAAAAAGGAAACTAAACTATGTTTATTTTTTAAGTTTCTAGACTAGTATACCACTGAAAGAAATTGGGTCAATTAGAAAAGCAGATTTTAAAATTAAGCTTTTTTAAAAAATAAATAAATACAGACCAGGCACAGTGGGTCATGCCTGTAATGCCACCACTTTGGGAGGCCAAGGCAGGAGAATTACTTGAGCCCAGGAGTTCAAGACCAGCCTGGACAACATAGGGAGACCCTGTGTCTACAAAAAATAATTTAAAAATTAGCTGAGCATGGTGGTGCGGACTTGTGGTCTCAGCTACTCGGAAGGCTGAGGTGGGAGGATCTCATCAGCCAGGGATATCAAGGCTGCAGTGAGCAGTTTTCATGCCATTGCCCTCCAGCCTGGGTGACAGAGCTAGAGCCTGTCTCAAAAAAAAAAAAAAAAAAAAAAAAGAATAAATACAGTTTACCTCTAAAACACCCTTAACCACAGCTGCTTCATGGAATTAGCCATTCCAGGAGAGAGTCCAGCTTCTTTACATCCATACAATGACAGGCATAATGATTTTTTGAAGGGCTAGACCCAGAGAGGTCTTAACTCTTTTATAAGTCTGTCATTTCTTATCTACCTACAGATAACCTATAGAAAACACACATTTTTTTAAAGCCAGGTTTCTCTCTGACATCCATCAAGCCAAATCGTAGACTGTTTAAAACAAACAAACAAACAAACAAACAAAAAACCTTCAAAGTCCTTTTGTTCAACCCCTCTCCTGACTACACCATGCCAAGCAGCCAGCAAGTCATCAATCGCCAGTCTCTACACTTATGGGGATGGAATACTTACTGTTTCACAGGCAATCCATTCCATTTTTTAAAGTGTTCTATTGAACAGTCTCCTCTACGTTAAGTTTAAGTCTATCTGCCTGCAACATTCACCCATTTGTTCTAATTATGTCTTCTGGGGAGATAACTGAGTCAGTCTAATCCTTTTCCAAGTAACAGCTCCTCAAATATTTAGAGACAGTATCATGAACTCACCAACTATTCTCTGACAAATGGCTCTCATAAGAATTGTTAGCCTGGGTATCCTGACAGTGCAGTGCATAGCAATCCTGTACCCACTGGATCACCAAGCTCTTTGAAGGAGCTGTTGCATACCAGAGCCTCGCACAATTCCTGGCATATTGTGGACTCTCAACATATGATTCTTTGTAAATGACTCAGTAAATGGACAAATCCATCTGCTAAAAGAATTTTCAAACATGTCCTTTCTTAACTGGTTGTATCATCTACTTACAAACAAGTTTATTAAATTCTCTCTGTCCTCAAAACTCAAATAAATTTCATATAAAGAAAATATAAATTCAGAAGTAATCTGGAAGATAGGCAGGTAAATGAAACATCTTACTAAGAAACCTCAATAGGGGAAAGGGATTTATGTGGTATAAATATAATGTATTTTGGAATGTCTGAATTTGTATTACATGTACATTTCACTTTTTCAATTAAAAGACAGCTTTTTTAAATTAATAAAGTTATTTCCATTTTAATTCATCCTAGTGGAATAGTAATGGTATAGTGTGAATTGTGTCTTCTCTAATAAAAAGATATGTCCTGCCATTTAAATAGAGAATAACCAAATAAATGACTAGAAGTAATATTAGATTTAATCTAGATCAGAGGCATTCAACAATTTTGAGGATAACCCATAGTAAGAAATACATTTTACATTGCAGCCTAGTATGCATATACAAATATGCAACTAATACAAAACTTTCACAAAGTGGTACTTATAACTACCTTGGATGTAGTCTGATACTTCGTTTAACACTGTCACACACAATCTACTAAACTGATATCATGGCCCACTATTAGGTCACAATCTACAGTTTAAAAAGCACTGTTCAGGTTGGGTGCAGTGGCTCACGCCTATAATCCCAGCATTTTGGGAGGCAGAGGCGGGCGAATCACCTGAGGTCAGGAGTTCAAGGCCAGCCTGGCCAACATAGCGAAACCCCGTCTCTACTAAAAATATGAAAATTAGCCAGGTGTGGTGGCACACTCCTGTAGTCCCAGCTACTCAGGTGGCTGAGGCATGAGAATTGCTTGCACCTGGGAGGCAGAGGTTGCAGTGAGCTGAGATCATGCCACTCACTGCACTTCAGCCTGGACGACAGAGCGAGACTCTGTCTCAAAAAACAACAACCGTTCTAATCCAAGCCCACTCAACTATTCTCAACCAATTTATTGATGACAAAGGTATGTTTCAGCTTAGATAAATGGCTTGTACAGAGTCAAGTAGCTGATTCATTCAGTTAGCTCCTGCCATATGCCGGCATTGCACTATGGAAAATGATAAAGGAGACACAGCTCCTGGCTTCATGGAAGCTGCAAATAGTTGAGCAGACAGAGGAGGCAACCAACTGTTCAGTAGATTCCTGTGCAGTGAAATATTAACAAGGGCCACCAAGGAGGGGCCTCTAAATCAGACAGATAGAGCTGAGAAGACCAGCAGATGACAGCAGAGGCCAGACTAAACCCAGCTCTCACTGTCCTTGGCATGCTACCTTGCTTACCTGTGGCACACTTTGAACAAATATGCAGGGACCACCTGCCACAGGGAGCAGGAGAGAACCAAAGCCACCCCAGACTAACTCATTCACAAATACTCCTAATTCTCACAGTGGTTGAACCTTACCAGTCTTTTCTCTTCGTATGTCCCTACAATCTGGTGGACACTCACAAAAGCATTGCTTCCTCCTTCTCATCTCCCGACTTACTCTGCAAGCAAGGAACTCATGATCCTTCTGCCACTTCCCTTCTTAACTTACTCTGAGGAGAGGAAAAAAAAAAGCCCTAAGAGAATATGTAACTTTCAAAGTACATAATTCAAATCAAGTACCCACACATACACATTTTACATGATATGTTTTTAGGATTAAATAAACAAGCTAAAGTTTCTTAAGTTGAATTTACAAGGACTTCAGTATGCAGGTCGTTCTATCGGTATTTAGATGAGAATGCAGAAATCTCACCACACAATTTTTGCTATCCTGGTAGTAGGACTCAGAACCATGAATGCTAGGATCTATAAAAATAATTGCAAGCCTTTGCCCCTCTTTTCAAAATATGAAGAGAATGGGTCTCAGTTTTATTAACCAGAAAACATAAACAGACACACATATACAGGGTTCTAAACCTCCACTAGATAAGAAACCCAAAGCTATTCTTTTCAAAGCTTCTGAGGTATATCTAGTAACTTAAAAATAATGTAATTCCAAACAGAACCAGCTGACTAGCTCAGAGCTAAAACTGATGGTTAACAAGTTATGGGAATGTCAATCAAATCAGAATATGAATCTTTCCACTGGAAAAAAGAGTGATTTGGTATTATTTCAACATCTACTACAAAAATGTTGGTACTTCTTTTAAGATCTAATTACACCTTACCTCCTGAACCCTTGGTTGTAGATGGTTTCCTTGGGCTCAGACCATATTCTTGCTAAGTAGTCCTGCTTCGCCAACTAGACTTCCTCAATTGTTTTTCCCCCTTCTACACCACCTTTGCCTGCAATTTCATCTAACATTTCCAAAAGAAAAGGAATATGCTAAGAATGGTTTACTTTATATCACAGCATCAAATATCTTCCTTAAAATCTATTCTCTAGGAGAAAACTAAAAATAATGTCAGAAAAATTCATTTTAATTCTATTATCTGTTATTAAGTCTATTTTGTTCATTAATTTCTAGTACTCACCATGTGACCCCAGTATGTCACCCAACTTTTTTCCAGCTTAATCTTTTTTATTTCTAAATTAAAGTAAACAAAACATGCTTTTGCTATCTTCTCACAGAAATTCGAAGGATTAATGAAATGATAAAAACTGCTTTGGAACTCTTGGAAGGGAAGAGTATACAAACTGGATTCACTTTGTATATATTGGTTTAAAAAAAAAGAACACATTGTGATAATGCATTTAACGAATGTGGGCAATGCTTTCTTTAAAGAAGGCTCAAATATATTCTATTAGCCTTATCTACAAGTAAGTATTTTGATGCAACTGTAATTTTCCAACATTCACAAAAAGAATTTGCAAATATGCATTACCATCTGCCTCAACTTACTTTTGTTTTTAAAACACTCAAAAAATGTCCAGTCTAAATAAAAGATTTAAATTAAGAGCAATCAGTTATTGAATGCATACTATGGACCAGGCACTTGATACCATCTTACTCAGAACTCACACACAGATTAAAAGGTGAAGTCTGCAATCCTTATTTTGCAGATGAAGAAACTGAGGCCAAGTGAGGCTAGATTCCGTAATGAGGAGCCATGCTACCAGTGAGAGTCAGAGGCAGGACTCAAGAGCTGCCAGCAAAGCCTGCACTCCATCACCACGCTGTGATGACTCCTCTTCAAATACTCACTTTTGGGAAATCTAAAAAAATAAGCACCATAAACAAGTTTAGTCACCCATCAAATTACTTATCAAATAGATTAGTCTTTCAATTCCAAGCCACTGGAAGGATAAACAATGAGGTCCTTCAGGATACCTAGCTACTGCTATCATGTATATATATGCTATTCATGGGTATATCATGACCTTGAAGCAGTGGGAAATAAAAATGACACACTGTCACAAAGGAGCACTGAGGTACATTTTAAACCCTTGGAAATAGAGGACTTGCAGCAGGGATATTAGAGAAAAACAAGATCTAAAGCAATCCTGTATCATTCATATAATTCCGGAATTAAATGTATCATCATTTTCCTCAACAACTGCTCTGTTTTTGTTATCAATTAACACTAAAGACAATGCAATATTAATGCTTGTTGAAAAATTGTTAAAATAATCTCTATAACATTAATGGACCTCAATGTCACTCAATGCACTCTAAGAATGCAAACACACACACAAAAAGAATAGAAAACAGGCAAACTGAAGGATGTAGATTTGCTACACAAACATATCTTTATTTTACCTAAAAGTTCACCCACTTGTTTAAATAATAACATTTCCATTTAGATTATTTATTTACATACAACTTTTCAGAAGCTCGTGTTGGTTTAAGCAAGGCCTATTGATGACCATCTCAGGCATATCTTTCTAGCTAATGCCCACCTGGTGGATAAATATTAATAATGTGTAAAAACATCCAATATCTTATTTAGTCTTTTCCTGGGCCCATCTGTTCCCTAAAAGTCACGCTTTACTCACGAGTATACTATTTCAGTCAAATTAACTTGCTTAAGTCTGAGAAAAATTCTGCTCCCTGTCTCCACTACTCTGTATGGGAAAAAAAAGGTAATAAAATGCAATGTCACTGCTGATCAACTATCAAGAAGAGTAATGAAAGAGAGTATCACGGAAGAGAAAAAGGCTGGCCCAATGCAAAGGGATGGGAAAAGGAGGAGGCAGGGTGAGGGTTGGAGGGAGGTGCTCTAAAACAATAACAGGAGGAAGAGAAGATGATGAACTGGCACAGGCCTCCCAGTTCCTAACATTAAGTTCCAAACCTAGCTCTGATTTCTTCTGACCTTGGGCAAATCTCTGGTTTCTCTGTATCCTACTGTGCTCCAGGAAGTTAGAGAAAATCAAGCCAGAGAAAAGCTTCTTATAATAATGTCATCAAATGCCAGTCTTGCTACTATTAAAGGAAGAAAAGCTAAGCTACCTATGATCACACACACACACACACACACACACAGAGAGAGAGAGAGAGAGAGAGTAATTAATATGGTATTAATGAACCCTCTAATTTGTTGGAAATGATTTTTAATTCATGGAATGCAAATCATTTAGTGTCAACTCCTTTACCCTCCTCCCATTCTAAACAATTCATTCCATTTTCAGGTTTGCCTTTAGGACATTTTCCCTGACATTTGTGTCTTTGACTTATTCTGCTCCTTTAACTAAATGACTTATTCTTTAAAAGGAAAATAGAATTCACCTCCCTTAAGTATTAGTGCCTTGGAAGTCCTTATAAAATAGTTGATCTGATCCATCCCACTCTCAATTAACCTTCACTGCATCCAGTTATATTTTTAATCTCTCCAATCTCTTTTTTTTTCCTTGCTGCTCTTCTCTAGGGCCCTCTCCAATATACAGTATCTCTTTGTGATAAAGTCACAGTCTAAATTCAATGCCTTGTTGTCAACTCAGAAACTGAGACACAGATCACCACCTTCCTGCTTTGACATAGATACTTCAGTACATGCAGGCTTGAGCTAAAATGATATGGGCTGCCAGATGACTCTGGAAACGCATATATTGTCTACTTTCCACTTATATTCAGTTCAATTTCAGAACTGTAGTTTTTCAGGGATTTTTGTAAAAATAAATTGACATACTATAATTTTTTATCCTGATTAGTTTGCATTATATCTGACTACCTTCATTTACATGTGCATTTGAAAGTTGTCTCATACTTTATCCTGTCAGTTCTCTTTTTATACATACATAAGCTTCTATGTATTCATATTTTCTTGTATATTCTTACCCAGTATACTTAGAACTCAATAAATACATGTTCATTGGTTTTATGTGTCCATATTTCTCAAGAGTTTCAGGAGGAGTCATACTGAATCCCAGCTTGGCTGCTTGCTAGCTATACGATCCTGGGTGAATGACTTGTCTCTCCAACCCTGAATTTTCTCCCCTATTGACATGGGGATATGGAAACAGGTAAGGAATAGAAGGTATGAAAAGTATCTAGCAGAATCCATGTCTGCTACCCCATAATGGCTAAGCAAATGTTGGCCCCTTTTTTCCGTCTACTTTATAAAATGTATTTAGTATAACATAATCCATAAGAATTTTTAAATCAATGCAGAGAGTGTGAGAAATTGCAGTGCAAACTTGGACTAGGATAAATTGCAAAACTTTGGCCATACAGAAAATTAAATTGGATCATTCTATATAGCATATGAGCTTGGGACTCTCTTGACTTGGCTCTGGTAGCAGAGGAAAAAAATAATCTATTTCTTTCTAGATACTTGAAGTCCCTCTAAAATAAATGACAATAATAAATAAAACTTCATAATTTAACTCACTAGCCGTAGCAAAAGGTACTAGCTAAGAAGAATACCTAACACTCTAAATGTATACTCCATTGATAGAGAACCCAATAGCCTACCCTCTAATCCAGCTAAACATTAAGTTTCCATTCCTCCAAGGTTCTGGGTGACTGCCCAACTTCATTCTTAAAGAAGTTAAATCAAGTGCATTTTTGGATAACTGTTAATCATAAGTAAATTCCAAAACAGAGATATCCTATCCAGTCTAGTTATCTTAGTTATATTGCTTCTCAGACATTATTAATAAAAAAGGAATTCATTTGATGGTAGTAATTAAGTACCACCAACTGTGAATTTGTGATAACCTAAAAGTATATTATATAATGTTAATTCAGCAAAAATATTTTTGTGATTTCAAGTTCTACCAATTCATTGTTGCATGAAGAAAAGTTCATGTTTTGACACTTTATTTATAGACCTTGGGAACTATGAAGTATGGTTCTCAATAATTATGACATTTTAATTGTAAGCACCATTTATCTAATAACTATAATACTTAGAAGCAATTTCTTGAAAAATATCAGCATAATCACTTTTTAAAAATATTTTATTTCGTCCCCATTAATCACAAAACTTTTTCTATTTGTGCAGAATTGAGAGTCTATTTACCACTCAGACTAGAATAAAATAATGTGGACTCTTCTGCCTATATAATTAGCATTGAAAAACTAATATTTCTAACAAGCGTGTCATTTTAAAACATCTGCGTATTAGCAACTAGTACAGTTTTCACTTAACACCTCTATAAATGAGTTATATGCACTCTAAAAACATACTTAAATAAACAATCCAATTACATTTTTAAACTCTCTTCGAGAATGTCTAATATAGCAAAGAAAAATACTTATCTTTTAATAAATGTTGCTTCTGCCTAAGGGGTCACCTCAAATCTTCTGTGAAATGAGGCAAGGTAAACATATGTAAATAAATATTAATAAAATCATTAACATAGTAGCTTCTTGTTTATTATTATTATTTGAGACAGAGTCTTGCTCTATCAGCCATGCCGGAGTGCAGTGGCACAATCATGGCTCACTTACAGCCTTGACCTCCTGGACTCAAGTGATCCTCCTACCTCAGCCTCCCAAGTAGTTGGCACTACAGGCATGCTCCACCATACCTGGCTAATTATTTTTTGGTTTTTCTGTAGAGACAAGATCTCACTATGTTGCCCAGACTGGTCTCAAACTCCTGGGCTCAAGCAATCCTCCCGCCTTGGCCTCCCCAAATACTGGGGTTATAAGCATGAGTACTGTGCCTGGCCAGCTTCTTATTAATATAGGTAGCATTTATATAGGGAGCAAGACAGAAGTTAAAAGTATTTATCAGAGGAAATGGTAAACCTCAACATGGAGGATGCAATATGGCACAGAGGTTCTAGAGCATGGGTTATGGTCATCAACACCTCTAGTTGAATCTTAGCTCCACTGTTTTTATATTAAATTAAATTATCCTTGAGTGAGTTACTCAAACTCTCTAAATCTTAATTTCCTCTTCTGTAAAATGGAAATCATAAGAGTACCTACCTCTTTGGGGTTGTATGAGGACTAAATGAGATTATTCATATAAAAGCACCCAGAATAGTACCTACACATAACAAGCACTCTATAAATGTTAACCATTATTATCATCACCACTGCACTATAAATATATGTATATGTATAATGAAAAGAGTTGAATAAATTCAATTCTTCTGTATACAAATCAGACCAGTAGGCAGACCCAAGCCAGCTAGTAAACCCCTATGTTCAGATTATAGGTCTCAAATTCTATTCATTAGATCTTAAGCTGCCTCTCATTGCCAGCATATATCTCATCCTGCACCACCAAAAGAACAATCTGGTTACTCATGCTATATCACATTAATATGCAAGTTCATCACTTCAGCAAGAAAATCACAAACAAGTGGTTCATTCATGACTCATTTTATTCATAACAATCTCAAACCTGTCACCCAAAAATCAGCTTTTACAGCAACCGCTAAATGAAGTAAACATATTCACATCCGAATTCATTCATTGGTGTCCAAAAAAACTCAATATAAACAAACTATCTGAGAGAAGATACGGTTAGTCCACTAAATGAGGATTGTTGAGAAAATGCATCATTATTTTGTAGAGAAGAAGCTTGAGTCAAGAGCAAACACAATGAATTTACACAAGTGATGACCCTTGGTTTTTATGGCTGCATTCAATAACTGCACATTAGATCGAGTCTTAAAATGAAAACTGTTTCGTGTAAAAGAGGAAAGTTGCATCCTTAGGAAAGAAACTATTTTTATTGCAAAATTCCTGGATAATGACAAGAAAATGCTAAGATGTTACAGTAGAAAATGGATACAATTTTTTCCACCTAGGCTGAATATCTTATCAAAATAGAAAACTCCATTTTCCCTAAGGTTGGTTTATAATTAGAAATTAGATTCCTCAATAATTCAGTGACCGAAATCTTTATTAAAGTCAAATGACCTTCCTAATTAAATTTTCTCCTTAATATGTAAGCTCTGCTAGGCAGGTGTTATCGCTACATATAATTAAGACTTAACATATGAATTAAATGACCTTTTTCCTCTATGGTCATCCTTTTCTTTGATTTGGCGTTCTAACAGTTAATTAGTGGTAAAACTTTTTAAAGTACAACAAATTACTAATGCATTCTGGTAAGTGCTCTGATTTTTATACTTGTCCCTATTTTTTATTCCATCTTGAAAAATATTCAAGCTTAAATATTTTACTCTTCTACATTTCTTTTTTCAAATTATTTCAAAAGAACATAGCTAGTGTGGGGAGATGTGTACAATTTTATTATAACAGTAGGAAGAATGTTAGAATTTCAAAACCTAGAAAGTAGAATTGTGGTATGTGCATACAACTGACATTAAGTTCAAAAGCTCTGACCACAAACAATGCACTTACATACAATATAGGCTCATCCAAGTAAATATATGGGAGATGCACAAAAATATGGTAATTTCATTTGAAATACTTACAGTTTTAATCTTTAAGTATTTGTTTAAAAAACAAAAATAGTTAAATAACTCTTAAGGTGTCATGACAAAAATGCCCTGGCATTTGGAAAGCCAAAATTATGTTACCAAAACTCACTCTTTGGATGCCACTTTATATCTCGTAAATTTCATTGGCAACAAATCAAAGAAAGTAACTGTTATATGTTTGAAATCCATCACTTCACCAGAAGTCTAAGATGACGTAGGCAAAATGCTTTACCTTCACTTTGCTCATTAATCGAAAAAAATAAAAAAATGAGGTGTAGTGATTAAGTGAATTACTCAAGGATACAAGCCAATTGTCAGCAATTTTACTTTGTTAGGCTTCTTATCTTTCTAGTTCATACAGGAAAAAAAAGTATCATCTGAGAGATGGAACATCATTTGAGAGAAAGGAATATGTACTTTATGAACACTAACATTTCCAAAGGAAATGTGGGAATATTCAGCTCTAAATTCTACACATCACCAAGCACTAACAAAAAAATAAAAAAGGAACAGAAACAGGAACCTTCTGCATCCCAAGTCACGAATGAGCCAAATAAAAAGAATAAAGTACAATCTCGCCAGCATTTTTTCTTGGATACTGTACATTTCTACCTGGTTTTCTACTACTAGGAAACAGATTTCAGTTTTCATAATGCTTTCAAATGGGCTTTTCTTAGCAAATGTCTGCACTCTTCAGGCAAGGCCATTAAGGTAACTTAATCCCTCATGAATTGCTTAGTGGAAGAAATGCTGATTCCTAATTCGAAAATTAATTCCTTAGTTGTTTCTGTATTAAGAGTCATGAGGAAAACCACAGCTACAATTTAGATTCAGAATGTTATCTTGAAGGCTAGCAAGACAAATAGGAGCTTAGAGAACGGAAGATGATGCTGGGGGAGGGGGCGCAGAGAGAGTGCGAGAAAGATGCTGGTCAGTTCCGAGATGATGCAGGAATGACATGGCACCTGGACAACATAAGTCCACGTCCACCCCCTGCCAAGTCTGTGCCTCGGGCTCTCTCACAATTGCCTGGAGCTGTGAATAGGTGCACACGCAAACACACCACCTTTTATTCTTCGACTCTCCGGGAGGAGAATGGTGGGGAAGCGTCTCTGGATAAAGCTTCACCACAACAAACGACGTCTTTCTCCTCGCACCCCGCCTCCCCAGCTAGAGGCAGGCAACAGTAGACAGCTGAGAGGAACGAGAACCCAGGCGAGAAGGAAAGCATCTCCACCTAAGGGAGGGGGCTCGGGGGATAAAGCCCCACAGCCTCACAGGGAGCCTCACGGAGGGCGACAGGAAAAGGAGGGGGGTGTTGAGCTGGGAAAACAGGAGAGGGGCACTGGGAAGCTTTCGGCGCGCTACGCAGGGAGGCTGCCCGGGGCTGGCGCTCACCGAGGGGGTGGGGGTCGAGCCCGGGGCGGACCCCTCCCCCGACTCCCCGACTGGAGGACAGGGAGGAAATGGCTTTGTATCGCACGATGAAAGGCAGGCAGGAGGGCCACCAGGCGGGGGGTGGCAGGGGACGGAGGATGCCCGGAGCTGGAGGACACCGCCCGCCCCACGGACACCGCCACTCTGCCCCCCATTCCACTCTGCCCCCCATTCCACCGCAGCGCCTGGTCCATCCACCTTCTGGCTCCCGCTGCCCGTCCACGTTCCAACGGCCCGCAGCGGGGTCGCCCCCTGCCGCATCCTTACTCCGCGCCCTGCGCGCTCACCTGCCCACGAAGTTCTCGAGCACCGAGCTCTTGCCGGCGCTCTGGCCGCCCACCACGGCGATCTGCGGCAGCTCCAGCAGGCAGCTCTGTCCCAGCGCCGAAAACGCGTCCTGCAGACGGTTCACCAGCGGGATCAGCTCCTCCATCTCCCGGTTCCCCATCTTGCCCGAGGGGCCGGCGACCAGCTGGTCCCTGCTCGCCTCTACGACCTGACAGGGAGTAGGGGCCGCGCTGCCCTGGCTGCTGCTGCTGCGCCGGGCTCAGCCAGCCGGGTCCTGGCGCAGACGTCGGAGCCCGCCGCCAGCCCGCCGCTTGGCTCTGACAGCTAACGACCCGCAGCGCGCCTGCGCGGGCGGGCAGGGGCGTGGCCTATCTCCGCGACGCCCCGCCCCCGCCCCGCGGCTGCCCCGCCCCGGGCTTCCCATCGGACCACCAGGCCAGGCGCGCACGCACTGCAGCCCAGCTGCGGCCAGATGCCACGGCCTCTGCGTTCTGTGGCCAAGGCTCAGAGGCCAAGTTACAGCGCCGGGTCAGGAAATGGCATGAAATCAGCAGCAGCGGCAGCGTTGTTCTCCTTCAGCGGCTACCAAGCCAAAGCCCAGTGGAAAGCACTATCGCCGCTAACACCACCACACGATCACCAGCAAGAGCAGCACCGCCGCCGCCACCACCGGGGCACCGCTGCCAGACTACACTTCCCGAAAGGAAATCTCCTCTGTCACGCCCTTCTCCAGAATCCGCGATGACTCCTCCCAGGGTGGCAGGCCTGTTGGAGTCTAAATTCTTCAATGTGACATCCATCTAAGGCCCTGAGTGGTCTGACCTTACTTAATTCTTCATCTGTAATGACTCGTCCTCCCCAGCCCCGCATAAGCACAGGTAGAGTCTGTAGGGTTTACCTGCCCCGATACACCCCTTTAATCACTCTGGCCTGTGAGACTCCTCATGCCATTTGCCCTCCCGGTCTATCTCCTTCTACCGGGTCTATCCAGAACCAGGTACCCTGGACGCATTCTGTGAAATTTAGCACATTGAGAAGTGACTGTGTGTGGGGTCCTGTGCCTGATGATCGGGACACAAAGATAAATGGCCATGCTTCTCTTAGCCTCCACAGACGGTTCCTTTTTAGTCTGCTCCTCAAATACTGATGCTTCGCAGGGTTTCATATATGGGCATTTTCTTGTCTAATGCTTGTCCTCTGCCTGAGGACTTTCCCATAGCTTTAACTCTGCATCAAGGCTGGCGACTACAGAAATTTACATTGCTAGACCCTGTCTCTCTTCTGCAACTTAGACTGTACTCCAAGAGGAGCCCAGAATACTACCTGAGTGTCCTACAAGTACTACAGACTCAATTTATTCAAAACTGAAGTCATCTTTTGTAATCTCAGCATTTAATGTACAGTTCCTTCTAACTCTAAAAAGACTTATATTAAAATGTTCATAATGTCAAAAAACCTGAAAACAACCCAAATGTCTAACAACAGGTGAATGAATAAACAAACGTGGTATATATATATAGTGAAATAATCTCTGCCACAAAAAAAGACTTTTGATATAGCAACAATCTCAGATACATTATGTAGAATGAAAAAGGCCAAAGACCATATTTGTTTGATTTCATGTATGTGAAGTTCTACAACCAGCAAAGCTATTCTATGGTAATAGAAATCGGAACTGTGGTTGTCTTTGAGGAGTGGAGATTGACTGTAGGAGGCATGAGGAAACTTTCTGCAGTGATGGAAATGTCCCATGTCTTGACTGGGATGTGGGCGTACATTTGTCAAAACTCCTCAAACTAAACTTTTAAGTGATGTGCATTTTACTGTACATCTCAACTTTTTTTTAAAGCAGCAGAAAAAGACAAATAAAACTGAATGCATCTCCACTGAAGTGGATCTCTATTAGAATGTCTGCCCAGGAAACCTTTTCTAAGAAACACTCCATCCAATGCATGGTTGCAGCCAGAGCAGTCATGAAGATAGAAAGGCATGAAGAAAAACTGAGCCCTGGCCATAGCTGTGTGCACCAGATTGGGCACCTGACTCGAGCTTTACCAATCAAAGCCTTTTCCCAGGAATATGCAATTGAGAGAGAGATTGGCCTTTGTCTGAGTGACTGAACTATAAGTGAGGAATAACATTGGCAACTATGGTTAGTAAGATTTCACCAGTAGAAGGGAAGTGCTCACCTTCAGAGAAAGAGAAAAGTAAAAAGACACAAGGAGAGGAGCACAGGGAAAGAAGAGGGAAGATCCGGATAGTACTTGTATCCTCAATCTTGTTCATGTCTGATGTCCAACTGTAATCCTGTCCTCAGTTCCTTGTACAACCTCCCCACCAATAAACTTATAATAAATTCTCCTCTTTGCCTAACCTAATTCAACTCATATTTCTTTTACTTGCAATCAAAGAATCCTATAAATACATTCTCACACTAGAGATAGTGTGCTCCCTATCTCAGGGACAAGCCTGCCCAATCCCAATCCAGAATCTGGAAGTCATTCTCACTTCATTTTTCCCTCTCTCTCCTTCATCCCCTACACCAAATTGGTACCCAAATAATACCCATTCTACCTTCCTAGAAGCCATTTTCTGTCCATCCTTGCTGCCAGTGCCTCAGTTACAACCATCATTTCTCAAACAACCGTTTTCCTCTATGCTTTTCATATATACATATATATACGTATATATATGTATATACACGTATATATATGTACCCTGAATAGATTTTCATTCTTGCCCTTGGCATATTGCATTAAGTCACTAATTTACATGTCCCTCTCTTTCACTATAATGCCCTTCCCAAAGATGTCCACATTTTAATCCCTGGAACCTGTGAATGTTTCCTGAAGTGGCAAATGGGCCTTTGTAGATATAATTAAGGACCTTGGGATGGGAAGATTATTCTAGATTATCCAAGTGGATGCACTCTACTCACATGAATTCTTAAGAGCAGAGAACATTTCCAATCTGCATCAGAGGGAGATATAACTGGGGAAGGGTCCCCGAGATGCATGGAGAAAGGGGACCATAAGCCAGGAAATGCAGGCAGCCTCTAGAAAGTGGAAAAGGCAGGAAACACATTCTCCCTCAGAGCCTCCAAAAAAAAAATTTTTTTTTTTTTTTTTGGAGATGCAGTCTCGCTTTGTCGTCCAGGCTGGAGTGCAATGGCACAATCTCAGCTCACTGCAACCTCCGCCTCCTGGGTTCAAGCAATTCTCCCACCTCCGACTCCCAAGTAGCTGGGACTACAGGCGTGCACCACCACATCTAGCTAATTTTTTTTGTTTCGTATTTTTAGTAGAAACGGGGCTTCACCATGTTGGCCAGGCTGATCTCAAACTCCTGACCTCAAGTGATCCATCTGCCTCAGCCTCCCAAAGTGCTGGAATTACAGGCTTGAGCCACCATGACCAACCCTGCATCAGACTTCTAATGCATGGCACTGTAAGATAATAAATCTGTGTTGTTTGAAAACACTAAGTATGTGGTAACTTGTTACAGTAGCAATAGAAAATTAATACAACTCCTTGAGGGCAGGATCCATCTTTGTGATTCTCAATGTCCGGCACAGTGCATAGCACCTGAGAAGACCACAGTCCACTGGCAGCAGACATAAACAAATTGTTACAACACACATAATATGTTCCAGGGTACAATAGGCTGAACTGTGCCTCCCCCAAATTCATATGTTGATACCCTAACCCCCAGTGTGGCTATATTTGGAGAAAGTAATTGTATTAGTCCGTTCTCACACTGCTATGAAGAAATACCTGAGACCGCGTAATTTATAAAGGAAAGAAGTTTAATAGACTCACAGTTCCACATTCCTCAGGAAGCTTACAATCATGGTGAAAGGTACCTTTTCACGGGGTGGCAGGACTGAGTGAGTGGAAGCAGGGGAAATGCCAGACACTTATAAAACCATCAGATCTCATGAGAACTCACTCACTATCACGAGAACAGCATGCAGGAAACCACCTCCATGATTGAATCATCTCCACCTGGTCCCACCCTTGACACATGGGGATTATGGGGATTACAATTCAAGATGAGAGTTTGAGTGAGGACACAGCCAAACTATATTAGCAATTAAGGTTAAATGAAGTCATAAGGAGGAAACCCTGATTCAATAGGATTAGTGGCCTTGTAAGAGGAGACATCAGAGAGCTCTCGTGCTGGCTGGCTCCCCCCACCCCTCCCATCTCTCTGTCTCTCTCTTCCCCCTCCACTGCCCTCCTCATCATGTGAGGACACAGCAGGAAGGTGGCCATCTACAAGGCAGGAGAGTCCTCATCAGGAACAGAATCAGTGAGTACCTTGATCTTAAACATCTCAGCTTCCAGAACTATGAGAAATAAATATCTGTTGTTTAAGCTACCCAGTCCTTGGTATTTTGTTATAGCAGCCCATGCTGACCAAGACATAGAGTTTGCTTAAAGAAACATGTGATGAAACCCGAGGAGTAACAACTCTGTCAGGAGAGAGTCATGGAAAGCTTAGCTGGGCCTTGATAAGTACATCCTGCACTCTGCTACATGCTGTAAGGTACCAAGGATGAGGAGAACTAGCCCTTGCCCTAAGTATTTTGCATTCTAATGTAGAAGACAATGCTACCATGCATTAGACAAAAAATGTATAGCCATTATACAAATGTAAAGTTCATGTGCACTGAAGCAATGCCTGTCATCTCTATGCTCCAGAACTTAGTTCAAATTAGTTTCACCCACCTACTTTAAGAAACCATCCTAAACACTCTTGCCAATTGCTTTCCTTCTTTACTTTCCATTTCTAGAATCAATACTGTGATAACACGGAATTAAGAGAAATCTAACACACACAAAAACACTCAACTCAAGGTCTTTCAGTGATGTAGACCTTTTCTTATAAGCTAATATGGATAAAAGAAATAGCAAAAGAAAACCTTAAGGGAAAAAGCAGAGGGAAAATTTTGACAAAAACAAACTTTCACCTTTAAGGGTGATATGGTATGGCTGTGTTCTCACCCAAATCTAATCTTGAATTGTAGCTCCCATAATTCCCGTATGTTGTGGGAGAGACACAGTGGGAGATAATTGAATCATGGGGATGGTTTCCCCCATACTGCTCTCGTGGTAGTGAATAAGCCTCACAAGATATGATGGTTTTATAAGGGGAAACCTCTTTCATTTGGTTCTCATTTCTCTCTTGTTGGCTGCCATGTAAGACATGGCTTTTGCCTTCTGCCATGATTGTGAGGCCTCCTTACCCACGTGGAACTGTGAGTTCATTAAACCTCTTTTTCTTTATAAATTACCCAGTCTCTGGTATGTCCCTATCAGCAGTATGAAAATGGACTAATACAGAGGGTATGTGTAAAATCAAAGAGGGGAGCCCAGTCAGCCACCTGGCTTCCTAACCTACCACACAATCACCACAGCCCTATTTCGGCACCATGTAATCAATGCCAGCTCCTGCTCTCAGGCTCTCATGTTTGTTTCCACACCACTTTCCTAGTAAGCAAAAAGTTCATAGCCTTTTCTAGGTGTGGCTCTATACACAGAGTTAGAACTTTTAATAAACACATCAGAACACATATCTAAATGAGTATTTTCCTTCACGTTCATTTGAAAAGCAACAAACTTATTGTAATAATGCTGCTTTTTCACACAATACAAGTGGAATTCCTCCTTTGAAAGTGAAAAGCCTTACCAAGTCTGAAAAAAATCAGACTCAGTAATCTACAGTCATACTTCATTTTAGATAGAGTATTACCCATCTTGATTTCCCACCTCATTCATAAGAGTTAGCACTAAATAACACCTACTAGTTACAAAACTTAAATCTATATTACATATATATATATACACACACACACATAGATACATATTATATACATAAATTTTTAAATACACTGCAGGTTGAAGGCAAGCTCTAAGAGAGGAGTTAGAATTTTTTTTTTTTTTTTTTTGTGACAGAGTCTCACTCTTTCGCCCAGGCTGGAGTGCAGTGGCATGATCTTAGCTCACTGCAGCCTCTGCCTGCTGGGTTCAAGCAATTCTCATGTCTCAGTCTCCCAAGTAGCTGAGATTATAGGTGCACACCACCACACCCGGCTAATTTTTGTATTTTTAATAGAGATGGTGTTTCACCGTGTTGGCCAGGCTGATCTCTAACTCCTGGCCTCTAACTCCTGATCTGCATGCCTCAGCCTCCCAAAGTGCTGGAATTACAGGTGTGAGCCACCACACCCAGCCTTAGAAAATTTTTGAGTAGTAAAAATACCTCTGGAAAAATATTTAAAATCTCTAAGAAGAGCCCATAATCAAATATGTGAATTTAGGAATCCATGTTTTTAAAAAATCAGTCCCATTACTGCAGAGTCACATCTCATGTATTTCACACAGTGGCCAGCTCAATAAATATTTATGAAGCAGAACCGAACCGAATTTTTAAGCATTTTTCATGTCCATTGTATCACTGGGAAAGTAACATTGTTACTCCATATACAATTTAGGACCTATTCAGGTCCTTCAGTTCTTTCTCCAAAGGTTTTCTCTTGGATGTATTTGAGATCTTATTGCAAATCAGCCTATCTGCAGGTGTCTTTTGAGTTCCATTAAGCTCAGTGAACATCCAATGCAGACACACAGACTTTCAATACTGTAGCCATTATGGTTGACACTTATGTCTCTCAGGGCTACTCTCCTTCAGAAGGCAAAGACTCCGAACTTTATTGCCCATATTCTTCATCAGCTACCATCAGGAAGTAACATAACTCTGGTCTCCTATCCCAATCACTTCTGTCCATTTGACATTCGACAGATGGAAACTCAGCAGTAGTCTCACTGAAGCATGAATAAATCAGCACACATGCAGGGTAGAAAATTCCAGTAGGCAACTTAAGGTGTTAAGAAAAAAGGGTTAGGAAGAACCCTCTTAGCAGCCAATTTGTGCATTTTTTCTATCAAGTAGGTATAGCTGTGTTCTGTTGTAAGCATAATCCATACATACTGATGGAAAACAAGAACCATACAGGGTCCCTTTAAAGGGAACATCTCTAGTGCTTTTTAAATCTCATTTTTTTGAACAATGAAACCCTCTTTCTATATCAATCTATATCTCTATCTCTATATCTATATATTAGGCAAACTATAAATGCCCATTTAAAATTATGTTCATGAAGTTTTCAATGACATGGAACTGAAATAAGTAAAATAGTAAATGAGAAAAGAGTACAAAATTGTATACATAGTATTATCATAGCTATATAAAAAACTGTCTAGAAAAAAAAACCTAGAAATAAATGTACCAAGAAATTAAATGTTATTCTCTATGAGATAATATGGAAAAAGATTTATTGTGCTTTTCCTTTTATTTCCCAACTTTCTACAATAAGTATGTATTATTTCTATAGTTTAAAAAATAAAATAAATGCCATTTGATTGAATCAAATTGGTTCATATACATGCCAGCTTATCAGCAACAAAAATGTTATGTAGTATAAGGTTAAAATAATTTTGCAAATAGAAACAGAGGAGTCCACAAACTCCCATATCCCTAAACCTTTGCCACTAACTGGTAGCTGATAACTGTCTAAAGATAACCAAGATTTGGCCCGGCAGTGGCTGAGGCCTATAATCCCAGCACTTTGGGAGGCCAAGGTGGGCGGATCACTTGACATTAGGAGTTCAAGACCAGCCTGACCAACATGGTGAAACCCCACCTTTACTAAAAACACAAAAATTAGCCAGGCCTGGTGACACGTGACTGTAGTCCCAGCTACTCAGGAGGCTGAGGCACAAGAATCGCTTGAACCCAGGAGCTGGAGGCTGCAGCCAGCCAAGATCATACCACTGCACTCCAGCCTGGGTGACAGACCAGACGTCATCTCAAAAAAAAGAAAAAAAAAAAGACATCCAAGATTTTTTAATTGGAAACATTTCTTTCTGACTTGAACAGCAGAATGCCACACACCCTGGCTACCATGGTCACATGGACTATTGTTAGCCAAGTATGCATTCAGTATACTAAACTGCAGATTCTCTGTAAATGTATAGTTCATACAGGGAGTAGGTACACGAGATGAATTTTGTTTGCTTAAAGCCTATGTCATAATCTATGGCACAATAAGCAAGACACAAAATATTACAAATTGTATGAATCCATCTATACGACATTCCAGAGAAAGCAGAACTAATCTATAATGACAGAAAGCAGCTGGGCCAAGGGTGGGGACAGGGGATTGATTGTAAGGAGGCATGTGGAAACTCTTATCTTGTCTGTGGTACTGGTTATATGGTTGGGTATGTTTGTCCAAACTCATCAAACTGTACATTGTTTTAAATGGCGCATTTTACATTATGTATATTACACTTTAATAAAAATAACCTTTGGGATTTATGATACACTCTCATATGGCATGTAATGATAATACAGAGTATGACAGTCTCACTCTGGGGAGAATCTTGGTAATAGGCAGCCATAATCAGGCTATGTTTTGAGAGTTCAAAACAAAAATATTCCCACCCACTCCAAGAAGCTTCCAATGACTCCACAATTCTACTAATGTAGAGTCATTCTTATGGAATCTCTGAGTATTATGTTGATGGGAAAACATCACTTGAAGAAGAGGAGAGTAAGACTTCAAGCCTAGCCAGGCATAGCAGCTAACACTTGTAATCCCAGCACCTTGGGAGGCCAAGGTGGGTGGATCACTTGAGTCCAGGAGTTCAAGGCCACCCTAGGCAACATGGCAAAATCTCCCTCTACAAAAAAATACAAAAATTAACCAGGTGTGGTGGTACATGCCTGTAGTTCCAGTTATCTTGAAGGGCTGAGGCTGGAGGATCTCTTGAGGCCAGGAAGTCAAGGCTGTAGTGAGCTGATCACGCCACTGCACTCCAGTTTGGAAGACAGAGCGAGAGTCTGCCTTGTAAAAAAAAAAAAAAAAAAAAAAAAAACCTCAAATCACTATCAACTATCTCTTAGAAAAAGTTACTTTCCAGGCTGACCACGGTGGTTCACGCCTTTAATCCCAGCACTTTGGGAGGCTGAGGCGGGCGGATCACTTGAGGCCAGGAGTTTGAGACCAGCCTGGCCAACATGGTGAAACCCCACCTCTACTAAAAATACAAAAATTAGCTGAACATGGTAGCGGGCACCCGGCTAATTTTAATCCCAGCTACTTGGGAGGCTGAGGCATGAGAATCACTTGAACCCGAAAGGCAGAGGTTGCAGTGAACCAAGATCATGTCACTGCACTCCAGCCAGGCAACAGAGTGAGACTCCATCAAAAAAAAAAAAAAAAAAGACAGAAAGAAAGAAAGGAAAGAAAGAAAGAAAGAAAGAAAGAAAGAAAGAAAGAAAGAAAGAAAGAAAGAAAGAGAAAGAAAAGAACTTTCCAGCAGTATCAGCTATGGAAGGAAGGTCTAGGAGTGGGGCAGAGAGAGACAAGAGTGGAGAGGGTCTGAGAGACACCCCAGAGAGTGTTCTAAGACAAATTTTGCCTATTTCACATAGTCTCCTCTCTTTCATTTTTACAGGAGAAATATAAACCTTAGAAAAACTCATCCCCTAAGTATGCACATGAAGCCCAGTTGAATCCCACTTTCCTCCCTCCTAGACCTTTTGTCCAAGATGGTTGTGATGAGAAACATCCCCAGCTCCTGAATACTTCCTTCCATCCACAAACTATTTTCACATCAGTTATTTCATTAGGTCATCTCAACTTCCTTTGAAGTAATGACTAACAGGTAGGTAGCAGTAGCATTCCTATTCTACAGTTAAGAAAACTGAGACAAATCAGAGCTATTCGTGGACTTAACCAATGCCCTACAGGTAAGAGCTACCAGAAATGCTCCCTAATGTGCTTCAATAGGCCATACTTGGATCGTCCTCACAAAACCTTCAACCCAGTAACATATACTATCAACCTTTGCCAACCTAATATGGAGATTGGAAAATGCATGGTAAATGATTGCCCTGAACATGCTTATGAACAAAAGCAGGTTTTATCTTTACATAAATTATTTCAATTTCCATGGCTTAGACTCAGCAGACTGGGATTCAAATTCCTACTGGCTGTAAGATTCACCATCCCAGGCCTTAATTTCATCAGTAAAATGAGCATATTAATGTCTGTTCTTATTCATAGAACTTTTGTGAAATCAAATAAATAATGAACACTAAAATATTCTGTGAACTGCATGCATGGCACTGAATGACTATTAGATGTTTTACTTATAACTATTCAAACCTAAATAGAGATTGTAAATACATTTTGTTAATTACCAAAGGGTGTTTTCTAGATTAACTGTAATTTTAAAATGAATTATGTGATAAAGATCTAGGTAATAAAAATATTTTCAGATAACTTACTACTCATGTATATCATCAATTTTAGGATTCCTTTCATCTGATAAATTAGGATTGTGGAATATTTTGCTCTCAGGAAGAGCCCAGAAATAACCAGAGTGTGCCATTGAAAGTAACAATTCAGCAGAAATCAAACATGATACTGTAATGGAAAGCAAGATAAGTTTTCACAAATATGTGATGACATCCAGGAAGCAGTAAGCTACAAAGAGGCAAAAATGGGCTAAGATTGGCTTTGATGGAGAAAATACAATTAAGCTTAATTCCTTTATAACTTTTGTTGTTCTTCTTGTACTGCTGAAAAGGGCTTAAAATAGAATCACAGTAGCCAGGGACAAGTCTAATTTCCAGGTTCTCAAGCAAAACTATGCAAAGGAATCCAATATTTCTGCAGCCAAGGATTCCCCAAATGCCCCCTTCCTGTAGAGGCCTCTTGTTTAGACTTTCCTTAGTGTCTGTCTCAGCAGAGTTCCTATCCTGTGTCTTCAGCCTGCTGACCTTCCTCCTGGCTATCTTTCTCATTTGACTTTGAAAAGTATTTGCAGATCTGAAAACTAGTTCTTCATCAAATCTGTCAAAGACCAACTCTTTGTGAAAAGTCAATATCCCAAAGCCCCATAGCTGAACCTGGAAAAAAAGTCAAACTACAGACCCTAGATGTTACCACTACACTAGTCATGCACTAGTCACTCTGATAAAAGTCTCCATGCTTCCCTTGATGACCCTCGAAATCTCCTCATTCTCAAGTAACATGAGGAAATTTTCTTTTCTCTTTTTCTTCTGTCACAACATAATTTGACTTTAGGAGTGTAAATGTTGGCAGATACATGCTGAGAAAATAGAAAGAGAAAATTCAAATAGATAGTAATAGGCAGGCTTGAAGCCATCTTCCTCTTACACAATTTTATTTTTTAAAATTGGCGAAAGTTGCCAGAAAACAGGTTATTGCTGAAGAAATATGTTCTGAAAAACAAAAATTGAACTGAGAAGACTGAGCTCTAATTCTAGTGGATATGATGTCTCTGATTCCATTAAGACATGCGCTACTTATTCCCTGCTACAGAATGAGAATTTCCGACACACACACGAGCACTGAGAGTCCCCTGTAAGCCATTGACATCGGCAAAATGACATCTCCACCAAGGAGGCCATGACAGCAGCCAGAAAACAATTCTGTTTCCTGTGAGTACGCACAAGTTTCAGAAGAGCCATTTATCATCGCTCCTAGTAGAAATTCATTTTCTTTCTTTTTTTTTTACTTTTTAAAACCAATCTTCATTGATAGCTGGTTAGAGAAGAGTCTGGCTGGTGGAGTGTTGGTGATGATCCTCCATCCACTGACACAATTTCTCTCACAATCCAAAGGGGCTAACACTGCAGTGAGATGGGACAGTTTTCCAGTGCCAAGTCTCCTGCAGTTAAAATGGGCCTGTCAAAGATTTTTCTTTCCTACTCCAAAAGTACCCCAGTACCTCCACCCAAACAGAGGGAGAAAATCAGAGTCCCCCTTCAGGGCAGTTGGCTAGAGAGTAGGCTAAGGGCTATGTCTAATTCTGCAGTATTCGTTGACTGAGGGCCCCTTTATTATCTGCTTTCCCTTTCTGTTCCAGGAGCTGGCTCCATTTTACAGAGCAAAGAACTGGTACACACTACTTGCCGCAGGCAGAGACCTGGTTTGTGGAAAACAGTAATAGTTAGAAGAAAGTGAGGGAAAGAATTTTCTCACACCATCATTAATAATCAGTATCTTACATACGAAAATGCCATTATTTTCATCAGGCTCCACCGAGGGTCTGTCATAAAGGTATGTCTCTTCTTTCTCCAGTCCCCAACTCTTGAAACCCTTCCATTGTGCACTCTGCACCCTACAGTCCATTAGCAGTAAAACCTCTATATTCTCAACTTTTCTGCAAACTCAGTAACAGAAACCTGGTTCTCCCCTGAGAATTCCGTTTCTACTGGAGTAGTCTCAAGTGGTCACTTCCATCTCTCTCATGCCTCCTAAACTCCTAGGCTTAAACACAGGGAAGGAATACTTCGTGTTCCACATTGCTGCTTTTGTTTGTTTGTTTGTTTGTTTGTTTGTTGTTTTGTTTTGAGACGGAGTCCCGCTCTGTCTCCCAGGCTGGAGTGTAGTGGCACGATCTCGGCCCACTGCAAGCTCCGCCTCCCGGGTTCACGCCATTCTCCTGCCTCAGCCTCCCGAGTAGCTGGGACTACAGGCGCCCCCCCAGCTTGCCCGGCTAATTTTTTTTCTTTGTATTTTTTTAGTAGAGACGGGGTTTCACTGTGTTAGCCAGGATGGTCTCGATCTGCTGACCTTGTGATCCACCCGCCTCGGCCTCCCAAAGTGCTGAGATTACAGGCGTGAGCCACCGCATCCGGCCCCACGTTGCTGCTTTTATACCATTCTCTCTCCCTTTCTCTAAAGTTTTCCAGCTTTGAATCTATATAACCAGTCTATCATCATCACTTCCTCTTTTTTTTCTGTAGACATCTATCAACTTCTTGGTCATTCGTCCTCATGTGTCAAAGATTTTAGCTCATGACTCACTGCCACTTTCTAACAATACGCTTGTTTTCATTCTCGGTAATTTCAATTCCATATTGATGTTACTTTCAACACTGCCCTCATTGCTCTTTGATCTTCTCCAGTGATTTTATTCTTTACTCTACCTCTAGCTGTCTTCCAAAGGTCAATCCCTAGTCCTTATTATTACCAAAATCTACAACCACCCATCATAGCAAATTTGAACCCTCTACTCAGACCTCCATCCACTCTCTTTCCAATCCACTCCCTATTGTGCCCATCTACAACAATCCTTCAGCCCCTCTATGGAATACAATCCATTAATTGTACCATCTGCTCACTGTCCCTCCCCACTTCATGTCCTCACTTCCTTGATTCAGTTTAAATGCCATGCTCTATCATTACGAAAACTCTCTTGCGTACACCCTCCACCCTCTTGCTTCTCTCTCTTATTATACTTGCTTAGAAAACTTTAGGTCTGGGAAAATACACCTCTTCTCCCACTGTGTGCCTGCACCCATGTAGCTGAACAAGGCTATAGAAAAATGCACTACCATGCTGATATGATTTGGCTCTGTGTCGCCACCCAAATCTCACCTCAAATTGTAATCCCCATAATCCACAGGTGTTGAGAGTGGGACCAGGTGGAAGTAATTGTATCACAGGAGTTGTTTCCCCCATGCTGTTCTCATGATAGTGAGTCTCACAAGATCTGATGGTTTTATAAGTGCCTGGCATTTCCCCTGCTTGCACTCATTATCTCACCTGCTGCCCCATGAAGAGGTGCCTTCTGCCATGATTGTAAGTTTCCAGAGGCCTCCTTAGCAATGTGGAACTATGAGTTAATTAAACCTCTTTTCTTTATAAATTACCCAGTCTCCAGTATTTCTTCATAGCAGCATGAGAACAGACTAATATAGTAAATTGGTACCAGGAGTAGTGGGGTGCTGCTGTAAAGATACCCAAAAATATTAAAATGACTTTGGAACTGGGTAACAGGCAGAGGTTCAAAGAGTATGGAGGGCTTAGAAGACAGGAAGATACAGGAAAGTTTGGAACTTCCTAGAGACTTGTGGAATGGTTTTGACCAAAATGCTGATAGTGATATGGACAATGCAGTCCAGGCTGAGGAGGTCTTAGATGGAGATGAGGAACTTTTGGGGAACTGGAGTAAAGGTGACTCTTGCTATGCTTTAGCAAAGAGACTGGTGGCCCCCTAGAGATCTGTGGAACTTTGAACTTGAGAGAGATGATTTAAGGTATCTGACAGAAGACATTTCTAGGTGACAAAGCATTCAAGAGGGAGCAGAACATAAAAGTTTGAAAAATTTGCAGCCTGATGATGGGCTAGAAAAGAGAAATCCATTTTCTGGGGGAGAAATTCAAGTCCACTACAGAAATTTACATAAGTAAAGAGGAGCCAAAATGTTAATCACCAAGACAATGGGGAAAATGTCTTCAGGACGTGTCAGAGACCTTTGTGGCAGCCCCTCCCATCACAGACTAGGAGGCCTAGGAAGGAAAAATGGTTTTGTGGGCCACCCCCAGGGCTCCCTGCTCTGTGCAGCCTCAGGACATGGTGCCCAGTGTCCCAACTGCTTCAGCTCCAGTCATGGCTAAGACAGGCCAAGGTACAGCTCAGGCCATTGCCTCAAAGGATGCAAACCCCAAGACTTGGTGGCTTCTATGTGGTGTTGAGCCTGTGGATGCAGAGAAGTCAAGAATTGAGGTTTAAGAACCTCCACCTAGATTTCAGAGGATACATGGAAATGCCTGGATGTCCAGGCAGAAGTTTGCTGCAGGGGTGTAGCCCTCATGGAGAACCTCTGCTAAGGCAGTGCAGAAGGGAAATGAGGGGTGGGAACCCCCACACAGAGTCCCCACTGGGGCACTACCTAGTGAAGCTGTGAGAAGAGGGTCACCATCCTCCAGACACCAGAATGGTAGATCCACCAACATCTTGCACTGTGGGCCTGGAAAAGCTGCAGACACTCAACACCAGACCTTGAAAGCAACCTGGAGGGAGGCTGTACCCTGCAAAGCCACAGAGGCAGAGCTGCCCAAGGCCATCAGAGCCTACCTCTTGCATCCTGGATGTGAGACATGGAGTCAAAGGAGATCATTTTGGAACTTTAAGGTTTAATGACTGCCCTATTGGATTTTGGAAATGCATGGGGCCTATAGACCCTTTGTTTTGGCCAATTTATCCCGTTTGGAATGGGTGTATTTACCCAATGCTGGTACCCTCATTGTACCTAGGAAGTAACTAACTTGCTTTTGATTTTATGGGCTCATAGATGAAAGGGACTTGCCTTGACTCAGAGGAGACTTTGGACTTGGACTTTTGGGTTAATGCTGTAATGAGTTAAGACTTTGGGGGACTGTTGGAAGGGCATGATTGTGTTTTGAAATGTGAGAACATGAGATTTGGGAGAGGCCAGGGGCAGAATAATATGATTTGGCTCTGTTCCCCACCCAAATCTCACCTTGCATTATAATCCCCACGTGTCAAGGGTGGGACCAGGTGGAGGTAATTGGATCATGGGGCAGTTTCCCCCATGCTGTTCTCATGATAGTGAGTAAGTGTCATGAGATCTGATGGTTTTATAAGCATCTGGAATTTCCCCTGCTTGCACTCATTCTCTCTTGTGCCACCCTGTGAATAGGTGCCTTCCACCATATTGTAAGTTTCCTGAGGCCTCCCCAGCCATGTGGAACTGTAAGTCAATTAAACCTCTTTTCTTTATAAATTACCCAGTCGTGGGTATTTCTTCATAGCAGTGTGAGAATGGACTAATATGCATGCTGACAGGAATCATTTTTCATTAATGACTTTGAATCTCAAACGAACCCAGTAATACTACTGCCTTTCCATGGTTCATTCACTTTCTTACTCTTCTAGATGACAATTTCATACTTCTCTCCTCTCTCCTGAGACCTCCCATGCTTCTTCCCACATCCTTATTCTCAAATGACAAATTGTATCATATTTCACTGAGAAAATAGAAACAATCAAAAGAGAAATTCTGCCAGTTCCCATTATCTCAATGCAAACTCACCAGCTTATGTACCATATACTCTTCCTTCCCTAGTGCTTCTGTAGATGGACCATCCAAATCTCTGCCTATGACTATCTCCATATATGCACTAGATTCTACTTTCATTATTTGATTACAGATATTCTCTCTTCTTTACTGCATCATTAATTTTTTCCTCTCTGTTGGATCATTCCAACAGCATTCAAACATGCTATTTTTCTAGTCAGCATTTGATCTGTCATTTCTCTGACCTATCCCAATTAATGAAAACTCTACCTTTTGAGTTGCTCCAGCAAAAAGCATGGTCATTCTTGACTTCTCTTTTTCTCACACCGTATATCCAGTCCATCAAGAAATCCCACTGACTCTACCTTCAAAAACTGGTTACTTCTCAGCATTTCTTCTATTATGCCCTGGTCTAAGCAAGCATTTAGTGTCTAGATTATTACCATGGCTTCCTAGCTGGCCTCCCTAATTTTATCCTTACCCTCCTACTATTCTCAGTGCAACAGCCGAAGTAATCCTTGTCCTGTAACCCCTCTACGCAAAGCTCTCCAATGACTTCCCATCTGACTCAGACCAAAAGCCTGAGTAAGTCCTTACAAAGACCTAAAGAGCCTTTGCTATTTGTTCCCCACTCTCCTGTTCCCACTTTGACTTTGCCTCCAATTCTGCCCTTCACTCACTTTGCTATAGCCATACTGACTTTCTTGTTTCTTGAAAATACCCAATACATCTCTTCATGAGGATTTTCTCACATGTTCTTTCCTCTGCTTGAAACGCTCTTTTTCCAATGGTCATGAAGCTCATCCTCTCCCCTCCTTTTAAAGTCTTTTCTCAAATGTTACTTTCTCAGGAACATTTTATTTGACCACTGTTCTTGAAATTGTCCTCTCCTCTGCTGCCGCCAAGGTTCTGCACCCTTCCCAGGAAGCTAAGTCCACATGGGGGTGAGGGGCTCGCCCACACCATGGCCTCAATCTCCCAGCTTGCCTGCATCTATTTGGTCTTCATTCTGTATGAGGATGAAGTGACTGTCAGGGAGGATAAGATCAATGACCTCATTAAAGCAGCTGGTGTAAATGTTAAATTTTTTTGGCCTGGCTTGTTTGCAAAGGCCCTGGTCAATGTCTGCATCAGGAGCCTCATCTGCACTGAAGGGGCCAGTGGACCTGCTCCAGCAGCTGGTGCTGCACCAGCAGGAGGTCCTGCCCCCTCCACCACCACTGCCTCAACGAAGGAGAATAAAGCAGAAGCAAATAAAGAATCTGAGGAGTATGTTGAGGACAAGAGCTTTGGTCTTTTACGACATGTTCAATAAAAAGCTGAATTCCGTTGGCTACAGTGGCTCAAGCCTGTAGTCCTAGCTACTCTGGAGGCTTGGGCAGGACGATCCCTTGAGCCCAGGAGTTTGAGGCTGCAGTGAACAAAGACTGTGCAACTGCACTCCAGCCTGGGTGACAGAGCAAGTCTCTAAAAAACAAGACAAAACAAAAATACAAAAAAACAACTAAACTCAGAAAAATAGTTTTAATTACACTCTGTCGGACACACTTTCTATTCTCCCTGTTTTGCTTGTCTTCATGGCACTTATCATCTTCTAATATCCCATATAATTAACTGTTTTATTGGTTGTTGTTGTATTTTTCCTGTTTGACACACAGACTCCTGAAAGTAAGCTCCACGAAGTAAGACTCTTGTTTGTTTGGTTGGTTCACAGCTATACACCCAGCACCTAGTAGAATGCCTGCCACATTGTAGATGCTTACATATTTGCTAAAGGAATGATTTTAACATCTTAACTATGTGCTCTGTATTATTTTGTACCTATTCAAGTGTGCAAGTCTAGCAGTATTGTAAGCCTCTTGATGGCCAGAATTATGCCACTTACTTTGCGGCTTCCCTCCACGGCACATATTATAAAGATCGGCTTCCACATTAAACGCCTGTTGAATTGAACTGCACAATAAATATCTTGATCAGCATTCAGCTGAGTCCTTCCCAAATTCCTAAGACAGATAATAAAATGGTTGTTGTTTTAAAACACTTTTTTAAAGGTTTTAAAACTTTTAGTTTCGGGGAATGGGGGGGTACATGTGCAAGTTTGTTATTTGGGTATATTGCATGACGCTGTGGTTTGGTCTTCTAATGATCCCATAGCCCAAGTAGCTGACACAGTGCCCAATAAGTAGATTTTCAACCCTTTCTTCCCTCCCTACCTCTCTCCTTTTGGAATCCTCAGAAAACAATAAGTTTCAGAGTCATCTATTACACAACAGAAGCCTAGTGAGACAATTTTATAGCATTGCTTTTGGAAATTATGGAAAATTCCCATATTATCAAGTTAGCTGTTCCATGTTAAGTTTTCTCCTAATCTAGTAATTTACTTACCAACAAAATGGCTTAACCAACTGCATATCTTTATTGGTTAAGTAGGCCATTTATGCAACAAGTGTAATAGATCCCAAAATGTACAAGAGCCCAACAACAATAAAAAAATTATCTTTTGCTCGCGTAACAGTACAGGGAACGTGGACAGTGTGAGGAGGTCTACCTCCATGCAGTCAAGTCTAATAGAACCTCTGTTTTCTTCAACATGTAGCTTCCAAAGTCACCCTAGAAGTTTTCTCCATCTTAACCAAACACAATTGGAAAGAACATGCAGGAGCACACATGGGAGGTTTTTGTGGGCCAGTCTTAGAAGTGGCCCATCACATCTACAAAAATTTCACTGGTAGAACTCAGTCACATGGCCACATCCACTGGGAAGCATAGTTTAGCTAAGTGCTCAGGAGGTAGTGTTGCCAGATTTAGGGAAAATACAAAATAAAACAAAATACCTTGTATTTATCTGGCTATTCTACAAGGAAAAAAAAAAAGAACATTTTGGTCAAACAGATAATATCCAAATAAGAATGTAGGAATGAGATCCCACTATATATTCTTAATATTTCCTGGCCCTTTGATGGCATCTATCTCAGAATGCACAAGACCAGTTTCTAACAACTCAAGATCAGTGTGATTACAGATGGCACTTACGAACTCACAGAAGTTTTCACTTATGAAAACACAGAGGTAAGAAACTACAGAGAAAGGGAAATAAAGACATCTCTAGTACTGCTAAAGATAATGGCCACATTTGGAAAGACCTTATAACTCATCTGTAAAAAAAAAAATCTAAAACTTCTAAAGTAGATTTATCCAATGACTATCTATTGGCCTCATTTACTTCTGTGGCAAAAAATGTTTGACCTTATATGTTGCTAACAGGAGATGGTGGAAAGGAGACAACATATTTTAGGAACCTTCTCATGACCTTCCGTCTGGAGATCATCAACCCTTCTTAGCTGTTTTCTCCCACTACCAAGTAGTCATTTTAACATAAGTTTACCTCCAGGAAAAACAGTTACTCTGACAATTTTTATTCAGGTATGTGCCACCAAGCCTACAAACGGACCCCAGGTAGGACCCTACTAACTAGGTGATCAGCCCAGGAAAAGCTGAGTATGATTGGCAGGGTGAGAGAAGTATTATTCTTCAGAGTGACACTGAAATTTTTTAATTTCCTAAAGATTTAGTCTCAGCTCTCAATTTAAAACATCTTAGAATGTTTTTAATTATTAGAAGAAATTTTAAGTATTAGGGAAGGGAGGTTGACTACTAGTAGTAGGAAAAATAAATTACTACCAAGAAGAGCCTGATTGCAGACATCACTCCAATACCTGGGCCAATGCCAGGTCAGTTGAGAACATGGGTGCTAAATTATATAGTTTCTGAACTCATCTAAACTTAACAATTCTAGAGAGTTAGCCTACTTATTAAGAAAGGTAGCACACAGTATGGTTTCTATTTTCATATCATTTTCCACGTTTCTCTGTTTTAGTATAAATCTATTTTTGCAGATAAAAACCCTAACTGTGATGTGAGACTATTCTTGGGATGCTCAATTTTCTCCTGCTCACATGGGACACACATTACCTTGTCCATTTGCCTCAAGAAATGTGCATCAGAAAGAGATGATGGCCAAGTGAAGGAGAAATCCAGTCCAAGCCAGAGATGTTGAAATCGATGGCTCACATGAAAAGATCCTCAACACCTCACTATAATTAAGTTTATCTGTGGGTCTCCCACAAGACTTTGCAAGAGCTCATCATCCTCTACATGTGAACTGATGAAAAGTGAAGCATAGAGGGATATCTTAACATTAAATACAAGTTGGAAGTCTTGCCAAAAATCAGAGATTACTCAGAGTTTCCATGGGTTTTGGTTGCTCCACTTTAAGAAATGCTCAAGCCCACCAAGTGAGGGTTTGCTATTTGATCCATTTGTCTTTCTAGGGCATATTTTAAAATAAAACTTCAATGCAAAAAAAAGTGTTCCATTAATAGCACAGTTTTAATAAATATTGCCTCTGAGAAAGTCCTTCATCTGTTTCCATATCCACATCATCACCTAGGAATGTTTGTTAGGCTCTATTTGCAAATGGTAGCCTGCTCCATGTGACTCAAAGAGAGCTGAATAAAATATACATGTGAGAATATACCACCTAAATCCTGCTACAGATCTACTCAAGAGAAAAAAAATACATATTTAAAATAGTTTGGTTGAGTTAAAATGCAACAGGGAATGAAAAGATGTTCAACATCATTAGTCACCAGGAAAAGCAAGTCAAAATCACAATGAGAAACTACTTCATATGCACTAGGATAACTAAAATTTTTTTTTTATATACTTTAAGTTGTAGGGTACATGTGCACATTGTGCAGGTTAGTTACATATGTATACATGTGCCATGCTGGTGCACTGCAAAATGGGAAATAAATGTTGGCAAAGATGTGGAGAAATTAGGACCATCACACATTGCTAGTGGGAATGTAAAATGGTGCTGTTACTGTGGAAAACAGTTGGTGGCTCCTCAATAAGTTAAACTAGAATTATTATATGACCTAGCAATTCCACTTGTAGGTATATACCCAAAGTAATTGAAAACAGGTATTTAAAAAAATCTTGTACACAAATATTTGTAGCAGCACTATTCACAATAGCCATAAGGTAGAAATAACCCAAATTTCCATCAACTGATAAAAGATAAACAAAATGTGGTACATCCACACGGTGGAATATTATTCAGCCAAAAAATGTGTTGGATGAAGCACCAACATGTTACAACATGGATGAACCTTGGAAACATTATGCTAGGTGAAAAAAGACAGACACAAAAGATCATATTTTGTATTATTCAATTTATATGAAACATCCAGAATAGATAAATCCCTAGAGACAAATCAGATTGGTGGTTACCAGAAATTGGATTGGGAGGAGAATGGGAAGCAACTACTTAATGTATATTGCATTTCCTTTTGGGGTGACGAAAATAATACGTCTTGGAGCTAGATAGTGATGATGGTTGCACAACTCAGTGAATTTACTAAATGCCACCGAATTGTATACTTTTAAATGATTCTATGTTATGTGAATGTTACCTGAATTTAAACAATCAACAGAGAGGGCCCATCTATACATATAAACCCTGTATCATCCACAGCCCTTGATCAGGGCTTGACAGCCTTGTTTTAAGGTTGGGATGTGGCACAGTTTTTCTTTGGTCATTGGAAGCCTGATTTCAGCCTTGCATGCCTGCAGCCTGGAGACTAGGGAAGAGAGCAGAGCTGGAAAAAAACATGACTTTGAATGGGCCATGTTCTCTTCTTTCTTCTGCAGGGAGCTAATAGTAGGTGCAGGTTGTGCTTTTCCCCCCACAGCCTTCAGACAATCCCAAGAGCTCCTACGAGTTATCAACTTATCCAAAGACCAAGAAGCCTTGGCCTCGCTGCAGAGCTCTGTTCTCTGGGCTGTGCCCCATGGGCTCAGAGCCAGTGCTTTCTGCATCCACAGCAGTGATTCTGAATAGTCCCACACCAGTATCATTTCCACTTATATTTGCCTAGAAATGTTTAGATGGTGTTACTTTAACTTTCCCTTTCATTACCACACCCTGAATCCTAGACTATTAATACTTATGCAAAGGTATTTGAGTGCTAAACACTATTTTTGTTTTGTTTTGTTTTTGTTTGTTTGTTTTCAAGCCCATGGCAGAAAAGGAACACTATTTTTAAGTTTTACAATAACCTGACAACCATATGAGGAAACTATCACCACCCTCACTCAACTTCTCTTTCTACTGAGCTCCAGAAGCATGGGTAGGACATGCATGTCTGGCATGCCATAGGCTCTTAATAAACATCTTCTAAAAAGCAGTCATTTTCTGTCTTGAAATTTTGAGATTGCATCTATGCACACATTAATCTTACACAAATCACTTACCTAAAGCATATGCTAAGCTCAGTCACTGTGTCCTCTTTGGCCTCAGTGGTACAGTATTTCAAACAGCACTGGAAGAATTCTCATAGAGACCACGCTATAGGCAGGCGTTGTTATTATATGTATTTTCTTCTCTCATTTAATAAAGTAGCATAAATACCTTTTTTGTTAACTGATTCATTTAATAAACACTTCTTGAGGGCCTTTAGAATACTGTGCCAAGCATTGGAGATAAAAAGAATAATAAACAAATACATAAACTCAAAAAATTTAAATACTTTTCTCTCTTTCTTTAAAAGTCTACTTCTAAACCTGGATGGACAATAACATCCCCAACAGGTCAGTAGGTTGGCACTTCAAGACCTAATTTCCAATGCAAAACTCTATTCTTCTGAACACCCTTTTTTTATTGTTCCTATCCAGTTCTAATTATTTATATATGTATTGTTCCATTTTGCATATGTGGTTGCATTACTTTGTGTAGATGGATGGATGGATGAATGGATGATTACACATAGATAATTACCTTCATATCTTTCCATGCATTTCATACATTGATATAGGAATACATATACACATACACACACACACACACACTACACACCTATTCATATCTTTCTTTGTAACTATATTATAGGCTATTGACGGAGCATTGGCTATGTCTTATAACTGTCACCACATTTTTTTATAGCCCACCCATCTTTGTTCCCCATGCTCACTCCTGGCATCCAGTATGCGCTACATGAAAGTAAGATCTCAAGAAGGGGTGGTGAACTAATCAGGAGGGAAGGAATTTACTTGAGTAACATAGTATTTCCCTTCTCTGTGAAAAGTAGCAGCTATAGAGCAACTTCTTACTCAACATTTGCAGAGCGCTTCAGGGCCTTTCAAATCCTTTTATCTAACTCCACTCTCACAACACTGCCAAGAAGGTAGAGTGATTTTCCCATTTCACCAATGATTAAAACTGAGACCCACATGAGGTAACTGGCTTGTCTAGCTAGTGACTTGTGCTAGATATTTTCTGCATCCCCCCAGAGCCACTCTCCAGCTTCTCCACCCTGCTCTCTTCCTCAGGAGCTGGCCTGCGTGGCCAACGTCAACAACTCCCTTCTCTCTGGCTTTCGGTAAGATGTGGCCAATATAAGGGTCTCCAATGGGAGAGTGGGAGGAGAGTGAAGTGGGTATGTATAACCCTGACTCCATCCCTGTTGGTTCACTGTAAGTTGACTGTGGCCTTAAGATGATGGCCACTGCTCCTCTCAGGTGACTTTCTCCAACTTCTACTCCCCCGTGCTCCAATAGCCACTCTCCCCACTCATGCTTCTTCAGCCAAGTAATGGCTCCCCACACTTGCTTTCTCTGAGACCCTGCACCATCCCTTGCTGGTTTCCCTGAACCCTGCTCACACCCTTGTGAATAGTCTCTCTACCCAGCACCCTTCAATTGCCTACTGTGAATATGCCATATGTCTTACTGGGTTCCTGGGTGATATATGTTAGTCCTGTTCCCACCTTCTAACTCTTGCTCAATCCTCTGAGCTCTAATTCTAAACAGTTGCTTCTCTTGATACCAAATCAAAGGAAAGAGCATCATCATATCACATCAAGCAGCTCCCACTGCCTGTTACCCGTGAGGACCTTCCAGGAGTGCAAAAGCTCCTCACATCCACACTGCTCGGCTCTGCTGGTAAGTTCTGGAGTACAAATGTCTGTACCTGCAGACAGCTGTAGCTTTCTCTCAGTAAACAAATTGGCCCCAGCCACAGAGACATTAGTGGAAACAAGACAGTGACTCATCAGAGAAGCTACAGTCACTTGACCCCCTGTGACTCAGACACATTGTGTTGTCAACAGGGCGCTGAGCTGAATAAAAGCTGAATAAACCAATGCTTTGCCTCACCCAGGCTCCTGGCAATCAATGAGTTAAAAAGCACTGAGAATATTAGTCTATTTGCTCCTCCCCTCAAATATCTCTCCTGTGTATCTTCCAACCTTTCTCTGTCATCCCTCCTCTTTCTTCCCCACCCACAAAAAAAAAAAAAAAAAAAAAAAAAAAAATTGTTGAAAATGAATCAGATACAGGACACAAGGGTTGCAATTCCAAGATAACAAGCACACGGCCACCAGCCAGCACTGCACTTTGCTTTAATCATTTAGTGGTGCTTGGTATCCACAATTCCAAAAGCCCTGCTTCTCCTGTCTTCCAATTTTAGTCTTAACAAAAGAACACAATTTGAAAAGCAAGTACCCTTAGCTGCCTGGCTTCTGATCCAGTCTCTCTTCCCTAATTATTTCCTTTCTTGGTTGCAGCTCCTTCAGCTTTTATAATTTTAAGACCTGTGCCTTTGGCATGGCCTTGCAAAACTTTGCATATATTAGCTAGATAACTTGTTGAGCATAACATGTTCAATAAAATAACAATAAGCAAGTACCAAGTGTTCAGCATGTACTAAGGCCTTTACTTAGGTTATCCCATTTAATTATTTTAATAACCATGGGAGACTGTGTGTGTGTGTGTGTGTGTGTGTGTATGTGTGTGTGTTTTACAAATGAGGACAGGCTCAGATGAGTTAAGTGATTTAGCTATGGCCATGCAGTTACAGTTAATGATGAAAAAAGAATATGAATTTGAATCCAAGTCTATCTATCCCTCGATCCCATACTTTTTACCATTTTCCTACTTCTGTATAGATTTAACTTTCAAAATACAGAGTTCTTCAACTTCAGACAAAAATTCTCAAGAGAAAGCAAAATATGCCATGTTAATTTTTGTAATTAAGTTTAGTACTCATTTATTGAGCACATACTAGGTACCAGGCCATGTGCAATATACCAGAGGCACAAAGGTGGAAAAGATGCCATCTCTGCTTTGAAAGAGCTCACGGTCTACGTATAGAAGAGACACAGCTTCTAAATTTCTTTTAAGTCCCCTGGTTTCCCTTCAGCCCTGGGATTATATAAAAATAATTTTTTGCCTTTGTTTGTGTCAACATCATAGCTGAAAGATTTCTACTTCTTACTCAGCAACTACAATTAAGACCAGAATAGATGAGCACATTTATGTGTATTTTAGAAAAAGGAAGAAAGGAAAAAGAAAGAAAAAAAAGAAGGGAAGGAGGGAGGGAGGAGGGGAAGGGAAGGGAAGGGAACAGGAGGGGAGGGGGGAGGGGAGGGAAGGGAAGGGAGTAGGGAGAAAAGGAAGAATCAGTACATTGGCCTGATTAGTGCTTAAGGAAACAAAGGAATAAATGCTTGAAATCGAAGCTGTCTCCAGACTTCCATGGTATAAGGTCCCTACACCTACATGGCAGGATTCATTCAATAAAAATTTCTTGAACATTTATTGTAAGCTATGAATAGAGGCAAAGCGTTCATAGTCAAATGGGTAGAAGGACAAGTTAATCAACAATTACAGCCCAATGTGAGAAAAATCACAGCAGCAGTTCTCATAACACCCCGTGAGAAAACAGGAGAGGAGAATCTAAAGCACACAGGATAGCAGAGAAAGTGAGGATACGGGAAGAAAGTGATATTTGAGCCAAGACCTGAGGTGAAGTGGGAGTTAGCCAAGAGAAAAAGTTGGGAGGAAAACTCCAGAAAGTACACGGGTTAAGCAAAAAAAAATGGGGGTAAAAGAACCCCAGGCCTTTTGGTGAGAACCATTGAACACTTGCCTGAAATTCACACCATTAAAGTCACCCCAAATTTTATGTTTTAATTTTTATATGTTTTATTTTATTTATTTAATAATTTTACTTTAAGTTCTGGGATACTTGTGCTGAACATGCAGGTTTGATACGTAGGTATACACGTGCCATGGTGGTTTGCTGCACCCATCAACCTTATTTTCATATTTTTAAATAGGTGATACAACCATGGCTCAAAAATTAAAACAATGTGAAAGAGAACCTACTGAAAAACCTTGTTACTGTGCCTATCTTCGTCCTCCCCATCCTCCCCAGCCCATGCACCTGTCCCCATCCCTTAAGTAACTATTATGAAATAGTCCTTTGTATGTCTTTCCACTGCTTCTTTATGCAAATACAAGTCAATACGACTATATATATGTACATAATTCAAGACTTTCTGAAAGCATATGTATTTTTTACTATGCTAAAGCATTGTATTACTTGGAGAAAGTAAAATACATATTTTAACGTTCAAAATAATGATTTTCTTGGATTGTTATTGTTGGTAGTCTTCATGGATGGAGTGCCCCCTACATACCATTACAGCTAAGGTCACAACTTCATTTTATAGATGAAGAGAAATGAGACTTAGAAACATCAAGTAACTTGTCAGGTGCAGACAGCTAGTGAGTGGCAGAACTGGGGTCAGCGGAGGGAGGTGGTGCCCCCTCCTCCAGAATCCTATTTCAGAGAAATGGCCCTACCATTCACCTAATCACTAGAGCCAGAAACCTGAGTCCTTCTCAGCTCACATGAGGTCAATCACCAAGTCCTATTGATCTGAGCCCATTATTATCTTTCAAATCCATTCCCTCCTCTCCACCCCATCATTGTCTCTCACCTGGTCAAGACCTAGATTTCTAACTGGTCTTTCTCCTCTAGACTGATGTTGCCTCCAATGTAGCCTCCATTCTGCTGCTGGAGTGATCTTTATAACACATAAATCTGATGGTATCTCTCTGCCTCAAAATCCTTCCAAGGCTCCCAGTTGCTAAGAGTATGAAACCTAACTCCTTTGCATGGCATAGTTGAGCCCCACTCACATTTTCTGACATTCCCACCACAAACCTAATGCTTCAGAAAAACCAAACCACTTCAAGTTTCTAGAATCCTCCAGATGTCTTCTGTTTTGGGTCTTTGCCCAGCCAAGTCCTCTGCCTAAACCACTCTTCTCACCATTGGCAAACTCCCCATCCTTCAGCTCACGCAGTATCTTTTCTGGAAGCCACCCACGTCTCCCCTAAGCAGAGTGGCACAGTCTTTGCCTGTGTTTTTGTTCATACCTGTACGAAAGCAGTCATTTTGTGGTCATGAATGGTTTTTGTGTGTTTCTCCACATTAATCTTCACATTATTTCAAACTAAGAACAACAGTAATTTACTTCTAATTTTATTTTATTTTATTTTTAGTGTAGTCAAATGAAGCAGTGGGAACAGAGCAGGAACAAAGGAACAAAGAAATCTGTTACTGGTTGTGATCAATTGGTTGTAAACACCACTGCATCACTGCATTGCACCACTACATCAGCCCCCTTTTTTTTTTTTTTTTTTTTTAGATGGAGTCTCACTCTGTCGCCCAGGCTGGAGTGCAGTGGCGCAATCTCAGCTCACTGCAACCTCCACCTTTCAGGTTCAAGTGATTCTCCTGCCTCAGCCTCCCAAGTAGCCGGGATTACAGGTGCACACCACCACTACTAATTTTTGTATTTTTAGTAGAGATGGGGTTTCACCTTGTTGGCCAGGCAGGTCTCGAACTCCTGACCTCAAGGAATCCTCCTACCTCAGCCTCCCAAAATGTTGGAATTACAGGCATGAGCCGCCACACCCGGCCTGCACCAGCCACTTCTAATTTTAGATTCACAGTGCCTAAGATGGTGCCTGTCACATAAAAAGGCTTCAGTATGTATTTTTAAGTGTTTGTTATATGAATAATTCCCAAACCCAGGCTCTTTTCATTCATTACCCAGACTGTCTCCCTCAGTAGTTCATTATTACCACAGGGGTGGTTTTACCTGGTACACAGATTTGAAGGAAATCTCTTGGACTATGGGCACATGATCCAATCTCAATAGAGAGCAGTAGTAGGACTGAAGAGTCTTGCAGAACACTGAATTCTTTTGAAGCCATGGTGAGCCTGCAGGAGGAGGAGGATCTGGTGACCCTGAAACAAGGAAACAAAGATCAAAAAGATAAATCTTACCTACTTTCTAATTTTACTTTTGGCAGGTCTAGAGTCAATCAGATGTATTTGAGGTTCAGGCTTAATAATCTTGAATACAAATCATGAGTTTATCAGTGTTATGCTACTACATGCAGCTAGGAAAGAAACTAAATATTAAGGGCTCATAATTCTGTAATAATTAGCACCATGACTCTTAGGAATAGAAAGAGAAATTCCTCTAATAATTGATTCTAAAACTTGGGTTAACGTAAGAATCATCTCAGCAGGTTTTTAAGTTTTCAAGGTCCCACCATAGAGCCACTGATTCAGGGGGGCCTGGAAGTTTTTTTTTTCCAACAAGCAACCCAAGTGATAATAATGTAAACAATGCTTAAAGTGGTCTCCAAAGCTTTTTTTTATTATACACCCCATATATTTAATTTTTTATTCATAAATTGTACTCTGTTTCTGTACCTATACATAGAACATCCTCAAAATTAAAATATTTAAAAGATAAAATGAAGATAAATCTAAATAGAATTTTTAATATTATCTTTCCACCCAACAACAGATCATCCCAAGTATGTATCAATGTGCATCCCAAGAGCAAGGCTGCCCCTCAATAAAATCAGCATCTATTTTAATGGTCTCAAGGGCCTCATTTAGGGACATGTCCAACTACACAGTTTTTTTAATCTGTTGAGGTTCTTCTGTGTACCAGGGACTGTGCTAGACCATTTCACTCTATATTATCTCATGTAATCCACCTAGTAACCCTGGAAGATAGGTATTATTAATAACAATTACATATTTGGAGACTGAAATTCAGTGAGATCCATGTAGGTTGCCTAATGTCTCATAGATAACAAATAATGAAAAAGGAATTTGAATCCAGGTTTCTAATGTTTTCCACTATATTATGTATATATGTCAGTTAAGAGTGTATTTAGCTGCAAGGGAACAGAAATTCAGTTACAATGATTTAACTAGATAGTGGTTTATTTTTTTCTGTAACAAAAAGTCCCCGTGTATGGAATCCAGGCTGGTAAAGAGGTTCTATAATAGCACCAGGTACACAGGTTTTTTCTCTCTTTCTGTCCTGCCATCTTTAGTAAGTAGTTTTTATCACAAAATAGATATTTCTACCTCCAGGCATCACAGCTCTATTCCTACAAGAAAATAAAAATGGGAGAAAGGACAAAAGACAAAAGATAAAAGCTAAAAAGGCCCTTACTCAGCCCCATTTAATAAGCTTTCCCAGGAGCCCCACCTGGTAACTTGATCTTGAATCTCATTGGCCAGAATTGTGCCACAAAGCCACCTATAGCCGCAAGCTGTGTACAAGCTGTGTACTGTAAGCTGGGCATAGTTGGGACAAAATTGGATTTCTCCTAATTAAGAAGCAGAGATTGAATTTAGTGGATGCAACCAGGAATATCTGCCACATTACTTCTGTCTTAACCCCAAAACTACCACTGCATTGTAGCTACTACAGAAACTAATACAGTCTTAGCATCCCAGGAAGAGAATCTTTTCAAGTCATGTAGTCCATATCCCCATCTAATGCTAGGATCCAGTATACTCTATCATGACCAAGAGATCATCCAGCATTTGCTCGAAACTCCTAGGATGGGAAAGCTTACAACTTTACTCTGAAATCTCTTCTACTTGTGAGAGGCTTTAATTGTTGGAATTTCTATTCTAGTAAAAATCACAATGTATCATATTTACATTTTTACACTGGCGTCTTAGGACCGGGGGCCGTTATTTATGCATCTCTGTACCCGGTACAGTTGTCATAAAGAGGTGACTCAAGAAAAGATTCGAGGAATAAATGGAGAAATCTTTCTTTTATACTGAGATTAAATGATTCTTGTAACCACTTAAAAAAAAAAAACCACCTCTTTTTTCTCTCCCAGGCCCATTCCATTCAACTGCACTGTCATGTTCAGTTAATAAGCAATATGAAGAGTGATATATTAGGGTCACATCCCAGGAGCTGGTCAGGATGTATAAGAGGCCCTGCAGAGCTCTGGAAATAAGCTCTGATCAGGAAGAAGTGAATGTGCTTTAGAGAACAGCTTGTGATCTGGACCCACACACCACTGAGAAGAAATGGGGTTCCTGGAGGGAAGACCCCAACCCAAAATTCACCACTCTTTTCCTCGTCTCTGCCAATCTGAGTTTCCATCACTGCTTGGTAAATTTTCCACTACAACACAGGGAATCAAGGAAAATGATGCACATGCATGTGCACGTGTGTGTGTGTGTGTGTGTGTGTGTGTGTGTGTTTTCAAACAATTTTCTCTCTGGGATTATGGCCCTTCCCACTCTTTCTCTTCCAAGAGCACAATCACTGCATCCTCTGGTGTGCTCATATGCATAAGTAGTTTTCACTCCAAAGTAAATGGAGGAGACAAACTAAGTGGAGATGTAAGTTCACAAGGTTCAAGTGATTGAAAGCTAAGATCTCCAGCTAGGCAGGACAAGATCTGATCTTATGATGACTTAACTTCTCTAAGCTCCTGTTTCCTCATCAGTGAAGCGGGAATAGCAATATCACCACCTCAAATGTTGTTGTGCAGATTAAATGAGATACAGCCTGTAAAACACTTACCACAATGTCTGGTACATACAGTGCTTGGTATCAGCCTATCATTGTCAACATCATTCTACTTAGCCCATGAGTTTGGCACAGGTTCTTCTCCTTTTGCAGGCTCTTTCCCTAGCCCTGACCTTCAAGATAATTCCTAGGCCAGGTGCAGTGGCTCATGCCTGTAATCCCAGCACTTTGAGAAGACAAGGCTGGAGAATCGCTTGAGGCCAGGAGTTTGAGACCAGCCTGAGTAACATAGCAAGACCCTGTCTTTACAAAAAACAAACAAAAAAATCTTTAATTAGCTGGGCGTGGTGGTGCCTGCCTGTAGTCCCAGCTATCCAGCAGGCTGAGGAGGGAGAATCTCTTTAGCCCAGAAGGTTGAGCCTGCATTGAGCTGTGATTACACCTCTGCACTCCAGCCTGAATAACAGAGTAAGACCCTGTCTCAAAAAAAAAAAAAAATTCACCCCACATGCCCAAGCCATATGTAGCTCCCTCAGTACTACAGGCCTATGGAAAAGGAAACCCTTTTTCTAACTGGGCTCCTTCTTTGCACCTGGCTCATAGACTTGCTAGTAATTCCCAGGTTTCCTTCCCAGAAATAGTCTCATCCACCTTTCTTGATAACAAACCAGCACAATTTGGATGCCCCCAAGTTAGCTCTCTTTTCATTTCCTTCCCTTTACTCTTTGCCTTTTTCAAATAGTAGTAACAAGCACATAAATCCTAAATCCTTCAATCCTTCTTCTTATTTTTTTTAAGAGACGGGGTCTCATTTTGTTGCCCAGACTGGAGGGTAGTAACTATTCACAGACATGATCATGGCACACACTACAGCCTCATATTCCTGGGCTCAAGAGATCATCTCACCTCAGCCGCTCAAACAGCTGGGACTATAGGCATGCACCACCACTCCTGGCTCCCCAAATCTTTCTTAATAAAAATAATTTTTGAAAACATTTTACAATACACGATCATTTATTAAACACTCCCACTTAATACATCTCATTTTAACTTTACAATAGCGTTGTGAAGGAATATTATTCCCATTTTGAAGATGAGAAAACAGATTCAGAGAGCTGACAACACCCACCCAAGGACCCAAAGGGAGTTAGAATGAATCTGAGACTCCATTTCTGATGCTCTGAAATTCGTGATTTGGTCTCTGCCACCTTGACTTAGCACATGAGTCACTATATGTTGAGCAACTGGGGAAGAGATACATTACCAACATTTCCTGTCATTCTAGATACAGGTGTGCTGGGACATAGGGAAGGATGCCTTCCATCCTCTCACTGTCTCTATGATAGGAGCTAGACATGCTGGTACAAGCCAATGGCACTGGAATAACCTGGCTTCTGCTGTCTACCATGACCACTAGAATTACCTCCAAAAGAATCTAAGCCATCTCACTCCATCAAATATTTATTGTATACCTAGAATGTATTCAACACCATAGAATATACTGTGATCTAAGACCTTGTCTAATGGCCCCCAAAAGCTTCCAATCTAGTCAGGGACTGAGACTAAGAATATAAAATAATACATAATTAAATTGGACAGAAGAGACCATAGATGCTGAAGTAGTTCAGAGAAAAGATAGATTCATGAGGTCTGAAATAATAAAGAGATTTTATGAAGGAAAAGCTTCAGCTAAAATGAGAGGATGCATCATGAAAGAAATGAGAACCTTATGGCTACTCATAGATCCCCCAGTGTATTTAGTGTACCAGGCACATTTACTCATAATCACTCAGAATCCCCAAAGCAACAACCCAGGAGTCCTCACTTAATAGGTAAAGAAATTGAAGGTCAGAGAGTTTAAGTAGTTTGCCCAAAGTCACAAGTCTTTTAAGTGATAAATCCAGAATTCAAAGTAAGCTTTATCTGATGCTAAAGTTGGTGCTTTTTCTGCTACCTTGCTGCTTACTACTGACAGGTAAATCCAAGAGCTAAAACAAATGTTATTGGTCCATAAAGAGCCTGTTGAGAGAAAGGGGTATAGTGAGAAGAGCACTGGAACTAGAATCAGCAGGCCAAATTTGTAATTAAGTTTTCATTTCTAGTGTATTTGGTAAGTCCTCCCTTGACTTTCCCTTGCCTTATCTGAGGTAAATGGAGAAAATGCTAGCATCTCTTTCAAATAACTATAATAACGATTAAATGATAAACATACAGATATAACTAAAACATTAAACACCCACTTTTACATGTGAATTTTAATAAAATAAAAATACAAATTAAAGTACTTATACATTTCACTGGATTTACCTAATCACATTCTATTAAATAACCACCATAGCATCTTCAAGACCTAGGTAGGTGTTAGTTAGAAAGGCTAGATAACCTTTTTGGCACTTCTAAAACTAACAGGGGCTCTTAAGCTATCAGGGTTATCAATCTCCCTCCAAAGCTGACCCTTCTAGGCCCCCATGTATTAGCTCTGAGTGTTCTAGCCTCAGACTGAGGAGTTAAGGAGTGGGACCTCCACCCAACAGGAAGCCAAAGACCACTTCTATAAGAGCACCAAGCTGAGTGCATGGCAAATGCTTCATAAATAGAGGGTAAACTGAACTGAATTCCGAAGGGTCCTGGATTTCCTAAAAGGCAGCCTCTAAGACTTACCATTTTGTGGAATCAAGCAACGGATGGAGATGCAACTATGCCTATAAGATACAGACACGTGTGTGGGATTGGGACAGAACTTTTCAATCTGGTCCCTCCCCTTTGTTCCATAGCCCACTGGACTACAAAGGACCTCCTAGGAAGAATGTGCTCAGCTTTCTTTGCAATGACTGGGCATGCCAGAAACAGAGGCTTTGAATCATCTCATCACCTGGTCAGCAGGAGCTATTTATGCCAGAAATGTCTTAGAAAGAAAAGTGTCCTTTTATTAATTTCATGGCTTTCTTGCTAACATTTACAGTCCAAAACAAGTACAATCTGAATTTCAGACTTAGGTTTCTGATTTGAGGAAAAGAACAAAGAAAGTACTGCCTTCAATTCACATAGCTATAATTAGTGCCTTGTTCCCCCCCAACAGTTCAATGTACTTGGTAGTTCTTCCTTTGTGAATTCTTATAAACTCAGAAATACTGTTAGGGCATAGGGGAGGGAGTCTCAAGAAAGCTAGAGATCCTGGTTGGGCTAGTGGGGCCAGACAACGGACCACTGATGCTAATGGGATTTCGCTGGCATGCAGGGATTGCAGAGGCCTGAGAACTCCTTCTGTGGTCATTGGGAGAAGGCAAGGAAGGAGACTGCACCTGACTTACTCTATAGCCAATTATGTATGCACTCATTTATTTATTCATTCACCTATCATTTATTGAGAACCTTTATTGCATGCCCGGCACTGCACTAAGCACTTGGGGGAGAAAGAAGTTTTAAAGAAGAACAACTTTATAGAATAGGGTTATCTTCTGAAAGAGAACGGGAAACCAGGCTGAAATTATGGGGCCTGTAAAAAGAGGAAGAAAAGACAGCCATGGCCTAAAGAGTAGCCCTGGGGCAGAGCAACTCAAAGTTCTCTTGGGTTCTGTGGCATAGAAAATTTACATGACTTAACTAAGATCATACAGATCTTTGAAGTCAGAGACTGGCCTAAAACCCAGCCTGAGTGCCTTTCAGATGACCCCATGAACCTAGTACAGTGAAAAGAACTCAGACCTCAGAAAGAAAAACGCCTTGATTTAAACTCTGCTTTTACCTTCAGTTACTTTAGAACTAAACCTCTCTGAGCTATAGTATCTCATGTAAAAAAGTGATAAAAAATACTTATTGTAAAATGAGGTTACTATAGGATTAAAATACATGCTGTGATTTCTGCTACAAGAAAGATGGAGTAGTAGAGTCCACATTTTCTTTCCCAGTTGATACAAGACAAAATACATGAAACAATGGTTTCTTTTTTTTTTTTTTTTTTTTTTTTTTCTGAGACAGAGTCTCATTCTGTAGCCCAGGCTGGAGTGCAGTGGTGCCATCACTGCTCACTGCAACCTCTGCCTCCCAGGTTCAAGTGATTCTCTGTCTCAGCCTCCCAAGTAGCTGAGATTACAGACAAGTGCCACCACGTCTGGCTAATTTTTGTATTTTTAGTAGAGACAGTGTTTCACCATGTTGGCCAGGCTGGTCTTGAACTCCTGACCTCAAGTGATCTGCCTGCCTCAGCCTCCCAAATTGCTGGGATCACAGGCGTGAGCCACCACGTCCAGCCTGAAACAATGGTTTTCAAGACATTGGACATCAGGCAATAAAAAACAATAATCCCTGAGAGAAGGGAAACAAGTGAGATGAGCCCTATGATTGAGACAAGTTCCTGCCTTGAGAGAGTTCCCAGGTCATGGCCCAAAGAGTGAAAACTGACATACAGCCTTAGAAGACTCCATGAGTTGTAAAGTCACAGCTGAAAGTCCAGAGAGACCTACCAATCTCTGCCTGAAAGAAAGAAAGAAAGAAAGAAAGAGGGAGAGAGGGAGGGAGAGAGAGGGAGGGAGAGAGAGAGAACGAAAGAGAAAGGAAGGGAAGGGAAGGGGAGAAAGGAAAGAAAGAAAAAGAGAAAGAGGAAGGAAGGAAGAAAGGAAGGAAGGAAGGGAGGGAGGGAGGGAGGGAGGGAAAGTAGTCAAGCAAAAAAGAGTATATACTATATGATTTCATTAATGTAAAATTCTAGAAAATGTAAACAAATTTGTAGTGACAGGAAGCCGACCACTGGTTGTCTAAGGACAAGACTTGGGGTGGGAAAAGTGGGATGAAGGAATTACAAGGAGCATAAGGTAACTTTGTGGAGTGATGGGCATGTATATACATATCATATATATATTCATCATATATATATATATTTTAGAGGCAGAGTCTCTCTGTCACCCAGGCTGGAGTGCAGTGGCACCATTATGGGTCACTGCAGCCTAAACTCCAGTGGCTCAAACAATCCTCCCACCTCAGCATCCCAAGCAGCTGGGACTACAGGTATGTGCCACCATGCCTGGCTAATCATTATCAAGATTCTGGTGATGGTTTCATGGGCATATACAAATATGAAAACTTATTAAGTGGTATGATTTAAACATGTGCAGTTTGTTATATGTCAGTCACACCTCAATAAAGCTGCTTTTAAAATTTCCTGATATTTCTACGGTACCTCTAACATAGTAAGTCCTTAGTAAATGTTAGTTCTCTTTCTTTTAACAACTATGCTTTACAACTAGGAACTAATAGGATCATAATTCCTGACTAAGGAACTCTTTTTCTCACCAGAAAAGTGTAGGAACTATTTTTGAAAGGCTGAACTGCTTGGTCATCTTTGCTTTCGGTTTTACTAAGGCTGGCAGCTCTCTGTACCAGCAACGCCCCCAAAGAGCCAGGCAAAGTGAGTGAGGTCAGCCTAGCTTTCCTTCTCTCCACCTTCACTCCTCAGAGCCATCACCTTGGCAACATAATCCAATTTGATGGCTTATCAAAATGCAAGGTTCTTGATGTTTGTACCCCCATTGCCCCAGCATAGTGTTTGGTGTGTGGCTAGAGCTTAACAAAGGATCAGGGAGAACGAGTGAAGGAAAAGAGGAAAGCTTCCATCCCTGTGCCTGTGTGCCTGCATGGTGACCTCCAGGTCTTCGTGTAGTGCAGGTCTCATCTAAGTCTCAATAAAGGAAATTATCTGCTCTGGCTGAGGCGCCAGACCACTGCAGCTCTGGGTCTTGATAACACCCACAGCTTTCACACCAATGCCTTTCCACAACTACTTCACTTATTGGGTCTACTGAGCACTCTGCTAGCACATCACAACCATTCTCGGTCCATCGATCTTGATTGGATAGCAAAACAGATTACATTTTAACATCTTCATGTTGCTAGGGTTCTCAACTTTTGCGTTCAAAGAGACAAGATGGTTATCATAGTGGCAAGCACTGAACTGGAAACCTAGAGACATGTAGCTAGTCCTGGCTCTGCCCTCTCATCAATGAATGACCTGGAATCAACCCAGTCTATACTTGTAACTCATTGGCCAGCCTTCCTTACCATAACTGTGCTATTCCAGGAGAGGCAAAATGTTTAAGAGTCACATCACCAGCCTTGGGTTGGGGTAAGTCCTAGATCTGCCACGTGATAACTAGAAAATGGGTTGAGTGGCCTAGCCCATCCAGAGGGCCCTTTGTAGGAAATTTTTCTGTGGTCCGTTTTTCAAATGGCCTGGGGCTTATTTATTCTCCTATAGGGAAGTAGATGCTGTGGTAGCCATGAGAAAGTAGCTCTTCTGGTAAGGAGAGTGCTAGGTATGCAAACATTCAGTCGGCGGTACCCCTGAAATTTAACTTGAAAATTGCACCTAAAGGCTTCTGCAAATTAATAGCATTCAATGGGGGCTCAGCCTTGTTTCTCTGCAGGACATGCTAATATAGGAGCCTTAAAAATTAATAAATTAATATAGTCTACATAACAGTCATACTTCATACGAAAAGCACCTGCCACACATTAATGAAGCTGTCCTTTCATTTTTCTTCATTAAGTATAAGGCTTATGAACAAGGACATTTATTACTTTATTCATTACAGTACTCCTAGTGTGATAGAAAGGTGCCTGATACATAGTAGGCACTCCAACAAATGTTTATTGAATAAAAGAATCATTTAATAAAGTCCTTATGAGTTGAATCTGTATGCAATGCTTTGTAGTATTAAATGTATTGTAACCTTCCTTAACCAAAATAACAGCAACTTCATTTCCCCTAACAACTTTCTTTAAATACCCTCACAATTTCCTTCTTCCTTCCTGGGTAGTCTATTAGCATCCTCAGAAGACTGGTAGAGATCCAAGCCTTATTTTTGAGAATAAAAGCTGGAAATCATTATTTCCAGCTTTTTTCAGAGTTATAGATTAAATCTCAACAGAACCCAGGTGGGCTATAGGATTTGTTGACATGCTGAAGGGGCCCTGCAGAGTGCTGTACCATGTTGTAGGCATAGTACTGGTTCAGCTGAGATTTAATCTACAACTCTGAAATAACTATTTCCAGCTTTTATGAGAATAAACAAAGAAGATGGGCTATAGGACTTGTTTATGTGCTGAAGGGGCCCTGCAGAGTATTGTACCATCTTGCCTAGATAAATAAAAGATATCACTATATTGATTAGGTGTTTGTTTTATGCCTTCATTAAAGAACCAATCTTGTTTTGCCACTCTTGGTTTGTAGATAGAAACCAAGTTTCTTGGTTTCATAAATAGAACGAATCTGACTAATTAAAACCCTTAGCTCCACAAAATATTGCAATCATTCACATTTCCATGAGAAAAGACATTTTGTTATTTATTTATTTATTTAAGAAATGTGTGTGCCTTTATTGGCTGAGCAGAATCCTTGAGGGTGGTGAAGCAGGAAGAGTGGGTGGCTCTGATGCCTGGCCGGGCAGTGCTTCATGAGCTTGTAGGTGATCGAGGTAATGGCCAATCCTCTCGGGCTTGCCCTCCACTTGGTTGAAGGCCTTGCCATTGTAGACGCCCACCATGCTACCCACCGTCTTGTCTCCCATCTTGGGCAGGATGATCATATCCTGCAGGTGCGCGTTCACCACCTCCAGCTTCTGCATAGGCAGTGCCCACTTCTTGCCCTTGCGCAGGCGCTTCAGCAGTGAGTGCTGCTTCTGCCACAGGCCACAGTGCAGCTTCATTCGCTGCTCGCATGACAAGTCCAGCAGTGGGTCGGGGTGCACGCCACAGGAGGTGAACTTGCAGAAGGTCTGCTTCTTCTGCTTTGCTGCTTTTTCTGCTCCACTTCTGCCATCTTGACTTTTTTTTTTAAAACAACATGCCTCAAAGATCTCCAGTGAAAGAAAAACCCAAACAGCCTCCCTTTTCAGTGCTAAAAGATAATATCCTATGGCAGCTATTTCTAGGCCTGTTTATTATCAGAATTGCTTGAGAGTTTTAAAAATGCAGATTCCTTGGCTCTACCTCTGTCCTACTCCATCACTCCCCCACCCCACCCCACACACACACACACCCAAGATTCTGACATAGTAGGTCTGGGATATGGTCCAGAATCAGTATATAGGAAATGGACCCCAGATGGTTTTGTTGTGCAACCAGATTTTGAAACCACCTTCTAAGCTGTGCTGCTATATAACAAAAAACGCCCAGAACTACTGACTACAAAACCAGGGACTCCTTTCCCCTTGTTCTAAAGAAGGGACTGTGTCTCCCAGCCTACCTGTCCTGCTAAATATGTAGGAGCTACAAACTCAAATGCCTGCAGGACCAGGCATGTAACATAAATGCAGGAAAGACACAGATGAGAGCAGTGGGGACTGTGGCAAACACCACCCATCCACAAGGCAAAGATGCTTGCCAGTTCCAGCCAAGTATGAACATGGGCCTGTCATCACAGGAGCTTCTAAATTCTCAAAAGAATCCAGAAATTTTATAATTTTGTATAAAACGATTTTCTAATCGATAGATTTTATTTAAAATGTCTGGTGAAGGTTAAACACATCTGGGGTAGCATGTGGCCCAGAGCCCATGCACTTTGGGAGGCCAAACTCCTCACACTACTGCCATCCACTCAAAGGGCAAGGAGCTAAGGTGTGGGCTAGTGTGAAGGTGGGAGGGGAATATACTCCAATTACCAAGTGACTGATGATGTTTGCATTTCAGAGCTAAGCCAGCAGTCATTAATGAGACTAGCATTAATGGTTCTCTGGTTCTGTGGGGTGGCACAAACAAGCCCTTTTCGGCTATATATTCATTCCCCAAGGCTGCTGAAACAAATTACCACGAACTTGATGGCTTAAGACAACTGACATTTATTCTCTCACGACTGTAAAGGCCAGAAGTCTGCAAAGTGTCAGGAGGTGGGTGCCTCTGGAGGCTCTGAGGGAGAATCATTCCTTGCCTCTTTCCTAGCTTCTGGTAGCTGCTAGCAATCCTTGCTGTTCTTTGGCTTGCGGGGATGTCTCGCCAATCTGCCTCTGTCTTCATATGTCCTTCTCCCGTCTCCCTTGTCTCATTTCCCCTTCCATTCTAAGTCCTTATCATTGGATTTAAGGTCCACTCCAATCCAATATAATCTCAGCATGAGATTCTTAATTACATCTGCAAAGGCCCTTTTTCCAAATAAGCTCACATTCATAGGTTCTGGAGTTTAAGACTTGGATATTTCTTTTTAGAGCCACTATTCAACCCACTACAGATAGGTTTGCATTAAAAAATCCATTATTTCAATCAAATTGTACTTCTACCAACATTTATCTACCAATTTACTACTATGATAAAAATGACTTACATCTTGGCAGAAAACTTGAAGACATACCAGCTCAGGCCCAGATGCATGTTGTTACATTTTTTTCTTCTTATGTGCTGCAAGCTTCATGTCTTACTAGCATTATTCCATTGCTGTATTTCCTGCCATTACTTCTAAAATCAGGGATGTAGGGGTAAAAGGATCTCTGCCTTATACAGGCTTCCACCATTGGAGAAAATGGTGCTGTCTCCATGTGCATGGGCAGGAAATAGGTGATGGTGGAAGAGCAGAGGGCACAGGGTACTAGGTGAAGCAAGAGAACAACAGGTAAAGTAGAAGTCTGTCTTCATTGACCAGAGAAAGACACAGGAAATACGGCTCAAGTGAAAGAGCCCCTGGAAGTGCCAGGTTCCCAAGAATTTTTTACAGCCACCCAAGCACTTAAATGTGATTTCTAGTGCCATCTAGTGGGAAGCACAGGAACCAAGTGAGACGTGGGCTAGAAAAACAAAACCATGAGTCCAGCCTTCAGTCACTTTAAGGGGACAGTTTTTATTGAGGCGGGATTTTTTTGTCTGCCTAGCGAGAGGATCTAAGGAGACTCTAAGCAAACATCTCACCATCTTGTATGCTGCCCTTACACTTTATGCACAGGTGGTTGCTGAAGTCATCCACGTGCTGTGTAATTTGTTCTCCCCAGCTAGTTGGTGAGCAGAAGCTATCTTTCCTCTTTTTATCAACACAAGCACAGTGTCTGGCACAGAACAACCTCTCCAAAAAAATGCCAATTGGGTATATAAAAAAGAAAAATCCAACTTAATGGTTTTTATTATCGACCATTTAGCTGTTAACAAATCTGCAGGAACCAAATGGCAAGACAAGCCACAAGAGGGAAACTGCATGACTTATGGTTTATTAGACTTTGAGCTTTATTAAGCAGTCCTTAGGAGGTACACTCAGGGCCCAATTATAGCAGGGAGTGAGGCTGCTGTGCCCCATGGAGGAAATCGTCCAATGCAACAAGCTGACTCCTCACACTACTGCCATCCACTCAAAGGGCAAAGAGCTAAGGTGTGGGCTAATGTGAAGGTGGGAGGGGAGTATGTTCCAATTACCAAGCGACTGCTGATGTTTGCATTTCAGAGCTAAGCCAGCAGTCATTAATGAGACTAGCTGGCAATTCCTTCCTCCTTACCTTGTTAACATATCCATCCACAGAACCTCTACTCCAGGGGTCCTCAATTTTGGCTGCAAAACAGCATCCATCACCTGGAAAGCTTTTTAAAAATTCTTATGCACAGGCTGCACCCCAGACCAATTAAATCAGAGTCTGTGGGGGTCAGGCCTAGGCATTTTTTTAAAGCTTCCCAGATATATTCAATTTCTATGGCTGCTGTAAAGTTACTACAAATTTAGCGGCTTAAAACAACACAAATTCTTATCTTATAGTTCCGTATCAGGAGTCCAAAATGGGTCTCACTGAGCTACATTGAAGATATTGGTAGAGTTGCACTCCCTGCTGGAAGCTCTAGGGAAGCTCTAGTTTTCTTACCTTCTCCAGCTTCTAGAGGCTGCCCATGTTCCTTAGCTAGTGGCCTATGGTCTTCAAAGCCAGCACTGACTGGTGAGTCTTCCTCACATTGCTTCACTCTTGACACTGACTCTTCTGCCTCCCTCTTCCACATTTTAAGACCCTTGAGATTACGTGGAGTCCACCCAGTGTCTGTATCTGATTACTCAAAATAATCTCCCTATTTTAAAGACAGCTCATTAGCAACACCAAATCCATCTGCTACATTAATTTCCCTTTGTTGTGTAGTGTAACGTAACATTCATAGGTTGCAAGGATTAGGACAGGGACATCTTTGGGAGAACATTATTCTGCTTACCATATCCAATGACTCCAATGTGCAGCTGAGAATAACTGCTGGTTCTGCCAGGCACTGTGGCTCGTATCTGTAATCCTAGCACTTTGGGAGGCCAAGGCAGGCAGATTGCTTGAGCTCAGCAGTTCGAGACCAGCCTGGACAACATGGTGAAACCCTGTCTCTACCAAAAACACAAAAATGAGCTGGGCATGGTGGTGTGCGCCTATAGTCCCAGCTACTCAGGAGGCTGAGGAAAGAGGATTGCTTGAGCCTGGGAGGCAGAGGTGGCAGTGAGCCAAAATCACACCACTTCACTCCATTCTGGACAACAGAGTGAGACCCTGTCTCAAAAAAAAAAAAAATAACTACTGGTCTACCCAATCCACAAGAAGACAGACTTAGAGAAGAGGCCCAGTTAGCAGGCAGCCATGACAGAAGACTGGAGGCACACACTGAAAAATTGGTGGGGGACAAGGGCAAAAAGGCAGAGAAGGGCAATAGGCAGCCTTACCAATTTTACATTGTCACAGAACTTGTTTAGGATGGGGGGAGGGGCGAGGGCACAAACTGTCATGTGATTTATTCTCATTCAGTTCTCTGATAGTCCTGGGAAGCTAAATTGTACACTATCCCAAGGATGATGGGACCATCCCCACTCAGCTGTAGCCATTAAAGAAAATTGAGGTCATAGATAAGACTTTTCCAGACTTTTGTAACTCATTGCTATCAGCTTGCTCCTTGTTTTGTACTCAGAAGCATGCCAGATTCTCAGGAATTCCATAGGCTATCTCCCCTATAATCTGTCTCTATGCAAAATAGATTATAACTTGAAAATGTATACTGATTGGCCAACATTTTAATGTCAACACACACACACACACACACACACACACGCACGAGACTTCTGGCTTCTCTTAAAGACCTAGCTATGCTAAGACAGTGCTCCTGCAAGACAGCTCAGCTGGGACAGCCGCTACCTTTAGAGGGGATATTTATTCTCTGGTTTGCCACAGTCTCATCCTAGCCTTTTTGTTTTATACCTGGCTCACTCACTCCACATATTTGTTACTTGCTTGGTCTGGTAGGCATTGAAGCTTCTAACCCTCCCCCCTCCTCTAGAGCGCTCACTCCTAAAGTTAGGCAAAATTCCCATAAGGAACCATTTGCTTGTCATTAATGCAAAAGTGAAAAGCTCTCCAGTGGAAAAGATGGGATTCAGGCCAATGGCTGTCTATACACACACAACTTTCCTCACAATCCAGCAAGCTCCAGAGGGGAGTCAGACTAGGGTTTGAGTAAGCAGGCTGCAGCCACCAAGTGTTCTGGTGAACACACTGGTCTTCATTGGTACAAATTTCATTTGTAGGAAATTAAGCCGAAAACTGCCTCACTTCTGTCCCTTGATCTTTCTCCAGCCTTCAGCACATAACCAATTTCCTTCTTCTTTAATACTTAAGTCTTGATAATCATCACCCATGAGTGTCTCTTCCCACCTCCAAATGTGGGAAGCGACATGTAAATCCATGCCTCTGTAGACCATTGCCCCTAAGATGTAACTGAGACCTTATTCTGATAATGCCTAGAGCTTGGCCATGCCACCCAAATGTGCTGCTCCAAACTCTGCATAGCATGAGGGTGATCTGACCAAGGACAGGCAGATGAGCTCCTCTGACTCAGACCTTGGGCCTCCATAACCCATCCTGACACTGCACAAGCTCAGAGAAAAAAAAAAATAGAGTGGCCAGGCACAGTGGCTCATGCCTGTAATCTCAACACTTTGGGAGGCCAAGGCAGGTGGATGTCTCTACAAAAAATGAGCCAGGTATGGTGGTACATGCTGTAGTCCCAGCTACCTGGAAGGCTGAGAGTTGGGATGATCATCTGAGCCCAAAAGGTCAAGGCTGCAGTGAGCCGTGATGGTGCCAATGCACTCCAGCCTGGGTGACAGAGACCTTGTCTCAAAAACAAGGAAGAAAAAAGAAAGGACTTGCCAAGTAAGGTCCTCTGGGGTACACAGACCTGACATGAGGGATAATCTTCCCGTTACGGGGTTCTAGGGGAAGATCCCCTCCTAAAGAAAGAGAACCAAGTATTTCTAATGGATAAGATCTAAAAACACTTCTCTGCACTCCCTCCTCTCCTTAACAGACTGACACTATTTTCTAAGGATGACAACCTAACTGAAATACAGACAGTCTCTGACTTACAATTTTTCAAGTTTACAATGGGTTATCAGGGTATTAAATGCATTTTCTACTTATGATGGATTTATCAGGGTATAACCCCATCGTAGGCTGAAGAGCATCTGTATGCTTCAACTGAAAGGTCAGGGTCCATTTTTAAAGGGCCTGTGGAAAGAAGAGCCAGGTGGTGAATGGTGACAATGCCTATTTTCCATGGCACTGCTCATTAAGTCAACCTCGGTATAATTAGGAAAGACAAAATTCAAGCCAGTCTTGGAATCATTGGTTTAATGGTTCTGAATAAATGGTTAAGATTGATGTTTCCAGCCAAGTGAGATTTGGGTTTAGATATAGTTTGGGCTTAAGTATCCTTTATCTCAGATTAAATGAGACAGTGCATGTATACCACTTAGAAGAATGCCTGGAACACATTAACTTTCATTACTAATGTTTTTGGTCATTCTTAAACATTTTCACTTCTGCCACCACCCTTTATGCAGTCTGGCACATTTATGCAGTTGAGCTGTCACTCAACGAATGTGAGTAAACAAACACTAGAGACTTTAGTCTGCCAGGTCTCTAACATGCAAAGCCATGGGGCCAGGTCCATACACTTCCTCCACTGAGAAAAAGACAAATGGCTTAGGCTACAAGGTTTGGGTCACCAAGGAAAGCTGTCAAATAATGAAGTGGGTGAGCAGATTCCTAAAAATTGGAACCATTTCAGCAGCAGTTTCATCCACAGGGAGACAGAGTAAATGCTCTCTCAAATCTGTCTCACATCTATAGAAACCTTACTCTATTTATAGTCTTTTGGCATCTTGCTCTGCTATCTCACTTGAGATCACTCCTATAGAACTAATAGAGGAATAAATCAAAAGCAAACCAGTATAAGTAGAGACGCAATAAAATTTGGGTGTCGTGAGTTCTGAGGGGTTTGCACACACTTGTTAAGGCATGCAGTGTGTGCTAGGGGCTTCAGCAGGGAACTCCACTCAAGGACATGGTGTAGGAAGCAAAGACAAACCAACCCAAGTGGTACTGAAGAGGACAAGATGGGAAGGACATTTTTATTTTCCCTAATCTTCCGGCAATCTCACCAAGCTGGAGGTCACATGTAGCTGAGTGTGAAGCCAAGAAAAATACGAAGCTTCAAAAGTACTGTGCGTTGTATTTCTTCATTCTCTGGCAGGCTGGGAGTCCAAGGTCAGTCTAGGCAGGAGGGCTGCTTGGCCTAAGCAGTCACACAATTTTCACCGTCTTGAGCATATCTGACAAGACATACGTGTCATCCCAACCCCTCCCAGGCTTCCTCAGGGTCTGCTCCAAAGCCTGGGCTGTTTCTAGGAGCTCTGGTGTGGCAAGTTTTTGCTCAGGGTGCAGCTGACAGAACAGGATCTCATTCACTTCACCCTCAATTCGCCGGACATATAGGAGGGGGAACACTGCCTTGAGCCCAGCCAGCACTGAGTCTTTTAGCCCCAAGTCTCGGCACACAAGGTTGAGAATAAAAACACCTATAGGGTAGGAAGAAAAGTCAGAATGACCTCACATCAGGAGACATATGAAAGACAAGGATCGGCTTTGAGGAAAATACCAATTCCTGTCCCAGGGAGACTGGTGGACTAAAACACACGGTGGTGATGAGTTTGCAGAGAATACACAGCATAGAAAGGCAGATGGAGAAAAGCATGGGGAGCATGTGAGCCATAAACAAACTCCAGCCTTATTTCTTGCTCTTCTGTGCTGCTCACATGTTATTTTACCATTCTCCAAGCCTCAGTTTCCCAAAGAATAGCTTTGAGAAAGAAGTGATTCCCAGCTGGGCACGGTGGCTCATGTCTATGATCCCATCACTTTGGGAGGCTGAGGCAGGCAGATCACTCGAAGTCAGGAGTTTGAGACCAGCCTGGCCAAAATGGTGAAACCCCAGCTCTACTAAAAATATAAAAATTAGCTGGGCATGGTGGTGGACGCCTGTAATCCCAGCTGCTAGGGAGGCTGAGGCAGGAGCTGCTAGTGGGGCTGAGGCAGGAGAATCTCTTGAACCCAGGAGGCAGAGGTTGCAGTGAGCCAAAATCCAGCCTGGGTGACAGAATGAGACTTTGTCTCAATCAATCAATAGAAAGTGATTCCCTACGAAAGTAAAATTTACCAACTCCACAGGGATATTACATTCTTGACATACACACCATAGAGTATTTATTAACCAGTGACAGGGCCAAGGTTATCTTGACTTCTGACAATTAAGATTCCAAATCAAGCCAGTTACCACAGTGCCTTACACCAAATCAAAAACACCTAGAGGGTTGTTAACATAGGGATTAAAGGCTCCAGTTTTGAGGTGACAAGGCACTGATTTTGAGCCCCAACTGTTACCTTGCGTCACCTTGGCAAATCTTCAACCTCAGTTTCCTCACCCAAAAAGTGGACTGCTATGAAGATTAAATAACACACTGCCTAGTAGAGCACGTGTAGGAAGCATCATGTAGTAGCTAGCATTACCATGCTGGTGGGAGTGTGAACTGCTACAACCACTTTGTAAAACTGTGTGGTAGCATCTACAAAAGCCAGAAACATACCCATAACCTATGATCCAGCAATTACAACCCTGTGTATATACCCAAGAGATCTGAAAACATAATTCATCAAAAGGCATATACTAGAATGTTAATGGCAGCACCACTTATCATAGACCCACACAGGAAACAAACCAAATACGAACAGTAGAATGGATAAGCGAATTCTGTTAAGTTATATGATATAACACAGCAATAAAAATAAGCCATGTAAACACAACACTGTGAATGAGTCTCACAAACATGTTGAGTGAAAGAAAATGGACACTTAAAGAGTACATTCAGCCAAGTTCAGTGGCTCATGCCTGTAATCCCAGCACTTTAGGAGGCCAAGGTAGGAGGATCGCTTGAGGCTAGGAGTTTGAGACCAGCCTGGGCAACATAGTGAGATCCTGTCTCTACAAAAAATAAAAATAAAAAAATTAGCCAGGCATGGTGGCATCCACCTGTAGTCCCAGCTACTCAGGTGACTGAGGTGGGAGGATTCCTTAAGACCAGGAGTTTGAGGCTACAGTGAGCCATGATCAGGCCACTGCACTCCAGCCTGGGAAACAAAGTGAAACCCTGTCTCAAAAAAAAAAAAAGGGAACATTCCAACATTCCATATGATTCCATTTATACAAAGAACAAGAACAGGCAAAATTAAGCTGGGTGGACAGATGTTAAGATAGTGATTACTCTTGCGAGGACAAGTTACTGAAAGGGGATAAGAGATACGACTTTCTGGCAAGCTGGAAATTTTCTGTGTCTAGTGCTAGTAAATGGGTGTATTAAATTTGGAAAAACTGATCGAGCTGGCACTTCTGTGCATTTTTCATTAAAAAGATAATTTTTGTTAATGGTCCCTTCTCTCCTCCCTCTCCCACCTTTTGTTCTCCATACCTTCAGGAGTCAAGATGCTTTTAACCTTCTGTAGAAAAGATTGCTCCACAAATGCTGGGGGCGGACAACTCATTCCCAGTGTTGGATCCTTACTGTCAACATCAAACATTATGACATCGTAGCAAGGCCGTGCTGGGAAAAAGAAGGAAACAAGTCCTTGTCTTTGCTGGATAAAATAATACCATTTACATTCCAACACTATACCTCCTCTTTACCAGTGGTGGGCATGGTGACTAAGTTAGAAGGATGACACGGAGGATGTGGTTTGCCTGTAAGGGCACTGATGTCATGGCCCAGGGGAGTCCTTGTCATCAGGGTTCAGAGTGTCCCACAGTAAAGATGGAACCTTCTTCCACATTTAAAAGCACCTTCCAAAGGCAAAAACATTACTGGGGTCCATTTTAGCATGAATATTTCTCGGTTAAGAGTCTATCAACACCAGTGGCTTTTGACTATGGCAGAACATTACAATCACCTTGGGAAGCTTCTAATGTGGAATACACTCCAACCAACAGAATAAAATATCCTGGGGTAGTAGGGGGCAGATGGGAGGAGAGATGGGAAGCCTCTGGTATTTTTCTTGAGCTTTCCAGGTAATTCTAAATACAGTCAGAGTTGAGAACCACTGATCTAGACAAAGCAGCTGACTAAGCCTTTAAGGGTTGACCCAGCAAATGGTAACTTTTAACTCTGAAAACAGCACATTTTGCCTCATAGGAGAAAATGTTCTGAAATTTCAGTTAGTGTTATCTTTGCAGTTCCATGAACAAGAGCTGACTCAAGAAAGAAATGATTTTGCTAAATGGGTGAGAAAGAACTGATGAAGAATTGGATCTGCTCCTTACTATAATGTTAAATTGTTTTTATAAGGGGTAGGTCTGCAATGCCACTGACAGGTTTTTAGAAAATTTTGAGACTGTGGTCGTAATTATTCAATAATTAATAAGTATTTAATTAGGACTGCTGCATGCTTATCATTGTTCATAGCACAGATCTGATTTTGGTTTCTTACAAAGAGAACATGTTGGCTCATCAAAGTCCAAGGAAAACAATAGCCTGCATTTGCAGCCTTGAGCCCTCCAGTAATCTGAAACATTTTGGTGTTACAGAAGATGGGCAGAGCCATTGAAAACTGATCTATAGATAACAACAGCAGTAACATCATGGATTAAGTACTTACCATGTGCATGGCACTGTTGTAAATACTTCACCATATTAGCTGTCTGGGCTTGGGCACCTAAACTAACCCTAGCCTCAGAGAGGGAACCTATGAAACTGTTACAATTCAATTCAGTTTGCAATTAAAATTAAGATAGCATCTGTTCAATACTTGTCCCAGGCCTCCTAGTTTGCCACACCCTTACTGGAAAATATTCTAATCTAGTGAGACCAGAGTATCTGTTATGGGATGAGCAGACCAGCAGTCCTGAACAGAACTGAACCAACCTAACTGCCTTCTCCCCGAAGGACTCGAGCTCCAGAAAGTACTAAACTCACCAGCAGCCTATCTGTATAATAGCAGAGTTACTGTCCCTAGTATTTTGCAGAAAATTATTATGCTTATGGTTTTTGTCCTAAATCTGGGATGCAAATTACTAGAGCAAATGGAACCTTAATTCTAGTTGCAGAAGGCCTATCAAAATTCCCACAGAGTACCATCTGCATCAAGGTTTCTCCACCTCAGCACCGTGGAAATTCTGGGCCAGATAATTCTGTCATCAGTGCCCGTCCTGAACATTGTAAGATGTTTACTAGCATCCTAGACCTCTACCGGTTAGATGTCAGTAGCAACATCCCCCACCCCAATTTGTGACAATGAAAAATTGTCTCCATACATTACCAAATGTCGGACCCTGAGGTTGTATACCACTGATCTTACATGAATACTGTTTTGCTCTATTTCTGGCTTTACCTCCAGTTGAAATATTTACAAAAACACCTCCCAACACACATTCCACCTTTTCTTCTCTGTTTCTTTGCCCAGTTAGACTTCAGGTTTCTTAAGATGGTGAGGAAATGACAAGGTTACAGGTCAGAAAAAAGCCCACTGGTCTGTTAGCACCATAAGGGCAGGAATGGCCTGTTTTACTTATTGCTATACATTCACACCTAACACAGTGCTAAGCATATAGCTGGTACTCTAGTGAATAAGTATATCAACAAATGAACAGGCTGAAGACTGGAACGATACTCATGCCACTCTCTTAGAGATAAACTGTAGAGGCCCTTGCGGGCCTGACAATGTCGGATCAATCATCCCTCAACACCCCTTCAAATGCTCCAAGAGCAGTACCTTCTCCTCCTCCTGCCAGGCTGGCGATATAGTCCAGGCCATCTGCAATGTGGACCTTCATTCGGTCACTCTGGGAGAAGCCAAACCACTGGGTGGCCACTTCCAACATGGAGGGATCGATCTCCACAGCATCAATGCAGGACTTTGGAAAATGATCGTGGACAAAGAGGGGGAGGCTGCCCCCGCCCAGGCCTACCACCAACAATGCCAGTGGGATCTCTGTAAGAAAAGAATAGAGCATCACATTGCCATCTGTTCACTGGAAAATTCTGTACCAGCCTCAGGGAAGGCAAAAGGGAAAGTCAGCTCACTGTCTCCATTCAGGGGATACAAGATTTAGAGGTCTCCCTGTCTCATTTCAGAAATCTAGGAGTGAATTTGACATCTGATAACTGAATCTTGGATTCATGATGACTAGATCCAGAAGATGAACTAGTGTGTTATTATTATTGTCTCTTAAAGATCTCAAAGTGGCCAGGGGCAGTGGCTCACACCTGTAATTCCAGCACTTTGGGAGGCCGAGGTGGGCAGATTACTTGAGCTCAGGAGTTCGAGACCAGCCTGGGCAACATGGCAAAATCCTGTCTATAGAAAGTAGAAAAATTAACTGGGCATGGTGACACACACCTGTGGTACCAGCTACACGGTAAGCTGACGTGGGAGCCTAAGGAGGTCAAGGCTGCAGTAAGCTGCGATCATACCACTGCACTCCAGCCTGGGCAAAAGTGAATCCCTGTCTCAAAAAAAAAGACTTCCTCACTATAAGAATTATTAGACCCTCTCTAGGAAAGGGAAGAAGAGTGGCCAAGCAATCTTGCTCATGATTACAAGGCAGCAGAGGTGCAATGTCCCTTGCCCTTGACTCAAAAGGCCACACCATCTTCTCAGACACCCTCACCAAGTAAGGGTAAGCCATTCAAGTTCCATAAATCACAGGAAAACAAAGGCCCAACTCCTACTCCTAAGCACAGAGCACAGCCACCACAGGGGGATCAAAGGAAGACAACAAAAGTCACCCGAAGGAGACAGACCCTGAGAATTAAATCTAAGAACTGAGATTCTAGTGACATACATCAACACTAAGATAGGACAAAAGTATAGGGTATTCCAAGAAGGCACATTCAGGGACTTCAGGTGAAAACGGTTACAATCACAGACAAAACATGAACATTTTTACTAATGCAGTCAGATCCAAACCTGCTATTAGCGATAAGGCTATGACTGCATTAACTATAATATGAATCTTTTCAGAAAGTAGAAATTCAAGATAGAATTGCATCTTTTGTTCAAATAATGCATTACAGAAAAGCTGAACAATTAAAATCTGTGTATTTTTACATATCTCATTGAATACATGATATACCTTAATTTTAAAAAGAAATGAACAGAAAAAATACCACTTAGACTCTAACATATTTCAATACAATTTCAATATAACAGGTTGAGTTTGAGGCAACAGTTAATTAGAATGCTCATTAACTTATAATATGGTTGAGATGAAGAAAGATACATTGTCAGCTTGTAATTGCTATTCTTCAACTACAATGCAAGTGACACCAATTGTTTAGGTCTGTAATCTTTATGCTCCCTTCTGTGGAAGGCAGTGGCATCTCTCTCACCTAGGAGTAGCTCTGGGTTTCTCAGCAGGGCAAGGCCAGCAATCATGGCTTTGTGGTGTTCACAACACAGGTAACTCTTATCAATGGACTGCCCCGGGGCTGCAGGGAGGTCCTCCGCATCAGCAGGCCGCTGCTTCTTCCTGTCCTTTTTCCGCTTCTTCTGGGCTAAACAAGAGATATGAAGTCCTATGCTTAGTACACTAGTCCTCAGGAAGCAAGGGTTACTGGCAGCAGTGTGCTCCAGATGGCTTGAACACTCAAAAGACCCAATCGTTAAAATTTTGCAAACTGGTTGACATCATGTTGATAGCTTGCAACTGGCCATAGTGAAATCATCTGGATGTTTGTCCCCTACAAATCTCATGTTGAAATGTGATCCCCAATGTCGGAGCCACCATGCTGGTCACGGGGGCAGATCCCTCATGAATGGCTGGGTGCCTTCCCCATGGTATTGAGTGAGTTCTCACTCTAGAGCTGTTGTTGAAAAAAGCCTGGCATCTCTTTTGCTCCCTCTCTTGCTATGTGATGTACCTGGTCTCCCTTCACCTTCTGTGATAATTGTAAGCTTCCTGAAGCCTCACCAAATGCAGAAGTTGGTACCATGCTTCTTGTACAGTCTGCAGAACCATAAGCCAAAATAAACGTCTTTTCTTTACAAATTATCCAGTCTCAGGTATTCCTTTATAAGCAACGTAAAACAAACAAATACAGTGGTGGTATTTATACTAGAGAACTGATAAATACTATAAATTAGGATGTGCCCCCCCACCCCGCCCCACAAAGAGATAGTCATTAAACATTTAACATATACAATGGATACAAGGAAGCTGGAAAAGGAAATGGCAAATGCACACTCAAAAACCTAGGAAAACTCAACTGAGGAGCCCTGGTACCTCCCGTCTAAGAAATGTAAGGCCACTAACAGGAGAAAAGATTACTCATAAAGTCTTTTAAAGAAAGGTAAAGTTACTAATCACCCACTATGTGCCAATTACTATACCGTAACTTTTATTTTTCTAGCTCTTCTAACAACCTTATCATTCCAATTCTTGGCACATGAACACACTGAGCCACTGAAGTGTTAAGTAAATAGGGAATCAGATGATGGTAGAGATAGGAGTTGATCCTCGGACTGCCTGTCTCCATCACCTATCATCTTTCTGCTATGCCACACAGGTAGCACTACCAACCTTTGCTGAAGAAGGAAATCACAAGTATTCAAAAAAGGAAATAAATCCTAAAAAGCCACTCCACTTTCCCTCTCACCACTCCCTTCCCTGCTCCAGGGTATCATACTAAACAGATGGCTGTGTCTTCATAGGGATCAGCTGCATTCCCCAGCAGTAAAAGGTATTGATGAGTGGAGTCGGGGTGCTTTTCTGATATATTAAATCACTTTTTAATATGCTCTCCTTCTTGCTCACCAATACTCCCATGAGGGAGAACGTTCTTTCCATGAGAACAAAGTGCTACCAAGAAATCAAGGAACATGACAATGGTGAAAAAACCTGAAACCCAAACTGAAAGGGGCAAAATGTTCTTTTAAGCAATTTTACTGAGATTTTAGTGAGATGAAACTGGACCAACCTGCAGCCACAGTGACCAAACAATAGGGCAGAAACCCAACAATCTTGGGTGCTCTTGGCCAGGGAAAACCCCTAAAGAAAAATACCATTTCGCTGGGTAACTTGATTCTAGGCTTAGAGCCAGTCTATGACCTCAAGCATCTGAATTCTCTGTCTCCACCCTCCTCCCAGATGGCCTTGCTATGAGGGCAGGCCAGTCAGGCAAAGGGAACAACTGGGAATCAGGAGAGCCATTTCAGCTTCCATCCTTGAATCTGCGCCTCGGACAGGGAAGATGCACTGGAGACGGAGAGGTGAGGGGCATTCACTTTTCGCGGTCTATATTTGACTTTTGAAGTGATTTCAATGAGCAAGTATCACTTTTAAAATACAAACTAACACAGGTAAAACAAACTATTGATTCCCCATCAGGGGGAGTTTCTGAGTGACAGCTGGGAGACCACTTAAAGGGATCCTAGAAGAGATGGTTTAGATCTACACTGTCCAATACTAGCCACTAGCCCCCTGTGGCTGTTGAAATATAAATGTAAATTAATTAGAATTAAAGAAAATTAAAATTCAGTTCCTCAGTTACACTAGCCACATTCCAAACGCTCAGCACTACATATGGCTAGTCGCGACCACATTAGAAACTCAGGGACTAAACATCTCCTTCATCACAGGCAGTTTTACTGAACAGTGCTATACTAAATGGCCTCTAAGTCACCCGCCAATCCAAAACCCTCTGAAACAGGTGAGTCACACTATGGAGGGCAGGGCTCACCTGCAACTTCCATGGTTCTGGCTCACCTCACAGAGGCCTATTGAAACAATACACAGATGTACATGGAGCACCTGCAAAACAGATGCCTTTAAACCGAAGACATTAATGTGATTATCACATGTATTTGGTTTCACTACTCACGCCCCCATCACTTCAGAGCCAGGCTCTGCTCAAGAACAGAATGTACTCTGCTTATAGCTACTCACACCCTAAGAGTCCAGATGGTTAAGAACCTACAGACACCCAGGTCCATCCTACATCTCGGCCAAGCTCCCAGGAAATCTAGTCCATGCCACGGCCACTTGGGTCCCACCACCGTGCCTATGACACCTCACCTTTGTGAGACACATCCTTCAGCAACCTGGCTTCGGACTGCACCACATTCCTGTTGCTGAGGAAGATCAGTCGACGGAAGTATCGCTTGTCATCCCCTTGCACGTCCTCAATGACATAGTCACCGCTCAAGGGGCTGCAGTCTTGGTGCTGAACGGTCCGGACCCCAATGTCCCCACCCACAGACAGAAAGGGGACCTGAAGGTACAACCAGAGATGTGGTCAAAACAGCAGCTCATTTAAGAAATAAGAGAAATTATAACCCCTTCCCTTTTGTGTGTATATATCCCCATACCACGGTTCTAGACAACAACTACTCCACAGATTTGCCATTCTATTAAAGTACTTTTCTGGAGCCTTTGAACTCATCTCAAAGGTTTAATTCATCTTTTGAAAATCAACTGAACACATAAAGATCTCCCAAACAACTAGTGAGATGCAGCTGATTCTCCCCAAGTTCTTTTAGGGGTTTTTCTCATCAGTAACCCCTAAAAGAACTCTCAATAGTCCAGGATAACAAAAGCTAGAGGGAACCCTCAGGAAGGGGCTGTGATTATGAGAAGGAATCTACACAAGAATAAAGATAACAAAATCCATGGGAGAAACAACCACTCCAAATCTAGAGAGATATTCCTTTCCCCTAATTATTCTCATCTATTTTCCCCCCACTTTTCTGAACCTTAGGAGAAAAATATACTTTCCCCCTAAACTTTCCCACTCCTTCCCCCTATCTTTATTTCTTTTTTTAAAGACCTATAAGACTATTTAATAATCACCAGTATCTCCTGACCCTGCAGACTCAGGCACTGGTGAGAGGTCACAAATGAAGCTCCTCAGAGGATCTGGGCTTCCTTGAAATAGGGGTCACCAACCCCAAAGTTGGCCAGGAAGAATCAAACATACATTCATCCGTAAACACGAGTCAGCCTAGTGGGCAAAACCACAGGCCAGGAACCCAGGAGCCTGGGTTCTTTTTTTTCAGATCTGTTATTATTTGCACCAAGCCTCTAGATACCTTTGCTTTCCCACCTATCAAGAAGGATCAAAGCTTGGGCAACATAGGGAGACCCTGTCTCTACAAAAAATGTAAAAAAAAAAAAACTAGCCAGGTATGGTGGCTTGCACCTATAGTCCCAGCTACTACCAAAGGCTGAGGTGGGAGGATGGTTTGAACCCAGGAGGTTGAGGCTGAGGCTGCAGTGAGCCGTGATCACACCACTGAACTCCAGTCCAGCCTGGGCAACAGAGCAAGACCCTATCTCAAAAAAGAAAAAAAAGGATCAACTCCTCATCATGAAGTTCTTTTAGTAAAATCACTTGTTCGTTACCCATGGTGACCAGGATAGCACAAGACAGTTGGTGTTAACTGATAATACCATACCACCACTTAGGCAAAAACCTTCGGTTTCCTTCCCAGTAAAACACCTGACCAGCAATGCGAATACCTGGATAACTGTGCTGAGCTGTTTTGGCTCTCTCCCATTTATACCCTCAGATAATGATAGTTCTAAGAAGCAAAATGACCAAGAAAGTCCAGTGTGGAAGGAGAAACCCACAGTCAGAGCAACTCAAATTAGGAAGAACTGGAGCCCACAATGAGTAGAGCATTTCCATCCTGCCATGTCTATGGACTCTGAGAGGCTCCCCCAGACACAGATGCTACTGTGCTCACTTTCCTCTCATTGCCTGGGACAAAGGACAGTTTCCCTGCCATTTAACCCTTAGCTGCTGATACCCCTCCAGGATTAGATGAAGAGTCATAGACTCTAGTCCTAGCTCCTGCCAAGGCTCCCTCTGCCTCCCTGGCTGCTAACATGACTTCAGAGACCCATGAAAGCCGTACGAAAGCTTTGTTACCTGCTGCTGGGTGGGCATCCCAGCTGGGGCCAGCTCCATGACTCTAGCCGACAGCTCAGCTTGGATGTGGTCCATGCTTTCATACTGCTGACCTCGGTGAAGGGCCACTGTAATCAACCTCCTGAAGCCAGCACTGGCCGCCAGCTGTTTCCGGCCCTCATCCATGCCAAAGAGCCACTCGGTCTCCCGGCCCTGAGGGACTAGAAAAAACAACTTGGTTACAGGGAGTCCTGGAAAGTGATCAAGCCCACAACCAATATGGCCCAAATGGCAGGGAGCCAGTCCCTGTCCAAGACCAGCATCTTCCCCAACTGTGACCCACTGAGGAGCTAACAATTCTCTAGTTCACAACACCTAGGGCAAAGCAGCCCATCAGACATAAGGCAGGACCAAGGGTGGAGAAGAAGTGTGGGCATGTCTGTAGGGGAAGGAGGCAGGCACCTACCACAAGAAAAACAGCAGTAATGCCAACACAAATAAGCCATGCCAGGCATGACTCCAAGCTGTTGACAAATATATATTAATGGAATCCTCCAACAGTCCAAGATGCAGGTAGTAGTATTATTCCCATTTTTACATATGAGGAAACTGAGAAACAGAAGTTACACTATTTGCCCAACTTCGCACAATAAGTAAATGGTGAAGCCGGGACTCAAACCCAGGCAGTCTAGCCCCAGACTCTACCCACGCTTGTATTCACTGCACTATTTATTTCCACACATGGACAGACAGAATTATAGAATACTTGAAAAACTAGCTCAGTCACCAGGAAACAAATTACCGTAACACCAAGACCATAAACACTTTGCATTTGTCTACAATGTTCTACTTTTGAAAGCATTTCCTCCTACTATCTTTTTTATCCTTATTAAGATAAATCTGATATAACTTACTGCTTTCAGTAATAATGGCTAACATTTACACAGCACTTCCAAGGCCAGGTACCATTTCTAAGAGCTTTTATACTTCTCACAACTACACCAGAGTTACAATCCCATCAAGGCAGAGAAAGAAAAGTAACCTGTCTAATGTCACACCATCAGGAAATGACTGAGCCAAAACTGAAACCCAAACAGTCTGGTTCCAGAGCTCACTTTTTTAGCTGCTACCCTATGCTGCCTCTCTAAATTTTGCAGAGAAGCACAGCAACTTCCCCAGGTCCTGCAGCTCACAGGCTACAGCTGGGACTAGAACCTATGTCCTAGACTTGCTAGTCCAGCATTACTTCCATTACTCCATGCTACAAAGTAACTAGCATCTCTATATCATATGTGACCTCCTAAATTTATCTCTATTCTCTCTCTTCCCTACCAACCCCATTCTCACACTTCATCAAGCCTTTGCAATGGCAGATGAAAAGGAATAGGTCTCAACTCGAAGCAGGTTGCTAGAGAGCTATTACTCTCCTTTCATCATGCCTTGGGTAGTCTAATCCTCTGGAAGTACAAACCCCTGCAAGACAAAAAACAGTCCAGAATCCCACCAAAGCCCCAGCCCAGCCTCAGCCCCAGCCCCAGCCCCAGCCCCAGCCCCTGTAAGCCAGCCCCTCCAGGGAAGAGAGGGAGCAATCCCAACTCACTGATGAAAATCGCAAAATGATTGTCCCGCGATGGTTTCACAGTGGGGCTGTCCACCACGTGGAGGGTGTAGCGTGGCTCCCCCGTGTCCCCATCGCACAAGTCCAGAGACACACTCCCCAGCCTGGCCTTGCGGCGCAGCTGGCTGCACAGCCAGGCATACTGCTGCCGCTCCTGCACCGCCTCGGCCAGCCGCTCGGCACTCTCCAGCCGCACAGGCTTGCCCTGCTCCTGAGCACACAGCTCAAAGATCTGAAGGGCAGAGCCAGGGACTGGCCTGAACTTGGTCATGATGAAGGCAAAGACAGGCAAGGAGAACTGAGGCTCTGCTTCCAACACCTGGTCCTGGCTGTTGGCCACTTGGTGCACCCTCACCATCCACCCCTCCCGGGAGAAGTGGCCCACTGCTTTCTTCAGGATGTGAGCCTGAGCCAGGGAGATGCAGAGATAGCGACCGCCCACCTGCAGGACACGGCCAACCTCAGCCAGCATCCTGTCCACCTGTTGTAAGGTCTTCTCTTCCTCATCTGTCAGGACAGCATCCAGGGTGCCCTTGTCCAACACCACCTGGAACGAGGCATCAGGAAACTCCATCTGCGTCATGTCCATCTTCAAGAAGCTCATCTGGGGCCGTCGGGTGGCATTACATTCCTTCATTTGCTTGATGACAACCTCACTGATGTCGATGTTCACTATATCCCGATAGCCCACATCATACAGTTGCTCACTCAGTTCTGAGTTGCCACACCCAATCACCAGCACCTGGAGAAAAAATTCACAGACAAGAGGGAGGTAATCAAAGCAAAGGACTGTACTTCAGGTACTTCAAGGAATCAAGTCTCACCTTGGCTGAGTCACATTTTCAGAAGGTGGAGATGCTACTGCCAGAGAAAGAGCAACATTGTAGAGTTGATGCTAGACTCTATCTTGAAACACCACATATACTTGCTAGTGAAAACCACATTCAGCTACAATACAGGTTATATGAGAATGGGCTTTGTGTTGCAGAAACAAATTAATCATAATTGTTCTTTTCTCTAAAACATGCACTTATTACTCAGGAATTAATAGGAAGTCAGAGAATCCAAATATAGAGTTACAGTTGAAATCCTAGGCCAGGAATAACCCTATTTCCTCAATCTACTCATGCCTTTGGCTCCTTTAGACAATAAAGTACACTTTGTGAGGATTCAAATCTTACTTCCATCACGGATTCCATCTCATGATATTTGGCTATCTTCTGAAGCCAAACTTAAAATTCAGATTGTTGTCTCCCTCTCCAGGGAGCAATCTCCCATTCAAACTTAGAAATTCTGATATTGCCATCTTTGGAAAAGCATGGTACAAAGAGATGTGCATATGTTCTGGAGCCAGACAGGCCTGAGTTTAAATCCCCACATGACCACCTGGGCATGATCTTGGGCAAAAAAAAAAAAAGAAAAAGTGGCTCTCGGGGCCTCAGTTTCCTCATCTGTAAAATGTATGCATGGCCACTCACCTGAATTTATGATGAGAATTCAAAGATTGCACATGCACATACACAGCACCCAACATAAGGCTTGGCACATAAAGCTTCCCCACAAATGTTAAGTTTTCTACCTTCCTCCTTCCCTACCTCCAGTACAATCTCACCTATACCAAACCCATTGTTGTACTTATCACGTTTCACTTCTGGAACATGTGCAGGGTTTACGTCTTAATGCTCTTATAGTTTAAGGACTGAGCAGTGCCTGAAACTTGGGGCGCACTCAACGACTATTTGAAAAACAAATTCATACACAAAGTCACACCTGCTGCAGGTTGCACAGGAATGCACAGTGACAGAAGAACATACTTTCAAGATGGGAAGTCACTCTTCAAGTAGGGTTATTAATCCAAGAATGAGCTGGGGTGGGAGGTCTATTATCTGAAAACCTTTAAAACAATTTTTTTTTTTTTTTTTAGACAGGGTCTCACTCTGTCACCCAGACTGGAGTGCAGTGGCGTGATCATGGCTCACTGCAGCCTCGACCTCCTGGGCTCAAGCGATCCTCCCGCCTAAGCCTCCCGAGTAGCTGGAAATACAGATGCGCGCCACCATGCCCGGCTAATTTTTTCATTTTTTGTAGAGACGAGGTCTCATGTTCCCCAGGCTGGTCTTTAACTCCTGGGCTCAAGCGATCCTCCCACCTCGGTCTCCCAAAGTGTTCGGATTACAGGTGTGAGCCACCGCGCCCGGCCTGAAAGAATATTTTAGTTTGTCTTTTAGCAGGAACAATGCAGGAAATGCTGAAATATGCGTCCAACTAGGGTCCTCCCGCCTGTCACTGTCCACCAAGTGCAAGATTCCTGTTACCAGTTCCCACCTTCCGGAGCACGTACGAAGGGCTGCCAACGCGCGCTCACCTTTTCCCTGGGCTTGATATATTTGTGTAGCACCCCGCACAGTTCCAGGTAGGTTCCATACCACTCGAAAGCTTTCTTTCCTCGCTGCTGGAAGAACTTCTCCCAATAGTCAACGGAGCCAAACTCCTTGGAACTTTTAGGTAAGAGGTTCATGTTCCTACTGCCGAAGCTGCGTTTTCAAGACTCCCCTATTCCCTGTGAGATACCATTTGAGGAGCTTGCCCACCACACGCAGGCTCCGGGACACTGCAGTGGGAATTCTTTCCACGGAAAAACAGCCACATTGATTTGTTCCCCCACTCCAAACCCCAGGAATGACCCTTACACGACAAACGCACGCATGGACCACTGAATCTCACACACGCTTGCCCCCTCCTCCGCGCCTGCTGTCCCTTCCCCACGTGAAGAGCCCCTCACACTTTTCCCGAACTAGATTTCCGAGCCCATAACCATATCCGGGTGCGAAGCCTCGTGATTCGTCGGCCGGCCCAGCCCAACTCAGCTAGTCATTGGTCGCTGCTTTGCGTTTCTATCACCTCATTGGCTGCGACGTGCTTGCCTTTCTCCGGAGGCTCCGTCGCAGACACCTAAACCCTTTTTTGACCTGAGGCCGGCCGACCATTCACGGGACGGGGCGGGACCGCGGGCCGGAGTTGTGGCGGAAGAGGCCGGGCCTCTGTGAGAACTAGGTCACGTCCGGGTGGCGAGTGAGCGCGGCTGTGCTGTGGTTGGGCCCTCCCTCCAGGCGGGGCGGAGAGCGCGCTTGCTTCCTGGGCTCGGCCTCCGCTTCGTCTTGGAGCCGGCTTAATCACTGACTCCGATCGTGCGCCGCACAGGGGCGGAGCGCGGCAGGCGGGAGCGTACTGGTAGAGGAGGACGAAAAGAAAAACCTATACAGATAGGAGAGAAGTGAGGCAGGAAATGAGTAAAGCCAGTCCGTCGTAAAAACGCTGCACATTCTAACCTTGTAAGCTTCTGCGCACCACCACCCCCCGCCTTATTTTGCCACCTCTGCACCAAAATATAGGATTCTGCTATCAAAAGTGTAATAACGTGAAAACTCCCTCTTCCTTCTCTCCTCAACACAGCATGCAAAACTAGCCTTTCATTTTGATAATTGGCCTCCTTGTGTTACTCTGACGTTATTTATAACTGCTTATTTTATGTGTTTGATAAACATACTGTATTTTCACATGCTCATGCTAATACCCTGAGGAAGCTTCTGTGAAAGGCACTTTTTTTTCAGACAGGGTCTCTCTCTGTCGCCCAGACTGGAGTGCAGTGGTGCAGTCATGGCTCACTGCAGTCTCCACTTTCCAGGGGTCAGGGGATCCTCCCACCTCAGCCTCCCAAGTAGCATGCCACTACCGCTGGCTAATTTTTTTTTTTTTTTTTTTTTTTTTTTTTTTTTTTTTTGTAGAAATGGGGTTTCGCCATGTTGTCCGGGCTGGTCTCAAACTCCTGAGCTCAAGTGATCATCTCGCCTCAGCCTACCAAAGTGCTGGGATGACTGGTGTGAGCCACTATGCTGGCAGGCACTATTTGAAAATGACCAAACATGTGTATCACTGGGCCTTTCATACCATGATAAATTGCAGGAGGAATATACTGATTGAGGAGAGCAGATAGGCTTGGAATTGAGCATGTGTGCTGTGGGCTGTTACATACTACACTAGCACAGGTAGATAGCCAGGTAGACTGTTAATAGTTAAGTAGGTTAGATTGGACTTAAACATTGGTTTAAAAAAGTGATTCTCAAACTGGCATGCGTCAGAATCACCTGGAGGACTTGTTAAAACACAGAATTCTCCAGTCCCACCCCTGTTCTAAGTCATTAGTTCAGTGGTGAGGCCCAAGGATTTGTGTTTCTAACAAGTTCCCACGATGCTGATGATGTTGGTCCCGGAACCACACTTTTTTGAGAACCACTGTTTTAAAATACAATTAAGAGATAAGTCAAAATGGATATGGTTCCAAATTCGCAATTTTCAATGATAAATCTAAAAGCTTTCTACAAGTAACATAAGAGAAAATCTGTTTTCATGATCCCTTTGCTGAGTTCACATTGTTCCTCTCTACCCAAGATAAAGAGAAGGAGTCCTTGAAGTAGTAGCTTCAGCTACTACACCATGCAAGGTTCTGAATGGGTGAAATGTGAGTTCTTTAGGAAGCACTTATTGAGAGCGGAGGACATCACTTGTACTGAATGTGCTACACGATACCAAAGAAGCAAAACAGCATAGCAGCCAGGCGCGGTGGCTCACGCCTGTAATCCTACCACTTTGGTAGGCCGAGGCGGGCGGATCACTTGAGATCAGGAGTTTGAGATCAGCCTGGCCAACATGGTGAAACCATGTCTCTAATAAAAATACAAAAATTAGCCGAGCGTGGTTGTGTGTGCCTGTAGTCCCAGCTACTCAGGAGGCTGAGGCAGGAGAATCGCTTGAACCCGGGAGGCGGAGGTTGCAGTGAGCCAAGAGATTGTGCCACCGCACTCCATCCTGGCCAACAGAGGGAGACTCCCTCTCAAAAACGACAACAACAAAAACAAACAAAAACCATAGCAGCTGCTCTGTGCCCCCCAAAGCTTTATTCAATTCAATTCAACAAATATTTTAATTGTCTAATAGGGGCCAATCACTGTGGTAGAAGCTAAGGATGCAGTGGTAAGCATGGTAATCACGTGGAGGGCACATTAAACAATTACAAAAATAGTCTGTAATGGGAGTTATAAGTGCTGTGAAGGAGAACCATACCATTCCATGATAGTATATCTTTGTGACCTCTACTGATCTAAGGGGTAACCAGAGAAGGCTTCCCTGAGGAAGGGACAAAAATACTATATAATCTGACTGCTTAATATCAGCATGACATAGGTGAAAAACCAAAAAGCATGGTTCACCTTCTGGAACCTTTACAAGAATTTCTGGCTGCTGCTTTTCCCTCTGTCTCCATTGTCTGTTCTGTTAAGGTCATGTTATTAGAAAAGACGAAGTTATTTCTATCACAGCCCAGGCTCCAGCCCTGTATTTGATGCTTTAAAAGTATGATTACTGTTTGCAGTGTTTTTCAGACCAAAAGGGTAAGTAACTTACGTTTTTCCATCTGTGCCTGCCTCCCTTCTGTGAGCCTAAAAAAGTGATAACAACCAGAACATTTTAAGCTTAAACATACTAGAGATTTTCTAAAATTGTAAGATTAACACAGAAATATTTTAGATATATTGTAACATTAGACCCTAGCATTAACCTTTCAAAATACTTATTTGAAGCTTATTTCTCTCAAGATTTAACTATGAAATATAATTGATAGGTATGTGTTATCATTAGTATACTTAGTTAATTTAAGCCAATAAGATGTTAAAATGCTTTGTGTTTTATTACGATCCCCAGAGTGGTTAAAAATATGATTTAAAAGGCAAACTAAATTTAGATAAAGCCATTCAGTATTGTGGAGTTTTTTCCTAAAAATATAAATTCAGACCTCTGGATATATAATTTACAGTCAAACGTACTTGATTGAAACATACTCATAATTGTGGTAATAATATTCAATTGATTGTTACTACGATTAATTGTAAAATAAGAAAGAGGAAATAAAAAGCATCTCTGACAATTTGGGAGGCAGAGGATGAGAGAGGCAAAATAATGCTCCCCCAAAGATGTCTACCTCCTAATCCCCTGAACCGAAACTGTGAAGGTAACAGGTTACAAGGCAAAGAAGAATTAAGGTTGTAGATGCAATTAAGGATGCTAATCAGCTGACATAGCAAGATTATCTAACTGAGCTCAATGTAATCACAGGGTCCTTTTTCATTTTCTTTCTTTTTTTTTTTTTTTTGAGATGGAGTCTTACTCTGTTGCCCAGTCTGGAGTGCAGTGGCACGATCTTGGCTCACTGCAAACTCCACCTCCCAGGTTCAAGCAATTCTCCTGCCTCAGCCTCTTGAGTAGCTACAGATTACAGGCGTGCACACACCCAGCTAATGTTTGTATTTTTAGTAGTCTCACCGTGTTGGCCAGGCTGGGCCACAAGGGTCTTTTAAAGTGGAAGAGGGAGAGACAGAAGGGCTTGGCCCAATGTTTCTGGCTTTGAAGATGAAGGAAAGCAGCCATGAACCAAGGAAAGGTGGTGACCTCTAGAACCTGGAAAAGGAAAAGAAATGGATTCTCCTGTAGAGCCTCCAGAAGAAATACGGCCCTGTTGACATCTTGATTTTAATTTATTGAGACTTGTCAGACTTCTGACTGATCCAACTGTAAGATAATAAATTTGTATTGCATATGGTACTAGTTTTTGGTAATTTGTTACAGTAGTGATAGGAAACTAATACGGAACATAAACAGAAGAGAGAAAGAGAGAGAGAGAGTATGTGTGGTTGGGGCAGAAAGTCACAGTGGGGAGAAAGCAGCAGAAGATACAACTAGAGGCTGAGGTAAAGGGCAGGTTTTGAGGAGTCTTCTATTCCACATATTTAGCTTCGGCCTGTCAGGCCACAGGAAGTCAACAGAGAAGCAGAGTCATGACAGAAAGACCTGATCTGAGAGATGTTCTCAGAAAAGACTGAGGCACTTGATGACTGATTGAATAGGGGGAATAAAAGACTGAGGGACTCATAAATGACTCCTACATCGGCCTCTGGATGACTGAAGAAATAGTCTGTAGAAAGAAACGGGGAAGTTGAAAGGGGTATTATTTGTAGAACTGTTACTAGAAAAGAATTTAGAGGTTATCACTCCAGTAAAAACCAGAGCCAGAGCTAAAAGCCAGTCTCCCCACCCTGCATGCCTACCCCAGGGCTCATACCCTTCTCACTTCCTGTCAGTGGTATCCAGTTGGAGTTGGTAGGTCCAACACATGAAAATGTTTCACGAGTGGGATATAAAGTTGAGTAAAGGGAATGTCTCTTTGGTGTACAGGGAGTGGCTCATATAATGCTGGAAACTATTTCAAATTGGAAATCATCTTAGCAAATGGGTTTGTTTTCCACATTTGAGAAGTTTAAAAATGAATGTTCTCCTGTGTCTTGGGACAATAGAAGGCAGACACAATAACATCCTAGGGTAACATTCTGCCATTTTATTAGCTGAGTGTCAACACTTTTCTTGACGATATTGTTGACTTGAAAAGTGACTATCAAGCTGATATTGGATTCCTAAGATTGGGATGATGATAATAGCTATTTATTTATTTATTTGTTTGTTTGTTTATATAAGACAGGGTCTCACTCTGTCACCCAGGCTGGAGTGCAGTGGTGCAGTCACAGCTTACTGCAGCCTCGACTTCATGGGCTCAAGTGATCCTTCCACCTCAGTCTCCCAAGTAGCTGGGACTACAGGTACGAGCCTCCATGCCTGGCTAATTTAAAAATATATATATTTTTGCAGAGACAGGCTCTCCCTATGTTGCCCAGGCTGGTCTCAAACTGCTGAATTCAAGGGATCCTCCCACCTCAGTCTCTCAAAGCGGTAGGATTACAGGTGTAAGCCACCATGCCCAGTGCATAATAGTATTTTTTAGTTTGTATAGCACTTGTGATTGGCCAAGAATTTTTCTCATACATTGAATCCATGGGAAGGAGAGGCTCAGAGCTACAGAGTTAATTTTCACATTGGCAGAGAATCCCTTTGGGAGAATGTGCCAGCCTTGTACAAGATTAACAAATTAGTTTCAACATAGATGATTACACACTGCTTTCTTAAATATATATACCTATACATATATAATTAAGGCAAAATTCCAATTCATTACAAGTAAGTGAAAAAAAAAGTTATATATGACTGAGCGAATTCAGCCGTGACTGCCTCTGGGTATTGTATTTGATTCCCAGGATTTTCTTTGTGCAGTAGTTTCCTACTCTGTCACTAAGGGCGTCTGTTGATGGATTGGTTTCCTCATATGCATGGACTGCAAGGCATTAATATAGGGCATATTATACATTGCAAGTTGTTTGCCTTTGGGGCCAGTAGGCAATAACATTTTGAAAGCTGGAAGACTGGGGAGATGAAGGAATGATGCCAAGGTTAACAGGCTGTGCGTGAATACATTTGACCCCTATATGAGGGGGCTCACAAAGCCTCCTTTTGACTGTCTTTGTTTTCTACAGCCTGGATACTGGGAAAAACCACAAGGGTAAGCTATTAGACTGTTTTCTTCATAATTTTATTCCAAACTTCAGTTTCTTTGCAGGAAAAGAAAAACTTGAAAAACATTTTGTTTTTCTCCTACACTCTAGCATTCTAACCCATGACCATCTCACGTATCCCATTTTTATAGATGCTCTCTGTCCTCAGCCCATAACAATATTTTTCTACCACTAAGGGAATGGATTTTAAAACAGCATTTAATAAATAAAATTCACTTGAGCACTCCACCCAGAGGATTTTTTAACGTTCAGATCCAGAGTCCTCAAAGAAACCAGAAGAACAAAACTCCCTTTAGTCCAACAAAAAAGTTATAGTATGTAATGCTTCTCTAAAACTAAAACTGTTTTCTTGCCATGGGGCTGCACGAATGACCTTTTCCTAAGAAGAATCACAAATTATGGTGCCAAAACATTTTACTGTTCTTAATTCATCTCATCTTTGAATAGTATATCTTCATCCTCACTGCTGACATACAGTAGAAAAAAAATTTCCACGTGTCAAAATTTCATCCAAGCAGCAGCTCTGATGTTTTTCATTTTTTTAATTTTTAAAAAATTTTAAACAGTTCACCATGTAAGCTCTGGTGTTTGAAGACTCAAAAGAGAAATGTCCTCAGAGAATATGGTATATTTCTGAAGACAGCTGACAGAAGAGGGAACCCTTAGCTAGAAACTATATAGCACAGAAGTTAAGGTTGGGATTTGGAATCAGAATGATCTAGACGTGAGCTACCATGCTGGGCTGATTTTTTTTAATAAGATTTTTTGAACTGAGATATGCTTCACATAAAATTCACCATCTAAAAGTGTACACTGGGCAGGCATGGTGGCTCACACCTGTAATCCCAGATCTTTGGGAGGCTGAAGCAGGAGGATTACTTGAAGCCAGGAGTTCAAAACCAGCCTGGGTAACATAGGGAGACCCTGTCTCTACTGAACAATTTAAAAATTAGCAGGGCATGATGGTGTATGCATATGATCCCAGCTACTTGGGAGGTTGAGGTGGGAGAATCACCAGAGCCTGGGGCTGGCGGGGTTGGGGGTGGGAGTGGGTCAAAACTGCAGTGAGCTGTGATTGTACCGCTACACTCCAGCCTGGGTGACAGAGCGAGACCCTGTCTCAAAACATAAAAAATAAAAAAGTATGCACTTTTGTGTTTTCTAGTACATTCACAATGCTGTGCAATCATTACCACTGTCTAATTCCAGAACATTTCCATCATCCCTACCTCTTAGCAATTAGTCCTATTTTCCCCTCCTTCCTGTCGAAACTGCTTACCTATTTTCTGTCTTTAATAGATGTGCCTATTCTGGATGTTTCGCATGAACAGAATTATATATTATGTGGTCTTTTGTGTCTGACTTCTTCTACTTAGTATAATGTTTTCAAGGTTCATCTTTGTCATAGCATACAACAGTATATATATATTCCATTTTATGACTGATAATATTCCATTGTGTAGATAAATGTGGTATATCTATTTATCCATAGAGGGAGTTTGGGTTGTTTCCACTATTTGGCTATGATGAGTAGTCTTGCTATGAACATTAATGTACAAGAATTTGTGTGAAAAGTGTGTTTTTAGTTATTTAGAATATATAGGAGTAGAACTGCTGGATCACATGGTAATTTTATGTTTAACTTTTTGAGGAACACAATGATCATTTAAAAGTATAAATCTGTCCATGTCACTCTCCGGTAGCTTCCCAATGCATTGAGAAAGAAATCTAGAATCTTAGCATACCCTTTCATGATCCAACTTTATCTTCTATCATTCTCCTTGTTCACCAAGCTCCAGACACACTAACCTGCCCCTTCCTTCTCAAAAATGCCAATTCCCTTGGTGTTGGGAAAACTGGATATCTGCATGCAAAAGAATGAAGTTGGAGCCTTACCCTACACCATATACAAAAACTAACTAAAAACGGATAACACTGTGAAGCTTCTAGAGGAAAACTTAGGGGGAAAGCTTCAAAACATTAGATTTGGTAATGACTTTTTGGCTACGACACCAAAAGTATAGGTAACAAAAGCAAAAATAGACAAATGGGACTACATTAAACTTAAAATCTCCTGTGCATCAAAGGAAACAATCAGCAGAGTGAAAAGGCAACCTATGGGATGGAAGAAAATACTTACAAATCATATATCTGATAAGTTGTTAATATCTAGAATACACAAACACAAGCAACAACAACAACAACAGCAAATTTTTATAAAGGGCAAAGGACTTGACATTTCTCCAAAGAAGATATACAAATAGCCAACAGCATATGAAAAGGTGTTCAACATCACTAATCATTAAAGAAATGCAAATTAAAAAAAAATGAGATAGCATCTCACACCCATTAGAATGGCCATCAAAAAAACAAACAAACAGAAAACAAGTATTGAGGATGTGGAGAAACTGGAACCCTGTGAACTATTGGTAGGAATATAAAATAATGCAGTTACTGTGGAAAACAGTATGGAAGTTCCTCAAAATTTAAAAAGAGAATTACCACATGATCTGGCAAACCCACCACTGGGTATATATTCAAAATAATTTAAAGCAGACTCTTGAAAAGATATTCACATACCCATGTTCATTGCAGCATTATTCACAATAGCCAAGAGCTAGAAGCAACCCAAATGTCCATTGACAGATGAATGGATAAACAATGTGGTATATACGTGCAGTGGAATATTATTCTGCTTAAAAAAGAGAGAAATCCAGTCACATGATACAATATGGATAAACCTTGAGGACATTATGCTAAGTGACATAAACCAGTCACAGAAAAGATAAATACTGAATGATTCCACTTACATGAGGTATCTAAAGTAGTCAAATGATAGAAGCAGAAAGTAGAATTGTAGTTGCCAAGGGCTTGGGGGCCAGGAATGAGGAGTTAGTTGTTTTTCAATAGGTATAGATTTCAGAATTGTAAGACAAGGAAGTTCTAGACATCTATTGCACAACAATGTGAATGTAGTTAACACCACTGAACTTACACTTAGAAATGGTTAAGATGGTAAATTGTTTTTTTTGTTTTGTTTTGTTTGAGATGGACTCTCACTCTGTCGCCCAGGCTGGAGTGCAGTGGTGCAATCTTGGCTCACTGAAACCTCCACCTCCTGGGTTGAAGCAATTCTTATGCTTCAGCCTCCCAAGTAGCTGGGACTACAGGGGTGTGCCACCACGCCCAGCTAATTTTTTGTATTATTTTGGTAGAGACGGGGTTTCACCATGTTGGCCAGGCTAGTCTTCAACTCCTGGCCTCAAGCGATCATCTCTCCTCTGCCTCCCAAAGTGCTGGGATTACAGGTTTGTACTACTGAGCCCGGCTTAAGATGGTAAATTGTTTGTGATGTTTTTTACCACACTTTTTAAAATAACACATTTTTTTAAAATACGAAACTCTTTCCTGCCTAACAGGCTTTGCTCTTGCTGTCCTTTCTGCCTGGGACACTTGCTTTTTGCATGATTGGTTTCTTTTCATGCTTCTAGTTTCAGCGTAAATGTTACTTCCTCAGAGATATCTCCCTTGACAATCCTATTCTTTTAAATAGGTCCCCCATGAGTCTCAGTCTCAACAGCTTGTTTGTTCTTTTTAAAAGACTTATCACAATTTGTAATTATATAATTTATATATTTTGGTCTGTCCTACTAGAATATGAAGTCTATTAGGACAGCAGCTATGTCTGTATTTTATTCTTTATCATTATTATTATTATTATTATTGTTGTTATTATTGAAATAGGCTCTCACTCTATCAGCCAGGCTGGAGTGCAGTGGCGTGGTCTCACCTTACTTGTAGCCTTGACCTCCCAGGCTCCAGTGATCCTTCTGCTGCAGCCTCCTGAGTAGCCAGGACTACAGACGCATGCCACCATGCCTGGCTAATTTTTGTGTCTTTAGGGGTTTTTTTGTTTTTTTGTTTGTGTGTTTTGGAAAGATGGAGTTTCACCATGTTGCCCACACTGGTCTCAAACTCTTGGGCTCAAGCGATCTGCCCAACTCAGACTCTCAAAGTGCTAAGATTACAGGCGTGAGCCATCGTGACTGGCCTATGTCTGAATTTTAAACCACACACCTACCTTAGTAATGGATACACAATAGATAACTAACATATTTTTCTTTCTGAATGAACAAATGAGTCTATGTAAACTGGGAAGAATAACATCTACCTCATGGAGTTGCTGTGACAGTCAGGTGCGGTAACATGTATAGCTCAGGGCCTGCCTCATGGTAAAAACTCAACCATTTTTTTCGGGGAAGGATATGTTGATTGTACCAGATGATTTTTAAATGTCAATCCAACCCCAAGGTTCTCAGGAATGGTACAAGGGTACTGGGCAAGGCAGGGCTATATGCAGACTAGCAAGCAGAACACCTGCATTCTAGTCAGGAAGTGCAACCCTGCCAACAAGTAAGATCTTTCATGCCTGGGCCCTACAGGTGCAGAAGTCATTGTCCTTTGCTCAGAACTTCCCAGTATTCTCAAAGTTGTCCACACCTTGTGGAAAAGGATGAAATACTTAAAGTAGGAGTTCCAAACCTAGGGAGCCTTGAGGAATCATGGAGAGAATTCAGAAGGTCTGTGAACTTGGATGGGGAACAAATGACATCTTTATTTCCATTGACCTCTAACAGAAAGTCAGTATTTCTTTTATTATAAATGTTGCCCTCCTCAAAAAATCAAAATCCTCAGTAGTACTAGCTGTACCTGCGATTTCGTTACCAATACAAATCACTAAGACTGTCCTACCTTACAAACATAACTGTCTTGAAATAGTTTATGCTCATTACTAATTCAAAATTATGACAAACATTAGGCCTGCCATTAGATTTTGTTATTTAATAAGTTAAAAAGCATAGATATTAATATTTCACAAATTTTACCTTTAAAATATGTGATAACATTATTTCAATATCATGGGATTACTCTGTAATTCTGTGTATTTTATTTTGATATATCTGGAAACATTCTAAGTGGTCCATTAATTTCACCAGATTGCCAAAAGGGTTCTTGGTACATTTATATGTTAATTATGCACAGAGCCTGTTATGAGAAAAACTTGGGACTATAAGCCCTGCCACCCTGCTCCCCATTCAAATTAGGAAGGTGCCGAGAGAACAAAGAATGACTCAGTTGTCCAACTCGACAAGTAGATGAGTTTATTAGGACTTACATGCAGGGCACCCCTGAATGGCCGCAGGAGAGCTCTAGAGATTCACAACTACCACCTGTCTTTAAGCTCCTTCTAAGCTAATTTTCTGGCTCTTTGCCTCCTGCATTTGAGCAATGAGACTTTTTCTTGGTAGGTTCTCAGGGATACCTGCTTCTTGGCTGGGCACCATAGCCGTGGCTCACCACCCAGGCTTCAGGGTTCAGACAGTAGACATATACCCTTAAATAACCTGAGGACCTGGCTGGGCATGGTGGCTCACGCCTGTAATCCCAACACTTTGGGAGGCTGAGGCAGGCAGATCACTTGAGATCAGGAGTTTGAGACCAGCCAGGCCAACATAGTAAAACCCCATCTCTACTTAAAATATAAAAATTAGCCAAGTATGATGGTTCATGCCTGTAGTCCCAGGTACCTGAGAGACTGAGGCAATAGAATCGCTTGAACCTGGGAGGCAGAGGTTGCAGTGAGTCAAGATCATGCCACTGCACTCCAGCCTGGGTGACAGAGCAAGACTCCATTTCAAAACAACAACAACAGCAGCAACAAGATATCTGAGGACCCATCACATTACACAATTCCTCTCACACAATAGAAGATCCATGAATGATTCTTCATGATCATAAGAATTTATATTCTCATACTTTGTGTTCTACCTTGACTCTGTAATCATGTAAAGAATAAATTAGAAAGGCCAGTTTGGTTCTTAGGGAAACTATGTTTTTTTAAAAATCTTGTGAGCAAAAGACTTGTTGTTTCTCTTCAATTTTTCACCATGTGAAGAAAGTCTGAAATGTATCTGTTTAAGGTATTTTGCTGACATCATTCCATTCCTTCTAAATAACTGCTCATATACCACTTGTGACTATAGCACCTAAGGCAAGGAAATATAATGGAGCCTTTGTGATTTGTGATGTCGTTTTAACTCAGTGAAGCATAACTATGACTCTGAGACCAACTTTTCATGGATTTTGTTTTAATGCTTCAAATGAATGTCAGCAGAGGATGTAGAATCTCCTCTGCTTATAAAAGAGTAAAAATTGAGAACATAAAAACATTCTCAACTCTAATAAAGGGAAACTGCAATGCTGAATACTCAAACTAATGCTGAATTATTTTATACTCAATATTTTATACTCAGTATTTAATACTGAAGAAATATCCAAACTTATTATGCTAAAAGACAGAGTCATATGATCAAAAGCCAAGAAAAAATAGACAATAGAAAGTAACCCACAGGTAATCAGTGTATTAGATTAGCAAACAAGGACTGACTAAAATGTTCAAGAAAATAGACAAAAAGATATAGAAATTCACCAGAGAATTAGAATCTATTTTTAACGTAAGTTATGGAACCAAACAAATTTACAATAACTGAAATTAAGAGGAGCCAGGAAAATCAAGGGCATATGGCAACAGCAACCACAGAGCAGATGGGGAAATGTCGTTATGCACATGGATGCTGACGCTGACTCAGCACATGTTTCAGCTGCATCTCTGGAGCCCTGTGTCAGGCCGGAACCCTGAAATCTAATGCAGACTCAAAAAACTTGTGCACCCATTTTAAAAAAGAAAACTTTAAAAATGTAAACTCTGACATTTATATTCAAGAGTATCCTCCTAGTACTACATTGCAGTTAGTAGGTACTAAACAAAGTTCTTTGTCAAGAGCAATTCTTCAAGAAGCACATGCCTGTGGTCCCAGCTGCTCAGGAGGCTGAGATGAGAGGATGCCTTGAGCCCAGGGGTCCAAGGCTGCAGTGAGCCATGATCACGCCACTGTACTCCAACCTGGGTATGGAGTAAGATCCAGTCTCCCCGCCCCCCACACAAAAAATGTCAAAATGATTCTAAACCCAAGTACATTTTAAAATTTTCTATGATGACATTTTAAAAAATAGTTGGACAATTAGCTATTGCTCTATTTATAAAGGATTAGGGAAAAAATGATGGTACAGCAATTGCCAAAAAGCTTTCTTTAAAATTATTGCATAAGGGTGGCTGATACCGTTTGGCTCTGTGTCCCTTCCAAATCCCATGTTGAATTGTAATTCCCAGTGTTGGGGGAGGGACCTGGTGGGAGGTGACTGGATCTTGAGAGCAGATTTTCCTCTTGCTATTCTCATGGCAGTGAGTTCTCACAAGATCCGACGGTTTAAAAGTGTGTGGCACTCCCCGCTTCACTCTTTTCCTCCTGAAGACATGTTTGCTTCCCCTTTGCCCTTGTGCCATGATTGTAAGTTTCCTGAGGCCTCCCGGCCATGCTTTCTGTACAGCCTGTGGAACCATGAGTCAATTAAACCTCTTTTATTTATAAATTACCCAGTCTCAGGTAGTTCCTCATAGCAATGTGAGAACAAACTAATACAGTGACTATCACTGGGGCTGCGGCCAGATTTCCTACAGTTAATTTTATAATCGATATTTCAGACTTGGACCTGCCTAACATTAAAGCATACATTATAACCAATATTATGAATTCAGAGTCACAGAAAAGATGCTAGGGAGTTTTTTGGTTAAATAATTCCCTTTAAAAGCGGGGAGGGATTGGTCTTACACAATATAACAACAAACCCAGAGCCAGAAGGAAAACTGCCTTATTATTATTGTTATTATTATTATTATTATTTCTTTTTTCTTTCTTTTCACATGTTTGCGGCAGGAAAACAAGGCAGCTCAGCTCATGGCAGTCCTGATGATGATCCCTGAGGGCTGATCTTGGCCTCCAGCCTTGGCTGAAGAGAAAAGGGGTGGCTTATTATTAATGATCAAAAATAGACATGTGATCTACCTCAGCATAGGGAAACTTGGACAGGTGACTTGGCAAGCCATGGATGATATTTAGAAAGCTATTGTTTGGTTAACTTTTAAAAAGAATCATTTTGCTTATTTATACTTTATGAGTAAAATACAAAGAGAAACTGTCTCCTGGAAATTGATCATGAAATTAAAATGCAACTTCAAGTGTACTGATGAGGTAGAATAATTGCATGAAATTCCAAGAGATATTTAAAGACAATGATATTGACTGGTAGGTTGAAAATAACAAACATCCTCTCCTTTCATTTTTCCTTTTTATTTTTGTCACAAATTTTCATTGCTCATATTCTTATTTCCCCTTCTATTGTCTAGAAATCAATGTCAACAGGCCAAACTCTTGCTAACCAATCTATAATAATAAACAGCCTAGAGAAGAGAAGCAAATCTATAAAAATGAGGAAATTAAATATTTTCTTGTCTATAAGGCAACCAAAAGAGTATGCAAATATTATTTTACTAAGAGCTTATGATATTCTTGGAAGACAATAAGGAGGCAGAGATTATTTCCCCTGTTTTGCCTGGGAAATGAAGCCAGTATTGAAAAGGTGACTTGGTAAAGGTCATTAAACAAGCAAAGTGCTTCTGAGATTCCCATGCCCTGGGAAAGCTGAAACATTCTCTTGCTTTCACTTTCCTTGTTTTCTTTTTTTCTCTTGTCTTTTCCTCTCATTCAAAAGCAAACTTTAAAAAATTAGCATCAATTCAACAATATTTAGTGTGTGCTTGTTCGATACAAAGTATCATACAGGACAAAAAACGGTCTAAGATACTCCTTGATTTAAAGGAGTAGTTAAAAATCACTATTCTAGCCTGGATCCTCGTAGCTGCTCAGCTGCTTATTTGTTTACCATTTACCATGCATATTTATCTGCTAAGATAACTGTTCCAAAACTCCTTTTTCTTAAAGCTCCCAACTTCAACACTGCTCCTTTGACTCTTGACCTTGCTTGCCTTTTTTTTTTTGTTTGTTTCAGATGGAGTCTTGCTCTGTCTCCCACGCTGGAGTGCAATGGTGCAATCTTGGCTCACTGCAATCTCCACCTCCCGGGTTCAAGCAATTCTCCTGCCTCAGCCTCCTGAGTAGCTGGGATTACAGGCGCCTGCCACCACGCCCAGCTAATTTTATATTTTTAGTAGAGACGGGGTTTTGCCATGTTGGCCAGGCTGGCCTGGAACTCTTGACCTCAGGTGATCCACCCTCCTTAGCCTCCCAAAGTGCTGGGATTACAGGCGTGAGCCACCATGCCCGGCCTTGCTTGCCTTTTTTACTGAATATTTTGAAGCTACCTTAGGAGTTTTCTTAACTTCTCTATTTTCAAAATCTCTTTTACTTCCTTCCCTCTTTTCCCCAAGAAAGGATCCTCTAATCATCTTGCTAGAACTCATCTCCTATAGGCTCAAACACTGATTGTCCCACATTTGCAGGGTATCACCCCACCATTATTTCTTCCTCAATTTGCATTTTCAATCCTACTCTCCCAGTGGCCTCTTGTTCTCCATTAGTAAATATAAGTTGGTTATTTCTGATGTATTTCTGATGGTACCTGCCCCCAGTACCACTTCAAGCTGCAATGTACTGTGTCTTTTCCCTTACAATTAAATTTCTTGAAAAAGGAATCTGTAATCTGTAATTTCACTAACAAATAAACTTTTATAATATGGCTTTTGCTTCCATAATGTTACTGAAATACTTCATGAAGAAAAATAAAAGTATGTGAGTCAATAAATCTAATGGCTTTTTCTAGTCTTTGTTCTCACCCTTCCCGGTTTCTCTGAAGTTTCTGATGCAATGACTACTCTTTCTTCATCTTCTTTTATACTGCCTTATCTTCATGGTTTTTCTCTCTACCACTCTGACCATTTCCCATTGACTGCTCTTCATCTTCCCACTGCTAAATACAGACATTCCTCTAGCTTTTGCCTTTTTCCTTACATATACTCTTTCTTAGATTCCCCTTCATAGAGATGATAACTGAAGCTGAGGATCCTCTTGCTCTGAGAATTCCAACAATCTCTCCAAAGAAAGTACATGTAAAGAAAAGAGCAGTATATTCTCACTTATAAGTGGGAACTAAGCTATGGGTACGCAAAGGCATACAGATTGGTATAACGGACATCGGAGACTCAGAAGCAGGGAAAATGGAAGGGGAGTGAGGAATAAAAAAACTGCGTATTGAGTACAATGTATACTACTCTGGTGACAGGTGCACTAAAATCTCAGATTCCACCACTATATAATTCATCCATATAACAGAAAACCACTTGTATCCCAAAAGGTGTTGAAATATATATATGTTGGAGCCAAGATGGCTGCATAGGAACAGCTCCAGTCTACAGCTCCCAGCGTGAGCGACGCAGAAGACGGGTGATTTCTGCATTTCCATCTGAGGTACCAGGTTCATCTCACTAGGAAGTGCCAGACAGTGGGCGCAGGCCAGTGGGTGCACGCACCATGCGCTAGCCAAAGCAGGGCAAGGCATTGCCTCACTTGGGAAGCGCAAGGGGTCAGGGAGTTCCCTTTCCTAGGCAAAGAAAGGTGTGACGGACGCACCTGGAAAATCCGGTCACTCCCACCCGAATACTGCGCTTTTCCGACCAGCTTAAGAAACGGCGCACCACGAGATTATATCCCGCACCTGGCTCGGAGGGTCCTACGCCCACGGAGTCTCGCTGATTGCTAGCACAGCAGTCTGAGATCAAACTAGAAGGCGGCAGCGAGGCTGGGGGAGGGGCACCCGCCATTGCCCAGGCTTGCTTAGGTAAACAAAGCAGCCAGGAAGCTCAAACTGGGTGAAGCCCACCACAGCTCAAGGAGGCCTGCCTGCCTCTGTAGGCTCCACCTCTGGGGGCAGGGCACAGACAAACAAAAAGACAGCAGTAACCTCTGCAGACTTAAATGTCCCTGTCTGACAGCTTTGAAGAGAGCAGTGGTTCTCCCACTACGCAGCTGGAGATCTGAGAAAGGGCAGACTGCCTCCTCAAGTGGGTCCCTGACCCCTGACCCCCCAGCAGCCTAACTGGGAGGCACCCCCCAGCAGGGGCACACTGACATCTCACACGGCAGGGTATTCCAACAGACCTGCAGCTGAGGGTCCTGTCTGTTAGAAGGAAAACTAACAAACAGAAAGGACATCCACACCAAAAGCCCATCTGTACATCACCATCATCAAAGACCAAAGATAGATAAAACCACAAAGATGGGGAAAAAACAGAACAGAAAAACTGGAAACTCTAAAAAGCAGAGCGCCTCTCCTCCTCCAAAGGAACGCAGTTCCTCACCAGCAAGGGAACAAAGCTGGATGCAGAATGACTTTGACAAGCTGAGAGAAGAAGGCTTCAGACGATCAAATTACTCTGAGCTACGGGAGGAAATTCAAACCAAAGGCAAAGAAGTTGAAAACTTTGAAAAAAATTTAGAAGAATGTATAACTAGAATAACCAATACAGAGAAGTGCTTAAAGGAGCTGATGGACCTGAAAACCAAGGCTCGAGAACTACGTGAAGAATGCAGAAGCCTCAGGAGCTGATGCGATCAACTGGAAGAAAGGGTATCAGCAATGGAAGATAAAATGAATGAAATGAAGCAAGAAGGGAAGTTTAGAGAAAAGAGAATAAAAAGAAATGAGCAAAGCCTCCAAGAAATACGGGACTATGTGAAAAGACCAAATCTATGTCTGACTGGTGTACCTGAAAGTGATGGGGAGAATGGAACCAAGTTGGAAAACACTCTGCAGGATATTATCCAGGAGAACTTCCCCAATCTAGCAAAGCAGGCCAACGTTCAGATTCAGGAAATAGAGAGAACGCCACAAAGATACTCCTCGAGAAGAGCAACTCCAAGACACATAATTGTCAGATTCACCAAAGTTGAAATGAAGGAAAAAATGTTAAGGGCAGCCAGAAAGAAAGGTTGGGTTACCCTCAAAGGGAAGCCCATCAGACTAACAGCGGATCTCTCAGCAGAAACCCTACAAGCCAGAAGAGAGTGGGGGCCAATATTCAACATTCTTAAAGAAAAGAATTTTCAACCCAGAATTTCATATCCAGCCAAACTAAGCTTCATAAGTGAAGGAGAAATAAAATACTTTACAGACAAGCAAATGCTGAGAGATTTTGTCACCACCAGGCCGGCCCTAAAAGAGCTCCTGAAGGAAGCACTAAACATGGAAAGGAACAACGGGTACCAGCCACTGCAAAATCATGCCAAAATGTAAAGACCATCGAGACTAGGAAGAAACTGCATCAACTAACGAGCAAAATAACCAGCTAACATCACAATGACAGGATCAAATTCACACATAACAATATTAACTTGAAATGTAAATGGAGTAAATGCTCCAATTAAAAGACACAGACTGGCAAATTGGACAAAGAGTCAAGACTCATCAGTGTGCTGTATTCAGGAAACCCATCTCATGTGCAGAGACACACATAGGCTCAAAATAAAAGGATGGACGAAGATCTACCAAGCAAATGGAAAACAAAAAAAGGCAGGGGTTGCAATCCTAGTCTCTGATAAAACAGACTTTAAACCAACAAATATCAAAAGAGACAAGGCCATTACATAATGGTAAAGGGATCAATTCAACAAGAAGAGCTAACTATCCTAAATATATATGCACCCAATACAAGAGCACCCAGATTCATAAAGCAAGTCCTGAGTGACCTACAAAGAGACTTAGACTCCCACACATTAATAATGGGAGACTTTAACACCCCACTGTCAACATTAGACAGATCAACGAGACAGAAAGTCAACAAGGATACCCAGGAATTGAACTCAGCTCTGCACCAAGTGGACCTAATAGACATCTACAGAACTCTCCACCCCAAATCAACAGAATATACATTTTTTTCAGCACCACACCACACCTATTCCAAAATTGACCACATACTTGGAAGTAAAGCTCTCCTCAGCAAATGTAAAAGAACAGAGATTATAACAAACTATCTCTCAGACCACAGTGCAATCAAACTAGAACTCAGGATTAAGAATCTCACTCAAAACTGCTCAACTATATGGAAACTGAACAACCTGCTCCTGAATGACTACTGGGTACATAAGGAAATGAAGGCAGAAATAAAGATGTTCTTTGAAACCAACGAGAACAAAGACACAACATACCAGAATCTCTGGGACGCATTCAAAGCATTGTGTAGAGGGAAATTTATAGCACTAAATGCCCACAAGAGAAAGCAGGAAAGATCCAAAATTGACACCCTAACATCACAATTTAAAGAACTAGAAAAGCAAGAGCAAACACATTCAAAAGCTAGCAGAAGGCAAGAAATAACTAAAATCAGAGCAGAACTGAAGGAAATAGAGACAAAAAAAACCCTTCAAAAAATTAATGAATCCAGGAGCTGGTTTTTTGAAAGGATCAACAAACCTGATAGACCACTAGCAAGACTAACAAAGGAAAAAAGAGAAGAATCAAATAGACGCAATAAAAAAATGATAAAGGGGATATTACCACCAATCCCACAGAAATACAAACTACCATCACAGAATACTACAAACACCTCTACGCAAATAAACTAGAAAATCTAGAGGAAATGGATAAATTCCTCGACACATACACTCTCCCAAGACTAAACCACGAAGAAGTTGAATCTGAATAGACCAATAATAGGATCTGAAATTGTGGCACTAATCAATAGCTTACCAACCAAAAAGAGTCCAGGACCAGATGGATTCACAGCTGAATTCTACCAGAGGTACAAGGAGGAACTGGTACCATTCCTTCTGAAACTATTCCAATCAATAGAAAAAGAGGGAATCCTCCCTAACTCATTTTATGAGGCCAGCATCATTCTGATACCAAAGCCTGGCAGAGACACAACCAAAAAAGAGAATTTTAGACCAATATCCTTGATGAACATTGATGCAAAAATCCTCAATAAAATACTGGCAAAATGAATCCAGCAGCACATCAAAAAGCTTATCCACCATGATCAAGTGGGCTTCATCCCTGGGATGCAAGGCTGGTTCAATATATGCAAATCAATAAATGTAATCCAGCATATAAACAGAGTGAAAGACAAAAACCACATGATTATCTCAATAGATGCAGAAAAAGCCTTTGACAAAATTCAACAACGCTTCATGCTAAAACCTCTCAATAAATTAGGTATTGATGGGACGTATTTCAAAATAATAAGAGCTATCTATGACAAACCCACAGCCAATATCATACTGAATGGGCAAAAACTGGAAGCATTCCCTTTGAAAACTGGCACAAGACAGGGATGCCCTCTCTCACCACTCCTATTCAACATAGTGTTGAAAGTTCTGGCCAGGGCAATTAGGCAGGAGAAGGAAATAAAGGGTATTCAATTAGGAAAAGAGGAAATCAAATTGTCCCTGTTTGCAGACGACATGATTGTATATCTAGAAAACCCCATTGTCTCAGCCCAAAATCTCCTTAAGCTGATAAGCAACTTCAGCAAAGTCTCAGGATACAAAATCAGTGTACAAAAATCACAAGCATTCTTATACACCAACAACAGACAAACAGAGAGCCAAATCATGAGTGAACTCCCATTCACAATTGCTTCAAAGAGAATAAAATACCTAGGAATCCAACTTATAAGGGATGTGAAGGACCTCTTCAAGGAGAACTACAAACCACTGCTCAACGAAATAAAAGAGGATACAAACAAATGGAAGAACATTCCATGCTCATGGGTAGGAAGAATCAATATCATGAAAATGGCCATACTGCCCAAGGTAATTTACAGATTCAATGCCATCCCCATCAAGCTACCAATGCCTTTCTTCACAGAATTGGAAAAAACTACTTTAAAGTTCATATGGAACCAAAAAAGAGCCCGCATCGCCAAGTCAATCCTAAGCCAAAAGAACAAAGCTGGAGGCATCACACTACCTGACTTCAAACTATACTACAAGGCTACAGTAACCAAAACAGCATGGTACTGGTACCAAAACAGAGATATAGATCAATGGAACAGAACAGAGCCTTCAGAAATAACGCCGCATATCTACAACTATCTGATCTTTGACAAACCTGAGAAAAACAAGCAATGGGGAAAGGATTCCCTATTTAATAAATGGTGCTGGGAAAACTGGCTAGCCATATGTAGAAAGCTGAGACTGGATCCCTTCCTTACACCTGATACAAAAATCAATTCAAGATGGATTAAAGACTTAAACATTAGACCTAAAACCATAAAAACCCTAGAAGAAAACCTAGGCATTACCATTCAGGACATAGGCATGGGCAAGGACTTCATGACTAAAACACCAAAAGCAATGGCAACAAAAGACAGAATTGACAAGTGGAATCTAATTAAACTAAAGAGCTTCTGCACAGCAAAAGAAACTACCATCAGAGTGAACAGGCAACCTACAACATGGGAGAAAATTTTTGCAACCTACTCATCTGACAAAGGGCTAATATCCAGAATCTACAATGAACTCAAACAAATTTACAAGAAAAAAACAACCCCATCAAAAAGTGGGCAAAGGACATGAACAGACACTTCTCAAAAGAAGACATTTATGCAGCCAATACACACATGAAAAAATGCTCACCATCACTGGCCATCAGAGAAATGCAAATCAAAACCACAATGAGATACCATCTCACACCAGTTAGAATGGCAATCATTAAAAAGTCAGGAAACAACAGGTGCTGGAGAAGATGTGGAGAAATAGGAACACTTTTACACTGTTGATGGGACTGTAAACTATTTCAACCATTGTGGAAGTCAGTGTGGCGATTCCTCAGGGATCTAGAACTAGAAATACCATTTGACCCAGCCATCCCATTACTGAGTATATACCCAAAGGACTATAAATCATGCTGCTATAAAGACACATGCACACGTATGTTTATTGCGGCATTATTCACAATAGCAAAGACTTGGAACCAACCCAAATGTCCAACAATGATAGACTGGATTAAGAAAATGTGGCACATATACACCATGGAATACTATGCAGCCATAAAAAATGATGAGTTCATGTCCTTTGTAGGGACATGGATGAAATTGGAAATCATCATTCTCAGTAAACTATCTCAAGAACAAAAAACCAAACACCGCATATTCTCACTCATAGGTGGGAATTGAACAATGAGATCACATGGACACAGGAAGGGGAATATCACACTCTGGGAACTGTTGTGGGGTGGGGGGAGGGGGGAGGGATAGCATTGGGAGATATACCTAATGCTAGATGACAAGTTAGTGGGTGCAGCGCACCAGCATGGCACATGTATACATATGTAACTAACCTGCACAATGTGCACATGTACCCTAAAACTTTAAGTATAATTTAAAAAAAAGAAATATATATATGTTATAGTTTTATATATATGTATTATATATAATTTAAAAAATAAAGGGCAGACATTTAAAAATGTTTTTAATTGACATAATAATTTTACATATTTATGGGGCACAGTGTGATGTTTCGATAAATGTATACATTGTATAAAAATCAACAAATCAAATCAGGATATTAGCATACCAATCACCTCATTTATCATTTCTTTCTTTCTTTTCTCTTTTTTTTTTTTTTTTTTGAGATGGAGTGTCACTCTGTTGCCCACGCTGGAGTGCAGCGGCCCCATCTCAGCTCACTGCAACTGCTGCCTCCAGGTTCATGTGATGATCATGCCTCAGCCTCCCAAATAGCTGGGATTACAGGCGCCCACCACCACTACTAATTTTTGTATTTTTAGTAGAGACGGGGTTTCACCGTGTTGGCCAGGCTGGTCTTGAACTCCTGACCTCAAGTTATCTGCCCACTTTAGCCTCCCAAAGGGCTGGGATTACAGCCGTGAGCCACCGTGCCCGGCCACATTTATCATTTCTTTGTGGTGAGAACATTCAAAATTCTCTCTTCTAGCTTTTTTGAAATATACAGTATTGTTAACCATGGTCACCCTACTGTGACTAGAACACCAGAACTTACTCCTTCTAACTGTCACTTTGTACTTTTTGACTAATTGCTTCCTATGCCCCCATTCCCTTTCCCCTCCTCAGCCTCTGGTAACCACTATTCTATTCTCTACTTCTGTGAGATAAACTTTTTTAGATTCCATACATGATTGAAATCATGTTTGTCTTTCTGTATCTGGCTTATTCCACTTAGCATAGTGTCCTCCAGATTCATCCATGTTGCCACAAATCCACTACTGGGTATATATCCAAATGAAATGAAATCAGTATGTGCAAGAGACATCTGTGCTCCCATGTTTATTGCAGCATTATTCACAAGCAGCATTATTCACAACAGCGTATAGAAGCAACCTAAGTGTCCATCAACAGATGAATGGATAAAGAAAATGTAGTACTTATACACAAAGAAATACTATTCAGCCTGTGAGGAGGAGAAGAGCTCCAGTTCCTTCAGGACCCTCCTGAGGGGGCACCATGGCAGCTTCAGGAGGACCTGGGGCAACATCCAGGGGAAGAAACAGCTCCTGTCTGTGGGCACAGATGCTGAGGAGGAAACTTTGGTGTGGATTCGCTGGGGCATTTTTCCTACCTCGTCCATACATGTTGCTGTAATGACATGATTTCATGAGTTTTTAAGGCTGAAGAGCGTTCCATTGTGTATATATACTGCATTTTCTTTATCCCTTCCTCTCTTCATGGATAGAATCTTGCCTCAAGAATGTGAAAATGTTGTGGAGTCCTGATAAGTAAGCAACAATGAGGAAGGGGCCTCGGGTGGGGAAGGGCTCCAGGTGGGGAAGAACAATGAACAACTGTTCTGAGAGATGACCTCTATGTGCAGCCCCCTCTACCCTCTAGCACAACCCTATAAAACTTCCCTCCAGCCCCTGCCTTTTTGCAGACAGCCCTTCTCTGCTGTGCTACCCGTTGCAATCTTGCAATGTATTTTCATATTTTCTCTAATAAATCTGCCTTTCTTTACCTACAACTATCTTGGTAAATTCCTTTACCACCTGCGACACCAGCCCAGCCCCAGATAGTCACACCTGTGATGTTTTGGTGGCCCGTACAGGGACTGTTCGGGGACCTCTTCCCCTACTCACTCCCTTTCCTGTCCTCCAACTCTGACCTCTTGGTGACAGCATCCAAGCACAGAGACAGCTGAAGGTCCCCAGCCGGGGCCACTCCTCGGCAGACCAGAAAGTCCCTGTGAAAAGATGTCTGACCACCACTGCCTGATCAGGTAAGAGTTCAGAGTTTGCTTTCCTTTCCTGCCTTCCAGCAGACAAACTCTAGCATCCCTCTGGCAATTGATCGCAACTGGCCAGGCCCACACCTTGGTGTAGCCTGAAGGCCAGAGGGTGAACGACTTTGGCTGCCTTACCCAGAAGGGAGGAAGACCCTCTCCTATCCTTTCTGGTTAAAAGTCCCCAATCCCTTTGTGTGGCACAATTGGCACACATGTTTTGGGGAACTCAGACTCCCTCTTTCTCACTCTAAATTCTAAATTCTCCCATGAAGACAGCCAGACATCCTGCTCTGGATGTTCCCAAATCAGGTGATCTCAAGTGGCCTCAGAGCAGTGAGTGTCCCCATTCCTGTTCCTTCTCCAGGGCTGGCAGCAGGCTGTCTTTCTCTCTTTACCCTTTTTCCTCATGCCTGGGCTGATCACCCAGCATAAGGTGCCAGCGCTAAAAGGTCCTTTCTAATGGGGGTGGGATGCCCCTTTAGAAAGTGTACTTGTATTCCTCTGCAATGTAAGTGGAACCCTTTTCCTCAGCAGGATGCCCCTAAAGAAAGTGTGGTTCGTGTCCCCAGCAGACATTACCCTCCAGTGGCTCATTGTTTTCCAGTTCCAACATGGACAAACCCCATCTATTTATTCAGACTCACCTCTGGGCTACATCCTAAAACATTAAGACAAATTTAACTCTCAGACTCTCAAAAAGAAACACCTAATTTTTTTTTCTGGATTCAACTTTTTAATAAGCTCTGTGAAGGACATCCTAAGCACTATATGAGACAAAACAATATTTTTTCTTCCAGTATTACAAAAAGACATTTGCAAACATTTTAAAGCGGCTCTTCTATATAATCAGTTTGGCTATCTGAATTAGAGAAAACCCCTAGATAATCATGTTCTTGATGCAGATTTCTTCTAGGTATATTTGGAAATTGCTTCCTAACCACAATAAACACTGTGTACAGGTTTTTTAAATGTCCTTGGATACACACTAATTTTCAAAAACCAGTCTGGTCAAATGTCAGAACCAATTATTGCTAGATCCAATAATCCTGACAGCTCAAACTAAAAAACTGGCAAAAAGAAAAATACTCAGACCCTACAAATGTTCCATAATTTGTCTTTAAATAGGAGAAAAAATTTTAAACAAAGATGGAGCTGTCTAAAAGATCTTTAACTAGCTACCTTGGGAGCTCAATTTAAAAACAAGAGGTTGATATACTATAAAATAAGATGTTTCAGTACAGCTCCAAAAACCTTTATAAATACAGCCATTTGGAAGGACAATCCTGGATCAGAAGAGCTATTCCTTGTGTATATTATGTGCACATGTCTCATTTCAGTTGTCATAATTGCTTCTGTAATTTCCTTCTGAGTAGCAGTCATAACCACCCTGGCTTCTGACATTATAGTCTCTGGACTGTCCATATCCATATCTATACCCTCCAGGTCAACTGTCATACCTGCCACTCCCATAGTCCTGGTTCCCACCACCTCTAGAGTAGCTGTGACCACGCCCATGGGCCCCAAAGGCACCTCCTCTGGTTCCCCAGCAGACTTGCCTGCATGATCCACGCGGATCTGGTGACCATCCAGGGACTCTCTGTTCATGGCTCTCATGGCGTCTGGGTTGGTGATGGTGATGAAACCAAAACCCCTGGACCGCTGAGTCTCCTTGACAATGACCACCTCAGAGACAGGCCCGAAGCTGCTGAAGTCGTCTTCCAGCACCTGCTCGTCGGTGTTAATGTTGAGCCCTCCCACGAAGATCTTTCCTTCTTTAGTGGACATGGCAGCGAGTTCAAGTCCTGGAAATTAAAACTTAAAAAAGCCAGACAGACAGTAAGCTCAGAGGTGCAGAAAAAATAGGGCACATCTAATTTTCTTGTGTAATATATTAACAGCATGGCCCCTTTGCAAGAAATTCTCAAATTAGCCTCCTCAGTCTTTTATAACTGAGAGCAGAATAAAAAGGACAGGGCTAACAGGAAAGAAAAACACAGAAAACACAAGGAGAAAAGGCAGGCTCAACTGCTGGCTGCTTTATGAGCCCCCAGCCCCATCTGGGTTGCCCTCAGAATATCCTCCAGGTAACTGCCATCAGTGCAGAAGGCCAGGCCACTGAAAGGCAAACTGTCCCAATGGGACAAATGGGGAAAAGCCTTACACAGTTTGCCCCCTCGGCCACAAGCTTGGCCACTGGAAATGGGACTGCCCTAAGGGCTGAAGGGCCCCCAGGACAGAATCCCATCAGACACCCCTGATGGCCTTCTGCTGGGGTAGGGGGTCTCTGCTCCAGCTGGCTTCCAAATCAAACATCATTATCAATAAAACAAAGCCAAGGGCAACTCTGGAGGCAGCAAGTAAAATTATAAATTTCCCTTTTGAGTTCAAAAGCTGTCTGTCATGGAGACACCTCCTCTACCCCTTTCTGGAAATAACCTTTTGCTTATATGGTAAAAACCTGGAAAATTACTATCTGGATGTTAACAGCCTTTTAGATTGGGTCACTATTGGAACTGGGTAGACCAATAAAAGAAAAAGGTTAAATTAAAAGAAGGATGCATAATAACAACATGGGTAGTCTCAGAAAGTTATCTTGAGCAGTTAAAATTCTTTGCAAGCTTGAAAATGCTTTAAACTCCTTCTGGAAAAAACAGCAGTCACCTTGTGCTGTAGATAAGTGGCTAAGGCTTTGCCCTCTCACAATGCGTTCAATTCTTGTCTTTCAATGTGAGTCCTTTGTGGTTTAATACTTGTGGTATTTTTGCCCTTTATTGATTCTTTTCCCCTCCATGAACAGCTTCTGATTTCCTGTCTTGAAATTTTCTTTTCTCTGAATTACCTTTGGGGCAATTCTAGATCTTGTAAATCACTGACCGTCTCTTTGGAGACAGCTCATGTGTCTGTGTTTAAGTCTTCTTCTGCGCCGGGCGCGGTGGCTCACGCCTGTAATCCCAGCACTTTGGGAGGCCGAGGCGGGCGGATTACGAGGTCAGGAGATCGAGACCACGATGAAACCCCGTCTCTACTAAAAATACAAAAAAATTTAGCCGGGCGCGGTGGCGGGCGCCTGTAGTCCCAGCTGCTGGGGAGGCTAAGGCAGGAGAATGGCGTGAACCTGGGAGGCGGAGGTTGCAGTGAGCCCAGATAGCGCCACTGCACTCCAGCCTGGGCGACAGAGCGACACTCCGTCTCAAAAAAAAAAAAAAAAAGGCTTCTTCTTAGTTAAGGCTTACTAATATCATGTTATAAATTACCTTTAGTAAAAGATTCAAAAGCCAGAAATACTAGCCGTTTGTCCTGACTGAAATCTGGTAATAGTTAGAAATCAACTTAAAGCTTATATTTGGTCTGCATGTGTACAGATATTGGTTTTTAAAGCCCCTGCTTTTGCTCTAAAAACTTCTCAGTTGATAGAATTTTGTCTTAATTCTCCATTTCTGTCTGTGTATTTTTATGTGTTTATATAAAAGAATTCTAATTGGCTTAAAGAAAAATAAGCACTTAAACATATTGTCAGAAAAATAAAAATTTAATGCCTTTTAGGTCACGTGACTCTAATACGACTCTTTTAAAAAGCCAGTTTAAAGGTAAAATAAAAGATGTCTTCAAAGTTCACACATTTAAACTAAATTAGGCAGTCAGATACTGTTTGTCAGATGCTTTAAGGCCATAAACTGCTTCTATGACTTTTAATAATTGACTTGTTTGTTTTATAGCCATTAGATTCTAGGTAAGGCCTGGGGACATATGGTGTTAGCCTGGTCCCCTGGCTAGTCTGGAAAGAGTCAGACATTATCTGCAGCTTGTCCTGAGTTCTGCAATCTTATACATGGTTAAAATTACTCATGAGGGCCAGGCACCGTGGCTCATGCTTGTAATCCCAGCACTTTGGGAGGCTGAGGTGGGGGGATCACGAGGTTAGGAGTTTGAGACCAGCCTGGTTAACACAGTGAAACCCTGTCTCTACTAAAAATACAAAAATTAACTGGGCGTGGTGGCGGGCACCTGTAATCCCAGCTACTTTGGGGGCCTAGGCAGGAGAATTGCTTGGACCAAGGAGGTGGAGGTTGCAGTGAGCCGAGATTGTGCCATCGCACTCCAGCCTGGATGACAGAGCTAGACTCCGTCTCAAAAAAAAAAAAAAATTACTCATCAGGTTTTTCACCAAAAATAAAAGTTGCTGAGAGTTAACATTGTAACATGTACTTGAGACTGCTGGAGAAACAGTTTACATGAAAAGTATAGAAGGAAAGTAGAATATGTTTTTGGTGGGAGGTTATAAGGAGGCATGGAAATAGGCCGGGCACGGTGGCTCACGCCTGTAATCCCAGCACTTTGGGAGGCCGAGGTGGGTGGATCACGAGGTCAGGAGATCTAGACCATTCCGGTTAACATGGCGAAACCCCGTCTCTACTAAAAATACAAAAAATTAGCCAGGCGTGGTGGCAGGCGCCTGTAGTCCCAGCTACTTGGGAGGCTGAGGCAGGAGAATGGCGTGAACCCGGGAGGTGGAGCTTGCAGTGAGCCAAGATCGCGCCACTGCATTCCAGCCTGGGCGACAGAGAGCGACTCCATCAAAAAAAAAAAAAAAAAAAGAAGGCATGGAAATATGGCTTTTGTTAAAGGGAATGTAATTTTGTCTTGCTCAGAGGTTTTAAGGATTGGCCTAACCTACAGGAGTAATGGAATAAAACTGAAGGTTTAAGCAAGTTAGATAGTAAGTTGTGGAAGGCTGATCTTGTAAAAAGGTCTGTGGGTATAAAAAAGCTGGCTAAGATTTGAAGGGAATTATTCAGTTTTCCCATAGGTTGAAAATTGAAATAAAAGCACACTAATGCAGGTCCAGAATCTGGGCCTGTGTGTCCAGATAATAGTTTTCTTAGATAATTAATCTGCTGTTTAACAGAAAACGATAAAGAGTTATAAGAGGTTTATGGAAATCTTACCCTATGGTCAAGCTAATAAAGATTGGACAGATTTGTTTATAAGGTTTTATTAAGAATTGGATTTAACATTAATAGAAAACTAGTACAAAGATGCAATTTGGCTTTCTCTTTTAAACAAGATTTTCATGTAATATAAACAAAAATGAAAGAATTTTGTTTTCCTTTTAAATGAATGACAGAAAAAGGAGGGAAGAAAAAGGAGACAGATTCAGTTGTCCTCATGCTGTCTTTATTGCAGCCTGTTTTGAAAGCTAAGTCTCCCCTCTATCAGCGAGTAAAGATTTTTGCCTTTTAAAAATTTTGGACTTATCATTTTGGCTAAATGACTTATAGTGACTCTATACTAATCTCCTTCTCTAAACAACTCTCCTCCAAATCCTGTTGGGTAATGGGAACAAGTGGCACCCTCTCCCTCCAAAAGAAAAAGTCACACCCCTTTATACTATGTAAGGGATCAGTTACCATTTTCCCTCCATGCCCTGGTAATATCTAAATACCCCACACTCCTTTGGGGCAAAAACATACTTTCCAAGATGTGTGCCTGCTTAATATTTGCCCAGCCTCTGAATTCATCTTTCCCTCTAGTAGCCCCATTTCTCCTGGGAAAGCTACCTAAATCTTTAACAAATAACTTCAACCTAGATAGTCTTATCTCAGGGGTTTAAAATAGCCCATACTTATTCAGATATGCCCTAGCAAGAAAGCTAACTGAGTAATTTCTTGATGGAACAACTTCTACAATATATAAATAACCTCCTCATTTGCTTCCCTTCCACAGAACTCACACAGCAACACATAGTATAAACCATAAACTCCTAAAAAAAGGAAAATGACTTTTGTCTAATTCAAAGGATAATGGTTATATATAAAACAAGATAAAAGGAACCAGGAAATAAGAGAAACATAAAGAAAGTTATAAAGGTAAAGAGGTATTTTTGGTAATGAAGGTTATGAAGATTTTGCACGAGAAAGGATTTTGTACCATAAATTCTTGTCCTAAAGTAAAATGACTGCTTGTTTAAGAATGAGGGATGTTTAGGACAAGTCAGAAAGTCTGGGCACATCATAGATGGTCTGTGTAAATCATGAGAAAATTTGTGAAATTCATAAAAGGAACACTATATGTAATTAAGATATAATAGTCTTTCTAAAATTGGCTCCCTATGCTGTGTCAAATTAAATTCAAACACTTTTTCATCAAGTGCAACTTCCAAGTTATCTAAATGGGCTTCCAATAAGGAAAAACAGTCATACTACAAAAGGGTTTTCTTTGCCTTTTTGGTAACTGGCTCAAGAAACAAAATTTTATCTTCTAGAATTCAATAGTTTCACCTTCAAATGGTGCTATGAACAGGATATTGGTATCTCCTCAATGATACCTGCTACCTTTAGGAGTCTCCCACTCAGCTGGAGGCCAGTTTTGCCTAGACATGCTCCCCTTCTCCGATGAATGCTTTCCTTCAGCATGATCCAATATCCTAGGTCCTACAGCCCAGGACAATGGCTCACAGGGTCTCCTGACAGACCAAAACCATAGGTTGGGTCAACTCTATGCCCCTGGTCAGCAGGAAGCAGTTGGAAGATGAGACCTCTACCCAAATGCCAAAGATTTGTCATTGCTATTCTGTCATGGGGGGAATGTGGATTCCTGATAAGTAAGCAAAAATGAGGAAGGGGCCTCAGGTGGGGAAGGGCTCCAGGTGGGGAAGAATAATAAATAATTGTTCTGAGAGATGACCTCATTCCACACAATGACCTCGTTCTGCACATAACCCCGTCCAGTACGACCCTATAAAACTTCCCTTCCACCTCTGCCTCTTTGCAGACAGCCCCTTCTCTGCTGTGCTGCCCATTGCAATCTTGCAACACATTTTCATACTTTCTTTAACAAACCTGCCTTTCTTTACCTACAACTGTCTTGGTAAATTCCTCTATTCCCTGTGACACCAGCCGCAGATAGTCGCATCTGGGAGAAACATATCTTCAGTGGTCCAGAAGATATGCTGCCTGCCCCAAGCAGCGGGTCAAAACAATCTGGCCACATAACAGAGTACACACTGGGGAGCAATTCATTGAAGCTTCTGCTGAAGACCTGGTAGGGGATTTTCCAAGTGACAGGTCAGAGAAGGAGGCCTCATCTGCGGTCAGCGTGGACTCAAAAGCAAATGAAAATCTTTCTGTTGAGGACATTCTGAAGCAGCTTCCTTGTTACAGGGCATTGGAGAGGGTTCCATGGAAGACCAAGACAGCCTCAAGAACATGGAATACAATTCTCCTCTGGACATCATTTATGAAGGTAGCTATAAGGATGAAGACTCTTCAGCTGCTCCTGAAAGATCTCAGCATAACATCTGGCAAATCAATGGATAAGGAAGAAGATGGTTCCCATACGTCAACTTCACGTAATCTTTGGTTCCCATATGTCAACTTCATGTAATCTTGAGTGGTTTCTGGAGAATCTTAGCAGTGATGAGGATGATGCTTCAGCTTCCCCTAAGGACCATGTGCACAGTGACCTCATTCTGCACATTCTACAGATCTGAAAATAAGATGCTGGCAATATATCATCAACTTCAGGGGAAAGTAAGTGGATTCTGAAGAGGATAAGTGATAAGGAGGACTCTCCTGCTCCCTGACCACCTTCACATCACCAGCACCCTCTTCAGTGTGAACCTCTACACCAAGGTCCCTGAGCAGACATCAGAATGAGAGAGAGAGAGAGATGGAGCTCCTTACAGCTAGAAAGTTATTTCTCATCCTGATAACTCTCATTGCATCATATGGGTCCCATTAGTACAGATATCTCCAAATGGGCCACTCTCCTGTTACATAGAATAAATTGTTCATTACCTTGAGACTCTAATTATAGATTACAGTCCTCCTTGCCATCTACTGTAAAAGAGTCAATCAACAGTGGGCTCCAGGGTCTCACTGAACTTGTGGTCAGCCTTATTCATAGGATCACAGAGTTTACCTATAGAACAGAGAACTGCTTGATGTTTGGTGACTGTCCTAAATAAATAAGTGGAGTGCACTATCTGAGCTTTACCATTTTTGTCTCTTTCATTCTTTTGTCCATTCTGGCTATCCTGGGAATCCCTCTGTTCACTAAACCCATTCCTGTTGTACCTACTGTCAAAACTGTTCAACGTGAATGACATCTTGTGCTGATGAAGATGAGGAGACACCGTCACTCTCCAAAGCTGTTGGAAAGAACCTATGTAAAGGACCAGTGGGACAATTTATCTGCTTTGTTGCTGTTTCATTAATTCACTATGAGGCTATGTGCTTGGGCACCATGCTCTCTGCCTGAGCCCAGGGCACCAGGAGAGGAGCTAAGAGGCCATCTGTGGGGCCGGCCCAGGCCTCTCAGAACAATGGTGATGGTGACACTTGGCTGGAACGCTCCTTGCCCCAGGCTGGCCACCAGGCCAATAGCTGGGATCATTGACACCTCTGCCTCCCAGCACAAGCCCCAGGCAGGGACCAGTGGACCCCAGAGCACTCACTGCCCAGGGGCCACAGACGTTTGACCTAGCAGGGGTACCTCTTGGCCGAGTCCCTGGTTCCCCCTTGTATGAACCAGCCTGGGGAACTAAGAGCTCCACAGCTGTGGGTATAATATAGTGCCCAGGTCCAGGATTTGAGGTGGGGTAGTGGTGTTGGGGACAGGAGACTGGGGCAAGTTGCCTGTGGACTTCTGAAAGTGAAAAGAAGTCAGGGGAAATGTTTATCTCTGTCCTTGGCCTAATGCCAGCAGTGTAAGCCACAGGCTAGGGATTCCTTTTAAAGCCCATAGTATTCCCCCACCTAAGTCCTAGTATAACCATCATTTCCTTGAGTTCACTTGCAACAGCTGCTGTGCCAAGCACCATGTTTGTATTTGATCTTCACAAACTACTACTGCCCTAAGGCAGTAGTTAGTAGCATTATCCCATTTCACTGCCAAGGAATCTGAGGCTGCGGGATAAATAACGCCCATGGTGAGTGGAGAAGCTAGGACTGGAATCAGCATCTGCTTTTCTCTAGAGCCTGGGATGTTCACCCTGAAGTTGCTCTCCTGCCTTCTCTGTGGTTGGTACTTTCCAGTTACTGTTTGTGCTTTACCAAGAGGAGTTGACCCTGTTGCCTTCCTCGCCTCTTCCCTTCCTTACTCTGGTGACTGCGTATGGCCAGGAAGAGGGTCTGCAAGACTGTCTCTCTACTTCATGTAAAATGACTGGAATCTTGTGGAGAAATTGTGAAGTGGACTTGGGAACACATTAAAGAAGCCTATGTTGGGAGCTTGGGGAAAAAGAGTACCCGGAGACAAGTACTCCAGTGGAAGCTCTGCCTTCACTGTGAGAACATGCCAGGGCTAGCCTGCTGGAGGGAGACATTTGGAGCAGAACTAAGTCACCCCAGCCAACCTCCAGACCTTGGAGGCACCAGCTGATAGCCAGCTGTTCCCCAGTCCCGTGAGTGAGCCTAGCTGAGACCTGAAGAGCTGCCCAGGCTGAATCACCAACCTACAGATTTGTGAGCTGAAAGGAGAAATGATGAAGAAAGTATTCTTGGAATTCACTTCTGGCAGAGTCTCGTGAGCTTTGCTTTCATTTGTTAATGAAATGCTTGACATCTTTCCTTCACTTTATAAACATTATGTGCACATTATTCAGAATTCTAATAGAAAGTAATTTCCCATTAATGCAGGCTGTAAAATGCCATTTTACTTGAAACCATGCCTCAGGAACAAACAGTACAGGACACATTTACACTTGCAAATTCCACTCACAAATCAAGGAAGCCCCGTGTTGGTGGGACAGAGACTTAGAGCCACTGACAAAGGAAATTTAGAAGAGCAGCCTAGGACAGGCATAGGCAAATAGCATAGTGGCACACAGTTTGCAGCAGTGGAGAATCCAATTATGGGACGCTGAATTTTTTTTAAAGCCAACTTTTGCACATCTGTGATCTCTGGCTGACCAGCACCGTTCTAAGAACTTCATCTGCCTAGACACTGAGCTACTGACCAACAAGGGGACAGAAGCACTGACATGCATGGCCTGGATGAGGAAGCCAAAGAATTCACTGTCCTATCGGTGTTTTTCCTTCCAGGTCAAATATATACAGTGTACTTCCTTTGTGACCATTTGCTGACCACACAATGTCTGCAATCATGAATTCTGGAAATAAATAATTCCCAATGATCTTAAAAAAATACACTATGATCTGTGAACTTTAAAAACTGACTTAAAGTAGCAGTAGTTATTTTAGAGAAGGTCATGAATACCATTATGGACCTAATCCAGCGGTCCAGTAAAGAGAAATATCATGACAGATTTTTAGCAGAAATAAATAGTACCTGATTCAAGTTACAAAAGAATTTCAAGAAGCCCCGAAAGAGTGCTTTCCCTTTTTAAAAAATAAAAGTGGATTTAGTAGAAGAAATGCAATGATTAAGAAACTTTAGAACCTATTATTAGCAATGTTAGTGAGAAGGTGAAATTGTATGTTATTAATAACTGTTACCCTGAAGAAAAAGAAAAAAATAAAAGAAAATACAAAAAAAAATGTTTTAAGAGAAAAAAGTTTTAAAAATTTCAAAAAGAAATTGTATGTTAGTTATATCAACAACAAATTTTAAATGGCAATTACAAATTCTAAAAAAAAATAAATCTGTGCAATAAAACAAGGGCTAAGTATAAAGTTAATTACGATGAACATTACTTTGAGAATATAAGAGACTATAAACATTAAAAAATGATACTTGGCCAGGCATGGTGGCTCACACCTGTAATCCCAGCACTTTGGGAGGCCAAGGTGGCAGGATCACTTGAGTGCAGGAGGTCGAGGCTGCAGTGAGTCATGATTGCACCACTGCACTTAACCTGGGCAACAGAAAGAAACCCTGTCTCAAAAAAAAAAAAATAGTATTTATTCTAAAAAATGATACCCAAAAATATTACCTTGGAACTTCCCAGATGTGATTTTTATTCATTGTGGTCACTCACATGTATGTCTTGGATCTATGGAGAAAGAAATTTACACAATCTTAATAGCAAAAATTCTATTAAATCAACATAGAAACAAAGTATGGACAACTTAATTACAATTACAGAGAACCATTTAAACTCTATGAAAATTAGCCATTTAAAAACAATGTTAGAGTTGGCTAGGTGTGATGGCTCATGCCTGTAATCCCAGCACTTTGGGAGCCCAAGGCAGGTGGATCACCTGAGGTGAAGAGTTTGAGACCAGCCTGACCAGCGTGGCAAAACCTCATCTCTATTAAAAAGTACAAAAATTAGCCGGGAGTGGTGGCATGCACCTGTAGTCCCAGCTACTTGGGAGGCTGAGGCAGGAGAATCACTTGAACCTGGGAGGCAAAGGTTGCAGTGAGCCAAGATCACGCCACTGCACTCCAGCCTGGACGAGAGAGCGAGACTCCCATCTCAAAAAAAAAAAGAAAAAAAAAGTTACAGTTGACAGAATTTGGGAGTGGGTTGTATAAAAAACACGTAAGGATTCCAATTGTTATGGGACCTTGTGAATATTAAGTACATAGATACATAAACATGATAGACCCAGAAATAGAGCTTGAGAAAGCACTTTAAAAGTTACAAACGTAACCACTAGACAAAAGGAAAATAATAATGAGAAATAAGAGTTGGGTAGCACAGACAAGTAAAATGATTTTGTAATGAACCAAAAATTTTATTTTTTTGAAATTGCGAGTCCCAAAGGAAAAGTTTTAAGTGTATTTTTAGAACTTTGCAGGAAAATACCAAAACTATTATAAGCAGAAACAAAAACTGGAAATCTGTAGCTGAGTAGGTGTGCTGTATTGCCTGTGCTGGGCTCCTTAGAACAGTACAGGGGAACAAATCAATTTACATGCAGAAAAGACAGGATGAAGTAATTTTGGTACTGTGTTATTGCCCAGCACTTCCTATCAAGCATGGAGAAGTCTTTTAAGAAGGCTGCCTGCATTCTCTGTGGCCACCTGAAGCTGCTGCCCATGTTTCTCAGGGGGAGGCCAGGGATGATCAGCCCTGATTTGTACAGCCTTCCCAATTGGCCAAGAGAGAAACTGCTATTCTCCCCTTCACATGGAATCCCCTCTGCTTCACAGTTCCTACATTGAGTGGGATAGACTGGGCACCTAGGCCTAAAGGTTACCATCCTCATAACTCTCAACCACATTGTTTGGGTTTCATTGGTACAGATATCTCCAAATGGGTCACTCTTCCATTACGCAGAGTCAATGGCTAGTTACTTTGGGCCTCCATTTTTAGCTATTTTTCTGCGTGTCATCTACTGGAAAAGAGTCAATGAGCAGGAGCCTCTGGGGAATCACTGGATTGTTTTCAGTCCCATTCAGATGATCAGGGAATTCCTTGGTGGCTGGTGACTGTTCTGAGATGGAGTGTGCTGCCTGTACTTCATCATTATGGTCCTTTTTGTATTCATCCTATTCTGAGAACTTCCCTGTTCACCAAACCCTTTCTTGCTATACATGTGAGCCATGACTCATAAGTAAATGTTAAAGCATGTTCATTTCTAAGAGAAAAGGAAAGAAGGCTGCGTGCAGTGGCTCACTTCTGTAATGCCACTACTTTGGGAGGCCGAGGCGGGTGGATCACAAGGTCAAGAGATCGAGACCATCCTAGCTAACATGGTGAAACCCCATCTCTACTAAAAATACATGGTGGCACGCACCTGTAGTCCCAGCTACTCGGGAGGCTGAGGCAGGAGAATCACTTGAACCTGGGAGGCAGAGGTTGCAGTGAGCCAAGATTGCACCACTGCACTCCAGCCTGGTGACAGGGTGAGACTCGGTCTCAAAAACAAAAAAAAGGAAATACTATTCGGCCATTAAAAATTATGAAATCGACTGGGTGTGGTGGCTCATGCCTGTAATCCCAGCACTTTGGGAGGCCAAGGTGGGCGGATCACATGAGGTCAGGAGTTTGAGACCAGCCCGTCCAACATGGTAAAACCCCATCTCTACTAAATACACAAAATTAGCCGGTTGTGGTGGCAGGTGTCTGTAGTCCCAGCACTTTGGGAGGCAGAGGCAGGCAGACCATCTGAGGTCAGGAGTTTGAGACCAGCCTGTCCAACATGATGAAATACAAAATTTTGAAATACAAAGTTAGTCAGGTGTGGTGATTGATGCCTGTAGCCCCAGCTACTTGGGAGGCTGAGGCAGAAGAATTGCTTGAAATCAGGGGGTGGGGCCAGTGGGGGGAGGATGCAGTGAGCCGAGATCACACCATGGCACTCTAGCCTGGGCAACAGACTGAAACTCTGTCTCAAAAAAAAAAAAAAAAAAATCCTGTCATTTGCCATTTGTAACAACATGGATAAACCTGGAGGTCAGGTTTCTGGGAAGAGAAACAGGTCAGGGCTGGGTTAGCAATGTCTGCATTCCTCTATTGGACAGCCCATCTCCTACAACTATGGTTCTTGCCTTTTTCTATTGACCTTTCTTGTAACTGTTTATGCCTATGAATAGTCGTGGCTTCCTCCTATTGCTATTCCTGAGGTATAGCAGCATCCCTATTTGTTTCCATTTGTGATCTTAATTTATTGTTAAACAACAATTTAATATTACAGATCACCTTAGACAATTTTATTTGCTAAGGTATTCATGTACCTGTGTATATGTATAAATTATATATATACTCCATTGTTCATTTGACTCTGTAATTTACTTCAGTTTTCAATACAGCCATGTGTCACTTGACAACAGGCATATGTCTTGTGAAATGGGTTGTTAGGCGATTTAGTCCTCATGTAAACATCAGAGTGTACGCGCGCAAGCCTAGATGGTATAGCCTACTACACATCTAGGCTATATGGTATAGCCTATTGCTCCTAGGCTACAAGCCTGTCTAGCATGTTACTGTATTGAATACTGTAGGCAATTGTAAATAACAAGTATTTGTTTAGATACACATAGAAAAGGCACAATAAAAATATGGTATAAAAGGTTTAAAGATGATACACTTGTATATGGAACTTCATGAATGAAGTTTGCAGGACTGGAAGTTGCTCTGGCAAGTCAGTGAGTGAGTGGTGAGTGAACCTGAAGACCTAGGACATTACTGTACACCACTGTATACTTGATAAACACTGTATACTTAGGCTACACTAAATATATTTTTTAAAACTTTTTCTCCAATAAATTAACCTTAGCTTACTATAATTTTTTACTCTATAAACTTTTAAACTTTTTGACTCACAATAACACTTAGCTTAAAACACAAATACATTGTATAGCTGTACAAAAATATTTTCTATTTTCACTCTATAAGCTTTTACTTTTTTTTTTTTTTTTTTTTTTTTTTTGAGGCAGTCTTGCTCTGCCACCAGGCTGGAGGGCAGCAGCACAATCAGGGCCCACTGCAGACTCGACCTCCCAGGATCAAGCGATCCTCCTACCTCAGCCTCCTGAGTAGCTGGAACTACAGGTGTGTGCCACCATGCCTGGCTACTTTTTAAATTTTTTGCAGAGATGGGGTCTCACTGTGTTCCCCAGGCTAGTCTCAAACTCCTGGGCTCAAGCAATCCACCTGCCTCGGCCTCCCAAAGTGCTGTGATTACAGGCATGAGCCACCACACCTGGACCATTTTTTACTATTTTTAAAATTTTTTATTGTATATATTTTTACTTTCTAAACTTTTTTGTTAAAAACTAATGCACAGTCACACCCATTAGTCTAGGTCTACACAGGGTCAGGATCACCAATATTGCTGTTTTCCTCCACATCTTGTCCCACTGGAAGGTCTTCAGGAACAATAACACACACTATTTTAACACACACTAATTTAACAACGTTTTCTTCTGGAATACTTCCCAAAGGACCTGCCTGAGGCTGTTTGACAGTAAACTTTTTGTATAAGTAGAAGGAATATACTCTAAAATAATGATATATAGTATAATAAATAAACTGGTAAGAGTCATTTATGATCAAGTATCACAGACTGTACATAATTGTATATGCTACACTTTTGTAAGATTGGCAGTGCAGGTTTGTTCACACCAACATCACCACAAACTCATGAGTAATCCATTGCACAACAGCAACAACATCGTTAGGTGGAATTTTTCAGATCAATTATAATGTTATATATATGCAGTCCTTCATTGACTGAAACGTCCTTCTGTGGCACATGGCTGTAGTTGCCTAGTCTTGTTTTTCTGTGCAAGATTGTAAGTTTTTAAGAGGACAGTAACACTGTTTGCCATTTTTGTATCCCCAGACTTTAACAGAATACCTGTCACACATATCTGATGGACAAATTGATTCACTTTGATATAGCACCCAAGATTAACAAACTATAGATCATTTCTATAGTTTGTTATAGAACTATAACATAGTTCTATGTTATAGTTTGTTATAGAACTATAACATAGTTCTATGTTATAGTTTGTTATAGAACTATAACATAGTTCTATGTTATAGTTTGTTATAGAACTATAACATAGTTCTATGTTATAGTTTGTTATAGAACTATAACATAGTTCTATGTTATAGTTTGTTATAGAACTATAACATAGTTCTATGTTATAGTTTGTTATAGAACTATAACATAGTTCTATGTTATAGTTTGTTGTACCCTGAAAGTACAGTCTTCACTCAAGATAAATATTACCATCTTCAGCAAGAAATTACAGTTGTATTTTACCTTAAGCAGACTAAAGCCTCTTGAATCAAGTGAGATCATAACAAGACATTATGCTTGATGGATTCTCCGTCTAAAGACGGAGTCTCCCTCTGTCGCCCAGGTGCAGTGTCATGATTTTGGCTTACTGCAACCTCTACCTCTCAGGTTGAAGCGATTCTCCTGCCTCAGCCTCCCGAGTAGCTGGGACTACAGGTGTGTGCCAACACGCCGGGCTAATTTTTTCATATTTTTAGTAGAGACGGAGTTTCACCGTGTTAGCCAGGCTGGTCTCAAACTCCTGACCTCAGGCAATCCGCCCGCCTCGGCCTCCCAAAGTGCTGGGATTACAGGCACGAGCCACCGCGCCCAGCCGCCTAATCTCTATTATAAGGGAAAAGCATGTGATTCATTTAGAGAAAATATTTATCTCAATTTAAGCTTATTGCTCTGCGATATTTTCTAGTGTTCTCAGTTGTACCATTCTCTAACCTTGGACAAATCACACGTCATCCCAGAACCTTGAGGTCTAAATGATAAAATGAGGAAAATGACACTTGATATCAGAGAGGATTTGTGCAGAAACATATGCTAATCATTAAGCATAGTTCTTAAGAAAACAGGCATGAAACCAAGAAAATAAATGGTAACCATTTTTAACTTTCAGAGAAGTAGTAAAATAAATTTGTAACACAATTAGAGCATATTATTATGCAGGTTCTTCTAATGTTGCCATCTTTGTGGGAGGTAATTTCTCCAAGATAAAATTCTTGCAACATGTCACTACATCAATAAACAAGAACACTTAGAAGAGAAACAAAGCACCTCCCTGAGTCCATCTTATAATGTCACATCTAAAGTTTCATGAGGAAGGCATCAGGGCATTTCCCATATTATTATATATATTAAAAATAATTAAACTATGGTTGAACTTATCTTTAAAAACTAAATTCCTCTTGCTTTGTTACTCATTACTCTCTATTTTCTCTGTAGACTATACTCACATTGCAAAGGACATAACTGAGACGGCTGGCAAACTTTGATATGGATGCTTTGATAGAAAATAATATTGTATCAATGTTAAATTTTCTGAATTTGACAACTGAATTACAGTTATGAAGACAATGTTCTTGTTCTTAGGAGATATCTACTGAAGTATTTAGGGGTAAAGAGGCATGATAGCTATAACTAATTTTCAAATAATGCATGCCGAGGGGAGATATAAATTTAAAGAGAAGTAATAAAGCAAACTTAGTGAAATGTTAACAAACCACGTAAACTCTCTGGCACTCTGTTTCTTCATCTACTTGGAGACAAAAAGAGGGCTGAACTATTTTGTTTTTATTCACACTGTCATGAAATCCATTTAGGAGTTGAGGTCAGCATTAGAAAAGCATTATTAATGAATCTGGATAAAGGATTTAAAAGCATTCAAAATCAAAACTAAAATAAACTAATATCATATTTATATAACACCAAGGCACTCTAAGCATGAAAAGCTTATGGTTAACTACATGATATCTGTATACTTCCTCTCCAAACTAATTGAATTACATGCTTACAAGAGTCAATTTGCATTTGTACTCCAAAGTATTTATGCCTATTATAGAATATATTTAAATATGTAAACTAATGAAATACAAATAGAAAGTTATTTTCTATAAAAACTAAATTGATAAAGATGAACAACAAACAAAAATTACTATAGAACTAGGCACAGGTAAGACAAATCTGTAAAACTTTGGAGAAAAAATTGTACAAAAATCTAGACTGACTGGGCATTCAAATTGCTTGAAAGGTGTCTTTAACTTCTTATTCCACTTTGAAGAAAATGAAACTGTAAACTGTAAACAATGCAACTTGTAACAAAGACAAAGCAGGTGTTCCAACCAGCAAATTCATGCTCAGATAAAAGGTCTTGGGCCTACTACCAAGACTGGTGAGTGAACATATACATTTGAGTCAAAATAAAATGACTAAAGTATATATTTGCCGTTTTTAAATATGTACCACTGTAACTGACTTTTTAAATTAACTGATCCAGTGGTCCCAATTTTAGGGGAAGAGAGTGCCTCTACCATTGTTTTTAATTGAAAAACTGATATACATGGTAAAGATATTCAAATAGTACAAAACACTACACACCAAGAAAGTTTCCCTTCTGTATTAGTCTTCTAGGGCTGCTGTAATGAAATACCATGGACTAGGTGGCTTAACTACAGAAATTTATTTTCTCACAGTCCTAGAGGCTAAAAGTCCAGGATCAAGGAGCCATCGGGGTTGGCTTATGGTGTGGCCTCTTTCTGGACTGCAAATGGCCATCTTCTGTGTTCTCATATGGCCTCTTCTCTGTGCCCATGCACTCAGACACTAGCCCTACAGGATTAGGGTTTTGCCTTTTTGATTTCATTTAACCATAATTATTGTCCTAAAGGCCCTATCTCCAAATCTAGTCACACTGGAAGTTAGGACTTCAACATATGAATTTTGAGGGGACATAATTCAGTCCATAACACTTTCCATGCCAGATTCACAGTCCTCCTGGTGTGTGTGTGTGTGTGTGTGTGTGTGTGTGTGTGTGTGTGATGCTCAAATGGAAGTAGAGTCTACACACTATTTTGCACCTTACTTTTCTCACCTTATAGCATCATAGAGGTATTCCATGTCAGCACATATAGATCTATCTAGTTCATTTTAATGGCTGCATACTATTCTATTGAATGGCTAGACTATGACTCATTTCAGCAGTTTCCTATTGCTGAATATTTAGAGTTTTTTTTTGCACTCTGTTACAAAAATCCTGTAACAGATATTTTTATAGAATACTTTTATATACAACCTGTATACCCATGGGATACATTTTAGAAGTAAAATTGTTAGATCAAAAAGAACTTCATATAAAATTTTGATACATATAATTACCATGAAATTTTTAAAAATGCACCAATTTTTATACTCTTACTGTTTAAGAATGCTTGTTCCTCCCACCCTGCTCCCATACCACACATACACACACCCAATATTGTAGTATCAAATTTTTTTTATTTTTGCTATTGAGCTAACACAAAAGATCAAACTGTCAAATCAGGCTCAAATCAGAGATTTTACTCAGTATCAAGCTTTACTAATAGTTTCAAGGATACCAGTAATCCTCAGGTCCTTTCTTCTTGCTTTGGATGCATCCTGGCCCAGGACAGTAGATGTGGTTTCTAAATCAAGTGTACAGTCACCCCGCTTACACAGAAGGAGCCAAATCAGTTACAAAACACTTCCATTTTATGCTACGTTACATAACTTCCGCGGTATTTTCCAGTTAATCATATCCCTGAAATCCACATTGATTCTTTTTTGTTTTGTGAGAGGGAGTCTCATTCTGTTGACCAGGATGGAGGGCGGTGGCGCGATCTCTGCTCACTGCAACCTCTGCATCTCCAGTGCAAGCGATTCTTCTGCCTCAGCCTCCTGAGTAGCTGGTGTTACAAGTGTATGCCACCACACTCAGCTAATTTTTGTAGTTTTGGTAGAGACGGGGTTTTGCCATGTTGGCCAGGCTGGTAACTCCTGACCTCAAGTGATCCGCCTGCCTCAGCCTCCCAAAGTGCTGGAATTACCACATCGATTCTTAATGTGTTTACCATAAACAATCCCAGCCCTGGGACATCTTGTTAGAGGAATTCCGTAAATATGGACTCTCTTGCTAGCAAATGCCATTAGTTTCTTTGCCAGGAGGTCTGTAATTAGTATATACTTTATATTTTATAAAAATCACATGCTTGTTTGCTTGCTTTAACCTTGCTTTCCTGAGAGTATTTCCCTACGAAGGGAGAGACTGGATTGCAGATCTTCTGCTCAACTCCTTCTTTCTCAGTCACTGATAGATGAAAAATGGTATTTCCTTGTTCACTTTTACATTTTAAGTAATGTTGAACATTTAGCAACAAAATATTGAAAGCTAGAAGGGAGATGAATCAAGACGCAATTGCCTTAGCAGACTTGAAAAGTAGGAATCCCAAGCAGGCCATGAAGCAACCTGATACACACAGTGAAACCCTGTATAAGGCTCAGGAATTGGAAACACCACGTAAAGCTGAAGAGAGCATGATGTGAGCTATAAATACAGGCAGAATGGTAGAAAGTCTGTTTAAGAATGAATCAGATGCTGAGATTCCCTTTGCTATCCCATCAAAAACCCAGAGATTTAGTCCTGAAAGACAGCAAAACGCTGATTCTCTAGCTAGGAGGACAGCAGGCCCTCTTAAGGATGAAGGTGTCATGTTGAAAAAGGGGAAGAGAAAATTAGAGGACTAACATCTGAATAACTGAAGCTCACTAAAAAGAAAATGGAGGAAATAAGTAACTTAAGTTGCTTGGAGTTCTGACTCTAAGCTCAGTGCTATTATAATCTTTTAGGCTTACTGGTATATTTGATTCATGTTAACTGTAAAATGACATTTTCTAAGTTTCACAAATATTGGGGTTAGTCAAAGGGACTTTGTTCAGGTGATTAAGGGTGGGGCTTGCATTACCCCTCTCCTAAGCGATCATTCCAAAATGACTGGCAGGACTAAAGAATTATGTTTAAAAAACAAAAAAACCCAAAGAATGGATTACCTGTAAAAGTTATGCAATGACGTGCCTGTTAGAGCTCACTGACCACACCTTAAGTTGTCTATGTATAAGAGATGAGGCTATAACTAGCTAAACTCTAATTGGCTAAGGCACCAAAGCCAGAAAATATCCCATAACATGCAAATATACAGACATAAAATCAACTGTAAGTGCTGGGCACAGCTGCTCATGCCTGTAATCCCAGCTACTTGGGAGGCAGAGGCAGGAAGATCACTTTAGCTCAGGAGTTCAGAGCTGCTGTGCGGTATGATTGTGTCACTGCACTCCAGCCTGGGGGAAGAAGTGAGACTTCATCTCAAAAAAAAAAAAAAAAAAAGATCAGCTGTAGAAGAAAAAATAATGTCAGGGTTACCTGTGGAGTCTGGGGGTAGACCCACTATCACACCTAGACAGGGATACAAACCATGAGAGGCTTCTCTTCTAAGTGGGCCGTTTCAGTCCAAGTTGCTGACTTGGACAGCAACTTGGACTGAATAAACACAGGTAACTGAGTTTAGCATTAAGCTTTCAGAACCTTCAACTGACAACTCAACGGCTGTTTCTAAATCTCAGAACATTTAAATCAGAATCTAGGTAGCACGTGGGCACCTACGTAGTTTTAAAAGCTTTCCAAGTGATTCAACTCCAAGTGAATCAGAGTGGAGCATCGTTGCCTTAGTCATGGCATCTTTCAAATTCGTTAGTACATTTTTACATAAAAATAAACATCAAACAAAAGAAGAACAACTTTTTGGTAAGAGAGTGTCTATTCTTTCCTTTCCTTTAGTGTCCGCAGATCTTTCCTCCTGCTGTTTTCTTGTCCACTCTTGTTCTTGAACACCCCCTCTTATTTTTATGTCTTTAGAAAGTGCCTGGCACAGTATTTCAGACAGTTAAAATACTGTATCAACAAAGGACCCATAGATACTGTATTAATTTTAAAAGATGTGTAGTGAATATGATTCAATGAGTAAAATAATCCAGCTGGGGCGTGGGAGGAATGGATAATAAAACAAATAAGAGAACGGAAAAACAAAATTAGGAATTGTTTCTGGTAGACAGCTACTGCGGGCGTGGAGATCTGAACATGATACCAAATTGGGCGGAGGGGGAGGGAGTGAGGGAGGAATGGGCAGAGTGGCGGAATGGCCTGGCGAGGGCGATTTCCTGAAGGCTTTCAGGTTACAACTAAGGGATACCGGGAAAAGAACACCGAGCCCTCGTCCCGTATCTATCTAAACTAGCCGTGTAACTTTAAGTCAATCTCCTCTCTGAACCAGATATTCCTCCTATCTAAAGGGAGGAGCCTGGCCTTAACATCTCTTTCCAAGTCTAGCTCTAATTCTGTAAACAGGGGATCAAACAGATCTCCTTTCTTCAGAAAAGGCCCCAGACGAACCCGAAGCAGGTCCTCGAGCTGCCAGCCACTCTCCACTTGCCACTCAACGTAGTCAGCCAGAGGGACGGATGTGCCACAAAGCACCACCTTGTTTCTAACGCCTCATCACCCCAGCCACGCACCCCGGCGCGGCGCCCAGTCCCGAGCGGTTCTCGGAAGTTTCCCCCTCCTCCCCTAATCGCCCTCCACGCACGCCGGATCACGACCGGAACGTGGACAACCAGTGGTTGTTCCTCCCCTAAAGCACAGCATAAATTTGGAGAGATGCATCTAAACTGCGTGTGGGTTCCGGCTCTTTTAGGTGAATAGGGCTCGGCGGATCGACTTCCTCGATTATCTCCGTGCCCTGGACCCGCCCCCTCCGCCTGGCGCCAGGCCGCCGAGCGCCGATCGGCTCGATGAGCGGAGGCGCTGCTGCGGCGCTGCGGCCGACGCCGGGTCCGCACGAACTGTCTCCCCCTCCCAGCTTCTTACCTCGGCTTCCTACTCCTTCCCCCGCCCGCCCAGCACCGCCAGCCCGGGAGAGCTGCCGGGAGTTCCCCGGGAGCCTCAGGTACTGGCGCTGGCCTGTTCGCAGCGGGAGGGGCTGGTGTGAGGAGGAAGGAAACGAAGAAGACGCCCCTGCCTTGCCGCCCCCCGACGTCCTAGTCGGGCTGGTCGGCGGGCCTCGGGGATCTAGGAAGGGACCCCGGAGTGGGAAAAGGTTGAGGCCGGGGGTGCCGTGAGGAAGGAAGACGAGGACAGGGGTATGCGGACGAGGAGCAGTTGAGGGAGAGAAGAATTGGAATTGAGGGGTACTCTGGGGTGATGGGAAGAGAACAGTGCCATGGATGGGGAAGGTTTGTTAAGAGTGGGATGTAGTGAGGAATTCCAGGGGGTACAATGGGGCAGGAAGGGCCAGCGTTAGGAGCAGATATATCGAGGGACGTGGCCTGGTGCGACAGATTGGGTGTGGGGGGTGAACGGAGCTGCCTGAAATTGTGTATTTAAAGGGCTCGGGGGAAAGAGCGCCAACCCTGCTGTGTTTATAATGACCGGAAGATGGGGGTGAATCGTTACACTTGACAGGTTTTGCAAATAATATCTCCGGTCTGTGTCCATCCAAGTCACTTTATTTCTGTGAAACTGCATCAAGCAAGAAGGCTGATGACAGACAAGGAAGACGAATCAGAAAGAGAATGGAGGCTGGGAAAAGGAGAGCCTTTGCCCAGATTCAAAGCTATTGACTAGATAACGTACTACTTACAAAAATGCACACATAGACATTTAAGTATATGCTGATGTATAAGAAGCATACGGTGATGTGACTTATTTGAGTGAATTGTATAGTGGTGGTCTATCCTCAATGTGGAAGTACATGATGGCTCTCTTATTTACATGTATACCTAGTCACAAACAGCTGAATTCACATGTCTTTTTTTGTAGGAGAAATCTTAGGCAGACTATATCCTAGTCTACTTTCTGAGCATGATTTATTTCTACTAGTTGTTTGATACACATATCATCAGTTACTAATAATCAGTTGCAAATAACATCAAAGTTCATCAAGGTAGCTAATTAATCTGCCTACTGCTTTGCTGATGGGCTTTCTATTTGTTGCACATGGTTTCTTGGGATTAAGAGACCTGAATATGGGGTTTGCTCATCCTTAAGATTGTAGTTTTACTGTATGTCTTATAAAGGCATTATATAAGTCTGCCCGTTGTTTGCTTTGGGATGTTGAGGCAGCCTCATTGCAGGGGTTAAAATCTAAATACAGATAATAGTTAAAAGCACAAGTTCTTCAGTAATTTGCCTTGTCATCTGTTTTTCCATGCATTCTGTTACATTTCTGCGTGAATGTAGTATTCTGACATCAAAATATGAGGAATAAAAGGGCCAGATGTATGTGACAGAAATATTGTGGAACCAAGAACTCAAGAGCTGTTACTCAGGCAGCAAGAGTTTGCTTTTTGTTACAAGTGAATAATTTCTGATTTGGAAGCATTTCTTATCAAAGAAAAGTGTGTCCCTTTGTTTTGACAAGCAGCTGACTTAAAACATTACTTTTATTTGGTTCGTGAAACCAGATCCTGGGATTATTCTTTTTTAAGTGTATATCATTAACAAACAAACTGATGTCTAACTATACCTAATTTAAAGGTCTAAGTGTTTCTTCTTGTGGAAAAGGAAGCAGGACTATTGGGTTGTTAGCAGGAAGTGAGTCTTTCTAGAACAGAATTCTGTAAACCTGATGGGCAACTAATTGAAACAAATGATTAAAACTGATAATGCACAGCCATTGATTAATTTAGGCCTGTATCTCTGCTGTTTCAATGAATGTAGTGACTAACGTTATCGTTACTAAACTTTAGTTTTCTCCTAGTTTCTTGGTGCCTACTTTAAAGAAGCATCATAAAGAGTAAAAGAAAATGCATGTGTATCACTGAGCACCGTGCCTAGCACATAGTAAAACATTCAGTATTTCTGAGCTATCCTGAATTGATGGGTATTCATCTACCATCTAGTCAAAAATACTGAAAATTCATTATTTGCATAGAAGAACTTTTTCTCAAAAAAAAATTTTAGTATGTTGCATACACAAGCATTTTCCTGGAAAGTCACAATGCATATTAGCATATAACAGGATGTGAGTCATTCTGTAGCAAAGAAAACTAGCTTTGTTTAATCCAGTTGTTTTGATAGAAAAAAATTGAGTTTCTCCTATTCTCTCTCAACACAGACCCCCAAAAGATTTCTCCTCACAAGCAAGGAGGAAATTCTGCACCAGATTCTCCAGCTGGGTGTCCTCTAATTCAATTCTGATACTGTATACCTAGAGATAGCATCAGATCCTGCAGGTTGAGGGCTTAATCCTACAAGATTCCCCCCACTTCAGGTGCCAATCACAAGTTCCAGGTTGTTTTACCTGTGTTTCCAACTGACTGGCTATAAATCAGAGTTCCCACAATCCCTTCCTTGTGTTCAATTTATTTGCTAGAGTGGCTTACAGAATTAAGAGAAACACTTTGTTTACTGGTTTATTATAAAGGATAGAGATCAACAGCCAGATGGAAGAGGTGCATAGGGCAAGGGGTACAGAGCTTCTGTGCCCTCCCCAGGTGTGCCACCGTCCAGGAACTCTCTACTTGTTCAGCTTTTGGGAAGCTCTCTGAACCCTGTCCTTTTTGGGTTTTATGGAGTCATCCTTAGTAGGCATGATTGATTACATCATTGGCTATTAGAAATCAGTTCAACCTTGAGCCCTCCTCCCCTCCCAGGAAGCTAGGGGGTGGGGCTGAAAAGTCCCAGTCTTCTAATCATGCCTAGGTTTTTCTGTGACCAGCCTCCATCTGGAATCTACCTGGGGGCTAAGCTACCAGTCATCTTATTATCATACACAAGACACATCACTGCAGCGATTCCAAGGATATGTCAGGAAATGGGGATTAAGACCAAATGAGTATATTTTGTAAATCACGATATCACACCAGTACTTACCAAACTTACCCCTTTTCATGGAGTACCAATGGGACATTATAGTTTGCAGAATATTTTTGCATGTATTATCCAATTTGACCGTCCCAACTCTGCAGAAGCCTGAAAATCAGTGTTTTACACCTGAGGAAACTGAATCATTGCTTAAGCAACCAACTAAAAGTGAGAGAAATAGGCATGTTCTCCTGTCTTCTGACTCCAACTTTAAATTGTAAAGCATTTAATGTCTCAGTGAGACGTCCTCCCTCTACTCTCTGCTCTTTCATTTTATAAAAATCTTAAATCACTCATATCCTACACATGTTCTCTTAGGGCAATTACATCCATTTTCTCATAATTTTAACTATTTCTTAGGTGTTGAGGTCTAGCATGGAGGCCCCAGTCACTGGAGTGGAACAAGTGAGAGGGCAGGAATTGAAGTCAGAAAAATGAGGGAGTCCCTGTCATACAGGGTTTCATGTACACTGTTTTAAGTACATTAGCTTATGCCGCAAAGTCTCAAATCTGATGAAATTTATTTTCTCTTTAAGGTGGTGACTATCCTGTTGAGAAGCAAAAGATACTTCGCAAGTAAAAAATATGCCTCCCAAGTTTAAGCGCCACCTCAATGATGATGATGTCACAGGTTCTGTGAAAAGTGAAAGGGTAAGTTCGGAATCTTAAGCTTTAAAAACAAAAGATTCAAAATATGTTTTCATTCCCTTTGTAAATAATAGAAAAAAAACCATCCGGGCGTGGTTGCTCATGCCTGCAGTCGCGGCACTTGGGACGCTGAAGCAGAATAGCTTGAGCCCAGAAGTTCAAGACTGTCTTGGACAACCCAGGGAGACCCTGTCTCTATAAATAATTTTTAAAAAATTAGTGGGGCATGGTAGCACATGCCTATGGTTCCAGCTATTCAAGAGGCTAAGGCAGGAGGATCACCTGAGCCTGGGAGATGAAGGCTGTGGTGAACTGTGATCTGCACTCCAGCCTGAGCAACAGAGCAAGACCCTGTCTCAAAAATTAATTAACTAATAATAATAACAGAAAAATCAAAAGCTTATGACTGTATTCTAATCCTAATTGTTTTCTTCGTAGCAAATGTATTTAAAAACATGTTACTTAGATTGGTGACAACTGAATTCTACTTCCATTATTGATCAAATCATTATTCTCATAGCTTCTTTCTAGTTTTTGAAAGGGAGTTTTATACAAATACACAATATCTTATTCAGAACTTTGAATGTATTTGGAATTTTTCAGATTTTAGAAAGTTAAGAACATATTATGTAACAGCATTTTTGGGGCCTGGACCAGTGCCTCCAAAAATATTAATATTTCTCAGTGAAGTCTATATTTAGTTATATCTAACTAACTATGTAAATAAAGTGTGTAAATAAACTAGCTAACATCAGTTCAGGTCAAATTTTCCTCCAAAACTTTTTGATTTTCAGAAGCTTTTAGATTTTGGAATTGCAAATAAAGGTCTCCAGACCTGTAATTATCTTATGTTCCAGAGTATCTTTTATATAATGCTTCAATTTCTAGTTTATTCCAGAACATTCTATGCAAATATATATAAATCTAGAAATTATGCCGCATTTAAAAGACAACATTTTATATGAATGTTGCAGGCAGATTACTTTTAGCATAAGTACTCAATACATATTTATTGGGGGAAATAATTCACGTTCTTATTTTTTTAATGCACCATTCTGAAGCCCTCCTTCCTTTCCTTCTTGTCTTGATTCATTCAACAAATATGTATTGACCACCTCCTATGTGCTAGGCACTGGGCTAAAAATGGGAAGACATAGTCTGTGCCCTTGCAAAGCTTTTAGTCTGCTTTGTTTTACATGCTCTTTTTGGACAACCTCAGAACTTCATATTATCCACTCTGTCCACCATCTTATGACTTTTAGTCATAAGTTTCTTTTAGTACAACACAGGAAACATTTTCTTCCCCTTATTCTAACCCTTTGTACAGCTTTTGCGGTTTTGTGTGTTTCTGATGGTTTGTTTTTATTTTTTGAGACCAGGGTCTCGCTCTGTCATTGAGGCTGAAGTGCAGTGGTGCAATCACAGCTCACTGCAGCCTCCACCTTTTGGGCCCAAGCTATCCTCCCACCCCAGCCTCCTGAGTAGCAAAGACTACAGGTGCATGATATCATGCCCAGCCAGTTTTTGTTTTTCTCGTAAAGATGGGGTTTTGCCGTGTTGCCCAGGCTGGTCTCAAATTCCTGAGCTCAAGTAATCCGCCTGCCTTGGCCTCCCAAAGTGCTGGGATTACAGACATTTGACACTGCACTCGGCCTGTTTTGTTTTGTTTTGTTTTGTTTTTTAATGGGGAAATAGAATCCACCAATAGATTAATTGCTAGCAAGCTTTTACTAATAAACTTCAAGGAGTCACCAATGATTTCCATGTTGCCAAATCCAGTTACTCCTTCTTTGCCATAATTTCAACTGCTTACTAGCATTTGGTGCAGTTTCAACCATTTTGGTCACCTATCTTTTCCTCCATGCCATGGTGAAACTCTTAGTGTCTGCTTGAGCTAGTTCCCCATGCAAGGAATTGAGAAATGCCTTGAGGAAATATACCAAGTCTGGGTGAACCCGGAAGGCTCTGGCCGAGAGAAGGCAGAGGATGATCAGGGATTGAGAAATCACTCAGGGATAATCCAGGGTCTCTTTCTTTAATGTAATATCTTCCAAGATAAACCTCCAAGAAAAAGTGATTCAGAAAATTTGATATACCTGTGCTGGAATTCCATACACTGAAGATTTACTATCAAAAGCATGTCTTGGCCAGGCGTGGTGGCTCGCGCCTGTAATCCCAGCACTTTGGGAGGCCGAGGCGGGCAGATCACTTGAGGTCAGGAATTCAAGACCAGTCTGGCCAACATAGTGAAACCCCATCTCTAGCAGAAGTACAAAAATTAGCCAGGTGCAGTGGTGCACACCTGTAATCCCAGCTACCTGGGAGGCTGAGGCAGGAGAATTGCTTGAATCTGGGAGGCAGAGGTTGCAGTGAGCCGAGATTGTGCCATTGCACTCCAGCTTGGGTGACAGAGTGAAATTCCATCTCAGAAAGAAAAAAAAAAGCATGTCTTTACAAAGCAGAAGGTTTGGCGAAATACTAAACCCGTTCAGAGAATAAATGTCAGTTTGTTAAAGTAAATGATACCAATTGTGAACCTATAAAGGAACCCAGTGTAAAACAACACAGACTTGATATGCATCCAGTAAAAGCTGACTGAAAGCTCCTGATGAATATTCAGTGATCAGCGTGCACAAAGCATGCTGAAATATTTTTTAAATCATCGGTTAGAAGAATCTGAGCCTCTTTCCTATTGCCCCAAGGAAATCTTTAGTCACTTACCCAGAGATGCTTGCAAAGCATTAATATCCTGGAAGATGATCAATAAATGCTGACAGTTGATTGACTGATATCTGAGATATGTCAGGTAAATACCTCAGTCCTGGACAGAGAGCCCCTAAGTCACATCTGCCTTTGTGTAAGATGAAGACTGAAGTATGGAAATGTATGTAGTAAAATCACCTCTCGGAACTTGTTTGTAATTCATACAATCTATGTCAATTTTGAAAAATATATGTAAAGCAGAGAAGGTTGTAGCCAAATTCAATGTATAGTATGCAAGAGTATATTATTTAATAATTTTTAATTGATGCAAATCCCATTAATTTTATAGTTTTATTTTTACATGATTTTAAACTGAAACTATTTATATTTCCTAAGTTCCCCTGTGTTTCTTTCTCACAATCACTGCTGAACGTAAATTTGTTGTTCACTTAATGGAATCACTGTTAAGGACACAGTCACTTGAATATGATTGCTTTTTAAAAATCAAGTCCAGGCGTGATATACTAGGATCACAGTTTCATGGCATGTTGGTCATAATCCTGAGAAAATAGTAACAAAGTTATTATTTGTAGATATTAAATACCAGTTTAATAATATGTGTGGAAATCAGATTAAATAGTACATAAAGCCCACCCTAATAACAAGGGCAGGAAAAATTACTTCAAGAAAAACAATAGTAAACCTTAAATTAAAAAATAATACAAATAAATAAGCTTTGTGAATACATTTTTAAATTTAAAATGTATTTTCTCAATAAATTCCACTGCTGAGACTATAATTGTATCACTTTCTCCTTATATTCTTCATTGATTATTAGTATATTAGACACCAGAACTGAATAAAATTGACTGTTTCAAGAGAACTCCTTTTTGATGTTTATTATATTATGAAGTTTGATAACTGATTGGTTAGAATAACATATAAATTACTTTTAAAATCTTTTAAAAGTTTTGTTCCTCTTTCCTATTATACTTTTTTGGTAATAGCTTTATTGAGATAAAAGTCACGTACCATACAATTCACCCACTTAAAGTGTACAATTCAGTGAGTTTTATTATATTCACAGAGTTGTGCAACAATCACCACAATCAATTTTAGGATATTTTCATTAGCCCAAAAAGAAATGCTGTGCCCTTTTGCAGTCATCTCCCATTTTCTTTATCCCCTCAGCCTCTAAGCAACTGCACTCCTATAAATTTGTCTATTCTGGACGTTTTCTATAAATGGAATCATATAACATATAGCCTTTTGTGACTGGCTTCTTTGACTTAGCATAATGTTTTTAAGATTCATCAACGTTATAGTGCATATCAGTGCTTCATTTTTTTTTTTTTTTTTTTTTTTGAGACGGAGTCTCCCTCTGTTGCCCAGGCTGGAGTCCAATGGTGCGATCTCGGCTCACTGCAACCTCCACCTCCTGGGTTCAAGTGATTTTCGTGCCTCAGCCTCCCAAGTAGCTGGGATTACAGGCGTACACCACCACGCCCAGCTAATTTTTGTATTTTTAGTAGAGATGGGGTTCCACCATGTTGGCCAGGCTAGTCTCGAACTCCTGACCTCAGGTGATTCACCCACCTCGGCCTCCCAAAGTGCTGGGAGATCTTCATTCCTTTTTATTGCTAAATAATATTCCCTTATATTGATATAACACATTTGGTTTGCCCATTTATCAGTTCATAGATATTTGGGTTTTTTTCTACTTTTGGCTATTTTAAATACTACTGCTATGAGCATTAGCATACCAGTTTTTGTTTGAGCATGTTTTTATTTCTCTTTGGTGTGTACCTAAAGGTAGAATTGCTGAGTATTGTAGTAACTCTCTGTTCAGCCTTCTGAAGAACTGCCCAGCTGTTTTCCAAAGTGGTTGTACAATTTTTACATTCTCACCAGCAATGTATGATGATTCCAGTTTCTCCACATCCTCACCAACACTTATTATTATCTGCCTAGTGGGTATGAAATATTATCTCATTGTGTCCTATTATTCTTTTTTGACACTGTATCCCTAGCACTTGTGTTTATTCAATTAATGTATGAAAAAGCATTGGTTTTCATGTGTGTTTCTCAGTGTACAATTATAGTAAACATATCTTTAGTATCATTATCCTCTAAACCAAATAAATTATTACTATTACTATTATCATTATTATTTTGAGACAGGGTCTGGCTTTGTCACCCAGGCTGGAATGCAGTGGCACGATCATGGTTCTGCAGCCTCCTCCTGGGCTCAAGCAATCCCCCCAAGTAGCCTTCAGAGTAGCTGGTATTACAGGCATACACCACCACGCCTAATTTTTTTTTTTTTTTTTTTTTTTTTTTTTTGTAGAGATGGGGTTTCACCGTATTGCCCAGGCTGGTTTCGAACTCCGGGGCTCAAGTGATCCTCCCTCCTCATCTTCCCAAAGTGCCAGGGTTACAGGCGTGAGCCACCATGCCCGGCCGTAAACCAAATACATTATATTATAAATGTAATGCTTGTCTGTTACTTGTTAGCTAGAATATTACTCAAGAAATATTTATTTAAAAAATGACCTAATGCATTTCCTTGAATATTAATTGGTTTTGAACATTTCATGTGGTCATTGGCCATTTCTTCTATTGGGAATTATCTATTTCTATTCTTTGTTTTTCTATAATGTCTCTTTTTCTTACTAGTTTGTCAAAGCTTTTTATATAATACAGACATCAGGTCTTTTGTCTTAAAGGATACTGCAGATGTTTTTTCCCAGTCTGTTGCTTGTTTTTTAACCTTGTTTTTGATGTCTTATGTTCAAGTTTTAAATTTTTATATAATCAAATATGTTAATCTTTTTCTTTCAGACTTCTGGAGTTGTGTGTTGTTTAGGAATAACTTACCCATCTTAAGAGTTAACTATTTATTTTATATATTTTCAATCTTTGTGATTTCCTAACAAAATATGTCTAAGGTCCCATTTTCCTTTAAGTACTGCTGTGGCCATACTCTTCAGATTTTGACCTGTGATCTTCCCAGTGTCTTTCATTTCAAAATGGTCTAATCACCTTTATTTACATTTAACATAAAAGTTAATGAGAAGGATGTTTTTTGTTTTTTGTGAGGTTTTTTGCTACAGGGTCTCCTTTTGTCACCCAGGTTGGAGTGCAGTGGCATGATCATAGCTCACTCTAACCTCAAATTCCTGGGCTTAAAAGATCCTCCCATATCAGCCTGCTGAATATCTAGGACTACAGGCATGAGCCACCATGCCTGGCTAATTAAATTTTTTTTTTTTTTTTTTTTCCCATAGAGACACGGTCTTGCTATGTTGCCAGTGCTGGTCTTGAACTCCTGGGCTCAAGCGATCCCCCCACTTTGGCCTCCCAAAGTGCTGGGATTACAGGTGTGAGCCACTGCACCCAGCTGAGAAGAGTATTTTAAAACTTCCTTTTTCCATCGCATTATGGTCAGAGAATATGACTTGTGTAATTTCTATTTTTTGGAATTTATTAAATGTCCTTTATGGCTTACCCATAAAGGAAAATAAAATAAAATTTGCTGTTTGGTTTCAAAGTTCTAGATTTTTTTGTGTGTTTGGCTTCTCCATCTCTGAAGGGTATGTTAAATCCTCCCTATGATTTTGATGTAACTGTTTCTCATAATTTGCGCAGCTTTTGTAAGATACTTTAAGCTATATTATTAGGTATTTAAACATTCGTTGCTATTAAATCTTCTTGATGGATTGTATATTTTATTATTGTAAAATCATCTTATTTGATTGTTTAATACTTTGTCCTAAAATTCCTCTTTATATTGCTAACTGTAACATTCTTTTTGTTAGAATTTGCTGATGTTTCTTTTCTACCCCTGCTTTTCCCCATCCTTTATTTGGTATTTGTTTTAGGTGAATTTCTTGCAAACAGATATTGGCTAGAATTTTTTTGAACCCTAATCACATATAGTTTTTGTTATTAAATAGGGACATTCAAACCAGTCACATTTATTGTGAATAACTAATACACTTGGACTTTTTCTGTGCCAGCCATCTAGTCCTGCAGCAATGAATGCTCTTCACCCTGATCTTTGGCTGGCTCTTTGTTATTTGGATCTCAGCTTAAATTTCACCTCTTCAGAGTGATTTTTTATGACAGCCTAATCTCATGTAGTCACCCCATCACTTTCTGTCCCATCACTGTTTTAATTCTCTGCATAGCATTTGTTGCAATCCTGTTTTTTTTATTATTATTATTATACTTTAAGTTTTAGGGTACGTGTGCACAACGTGCAGGTTAGTTACATATGTATACATGTGCCATGTTGGTGTGCTGCACCCATTAACTTGTCATTTAACATTAGGTATATCTCCTAATGCTATCCCTCCCCCTTCTCCCCACCCCACAACAGGCCCCAGTGTGAGATGTTCCCCTTCCTGTGTCCATGTGTTCTCATTGTTCAATTGCAATCCTGTTTTCCTGTGAGAGCTCAGACTTTGTTTTGTTCAAAACCGCTGCTTAGAACTTAGAACAGTGCACATAGAAGCACGTAAAAGATACCCAAAAATACTTGTTAAATGAATATTGAATACATCCTTCTTCTTCTTCTTTTTTTTTTTTTGTATTTTTAGTAGAGACAGAGTTTCACCATGTTAGCCAGGATGGTCTCGATCTCCTAACCTCGTGATCCACCCGCCTGGGCCTCCCAAAGTGCTGGGATTACAGGCGTGAGCCACCGCGCCCAGCCGAATACATCCTTCTTTCATTTTTTTACTCTTTAGTATATGTCATATATTATACATAGATATAGTGATATTCATTGTATTTCTTATATTTTCCTTTTCCCTTATGCCTTTTCTTATGGTAGATTCCCTTATGCCTTCCCTTATGCTAGATTGATTATTTTTACTCATCTCCCTCCTTGCCCCCAGAACCACCATATCTAAACCACAGTTTAGATACTTTACTCCCTTCCCCCTCCTTCCCTCTCTCTTTTGTTACTAACTTTATATTTTAATGGTAGTGTTAATCTGTGTTCTCTGTCAACATACCAAAAACTAAGGCCCTTCCATTGTTTTACTTTTTAATTCTAGTCCTGTTCCCCCTTCCTCCATTCCACTCCTCATCAAGATGAGCATATTGGCAATGCTTTCACTTCCTCACTTCACTCTCCCACTCCCAGCTTCTGGGCTTTGTTGGAAAAGTTTTAGATTCTTTTTAAGCTTTTCTATATAATATGTATTTTTTTCAAAAGCTTTAACTTATTGTTTACAGTCACATTATCATCAACTATTTAGATTTGACCACACATTGTATTAGATTCATTGATTGTATCATCCATCTCAGTCTTAAGGTCTTTGTTTTGATTTCATTTTCTTTTTGGCTGGTGTAATTCCTTGAGGAATTTCCTCAGGAAAAGTACATGGGTAGTGTATTAGTTTCCCATTGCTACTGCTACAAATTACCACACACTTAAAACAACACAAATTTATTGTCTTATGGTTCTGGTGACCAGAAGTCTAAAATGAGCTTATAGGGCTAAAATCAAGGTGCCAGTAGGGCTATGTTCTTTCTGGAGGCTTTAGGGAAGAAACTGTTTTCTTGCTTTTCCTAGCTCCTAGAGGCTGTTTACCTTTTTAGGCTCATACCCCTTCCTGTGTCTTCAAAACCATTAGTGTAATGTCTGTCTGTCTCTGTCTGTCTGTCTGTCTCTCTCTCTCTCCCTCACTCTGCATTGGGCCCATATGAATAATTCATAATGATCTTTTCTTCTTAAGATCCGTAATCACATCTGCAAAGTCCCTTTTACCATGCAAGGTAACACATTCACAGGTTTTGGTGACTGTATTAGCCAGGTGTGGTGGCATGCACCTGTAGTCCCAGCTACTTAGGAGGCTAAGGCGGGAGAATCACTTGAACCCGGGAGGTGGAAGTTGCAGTGAGCCGAGATTGCACCACTGCACTCCAGCCTGTGCGACAGAGCAAGACTCCATCTCAAACCAAACAAACAAAAAAACAGGTTTTTGTGATTAGGAAATGAACATCTTTGGGGAGCTATTATTCTGCTTATAGCAAGTGGTACAGTTTGAGCATCCCTAATCTGAAAATCCAAAATGCTCCCAAATCGGAAACTTTTTTAAGTACCAGCATGATGCCACAATGGAAAATTCCACACCTGACCTCATGTTGCAGTCAAAACGCAGTCAAAACTTTGTTTCATGCACAAAGGTATTAAAAAATATTGTGTGAAATTACCCTTAGGCTATGTATATAAGCTATATTTGAAACTCAAGGTCTTTATGAAGCATGACGAATTTTGTGTTGAGACTTCGGTCCCATCCCCAAGATGTTTCCTTATATATATGCAAATATTCTAAAATCCAAAATTTGAAATACTTCTGGTCCCAAGCATTTAGGATAAGGGATTCTTAACTTGTATACTGTTTGAGTTCTTGTGTGTCTGAAAAGGTCTGGGTTTTGCTCTTCTTTAGTCACCTTTTGGACTTTATACCCACCCCTTTTGGGGAGAAGGTGAGACTGTCCTCATTTTAAGGAAAATTGTTGTATGTTATAAAAGTCTAAAGTTGCTTTTGTTTGGAAGTTCAAATTTGTTTAGGGGGCTGTTTGTGGGTAGAGTAGCTAAAAAGTAGAACATGCCCATTTTTAAGCCCTTGTCCTCAGCTCCAAACTCCCTCTATACTCTTCTCTGATGCTGCAGTTGGAATCCACAAACTGTATTTCTTCTTTCCACCTGGTTCCCTAAGTTCTGCCAATAGACAGACACTGGCAGTCAGAAGGAAGGAGAGGGGACTTGCTCCCTCCTGACTACCTGCAGTTCCTCACTCCCATACCAGCTTCAGTGACCTTTCTACCTTTTTTAGTCAGTTACAGGATTCTATAATTATGAGCATTTTCTTTGCAAAGTCTATAAATGTTGTCCCACTGGAATCTTTTAGCTTCCAGTGAAGGATATGTAATTACTTTTCCCTCTTTATGGACACCTGGAGTTAAGAAATTTCACTAGTATAGGACTTATTTCATTACTCCTCTGTGACATTTTATAAGCCCTCTGAATCTGAAAACTCAAGTCTTTTTCTTTTTTGACAGAGAAATCTTTTGGAAGATGATTCAGATGAAGAAGAGGACTTTTTTCTGTAAGTTTTTTTTACAGCTTTATTAGGGTGTAATTGACATACAATACATGCATATATCTAAAATATACAGTATACATTTTGACAGATATGCAGTAGTCTCCCTTATACGTGAGAGATGCCTTCCAAGATCCCCCAGTGGATATGTGAAAACACAGAGAGTAGCACATTGTGACATAACATTAGGTACTATTGACCTCTGATGATATGTCAGAAGGAGAATCATCTATTTCAGGTGACCTTGGATCATGAAGCCAAGAAGATGTTGATAACTAAAGGGCTGGATAGTATATACAATGTGGATATGCAGGACAAAGGGGTGATTCACATTTCAGGTGGGACAAAGCGGGGCAATGTGAGGTTTCATCATGCTACTCAGAATGGTGCACAATTTAAAACTTATGAATTGTTTATTTCTGGAATTTTCCATTTAATATTTTCAGACCGCAGTTGACCATGGGTAACTGAAACTGTGGAAAGCAAAACCATGGGTGAGAGAGAGCTTACTGTACCGTGTACCTGTGACATCATCACCAAAATCAAATAATGAACCATCTGTCGCCCTGCAAGTTTCCTCATAACCCTTGATAATCCATTGCTCTCCCAGTCCCTAGGCAACCAGTGCTCTGCTTTCTGTCACTGTAGTTTGTATTTCTAAAATTTTTTATAAATGAAATCATGCAGTATGCCCCCTTTTTAAAACCTGGCTTTATTCAGCATGGTTTTTGAGATTCATCCATGTGTTAATAGTTGGGTTTTTTAATTTTCTGAGTAGTATTCCATTGTATGATGCTGCAGTTCGTTTATGCATTCACTTGTGTGTGGATTTTTGGGTTGTTTCTACTTTTTGGCTTTTACATATAAAGCTGTTATAAACATTTGTGTGCAGGTTTTTGTGTGGATATATGCTATTATTTCTCTTGGAAATAAAAATACCTAGGAGTAGAATGGTTGGTGTAAGTTTACAATTGTTTTCCAAAGTGGTTGCACCATTTTATATTGTCACCAGCATTGTATGAGAATTCCAGTTGCTCCATATCCTCATCATTACATATGGTCAGTCTTTTTCAGCCTCTTTCCTTCTAGCCATTCTAGTGGATGTGTAGTGGTATCTTGTTGTGGTTTTAATTTGCATTTCCTTAATGACATATGATGTCGAACATCTAGTAGTGTGCTTATTTTTCATCCTCTTACCTTCTTTGGTGAAGTATGTGTTCAAATCTTGCCCATTTTAAAATTTTTCTCTTTGAGTTGTGTTTTTTTGGCTTTTTTTTTTTTTTGAGACAAGGTATTACTTTTGCCCAGGTTGGTAGAGTGTCCTGGCGCAGCCTTGGCTCACCACAGCTTCAAACTACTGGGCTCAAATGATCTTCTCGCCTCAGCCTCCCAAGTAGCTGGGACTACGGGTGTGTGCCATCACACCCAACTAATTATTATATTTATTTATATTTCGCAGAGATGAGGTCTCACTTTGTTTCCCAGGCTGGTCTCAAACTCCTGGCCTCAACTGACCCTCCCACCTCAGCCTTCCAAAGTGCTGGGATTACAGGGATGAGCCACTGTGCCTGGCCAAGAGTTTTTATATATTCAAGATACAAGTTTTCTGTCAGATATGTGTTCTGAAAATATTTACTACAAATCTATAACTTAACCCTTTCATTTTGTAATAATATCTTTTGAAGATTAAAATTTTGATTTTGATGGCATCAGTTTATTGAATTTTTTTTCCTATTGCTTTTGCTATTTTTTTCATATATAAGAAATCTTTCCCAAACTCAAGGTCACTAAGATTTTTACCTGTACTTTCTTCTAGGAGTTTTGTAGTTTTGACTTTTACATTTAGGCCTACAATCCCTTTTAAGTTAATTTTTGTATATATTTGAGGTAAGGATGAAACTGGGGGAATATGGCCATCCAACTGTTTCATTGTAATTTGATAAAAAGATCATCCTTTCCCCACTGAATTACCTTGGTATCTCATAAAAAATTAGTTGACCTGATCAATCCTTTGTAGTTATGATTAGAAAGAGCTCTCAGACAGGTCTAGGTTTATATTTGGCAAGTCAGGAAGGACAACATTGTTGTGGGAGTTTTCTCTGGGGATTGATGTAGAAGGTTATATGCCTGAGAGGAAACATTTACCTCTTACCTTGTTAAAATACTGTGACTTGGCTGGGTGCAGTGGCTCACGCCTGTAATCCCACCTCTTTGGGAGGCCGAGGCGGGCGGATCACAAGGTCAGGAGTTCAAGACCAGCCTGGCCAACATAGTGAAACCCCGTCTCCACTAAAAATACAAAAATTAGCCAGGCATGGTGGCCTATAGACCCAGCTACTTGGGAGACTGAGGCAGGAGAATCGCTTGAACCCAGGAGTTGGAGGTTGCAGTGAGCCGAGATTGCACCACTGCACTCCAGCTTGGGCAACAGAGTGATACTTCGTCTCAAAAAAAAAAAAAAATGTGACTTTTTTTGTTGAGGCTGGGTTTTTTTCCAAGTGAAAACATTTTATAAAAATTAACGGAAACCTGGCCAGGCACAGTGGCTCACGCCTGTAATCCCAGCACTTTGGGAGACCGAGGCAGGTGGATCACCTGAGGTCAGGAGTTCGAGACCAGCCTGGCCAACACAGTGAAACGTCTCTGCTGAAAATACAAAAATTAGCCAGTCCTGGTGGTGTGCACCTGTAATCCCAGCAACTCAGGGGGCTAAGGCAGGAGAAACGCTTGAACCTGGGAGGCGGAGGTTGCAGTGAGCCAAGATCGCGCCACTGCATTCTAGCCTGGGCGACAGAGAAAGACTCCATCTAAAAAAAAAAAAAAAATAATGGAAACCCGAGAAGCAGTGAAGAAAGAGCTTACAGGATAGATAGCAGCAAATCCAGTAACAGAAAATAGTATCATTTTTGGCAGAATGTCAGATACTGTGGGGAGATAATTTTCTATGGGTGACAAGATTGCTATAGAGTCACAAAGTGAATTGCCTACAATGCTACTTGTGGTGAAAAGCCTTAGACTAGAGCAATAGCTACCCCTCAAAAAGGAACTCGTTTTTTTTAATTGTTTGCTGATTGATTGACTGAGACAGGGTCTCATTATGTTGGCCAGGCTGGTCTTGAACTCCTGACCTCAAGTGATTCTCCTGCCTCAGGTCCCCTACCAGAGTAGCTAGAATTAATAGCACAAGCCTCTACACCCAGGAACTCAATATTGAATACATAAATGGAATTTATTCAGCCTTAAAAAGTTTGGAAGGAAATTCTGACATATGCTAAAACATGGATGAACCTTGAAGACTTTATGGTAAGTAAAAGAAGCCAGTCATAAAAGGAAAAATATTGCATGATTCCACTTATATGAGGTACCTAGAGTAGTCAATTTCATAGAAACACAAAATAGAATGGTGTTTGCCAGGGCTTTTGAGGAAAAGGGAATGACAAGTTAGGGGACAGAGTTTCAGTTTTGAAAGATGAAAAAGTTCTAGAGATGAATGGTGATGATAGTTCATTAAGTGAATTACTTAATGCCACAGAACTGTATGCTTAAAAACGGTTAAAATAGTAAATATATGTTATATATATTTACCACAATAAAAATTTATTGACCATATATGTGGCTCTATTTCTGGACTCTATGTGTCTTTCTTACATCAATACCATAGTAATCACTATCCTGAGTACTACGACTTTATAGTAAGTTGTGAGGTAATGTAGTGTATATCCTTCAACTTTGCACTGCCTTTTGAAAGTTCTTTTGGCTATTGGAGGCTCTAAGCATTTTCGTATAAATTTTAGAATCATCTTGTCAGTTTCCAGCAAGGCTGCTAGAATTTTGGTTGAGATTGTATTGAACCTATAGATGAATTTGGGGATAATTAACATCTTAACAATATTTGGTTTACTGACCCATGAGCATGGTATATCTTTTTATTTATTTGGGTACTTAATTTCTCTCAGCAGTGTTTTGTAGTTTTCAGTGTCCAGATGTTGTATTTTTTTGTCAAATTGATCCTTAAGTATTTTCTTTTTTTATTTTTTATTATTATACTTTAAGTTCTAGGGTACATGTGCACAGTGTGCAGGTTTGTTACATATGTATGCATGTGCCATGTTGGTGTGCTGCACCAGTTAACTCATCATTTACATTAGATATATCTCCTAATGCTATCCCTCCCCCCTCCCCCCACCCCACGACAGGACCTGGTGTGTGATGTTCCCCACCCTGTGTCCAAGTGTTCTCATTGTTCAGTTCCCACCTATGAGTGAGAACATGCAGTGTTTGGTTTTCTGTCTTTGCGATAGTTTGCTCAGAATGATGGTTTCCAGCTTCATCCATGTCCCTACAAAGGACATGAACTCATCCTTTTTATGGCTGCGTAGTATTCCATGGTGTATATGTGCCACATTTTCTTAATCCAGTCTATCATTGATGGACATTTGGGTTGGTTCCAAGTCTTTGCTATTGTGAATAGTGCCACAATAAACATATGTGTGCATGTGTCTTTATAGCAGCATGATTTATAATCCGTTGTGTGAAGTCAGCGACCCCGAATGGAGGGACTGGCTGAAGCCATGGCAGAAGAGCATAAATTGTGAAGATTTCATGGACATTTATTAGTTCCCCAATTTAATACTTTTATAATTTCTTACACCTGTCTTTATTGCAATCTCTGAACATAAATTGTGAAGATTTCATGGACATTTATCACTTCCCCAGTCAATACTCTTGTGATTTCCTGTGCCTGTCTTTACTTTAATCTCTTAATCCCGTCATCTTCGTAAGCTGAGGATGTATGTCGCCTCAGGACCCTGTGATGATTGCATTAACTGCACAAATTGTTTGTAAAGCATGTGTGTTTAAACAATATGAAATCTGGTCACCTTGAAAAAAGAACAGGATAACAGCGATGTTCGGGGAACAAGGGAGATAACCATTAGGTCTGACTGCCTGAAAGCTGGGCAGAACAGAGCCATATTTCTCTTCTTACAAAAGCAAATAGGAGAAATATCGCTGAATTCTTTTTCTCAGCAAGGAACAGTCCTGAGAAAAAGAATGCATTCCTAGGGGAGGTTTCTCAAATGGCTGCTCTGGGAATGTGTGTCTTATATGTTGCAGATAAGGGATGAAATAAGCCCTGGTCTCCCAGGCCTATTAGAACGAGGAAATTCCTGCCCAGTAAATTTTAGACCAGTTGTCTGCTCTCAAACCCTGTCTCCTGATAAGATGTTATCAATGAGAGTGCGTGCCCAAAACTTCATTAGCAATTTTAATTTTGCCCCAGTCGTGTGATCTTGCTCTGCCCCCATTTGCCTTGTGATATTTTATTGCCTTGTGAAGCATGTGATCTCTGTAACCCACACCCTATTAGTACACTCCCTCCCCTTTGAAAATCACTAATAAAATCTTGCTGGTTTTGCGGCGTAGGGGGGCATCACAGAACCTGCCGACACGTGATGTCTCCCCCAGACACACAGTTTTAAAATTTCTCTCTTTTGTAGTCTTTCCCTTTATTACTCAGACCAGCCAACACTTAGGGAAAATAGAAAAGGTCCTATGTTGAATTATCGGGGGTGGTTCCCTTGATATAATCCTTTGGGTATATGCCCAGTAATGGGATGGCTGGGTCAAATGGTATTTCTAGTTCTAGATCCCTGAGGAATCACCACACTGACTTCCACAATGGTTGAACTAGTTTACACTCCCATCAACAGTGTAAAAGCGTTCCTGTTTCTCCACATCCTCTCCAGCACCTGTTGTTTCCTGACTTTTTAATGATCGCCATTCTAACTGGTGTGAGATGGTATCTTATTGTGGTTTTGATTTGCATTTCTCTGATGGCCAGTGATGATGAGCATTTTTTCATGTGTCTGTTGGCTGCATAAATGTCTTCTTTTGAGAAGTGTCTGTTCATATCCTTCGCCCACTTTTTGATGGGGTTGTTTGATTCTTTCTTGTAAATTTCTTTACGTTCTTTGTAGATTCTGGATACTAGCCCTTTGTCAGATGGGTAGATGGTAAAAATTTTCTCCCATTCTGTAGGTTGCCTGTTCACTCTGATGGTAGTTTCTTTTGCTGTGCAGAAGCTCTTTAGTTTAATGAGATCCCATTTGTCAATTTTGGCTTTTGTTGACATTGCTTTTGGTGTTTTATTCATGAAATCCTTGCCCATGCCTATGTCCTGAATGATATTGCCTAGGTTTTCTTCTAGGGTTTTTATGGTTTTAGGTTTAACATTTAAGTCTTTAATCCATCTTGAATTAATTTTTGTATAAGGTGTAAGGAAGGGATCCAGTTTCAGCTTTCTACATATGGCTAGCCAGTTTTCCCAGCACCATTTATTAAATAGGGAATCCTTTCCCTATTTCTTGTTTTTGTCAGGTTTGTCAAAGATCAGATGGTTGTAGATGTCTGGTATTATTTCTGAGGGCACTGTTCTGTTCCATTGGTCTATATCTCTGTTTTGGTACCAGTACCATGCTGTTTTGGTTACTGTAGCCTTGTAGTATAGTTTGAAGTCAGGTAGCATGACGCCTCCAACTTTGTTCTTTTGGCTTAGGATTGTCTTGGCAATGCGGGCTCTTTTTTGGTTCCATATGAACTTTAAAGTAGTTTTTTCCAATTCTGTGAAGAAAGTCATTGGTAGCTTCATGGGGATGGCACTGAATCTATAAATTACCTTGGGCAGTATGGCCATTTTCACAATATTGATTCTTCCTATCCATGAGCATGGAATGTTCTTCCATTTGTTTGTGTCCTCTTTTATTTCCTTGAGCAGTGGTTTGTAGTTCTCCTTGAGGAGGTCCTTCACATCCCTTGTAAGTTGGATGCCTAGGTATTTTATTCTCTTTGAAGCAATTGTGAATGGGAGTTCACTCATGATTTGGCTTTCTGTTTGTCTGTTATTGGTGTATAGGAATGCTTGTGATTTTTGCACATTGATTTTCATAATTTCTGATGCTACTAAAAATGACATTTCAGATGGTGTTTCAAAATTTTAAAATGTCATACTTATTGCTAGTATAAATATCATTTTGTAAATTAACCTTGTATTCTACAATCTTGCCAAACCCACTTAGTTTTAATAGTGTTTTTATATATCCTACTGGATTTTCAACATAGAACAATTATGCTTTCTGCAAATAAAGACAGTTTTATTTCCTCCTCGTCTATGTTTGCCTTTTATTTTTTATTAGCTTATTGCTCTGATTAGAACTTCCAGCACAATATTGAGTAGAGGTGGTGAGAGGGAATATCCTTGCTTTGTTCCTGATCTCCTTTAGGGGAAGCATTCATCTTTCATATTATGTTTCATTTTCATTGCATGTTGTTACTGTTGTTGTGTGTAGATTTATCAGGTTGAGGAAGTTTCCTCCTATTCCTAGTTTGTGAAGAGTTTTTATCATTAGCTGATGTTGGATTTTGTCAAGCATTTATTTTGTATCTATTGAGATGATCATTTTTTTTGGTCTGTGAATGTGTTGAATTATGTTGATTTTGAAATCTTAAACCATCGTTGCATTTCTAATATGAACCCTACTTGGTCATCATGTATTATTCTTTTAAAACATTGTTAGAATCAATTTGTTAAGAGTTTGTTAAGAATTTTTGCATCTATGTTCATTAGAGGTATTGGTTGGTTGATAGTTATGTCTTTTTCTTGTTGTGTCTTTATCTGGTTTTCATGGTAGGTTCATACTGGCCCTGGATAATGAGTTGGGAAAGTTCTGTCTTTTTTAGTTTTCCAGAAGAGTTTGTATAGAATTCTTATTTTTTCTTCATTAAATGTTTGGTAGAATTGACGACTGAACAAATCTAGTCCTGGAATTTTCTTTGGGGGATTTTAAAAAAATAATTTTAGACCCACAGAAGGGTTGCATAGATAGTATAGAGAGTTCCTATCTATGCTTCACTTAGCTTCTGTTAATAAATCTTATATAACCATGGTACATTTGTCTGTAGTGATGTTCACTCTTCCATTCCTGTTACTAATTTATGCCTTCTTTCTTTTTTTCCTAATCAGTCTGGCTAGAAGTTTATCAAGTTTTAATTTTCAAAGAACCAGCTTTTCATTTTGTGTTTTTCTATAAGTATTTTGAAGTCTCATGTTACTTGATAGATGAAACAGACATAGCTCCTGCTTTTTTTTTTAACCTGTAGTGGGGATAATTTTAATTCAGTACTTTTCAGATTCTATTTCACTTTATAGTTTCCTCATTTAATGACTGCTTTTCTTTGTTTTTCGGTTGACCAGCTCTTGTAAGTTCTTGCCTAGTTTTTAGGAATGGCCTCTGGTTCAGAATATTAGTTTTCTCTATGAAATTCAATGTTTAACATCACTTTGGAATGGAATACTGTTCCAGTATTCTGAGGCTTAGTTGGAGCTTAAAAGACTTTAAGGAAAAAGCTTAGAGGAACTAAGGCAAGATGATATATTCACACTTCTACATTATGTTAAATAAGTTTCAGTAAACAGTTTTTTTTCCAAAATTTTTTAATCAATTGCTGTATTTTTTCATTTCCTTTAGAAATTGCCATGTCTAGAAATCTAAGAACCTGGTTTCTTTTAAGTTTTGTAGTTTATGTCTTATTTATTCTGTATCTCCGGAAGAATCACGATTACTTTAAATAACCAAATGTTTTCATTTCAAGAATATTAAAATGGATTGGTTAAGGTGTGATATACACTCAACTACAATATGGAGATAATAATCTGAGTAATGTTAAAATTTTCTTAATATCTTGCATTTCCCTTTTGCTATGTTGATAAGTTTAAGATGAATAATCAAAAACATACTTAAAATTGTTAGTGTTTTCAATGAATTTTTCTCTATATCCATCTTTGTCAATCGGCAGTTCACTTTGTAGTTTCCTCATTTCATTATAGTCTAAATTCAAGATGAATTGCGCTTTTAGTTCTACAGTTGACCATAAAGATATTAATATTCACTAGCAGTTAAGTAGTTAGGATATTTCAGAGTTTAATGATCAGAACAAATTCTGTGTAAGTTTGTTATATAAGATAATATAAACCCTAATTTCTCTGAAAGTTTTAACATGCAGAAGAATTAGCTTAATTGTGGCTAGTAATAAGTGCCAATGAAGTAAAGACATGATTACTTGTTATTCAGTTTCACCAGTATCAGCAAAATGTGGTCCCTTATGATAAATAACTGATCCATGTTTAGAGTTCAGCTTGATTGTTTGTATTTGTGTATACTTTCTATCTTTTTTTTGTTTTGTTTTAATCCTGTCACTACTAATATGTACTTGGTATGTACTTGTTTTCAGAAGGGGACCATCTGGACCAAGATTTGGACCTAGAAATGATAAAATTAAGCAGTAAGTTTTGTTCATTTGTTTAAATGATAATCATATTTCTGTGTAGACTAGAGATTGGCAAACTGCAGCCTGTGAGCCAAATCTGGCTGCAGCCTGTTTTTGTAAATAAAGTTTTATTGGAACATAGCCATGCCCATTTGTTTTCATATTATCGATAGGTACTTTCAAGCAACAATGGCAAAGTTGAGTAGTTGTGACAAAGCTGTGTCACATTTTATGGCCCACAAAATCTAAAATATCTGCTGAGTGTCTGGTCCTTTACAGAAAAAGTTGTTGACCGCTGATGAAGACTAAATATAACTGCTGGGTTATAAAAACCTAATTCATTTTATTTTCTCAGAATTATAGCTAAGGAAATGCAGGATTGTTGGTTTTTTTATGACTTGATTACCTTATGTCAAATCCATTTATTTAGCATAGTCTGAAGGTCTATTTTGGTTTTAAATCTGTAGCTTGATTCCTATTTTCAGAATGATAACAAAGGTAATATAATAGCTTTAATTTGTTGATGTACTGCATGTTTTTATCTACTTCCAGAATTTTTTCATATCTCTTATTTATCATAACCCATATATTGAACTAAGTTTTATGGCTAATTTGTGGTTTAAAACCTTTGAGGTATATATTATTTGGTGATAGATGAGGATAATATGCTGTAATCAATGTGTCTGATATTGGAAAGATATGAGTCCTGACTGGAGGGGAGAAGGAATGGACAGAGCAGTGAGTCACTTGAGGGAAGGCTCTGGAAACTGACCAAGCTATAAAGACTAACTGTGGAATGTGAACTGCATGGCCCAGGTTCAAGACCTAAGGAGGGATAATAGTCACTACCCTAAGCCTGGGTATAGATGGCACATTGTGGGAAGGGTTCTATAATGAAGTATCTAGTTATTGGTGAGATACTTGTGCTTTACTCAGGTAGCTGTTGGTGTGAAGAAATATTTCCATACTTAGCCTAATTCTAACTAATGGATTTTGAGATATGGAACCAAAGAACCAATAAATGATTACAGGTACTAGACTGGGTGTATTAGTTTTCTATTGCCATGTAACAAATTACCATAAACTTAGCAGCTTAAAACAACACACATTTATCATCTCACAGTTTCCTTGGGTCAGGAGTTCAGGCACTTCTTAGGTGAGCCTTTTGCTCAGGTTTAACAAGATGGCAATCAGGGTATCACCAGGTATGACCAACTCAGGAAGTTATCAGAATTTATTTCCTGCAGCTATAGATGTCATGGTGCTTCTTTGAGGCCAGTAGAAGAGAGAATCTGTACTGTTTCAAGTCTCTGATTTGACTAAAGATACAACAAGCCACTTTTAGATGCAATTTATTACTTATATAGTAAAAGGAAGAGTAGCCAAAGTTAGTAGCTCTCAGGGTCATTGTCCTGCACACCAAAAATAATGATACAGCTGGGTGCAGTGTTTCACGCCTGTAATCCCAGCACTTTGGGATTCTCCTTCAAAGGAGGATTGCTTGAAGCCAAAAGTTTTGAGACCAGCCTGAGCAACAAAGTGAAACCCCCTTCTCTTAAAAAAAAAGGGGAGGTCAATGGCTGCAGCACAAATTGTGGGATACTCTATTGCAAAGGAGCTATTTCTAGGCTGTGGTTTTTATAGTCTGCACATAGAGCCTGCAGAAAGTTTATACCGCATCAGAACCTGGGAGGTGATAAGAAACTGCCTTATGATAGTCTCATAAGGGAAACAGGGAGGTGGATGGAAGAAGACCTCATGAGCCACTCATTCTCTCATGTTCCAGGGAGATCACAAGCATTCTACCAGGACTCAAATTAGCTGTAGTTCAAGCCTGTATGGCATATGTGGATGCCAATGTGTAATGTCTGAGCCATTCTCCTGCACTGAGCCAGAATGACTTCTGTATCCACTCACATGTTCTCTTTTGCCTAAGCTGCCACTGGAGAAGAGGGCTCCACTGATGACACACCTATTTTTTGTCCTGCCAGTATGCTCTGTTTCCTGTCTGATATCCTTCTGAAGAGTGAACCTAGTAAGGGATGTTGCCGATTGGGGTCTTTTGAGTATGATTTTCCAGCTGAATCCCCAAACCACCACCAGTTGTACAGAGTAGGCATTAAAGAATATATGTCTATGTTAGTAAATGCCAAACATACACACATGAATTTGTATATTTATATATCACACTATTAATATCGCAATAACTTTGGTGATCACAGAATTTTAGAATAGTAAGGGATTGTTAAGTATAGCGTTTTTTTACTCTAGAGCTGAAAGCTTGCTGGATTTAGTTAGAATAAGGTCGTTCATCAAGCATGCATTAAACCTTGATTAATGCTTATCTAAGCAGGGCATGACTCACCAGTGTGCCCAAGATGGAGGAGCACAACTTGCCACACAACTTACCCAAGGACAAATCCCTGGCGTTATTTTAGTACCCAAAATTGCTAGCACTGGTCAGTTTCTTTACTTAAGCTGTTATCACCACTTAATTTATAACATTTCAATACAGAGTGTTTCCTACTGCATAGATTAGCAACATCGTTGCTTTCTTTGAACTTCATTAGCCACATTTATTAGTGTTGATAACAGATTAATCCTACAAAAAATACTTGACATCACTTCTTAGGAAAGACTCTTTTTGAGGACAATTTTTAAATATTCACATGTCTACATAAAATTTATGCTTCTCTTTGGAATGTTTCCTTTGCTTTTTAAATTTTGTTTTGTTTTTAAAGAGAGTTCGTTCAAGCATAAATTATGAGGATGGACCACCTGGAAATACCAGCTCCAAAGGAATGGAGTCAGCATTCCAGAGTAGAGAAGTTAAGGTTTCATTTATATAAGCAGACAGGAACTTTTAGCAGGATTACATTTCCTTTGCCTTTAAATTAAACAATAGCATTATAAATGCCACTGTAGTGAATTGTAGACATTCTGTGTTAGGAGTAGGGAATCTCCCAATTATAGTCTTGGTCAGACCAGCTTAACTTTTATGAGATTCCCTCCCCCACACCCCAGGGAATGTTCCATGGTGTAACAGCAATATATACGTAGTTGCAAAAATACAGCTTAACTTTAAAACTTCTTTTGTCAGCAGTACCTTAAAAGACCAGAAGATGGGGATGTTAACTATGAAAATAAATATTTTCTTTCAGGGATTTTTGCTTTGTTTGTTTTTTTGAAACAGGGTTTTGCTCCATCACCCAGGCTAGAGTGCAGTGGCACAGTCACAGCTCACTGCAGCCTCAAAATCCTGGGCTCAATTGATCCTTCCACCTCAGCTCCTGAGTAACTGGAAACTTCAGGCACGTGCCACCATGCTTGGCTAATTTCTTATAGAGACGGGGTTTCCCTATGTTTCCCAGACCGGTCTCAAACTCCTGGACTCAAGGGATCCTCCCACTTCAGTCTCCCAGAATGCTAGGATTGCAGGCGTGAGCCACTGCACCTGGCCAGTGTTTTCTTTATAAAATAAGGGGTGCGTATTACAGAGCGTGAATTTGTTTCTTAATTGAAGAGCACTGACATTTATCAAGTATGTGCTATGTGTTAGGCACTATGCTAAGTGTTTGAATAACACTATCTCATTTAATTCTCACAAGTAAAGTAGAGATTATCAGCTGCATTTTAAAGGTGAGAAAATGTTAGGCTAAAACAGGCTTCCAAGGTGAATTCCAAAGTCACATACGTAGTAAGGGATAAAGTTGTATTGCAAACCCAGGTTTGTCTGAATACAGAACCCAGGGGCTCTACATTATACCATACAGCTTCTCTGTTGGTAATTAGAATAGAGCCATTTCAGAAATACAGGTGCCGTCAGACTCTAAGAGGATTTAAAACAGTGTTGAAAATGTCTTTTCCTCATTGTGTTCTCTCTCATGTCTTTTATTATCTTATATGAATAGCCTTTAGCTGGCCATGATATAAAAATCTCCACCCTTCCTTCACAAACTAGCTTTTCCTTTGCGTTCTTAATTTTTTATTTTAGTTAATAGCCATCGTCTACTACCACTTAATTGCTCAAATTATAAATCTAGGAGTTGTCTACTCTTTTCCCAATTCCTTCACCCACATCCAGTTAATCTCCTAGTTCTTAAAATATTACCTCCTCTGACATATATTTCCTTATCCTAGAACTTTCTCACCATCCACTGCCTCTTTTACTCTGCCTGATTAACTCTTGACTCCTCAAAACTCAGCACAGGGGTCTTGATGTCATCTCTGGTCCAGGCTGAATTCATCAAGGCTACATGACTGATACTATGGGCTTCCTTCTGTTATATCCCTTAACACATGGTAGTATATGGATATCAGTTTTCCCTACTGGAGTATAATCTTTCTAAATACCAGGCTCATAACCTTCATGATGATAACCTTGATGAATAGCATAATAAAACTTTTTTTTTCTTAGACACAGGTTCTCACTCTTGTCACCCAGGCTGGAGTGCAGTGGTATAGTCTTGGCTCACTGCAGCCTCCACCTCCCGGAGGAGGATCCTCCCACCTCAGCTTCCTGAGCCGCTGAGACTACAGGTGCACACCACCATGCTCGGCTAATTTTTGTATTTTTTGTAGAGACAGGGTTTTGCCATGTTGGCGAGGCTGGTCTCAAACTCCTGGGCTCAAGCGATCCTCCTGCCTCAGCCTCCCAAAGTGCTGGGATTACAGCCCTGAGCCACCACACCTAGCCATAACTTTTTAATGTTTTTTGAATGAATGATATATTTAATTCAGATTTGAAAATATTTGTTAAATGCTTACTTTGTACCAGCCACATTTCACTTGACCTGGGAAATTAAAGAGTAAGTGGGTTAGTCTCTGTTTTTAAGGCATTTATAGTAATAACAATGGGGACAAGACCAATGTGAAATACAAATAGAAATCAAAGGACTATAACTATTGTGAAAATGTAAAAGATCATGGGGAAGTATGTTATCACTTGCTTTGTAAACCAAACTATCTCCATATTAAAGTAAATAAGCAGATCATTTTCTTTCTTATACAAAAATTGTGTTCTGGGTAGGGAAACATCCTGAAACACAAAAACAATCATGAGATTTTACATCATTGAGTGAAGGTTACATAGTAGCTGGATTCAGAGTGTTACACCAGCAGATAATTAATGTGTGAAGGACAAAGCAGCAATAACTCACTAATAGTGTAGCAGAAAAATTAAAATATTTGCGGTTTCCATTATCAATAGTGATTTATTACATGTGTGCCATGTTGTTGAGGGAATAGTTGTAGGTTTATGATACTCTAGTAAGAATCTAGAATTTTATTGGTTCTTTCCCAATTAATCTGCCTATATCCATGGAATCTTATCCTTAAAGGGTTATGTTTTTTTTCCTTTGAGACAGATCTCTATTGCTAAGGCTGAAGTGCAGTGGTGCAATCACAGTTCACTGCACCTTAACCTCCTGGGCTCAAGGAAATCTCCCACCGCAGCCTCCCAAGTGGCTAGGACCACAGGCACATGCCACCATAACCAGCTTATTTTTAAATTTTTTTGTAAAGACAAGGGCTCACTCTGTTGCCTAGCCTGGTCTCAAACTCCCAGGCTCAGGGGATCCTTCTACCTTGGCCTCCCAAAGTGTTGAGATTACAGGCATGAACCACCAGGCCTGGCCTTTAAAGAGATTCTGGGACCATAATTATTTTATTAGCTTTTTGTTTTCATTTTTAAAGTATATATAATGTCTACGGCCATACCACCCTGAATGCGCCCGATCTCGTCTAAGAGTACATATAGTATACATATATTAATATCCATAATAGCTATAATCTGATCGTGTATAGGAGCCTTAGTACATTTTATTCACTCCCTTCCTGCTATAGCACCCTACTTTAAGCCATTAATTATCGTCACTTGCATATGACAAAAAAAAAACTGGCTGGGAATTTCAAAATTGATCCTTGATGAACAGTAGCTTTGGTTTTGTTTGTAGTTAAATGGAGGGCTCTACAGTCACTGCTTTATATCTCCTCCTCAAGTAGCTGGATATGCTTTATAGGATTTATACTCAAACTGTTCATTTATTTAGCAAATATTTATTGAATGGCCACTCTGCCCCATGCACCACTATAGGTACTGGACTTACAAAAGTGAACAAAATAGGCAAGGTCACTGCATTCATTGAGCTTACCTTCTAGTGGGGAGAGGCAGAAAATAAGCATGTAAATAAGTAAATAGGTACAATTACTTACTTGCTTACATGCTATAAATAAAATAGAGTAATGGGGTAAAGCATGCTGTTTCACAGCTATAAGGTTAATACAGTGCATTCAACATAATATGTTCCATAAGGGCTGGGATTATCATCTGTTTTGTTCAATGTTATTTCCTCAGTACCTAAAACAGTACATAGTAGGTTCTCATTATTTGCTGAATAAATTGATTAGTTGTGTATTTGTGCCATTGTTCTTAAATAGGATGAACACCTTTAACTCTCTACTTAGGGGATTAGGAGTTGCAACAAGATGTCTTAGAGATTTAGGGGTTCTTTCAGATCTGTTTGGGCAGAAGAGAATTCTGCATGCCCAACTTTGTTGAGCTTCAGTCTTATATCCTCCAGTGGAATAATGTGTGGGAAGCACAGAACTCTGGGATGCTGTGAAAAATCTTGAAGTTTGTGTGTGGGTAATCAGTGGGTGTACATAATGCTTTTAACATGGGAGGGAAGTGACTGTCATCAAGCTTAGTAATTGCTACTTGAATCTGAGAGTACTTCTGAATCCACCTATGTCTAAGTGGGCCTTCATTTTGTTTTTATAGCAAACTTTTTGAAGAACTAGCTCAGTGATCGGAAAGGATAGAACTCTTTCAAAATTAAACATGACTGTGCCTCACCCCTCACTTACTACATTAGTTTGGGGACTTGTGTGGGGTAGAGGGCGGAGACCATATTTGTGTATTGTAAAAAATTTTTAAAGCCCCCTACACACTTCTTCCTTTTCCAAGTAGAAACACAATTGCATATCTACATTTATTTAAATATATATACATTTAATGTTTATAACCATCATGGACCCTTAATGACAGGCTATATTTGGAGAAATGCATCATTAAGCAGTTTCATTGTGTGAACATCATAGAGTAGTATACTTACACAAACCTACATGGTGTAGTCTGCTACACACCTAGGCTATATGGTATGGCTTATAGCTCCTAAGCTACAAACCCGTACAGCATGTGACTGCACTGAATACTGTAGGTAATTATAACACAATGGTAAATATCTGTATGTCTAAACATATCTAAACGTAGAAAACGTGCAGTAAAAATACGGTATTATAACTTATGGGACCAGTGTTGTAAAAGTGCTTTGTCATTAACCAAAATGTTATGCAGCACATGTCTGTAGTCGCTAGTAATCCAATGCACTTTAAACAGTGTTTAGTATGAGGACCATGGATTTGCTTTATTTCTCCTTTTAAATATTTCATTGTTGTGACTTATTTCATAAAGTAATTTAAAATAATTTTTGTGGTTAGAGCAACAGAGGAGAATAAGACACTTAAAATAATTAAACATGTCCATGTTTGTATACTCTGGAGGTAACTCCTGAATGAGAGTAGATAGCTGAGGACAGTTATTACAATTTTAAGTTTAGGTTAAGTCTTTATTGAACAGCCTGAAATTTGGTTAAAACAGGCCCCCATCATCTAATATAAAGGATGAACAAACAATCGAAAAACAGAAAACAATTTTTTCCTTTTTGCTTCCTGGTGGGTACTTCAAAATATTCCCAGGTGTCCCCAGTTGTCTTATATCCTGTTTAAGAAAAATCTGATGAGCAGTGAAGAATTCTACCCATTGAGCATCAGTATCTCTTAGAATATGCCCTACATTTCCATTTTGGAAACTAGGTATGTTTCATAAGCCTTTACCTTACCTGAGCAAAAGGTATGTTAAAAAGTATGTTAAGGTACCCCTTTGTTAGCCTTCATGTATGAAATATATGGCAAAAGTAGGCTACAGCAGTGTCTATGTGCTGCCTCAATAGCCTGTTGAAAAGAAAAACTGATTATTTTTAGTGAAGCTGTTTAACTAAATTCTGTACTTAATGGGCATGCTGACAGTACATTTAACTTGCTTATGAGTTACAAGTCAGAAGCAGGGCTAAAAGTAAGCTATCTTTAAATATTACTTTAATTTATATCATATTGTCTTTCATTAACTGAGTACTGAAGCCCACAAATGGAAGAACATTGCTACAAAGTCTTAAATTTAAATTTTATAGTTGAATAATTCTCTGAGAATTTGCTATTTCTTTATTATGTCTAATGAAAGTTTTAAAAATTGTAAGCATTCTCAAAAGAAGGATAAATAATTGTGTATCTTTTTTAAACTAGTGTTCAGAATCAAGTGGATGAAGTTATTGATGTCATGCAAGAAAATATTACAAAGGTAATTGAGAGAGGGGAGAGACTAGATGAACTACAGGACAAATCAGGTACAGATCTTCATGTATTTCTTGATATTACTAATCTGTTTGCTAGTTTTTGTCTTCTGCTTGTCTAGCCAACGTTTATAAATCTTGGCTTAGGAAATTGGCATTTGGTTCTTAAGTATATGATTTTAATGGTTTAATTTTAACTCCTTTACTTTGAGTCATCTTATTGTTTCATTATTTTTTAATTGTTCAGTGGAGAATGAAGAATTTAAAATTTCATTGTTGAAGAGTGAAGAGTAGAGCTGTTTTTTCTTTTGCCCTGTGATATTGATGAACTTTGTGTTTCTCATGATCTCAGGGCCTAAAGACCTACTCACTTTTCAACACTTGTTTCAAACTTATCTGCTATTTTTATTTTATGTTTTATTTGGTAACTTAGTCACCTTTCTTTACTTTCAGTCATTACACCTGTAACCTATACCTATACCTATACCTGGCACGTACTTGCCACTCAAATATTGTTTGAATGGTGAATGGCTGAATACCTGATTAATCTTTGACAGACTTTAGAAAAAAAAAAAAAACCTCGCTTAGTCACATTTAAAATGTATATTGTTTTCCTTTAAAATCAGTCACTTTTGATATCTTCTAAGAAGCTAACTTCTCAGCATGTAATTTTTTTTCTAGAGGTGTGCCAAGTATTTGAATTTTTAAAGAGTATTTTTCTTACTAGAATTCCTAAGTTTATTTATAAGCATTAAGGCCCTAAAAAGACTTTTCTTAATTTTATAATAAAAAAGAAGTGAGCAAACTGATCTGCAAGCTGTTTTTTGCTTTTTGTTTTCGTTTTTTTAATAATGTAGAATGCCAGAGTTTGTGGGTGGAAAAAAGGGAGAATGCTGTTTTCATGCTTAAAAGGGAATAAATTTGCAGAAGTAGAAATTAATATTTTCTTATCTTTGTGTGACTAGATAAAAGAATCCTGTTATGTCGTTTAATCCTTCTCTCCATCCTCTATGTGATATAGAAAGCTTATCGGATAATGCAACAGCTTTTAGCAACAGATCCAAACAACTTCGAAGGCAAATGTGGTGGCGTGGATGCAAAGTAAGTAAATCAGAAGCTACTGGATAGACTGGTCAGCATCTGAAGTGGTATTCAAACACATGAAGAAAAAAGGGCCTCTAGAGCATAACCTCTGTGAGAACAGGGCCTATAACTGTCCTGAGACATGGTAGAAATTCAGTAAATACTTGTTAACTTAATTGCTTTTGGGATAGGGATAACTAAATAAATCAGTATGCCTAAAAGGATGTTTTCATAGATTTTTTTAATGAAAGTAATCCACATTTTATTAATATTTGACTACCTCTAAACTTATTAACTTAAAACAAATATACATTTTTTCTTGAAATTTACTATTAATACTTTTTTGGAGCAACCTCTATAGCATTATGTAGAGATATCAAAAGTAGGAGCTAGAGAAAAATATGACTTTCGGTTGAAAGGGTAAAAAATAAAAGCTTACATATCCTAATCTGTTAAGACAAATGGAGTTAAGAAAAAACTCCACTTCCCTCATTATTCCAGAAAAATAAAAAGTAAAAGAAATTTTTACCATTTTTAACAAGGTAAACATTGGAATCACTACATACTAATATATACTCCTGCAAAACATTGTATAGAAATACATTTACTTCTTAAATCCACTGTGGCTACTAATCATTAACAGAAAATGTTTTTCACGTTATATGAGCAAATCTTTTCTTTTTTTTCTCCTGATTCTAGTTATAATTTTTGGCTTTGTTTAAAATTTAGACATGAACTCGCTGTTTTTAGTCTCTCATTTTCAATTTCAAGTTTAGCAATAACTCTCCTTTTTTTTTTTTTTTTTTTTTTTGAGATAGAGTTTTGCTCTTGTTGCCCAGGCTGATCTCGGCTCACCACAATATCACCGCAACCTCTGCCTCCAGGGTTCAAGCGATTCTTCTGCCTCAGCCTCCTGAGTAGCTGGAATTACAGATATGTGCCACCATGCCCAGCTAATTTTGTTTTTTTTGTTTTTTTGTTTTTTTAGTAGAGACGGGGTTTCTCCATGTTGGTCAGGCTGGTCTTGAACTCCTGACCTCAGGTGATCCGCCTGCCTTGGCCTCCCAAAGTGCTGGGATTACAGGCATGAGCCACTGCACCAGCCAGCAATAACTTTCTAAACCTGACTTAGCCATATGCTGAGGATTTTTTCCAAGAGTTACCTTGGATTTATTTATTTTTATTTGTCTACCTATTGAATCGTCCTACTTTCAGAAGTGGAACTGAGGGAAGAAATATGTTTCATTTCTCCCCTTGTTCAGAATTTAAATTTTCTATTCTATTTTAAGTTATTTATTCTTTAAAGAATAAATTTATTTTCTTTAAAGTCTTTTTTTTTTTTTTTTTTTTTTTTTTGTGGCACTCTTGCTGTGTCTCCAAGGCTGGAGTGCAGTGGCACAATCTTGGCTCACTGCAACCTCTGCCTCCTAGGTTCAAGTGATTCTCATGCCTCAGCCTCCTAAGTAGCCCAGGTTCAAGCGATTCTCCTGCCTTAGTCTCCCGAGTAGCTGGAATTACAGGCATGCGCCACCAGACCTGGCTAATTTTTGTATTTTTAGTAGAGACGGGGTTTCACTATGTTGGCCAGGCTGGTCTTGAACTTCTGGCCTCGAGCAATCTGCCCACCTCAGCCTCCCAAAGTGCTGGATTACAGGCGTGAGCCACCACACCTTGCCTAAAGCTTCTATATCTATAGAAATTTTCTATTCTGTGGGCTAATTTAGAAAAACAAAAAGTCCATGAGCCACTCACCCCTTCTCTCTCCCAAACTCATGTAGCCTATTCATGTATCCACAAAAAGATGGTCATAATGTACATTTTGCCTAGCTTTTTTTTTAACCATTGCTAAAAATGTTTGCTTTGTACTTTATGGGGTTTGGGTCAGAGGAATAGCGTGCTTTTAAGGAGGAAAAACATTGAGTCATATTTTTAAATAGTCATCACCTTGAGAACCTCTGGGGACCATGAATAGCATCGACCATGTAATGAAAATCATTGTTCTATAATGTAACAGACACCATTTACAGTAGCAAGTATTCTTCATTTATTATTTTCTAATGCTTAGCTTCCTTCAGTTTTACTGTGCCCCATTAATACTTCATTGTGCTACTGTTCATCTGGGGCAGCCTCCCTGTGCCTGCCATTTTCTAGATTGACTTCCATAATGGTAATTTCAGAAGGGTTTTAAGAAAAAGGATATAAGGGCAGAACGCAGATCAGGAGTTGCCAGTGGCTAAGGGGGATGTCGTGCAGTTGGAGACTCACAACAGGTCATGAGGAAACTTGTTAAGGGTGTTGGTGGAAATGTCCTATATTTGATTGTGGTCATGTTTATTAACAGCTGGATATATTTGTCAAAACCTATCAAAAGTATTTTAAGAGGATAAGTTTTATTCTGTGTAAAGTGTATCTCAATATACCTGGCTTTAAAAATAAATGAGTTAATAAAATTATCCATAGGTGGGGAAAGAGAATCGCTAACACCTCTCTTAATATATCTGGGGGCTGTGAAGCTCTTATATGTTTAATGACAAACAGATTTTTGTTCATGTTATTTGGAATAAGAGAGCTTTGGACTTGCATGAATACAATACTGCCATTTGGAGCTGTAAACATTTTCTGCCCAGTGTTAGAAACCCAAGGAAGAAAACTCTATTCATTGAGGTGTTTTAAAATTGATATTGATGTTTTCATTCAAATCTTCTTAAGTAAAGCCAAACACACGTTTAACAGGGCAAATTAATGTACATTTCAGGTAAAGTTGAAAAACTACCGTAGAAATTCCAAATTGTTTTAGAAATGCTTCAGATTAATAAAAAAAAGGCTTAAAGTACTTTAGTTTATCATATAAACTGAACCTCTATGATTTGATGGGCTTATTACTAATGTGAGACCAGAGAAAATATACAGTATTTTAGCAACTCTGTTCAAGTGTCAAGATATGATGAATAACATAGGCCATGCAATTCAAATGGTTCAATACATAGAAGGTAGCAGTTTATAGCACTTTTTTTCAAAGTATATGAGAATTCTGTTAGTTTTTTCTCCCCTTACTTTCTTCTTTGCATTTTTATCTCCATTTTGAGGAATATATTTTAGATTCTTTATGAATAGCCTCATTTAATAAGCAACTTTGCCTAAGAGCATTCTGTGTCAGTTTTATAGTTAAGAAACCTTAAGGTGATGAGATGATTTAGTATGATGCACTTTATTAACAAGTCAAATATTAATATATATGCCCTTTTGTGTGTTGTAGATAAAAGCCATCATGGCTTTGGTTGCTGCTATCCTTTTGCTAGTGATTATCAGTAAGTATTTATTGGATTATTACTTCCTAGGGTATCATTTATTTTGGAGTTCATTTTAATTCCCTTTTATTTTCAGTTGACCTAGTATGTCTGAAGTCAGGATTGAATAATGACTTCTGACCTGTCTCAGGAGCTCTTAGAATCTATTGATCTCTGAAAATGCTCTTAAGTAATATGTAAAATTTTATGTGATTATGTATATGTACATTTTTATGGAGAGAGGGTCTATATCTTTTGTCAGATTCTCAAAGGGAACTCCTGTTCTGCCCCCAACCCTCACCCCCAAATCCAGGGCTAAGTGATTTGTTCAAGGCCAAATCTGGTTCCTATTACACTAAGGTCTAAAATACTCATTTTCTATTTATTATTAACTCTCAGGAATGGCAGTTTGCATTTTGTAATATTGTTTTGGAAGGATAAATCCAAATACGTTCTCCAGATGATTTTTTTTTGTTTGGTTTTTGTTTTGTTCTGTAGTTGAGCATAATTTCCATCATTAAAGCATGACTCCTTCCCGTCCTTTTTCCCTTAATGTTCTTTTAAAAATCAGATCATTTTAAATATCTCTTTTTCTTCAAGGCCTGTCTGCCTATGTTTACAGAGAGGTTTTATGACGCTTTGGGAAGTATCTAAAAATAATCATTTGAAAAATTATATTATGCTGTTATATTTTTAAACAGAAAAAAATGTTTTGTTACAAAGAAATACAGTCAGTCCTCATTATTCATAGATTCTGTGTTTGCAAATCCAGTTACCAGGTAAAATTTATTTGTAACCCCAAAATCAGTACTCATGGTGCTTTCACAGTCATTTACAGACATTTTCAGAGTAACAAAAGATTGTAAGTCCCCCAAACCACACATCCCTAGCTGAGGTTAAACAAAGCCATTTCTGCCTTTTTATTTCAGCACTCATAACATAAACATTCTTTTTATAGTCTATTTAGTACCACATTTTCTGCATTGTTGTGCTTTTTGTTGGTGATTTCACTGTTTAAAATGGTCCCCACACATGGTGCTGAAGTGCTCTCTAGTGTTGCTCAGTACAAGAGAGCTGTGATGTGTCTTCATGGAAAAAATACACATTAGGCAAACTTTTGTTCAGGCATGAATTATAGTGCTGTTGGCCTTGAGCACAGTGTTACTGAATCAATAATACATATTAAATAAAGTGTCTTTAAACAGAAACACATATAAACCAAGGTTATGCATTGATTGACAAAAATGTAGTAGCCAGAGACTCACAGGAACTTAACCCTATATTTTCCCTAGAAGCAGTGGTTCCATATTCACTAATTTAGTGTTTGTAGTGACCTTATAGAAAATAATTACCTCAGAAACCAAGAATCAATCATGTATATATAGTGAGCAATTGGAAAATGTGAAATATTAATAACAAAAAGAAAAATTCAACTATAATCTTACAACAGAGATAGCTACTAATATAACTATTATATATACTTCTCTTTTCTATTAATATACAAGCATGTTTTTTAAAAAACTAAGACTATATTATATGTACTTTCTAATAAATATATTGTGACTATTATCCCAGGTTATCAAAATTTTTAGTAATATTTTAACAGCAGATACAAGCTATGGCTATGCCATTATTTATTTAAGATGCCAATGTTAGACATTTAGGTTGTTTTATGATATTTTTTGCTTCTCCTTTCCCATTGATTATTTATTACCTCAGATAAAAGTTCAGTCAATCCTCATTACCCATTTCTAAAAGTAGACACAACTACATTTAGGAATATTGCTTCAAACATAGCATATATATCTGATGTTGATATATTGCTTTTTTCATGTTTTCTCTTACAGTTCTTATAGTCATGAAATACCGTACTTGATTTGATGACAGAGATCTTCATTAAACAAGATCTGGGACAGTAATAAAAGATTGCTGCATAATTTAAATGAAACCTATGTGTATATAACTTTCAAAACTTCTTTTTCAAGAAACTAAGAGGCAAGTATCACTTCAAATTGGAACGTTGAGAATGTCCAATTATCTTCTCCCTTTCTAAAATGTTCTTTTAATAATTATGTTTAAGGCAAAGAGAACTAGCCTCTATTTTTCCATATTTCAAGGATCTAATTTGAAACTAGATACTTGCCAGTTCATTATTTGTGTATATAGTTAAACACTGATTATAATATTTCATACTAATATTTTAATGGCATAAGGACTTGCATTATTGCATTAGGGAGCGGGTCATGCTGGGGGTCAGGAAGCCTGTGTAGAGTACCAAATTATATGCTGAAAGAGATGCATAACCATTCTGTCAATATTTGCAGAAATATAGTTCCTTTCATATTACAGTTGTTTTGCAAGCAATTTCCACATTTATAGGTGTAACAAAAGCTAAATGTTGTAAATGTTGTTGCCTTCAGGTATAACTAAAAACATTCCAGTAAATATATTTTTGACTGTGTAAGAGAATGTGTAGTAATTTTTTTGGCATTTGGATTATGGAAATGGAAATTTTTAAACAGTGTGAAAAAACATGGTATGGCATCATAAAACTGGAGATAATAAAGTTATTGAAGAGTGTCATTGGAGTATTTGAAAATGACCAATATATAGCTGCCAGTCATGGTCCAGTCTGTTTTCTGTTAAACTCCAATAAAGAGAGACCAGTCAGTCCTAATGTGAGTAAATGAAATTTACAGGTAACTTACTCCTTAATTTTATTTTAGTTAATAGCCTCTAACTTCCAACTATCATCTCATTTACCAAAAGTACAAAAAGTAGCAAAACCATCTATTAATACTTTGAATTTTATATCTTTGCATTTCCTGTTCATCCTTGAGGAGATGTATGTTGCACAATCAAATTTTGCATCAGCCAACAGTAATGAGTAGTAGAAAGTCAGGAACCTAGGTGTGTATATATATATATATATATATATATATATATATACATATACACACACACACACACACACACACACACATACATACATATGATAATCAGTCAGTCGGTAACCAAATGCTAGAGAGTGACCATTAACCTAAGCCTGTTTTTATAATGAAAAACTGTGTTAACTTTAAAATATGCCAACCTCTTGTGTCTTTTAAACAAGTCAGAGTGAAAATACATTGTCCCCTAAGGTGTGGGGAGAGGAAGCTTTATAATAAAATTAGTGATTCTGCAGAAACTTGTGCACTGGATATCTTGACAATATGAATATAAAACTCCCTAAATTAAAAATAGGGTTAATAGAAATTATCAGTATTTAAATAGGGAAAAATGATTTTATGTTTATTTTATTTAGGTTTTATTTCTTTGGTCATCTTAATGCAAAATGAATAAAGCATAGAATCTGGGTTTGGTGTTTTTTTGTCTGTTTTTAAAATTCTACAGGATTATTACTAGGAGGCAAAAAATGCTGTTTAGAATGGAAAAAAATTTGAAGAGAGAAAGCAAACTGAGACACTCAAGACACCTGCAAGTTATCTAAGAAGATCTAAATAGAATTACTAAATTTTATAGTTTGCTTAGAGCATTTAGAAGGAGATAAAGGTCTTACATACTATAGTGTATTGTCTCTGGTCTCTATGCTCTTTGTAAATGTCAATTAATATAAACAGCATCTGAACTGCTAATAAATCTTTTAAGTTAAGATACCCAGAAAAATGAGCATTTTTAGAATTTCAATAGCTAATAATTCAGGAATGGAAATATTTTAACTGAATGGACAGAATCAGTCCTAACATTTGTATGTATGTCCTTTATTTGAATTGGAACTAGGCTCATAAGTGGTTAATTTTCTATTAGTTGATGTAGAAATCTGGTTTCTCCATAATATCTACAGTGAAGATGAAGATTACTTCTCAAAAAGTATCCATATTTCCAGTGTTTCTTTTAATAAAATATGCCACTTTTAAATAAATAATTACAAAATGTAAAATTATAAAATTTTTAAATTTAAATAATAAGTAACAGTAAAATTTTTTGACAATATATATGTCACTGTCTTTGTAATTTAAACATATTGCTGCCTGGGATATGGGTAACAGACTTATCACTCATGGAACTTTGTAGTAGTGATGGCTTGGTTTGTAATTCATCATTTCATCTTTCTTGGTCTTGATTAATCCTGAAATCCTTAAAATGGCTGGCATGGTTATGACTTTATTGTGGTAACCTTGGAGATATAAGCCCTCTTACGATCAAAAACAGAAGAAAAAAATATATTGTTCAAACTGATGCCAGGCCTACCTTTATTCCCTCCCTTAATTACTTTTTTTCTCATTCAGCTCAGATCATCCTGCACTTGAAAAATGAAGTTTTACCACCATCAAAACTATCATTATTTAACAACAAGTGAAGATCAACAGAAAAATTCAAGTAGCTTTGCAAATACTAGTTGATACTCAGTGAAATCACGTCACTATTTTGATGCCTGAATCCAACCTTTGTGATTTATGTTTAATTACAGAAGCCTATTGCCTTGCAGCAATTTTGTTGTTATAATACTGATTAATTGGTTACTCCTTCTTATTATAACTCAGTAATACCTGTGGTCATTTGGTTCCTCTATCCTGACAAAGTTCACTGGAAATTGCCCTCAGATTTTATAAACTGGGGGATTTCTTAATTAGATAAAAGTTCATTACTGAAGATGGAATATTATATAAGATGGAGGAAGGGTAATTAATAGACATGAGATATAGAAATACTTTGTTAGCCCTCCTATAGATTGCCTATTGTAGTCTTTCTGTGCATTTCAATAGTCTGTATTAGGAAATTATAACTTCAGCACTTTTGATAGCAAAAATTGGCATCTTTCAATTCTGTATAGTATGTGACTATCCTGTAAATGATAATATGTGTACAGACTGAGAAGGCAGGAATATAAAGAAATTGAAATCTCTCATTGCCGGTATACTCTAAAACATGCTTGATGCCTTGTCAGCATCATTGCACACATTGACTCTGTATTTACATCTGTATATACACTATGATTAGAAAATATGCAAGAAATTGTTTTTCCATGTTAAGAACAAATGCCATTAGAAGATGTCCCCTTAATTGTATTGTCAGAGTATTACTATGTCAAGGATGACTGTTCTGTTAACCTAATTTTGTGTTTGCACATGGAAATGTGATTGGACTCCATTTTTCTGTGAGTTGAGAGTAAGAGCATAAGTCAGTTTGAAAGCATTTACAAGTCTGTTTTAGAATGTAGTAAGGGCTGAAAGGTGCTCTACTTCTTAACTTGTTTTTTCCATGTTGTAGACAAATGAAATTTGTCTAAATGCTTTTGTCTAAAAATGCATTTGTCTAAATGCTTTAGATTGATGTAGGGTTTAGATCCTCTTTAATACTTTGAGATAGTCTTATTCTGATTTTTTTTTTTCTTCTGGAAACCAAGTAGAATTAGGGATGGGAACACAAATGCATTTATTCTGGCTTCTGTTTTATTCCAAGAAGCTTCTTGGAACAAATCAGTAGGAATTGAAAGCATGACCAACCCAATTACAGGGGATAAATGTAAGCTTGTTAAAGTAAGCACCACACCATGTTTCTGTCTCCCCAGCACCCAGCACAGTGCTGTGAACCTTGGCAGATGCTAGATAAATGTGTGTTGAATGAATGTGCCTATGAAGCCACAAAGATGCCACATGTTAGTATATCAGTGAGAGGTGACTCCACAGTGCTCTCTGGAGAAGCAATATGAGTGACTGAAGAGTGGGGCCTTTTGCTTTTGCCTGGATATAGGGGTGCTCTTCTACTGTAATTGGGTGTGGAAAAACTCTGGCTTTATGGTATTCCATTAGGTTCTTTTCATTTAAAGTAGTCTTAAAATCAAAGTATCCAATATTTTAAAGCCACAAAGTAGATTACATAATTAGCAGAGATTTTAGTCAGTAAAATGTTAGAAATCAAACTATAAGAAAATTCAAGCCCTTTATTTTGTGTCTTGGGTATATGTCATTATTTTAAATTCCACACTCCCTTATTTAATCACTTTGGTAAGTGCCTTTGATGTTTTGAAATGTATAGTGGGAGATGAGCAAATGTAAATGTCATGTGCCCTGTTCCCTAGCTTCTCAATTCCTCATAACCATTTTTACCAGTGTTGCAAAGTTTAGACCTTTGTGTTAATATCAGAAGTGTATTTGTAGCCCCTCCATAGTGAACAATGAAATAAACTATTTCATAGAAAACAAAAATTAAGCACTTTGGCTTATTCAATATGTGTTACCTGTTGCCTTAACTTCAAAGCATAGCTTATTTAACAATAACATCTGGATAATCACCCCTGATTTAATCTATCCTATTTTCCCAATAAAGTGCATGGAGGAAAAATAAGAAAAAGAAAAGGCATTCTTTCACCAAAAATTATGCCTGATACTGACAAAATCTAAGAAGAATTTCTTAGTGATTTTTAACTCAGTAAAGCAATGTCTTTACCTCAGTCCACAGTGTCTGTAGGAGAGGAAGGCAGGCAGTTTTCTCTTAAACTTACATGTCCCAATCAGAAAACCTGATCCTGTCCCTCAGCTGCCTGGTGCTTTAGGCAACCAGAGTAATGTTCATTCTCTCTAGCCTCCCTCCACCCACACACTAAACTGTGTCTTTTTGCTTTTGTTTCTGAGACAGGATCTTGTTCTGTCTCCCAGGCTGAAGTGCAGTGGTGCGATCACAACTCACTGCAGCCTCAGACTGCTGGGCTCAAGCAATCCTTCCACCTCAGTTCTCCCAAGTGGCTGGGACTACAGGCATGTACCACCATGCCCAGCTAATTTTTAAATTTTTTTTATAGACGGGGTCTCACTGTGTTACCCAGACTGGTCTCAAATTCCTAGACTCATGCTATCCTGCCTCAGCGTCCCAAAGTGCTACGATTACAGGTGTGAACCACCATACCAGGCCTTTATTGTCTTAATACCACAAAAAGCCATGGGAGGGGAGATGACATTGGAGGCACGTTGTACCCTGAGATAGTCTCCACAAATAAAGTGCTGTTGTTAGAAATGGAGACAGGAAGCAGCCTGGTAAGGGCACTCCGAGAATGATGGTGTTTAATACAATCCACCATTCAACAGATGAGAGAACCGGGCAGGAAGATCAGATACTACCTAAATCCAACAGAGTCATACTTAGTGTGTGCCCATCGAACACTAAAAACTGCTGTGGAGCAGTGACTATCAGCCTGCTTTTCAGCTGTCAGTATAAGAAGGGATTCTGACTAGTAAGCAAAGTTACAACTGAGCAGTCAGTGATAGTGCACTTACCCTATTTATTGAGTAATTGGGCCAGACCTCATCTGAGGATGTCTAAAAAGATGCACATGGACCTATGAGTAACATTGTAAAAACACAGAAAAGAGAACATCCTCCTGATCATTCCCAGCAACATACTAACTCTGTCTTCCTTAAAAAAACTCCGTCATTTCTCCACTCGCCAAATTCCACTGTATATATGTGTGTGTGTATATATATATAAAATATATGTATATATGTGTGTATATATATATAATATATGTATATATATGCATATATCTATATACACACACATCTACACATCCATCCTTTTTTTTTTTTTTTTTAGAGGCAAGGTCTTGCTCCGTCATGTAAGCTGGAGTGCAGTGGCACAATCATAGCCCACTGAAGCCTTGAACTCCCAAGCCATCCTCCTGCCTCAGCCTCCCGAGTAGATGGGATTACAGGCATGAGCCAACACGACCAGCCCTCATTGCTATACATTTTTGATAATTGTCCTCTTCCTGACAAATACTTTCCTGTGGCAGAATTTAGAGAGGCAGAATAGTATATGAGTTGTATAGTAGAAATAACATGGATGTGCCGGGCACGGTGGCTCACGTCTGTAATCCCAGCACTTTGGGAGGCCAAGGCGGGCGGATCACGAGGTCAGGAGATTGAGACCATCCTGGCTAACACAGTGAAACCCCATCTCTACTAAAAATACAAAAAATTAGCCGGGCGTGGTGGCGGGTGCCTGTAGTCCCAGCTACTCTGGAGGCTGAGGCAGGAGAATGGTGTAACCCGGGAGGTGGAGCTTGCAGTGAGCTGAGATTGCGCCACTGCACTCCAGCATGGGCGACAGCAAGACTCCGCCTCAAAAAAAAAAAAAAAAGAACATGGGTGCTGAAATCATGGGCTCTGGGTTGTTGTTTGTTTTTAGAGACGGGTTCTCACTATGTTGCCCAGGCTGGTCTTGAACTCCTGGGCTCAAGTGGTCCTCCCACCTTGGCCTCCCAAAGTGCTGGGATTACAGGAGTAAACTACCATGCCTGGCTGCAGGGAATTTTTTGTTTTGTTTTTGAGACAGGGTCTCACTCTGTCACCCAAGCTGGAGTACGGTGGCACAATCATAGCTCACTGCAGCCTTGAACTCCTGGGCTCAAGCAATCCTCCTGTCTCAGTCTCACTTGTAGCTAGGATTACAAGTGCATGCCACCACACCTGGCTCCACTCCATATCTTTACTCCTCTTTATAGTAATAGTCCTTGAAAGATTTCACTATACTTGCTATTTCCATTTTTTTTTTATTCTCCTCAACACTTCAGTCAAGATTTTGCCTCCACATTCCACCAGCCTTACTCTTGGGAGGTGCCCAGTGACCTATGTATTGCTAAATCCAGTGGTCCATTGTCAGTCCTGATCTCTGTGCAACAGCAGCATTTGATGCAGTTGATTACTCTCTTCTCCTTCATATATGCTTCCAGGGCTTTGTTTCTTCTTACCCTTATGGTTGTTCCTCCTGTTCTCCTCAACTCTTAATATTGGAGTATCCAGGATTCAGCTCTTGGTCCAGTGTTTACACACATTCCCTTAGAAATCTTACCTAATCTTGTCATTTGAAATCACATCTTTGTGCTGACAAATCTCAAGTTGTTGTCTCCCACTTGACTTCCCTTGAATTTGGAGTCATCTGGTACTCTTTTTGACGTCTTCATTATTTCAAGTTGAGCATGTCCCAAACGCATTCCAGTCTGCTTTCACAGACCTCCTCCACATGCATTCTGTCCCATCTCAGTTGATGGCAACTGAATCCTTCCAATTAGGCCAAAAACTGTGGAGTCATACTGACTCCATAACTTCTCTCTCAACTCACCTCTAATTCATCAGGAAATACTCTGGTGCTACCTTTAAAATATCTTTAGAATCTGACCAGTTCACACTGCCTCCATCGTGACCACCTGGTCCTCTCCTACCATCATCTCTTACCTAGAATACTGCAGTAGCTTTCTAACTGGTCTCAGGCTTCTACCATTCCCCCTCTCCCCAGAGTCTGTTCTCAACAGAATAGTGAAAAATTCTTTCAAAATGTAATCAGATCATGCCATTGCTTTGCTCAAAACTCTTCAGTGGCTTCCCATCTTCCTCGGAGTGAAAGCCAAAATTCTTTCCGTGGCCTACAGGGTCTCGTGATGCATCCCCAAGTCACCTTGCTGACCTCTGCCCTTGTCTTTGCCTTCCTTGCTGTGCTGCAGCCACACCAGCCTCTTTGCTGTTCCTCAGACACACCAGGTGTGCTCCTGCCATAGGCCTTGGACTTGCTGTTTCTCCTGCCAGAAAAGCCCTTCCTCCTCCTCAACCACTGTATGAAAGTCATTCTCTTGAATGACTTTCTCAAAATCTCCCCGAGTACACCATCCAATCCCTTTACCCTCTGTTTTTCCAGAGCATTCTAACATTCCAGAATTTTCTCTGATATATCCCAAACCACTCACTACAACAGCAGTTGTCACAGTGAGTGCTCACATAATTACTGAATGTATTAATTATGTTGAAGATGTGAAGGAAGATGGTAGTTTTGAAAATGATGTACCAGGAGGGAGGAGCCAAGATGGCCGAATAGGAACAGCTCCAGTCTACAGCGCCCAGCGTGAGCAACACAGAAGACGGGTGATTTCTGCATTTCCATCTGAGGTACCGGGTTCATCTCACTAGGGAGTGCCAGACAGTGGGTGCAGGTCAGTGGGTGCGCGCACCGTGCGCGAGCCGAAGCAGGGCGAGGCATTGCCTCACTCGGGAAGCGCAAGGGGTCAGGGAGTTCCCTTTCCTAGTCAAAGAAAGGGGTGACAGATGGCACCTGGAAAATCGGGTCACTCCCACCCGAATACTGCGCTTTTCCTACGGGCTTAAAAAATGGCGCACCAGGAGATTATATCCTGCACCTGGCTCGGAGGGTCCTACGCCCACGGAGTCTTGCTGATTGCTAGCACAGCAGTCTGAGATCAAACTGCAAGGTGGCAGCGAGGCTGGGGGAGGGGCGCCCGCCATTGCCCAGGCTTGCTTAGGTAAACAAAGCAGCCAGGAAGCTCAAACTGGGTGGAGCCCACCACAGCTCAAGGAGGCCTGCCTGCCTCTGTAGGCTCCACCTCTGGGGGCAGGGCACAGACAAACAAAAAGCAGTAACCTCTGCAAACTTAAATGTCACTGTCTGACAGCTTTGAAGAGAGCAGTGGTTCTCCCACTACGCAGCTGGAGATCTGAGAAAGGGCAGACTGCCTCCTCAAGTGGGTCCCTGACCCCTGACCCCCGAGCAGCCTAACTGGGAGGCACCCCCCAGCAGGGGCAGACTGACACCTCACACGGCCAGGTACTCCAACAGACCTGCAGCTGAGGGTCCTGTCTGTTAGAAGGAAAACTAATAAACAGAAAGGACATCCACAACAAAAACCCATCTGTACATCACCATCATCAAAGACCAAAAGTAGATAAAACCACAAAGATGGGGAAAAAACAGAGCAGAAAAACTGGAAACTCTTAAAAAGCAGAGTGCCTCTCCTCCTCCAAAGGAACGCAGTTCCTCACCAGCAAAGGAACAAAGCTGGACGGAGAATGACTTTGACGAGCTGAGAGAAGAAGGCTTCAGACGATCAAATTACTCCGAGCTACGGGAGGAAATTCAAACCAAAGGCAAAGAAGTTGAAAACTTTGAAAAAAATTTAGAAGAATGTATAACTAGAATAACCAATACAGAGAAGTGCTTAAAGGAGCTGCTGGAGCTGAAAACCAAGGCTCGAGAACTACGTGAAGAATGCAGAAGCCTCAGGAGCCTATGCGATCAACTGGAAGAAAGGGTATCAGCGATGGAAGATGAAGTGAATGAAATGAAGTGAGAAGGGAAGTTTAGAGAAAAAAGAATAAAAAGAAATGAGCAAAGCCTCCAAGAAATATGGGACTATGTGAAAAGACCAAATCTACATCTGACTGGTGTACCTGAAAGTGACGGGGAGAATGGAACCAAGTTGGAAAACACTCTGCAAGATATTATCCAGGAGAACTTCCCCAATCTAGCAAGGCAGGCCAACATTCAGATTCAGGAAATACAGAGAACGCCACAAAGATACACCTCGAGAAGAGCAACTCCAAGACACATAATTGTCAGATTCACCAAAGTTGAAATGAAGGAAAAAATGTTAAGGGCAGCCAGAGAAAAAGGTCGAGTTACCAGAAAGGGAAGCCCATCAGACTAACGGCGGATGTCTCGGCAGAAACTCTACAAGCCAGAAGAGAGTGGGGACCAACATTCAACATTCTTAAAGAAAAGAATTTTCAACCGAGAATTTCATATCCAGCCAAACTAAGCTTCATAAGTGAAGGAGAAATAAAATACTTTACAGACAAGCAAATGCTGAGAGATTTTGTCACCACCAGGCCTGCCCTAAAAGAGCTCCTGAAGGAAGTGCTAAACATGGAAAGGAACAACCGGTACCAGCCGCTGCAAAATCATGCCAAAATGTAAAGACCATCGAGACTAGGAAGAAACTGCATCAACTAATGAGCAAAATAACCAGCTAACATCATAATGACAGGATCAAATTCACACATAACAATATTAACTTTAAATGTCAATGGACTAAATGCTCCAATTAAAAGACACAGACTGGCAAATTGGATAAAGAGTCAAGACCCACCAATGTGCTGTATTCAGGAAACCCATCTCACATGCAGAGACACACATAGGCTTAAAATAAAAGGATGGAGGAAGATCTACCAAGCAAATGGAAAACAAAAAAAGGCAGGGGTTGCAATCCTAGTCTCTGATAAAACAGACTTTAAACCAACAAAGATCAAAAGAGACAAAGAAGGCCATTACATAATGGTAAAGGGATCAATTCAACAAGAAGAGCTAACTATCCTAAATATATATGCACCCAATACAGGAGCACCCAGTTTCATAAAGCAAGTCCTGAGTGACCTACAAAGAGACTTAGACTCCCACACATTAATAATGGGAGACTTTAACACCCCACTGTCAACATTAGATCAACGAGACAGAAAGTCAACAAGGATACCCAGGAATTGAACTCAGCTCTGCACCAAGTGGACCTAATAGACATCTACAGAACTCTCCACCCCAAATCAACAGAATATACATTTTTTTCAGCACCACACCACCTATTCCAAAATTGACCACATACTTGGAAGTAAAGCTCTCCTCAGCAAATGTAAAAGAACAGAAATTGTAACAAACTATCTCTCAGACCACAGTGCAATCAAACTAGAACTCAGGACTAAGAATCTCACTCAAAACCGTTCAACTACATGGAAACTGAACAATCTGCTCCTGAATGACTACTGGGTACATAATGAAATGAAGGCAGAAATAAAGATGTTCTTTGAAACCAATGAGGACAAATACACAACATACCAGAATCTCTGGGATGCATTCAAAGCAGTGTGTAGAGGGAAATTTATAGCACTAAATGCCCACAAGAGAAAGCAGGAAAGATCCAAAATTGACACCCTAACATCACAATTTAAAGAACTAGAAAAGCAAGAGCAAACACATTCAAAAGCTAGCAGAAGGCAAGAAATAACTAAAATCAGAGTAGAACGGAAGGAAATAGAGACACAAAAAACCCTTCAAAAAATTAATGAATTCAGGAGCTGGTTTTTTGAAAGGATCAACAAAATTGATAGACCGCTAGCAAGACTAGCAAAGAAAAAAAGACAGAAAAATCAAATAGACGCAATAGAAAATGATAAAGGGGATATCACCACCAATCCCACAGAAATACAAACTACCATCACAGAATACTACAAACACCTCTACGCAAATAAACTAGAAAATCTAGAAGAAATGGATAAATTCCTCGACACATACACTCTCCCAAGACTAAACCACGAAGAAGTTGAATCTCTGAATAGACCAATAATAGGATCTGAAATTGTGGCACTAATCAATAGCTTACCAACCAAAGAGAGTCCAGGACCAGATGGATTCACAGCTGAATTCTACCAGAGGTACAAGGAGGAACTGGTACCATTCCTTCTGAAACTATTCCAATCAATAGAAAAAGAGGGAATCCTCCCTAACTCATTTTATGAGGCCAGCATCATCCTGATACCAAAGCCGGGCAAAGACACAACCAAAAAAGAGAATTTTAGACCAATATCCTTGATGAACATTGATGCAAAAATCCTCAATAAAATACTGGCAAACCGAATCCAGCAGCACATCAAAAAGCTTATCCACGATGATCAAGTGGGCTTCATCCCTGGGATGCAAGGCTGGTTCAATATATGCAAATCAATACATGTAATCCAGCATATAAACAGAACCAAAGACAAAAACCACATGATTATCTCAATAGATGCAGAAAAAGCCTTTGACAAAATTCAACAACCCTGCATGCTAAAAACTCTCAATAAATTAGGTATTGATGGGACGTATCTCAAAATAATAAGAGCTATCTATGACAAACTCACAGCCAATATCATACTGAATGGGCAAAAACTGGAAGCATTCCCTTTGAAAACTGGCACAAGACAGGGATGCCCTCTCTCACCACTCCTATTCAACATAGTGTTGGAAGTTCTGGCCAGGGCAATTAGGCAGGAGAAGGAAATAAAGGATATTCAATTAGGAAAAGAGGAAGTCAAATTGTCCCTGTTTGCAGATGACATGATTGTATATCTAGAAAACCCCATTGTCTCAGCCCAAAATCTCCTTAAGCTGATAAGCAACTTCAGCAAAGTCTCAGGATACAAAATCAATGAACAAAAATCACAAGCATTCTTATACACCAACAACAGACAAACAGAGAGCCAAATCATGAGTGAACTCCCATTCACAATTGCTTCAAAGAGAATAAAATACCTAGGAATCCAACTTACAAGGGATGTGAAGGACCTCTTCAAGGAGAACTACAAACCACTGCTCAAGGAAATAAAAGAGGATACAAACAAATGGAAGAACATTCCATGCTCATGTATAGGAAGAATCAATATCGTGAAAATGGCCATACTGCCCAAGGTAATTTACAGATTTAATGCCATCCCCATGAAGCTACCAATGACTTTCTTCACAGAATTGGAAAAAACTACTTTAAAGTTCATATGGAACCAAAAAAGAGCCCGCATCACCAAGTCAATCCTAAGCCAAAAGAACAAAGCTAGAGGCATCACACTACCTGACTTCAAACTATACTACAAGGCTACAGTAACCAAAACAGCATGGTACTGGTACCAAAACAGAGATATAGATCAATGGAACAGAACAGAGCCCTCAGAAATAACGCCGCATATCTACAACTATCTGATCTTTGACAAACCTGAGAAAAACAAGCAATGGGGAAAGGATTCCCTATTTAATAAATGGTGCTGGGAAAACTGGCTAGCCATATGTAGAAAGCTGAAACTGGATCCCTTCCTTACACCGTATACAAAAATCAATTTAAGATGGATTAAAGACTTAAATGTTAGACCTAAAACCATAAAACCCTAGAAGAAAACCTAGGCATTACCATTCAGGACATAGGCATGGGCAAGGACTTCATGTCTAAAACACCAAAAGCAATGACAACCGAAGCCAAAACTGACAAATGGGATCTAATTAAACTAAAGAGTTTCTGCACAGCAAAAGAAACTACCATCAGAGTGAACAGGCAACCTACAACATGGGAGAAAATTTTCGCAACCTACTCATCTGACAAAGGGCTAATATCCAGAATCTACAATGAACTCAAACAAATTTACAAGAAAAACACAAACAACCCCATCAAAAAGTGGGCAAAGGACATGAACAGACACTTCTCAAAAGAAGACATTTATGCAGCCAATACACACATGAAAAAATGCTCACCATCACTGGCCATCAGAGAAATGCAAATCAAAACCACAATGAGATACCATCTCACACCAGTTAGAATGGCAATCATTAAAAAGTCAGGAAACAACAGGTTCTGGAGAGGATGTGCAGAAATAGGAACACTTTTACACTGTTGGTGGGACTGTAAACTAGTTCAACCATTGTGGAAGTCAGTGTGGCGATTCCTCAGGGATCTAGAACTAGAAATACTATTTGACCCAGCCATCCCATTACTGGGTATGTACCCAAAGGACTATAAATCATGCTGCTATAAAGACACATGCACACGTATGTTTATTGCGGCATTATTCACAATAGCAAAGACTTGGAACCAACCCAAATGTCCAACAATGATAGACTGGATTAAGAAAATGTGGCACATATACACCATGGAATACTATGCAGCCATAAAAAATGATGAGTTCATGTCCTTTGTAGGGACATGGATGAAATTGGAAATCATCATTCTCAGTAAACTATCTCAAGAACAAAAAACCAAACACCACATATTCTCACTCACAGGTGGGAATTGAACAATGAGAACACATGGACACAGGAAGGGGAATATCACACTCTGGGGACTGTTGTGGGGTGGGGGGAGGGGGGAGGTATAGCATTGGGAGATATACCTAATGCTAAATGACGAGTTAGTGGGTGCAGCACACCAGCATGGCACATGTATACATATGTAACTAACCTGCACAATGTGCACATGTACCCTAAAACTTAAAGTATAATAATAATAAAGAAAAAGAAAGGAAAAAAAAAGAGGTGCATGTGTACAAAAGAAAAAATGATGTACCACAAGAACTAAATTGATTTTGAGCACCTCAGCATCTGCAACAGGATGAAACCAATGCTTTTGGAATTCAGAAACTCATAAAGAGAGAAAAGGCAAGAAAAGAAGTACAATTACATGTGTTATGTATACAGTTAGGTCAGCCAAAAGGGGAGCAAGTTAAAATAATTTGCCAGGAAACAAATTGCAACACAAACATTAAGCCCTTCACTGAAGCAGTGAGGAGTAGAATTGATTAAAGAAAATCAGTGATGCAGAAGAGAGGTTCAAGAAGCTGCCACTGAACACAGAGGAAAAACATCAAAACTGTAAATGGACAGTGTGATGTTAGATCTAGGAGACCAAAAAAAAAAGACTACTAAGAATTACATAGTGTTCCTGTGGAAGAAATCCAAAAAGAGTGAAACAAAGCAATCATCAGAAACATTATTCTTTAATGAAAACTTAAGTTTTAATAAAGTCCTTCAGGAGAAAAAAAATTATCAAAAGACACAGTAAGTTACCTTGTAGTAGAGTATATGAATAATAAGATTAAAGGGGTAAATTCTATAAGCATTGAGACCTGAAAAATGTGTTACCTACAAGGAAGCAAAAATTAGGCTTGCCTCCATCTTTTCTGCCACTGAATTATAGAATACTAAAACAGCATCTGTAGATTTTTGAGAGGATACAGCTGTGACTCAAGAATTTTTATACCAAACCAGTTGTCACTTAAGAATGAAAACCAGGACAGGCACGGTGACTCAAGCCTGTAATCCCAGCACTTTGGGAGGCCAAGGCAGGCGGATCACGAGGTCAGGAGATCGAGACCATCCTGGCTAACACGGTGAAACCCCATCTCTACTAAAAATACAAAAAAAAAAAAAAATTAGCCGGGCATGGTGGAGGGTGCCTGTAGTCCCAGCTACTCAGGAGGCTGAGGCAGGAGAATGGCGTGAACCCGGGAGGTGGAGCTTGCAGTGAGCCGAGATCGTGCCACTGCACTCCAGCCTGGGTGACAGAGCCAGACTCCATCTCAAAAAAAAAAAAAAAAAAAGAAGAATGAAAACCATTGAGGATTCTATGGACCATTGGAAAATTTTTTAAAAAGAATGCAAACCAGGCTGGGCTCAGTGGCTCTCACCCATAATTCCAACACTTTAGGAGGCTGAAGCAGGAGGATCACTTGAGCCCAGGAGTTTGAGACCAGCCTGGGCAACACAGTGAGACCCTGTCTCTACAAAAATTAAAAAAATTAGCCAAGCATGGTAGCGCATGCCTGGAGTCCCAGCTACTCAGGAGGCTGAGGTGGGAGAATCATTTGAGCTCTGGAGGTCAAGGCTGCAGTAAGCCATGATGGCACCACTGCATTCCAGCCTGGGTGACAGAGCAAGACCCTGTCTTTAAAAAGAAAAAAAATGAAAACCACAAACACAATATTCTTAAAAATATGATAGTTCAGAAAACATAGCGTCCTTGTCTCTTTTCCTGATAAAAATTACTGGAAAATTTACGTTATACTGGCAGCTAAGAGAGAAATCAAAATTGAGAGTTCAAAAACAGATAATTCTTCTACTTGAAACCCTTTGATGAAGTCTCATTGCACTTACAGTGAAAACTGAACTGCTTACCTTCCTTGATCTCATCAGTTGCTGCCAGGGTAGCATTCTGTTTTACATCACAGCACACTCAAAATAATTCAAGGAGAATTTAATAAAGGTAAATTTATAAAGGTAGTAGGGCTTAAAGAAACTACAAAGGATAGTACACCTTGAAGGGTTGAGGGAAGGCAGAGGTTACCAAAACCTGGAAGGACAAAGTCACATGGAGAGGGCTACCTTGACTTTTGGCCAAGGGATGCAGCCAGCCTAAGGTGATCTTACAGGGAGGATGCCAGGGGAATAAATACCCTGGCCGAGTTGTTGTTTTATTCCCTGTGTTCTGATGCTAGGACTCCACTTTTTTTTTTTTTTTTTTTTTTTTTGAGACAAAGTCTCACTCTGTCGCTCAGGCTGGAGTGCAGTGGTGCAATCTTGGCTCACTGCAAACTCTGCCTCCCAGGTTCAAGCGATTCTCCCACCTCAGCCTCCTGAGTAGCTGGAATTACAGGCACGTGCTACCACACCAGGCTAATTTTTGTATTTTTAGTAGAGATGGGGTTTCACCATATTGGCTGGCCAGCCCGGTCTCAAACTCTTGACCTCAAGTGATCCCACCTCGGCCTCCCAAAGTGCTGGGATTACAGGCATGAGCCACCACGCCCAGCCAGACTCCCCTATTTTTGAACCCCATTGAAAAACAAAGGGCAAGGAATCCTAGCGGTGTAAGCCACACCGGTCACCATCCTGAAAGGAGGGTAGAAAGTGCATCTGTTGCCCAGATTCCATTCCCCAGCTATTATTGTGGATGTTGTTAACATTGGCTGCCAATGGCTCACATTTGCCCCCTTCTCTGGAGAACTGCTGTCAGCCATTGGGAGCCACCTCACCTCTGAATTATGTCCCATTCCTGGGGGTACCTTGGAGCCAATGGTAGACTGATATTGGGGTCAAAAAGGCTGAACCCCTTATCTGAAGGTGGGACAACTCCATGTTGTGATATATGCTTCAGATGCCACACACACCCTTGAATCTGGCCAAGGCTAGACTTTACCTGAGACCATTTTTGCTTGGCCTTTTCCCTTCATTGTCTTGCATCTCTTAGTCTCTTAGATAGTTGAACACTCCTTCAATAAATCACATGTACCTGAATCCCTGTAGCCAACTGTTTCTAAAGAGCCCAACTGAAGAGGGTTAGTACCAGTATTGGTCCCAGAAAACAGGTTCTAAGGATGGGATTCTGGAATTAGATCACCCACTGAAGAGACAGCAATAAGGATCACATCACTGGTGGTAGGTGGGGTAAGTACTGATATCAGTAGTCTCTGACATGCAGTAGCAGTGCCATTCATTGCTAAAATGTTCACCTCTAAAAGTGAGAGGGATACAAGTAGAGGGGAATGTGAAAGTCATGCCATCTCTGGCATTTGAGAGGAACAGGAGATACGGTCATTTTAAGGATTTTGACATGGAGCGGCTGCTGCTAAACTCCATTCTTAGCTTGGAAAAAAAGAAAACGACAGATGTGACAGATGCAGGGCAATCAATTGTGAATTTAAAGCAAGATATGAGAATCAGAGATCTCTAATTCTCTAATTGAGAGTATTTAAAGAGACCTTTATTTCCTGAAGCTGAAGAGCAGAGAGAGTTGAAGACCAGGCCCAGAATTAATTTTAAGGTGGCAGAATTTCAAAGAAGGATGAATTTTCAGCCTCAGCAAGTTTCCTATGCCAAAGTCAGGATCTTGTTAGGGAAAGAACAGGGCCTAGAGACTTGGGATGGGATATCTGGGTAGTCGCCCCTGAGGGTCTTTCTTTTCCTTTTTTTTTTTGAGACAGGATTTCACTCTGTTGCCTAGGCTGGAATGCAGTGGCACCATCACAGCTCACTGCAGCCTCAACATCCTGTGTTCAAGCAATCCTCCTGCCTCAGCCTCCTGAGTAGTCAGGTCTACAGGCACACGCCACCATGCCTGGCTAATTGTTTTGTTTTTTATTGAGATGAGGTCTTGCTATGTTACTTAGGCTGATCTCAAACTCCTGGGCTCAAACAATCCTTCTGCCTCGGCTTCCCAAAGTGCTGAGATTACAGACATGAGTCACTGCACTCAGCCCACTTGAGGATCTTGAATGCTCAGATTCCCCAGAACTCCCTGGACCTGCAGAAGTGGCCCAGTCCCCCTTGTTGAAACATAAAACCCCATTTCCCCCTTCACTCTTGCTTGCTTGAAAGCTATTCAGTAGCCTCAAAACAAGGCAAGTAACTTCTGGGAGGATGCTGGCCCATCTCAGGATCTGCCCTCTACTACCTGCCTGGCCACCAGACCCATAACCCCTCTGGAATCAAGGCTCAAGAGAGAGGTTTAATGATTTGCCCGGCACTTACACAGGTGATGTGTGACAGAGGCGAGGCTGTAATCCAAAGTGGAACAAGTGATCAGATTCTTTACAGCAAGCTGCAGACACTAAGGCAGTTTTCCTTTCTAAATAAATCTCTCAGACTTTCACTGAGTCAATAGAGATGGGAAACAGGTGATAAACAAGTATCATACACTCAGATTATTAAGTTACTACCCAGTCCATTTTTTCATTAACCTTCTTTCCCATATGTAAGGCTGGCTACATAATTTCCAGGACCCAACGCAAAATTAAAATGTGGGGCACATTTTTAAAAGCACAGAGAACTTTGCCTGTGGCAACAGCCGTGGTGAGAGGAGCGTGGCTCTCTCCTCTCCACCATGGCATGTGCTCGCCTACTAATATCGGTGTACTCTGAAAGTGGGGAGGCATCTGGCAAAAATGTCACTTTGCCTGCTGTATTCAAGGCTCCTATTCGACCAGATATTGTGAACTTTGTTCACACCAACTTGCACAAAAACAACAGACAGCCCTATGCTGTCAGTGAATTAGCAGGTCGTCAGACCAGTGCTGAGTCTTGGGGTACCGGCAGAGCTGTGGCTCAAATTCCCAGAGTTCAAGGTGTTATGGGACTCACCATTCTGGCCAGGGTGCTTCTGGAAACGTGTTGTGGAGGCCGAATGTTGGCACCAACCAAAACCTGATGCCGTTAGGATCATAGAGTGAACACAACCCAAAAATGATATGCCATCTGTTCTGCCCTGGCTGCCTCAGCCTTACCAGCACTGGTCATGTCTAAAGGTCATCGTATTGAGGAAGTTCCTGAACTTCCTTTGGTAGTCGAAGATAAAGTTGAAGGGTACAAGAAGACCAAGGAGGCTGTTTCGCTTCTTAAGAAATTTAAAGCCTGGAATGATATCAAAAAGGACTATGCCTCTCAGCGAATGAGAGCTGGCAAGGGCAAAATGAGAAACCGTCATTGTATCCAGTGCACAGGCCCCTACATCATCTATAATGAGGATAATGGTATCATCAAGGCCTTCAGAAACATCCCTGGAATTACTCTGCTTAATGTAAGCAAACTGAACATTTTGAAGCTTGCTCCTGGTGGGCATGTGGGACTTTTCTGCATTTGGACCAAAAGTGCTTTCCAGAAGTTAGATGAATTTAATGGCACTTGGCGTAAAGCTGCTTCTCTCAAGAGTAACTACAATCTTCCCATCCACAAGATGATCAATACAGATCTTAGCAGAATCTTGAAAAGCCCAGAGATCCAAAGAGCCCTTTGAGCACCACGCAACAAGATTCATCGCAGAGTCCTAAAGAAGAACCCACTGAAAAACCTGAGAATCATGTTGAAGCTAAACCTACATGCAAAGACCATGCATGTGTCAGAACACCATTCTTCGCCAGGCCAGGAATCACAAGCTCTGGGTGGATAAGGCAGCAGCAGCAGCTGAAGCACTAGAAGCCAAATCGGATGAGAAGGCGGTTGCAGGCAAGAAGCCTGTGGTAGGTAAGAAAGGAAAGAAGATTGCTGTTGGTTTTAAGAAGCAGAAGAAACCTCTGGTGGGAAAAAAGGCAGCAGCTACCAAGAAACCAGTCCCTGAAAAGAAGCCAGCAGAAAAGAAACCTACTACAGAGGAAAGAAGCCTGCTGCATAAACTCTTAAATTTGATTATTCCATAAAGGTCAAATCATTTTGGACAGCTTCTTTTGAATAAAGACCTGATCAAAGAGGCAGTGAGAAAAAAAGAGCATGGAAAAAATGATGTTAAAGTACCAATATATAAGACATTTTCCTTTAAAAATATTTTTATTAATTACAAAGCATAATAGGGTCAACATCAATAATTATTAGGGAAATCAAAATCACAATGAAATACTACCTCATGCCGGGCATGGTGACTCATGCCTGTAATCCCAGCACTTTGAGAGGCTGAGACAGGCTGATCACTTGAGGTCAGGAGATGGAGACCAGCCTTGCCAACATGGAGAAACCCCATCTCTACTAAAAATACAAAAATTAGCCAGGTGTAGGGGTACGCCCCTGTAGTCCCAGCTACTCATGAGGCCAAGGCAGGAGAATCGGCTACTCATGAGGCTGAGGCTTGAACCCAGGAAGTGGAGTTTGCAGTGAGCCAAGATCACGCCAGCCTGGGCAACAGAGTAAGACTGTCAAAAAGAAAGGAAAGGAAAGGAAAGGAAAGGAAAGGAAAGGAAAAGAAAGGAAAGGGAGGGGAGGGGGAGGGGAGGGTAGGGGGAGGGGAGGGGGAGGGGAAGGGAAGGGAACCACCTCACACTTATTAGAATGGATACTATAAAAAAAAAACAGAACATAAGTGTTGGCGAGGATGTGGGAAAATTGGAACCCTTGTGCACTGTTGTTGGGAATGTAAATTGGTACAGACTTTAGAGAAAACAGTGTGACAGTTGCTCAAAAAACTAAAAATAGAAGTACCATATGATCCTGCAATTCCACTCTGGGTATATACCCAAAATAATTGAAAGCAGAGGCTCGAACAGATACTTCTATACTCATGTTCATAGCAGCACCATTCACAATAACCAAGGAGTAGAAGCAACCCAGTGTCCACTGACAGATGAATGGATAGCAAAATGTGGAATGTACATACAATGGAATATTACACAGCTTTAAAAAGGAAGGGAATTCTGACAATTCTAAAAGATGGATGAATTTTGAGGATATTATATAAAGTAGAATACGCCAGTCACAAAAGGACAAATATTTTACGATTCCACTTCTATGAGGTATCTAGAGTAGTCAAATTCAGTAGTCAAAATAGAATGGTGGTTGGCAGGGGCTGGAGAGAGGGGAGAATGAGGAGTTAATATTTAATAGGTACAGAATTTCAGTTTTGCAAGATAAAAAAATTCTGGAGTTAGATGGTGGTGATCATTGCACAACAATGTGAATGTACTTAATGTCACCAAACTGTACACTTAAAAATGGTTAAGATAGTAAATTTTATGTTATATGCATTTTACCACATTTAAAAATAATGTTTTTTAAGTGTAATAGAAGTATTCTAAATTTTAAAGTTTAAATTTAATTATTAGAATGAATTTTACCATTCATCTTATTTTATGCAATGCCAGTTTTAAATAGAAATTACGAGAGCTTTTATCTTATATGTGGAATCACTAAAATTTCACAATTTGCATTTTAGAGCTCATAAATATAAATTGTTTCATTCTTATCAGAACAATGATAATACTGCATAAAACTTTTTATTTTATTTCTTGATATGCATTCTACCAACACTCTACCTTTGGATCACTGATGAATAAGAAAGAACTTATTCCTGGCTGGGTGCAGTGTCTCCCACCTGTAATCCCAGCACTTTGAAAGGTCAAGGCAGGCAGATCACCTGAGGTCAGGAATTTGAGACCAGCCTGGCCAACATGGCAAAACCCTGTCTCTACCAAAAATACAAAAATTAGCTGGGCCTGGTGGCACATGCCTGTAGTCCCAGCTACTTGTCAGGCTGAGGCAGGAGAATTGCTTGAACCTGGGAGGCAGAGGTTGCAGCGAGCCGAGATCATACCACTGTACTCCAGCCTGGTCAACAGAGAGAGACTATGTCTTAAAGAAAGAAAGAAAGGAAGGAAGGAAGGAAGGAAGGAAGGAAGGAAGGAAGGAAGGAAGAAAGAAAGAAAGAAGGAAAGAACTTATTCCTTATAATATGGCAACTATGGATGGACCTATTTCCCCTTTCCTTCTATGTCAACATTTTTAACATAAGTGATTGGGTCATACAGGAAATAATGCAAGTAAAAATGTATATGATAGAGGCCGGGCTTAGTGGCTCATGCCTGTAACCCCAGCACTTTGGGAGGGCGAGGTGGGTGGATCACCTGAGGCCAGGAGTTTGAGACCAGCCTGGCCAACATGGCTAAACCCCGTCTCTACTAAAAAATACAAAAATTAGCTGGGTATGGTGGCACATGCCTGTAATCTTAGCTACTCAGGAGGCTGAGGCAAGAGAATCCCTTAAACCCGAAAGGCAGAGGTTGCAGTGATCCGAGATCACGCCACTGCACTCAAGCCTGGGTAACAGAGCAACGCTCTGTCTCAAAAAAAAAAAAAAAAAAAAAAAAAAAAAAAACTGTATATGATAGGGTTCCTAGGTCATTCTTATTTCTCTGAATACCATTACCTTCTTTCTGCATTGGAAACAAGTTCCAGTTCTAATGGAAAGGATGGCTTCTTGGGGCTATCAGCACCTCTGCTGTTGTAGACGTGTTGGTCTGGGCACATGTTGATACATATGGAGCACATGACAGTATGAGCATCTGCTGATATGAGGTGTGAGACATGAGCACAGAATTCTGGTGGACCCACATACATAGGAGTTGGGCAAGACTCAAAGCAAGTACAAGCAAGTAGACACACTTCTTGTGTGTCATGGAAGCAGGGTAGCAATCCTGAATGTTTTGCAAATGGATCTCCAGGCACGAGGGAAACCAGCACGCATGTATCTCCTCTGCTTACGCGCATGCTCCACTGTCCCATTGGACTTCACTCACAGAACACAAGTTCAAAGATAAAATATTAAGAATTTCAAGATGACACAGCTTTTAACCACCAAGTGCAGTGCCCTTCTGAGAGTGGCCTGCTGGGACTGCGCTTGTTGTATGCCCATGAAGTCAGCCCTGCTTATGGCTACTCTCTTGGAGCATTTACGCATTCTCAACATTGTCTTAAAAGGTGGGGCCCATACTGAGTGTCAGTTTAGTAAGGCTGGGTAGAGTGGGAGAAGGATCTCATAAAGCTTGGTGGTTTTACTTCTACTAATACCAGTATCATGTTAACTTCTTTTTCTTTTTAATACCAGAACTTCCTCTGGCCCATCAATTCCTTGCTGCATACATTTCTCATTTCTCAACCTTATATTTTTCTTCTAAATTAATTAATAGTCTTTGGTAAGACCATGTTTGATTCCACTTTGTATCCTAGCCCAAACCTAACACAGAGCAGGTGCTTTACACTTGTTGCATTGACTGACTATCTTATTCAGTGCTCAGAAGCAAATATTCTGTGGTGGCACTTCTACTGTCATCCAGTCATGTATTCAACTATTTATTCAGTTACAAATATTTCTGGTACATCTATACCATGCCAGGCCCTCTCTCCTTCCCTTTCAGGCCTCTTTCTCATTTCTCTCACCTTTCTAGTTAGAACAAAGATGAGGAATATTGATGATTATCATCAACGTCAAGGTGCAGAGAGATTGCTGCTATATTTTCATCCCACTTCTCTAAAATTTCTTCCCATTTTTACTAACCATACACTCCTTATGATTGTCAAATTTGTCCTCTTAATATTCTACCCTCCTTAGTGTGACCTGCAAGCTCAATGAAATATGTTTTTATAGAACTTAGTTATTAGCTAAAAGCATTAAAAGCACTAGCCCAAAGCAGGGTGATACTCAAAATATTTTTTAATTGGTACTGTACGACAAGGAGTTGGGAGGACTGGGCCCAGGGCTCAGGGTAAGAGCACTCAGGGGCTCAGGAAAGCAACTGTTTACCAAAGAGAAAGAAGTAGTTCAATAATTTAAAACTAGTATAGCTGACCAGGCATGGTGGCTCACTCCTATAATCCCAGAATTCTGAGAAGCTGAGGCAGGAGGATCACTTGAAGTCAGGAGTTCAAGACTAGCCTGGGTAACTTAGTGACACCTGTCTGTACAAAAAATAACTAGCCAGACACTAAAGCCCGCCTGTAGTCCCAGCTACTTAGGAGTCTGAGGCAGGAGGATCACTTGAGCACAGGAGGTCAAGGCTGCAGTGAGTCATGATCACACCACTGCACTCTAGCTTGGGCAACAGAGTGAGACCTCCATCTAAACAAACAAACAAACAAAACTAGTATAGCTGTACTCACATATACCCACTGGCTGATATCAGGCGGGCACTACAGTAGGCTTCTACTGACACCCCTGAGGGTTCTTCTTGCTCTCTGCAATGGTACAAAACCAATAAGAAATCTCTATTAGAACTATTTGGCTGGGCATGATGGCTCACACCTGTAATCTCAGCACTTTGGGAGCCCGAGGCGGGTGGATCACCAGAGGTCAGGAATTCGAGACCAGCCTGACCAACATGGTGAAACCCTGTCTCTACTTTAAAAATACAAAATTTAGCCGGGTGTGGTTGTGGGTGCCTGTATTCCCAGTTACTCAGGAGGCTGAGGCAGGAGAATCACTTGAACCCAGGAGGCGGAGGTGGCAGTAAGCCGAGATTGTGCCATTGCACTCCAGCCTGGGTGACAAGAGCAAAACTCTGTCTCAAAAACAAACAAACAAACACACAAACAAACTACCTGAATGGTGGTGGAATGCCATCCACAACAACGTCTTTAATTCTGGCTCCCTTCAGCAGCATAAGCGAGCAGCAGGGTGTTACTGACAGGCCTAAGGAATGGAAGAGGGAGATGGAGGAAAAGAGACAAGAAAGAGAAAAAAGGTATGCGGAGAAGAAAATAAGCCATCTGCCATTTCTCAGGAGCAGCATGGTTTGCCCACATTCAGCTGTAGGCATATGAGTTTATGAAGAGCAGCCATGGGGTGGCAGAAAGGGCCACAGCCTGAGGGAAGAAAGACCTGTGCTCACGTGTCAGAATAACTTGAGAGTTATCCTGGGCAACTGCTTATCTTTCTGAGTCTCGTATCCTCCCCTTAAATGTGTAGAACATTTACCTCCCAAGACCCTTGCTAGTATTCACTGCAGTAAAGTTAATACCAGTGCATACAATTAGCATTTATTAGTGCATCACATGCATTAAACATTTATGGGATCTATACACAAAATGAGTGTGAACTTAAGTAAATATAAATGTAATATGAGGAAGTTTAATGCCTTAATGAATCAAGTAATGTAACATCTACTTTCTCTAATCTGCCCTGGAAATAAATCCTACTTGTTTGATGGGTGTGTATTTTTCTTTTCTTTTTTTTGAGACAGAGTCTTGCTCTGTCGCCCAGGCTGGAGTGCAGTGGTGCGATCTCGGCTCACTGCAAGCTCCGCCTCCCAGGTTCACGCCATTCTCCTGCTTCAGCCTCCTGAGTAGCTGGGACTACAGGCGCCCGCCACCGCACCCGGCTAATTTTTTGTATTTTTAGTAGAGACGGGGTTTCACCATATTAGCCAGGATGGTCTCGATCTCCTGACCTCGTGATCCACTTGTCTTGGCCTCCCAAAGTGCTGGGATTACAGGTGTGAGCCACTGCATCCGGCCAATGGGTGTGTATTTTTCTAAAGCCAAGTCGATATTAATTTGTACCAGAAAATGCCTTGTGTGTAAGGAAGTTAAGTCCTAGAGATAATTGTAACAAGAAAACACAATATTTTGAATGAAAATCCCATCCAATTCTTTTTTTTTTTTTTTTTTTTTCTGAGACAGAATCTTGCTCTGTCACCCAGGCTGGACTGCAGTGGCGTGATCTTGGCTCACTGCAACCTCCGCCTCCCAGGTTCAAGCAATTCTGCCTCAGCCTCCCAAGTAGCTGGGATTACAGGCGTGTGCCACCATGCCTGGCTAATTTTTGTATTTTTAGTAGAGACGGAGTTTCACCATGTTGGCCAGACTGGTCTTGAACTCCTGACCTCAGGTGATCCACCTGCCTCAGCCTCCCAAAGTACTGGAATTACAGGAGTGAGCCACTGCGCCCGGCCAAACCCATCCAATTCTTTTACCCCCCACCTGACTGTTCCCCTCTCCTCTGCCTCCTCTCTGCTCACCAGCTCTGATCTGGTGCCAAGTGAGAATCAGAATTAGCTGACTCTACACATTTCCAAGCAAAGAGAGTATAATATATGCCTGTGCTCATCCTCTCACTCATTTCCTTTCTCCTCCTCTTCTCTGTCCCTCCTCTCCTTCCTTCCCCCTTTCCATCGCCTTCAGAGCCATCATTATCATCACTAATATTTTTAAGTACTGAAGTGGTGCCAGGCACAGTCTAGGTTCTTTATATGCATTATCTCAACTCCAATTACTTTGTCACAAGCACACTATTGTTGAGGATATTAACTAAACAAGCTTACTTTATTGCTACTGTCATTAGAAAGTGAATCCTAAGTAGCGTATCTTAACACTATTAAAATAAACCAGTGGTTCACAACCAGAGATGATTTTGCCCTTTAGAGAACATCTGTCATTATCTGGAAACATTTTTGGTTCTCATAGCTAGAGGGGATGCTCTAGTTAGGGGAGGCCCTAAACATCCTTCAATGCACAGAACAGCCCCTGACTTCAAAGAAATATCTGGCCCAAAATGTTAAGAGTGCTGAGGGTGATAAACCCTGAGATAAGCTAATTTTTATAGGGATTAGAAAAAAATGCACCACTAAGAAAAACTTAGGTTGCCATTAACTCTTTTACATCAAATCATACAGTTTTTAAAACAATTTTCACACCTTGCTGCAGTCATGAGAACTATATTTCTTTTTTTTCTTTCTTTCTTTCTTTTTTTTTTTTTTTTTGATTAGAAGTCTCACTCTGTTGCCCAGGCTGGGGTGATGTGGCATAATCTCAACTCACTGTAGCCTCCGCCTCCCAAGTTCAAACAATTCTGCTGTCTCAGCCTCCTGAGTAACTGGGATCACAGGCATGCACCACTACACTTGGCTAATCTTTATATTTTTAAGTAGAGACAGTGTTTCACCATGTTGGCCAGGCTGGTCTTGAACTCCTGACCTCAGGTGATCTGCCCACCTTGGCCTCCCAAAGTGCTGGGATTATAGACACTGCCACCATGCCTACTGGCTAGGCATGGTAGCTCACACCTCTAATCCCAGCTACTCAGGAGGCTAAGGCAAGAGAATCGCTTGAACCCAGGGGACAGAGGTTGCAGTGAGCTGATATCGCGCCACTTCAATCCAGCCTGGGCAAAAAAATGAAACTCTGTCTCAAAAAACAAACAAACAAACAAACAAAAAACATAAAACAACTACAAGTCAAAGCACTTTTTATCTCCACAAAGGGAAGAGCAAAAAAGTAGGGCTGTTAGCCTTATAAAAATATAATTTTCTTAATGAAAAAAATGTTACTAGCTCAGTGAACAGTGGCTTCTTTTATAAGGAAACTGGGAAAATATCATTGTTTTCCAACTTTTTCCCTTTAACTTTCAATCTTTCTGGCGATCCTTAAACTAAACCTGTTTATTATCCTGTAAGGTGAAACTTTTATTTCCCATCTTGAGTCAAGGGGTTTCTTCAACATTGTCAAGGTAGATTTAAAACAAAAGTTTAAAATCCTCTATTTCAGACAAAGATCAGCCAACAACAATGAAAAGCCAACCATTTACTTAGTTTTGTTTCATTTCTGATACTTAACCTTATATTCTTCTATCTAATTTATTCAATGGAGCATTTTCCCCATACTATGTCTTTCCTTCAAGTAGTGTCCATTGTTTCCTAGCGTTCCTAAAAAGCTTGTTGTCCCCAAAAGTTTATGTTATGCTGCTTTCCCCAAAAGCTTACATTGTCTTCTAAGACCAATCTCTGTAAACACAGCCCAAATCCCAGTTCTTGATGGCTTTCACACTGAGCTGTTTTCAGGTCCACCGCCAGTTCTAGGCTCAGCCAAGTTGGCTCAGTATTATATGTGCCTAAAGTTGCCTGGAGACATACTGGTGCCAGGAACAAACTTCAGGCATTTCAAACTTCACTGTTTATTTTTAAAGTCCATATTCCTTTTATTTAAGAACTCCTCTTCCTCTCTCTTCTCCCAAAAAATCATTCAGCTTTCAAAACAGGGCTCATTCTAGAGCCACAAAGTCTTGTTTACCCTAGAAACTTGGCCAGCAGGTTTTGAATTCTGAACAGTATGCCCTACTTAATGGAAGAGGGTAGAAGGAGAGAAAAATCACTTTCTCAGAAGTATGCAGCTAAAATTCTAACTAATCTACTTTTAAAATTTGAAGTGATTTCTTCCTTCCTTATTTTATTATAAGAAAGGCTGAAGGCCATTGGTGATGACTTTCTAAAGCAGTCCAGGCCTGTTTTTGTAAACACATTGTCTCTTGCTGAAGGCATTCTCCTCTCTCTAGTCTTCAGTGCTTCCTGCTTTTGTCCGTTCACCAGTAGTTCATATTATATTTGAAAGGAAATTTTGATGAGATACTTGCTGTACTGTATTAATTGGAAGTATAAGTCAGCTCTGAAGAGACTGATGATTTCCTTCTTGTCATTCTGCTTTTTGATTGCAGATGATATTACCAAGTAAATATTGGATCCCTGCATTTGGCAACAGCCCCCAATTGTAAACTTACTCCAGATGTGATTGAAATAATCCGAAGTATGATCTAACAATGAAGTTTAAATATGAATGTAACTTTCCCCACAACTACTTTGCTTAATATAAATAAATACTTTTAGAAAGACTTAAAGAAATACATTCACCCCAGATACAATCTAGGCTCTCTTTTTCCATGAAACTCAAGCATTAAGTATCACCATTTAATTCTTATTTCTCCAATTTTTCCATAAAGATGTTTAAAAACTTCTTCCACTTGGAGTTTATCAGATGCCTAAACAGTTCTGTCTGTTCCAACCATATCTGCCTTCATAACAATTATATTCTGCAGTTTGTCATCTTGCTATTAATTCTAATTCTCTAATAAAATACCCTTTCTTGAGGTTTTATCTTGATATATAATATCTAAAGTTCAGATTCCTTAAGATTTTTCTTTGTGCAATTTTCTTTATCAGCTCAGAAAATGGAGAAAGCTAAAGAACTTCTTGCCCTGTAATAGCCTCTTTCTATCAAAAAAACTGCTAAAGAGCCACATCTTAAAAGAGCATGTCAATCATCCCCCAAGCACCTTCTTTTCTGTCATATTTTCTCTCTTTAGTTCTCTGTGGTGCAATCTTGACAACATATTTTATCTTTTTCAAAAATTTCAAATCTGCCTGTTCTTTTTTTTCATAATGTCATATTATTTTCTTAGGATTTTAAGTATTTATGTCAAGTCTTCAATTATTTTTCAATGTCTGTTTTGAGTTCTCTTTGATATTATTGTTGCAGCAATATTATGAAGTTCTTGGGTTCTAATCCCCCTGTTGCAATGCTTGCTGGTTCTTGCTGATGGTAAATGGTTTCTGGGGCCACCACAACATATATACACTGCAAGGGCTCTGTTATCATCATCCTGCATGTGCCCTTGCTGTGTGAAACACACAAGCTAAGAAGACATCTATGGTGTGCCTAATGGATTCTGCCTTGTTTTATACATTTTTATCAGTAATTTTTCTTTAATAGGGGTATTTTTTCCTGTGGGAATCTCAGTAGAAATTGCTCCCCTGTTTTACATAAATTCTGCCAAGCATTCAAAGGGGATTATCAGGTATCAATTTTTTTTTTTTTTTTTTTTTTGAGATAGAGTCTCAGTCTGTCTGGCCCAGGCTGGAGTGCAGTGGTGCGAATCTTGGCTCACTGCAGTTTCCGCCTCCAGGGTTCAAGTGATTCTCCTGTCTCAGCCTCCTGAGTAACTGGGACCACAGGCATCTGCCACCACACCCTGCTAATTTTGTATTTTTAGTAGAGATGGGGTTTCACCATGTAGGCCAGGCTGGTCTCGAACTCCTGACATCGGGTGATCCACCCACCTTGGCCTCCCAAAGGGCTGGGATTACAGGCATGAGCGACCATGCCTGGGCCAGGTATCAATTTTTAAATGATTATTTCTTTTAAACAATGGAGGTTTCTGGACCCCTCAGGTGTTATCAATTCAATCCTCAAATCTGTGCAAGGAGCAAGGCAGTTTCAGTTTTTCAAGAGACTTCTCAGGAGAGACTCAAGCTTCCTTTTCATTTTCTTAAGTTGGTAAATGGTTGTGTTCCTTCTGCCATTCTTTCACTGAAAGCGTACCCCCTCAGGGGTTCCTACTTTATATTGAGTCTCAGCCACAATCGGCAACCATTAAGTGAACCTAAGACTCCTCTCCTGTGCTCACAAGGTTGTTTACCCCAAGTCCTTAGGTCAGTAGAAACTTTATACCCCGATCCTTGCCCGCACGAAAAAAATACAGGCAGCTACCTGTATTGGTCCATATACTCAATAATGCTTTCAGATCCCTTCTCATTTTTTGCACATGAAATTTCCTTGTTTTTTTTATAAACCAAGCTTTGCATTAAAAGTAGTTTTTGTTTTATTTTATCTAGTATATCTGGTGCTACACGTACAAAAGATGTGTACAGACACTTTATGAAAGGAAAGATACAGATGATAAATCACATCATGTCATCTTTCCAGAACCAAAAATGTTATATTGTTGAAATTTTAAGAAAAAATACTCCATACCACATATAAAACAACACAAAATGAACCATAGGTCTAAATGTGAAACGTAAAATCATAAAATGTTTAGAAGAAGACAAGAGAAAAATCTCTGTGATGTTGACTTAGGCAAATTTCTTAGATAAGACACAAAAAGCATGAACAAAAATTTTAAAAGAAGATAAAATGGACTTTATCAAAATGAAAATTTTCTGCTTTTCAAGACATTCTTAAGAAAATGAAAAGATTCTCTATTTTTCTTAGAAAGGAAAAAAAGGAAATGAAAAGACAAGCTACAGACTGAGTGAAAATATTTACAAATCACATGTTTGCCAAAGGACTCGTATCCAGAATATACAATATATATAAGACATATATATGTAGTGAGTCTCATGACTCAGTAAAAAGAAAGTAATCTAATTTTAAAAATGGGCAAAAGATGTGTACAGTATCACTTTGTTGAAAGTTTCACTTTGTCAGTGAAAATATACAGATGATAAATAACATCATTAGTCTTTAGGGATGTGAAATTAAAGCCTCAGGGAGATACTACCACCCACTTGTCAGAATGACTACAATTTTTTAAAACCTGACAATACCAAATGTTGACAAAGATGTAGAGCAACAGGAACTTTTATACACCGCTGGTAGGAATATGAAATAGTACAGCCATCCTGGAAAACAGTTTGGCAGTTTCTTATAAAGCTAAACATACAATCACCATATGATCCAGCAATTCTATTCCTATGTATTTACCCAAGAGAAATGAAAATATATGACTATACAAAGACTTATACAGAAACGCTTATAGCAGCTTTACTATTTGTTATGGGTTGAATTGCCCCCTGTCCCCCAATTAATATGTTGAAGTCCTAACTCCAGTACCTCAGAATGTGACCTTATTTGGAAATAGGGTGGTTACAGATATAATTAATTAACATGAAATCATATTGGAGTAGAGTGGGACTTTAATCCAGTATGACTGGAGTCTTTTTTTTTTTTTTTTTTTTTGAGACGGAGTCTCGCTCTGTCCCCCAGCCTGGAGTGCAGTGGCGCCATCTCGGCTCACTGCAAGCTCCGCCTCCCGGGTTCACGCCATTCTCCTGCCTCAGCCTCTCGAGTAGCTGGGACTACAGGCGCCCGCCACCATGCTTGGCTAATTTTTTGTATTTTTAGTAGAGACGGGATTTCACCGCGTTAGCCAGGATGGTCTCGATCTCCTGACCTCATAATCCGCCCATCTCGGCCTCCCAAAGTGCTGGGATTACAGGCGTGAGCCACCGAGCCCGGCAACTGGAGTCTTTTTAACAGGAGAAATGTGAACACAGGCGCAGATACAGGGAGCATGCTATGTAAACATAAAGATAGTCAAAGAGACAGAACGGGAAGAGATCCTTCCCTCATGACCCTCAGAAGGAACAAACAGGTAGTGGTACAAGGCTGCTGCACAGCGAGCAGAGCTACGGCCCGGACGGCAGCGCGTGCCCCGAGCTCTCCGCTTCCCACCGCCTGCCAGCCCAGGCAGCCCGAGCCCAGCCCGCTGCCCCAGCAGCAGCGCCATGGCCAGGTGGACGCCTACATTGACAACATCATGACCATGGCCGGGTGGACACCAACATCGACAACCTTATGGCGGACGGGACCTGTCAGGACGTGGCCATCGTGGGCTACAAGGACTCGCCCTCCATCTGGCCGCCGTCCCCGGGAAAACCTTCGCCAACATCGCGCCAGCTGAGGTTGGTGTCCTGGTTGGCAAAGACAGGTCAAGTTTTTTTGTGAATGGGCTGACACTTGGGGGCCAGAAATGTTCGGTGATCCGGGACTCACTGCTGCAGGATGGGGAATTTTGCATGGATCTTCGTATACCAAGAGTACCTGTGGAGCCCCCACCTTCAATGTCACTGTCACCAAGACTGACAAGACGCTAGTCCTGCTGATGGGCAAAGAAGGTGTCCACGGTGGTTTGATCAACAAGAAATATTATTAAATGGCCTCCCACCTTCGGCGTTCCCAGTACTGACCTCGTCTGTCCCTTGCCCTTCACGGCTCCCCACAGCTTTGTATCCCTTCCCTCCCCATACACCATTTTATTTTGGGGGCCATTACCCCACACCCCTTATTGCTGCCAAAACCACATGGGCTGGGGTACAGGGCTGATGGCCAGACACCTCCCCCTACCCATACCCCTCCTCTGTGTGGTTGGAAAACTTTTTTGGGAGGATTGTTTTATTTTTTCTGAATAAAAAAGATTCTACAAAAAAAAAAAAAAAAGGAACAAAACTTGCTGGAAACTTGATTTTGGATTTGTAGCCTTTAGAACTGTTGGACAGTATATTTCTGTTGTTTAAGCTACCCAGTTTGTGGTACTTAGTTATGGCAGCACTAGCAAGCTGATGTAAGTAGTCCAAAATTGAAGACAACCCAATGTCCACTAACCGATGAAAGGATAAGGATAACATATTATGGTACATCCATGCTGTGAAATACGGCTCATTAATACAAAGAAACGAACTACTTGTAAATACAACAACATGGCTGACTCTCAAAAGCACTCATGCCAACTGATATAAGCCAGAAACAAAAGGCTACAGTCTATATGTTTTTATTTATATGACATTCCAGAAAAGGCAAAACTGTCAAGACTAAAATAAGATCAGTGGTTGCCAAGGGCCGGTGACTAGGGAGAAGGAATTGGCTACAAAAAGGCACAAAGGAACTTTTAGGGACAAAGGAAATATTCTGTATTTTGATTACGGTAGTGGATACATTATTGTAGATATTGGTCAAAACACATACACCTAAAACGGGTGAATTTTACTACATGTAAATAACCCTTCAATAAACCTGACTCCTAAAAATTATATTACAAAAAATACAAAGATGGAAGCCAAAATATCATATATTCTCATTATCTAAATATAATCACTAGGAACATTTTGCTATATTTATATCTAGCTTTTATATAGATAATATATATTTAAAAGTGTAGGGTGGCATTGCATATCTAGTTTTATAATTTACTTATTTCATTTAACAAAATATTGTAAATAACAATATTATTCTGAAATTTTACGTCTATTTATTTCATAGGATATGGGTATGCTACAGTTTCTTCAACCAATACCCTGTTGTTGAAAACTGTGGGTTGCTAGGTTCAGTGGGTCACATCTGTAATCCCAGCACTTTGGGAAGCAAAGGCGGAAGAATTGCTTGAGCTCAGGAGTTCAAGACCAGCTTGGGCAACAGAGAGAGACCTTGTCCCTACTAAAACTTTAAAAAACAAAATCAGCCAGGTATGGTGGCACACACCTGTAGTCCCAACTACTTGGGATGCTAAAGTGGGAGGATCACTTGAGCTCAGGATGTCGAGGCTGCAATGAGCCATGATCCCACCACTGCACTCTAGCCTAGGCGACAGAGTGAGACTCTGTCACAAACAAACAAACAAACAAACAAACAAACAAACACCTGTGGGTTTCCCTGCAGTGTTTTGCAATAATAATGCTTCAATCAATCTCTTTAAAGCTTAGGTGTTAATCTATAAAAATGGAATCATTATTTTTGTTAAACAACAATAGAGATATCATATATTAATATAAAATTATTAATTTAAAAAGTGATCCATTTCTTAATAGAATGTATCCCATTGCTATACTTTTTTTTTTTTTCAGAGACAGGGTCTTAATTTGTAACCCAAGTTAGAGTGCAGTGGCCGGATCATAGCTCACTGCAGCATCAAACTTGAACTCCTGGGCTCAAACGATCCTCCTGCCTCAGCCTCCCATGTAGCTGGAACTACAGGCGCATGAACCACTGCCCCCGGCCCCCATTACTATATATTTTTGAGAGTTGTCCTCCTTTTGACATATACTTTCCTGTGGCAGAATTTAGAGAGGCTGAGTAGTATAGTGAAATAACATAGGTGCCGGAATCCTAGGACTTGGGTTTGTGCTGAGTAATGAGAAAGCACACTAGCTGTCTCATCTGTAAATATGTGAGCTTCTCTCTTGCCTACCTCCACTACAGACAGGCTGTAAATGCTGAATAACTGCTTTATCATTCTCCTTTAAAGTAAGGATGGCCAGGTAACACAATTCTGGCCAATGAAAGGTCTGTTGAGAGGGCCAGGTGTGGTGGCTTACGCCTGTAATCCCAGCACTTTGGGAAGCCAAGGCAGTAGGATTGCGTGAACCCAGTAGTTTGAGACCAGCCTTGGCAATATAGCAAGACCCCATCTCTACAAAAAAATTTTTTTAAATTTAGCTGGGCATGGTGGCATGTTTCTAAAGTCTCAGATACTCAGGAGGCTGAGGCGGGAGGGTCACTTGAGCTCAGGAGTCCGAGGCTGCAGTGAGCTATGATCACACCACTCCACACCAGCCTGGGTGACAGAGTGAAGCCCTGTCTCTAAAAAAAAAAATTAAAAAAAGAAAGTCTGTTGGGAAAGCTTTTGCCTTCTAATAAAAGCAAAGATGCCCTGGTGCCTGCTCCTTCCCTTCCTCCTTCTTCCAGTCGTGAACACAAGTGTAACATCTGGAGCAGCTGTCCTGCAACCATGAGGTGACATTCATGAGGGTAAGTGGCTAACGTGTTAAGAGTGGTGACGTGGAAGGTCTGAGAGGCCTGGATCCTTGAAGACACTGTTGGTCCTCCCACACCAGTCCCAGAATGCCACCTCCAGGCCTCTTTTGAATGAGGAAAACAACCTCCATCTGTTTAAATCAGGTTTTCTGTTACTTGTAGATGAAAGCATTTCCAGCTAATATACCAATTGTTGTGAAGGCAAATGAAGTATATAGAGGACAGTGCTTTATAAAATGGGAACCAACATGTACATTGCTGATCAACTAAACATAAAATTAATAGCATGCTGACTGGCTGGGCACAGTGGCTCACACCTATAATCCCAGCACTTTGGGAGGCTGAGGCAGGAAGGTCACTTGACCCCAGGAATTTGAGACCAGCCTAGGCAACAGAGTGAAACTCCATCTCTATAAATTTAAAAAAAAAAATTAATTTTTTTAAAATGCTGTCTTTCTACTTGTGATCTGTTTTTTCTCTCCAAGCTTCTCATTCATCTAGCTTATATTACATTTCCTATACTCTTTCAACATTATTTTCAATCGTATAATACTGAGTGATTATTTTTAAATGCATATAATTAAACCAGAATATTCTGTCATAATTGTTTTAAAAAATACAAAAATTTAGTTGTCTTATTCAGTGAGATGTGTTGTAAAACGGTACCATGCCTTTATCATTAAAGTGGGAGTAAGCGTTACACTGTCGGAAGCAAATTAGTTGTCTTATTCAGTGAGATGTGTTGTAAAACGGTACCATACCTTTATCATAAAGTGGGACTAAACGTTACACTGTCGGAAGCAAAGGTACAGTTGCCAGATCCACAAGAGTAAAGTCAAGCCTCTTTAGAAGAGTCAAATATCCCAAGTGACTGCTTCCAAGTGCATCATTTTCCTGAGCTAGGAATTCTCATTCCAATTCACTAGATGAGAAGTGTTAGAAACAAAGGTTGATAATGTTTTCAGGGTACAGACCCCCACATATATTATAATTCATGTTAAACATGAAAAAGACTTGGAGCAAGTAACTAGCCCCTGAATCTTGGTTTTCTTACTTTTAAAAAGGGGATGTATACAGACTTACCCGAAAGGATACTATAAACATCATTAATTAATGTCAATAAAGCACTTGGGTGTTGTATTTACTGGGTGCTGGTCACACAGAAGCCTGGCTTCCACACCAGAAAGGCGTCTACCTCTTCATTGCTAGGCACAGCAGTTCAGACGCCCCATTTTTAAATTACCACCCATTGCATGAGCTTGGATAAAGCTCACTTTCTCATCTGTAAAATATTATGATAATAATAGTACCTACTTTATAAGAGTGTTATGAAAGATTAGTGAAGTAATCCTGGTAAAGTGCTCAGCATGGCTCCTGGCACAGGGATGTGCCTAATAAATGTCAGCTATTATTAGCATCATAACTTGCACCTCTTCTGCTCTGTTGGCTCTTTCCCTCTAGCATATAAACACCTTCAGTTTTTTCCATCTAAAATAAATAATATCCCTTAGATATTACCTTTTATTTGTTTTTCTCCTTCGATTTATTTTTCTCTGGTCATATCCTCCATTTTGGCTTTGGCCACATACACATAGCCAATGTCAATGACTAAGGAATCTGTAATATTCACCTGACCCAGGTGCAGGAGCAAGGAAAGCATGTGGCATAGAAGAGGCACATGAGGTCATGAGCCAGGGTGTCATCTGTTCAAATCTTGGCTCCGCAACTTTCTAGGTGTGTGACCTTGGGCAAATTTCTTGTCATCTCTGAAACTCAGCTTTCTCACCAATAAGCTACAGATAAAAACATCTGCCTTGCAGGACTGCAGTGAGGTTAAAACGCATAAGGCACATAAAATACACAGCACAATGCAAGGCACGGTAAGAAATAATTATCACCCAAAATATAAAGTTCATTGCAACTTGCAATCCTGTTGAGGTGAAAAGACTGATGCATGAAAAATGATTCAAGAGCAAGTTGAGAGGTGTCTGCCACCGTCTTTAAGAACAAAGACAGTGTGTGTGTTGAAGCCTTTGACTTCACTGAAAAAAATAAGTCATTAAAAAAACAACTTTGGGCCGGGCGTGGTGGCTTATGCCCAGGGCCTCCCAGCACTTTGGGAGGGCAAGGCGGGCAGATCAGCTGAGGTCGGGAGTTCAAGACCAGCCTGGCCAACATGGTAAAAACCCACCCCTATTAAAAATACAAAAATTAGCCAGGTGTGCTGGCACATGCCTGTAGTCCCAGCTACTTGGGAGGCTGAGGCAGGAGAATCACTTGAACCTGGGAGGCAGAGGTTGTAGTGAGCAGAGATCGTGCCACTGCACTCCAGCCTTGGCAACAGAGCAAGACTCAGTCTCAAAAAAAATAAAATAACTTTGGATGCATTGAAAAAAGACTGAGCAGAACTCTGAAGAGTAAGTAGGCACCAGAAGCGGGAGGAAACTGAGAAGCTGGAGAGCAGCATGAGGAAGATGGGCTTGTTTGGAGTCAAGGCTATTGTTGCAGGGAATCTTATTACCTTTCCAGGCTTCTAATTATATGGTGGGGGTGGAGGTGGTGATGGTGATAAGTGCCTCAAGTAGCAATTGGAGTAGTGATTTTGCATTCATTCTCTCATTTGAACCCTCTAACAACCCTATGTGGTAAACAGTGAGGTGATTATGACCCCTCTCACAGACAGAAAAAAATGAGATTCAGAAAGGGTAAATAGATTAAGGTTCTCCAGCTTACCCAAGTGGCAGAGCTGTGACTCACAGCTAGGTCTTCTGACTTTGAGGCCAGATGCCTTTCAATGAACCAGGGTTAGGATTCCATTCTCTAAACAATAGGGATCCACCCTATTGGGTTTTTAAAGCAGACAACTGAGAGGGAAAGCAGGGCATGGAGAAGATTAGCCTGGCAGCAGAGAGCAGAACTGAGGAGAGCCTCTGGGAAGCTGGGGGAGAAATGTGCTTGAGGTAGGAAATGCTGAGAGACATTCTGAAGGCAAAAACATCCAAACTCAGCAGCTGCTTATACATGAGGGCAAAGGAGAGGCAAGTCAGCAACACTGGCTCTATGACCAGGGGTAAGATAATGCCATTAAAGGAGGTAGGGTACCTGAGAGGAGAAGCGGGTTTGGAAAGGATGTAAATAGAGCCGTTGGGGATGGGAAATGATCTGAGAAGAAGATACTGGCTTTGTGTTGAGCAGGACATTCAGACGGTGTTGAATCCTGGATTGGAATGCAAGTGAAGAATCCAAAGCCAGAAAATTAAATTTGGAGGTTGTAGTGGATGACACGAGAATAGGTGATGTGTTTTATCTATTCCTATATAACAGATTACACCCCAAATTTAGCAGATTAAAACAATAAGCATTCACTACCTCACAATGTCTACAGGCCAGGAGTCCTGCAGCAGCATAGCTGGGTGGTTGTGGCCCAGGGTCTCTCATGAGGTTACAGTCAAGGTACCTGGGCTGCGGGGGCCACTTCCGAGCTCACTCATGCTAATGTTCGCAGGAGGCCTTGGTTCCTTATCAGGAGGGCCTTTCCATGGGCTGTTTACAATGTGGCTTCCCCTCCAGTCAGTGATCCATCATAGGGAGAAAAGCCTGCACAGCCCAAGAAGGAAGCCACAGTCTTTTTTAATCTAATCCCAGAAGTGGCATGCTGTCGCTTCTGCCAATGCCATTGGTAATACAGACCAACCCTGGTGTGATGTGGGAAGAGACTCAAGAAGAGTGTGAGTGCCAGGGTGTGGGATCTCTGAGAGCCAACTTGGAGACTGTATACCACAGATGAGCTCTCAAGAAATTGCATACATTGTGAGAAAAGGAGGGATCTGTAGAAAGAGCACTAGGGCACCCACAGATGTGGATTAGAAAGAAGAAAAGAAGTCAGCTAAGACAGAGGACGAGCAATCAGAGGAGTGACTGGAGACCCAGGAATGACAGTGTTGCCACAACAAGAGGGAAGCAAGATTCCTGAAAGAGTGTGGAATCAACACTAAATGCTGCAGTGAGAGAAAAGCATATAAACTATTTTTAAAAATTTAATCCAAAGTTATATTTAACTTGGGTCACATTATGTTCTTTGTTTATTTGTTTTTGTTTTTAGCAGATTTACCTTTTCAATTCAGTCTTGCTGGTGCTAATAGCAAAAATTATTCTGAATTTCCTGAGCACAGGCTGGCTAGATTTTGGGAGACGAGGAGCTTGGTAGGGAGCTAGCTGGACCAGAACTATAACCACAGATAATCTGCAATGCACACAGTTCCCAGGAGGATGCTCAGGGGCCACTGACATGAAGACATCTCCTGATTTTCCACATCGGATGTTATTTCACTTTTACGTAGGCCAAAGAGCCACAGAGAAGATAGCTCTTTCTGTTGAGACGATCCCCTCCCCTGCCCTGAGGATTGGATCTAACCTACCCGAACTGGATTTTTTAAAGGACACACTGTTCTCACGTAAAGCCAAATTGCTGACTTAGAGTGAGTGTGTGTGCTTGCCTCCTTGGCTGTCTCTCATCATTTAATTTTGCTAGTGGGAGATCACAGTTCCATCTTCAAAAACAAATTATATTGTAATGCTTTCTTAATTAAAAATCCTTTGAGTCATGCTTACTGAAATCTGTTACATGGATTTAACTGATCTGCAGGGAAGAGATTTTCTGTTCTCTGTGGAATTAAAGAACTCAGAAAGGAAATGAATAGATGAAAATGTTCCAGTCATGAAATCCCTCCCTTTAATAATACGTGTCACAATGAAGTATTATCTACTGGTAAGTTTACTTAACTTCAGTCAAATCAGAAGAAGTAACCAGTTGCTCAGAGAGCCCAGGCCCTGGTAAAAAGTTGGGTTCATACCCAGCTCCTATAGTTACCAACATTTTTCTTTGAGATGTAGAAACTGAATTTCCTTAACAGTAACGTGGAGAAAATATGAACCATATAGTTGGGTGGTTGAAAGAATGATGGATATTATATGTGTCTTCACATGTGAACATATGTTTTAGGAACAAAAGACTATTCAATAAGGTAAAGCAATATTTTATCTATTTGTGAACTTTTCCAAAAGCCAAAAGGTTTTGCTTGTATGTCTTCACACTCCCAAAACCAGTCCACATTTCTGGCTAGGGACACTTTCCAACACATTACTCTTCGACATGGCACTCTCTGAGCCTCTGACTACCCCTCCACTGAGTACTGACCACTTAAATAATGATAGATTGAAAATAGTCTTGATTCCATACCAAAGATAGCAAGTGGATTATGCTTGGTCAGTAATTTATAAACTTTTAATGTATGAGAAGCTGTTGTAAACATCAAAATATTTTACAGAACCCCTCTGGAGTACCTGTTAGGCTTTTAATATGTATCAATTGAAAAAATTTACGGCCGGACATGGTGGCTCATGCCTGTAATCCCAGCACTTTGGGAGGCCGAGGTGGGTGGATTACCCGAGGTCAGGGGTTCAAAACCAGCCTGGCCACATGGAGAAACCCTATCTCTACTAAAAATACAAAACTAGCCAGACGTAGTGGTGCATGCCTGTAATCCCAGCTACTTGGGAGGCTGAGGCAGGATAATCACTTGAACTTGGGAGGCAGAGGTTGCAGTGAGCCGAAATAGCACCATTGTACTCCAGCCTGGGCAACAAGAGTGAAACTCTGTCTCAAAAAAAAAAAAGAAAAGAAAAAGAAAAAAATGTATATTCACGCATGACCTGGGCAATAAAGGCTCCAGGCTCTAACACCTGCCCAAACAGAACGACTGTTCATCTTTTCTTCTCCCATTGGCCCCTGCAAATATAGTCTTTGAGTGCATTTAAGAAAGAATTATATATTTCTTTTTTGACACAAGCCATGAGAACTATTTTCTCATAGAAAAGTGTAAATGGTAAGGAGAGTCCCAGAAAAAAAAACCATAAAAGCCTATTTTACCTATGCTATTGCTATATGGTCACCATGTACACTATTATTTTTCCTATATGTGAGTGAGAAGCGAAGCCCAAGTCATCAGGAAGTTGTCTCCATCTTCCCTTTATCTCTTTTCACCCCACAACCTTTACCAACGACCTTGGAAATATCTTTTCCATGCCTAGCACAGTGTCAGGCACACAGAAGGCCCAAGCACGTTATTGAATGTCCCACACTTTTTACCTCCATGGTAAGAAACATACCGCCTAAACATAGTGAGGAACAGATTACTTTTAGGCACTGAACTACAATTGCTGATTATCCTTTGCCTACCCACATCTCCTTCTAAGGGATTCTTCTTTGCCCATAGATCTTTCTGCTCTAAACAGGCCCTCATCCCCCTCCATAAAACATAATTTCATGCATCAAAGTTGAGTTTTTGTCCCAGGCCAGTGCTTCAGTTGCCTACTGGACAACTTCCTGCTGGTATGGTCACTTGAAAGAAGGAGCTCAGCCAATCAGCTCTCTTCTAAGAAGGGGTTTGGGAAACACAGAGGCTGGGTCAGTTAACAGAGGAAATGAGCTGAAAGGTCACGTGCGGGGAGGTAGGCTCAGGGCTGGGGCAGCCATCAGGGACTACAGCTGAAGTCAGCAGCTAGATATTGGTGAAGAGGAGAATGAAGTTGATGCCGAGAAACATTCTGTAAACCAAATATAAAATTCTAAGCCCCACAACTGGCTGAATGGGACCACGCGGATTCCAAAGAAACCTGAAAAACTAGTTCAGACCACAGGAAGGAGAGTCAGACATGCTTTATTATACCCTCCTCCCTTTAGAATTTAGACACAATTGACCAACATTAAAACAGATCTTAAGACCCACCAAATGAACTCTTTCTTTAACAATAAGATACCAAAATCCAACCTGACTCTAGTATAGCATCACATGACCAATAAAGAAGGAAATCAAAATATTTTACCCCAAAATTTGTTTCTTTGCCATATTTTGAAATGACTATTTGCATCTGTAAAGAATCTCAATTAATGTAACTAGGTATTTGCCCTTCCAGGCCCTCTCAACCCCAAAGAGATTAACTAAATCTGGCACCATTTAAGGTCTGAAAAGAGACATTTATTATCCATTATCTCTTAAGCCTGCTACCTGGAGGCTTCATCTATAACAAGAACCTTGGCTTCCACAACCCCCCTTATCTTAACCCCAAGTATTTCTTTCTGCTGACTTCAACTTTAGGGAAAGCTTAACTCTTAACTAATTGCCAATCAGGAAATCTTTTAACTCTACCTACAACCTGAAAGCCCTTACTCTACTGGGTCTGGGCCAACCCAGTGTGTACCTCACACGTATAGATTGATGTCTTCTATCTCCCTAAAATGTATAAAACCAATCTGTTACCCAACTACCTTGGGCAAATGTTCTCAGGACCTCTTGAGGCCGTGTCATGGGTCATGGTACTCACATTTGGCTCAGAATAAATCTCTTCAAATATTTTATAGAGTACGGATTTTCTTGTCAACAAGAACCATGATGAGTGAGACTCTGCAGCTCCTAAGAGACAGGGAAAATAGTGGACTTGACCTTTTTTGAAAAGCCAGTTTCTGTTTTGGTTTTGGAGAATACTTACTATATTACACAAGGAGGTGTTTGGGTCATGGGTGTGGATCCCTCATGGCTTGGTGCTATCTTAGGGATAGTGAGTTCTCACATGATCTGGTCATTTAAAGTGTGTGGCACCTCCCCCCACCCCACTCTCTCTCTCACTCCTGCTCCTGCCATGTGAGATTCCTGCTCCTTCTTTGCCTTCTGCCATGAGTGTAAGCCTCCTGAGGCCTCCCCAGAAGCAGAGGCTGGCGCTGTGCTTCCTGTGCAGCCTACAGAACTGTGAGCCAATTAAACCTCTTTTCTTTATAAATTATCCAGCCTCAGGCATTTCTTTATAGTAATGCAACAGTGGACTAAAGCCCCCTCCCCCGTCACACTCTTTCCCATTTCTCTAAAGAAACTTGAAACATTTCCCTAAAGAAACTCTGTACCTTGGAAGTAAGATGGCAGAAGCTCTGTGCTGCACCTAAAGGAGATTACTGCCAGCAGCCTTCACAAAGACTCAGAATGAGTCTGTAGCTGCCCTCAGGTTGGCCCAAGACTCCACCAGCACCGGGTCTCCCCACAGCTGCTCATGGTTTCCACTCTGGTCCTGTACTGCATAGGACACATAATCCCACACCACAGGGCAAGCCCAAGGCAGATGTCCTGCATATGTTTGGGCAAATCTAGTCCTCAAGTTGCTAGTCAATAGATTGGGTGAAAGAAAAATATCTGAAGAGCCTCCATAAATTTTTTTTTTTTTTTTAGACAGAGTCTCATTCTGTCGCCCAGGCTGGAGTGCAGTGGTGCCATCTTGGCTCTCTGCAACCTCCACCTCCCGGGTTCAAATGATTCTCCTGCCTCAGCCTCCTGAGTAGTTGGGATTACAGGCACCCGCCACCATGTCTGGCTAATTTTTGTATTTTTAGTAGAGATGGGGTTTTGCCATGTTGGCCAGGCTGCTCTCAAACTCCTGACTTCAGGTGATCTGCCTGCCTTGACCTCCCAGAGTGCTAGGATCACAGGCATGAGCCACCATGCCCGGTCTAAAGTTCATTCTATTTTTTTTTTTTTTTTAGATGGGAGTCTTGCTCTGCCACCAAGGCTGGAGTACGGTGGCACAATCTTGGCTCACTGCAACCTCCGCCTCCCGGGTTCAAACGATTCTCCTGCCTCAGCCTCCCAAGTAGCTGGCATTATAGGTGCGTGTCACCACACCCAGCTAATTTTTGTATTTTTAGTAAAGACAGGGTTTCACCATGTTGGTCAGGCTGGTCTCAAACTCCTGACCTCAGGTGATCCACTCACCTTGGCCTCCCAAAGTGCTGGGATTATAGGCGTGAGCCACCACACCCGGCCTAAAGTTCATACTTGAGGGCTTTCCTACAACAGCATAAAATTTAGAAATTAGATGGCATTAGAAGGCTGTATTTCAGCTATATGATCGGCTATATATATAGTTACTGGGAAAATTGTCAGTACCAAAATGGAGTCACCTATATCAAATCCTAACAAAATAGAGTCAAGAGGCCTGGCGTGGTTGCTCACGCCTGTAATCCCAGCACTTTGGGAGGCTGAGGCAAGTGGATCACGAGGTCAGGAGATCGAGACCATCCTGGCTAACACGGTGAAACCCTGTCTCTACTAAAAATACAAAAAATTAGCCAGGCATGGTGGCGGGCACCTGTAGTCCCAGCTACTTGGGAGGCTGAGGCAGGAGAATGGTGTGAACCTGGGAGGCGGAGCTTGTGTAGTGAGCCGAGATCACACCACTGCACTCCAGCCTGGGCGAAAGAGCAAGACTCCGTCTCAAAAAAACAAACAAACAAAAAACAAAATAGAGTCAACAGGCCAAGAAAATAGAGTCAAAGGGCCCTCACACACATATACCCTATAACAGGAACTGTGACAAAAGACTTTTCCAACTGAACTTTCCTGTTAAGCCACTTCTATGAAGACCCTTTCGTAGCCATAGCCAGTACCACCAATGAACAAACGTCACCACCTGCAGTAAGTCCCTGTAACCGATAGTATTTGTTTCAAAACAGTTTATGTGGACTTCTTTTTGCCTTTAAAATCTTACCCTTGCCCAAACCCCTCAGATGCACCAGGGGTTTGCCACAGCACACATATCCTGAATCGCAATCCCTTGCTATTCCTGAATAAACTCTTTGTTTTGGGGAGTTGGTCACTCTGTAGCTCATTTTAGGTTGACTGACTCTCTGTCTCTCTCTCTCTCTCTCTCTCTCTCTCTATATATATATATGTATATTCATATATATAGTATATATGTGTGTATGTATATAGAGATATATAGTTTGTGTATATATCTATACACACACACACACACACACACACACACACACATAGCTATGTGGACTATCTATGTGACCTTAAATAAATCAGTTAATTATTCTGATCCACAGTTTCTCCACTTGTAAAGGAAGAATTCTGATCTTTGTTCAGTTTACCTCAGGGCTATTATGAAATGAAATGAGATAACCAATGTGAAAGTCCTATAAACTGTATAGCCTCCATTCGGATGTATGTCTTTGGCAGGATGATAAAGAATCAGGAAGAAGGAGTATCCACGTTAGCAAAGTGTCCAGGCTGTGTCTGCTCTTATTTTAGTGACCGATGTTGCTCCTGACAGAAGCTATTCTTCAGGAAACATCACATCCAATATGGTAAATCCATCAAACACGAGCTAAGAAACAGGAATGAGATGGGCACTTGCCCAAGGAAAAATGCCAGGAGAGCAAATAATGATGAAAAATAAACTTTTCCCTTTGTTTTTAATTTCAGGAAAAAATGATGAGGACCAAAAGTCAATGAATAAGGAAAACAGCTCAGAAAAAAGATGTTTCCAAATTGGTAATTAAGTATTTGTTCCTTGGGAAGAGACCTCCATGTGAGCTTGATGGGAAAATGGGAAAAACGTCAAAAGCATGATCTGATCAGATCCCAAAGTGGATTATTATTTTGAAAACCAGATGGCATCACTCTGGGGAGGCAAGTTCAGGAAGGTCATGTTAGCAAAGGACATAACAATAACAGCAAAATCAAAATTCCGCAAATGCGGGAGGAAAATGGGGACTGGGAAAGCTTTCATAACGGTGATTAGGCTGTTGACCATGTTCGCAACACCTCCCCGTCTATACCAGGGAACACAAAAATTGACTGGGCTAAGCCTGGACTTTCAAGGGAAATATGAAAAACTGAGAGCAAAACAAAAGACGTGGTTAAAAGGCAACCAAAACATTGTGAGCCTTCAAAGCAGCAGTGCCCCTCAGCAGGGACCCTGAGGCATTTGCCTTTAGGAAGGCCAGTTTTCTTAAGGAATCTTAAGAAACTCTTGAAAGATCATGAATTTTAACCATTTTAAATATAAAACAAATATGCGATGCATAATCAGTTTAGACATGGGTCCCAATTTTATAAAGTCAGGCATACAAGGATACCGTGTCCCAGCTCCGGATAGGTCAGAAATAATTAGAAATCACTGTGTCCCCATCCTAACATTTTCAGAATGATCTGTCATAGCCCTCACACACAGGCCTGATGTGTCTGACCTACAACCACGTCTACAACCCAAGTGCCTCAACCATTGTTAACGTGTCATCTCAGTAAGTCCCATTACAAATGTCACCTCCCCTGTGCAGCCCATCCCGCTCCACAGGAAGTCTCCCCACTCTAGACTTCTGCATCACAATGTTACAGCCAGAAGCTCCGTGAGGGTGAGGGTCTGTGTCTTACACCTACCTGTATGCTCTACACCTGAGCTCACTGCAACCTCTGCCTCCCAGGTTCAAGCAATTCTCCTGTCTCAGCCTCCGCGTAGCTGGGACTACAGGCACATGCCCGGCTAATTTTTGTATTGTTAGTAGAGATGGGGTTTCACCATATTAGCCCGGCTGGTCTTGAACTCCTGACCTCAGGTGATCCACCCACCTCAGCCTCCTAAAGTGCTGGGATTACAGGCATGAGTCACCGCGCCCGGCCGAGGGTCAGTGTTTAATAAGGAATAACTTGAATGGCTTACTAAACCAACAGGGAAACAGACAAAAGCTGTGATAATTTCAGGGATTCCTGGGATGGGGAATGGTGCCATGAGCTGCCTGCCTAGTCCCAGACCACTGGTCCTCATCACTTTCTTCCCTCATCCTCATTTTCAGGCTAAGTTACCATTTTATTCACCATGCTTTTGTGGTAAGCCTCCACATCGTTACTGAAATAAGAGTATACATAAACTAGTTCCATTTGGGGCCATCTGTGTGTGTGTCTAGGGGAGGAGGGCGTACCCCAGAGACTCCTTGAAGCCCCCGGCAGAGGTTTCCTCTCCAGCTGGGGGAGCCCTGCAAGCACCCGGGGTCCTGGGTGTCCTGAGCAACCTGCCAGCTCGTGCCACTGGTTGTTTTGTTATCACTCTCTAGGGACCTGTTGCTTTCTATTTCTGTGTGACTCGTTCATTCATCCAGGCATTCATTGACAATTTATTGAGTACTTATATCTGCCAGACACCAGAGACAAAATGGTGAGCAAAGCAGTCACTGCCCTACCTTCGTGGAGGTGACAGTTTCTCATGGAAGACGTGCAGAAGAAAATTAATAGCCAGCCAACTTAAACCCAGTGCTGAAAGAAGGGAAATAAACACCATCTTGAAGAATTGTGCGCAGCATCCCTTAACAAGGCCACCTCCCTAGCGCCCCCTGCTGCCTCCATCGTGCCCGGAGGCCCCCAAGCCCGAGTCTTCCAAGCCTCCTCCTCCATCAGTCACAGCGCTGCTGCTGGCCTGCCTCGCTTCCCGTGAATCGTCCTGGTGCATCTGAGCTGGAGACTCCTTGGCTCCAGGCTCCAGAAAGGAAATGGAGAGGGAAACTTGTCTAACGGAGAATCTGGAGGGGACAGTGTTTCCTCAGAGGGAAAGGGGCCTCCACGTCCAGGAGAATTCCAGGAGGTGGGGACTGCAGGGAGTGGGGACGCTGGGGCTGAGCGGGTGCTGAAAGGCAGGAAGGTGAAAAGGCCAAGGCTGAAGCTGCCCAGATGGTCAGTGTTGTTCACGGGGCTGGGAGTTTTCCGTTGCTTCCTGTGAGCCTTTTTCTCTTTTCTCTGCTTGGAGGAGAAGAAGTCTATTTCATGAAGGGATGCAGTTTCATAAAGTCAGCTGTTAAAATTCCAGGGTGTGCATGGGTTTTCCTTCACGAAGGCCTTTATTTAATGGGAATATAGGAAGCAAGCTCATTTCCTAGGCCGTTAATTCACGGAAGAAGTGACTGGAGTCTTTTCTTTCATGTTTTCTGGGCAACTACTCAGCCCTGTGGTGGACTTGGCTTATGCAAGACGGTCGAAAACCTTGGAATCAGGAGACTCGGTTTTCTTTCTGGTTCTGCCATTTGTTGGCTGTGCTACCGTGGGCAAGTGTCTCTCCTTCCCTGGGCCATAGTCTTCTCTGCTGTAAAGACCCTTGCAGCTCTCGTGTTCTGTGAACACTTCCCTGTGATTCTCTGTGAGGGGGGATGTTGAGAGGGGAAGGAGGCAGAGCTGGAGCAGCTGAGCCACAGGGGAGGTGGAGGGGGACAGGAAGGCAGGCAGAACCTGGGTGCTCCATCAGTCCTCACTGATCTTGTCAGACTCTAGGACCGAGAGCCACAATGCTTCAGGAAAGCTCTATGAACCCATCAGCCACATTTTCCTTCCCTCAGCATATACGATGGCATTTGCCAATAACCAAAAAGAATGCAGAGACTAACTGGTGGTAGCTTTTGCCTGGCATTCAAAAACTGGGCCAGAGCAAGTGGAAAATGCCAGAGATTGTTAAACTTTTCACCCTGACCAGCACCCCACGCAGCTCAGCAGTGACTGCTGACAGCACGGAGTGACCTGCAGCGCAGGGGAGGAGAAGAAAAAGAGAGGGATAGTGTATGGGCAAGAAAGACAGATTCATTCAAGGGCAGTGGGAACTGATCACAGGGATTATAGGCCACGTGATCCTGGGTTCTAGGAGGCAGGGCTATATTGTGGGGGGGGGAATCAATTCAAGGGAAGTCAGGAGACCCGATTTCTAATACTATATTTTTCCTTTACAAGCAGAGTAATTCTGAGCAAGTCACAAGGTAGTAACTGAGGCTGTAAGATTACTTAGTTTCTCCTTATTAGGAACTCTTTTTCTCTGTGGAGTTAGCAGCACAAGGGCAATCTCGTTTCTTTTAACAGGAAGAAAACATTCCTAAGAGTAAAGCCAAACAGATTCAAGCCTAGGTCTTGCTGACTATATGATTGGTTTTTTGAAAAATCATTTCAGCGATGTTTACTATCTGATTCAGAAAATGAGAATAGTACCCTTTGGTCAGCTGTAAACAAACACCCATTTGTAAATGTCTCAAGTTCAGGCTTAACTGCAGAACCAATCAAATAAGAATAGAATCTTTAGAGCAAACTGTGTTTCTCCACTCTGGAGGTGAGTCTGCCAGGGCAGATTGGAAATATTTACCTCACAAGTATTGACACTGTTGTTGGTATTAACAACATAAAGTTGCTCAAAGGCAATCATTATTTTAAGTGGCTTAAAGTTACTTCCCACAGTTTTGGTATATTTATTGGCTATTGCCATTTGCTTTTTGTTTTTTCTTTTTGGGTTTATTAATGTAAAGCAGGGATTATTAACCTACAGTCCAGAAAGCCTGTGAATTTGAATGAGGAAAAAATTACGTTTTTGTTTTTACCACCTTCTAACTAAATTTAACATTTTATTCCATTGTGAATAGAGCCATAAACTCAAAGTGGTAATAACAGTACCTGTGACTTTGTCATTACCAATAGAAATCACAGACATTTTATACTACATTACAGTTGTTGCAGATATGTTGTAAGTGAAATATTTATACTCAAAACTACTTTGAAATTAGACCTCCTGCTGGATCTTGTTAACATATTAATAAAACATATGTTTAAAATTTTGATATTTTGATAATTATATTTCATTATCATTTGTTTCCTTTGTAATCTATATTTTATATATTTGAAAACATCTTTCTGAGAAGAGTTCCCCAGATTTCACCAATGAGGTTCTTGGCATGCACACACACACAGACACACATATACATGCACACACACAGAGTAAGAACTGATTTAGAGGCTAACGTTGACATTGGTGCCTGAGATGCAAGACTGAAATTAGAAAGTTCTCCCAAAGATACACAGTTGTTTTAAAGCTAGGGGTGAGGGGGGAAATCTGCCGCTTCTATAGGAATGCTCTCCCTGGAGCCTGGTAGGGTGCTGCCCTTGTATTCTGGCTGGCTGTTATTTTTCTCTGTCCCTGCTACATGTCTTAAAGGACTTGTTTGGATCTCCAGTTCCTAGCATAGTGCCTGGCACAGTGCAGGTTCTCAATGAGTTTGCAGAGTGAATGGAAATATAAACTAGAAATATATCCTTGTTGAAATCAGCACACCAGTAGTCCTGGTGTAAGTGTGTGTACATGTGTGTGTGTGTATAAAACCAGGTGGAGATATAGGAACTATTATTGGGGTATGGGTGCATAAATTGGGATGTTCTTTTTAAAAAGAAACTCCAAACAGACTTCTGGAAGGTTATTTTCTAAGAATCTTGCTGGCAGCGTGAAGGCAACCCCCCTGTGCACAGCCCCACCCAGCCTCACGTGGCCACCTCTCTCTTCCCCCATGAAGGGCTGGCTCCCCAGTATATATAAACCTCTCTGGAGCTCAGGCATGAGCCAGCAAGGCCACCCATCCAGGCACCTCTCAGCACAGCAGAGCTTTCCAGAGGAAGCCTCACCAAGCCTCTGCAACGAGGTTCTTCTGTGCACGTTGCTGCAGCTTTGGGCCTGAGATGCCAGCTGTCCAGCTGCTGCTTCTGGCCTGCCTGGTGTGGGATGTGGGGGCCAGGACAGCTCGGCTCAGGAAGGCCAATGACCAGAGTGGCCGATGCCATTATACCTTCAGTGTGGCCAGTCCCAATGAATCCAGCTGCCCAGAGCAGAGCCAGGCCATGTCAGTCATCCATAACCTACAGAGAGACAGCAGCACCCAACGCTTAGACCTGGAGGCCACCAAAGCTCGGCTCAGCTCCCTGGAGAGCCTCCTCCACCAGTTGACCTTGGACCAGGCTGCCAGGCCCCAAGAGACCCAGGAGGGGCTGCAGAAGGAGCTGGGCACCCTGAGGCGGGAGCGGGACCAGCTGGAAACCCAAATCAGAGAGTTGGAGACTGCCTACAGCAACCTCCTCCGAGACAAGTCAGTTCTGGAGGAAGAGAAGAAGCGACTGAGTCAAGAAAATGAGAATCTGGCCAGGAGGTTGGAAAGCAGCAGCCAGGAGGTAGCAAGGCTGAGAAGGGGCCAGTGTCCCCAGACCCGAGACACTGCTCGGGCTGTGCCACCAGGCTCCAGAGAAGGTAAGAATGCAGAGTGGGGGGACTCTGAGTTCAGCAGGTGATATGGCTCATAGTGACCTGCTACAGGTGCTCCAGGCCCCCCTGCCTGCCCTTTCTCCTAGAGACTGCACAGCTAGCACAAGACAGATGAATTAAGGAAAGCACAGTGATCACCTTCAAGTATTACTAGTAATTTAGCTCCTGAGAGCTTCATTTAGATTAGTGGTTCAGAGTTCTTGTGCCCCTCCATGTCAGTTTTCACAGTCCATAGCAAAAGGAGAAATAAAAGGACCGGGTGAGATGTGTCTGCATATGAGCAGTAGAAAGTTGTCAACTGTCCCTTTTGAAAAACTATCCTTTTTTGAACCTTTGCTCAGATTGTTATTCGTACCTTTTGATGTTAAAATGACCTTTATTTATGAAATTACAATAGATTTGGGAAATGATAATAAGTGGTAAGTTTTTGTTTATTTTTAAATGTTCTTCCTTGGCAAAATAAAGAGATGGCACCTCTCTGTCAGTTTTCTCAATATGTTGTTCTGAAAGTTTTCTTACTCAGTCCAATCTGAGAACCTCTGCTTTTAAGTCACCAGACAAATTCTTGAGATGGCTTTTTCTGAGAGGCTCTTCTGTTCATCCTGGTCCCTTCTTGCCTAAAGGTGAGTCTGTGTGTGTGTGTGGGGCGGCGGGTGGGGGGTAGGTGTTGGGGGAGGTCTTCTTATTAGCTGGGAAGATGGTATTTGTGTCACTTTTTGTGAAAGTGGGCTCCCAAATATTCCCTGTTGAGGAAGTATTCTAATCATGAGGAAATAAGCAAGCAAATCCAGTTGTTGGACAATTAGTTTGGACTGGTCAAAAATGTCAGTGCCAAGGAAGAAAGAAAAAAGGGGTGGGGAAGGGCTTGTTCTATATTAAAGAGACTAAAGAAATGTGTTAACCAAATGTAGTGCATGAGTCTTGATTGGTGTCTTCATCCAAGGGGGAAAAAGGCTATGAGGAACAGGTTTGGGATAACTGAAGCAATTTGACTGCTCATTATTATGTTACTGTATTATAATGTTCAGTTTCTTGGTGAGATAATGATACTGTGGTTGCGAAGGATAAAATCTTTGTTCTAAGGAGATACATGCTTAAGTACCCAGGGTGAGGCGTCAGGATGTCTGCAATTTGCTCTCAAATGGTTGAAGAAAGACTGCAAATATATAGATAATGAGAGAAAGAAAGGTAAAACAACTGTGGCAAAATATTAATAACTGGTGAATTACAAACTGGTGAATCTAAGTATATGGGGAGCTTATTGTACTTTTCTTTCAGTTTTTCTATAGGCTTGAAAAGCTTTAAAATTATGAGAAAATATTTCCTAAAAAGAGCCTTCTACGTGAAAGGCAAGCTCTTCATAGCTATGGGGTTAGAAAACCTAAGAGCCAGAGCCTGGGGATGACCTTGGGCAAGTTATTGAACCCTCTGCATCTTCATTTCTTGTCCATAACATAACAAAGAAAATTCCTGCTGTGAATAATTTTTGTGGGGTTCACATGAAATACCTATAAGATGTAAAGGATTTTTAAAAAATGTTTAGATTGTTAGAAGAGCTCCAATTCTGAATTTTACAACCAAGGAAAGTGAAGTCCTAAGATGCTAAGGGGCCAAGGTTGCCCAGCTGGTCAGTGGTAGAGCTTGAGACTTGAATCTGTGGAGACAATTGAAAGAATCATCATTACCAGAAGTGTGATGAGGCATTACTTATTTCAGACTGTTGAATGAAGTTACATTCTCAATAAAAACTCCTGCATGTGTGTATGTGGGTGTGGGTGGTGTGTGTGGGTGTGGGTGGTGTGTGTGTGTGTGTACAAAAATAGTGGCAATGTTTTGCCTTTTTTTTTCTTTTGTGGTCATTTAACAAGTCTTTGGGGATTTATTAGATGTGTTTCCTAATTTTATATTTTTTCTTGATCTTTCCAGCTACTCCACTTTTGAAATAAGGGCAACATCCCATTATATTGAACACCAAACATGGAAGTTCTTTTCTAGTAGTAGATGGTTTTCATGAGCAGGAAATTACATTAGTACAAGAATGTGGAACTGGAAAGGGACCTAACGAGCATCTGGTACCGCTGGCTGATTTTTGCAGATATGGAAACTGAGGCCCAGAGAGGTTATTCAGCTTGTCCATGGCCATCTACCAGTTAGTGGCAAAGCTCGAATTCTGGCCTCTTCCTCTGAAGTTCAGTGACTTTCTTTCTTTTTTTTGAGACAGAGTTTCACTCTTGTTGCCCAGGCTAGAGTGTAATGGCACGATCTCGGCTCACTGAAACCTCTGCCTCCCGGGTTCAAGCAGTTCTCCTACCTCAGCCTCCTAAGTAGCTGGGATTATAGGCATGTGCCACCATGCCCAGCTAATTTTGTATTTTTAGTAGAGACAGGGTTTCACCATGTTGGTCAGGCTAGTCTCGAACTCCTGACCTCAGGTGATCTGCCTACCTCGGCCTTCCAAAGCACTGGGATTACAGGTGTGAGCCCTCCCTGTACCTGGCCATGAGGTTCAGTGACTTTCAAGACCTTCAGCTGACCTCTGGTTTATAGACCCTAAAGGTAAAAGACAGAAAGGTACAGGAATGCTTGGAACAAAAGATCTGTTTCAAGGCCAGATCTAGGGAAAAGGGGGCATTCTGGAGGCTGGAATGTAAGTCTAGGTGTGCTTTTTTGCAGGAGTGGCAAGAACTAGGTGTGGAGGTTTGGGTAGAGAAGCTTAGTGAGGCTGAGTGGACAAAGGTAAGGCCTGAGAAGGTAGCCTTTCTGTATTCCACCTGCAACTCAAATTGTTACCACCACTTTCTTGATCATGTATTAATAGTTGTTATGTAGAAAAAATTTCCTTATAATCATAGAAATCACTTGTTTATACATACACATAATATGACATATTTTACTACATAACTATTACTACAAAGTTATATATAACTTTTTCTTCTCTGGGCTTATATAAATTTTCATATATATACATAAATAAATTTTATGTATATATAATAGTTTTTGAAAAGTAGAAAAAAAATACAATTAGCCAGGTGTGGTGGCTCACACCTGTAACCTTAGCACTTTGGGAGGCCGAGGTGGACAGATCACTTGAGGACGGGAGTTTAAGACCAGCCTGGCCAACGTGGTGAAAACTTGTCTCTACTAAAAATACAAAAATTAGCCGGGTGTGGTGGCGGGCACCTGTAATCCAGTTACTCCAGAGACTGAGGCAGGAGAATCGCTTGAACCTGGGAGGCAGACGTTGCAGTGAGCCAAGATCACGCTACTGCACTCCAGCCTGGGTGACAGAGCGAGACTCCATCTCAAAAATATATATATATTACATATAATACATATAAATATATATAATTATATATATAATTTTATTGTATATATAATAAAATACATATATAATTTACTAGAAGATAAATTAGAGTTGGTTATTACTGTCACAAGAGAAGGCCTGCTTTGTTTGTTATTTAGCCCCTGCTTTGGACTGGTCTCCTGTTGAACAGAGCCTGGAAGAGGGCTTGTGTGCAGTTGGTTTATATGGACCATGATCCTAGAGAAGAGAAGTTGAGACAGGGGAAAGTGAGACAGGGAAGGCAGGAAAGCCACAAAGTGGGGGCCTTCTCCAGCTAGTCACCACAGTGGGCAATGGAGGCTCAATCCCATCAAGCCCTTCAGAGGGGCTGTGTAGACTGCAACAGAAGAGGGGAGGTTTACCCATGGATCTGATACCCTCTTGGCCAAGGGCTATCCCATGGAGTATATTGCGCTTCCATGATACTTGGATGTGGGGACGAGGTTTGTTCTTGCAGACTGATTTCTTTTTTTTTTTTTAAGATGGAGTCTTTCTCTGTCCCCCAGGCTGGAGTGCAGTGGCACGATCTTGGCTCACTGCAACCTCCGCCTGGGTTCGAGCAATTCTCCTGCCTCAGCCTCCCGAGTAGCTGGGATTACAGGTGCACACTACCACGCCCAGCTAACTTTTGTATTTTTTTTTTTTTTCCAGTACAGACAGGGTTTCACCACGTTGGCCAGGCTGGTCTTGAACTCCTGACCTCAAGTATCCACCCATCTTGACCTCCCAAAGTGCTGGGATTACAGGCATGAGCCACGGCACCTGGCCTGTTCTTGTAGACTTTCTATGCAGAAAGTCAGAGAAGCTGGGCCACGGTGGCTGAGGCGAGGTCCCCGCAGGTGATAACTGCAAGAGGCAGGTTGCCTCAGCAATGACTGCAAAAAAGTGGGCAGGATGTGAGGGGAGGGTGAGGGGAGAAACCTGAGGTGTTCAACACAAGTGCTGCAGATTCCCTTTCCTCACCTAGAATAGGATGGGGATGATAATCCCTCATGGGAGTCATCATGCAAATTAGCAGTCACACAGGGAAGCACCCAGTGCAGCGCTGAGCAGCGGCCACCCAGTGAATAAAATATAACTAGAAAGGCTTATGTTACTTGAGTTCCACTATTGTTTTTGTTTTTTGTTTTGTTTTGTTTTTTGAAGATGGAGTCTCGCTCTGTCACCAGGCTGGAGTGCAGTGGCGTGGTCTCGGCTCACTGCAACCTCCACCTCCTGGATTCAAGCGATTCTCCTGCCTCAGCCTCCCAAGTAGCTGGGATTACAGGCACGCGCCACTATGCCCAGCTAATTTTTGTATTTTTAGTGGAGATGGGGTTTCACCATGTTGGCCAGGCTGGTCTTGAACTCCCGACCTTGTGATCTACCCGCCTCGGCCTCCCAAAGTGCTGGGATTACAGGCATGAGCCACTGCACCTGGCCAGGGTTCCACTATTGTTTTAAAGCATCATTCAATAATCAATATGTCAACATGTGCATAACATTTTAATAACACACGTTGATTCTAGAGACAGTACAAGTTAGAGCAGTACTCAGGACAATAGTCTATTAGCTAGTCTTCACTTTCCTAAGATGTTTCTGACAACCTGTAGATAATTAGGCATAGCTTGTTTTACTTCATTCCTTTCATTTATGTAATATGTACTGAACTTTTCAGTGATAGAAAATATCTACGAAAATTATTACAATGCCTATGTCTACAGGCAAACGAGTTAATAAATTCAGTTTCTGGGTTGAGGTCTCTAAAATGCCAAGTCTATAAAGAAGCGAGGGCAGAGAACACAGAACATTTCCAGAATTTTGTAATAGACATGAACCTTTAAACCACAGAAGGACTGAATTTAACATTTTTAAAAACCTAGAAAAAAAACAGCTGGGCGTGGTGGCTCACGCCTGTAATCCCAGCACTTTGGGAGGCTGAGGCAGGCGGATCACGAGGTCAGGAGTTCGTGACCAGCCTGGCCAATATGGTAAAACCCTGTCTCTACTAAAAATACAAAAATTAGCCAGGCGTGGTGGCAGGCACCTGTAGTCCCAGCTACTCAGGAGGCTGAGGCAGAAGAATCACTTGAACCCAGGAGGCAGAGGTTGCAATGAGCTGAGATCATGCCACTGTACTCCAGCCTGGGTGACAGAGCGAGACCCTGTCTCAAAAAAAAAAAAAAAAAAAAAAAAACCTTAAAAAATAAAAGCCCCAAAAATGCTAACTATCTGACACAGTACAGCCCTTAATATTTTCACAATCTCTTTTTGGTTTTCCTCCACATTCACAATGAAATGTTAGTGATTTTAAAACATTCCAGAGAAATTTTAGTGTTGACACATCTTTATTGAGGGCCATTTCATTTATAGTTACTTATGTAATCATCCAAACAACTCAGCTCAGAATACTGGGGCTCAGAGAGGTGGAGTCATTTACCCAAAGTCACACAGCTGGGACATGGCAGAGCTGAACTAGGAGCTATGATTTCCGGCTTAGGTCCAGGCCCCTTTACGAGATTGTTTCCCTGCCTTTGGGTTTTGCATCCTCTATTCTGGGCTTCCACCCGCATGCCAGATGGCTCTATTCCTGGAGCCTGACCATTGCCAGATGCTCCTGGCTGACATGACCTAGAAGAAGCCAGCAGGCTCATAACTTAACCATCGCCCCTGCCAAATGGGAACTGGCCTTGCAGTCATCCTGGAAGCCATTCCCTGACATTTTGTTTTATTGCAGTTCATGTTTATTCCAGCTAATGCACATAAGGAGTGGTTCCTGCAAGGCACAATCTGAAGGGCTCCTTGCTCAGAGCCATAAGGGCCATGGTGGGATTCAGCAGGGAACTTGGCACCAGCCAGGCACTTTTGCTGCCTCTTCTTTGCCAGTGAGGGTAGAAGAACTGATAAGAGGATTGAGTGCACAGCCCAGGAGCTGAGAGTTTACAAGGCAACCCACTGGGACCTGAGCTCAGCCCCAGGAGTGGGTCACCCCACAAAGTGCTGAGCAGCATCTTTGAGACTCTTCTGAAGCCTCCAGGAGCAATCTGGGTCCAGTCGGGAGATAGAAATCACACAGTGGGTTAAGCTGGGGAAAGTTCACTTTAAAGAATTACTAACCGTGATGAAAGAGCAACTATAGATAGAAGTGAACTCCATAGGCACCTAGGGCTGAGGGAGGGTGCCGGACAAGCTTGGAAGGGGAAGGTGAGGTTCAGCACATCAGCTTGCAGAGAAGGTGGCTAAGGTGTGCAGGCCTCAGCTGGTCTGCAGCTGCAATAGGCCGCCTCCCAGTGCAGGTGAGGAGGGCAACCTGCAACGTGTGGCAAGGGCATGGTGGGAGTCAGGGCAGGCACAGGCAGGAGGCCTCCAGAGCACTGAGGTCCGTGTGCAGGGACTCTGGGTTCCTTGTTGGGAGGGCTGTGGAAAGGTTATGGCCAGGCTGTGGCTGTGAGGTCACAGAAGAACTTCGCTCGGGGTCCGTGGCTGGGGTAGGACTCCAACAAATGTCCTCACAGTCATACCGCCTATGGACGCAGGACAGGAAAACTGCAGACCTTTTTCCTCCCACGATGTCCCTCCAGCGCCCTCTACTGAGATAGTTCAACATCGCGCTCACTTCAAAGCTCTTGTTCTTCAGACAGCATACATGGGAGGATGCATTCAACTCTGAGAGCCAATGCATTTATAACTGACACACCTCCTCAGCACAGGATAGAAGAGTTCGCAGCTGCCATGGCCTTGGAAGACATGGGTTCAAGTCCCAGCGATACCACTTAGCTGTGTGACCTTGGGCATGTTACTTAACCTCTCTGAACCTCGGTTTCCTCATTTGCAAAAGGGGATATTAATGTTCACTTTCAGGACCATTATTTGAAAGTAGTGAGTAGCAAGCACCCAGCACAGTACTGGCTCATAAGAGACACTTAATAAGTAGTAGCGATAGTTCAACTTTATCAGGCGCTATCTGCAGTCCTAAAGCCTCTCTCTATTTCTCTGAAACTTTGAAGGCACCAGATCACATTTAAAAATTACATAAAAATTACTTGAAATGGGCAAAGAGCTATGAATGCCGACAAACCATCTTGTTTCACAAAAAAAAAAAAAAAAAAAAAAAAAAAAAGCTGTTTTTTAGAGTTGCAAAGCCAGTACATACTTTAGCTATCCACAAGGAAGTCATCTGTGAAAATGCCTGACTTTTTTGGGTTTCACTTTCTTCCTTCCCTCTATAGCAAAAAGGGCATTTCTTTCTTAATTTTCTCCCCACTGACTGGTAGGTATGTACCCCTACTTTTCTTAGTATACATCTTTTCTCAGTAAGTTGCTAAATTAAATAACCAGCATAAAATACATCATTTTGTATGTGTAAAGGGGCCAGATGCAGGGGAGGGATGGCTCGCCTGAGTTTAATATTTTTTAAAAAACCTAAAAAAAAAAGCCCTAAAAATGTTAACGATCTGTCACAATATAGCCCTTAATATTTTCATAATCTCTTTTTGGTTTTCTTCCACATTCAGAATGAAATGTTAGTGATTTTCAAACATTCCAGAGAAATTTTAGTATTGACACATTTATTAAGGGACCCTCCCATGGCAACTGTGGATGGCATAGCTGAAGTGTAGGGACAAGGTTGGGGCAGTCCTCCAGACTTTGTGTACAGATGGCATGCAGTATTTCTCTCTCCTCACATTGCCTGAAACCAACTCCTTTTTTTTTTTTTTTTTTTTTTTTTGAGACAGAGTCTCTCTGTCACCCAGGCTGGAGTCCAATGGCACAATCTCAGCTCACTGCAACCTTTGCCTCCCAGGTTCAAACGATTCTCCTGACTTAGCCTCCCTAGTTGCTGGGATTACAGGCATGTGCCACTATGCCCAGCTAATTTTTGTATTTTTAGTAGAGACAGGGTTTCAGCATTTTGGTCAGGCTGGTCTCGAACTCCTGACCTCATGATCCACCCACCTCAGCCTCCCAAAGTGCTGGAATTACAGGCGTGAGCCACCATGCCCAGCAACTCTTATATTCTGAGAGTTGAGACAATGAAAGAAAAGAAATTTGAATTGTCCTGAGGCAGAGTCTGCAGTGATCCAAGAAGAGGTACAGATGAAAGGAAACCAGCTCAATTCAAGGAACTTGCTTAATGCCCTGATTTTGAAAAATTGTCCTGGCAAGACTTTGCCACATCGAATGAGCCTCTGCACATTGCAGGAGGCTGGCGGGGCCAGGCAGCGGTGGGCTGCTCCTAACAGCCTGGGTGTGTGTTCTGGGCCTAAGAGAGAAGGCATGGCAATCGGCGAGGCAGCATCAGAGAGGAAGGTTACAGATGGTTCTGCCACCTGTGTACAGGAAGGCGGTCACTCTCTCTTACCTCTCCCTGGCAGCACAGAAGAACAGGGAACCTCGGGCACCCTGTCCCTCTCCCCCATAGGCAGCACCAAGTCCCTGCCGGAGGTGTGTGTTGCCTGCACAGGGGGAGAAGGGAAGCAGCTGGTACTGGTCTCAGGTCGATCTAAGGAAACTCCATTTGACCTAGTGAATCAGTCCCTGCCCTGGATACCCTCCTAGGCCAATGCAACCTTTAGAATGAAGAACAAAGGGGTTTCCTCACCTCTGCACAACCTCAGATAGGGAGAAGGAGAGGCAGGGAATGAAATAAAGTTTCCAGGACTCTCCAGGAGCCATTCAGATTGTCCAAGAAACTGGTTTCCGCAGCAGCCTGGAATAAACCCATTTTCCTTCTCGGGTATGAGGACTTTGCCAGATTATGATTTCCTTAAGGGCATGGACCGATTGTGTCTTTTTTTTTTTTTTTTAACATAGACTAGCCTATTAGACAAACTTGTGTCTTAGACACCTTTTTTCTTGAGCACCTAGCACAGCCTTGCACTCAATAGGTGCTCCAATGATGTGACTAAAAGGATGGATAAATAGCTCTGTGGATTTGAGGCTAGGAATAATGAAGGCCTGCCATGTCCCGGGGGGTACTCCCAATTGCCCCTGGAGTTTGGAATGCACATTGAGGATGTCCTCAGTTACATATACATTTTGGCTTATGAGTCTTTCTTTTTTTAATTTTTTTTTTTTAAGACAGGGTCTCACTCTGTCACCCAGACTGGAGTGCAGTGGCATGATCATGGCTCACTGCAGCCTTGCCCTCTTGGACTCAAGAGTCATCCTCCTGCCTCAGCCTCCCGAGTAGCTGAGACCACAGGCTGCACCACCACACCCAGCTAACTCTTTAATTTTTTGTAAAGATGGGGTCTCGCTATGTTGCCCAGCCTTGTCCCAAACTCTTGGCCTCATGCAATCCTGCCACCTCGGCCTCCCAAAGTGCTGGGTTTACAGGCATGAGCCACTGCGCCTGGCCAGCTTATGGGTTTTAACTACTTACATGGTGCACTCTAGACTGAGGGATATCCCAGGGATGGAGGACCCACCCATCTCCAGGGCATTAACACTTTTAAGGAGGCTAACAACTGCAGCCACACAGAGGCAGGGGTGGAGAGGAGAGAAGGGTAGCTGGGATCAGGGGCAGGCAGCTGCAGCAGCTACTGAGCTGGCTCACTGTGGGCAGCATGGCTGTCTGGCCCAGCCTGCACCTGAGAGCTAGCTGAATGTTTTCTTCACCTCCTTCCAGGGAGAAATTTTTTCCAGTACTATAATTTGTTGAAGCTGAACCCCAGCAACTCAAACAAGGTACCCTGAATCTGGAGATGTGAAAATGTAAAATAATGTGTGGCTTTGATGAAATGTGGTAGAACCAGTGGATTAAGACTTCTGTGGTGATCCTCTCTGCCTGAAATCTAAATTTAGGAGAGCTGAGCAAACAAATGATCAAAGGCAGAACATGTCTTCCCGACCCTCTCAGCTGTGTAGGCGCTCCGGCCTCAGGAGATGCACTGACTTTCCTCCCACTGTCCTGAACACCTGAGAATCCTGAGCGGGGAACAAGTTGCTCAAAGGGCAGAGAAGTGACTCAGAGGTTCAGCAAGAGAAAAGCCCAGTGTATTAAGCATGTCTTTTTATTCTGATGCTTTGCTGTCTGGGCCTTGCAAACACAAGAGGGACTGCCCCTCCCAGGGGTAGCCAGTTCCTACAGTTAGCAAAGGACTCACCTGGGAGGACAGCTTTCATATGCAAACCAACCAATCCAGAGCCCACACCCTGTGACCACCTCCATCTGGCTCAAACTCAAGGCCACTGTCCCCCTGACCTAATCACCCAGGGCCTGGTACCAGACAATTAGAGATAACTCCTGTGACCCCAGATCCTGCTGAAATTATTCAAACTCCCCAATCCTAAACCTGCTTACCCTGCCTCCCCTTTCTTTCCTTCCCATGGAAAGAATAAAGGCGCTTTCCCACATTTTCCCCTGGTGCCCTCCTCTGGAGCAACCCTGGTGCTTCCCCAGGTGGCCTCCTGGGCTTAGTGTGCCCCCTTCCTCTTGGGCTCTGTGAGTACAACAACTTGTAAAGATAATTTTTTTTTTAGAGCAGTTTTATGTTCACAGCAAAATTGAGAGAAAAGTACAAACAGTTCCCAGATACTACTGGCCCCCACACATGCACAGCCTCCCCGATTATCATCATCTCCCGCCACAGCAGTTGTTACAACTGATGAACCTGCATCAGCACGCACATCACCCAAGGTCCACAGTTTAAATTAGGGTTCATTTTTGGTGTTGCGCCTTCTATGGGTTTAGACAAATGCATAGTGACATGTGTCCACCATTATAGTATCATACACAGTATTCATTGCCCTAAAAATCATCTGTGCCTCACCTAGTCATCCCTTCCTCACCCAGCAACTGCTGATCTTTTTACTGTCTCCATAATTTTGCTTTAACTTGCTTTTCAGTGACAATTGCCTCCTGGGATGTTGGCCTTGCCACACCTGAATAATCATCAAACCTGCATTTTATTTGTTTTTATGTGTATGTGTATGTGATGGGTTTTTGGGGAGGTTGGAGGGGAGGACAGGGTCTCACTCTACGCCAGGGCTGGAGTGCAGTGGTGCAATCACTGCTCACCACAGCCTTGACCTCCCGGTCTCAAGTGATCCTCCCACCTCAGCCTCCCAAGTAGCTGGGACTGCAGGTACACATCACCACCCAGGCTAACTTTTTGTATTTTTTGTAGAGATGGGATTTCACCATGTTGCCCAGGTTTGTCTTGAACTCCTGGGCTCCAGTGATCTGTCTACCTTGGCTTCCCAAAGTGCTGGGATTACAGGTGTGAGCCACTGGGCCTGGCCAAACTGCATTTTAAAATAGCCAAGCCTGTTCCTTGTGACTATTGCCTCATCCTTGTATTCAAGACTGCTGTAAGATCATAATCCTAAGCAAGAGTATAGACATGTAGCACACCATGATCACTTACTGTCTAACCAATGCTGCCCACCCGCTTCCCTTCTGTATGGCTCACCGCCCCCACCCCAAACTCCTATAGGAACTCTGCACACCCTCCCTCTCTATTATGCAAAACTGGTCTCAGAAAGGAATCAGGCAGAATATTCTACTGAAAGTATAAAGCTTAATATGTTACTTCTTACAAGAATATTTGCATATAACAAGGGAAAAAACCTTAAGTCATGCAGTAAACTTTTATCTTTTTTTTTTTTTAACAGGAGTCTCCCTATGTTGCCCAAGCTGGTCTTGAACACCTGGGCTCAAGTACTCCTCCTGTCTTGGCCTCCAAAAGTGCTGGGATTACAGACATGAGCCACACTTCTTTTATTTTATTTTTTTTCTTGAGACAGAGTCTTGCTCTGTTGCCCAGACTGGAGTACAGTTGTACAATCCCGGCCCCCTGCAACCTTTGCCTCCTGGGATCAAGTGATCCTCAGCCTCCTGAGTATCTGGAACTACAGGCATGTGCCACCACACCCGGCTAATTCTTGTATTTTTAGTAAAGATGGAATTTCACCATGCTGGCCAGGCTAGTCTTGAACTCCTGGCCTCAAGTGATCCGCCTGCCTCGGCCTCCCAAAGTGCTGGGATTTCAGTGTGAGCCACTTTGCCCGGTCTCTTTTTTTTTTTTTTGAGACCGGGCCTTGCTCTATTACCCAAGCTGGAGAGCAGTGGCAGGATCATAGCTCACTGCAGCCTTGAACTTCTGGGCTCAAGCAATCCTCCCACATCAGCCTCCCAAGTACCTAGGACTGCAGATGCTTACCACCATGCCCAGCTAATTTTTCATGAATTTTTAATTATTGAAATTCAGACATCTAAGAAGATGCTGAGGACTGTCTCCATATTCCTGAAATTACAACTCACCTATTCACAAATCAGCCCTTCTAGTGGAATTAAAATATTATTTGATTTTGAATACCCTACTCTAAGGTAGGCACATTACCCTGCAATTTATTATTTATGAGGTTTTTAATTATGGAATTGTTCAAATATTCACAAAAGTAGAGAGACTACAATGAACTCCAATGTAGCCATCACTCAGGCCCAACTGTTATCAGCACAGTCCAATCATGTTTTATCTTCCCTTCTCTGACCCCCAACCCATCCCCAGTCCTTATCTAAAATCAAATCTCAAACACCATATCTTTGGGAGCCTATTTATTTAGTTAGTTAGTTTTAAGACAGGGTTTCTTTCTTGTTGCCCAAGCTGGAGTACAATAGTGTAGTCTGGGCTCACAGCAATCTCCCCCTCCTGGGTTCAAGCAATTCTCCTGCCTCAGTCTCCCAAGAAGCTGGGATTATAGGCACCTGCCACCACATCCAGCTAATTCTTTTGTGTTTTTAGCAAAGACAGGGTTTCACCATGTTGGCCAGGCTGGTCTCGAACTCCTGACCTCAGGTGATCCGCCTGCCTCGGCCTCCCAAAGTGCTGGGATTACAGGCATGAGCCACCACACCTGGCCGGCAGCCTATTTAAATGTCATCCTCAACATAGTCAATCCTTGGGCCATTTTTTCTTACAGTAAAATTTTGTCTCTTTCTTTTAATGCAGTTTCTACGTGGAATTTGGACACTTTAGCCTTCCAGGAACTGAAGTCCGAGCTAACTGAAGTTCCTGTTTCCCGAATTTTGAAGGAGAGCCCATCTGGCTATCTCAGGAGTGGAGAGGGAGACACCGGTATGAAGTTAGGTTTCTTCCCTTTTGTGCCCACATGGTCTTTATTCATGTCTAGTGCTGTGTTCAGAGAATCAGTATAGGATAAATGCCCACCCAAGGGGGAAATTAACTTCCCTGGGAGCAGAGGGAGGGGAGGAGAAGAGGAACAGAACTCTCTCTCTCTCTGTTCCCTTGTCAGAGCAGGTCTGCAGGAGTCAGCCTTTCCCTAACAAAGCCCTCTATCCTATCACCCACACTTGGGAGGCTAGGCTGGGCTGCACAGGGCAAGATGAGAGATGTGTTGATTTCATCCACTTGATTGTCATGTAGAATTAGGTATACTTGAGAAGTTACATTTTTCAGTAGCGCCTTCATATCTTTATTTTAGGGACAGGTGTACACCAAGCACCATCTCAGCCACAATCTGTTACTAACAGTATGTTTTCTGAACTTTGGCCACTTAGGAAAAGTACAGTTTGGCTCTCTCCAAAGTGTTCCCTGAAAGTCCAACTTTATGACTAATACTGTGATTTCCAGAAACTTTGACTATCCATGTTATTGACAATGATTACTAGCACTGAAGAGCATGCATGCAAGTAGGGGTTATGAAATATTTAAAACACGGTTCTCTAAGATATGAGCAGCAAAGTGTTTCTACCTTCTGTGAGGGAACCGAAGGTGCCATTAAAAGTAGAGAAATCTGGACCAGGCATGGTGGCTCACGCCTGTAATCCCAGCACTTTGGGAGGCTGAGGCGGGCGGATCACTTGAGGTCAGGAGTTCAAGACCAGCCTGGCCAACATGGTGAAACACTGTCTCTACTAAAAATACAAAAATTAGCCAGGTGTGGTGGCAGTCACCTGTAATCCCAGCTACTTGGGAGGCTGAGGCAGGAGATTGCTTGAACCCAGGAGGCAGAGGTTGCAGTGAGCCGAGATCACACCACTGCCCTCCAGCCTGGGCGACAGAGTGAGACTCTGTCTCAAAAAAAAAAAAAAAAATACAGGCATCTGTTGTGATTCTGGTAACTCTAAATTTTCAACCGTCTCTTCACTACATTTAAAAAATTATTTTCTAAACCAAATTAGCCAGGTATGGTAGCAGGCACCTGTAGTCCCAGCAACTCAGGAGGCTGATATGGGAGGGGTGCTTGAGCCTGGGAGGTCGAGGCTGCAGTGCACTGTGATTGCACCACTGCACTCCAGCCTAGGTAACAGTGCAAGACCCTGTCTCAAAAAATAATTATTTTCATGTTTATTATATTAAAATGATGTATGAAATATGTGACTCATCAGATAGGGCTTGAAAAACTTTGTTGTATGGAGATTATTCTTATGAGTTGATTTTTCTCTCTCCTACCTTATAGTAATGAAATAAACCAGGCATGAAAGTCACAATAAGTAATACAATGAACACCCATGAGTCCCTGCCCAGCTTAAGTAGAATATTACAAATGCAGTTGAAGCCCTCTGTGCAACTTTCATCCTTACAACTGATACTGAGTGAATTGTACTTTAAATATTTTATAGCTCCCACTCCCATGCATGCCCCTCAGTGATAGCAATAATTGTCAATAACATGAAACACAGATTGATCACATAGCATTTACCATATATTTACTCTATACCAAGCACTTAACATATATAATTACATTTAAAATTTACAACAGCCCTACTACCCAAAACACTATTAGTATCCCCTTTTACAAATGCGATAACTGAGGCATAGAGAGCTAAGTAACTTACTGAAAGTCACACAGCCAGTGGGTGGCAGAGCCTAGCTTTAAACCCAGACGATTTGTCTCCAGGGCTGTCACATCTACTGGCTCTGCCAAGCTTCCGCATGATCATTGTCTGTGTTTGGAAAGATTATGGATTAAGTGGTGCTTCGTTTTCTTTTCTGAATTTACCAGGATGTGGAGAACTAGTTTGGGTAGGAGAGCCTCTCACGCTGAGAACAGCAGAAACAATTACTGGCAAGTATGGTGTGTGGATGCGAGACCCCAAGCCCACCTACCCCTACACCCAGGAGACCACGTGGAGAATCGACACAGTTGGCACAGATGTCCGCCAGGTTTTTGAGTATGACCTCATCAGCCAGTTTATGCAGGGCTACCCTTCTAAGGTTCACATACTGCCTAGGCCACTGGAAAGCACAGGTGCTGTGGTGTACTCGGGGAGCCTCTATTTCCAGGGCGCTGAGTCCAGAACTGTCATAAGATATGAGCTGAATACCGAGACAGTGAAGGCTGAGAAGGAAATCCCTGGAGCTGGCTACCACGGACAGTTCCCTTATTCTTGGGGTGGCTACACAGACATTGACTTGGCTGTGGATGAAGCAGGCCTCTGGGTCATTTACAGCACCGATGAGGCCAAAGGTGCCATTGTCCTCTCCAAACTGAACCCAGAGAATCTGGAACTCGAACAAACCTGGGAGACAAACATCCGTAAGCAGTCAGTCGCCAATGCCTTCATCATCTGTGGCACCTTGTACACCGTCAGCAGCTACTCCTCAGCAGATGCTACCGTCAACTTTGCTTATGACACAGGCACAGGTATCAGCAAGACCCTGACCATCCCATTCAAGAACCGCTATAAGTACAGCAGCATGATTGACTACAACCCCCTGGAGAAGAAGCTCTTTGCCTGGGACAACTTGAACATGGTCACTTATGACATCAAGCTCTCCAAGATGTGAAAAGCCTCCAAGCTGTACAGGCAATGGCAGAAGGAGATGCTCAGGGCTCCTGGGGGGAGCAGGCTGAAGGGAGAGCCAGCCAGCCAGGGCCCAGGCAGCTTTGACTGGTTTCCAAGTTTTCATTAATCCAGAAGGATGAACATGGTCACCATCTGACTATTCAGGAATTGTAGTCTGAGGGCATAGACAATTTCATATAATAGATATCCTTTATCTTCTGTCAGCATTTATGGGATGTTTAATGACATAGTTCAAGTTTTCTTGCGATTTGGGGCAGAAGCTGTAAGGCATAATAGTTTCTTCCTGAAAACCATTGCTCTTGCATGTTACATGGTTACCACAAGCCACAATAAAAAGCATAACTTCTAAAGGAAGCAGAATAGCTCCTCTGGCCAGCATCGAATATAAGTAAGATGCATTTACTACAGTTGGATTCTAATGCTTCAGATAGAATACAGTTGGGTCTCACATAACCCTTTACATTGTGAAATAAAATTTTCTTACCCAACGTTCTGTTCCTTGAATTTTGTGGGAATCTTTGCTTAAGAGAAGGATATAGATTCCAACCATCAGGTAATTCCTTCAGGTTGGGAGATGTGATTGCAGGATGTTAAAGGTGGTGTGTGTGTGTGTGTGTAACTGAGAGGCTTGTGCCTGGTTTTGAGGTGCTGCCCAGGATGACGCCAAGCAAATAGCAGCATCCACACCTTCCCACCTCCATCTCCTGGTGCTCTCGGCACTACCGGAGCAATCTTTCCATCTCTCCCCTGAACCCACCCTCTATTCACCCTAACTCCACTTCAGTTTGCTTTTGATTTTTTTTTTTTTTTTTTTTTTGAGATGGAGTCTCGCTCTGTCGCCCAGGCTGGAGTGCAGTGGCACGATCTCGGCTCACTGCAAGTTCCGCCTCCCAGGTTCACACCATTCTCCTGCCTCAGCCTCCCAAGTAGCTGGGACTACAGGCACTTGCCACCACACCTGGCTAATTTTTTTTTCTTTTTTTCCAGTGAAGATGGGGTTTCACCAGGTTAGCCAGGATGGTCTCGATCTCCTGACCTTGTCATCCACCCACCTTGGCCTCCCAAAGTGCTGGGATTACAGGCGTGAGCCACCACGCCCAGCCCCTCCACTTCAGTTTTTATCTGTCATCAGGGGTATGAATTTTATAAGCCACAACCTCAGGTGGAGAAAGCTTATAGTATAGTTTTGTTCTTCCAACTCTTAAAACTGCAGTAAAATATAACAAAATTTACCATCCCAGGATTTATAAGGGCACAGTTCAGTAGTGTTAAACACATTCATATTATTGGGCAACCATCATGACCATCCATCTCCAGAACATTAATAACTCCAGTTATTAATGTACCAGGGGAAAAGAAAAGTCAGGGCTAATGCGGTGACTTTACAGTTATTAATACACCAATTAATAACTCCATTATCCTCAGCCCTTATAGCAATATTATTATTTTCTAAATTTTTTTGTAGAGACAGGATTGTACTATGTTGACCAGCTTGTCTCAAACTCCTGGCCTCAAGTAATCCTCCCATCTCAGCCTCCAGAGGGCTGGGATTACAGGCATGAGCCCCCACACCTGGCTGCATTATTTTTTAATAACAAACTTAATTTCCCTCTTCAGTTGCCATTGTACCTAATGGTAGAACACTTCATTTGCCAGTTCAGCTTGGATTCCATCACATCAGTGTGTTGTCAGCCAATTCAGGCTTTTCCTCTCCCCATGTCTTTGAGGTGGCATCTATGCTTAAGACAAGTGAGGTTGAGGGCGCACTGGCACTCAGCGGGAAGAACAGGCAGAGTGTCTCACACCTGATTTTAGCCATCAGGCAGATTCCAGCTTTGCTGCTGGCATCCACATCTCTGTATCCAGTTACAGATTTGGGGTCCTCTGAGTTCCAATGGCCAGACCCATGAAGCAGATTTTTTTTTGAGGAGTCTCACTTTGTCACCCAGGCTAGAGTGCAGTGGCATGATCTCAGCTCGTGGCAACCTCTGCCTCCCGGGTTCAAGCCATTCTCCTGCCTCAGCCTCTTGAGTAGCTGGGATTACAGGCACCTACCACCACGCCCGGCTAATTTTTGTATTTTTAGTAGAGACAGGGGTTTCACCATGGTGGTCAGGCTGGTCTCAAACTCCTGACCTCATGATCCACCTTCCCCAGCCTCCCAAAGTGCTGGGATTACAGGCGCCTGCCACCATGCCCAGCTAATTTTTGTATTTTTAGTAGAGACGGAGTTTCACCAGGTTGGTCAGGCTAGTCTTGAACTCCTGACCTCAGGCAATCCACCCGCCTCAGCCTCCCAAAGTGCTGAGATTACAGGCTAGCTCCCTCTTAAGATTGAAGCACCCCAGGGCTCAGTTTAGGGTCTCTTCTTATCTACTTACTCCTTTGGGCATCTCATCTAATATCAGGGCTTTAAATTCCAACTCACATATGCTAATGAACCTCATGTTTATATCTCCAGCCTAGTCATTACTCCTGAACTCCAGATTCATATATCACCTGCCCCCTTGGCATCTCCATTTAGATGTCTATTAGGCATGTCAAACTAGCACGTTGAACATCTGACCTTCTCTTTCTTCATCAGACACACCAAATCTGCTCTTTTATTTTTATTTTTTTTGAGACAAGGTCTCACTCTATCACCCAGGCTGGAGGGCAGTGGCAAATTACAGCTCACTGTAGCCTCAAACTCCTGGGCTCAAGCAAGAAGCAGCTTGAACCTCCCAAGTAGGTGGGACTACAGGTTTGAGCCACTGTGCTTGGTTTTTTTTTTTGTTTTTTTTTTTGTAGAGACAGGGTCTCCCTATGTTGATGAGGCTGGTCTCAAACTCCTGGCCTCAAACAATCCTCCTGCCTCAGCCTCCACAAGCATGAACCATTGCACCCAGGTAAATCTGCTCTTCTTTTGGCTGAGGAAACTCAATCCCTCTAGTTGCTTGGGCCAAAAATCTTAGAGTTATCCTTTACCCGCCTGTCTCTCTATCATACCCCATATCCAATCCATCAGCAGCTTTTGTAGGTTTCATCTTCAAACACGTAGATCCAGAATCTTCCCATATTTCTCATCACTCCAACTGTAATTGGTCTAAATGACTATCGTCTTGTTCCTGGATTACTACAATAGCAGATGACCTGCTTCTGTTCCCTCTACCCATGCAGCCTACTCTCAACACTGTAGCCAGAACAATCCCATTAAAACACAAGCCAGATCATGCCTCTTTTTCTGAAAACCTCTATGGCTTCTGCTTCCCATCTCATTCAAAGTCAAAGTCAGAGTTCTTACAAAACCCCACATCTTCGGCCTCCTTCCTCCACCACTGTGCCTTTATCCCACAAATGTCCCTGATCCACTCTACTCAAGCTTCCTCGCTCTCCTTGAATGCACCAGGCATACTTCTACCTTTGAACCTTTGCACTAGTTCTTCCCTCTGTCCCAAATGTCCACACACCTAACTTCATCACTGGCTTCAAGTCTTTGCTCAAATGCCACCTTCCTAAAGAGGTCCTACAGACCTGGAGTCAAAGGAGATCATTTTGGAGCTTTAAAATTTGACTGCCCAGCTGGATTTCAGACTTGCATGGGCCCTGTAACCCCTTTGTTTTGGCCAGTTTCTCTTATTTGGAATGGCTGTATTTACAAAATACCTGTACCCTCCTGTATCCAGGAAGTAACTAGCTTGCTTTTGATTTTACAGACTCATAGGTGGAAGGGACTTGCCTTGTCTCAGATGAGACTTTGGACCATGGACTTTTAGGTTAATGCTGAAATGAGTTAAGACTTTGGGGGACTGCTGGGAAGGCATTATTAATTTTGAAATGTGAGGACATGAGATTTTGAGGGGCCAGGGATGGAACGATATGTTTTGGTTGTGTCCTCACCCAAATCTCAACTTGAATTATATTCCCATAATTCCCACATATTGTGGGAGGAACCTGGTGAGAGATAATTTGAATCATGGGGACAGCTTCCCTCATACTGTTCTCATGGTAGTGAATAAGTCTCATGAGATCTGATGGTTTTATTAGGGGTTTCTGCTTTTGCATCTTCCTCATTTTCTCTTGCTGCCACCATGTAAGAGGTGCCTTTTACCCTCCGCCATGATTCTGAGGACTCCCGTCAGAATCATGTAGAACTGTAAGTCCAATGAAACCTCTTATTCTTCCCAGTCTCGGGTATGCCTTTATCAGTGGCATTAAAATGGACTCATACACCTACCCAGACCACACTGTTTAACACTACAACCAACCTGCACTTCTAATCTCCCTTACCCTGTTTCACTGCTTTAACACATCTTTTCCATTATACTCATCGCCTCCTGATGTATAATTCACTGTTTTTTCATTGTGTATTTGTTTTGTTTTTGAGAGAGGGTCTCACTCTGTCACCCAGGCTGAAGTGCAGTGGCATAATCTCAGCTTATGGCAACCTCCACCTCCCAGGCTCAAGTGATCCTTGCACCTCAGCCTCCCAAGTAGCTGGGACTACAGGAGCCCACCACCACGCCCAGCTAAATTTTTTTTGTATGTTTTTGTAGATATGAGGTTGCTACATTGTCCAGGCTGGTCTCAAACTCCTGAGCTGAAGTGATCTGCCCACCTTGGCCTCCCATAGCACTGGGACTAGAGGGGTGAGCCACTGCACCTGGACTTACATTGTGTATGTTTTTTGTTAGTCTTTCCCCATTGGAATGTAAACTCCATGGGGTAGGGATTGATTGTTTTGTACAGTGATATATCCCTAGAACAGTGCCGTGCTTACATAGTGGGTACTCAACATTTGCTGAACAAAGGAACAGAGAGAACATCCTAGAAACCAAATGGAAGTAAAACACAAGAATTATTCTTTCCCAGCCTGACCTCTCTTTGATTCTATTTCTAACTGGCGGTGTGTCCTTGGACATGTTTAACCTCTGCCCCATCACTGTTTAATGGAATTTTTTTTTTTTTTTTTTTTTTTTGAGACGGAGTCTCACTCTGTTGCCTAGGCTGAAGCACAGGGTGCAATCTCAGTTCACCACAATCTCCGCCTCCCGAGTTCAAGCGATTCTCCTGCCTCAGCCTCCCAAGTAGCTAGGATTACAGGTGTACACCACCACACCCAGCTAATTTTTATATTTTTAGTAGAGACAGCGTTTCTCCATGTTGGCCAGGCTGGTCTCAAACTCCTGACCTCAGGTGATCCACCCACCTCTGCCTCCCAGAGTGCTGGGATTACAGGGGTGAGCCACCATGCCCGGCCTCATAGAATTATCTTTAATGGCAGTCACATTCTACAACTGCAACATCCCATAGGGTAGCCACTGGCTGCACAAATCTACTAAGCACTTGAAATATGACTAGCATGGCTGAAGAACTGAATTTATTTCATTTTTAATGAATTTAAATTGAAATAGTCACAAGTGGCCAGTGGTTGTCCTATTGGACAGCACAGGCCCATTCTTCACCAGACTGAGGAGAGGGAGATGTGTATGTCCAGCATCCAGCTGGCAATGGCAGACACTCAGTGCAGGCTCCTTCCCTGCCCCATGCTGCTGAAGGCCACAGGTAAGGAGTCCGACTTCCACACCAATGGCACAGCCAACTACTATGGGGGTAGAAGAACCGGAGCACTTTTTACTTTTAAAGAAGGCACATTGGTTTTATTAAATGCATGGGATCAGGGGAGATCACAGAGTGATTACCCTGACTCCACAATGGTGTACAGAAGCTTTGACTCCTTTCTCATAGGGGAGCCGAGCACATTTACAAGGGCAGGCCTGGAGACAGAACACCTACAAGGACTCTAAGAAGCAGCAGATGAAATAAAGGATGACATGTGGGGATATTTTTTATATGTATATGTATGCCAGAATTATCACATTTTTGATGCCTTCAAACAATTCAGAAGAGCCCCGGAAGTCCGTAGAGGTGCACTGGGGCCCGTCAAGGAGCTTGGAGAGGACTCAAGCAATGGACTTCTCCACAACAGAACCACTCTACACTTGGCTGCTTTTCAGGGTAGAGTTTTCTGTTACAGAGTTTGAAAATCACTTCAAATCTCCCAGAAACAAACTTTAAAAACACTGTCAATAAACGTGAAACTCAACCACCTTAGCCCCAGCACACGGCATGGGAATGCAGCTCCAAAATATAGGGCCACACAACTGTAGTGTCTCAGGTTGCGTTTTGAAAATCCAGCTACCTCAGGGTTCCCAGGACCTGAGATCTTTAAATTCTAGACTTTAAAAGGCCTAGACTTTTCACTGATTCAGATTTAGTAATAAACAACAAGGCCTGATAACTGTTTATTAATTTAAATACAACTGACTACAGCAACAGTTCTATAGCATAACATAAAGATCAAAATATATGCATATCATATCAGAGACTTGGATTAAAAAACCAAAAATGACTAAGTCTATTAGCAAGGGTAAACCATGCTCTATGGTGGTTCTAGGTGAAGAAAAACAGGAAAGAACAAAGATCTTCAAGAGTCTTCTAAGACAAACCTCAAGAATGCCACTGAAACTGTTTTCTGGAGTTCTGTGTAAGAATTCACTTCAAAATAAGTTTTACATCTTAGGAGACCGTGGGATCCTCAGCTGGAGAAGGAGGTGGGGCGCGAGGTACTGTGAGGTAGGTCCTGTGAGGGGGAGGGGCTTGTTCCAAATCCAAGTGGGAGAGCATCTCCTTAGCTTCATCACTTTTCTGGGTAATTATCTCTTTTCTAGGAAGAAAGGCACATTGAATGCCGTTTGAATAAAGATAGGGTTTTAAATAAACAGAGGAAAAGGAAACAGACTGGGCATGGTGGTTCATGCCTGTAATCCCAGCACTTTGGGAGGCTGAGGTGGAAGGATCACTTGAGCCCAGGAGTTCAAGACCAGCCTGGACAACATAGGGAGACCCCGTTTCCACAAGAAAATAAAAATTAGCCAGGCATGGTAGCATGCACCTGTGGTCCCAGCTACTTGGGAGGCCAAGGTGGGAGGATCACTTGAGCCTGGGAGATCGAGGCTACAGTGAGCTATGATTGCACCACTGCACGCTAGCTTGGGTGACAGAGTGAGACCCTGTCTCAAAACGACAAAAAAGAAGGAACAAAAGAAATACCCCAGATGCCAGCATCTAAAGAGAATAGTTAACATTTCAGAGGACATCCTTCCAAGCTCCTCCACCCATACTCACCTTGCAGAAATGAGATATACTTTAATTGTCGGTCAGCTCTCCTCAGAGTGAGCTCAGCTGTCCCCGTTGGTGCCATGGACCCAACAGAGTTAGAGTCTGCACCCTCACTCCTCCACCCCCATCCTCCAAGGGTATCTTAGGATTAGAGCAGGAGTTCTTCCCATCAATTAGCTTTCTCCATCCCCTACTGGCCAGCTCTCTGTACATTTCAGCCTGGGACAGGCTGCGTCTAAACATTTCATTTGCATTCCAGCTATTCGTAGGGCCAGTCCAGCCTCAGGTTCACTTCACAGCTCCCTTTGGCCTAACTTGCCCCCATCCCCAGGCTGCAGGGTTCGCCTCCCCTTCTGCTAGAGTATACCAGGGTCTCCCCATCCTCCTCAGAGCTGGGCAAACCTTGCCTTCAAGGGCATAGGACTAGCCTGTCAAGCTTTTACAGGTTCAGATTTAATTGTTCCCTGAACATTTACTATGTTCCAGGGACTAGAAATTACCTAGAAACTAACCACATGTAGAATCTCAGCCACCACATTAAATCTTTCAGCTGAGCAAGCTGAGACAGAAGGTGATTACCCAGATCATGTGACCAGTAGAAGGCAGAACTGGAATCCAAATTTAAATTTCAATCTGGCCACAAGTTCACTGCTCCCATCTCCCAATCAAAGCTGATCCCTAATGTTGCTGAGAGGATGTGGGATGATGGGAAGGGAATTGTTTGGTGGCTAGGACAGGCCACAGAATTATGCCATCTCGTCCTTGGATGGACATTAGAGCACAGGGACCACACTTCCTGCAGACAATGCCCACTCTCACGGTCTAAACCCATGGTATCAAATTGGCTGTGCACCACTATCAACAAAGATTTGGCATTCCCATATATGGTAACTAAGAAATGGCACCTAATTCCTATCAATTTGCTAGAATCTTACATCCCAGTAAACTCTAAGGTCAAAGGGCATTGTAAACAACATTAGATGGAAGTCTGTATTTTATATTTCAAATCAATAATTTTGATTTTTTTGACCAACTTCTTATCAGATTTAGTAAGATTATTATTTTTAATCTCATAACGTACCTGACAAAGAGCTCAAGCTAGAGGTGTCAGCTTGGGCCAGGCACAGTGGCTCTCATCTGTAATCCCAGCACTTTGGGATGCCGAGGCAGGTGGACCACTTGAGCCCAGGAGTTTGAGACCAGCCTGGGCAACACGGCAAAACCCTGTTTCTATTAAAAATACAAAAAAACTGGCCGGACACAGTCGCTCACGCCTGTAATCCCAGCACTTTGGGAGGCCGAGTCGGGCAGATCACAAGGTCAGGAGATTGAGACCATCCTGTGAATGGTGAAACCCCCTCTCTACTAAAAATACAAAAAAAAAAAAAAAAAAAAAAATTAGCCGGGCGTCGTGGCGGGCGCCTGTGGTCCCAGCTACTCAGAAGGCTGAGGTGGGAGAATGCCATGAACCCAGGAGGCAGAGCTTGCAGTGAGCCAAGATTGCTCCAGCCTGGGCGACAGAGAGAGACTCCGTCTGAATATAATAATAATAATAATAATTAACCAGACGTGGTGGCGCATGGCTGTAGTCCCAGCTACTTGGGAGGCTGAGGTGGGAGGATTGCTTAAGCCCCAGGAGCTTGAGGCTGAGGCTACAGTGAGCTGTGATTGCACCACTGAACTCCAGCCCAGGTGACAGAGCGAGACCCTGTCTCAAAAAAACAAAACAAAACCAAACAAAGTGATCCCCACTCCCCACTCTCTATCAAGAGCCACGACCACCCACGCAGTGAACATACACAAATGGGTGTCATCACCCCTTGAAGGGCCATGTGGGAAGTCTGTTTTCCACAATGGATGACAAAGCAGTTTCCTTTTCTGTGAAATGTGTCTTGCAGCAGCATTAAATACATTTAAATAAACCAGTGCCAGCTACAGTTTCAGGCACTTGCTGGGGCTCAGTGTTATGCTCCATCCCAACCCCACAAGCGATCCAGAGGAAAGATTTTGGGTACCTCGTGATCATGGTGACTCGGCGCCTGGTTACCTCGGAGGTCAAGTCCTTGTAGGGGAGATTAATGCTGTTGTTTGCAAGGCTTTTCTGAGCCATGGCCTTGCACTCAGGGGATTTGAGGAATTTAAAGTTACTGCACCTGTGAATGTAAAACACAAGAGCTGACACACATGCTTCAGGGGTCAGGAATGCTCCAGCTAGGTCCACAATGGCTCAGTTTGCAAAGAACATTCACTGCCTTACTCTCAGTGGGTCCTCCCTACAGCCTGGCCTTCATCCCCCTTCCCCCCAAGGTCAAGAGGCAGATATTTCCTCAAATACCTATTATGAGGAGTGGGCGGCTAAGAGTAAAGTACTTGTTGGTTGTTTATACAGAACAAATGTGATTATTCCAATCATGCAACGGGCAGCTATCATTACCCCCAGATAACACTGAGGAAATGGAGGCACAGAGAGGTGAACTGAATCTCCCCAGGTTGCACGGCAGCTATCATTACCCCCAGATAACACTGAGGAAATGGAGGCACAGAGAGGTGAACTGAATCTCCCCAGGTTGCACGGCAGCCCTGTCTCATGCTGGTTCCCCTCTAATGGCGCCATTCCGGAGGAGCCCTTTTCTCACAGGGCTGTTTGACCTCACTGACATGTGCAAAGCTTTCTTCCGGGAACACTTACCCCTTAAAGAACAGGAAAGGGACATAAATAAGGCTGCAGCTGGGAGCCATGCTACTTGTCCAGATATGCACATGGCATAGAGACTGGAGGGTTGATTTTGATAACAGAGATAGCGGCCACCCATTTACTGCCGGTCACCTTGGGATGTCCTTTTACTTTGTTGCCCCCCGCCCCCTTTTTTTTTTGAAACAGGGTCTGGCTCTGTCACCAAGGCTGGAGTGTAGCAGAGCTGTCTCGGTTCACTGCAGTCTCAGCCTCCCAAGTAGCTGAGACTACAGGTGCATGCCACCATGCCCAGCTAATTTTTGTATTTTTTGTAGAGATGGGGTTTCACCATGTTGCTCAGGTTGGTCTCAAACTCCTGAGCTCAAGAAATCTGCCCTCCTTGGCCTTCCAAAGTGCTGGGATTACAGGCATGAGCCACCATGCCTGGCCCTTTTGCTTCATCTTATTTGATAACCACAGTAAACCCACATGGTAAGTATTATGATCCTCATTCAACGAATGGGGAAACTGAGCAGTAGAGAAATTAGGTAGTTTTTCAGGAGTCACAGAGCTAGAATTTGAAGCTAGGTCTGTTTGACTTCAAAGACTATATTATCTCCATTACAGAGCCAAGTCAACTCCCAAGAAACAGAAGAGGAATTAGAGTAATTCCCATTCCTAGACACCAGGTCACACTCACGTGGTGACTCTGCCATTCTAGAGCATGAATTGCAACAGCCGGAGCTCACCAGCTTGATCTTTTGGCTGGAAAGGTTTGTTCTTATAAGGATGCCCAACTGACTTACCTTTTAGTCCCAGGTCAGCTTAGCATATAACTGCTTTTACGCACCAACTCATGGATTTGCTAAGAAATATCCTTATGACATACTCTGTACCCACATACCAGCTACTTCATCTCTTTGAAAAGAGAAAAGGCGAAAAAAGGACCACCAACGTCAACTTCCTCCCCTTTAGTCTTTTAACCTCCTGTAGTCAGTCTCTCTCAGGAACTTGGGTTAATAAGATTGATTTGCGCCCTTAGAAAGCAGCAGCTGAAACAAATTACCCCTGGAGCCGTGTCCTTGAGAAATCTCCACAGATGTCGCAGGGAGAGGATGGGTCTTGGGGGCAGAGCAGGGGAAGAGCTTTCTGTCATGTGAGCAATGGGGAAGCGCTATCTCAGATGCTAGTAAACACATTGTGACCTAGTCTCTTTATTGACTACTTTTTAAAAAGCTAATTCACGTACGCCCCTCCTCCCAGCGCCATCAATAATCACTGATCCCACCTCTTCCTGATAATTCACAGCACTTTTTCTATGCTGGCAGGTGTTTCAGCTCTGAAATTAAAGGAGTTGATTGTGCAACTCCCACTTTTGATCTGAGTGATCTCGGGCAAGTAATTTAACCTCTAGAAGCCTTGGTTTTCTTACTTGTAAAAGAGGAGTAATAGTATCTTCTAGGGCCGTTGTGAGGGTTGAGAAAATGTTTGCAAACAATCCTTAATTTTGCCTTTCTTGCATTTTTTTAATTTTTAAAATGTATTATTACTATTGTAATTATTGAGACAGGGTCTCACTCTGTCACCCAGGCTGAAGTGCAGTGGTGAGATCATAGCTCACTGCTGCCTTGAACTCCTGGCCTCAAGTGATCCTCCCACCAGGCTGAGGCCAGGAATTCAAGGCGGCAGTCTATTTCTTTACATGATAATAAAACCACAACAGAGGCCAGGCGCGGTGGCTCATGCCTGCAATCCCAGCACTTTGGGAGGCCGAGGCGGGCGGATCACGAGGTCAGGAGATTGAGACCATCCTGGCTAACACGGTGAAACCCCGTCTCTACTAAAAATACAAAAAATTAGCCGGGCGTGGTGGCGGGCGCCTGTAGTCCCAGCTACTCAGGGCGCCTGTAGTCCCAGCTACTCAGGAGGCTGAGGCAGGAGAATGGCGTGAACCCGGGAGGCGGAGCTTGCAGTGAGCCAAGATCGCGCCACTGCACTCTAGCCTGGTTGACAGAGTGAGACTACGTCTCAAAAAAAAAAAAAAAAAAAAAAAAAAAAACCCACCATAGAAGAAATTTGCTGCTTGGGAAGATAAGATGTAATGAAGCTGGAATTAAAAACAAGGTCTACACAAGGTCTATATATACATAGATAAATATAGCTATTTCCTTTGTCAACGAAAACAGTCAAACTCTGTAAAATATTTGAAGAGATTCTGAGCCAAATATGAGTGACCATGACCTGTGACACAGCCCTCAGGAGGTCCTGAGAACACGTGCCCAAGTTGGTCGGGGTGCAGCTTGGTTTTATACGTTTTAGAGAGGCATGAGACATCAGTCAAATACATTTAAGAAATACATTGGTAGGCCGGGCACGGTGGCTAGTGCCTGTAATCCCAGCACTTTGGGAGGCCAAGGCGGGCAGATCACGAGGTCAGGAGATCGAGACCATCCTGGCCAACACGGTGAAACCCCGTCTCTACTAAAAATACAAAAATTAGCCCGGCGTGGTGGCACTCACCTGTAATCCCAGCCACTCGGGAGGCTGAGGCAGGAGAATCACTTGAACCCGGGAGTCAGAGGTTGCAGTGAGCCAAGATCGCCACTGCACTCCAGCTTGGCAACAGAACGAGACTCCGTCTCAAAAAAAAAAAAAAAAAAAAAAAAAAAAAGAAATACATTGGTTTGGCCCAGAAAGGCAGGACAACTCAAAGTGCGGTGGAGGGGGAGCTTCCAGGCTATAGGTGAATTTAAAATTTTTCTTTTTTACAATTGGTTGAGTTTTCTAAGGACCTGAGATTGATGGAAAGGGAATGTTCAGGTTAAGATAAAAGATGGTGGAGGCCAAAGTTCTTTCAAAGTCTTATGGTGGCTGCCCTAAGAGACAATAGATGACAAATGTTTCCTATTCAGATCTCAGTTAATCTCTTTAGGATTGGGAGGGTCTGGAAGAAAAAGATCTAGCTATGTTAATTGAGATTCTTTACAGATGCAAATTTGTCCCCAAAAAGAACAGCTTTGCATGACCATTTCAAAATATGGCAAAGAAACATGTTTTGGGGTAAAATATTTTGATTTTCTTTCTTGTCTCATAATATTATGCCAGAGTCAGGTTGGAGAGTAAGTCACGATTAGTGTTAAATAAAACCCATCTGATGAGAATTTATGAGTTGTAGGACATGATGCCCCAGACCCCTTAGATAGGAATTTGGGCAACATAAAAATCAGAGTTTAGTCCTCACCTTCATATAATGGAATGAAGGTAAGCCCTGTCCTCCTGTATTAGGGTTCTCTAGAGGGACAGAACTAATAGGAGATATATATATATATATATATGTATGTATTTTATATATATGATATATATGTATTTTATATATGATATATATATATTTTATATATATCATATATGTATTATATATATGATATATGTATTTTATATACATTATATATGTATTTTATATATATGATATATATATATTTTATATATGATATATATGTATTTTTTTATATATATATATAAAGGGGAGTTTATTAAATATTAACTCACACGATCACAAGGTCCCACAGGCTGTCTGCAAGCTGAGGAGTAAGAAATGCCAGTCTGAATCCCAAAACTGAAGAACTTGGAGTCTGATGTTGGAGGGCTTCTGACATATTTTGAATATGTCAGAAGCAATTATTGTATGCAAATTTCAGAAGATATACAGCCACTGTAATGATTTCTTTTCCTTTTCTTTTTTTTTTTTTGAGATGGAGTCTTGCTCTGTTGCCTAGGCTAGAATGCAGTGGTGTCAGCTCACTGCAATCTCCACCTCCCGGGTTCAAATGATTATTGTGCCTCAGCCTCCTGAATAGCTGGGACCACAGGTGCCTGCTACATTTTTTTATTTTTACTAGAGATGGGGTTCAACCATATTGGCCAGGCTGGTCTTGAACTCCTGACCTTAAGTGATCTGTCCATCTTAGCTTCCCAAAATGATGGGATTACAGGCATGAACCACTGCGCTCAGCCTTGATTTATTTAAATAATCTGTTTTGTGTGTGTTTGTTTGTTGCTGTTTTAGTTCAATGGCTTTGCTCAGCCTTGATTTATTTAAATAATCTGTTTTGTGTGTGTTTGTTTGTTGCTGTTTTAGTTCAATGGCTTTTGAAACAAAATCTGAGCTTTGGCTAGGAACCCTCAGGGAGTCTGTTGTAGTTCAGATACATCGAAAGTGATTGACAACAGTACAATCCAGGAAAAATCACTATTTCCCACACTAGCCATCCTTTAGGATCTGTCATGCTTAGCTGAAACATGTTGCTGAATCCTGACCTCTAAACATGAAGCTTACATTTCATACAAGGAGAAGTCCTAGTAATAAAGCAGTTGAACAATAAAAGAGTCTATTTCTTTACATTGATGATAATGAAACCACAATAGAAGAAATTCGCTATTTGGGAGGATAAGATGTAATGAGCTACGATTCAAAACAAGGTCTGCTTGATACCAAAGTCCATACATTTAACAACCACATTTTCCACTCACCAAATACATATATGGGTAAAATAAAGGAAGAAAATGCATACTTTAGAAGCAATAGAAAAATATCCAGCTACAAGATATCGTTACTAATTTTAAAACAAATTGGGGGCACCAAAAGCTCTCTTAGATTCTTACTTGAAAAATAGATTGAAATTATCTCAAACGATAGGGGCTGGTTGTGAGGATACTCATGTCAAAAGATACTCATGTCAAAAAAGGGGGATACTCATGGCAAAAAATGAGATAGTGAGTCCAGACATGGTGGCTCATGCCTGTAATCTCAGAACTTTGAGAGGCCAAGGTGGGCAGATCACCCAAGGTCAAGAGTTTGAGACCAGCCTGGCCAACATGGCGAAACCCCGTCTCTACTAAAAATACAAAAATTATCTGGGCGTGGTGGCCCACACCTGTAATCCCAGCTACTCGGGAGGCAGAGACAGGAGAATTGCTTGAACCCAGGAGGCGGAGGTTGCAGTGAGCTGAGATCATGCCACTGCACTCCAGCCTGGGTGACAGAGCAAGACACCATCTCAAAAAACAAACAAACAAACAAACAAACAAAAAGGAGATAGTGATCCTCTCGAAAGAATAGGATGGGTGACCCTCATGGGCCTTACAGGAAGAATTGAACTGGAACCCCAAAGGCACATGTAGGAACTAGATTACCTTGTCATCCCCACAACAGCAAAGGCTATTGCACTAGCTCGCTATCACGAATGTGACTCGGTTATTCTCAGTCTCTGCAAAATGTCTAAGGCCGATATAATTTTTTCTAGACATATATGCATATATGAGATAAAGGAGAGTCAGCACTAAGGTGGGGTTATGAGTCCATCAAGTGTACTATCAGCTCCCTTGACCAGCTCTTGAGTCTCTGAACTTGGTTGGTTGAGTGCCAACCCAGGTGACATTCACTTCTCTACCCACTCAGCACCTGCACCTGTGCAGCTGTATGTGGCTAATGGAAAACATACAACCCTGATAGCCAGTCTTCCTTTAAATTCATGACTGCAGCTGTAAGTGTGTGCTCATCCTAGGCCTAGATACCTTCTCTTCTGTCCTCAAACCTCCAACACATCTTCCCAATTCTCATTCTTAGCTGAGGACAATGGAAGCAATCATAAGAGAATTCCACATTCACCACGCCTACCCACCTTCCAGCCTTTGTGCCCATGTTCTCTGTCTCCTCTCACCTTACTCTAGATGAACTATTGGCACTCTTTTCAGGGGCCAACCCTTCCACTCCAGCACTAGATTCCATTCCCTCTCATCTACTCGAGGTCTTCGTTTGAACAATTCTCCCGTCTCTTTATTATCAAATTATCCCTCTCTGTTCAACCTTTCTCATCAGTGAACAAACATGTTATTTCTCCCATCTTAAAACCTTCTCTTGTTCCCACTTCTCCCCACCACAAAACAAAGACACAAAAATTGCTTGTGAAAGATTTGTCTATATTCACTGCCTCCAATTCCTTTCCTTCAATTCTCTGTCAAATCCACTTTAAAAAACATGTCTCATATCACTCAGTCACCAGACTGGCTATCAAGGTTGTATGTTTTCCACCAGTTAGTTGAAATAGGAAATAACTCACTCCTCCTTGAAGCATTGTCTTCATTGATTTCGAGGACACCACCCTCTCGCTTGGTCCAAAGTCACTGACAACTCTTTCTCAGACCCCTCTGCTTGTTTCCTCTTGTTTTCCTATACTCATAACAGCAGAGCATCCAAGCCTCAGCCCTTGAATTTCTTCTATTCTCTACACTCATTTCCCTGTTGATTGCATCTAGTCTCATCACTTCATCGCGTGTCAGGTTCATAACTACACCACTTATCATGCTCAGGGTCAGGTTCCAGTCCATGCTGAGGTCCGAAGGGAGTGGGTGGATGAGCAGCAAGAACACTTGGGAGGGTATAGGCAGGTGAAAGATGATTTTATTCAGCAGCAGCTCTCATCAAGAACTTTCTCACACTGTCTGCCCTGTCTCAGCTGCTTAGCCCAGTGGCTCCCACACAGCTGTGCGGCCAGCGCTCCCCTGCCTCAGGGTCAGCAGCTTAACTCTTTCTCTCTCTGGGCACAAGCCGAGCCATGCTGTGCCCTGGCTTCCCGCTGTCTGTCTGCAAAATGGACAGCTTTGCTTCTCTTTCTCTAGGCGCCAGCATGCCTGTACAGTGTCAGCAGGGCAATTATACCTTTTACAGACAACAGTGGCTTAGAACCAAATGATGAACCTGCCCATGTTATGGCTACATGGCTGTGATAACAAGTGGGGTTACATGCCTGCGTTCTAAACTCACTGAGTCGCTCTGGATGTTTACCTCAGCCTATCCTTGACCAAAGCACAGCCATGTTCCTTACAATGCCATCTATAGGAGATGACGTTCATCAATCTGTCTCTCCAGCCCAGATCTCTCTCCTGAACTCAACCAATATATCAGCTGCTGACTTGACACCTCAATATAACCAATAAACATGTAAACTCGACATGTCCAAGACTGAACTCCTGATCACCTCCTTCAAACCTGTTCCAGCAGCTGTCTCCCTCATCTCTGTTTTGTTGTTGTTGTTGTTATTTATTTGAGACAGAGTCTCACTCTGTCACCCAGGCTGGAGTGCAATGGCATGGTCTCGGCTCACTACAACCCCTGCCTCCTTGGGTTCAAGTGATTCTCCTGCCTCAGCCTCCCCAGTAGCTGGGATTACAGGTGTGCACCACCACACTGGGCTAATTTTTGTATTTTTAATAGAGACAGAGTTTTGCCATGTTGGCCAGGCTGGTCTCAAACTCCTGACCTCATGTGATCCACCTGCCTTGGCTTCCCAAAGTGCTGAGATTACAGGCGTGAGCCACTGCGCCCAGCCCTTTGTTTTTTTGTTTGTTTGTTTGTTTGTTTTTTGTTTTGAGATGGAGTTTTGCTCTTGTCACCCAGGCTGGAGTGCAGTGGCACGATCTTGGCTCACTGCAACCTCTGCCTCTGGGGTTCAAGCGATTCTCCTGCTTCAGCTTCCCAAGTAGCTGGGATTACAAGCCTGTGCCACCACGCCTGGCAAATTTTTGTATTTTTAGTAGAGACAGGTTTCACCACGTTGGCCAGGCTGGTCTTGAACTCCTGACCTCAAGTGATCCACCTGCCTCAGCCTCCCAAAGCCCTGGGATTACAGGCATGAGCTACCGCGCCTGGCCCCTCATTTCTGTTAATGGCAACCCCATCCTTTTGTAGCAGGACAAGCCGCAGACAAAACCTCTCAGACACCGAGTTGTAGAAGGAAGGGCTTTATTCAGCTGGGAGCGTCGGCAAGCTACTGCCTTAAAATCCGAGCTCCCCGAATGCACAACTTCTGTCCCTTTTAAGGGCTCACATCACTAAAGATTTCACATGAAAGGGTAGTGACTGATTTGAGCAAGCAGGCGGTACGTGACAGGGGCTACATGCACCGGTGGTCAGAGAGAAACAGAACAGGGCAGGGAGTTTCACAATGTTCTTCTATACAATGTCTAGAATCTATGAATAACATCAGTTTCTAAGTTATGAGTTGATTTTTAACTACTGGGTTTAGGCCAGGCAGGCTCAGGCCTGGTTTCAGGCCTGGCACTGGGCTGCCTGTCTTTGGTTTTACTTCCTTGTTGTTTTTTCTTAAAACAGGTACTGAGTATAAAACAATATAAAACAATATGAGAGGGACTCTCTCTTCCCTCACTTTCAGCAGCACAAGCGCCAAATCTAGAAGTCATCTTTGTCTTATCTCTTTCACTCTCTCTCAAACCAACATTCAATCCATCAGCAGTGGATTTTCAGCTCTACTCTTCAGTTATACTTAGAATCCAGCCACTTCTTATCACCTCCACTGTTACCATCCTGGTCCAACTCACCATTATCTTTGGCATAGATTAAGCCTATCTGGTCCCCTGCTTTCATCCTGGTCACTCTTTCAATCTATCTGCAACACACAGCCAGAGCACTCTTTTAAAAACATGTCATGTTACCACTCTGCTCCAAACTCGCCATGGCTTTTTATTTCACAGAGTAAAAGCCAAAAACCTTACAATGGCCTTCAAGGTCTGATACAATCTGCCTTCTTCCCCCCACCCTGATTTCTTTGATCTGTCAGCTCCTACTACTTACCTTTTTCTCAGCTGGTTTCAACCATCTGGCCTCCTTACTGTTCCTTGAACACCCAGAGATATTCTCCCTTCAGGTCAGGTCTTTGCATTTGCTCAGACCTCTGCCTGGAATATGCTTTTCCCAAATATCTTGATATCTTGTTCCCTTTCTTCCTTCAAGTCTTTGCTCAGTGTTGTCTGCACAGTGAGGCCTTCCTTGACTACTCCATCTAAAATGTAGAAAAAAAGCACAAATTTTTGTCTACCACGTTCACTGCCGTATCTCAACACCTAAAATAATGCATGTTGCAGTGGATGCTATGGTGCTCCCATCCACATCCCCTTTCCAGCTGAGGCAGTTGTTCCCCCACTGCTGGGAGTGTTGGTGGTGATGACTCTCAGCTGAGTGCCTCTCCAGGCATTGCTCTCAGCTGAAGAGAGTTGCCTTAGCCACGTTTCTGCCCCTCTCCTAAGAGATAAAGTCTAGCCTGCAACAAATGACTTGCCCACAACTGGGGATATGAAGGCTCAGCCCCCTTGCTTCAACTTGGGATGACTCTAAAGGTTCATCCCCAGCTGCAGAGGTGCCAGTAGGGTCAGCTGAGGCCTTTATTGTAACTGTGCCACAGTTCAACTGATCCCTCTGCCCAAACCTACTTACTTAATTCTCCCACAGATATTGATGCAGAGGGCACTCCCTCAATGAACTTACTGCACATAAATCTTGATTTCAGTGTCTTTTCCCAGTATTCTGTTAGAAACTTGACCTAACACCATTTGTATCAGTAGCGGATAGAGGAATTAAACTCTAAAAAGACTTTTGGCACTGGATTACCAGGCAATGTGGACCTCATAACTGGCAGTAATGGAACATTAATATCCCTTGGCAAACTGTAATGGCACAATTGTTAAATTTTTGCCTGGTGTTGAATTGGGAGGGGATACTGTTGGAAGGGAATAAATTGGCAGGTGCATTATCTCAAGCTTTTGAGAGATTCAGGGGAATACTAATTATAAGGACAATGCCTCTTCCTGGGTGCTATTGATGAATTTGAGAAAGAAGATGAAAGACTGGACTGCCAATCAGCCATTGCAGGTGAAGTGAATAAAGTCAGAGGCCTCTTTGGCAGCATATAAAGAGGCTTTCATTTCCCACAGCCAAAGGGCAGTAAAAGCTGAGGATAAGGCTGAGGATTTAGGTGTGGTGGCTCACACCTATAATCCTAGCACTTTGGGAGGATTGCTTGAGCTCAGGAGTTCAAGACCAACCGGGGCAACATAGTGAGACCCTATAGCTACAAAAAATTAAAAAGTTAGCCAGGTGTGATGGCATGTGCTTGTAGTCCCAGCTACTCAGGAAGCTGAGGTGGGAGGATCACTTGAGCCCAGGAGTTCAAGGTTGCAGCAAGCTATGATCACGCCACTGCACTCCAACCTGGGTGACAGAGCAAGACCCTGTCTTGCCAAAAACAAAAAAAAATGCATCACAGAGAATGTTGAATTCTCAGTCCCAGCAAGCCAAGAGAAAGTGAGATCCTGAGACTGAAATGAAGTCTTTAATGGGCTAACATACTTGGAAACCTCGAAACCCAGATCCTCCTGAACCCTCCAGGCCTGCAGAAATGGTTTGGTCCTCTCTGTTGGAGACTAGAACTCAACTTGGCTTGAAGATGCTGCAGAGGCTTCTACCTTGTAAGGCAACACATGTTTTCCTTGGGACCTCCCTTTGTGCAACCAGATGAATATCTAGGGTCACCATCCCTTGTTCAGTTTCTGGACTCAGAACCCACTAAGTAAAAGATAAATCGGGTCCTCAGGAGGAAGGATCTTATAATACCATGGCAAGTGTATAGTAATGATTTCCCACAGAGATCTAGGGACATTTAGTCAAGGAACCATACACTGGAGACAGAGGAATATCCACACATTTTGAAGATTGTGGAATATAACATTCAAGATGACACTGGTATTCAAAGTGTAAACATGGACCCTCCATCAGAGTTAAAGACACATGAAGGCTAGAAATAAATAGAGTGAGTTCTGGCCCAGCTCTAACTCACAGTGAGCCCACTTGGTCCATGTCCTACCAAGTGGTCATTTCCTTGCTCTTTGAATGTATAATTGGAATGGACATACTTGGAAATTGATAGTACTCCCACAATAGGTTTTTTGTTGTTGTTTTGTTTTGTTTTTTTTGAGATGGAGTTTCACTCTTGTCGCCCAGGTTGGAGTGCAATGGCACGATATTGGCTCACTGCAACCTCCGCCTCCCAGGTTCAAGCAATTCTCCTGCCTCAGCCTCCCAAGTATCTGGGATTACAGGCATGCGCCACCATGGCCGGCTAATTTTTTTTGTATTTTTAGTAGAGATGGTGTTTCACCATGTTGGTCAGGCTGGTCTCGAACTCCTGACCTCAAGTGATCCACCTGCCTCGGCCTCCCAAAGTGCTGGGATTATAGGCATGAGCCACCATGCCTGGACACACATTAGTTTTTGATCTGAGGTAGGAATTATTGTAGTGGGAAATGCTAAGTTACTAAGTGAAAGTCTTTCTGCTTCCCCCCAAGTCAATGTAGTAAATAAAATGTCATGTGATGGGTAGGAATAACCCTGATTGGTGACACCCTTAGAAACCTAAAGGGTACAGGCCAGGCGCGGTGGCTCACACCTGTAATCCCAGCACTTTGGGAGGCCTAGGCAGGTGGATCACCTGAGGTCAGGAGTTCGAGACCAGCCGGGCCAAAATGATGAAACCCCGTCTCTACTAAAAATACAAAAATTAGCCAGGCATGGTGGTGGATGCCTGTAACCCCAGCTACTCAGGGGGCTGTGAGGCAGGAGAATCGCTTGAATCTGGGAGACAGAGGTTGCAGTGAGCCGAGATTGCACCACTGCACTGCACTCCAGCCTGGGCTACAGAACGAGACTCCATCTCAAAAAAAAGAAAAGAAAAGAAAAGAAACCTAAAGGGTACAGGGCCAGCAGTTCTCATAATATCCCTGTTGAATTTATTTCTCTGGCCCCTACAAAAACCAGTCTGAAGACTACCATGAATTCAACCAAGTTGTAGCTGTAATTGTAATTGCTGAGACAGAAGTAATATATTTGTTAGGGTAGATTAATGTCAGCTTACCCATCAGTCAGATTTTTTTTTAGGGATCCAGAGGTCTGGGGCATGATTTTCCATCCCCTGCAAATTAAAGGACAAAATATTGCACCTTGTACCTCCCACCACTAAGAAAGAAGCACAATGCCTGGTAGGCCTCTTTGGATGCTGAGGTAGCATATTTCATACTTAGGAATACTGCTGCAACCCATATACTGACTAACATGAAAGTCTGCTGACTTTGAGCAGATATTAGAGCAGGAAAGGACACTGCAGGTCCAGGCAGTGGGGCAAGTGGCCCCACAGCCACTTGGTTGATACTAAGCAGAAGACCTTCTGGTAAGAGGTATTGGTGACTCACAAAGATGTTTTGTGGCAAGCTCCAATAGGAGAATTACAATGCAAGTTCATCTGCAATGAAGTTTTACACAAAGTTCCTGGGAGGTGACCAAATGAGTAATAGAACTACTTGAAATAGCCCATTTCGAGTAGTTCTATTAGATCCTGAAAGTCATGAGTTTGAGCAGGCCCAGCAGCAATCTACAAGATGGAAGTGGTACATTGAGAATTGTGCACAAGTAGGGCCTAAGGGAACAAGCAGGTAGCCCAGACCCCCATATTATTCACTAATATTGCACCAGCACCTCTCCCTGAATTTATCCCTATGTTTGTCCAAGGAGTCTCTTATAGTCAGCTTAAAGAGAAAAAAAGAAAACCCTCAAGTTTGGTTTTGTCAATTCAGTAGGTAAGTGCAAGCAGGAATTGCAAAACTGCTGCTCTGCAGCACTTCTCAGGGTGGCCCTAAATGATAGCAGCAAGGGAAAATGGTCCCAGTGGGCAGTTTCAGGCAATGCATTTGATCATCTACTTTGTGTGGAAAGAGAAGTGGCCCAAGAGAAGAATACATACAAACTCATGAATGATGGTAAATGGCTTGGATGATTGGTCAGAGGCTTCTAAGGAAAACAACTGGAAAACCACCCAACCACTGGATGACTAGAATTGACATGTATTGTATATAAAATAGGGCAAGACCCAAACTAGCACCACTATCAGAGGGCTTAAAGTGTTTGTTTTACCTTCATGGGATCCTGCATAATATCTCATTAGACCAAGGTACCCACATTACATCAAAGGTGATTTGGCAGTGAGTGAATGCTATGGTTTGAATGTGTCCCCACAGAATTCATGCATTGGAAATGTAATCCCTAATGCAACAGTGTTGAGAGGTATGGACTTTAAGAGGTGATTAAGAGGTGAATGGATCAATGTCATTGTTGCAGAAATGGGTTACTTATCGCAAGAGTGGGCTTGTTACACAAGCAGCTCTCTCTCTCTCTTTCTCTCTCTCTCTTTCTCTTTCTCATGCTCACTTGTCCTTCTGCCATGTTATGACTCAGCAAGAAGGCCCTCTTCAAATGCTGGCACCATGCTCCTGGACTTCCCAGCCTCCGGAACTCTAAATAAAGTTTTCTTTATAAATTATCCAGTCTGCGGTATTCTGCCTTAGCAACATAAAACAGACTAAGACAGATACTAAGCATGGGTATCTAGTGGTATTATCACACTCTGTAACATCTAGAAGCTGCCAGCCTGATAGCATAATGGAATGACCTTTGAAGATACAATTGAGATACCAACTTGGAGATGATACCCTGCAAACATGGTGGGACAGGCAGCCTCTAAGATGAGACTCAATGATCCCTGACTCCTGTTATTCACATCTTTGTGTAATCTCTGCTCCTTGAGTGTGAGCTTATTGACTGACTTATAATAAACAGAATATGGTAGAAGTGATAGGCTGTCCCTTCTAACACTAAATTATAAGACTTGTTTTAGATGCTTTCTTTTTGACTGTCTTTTGGCTTGCTTGCTTGCTTGGAAGCCAGATGTCATAACGTGAGGCATCCCTGTGGAGAGACCCATGTGAAGGGGGGCTGAGGCCTACTAACAACCATGTGAGTGATCTTGGAAAATAATTTTCTCTCATTTGAGCCTTACAATGCGACTGCAGTCTTGGTCAAACAACCTGACAGCAAATTCATGAAAGGTCTTGAGCCACAGGGATCTAGTTAAGCTGCACCTGCATTCCTGACCCATAGGAACTGTGCAATAACAAATACTTGTTGGCCGGGTGCAGTGGCTCATGCCTATAATCCCAGCACTTTGGGAGGCTGAGGAGGGAGGATCACTTGAGGCCAAGAGTTGGAGACCAGACTGGGCAACATTGATATACCCTGTGTCTACAAACAAACACAGACACAAAAAAGAAAGAAATACGTGCTGTCTTAAGCTACTAAGTTTTGGGGTAATATGCTACACAGCAATAGATAATAATAGGTTGCCCTTCATGGAACTAAGTGTGGAAATAAGTGTCTCACCATCACTCCCAGTGACCCACTTGGGGGATTTGTGTTTCTCATCCTTGCCAACTCTGAGACCTGGATGTTTAGAGGTTCCCATTTGCAGGAGGGGAATACATCCACCAGAGACACAGGAAGAGACCCATTCACCTTTACACTATAGCTTCCACCTAGTCACTTTGAGCTTATCTTGTCAAGAGACCAGTAGTTAAGGAAAGAAGTTATACAGCAGGGGTACTTGACTCTAGTCTCAAGGAGGAGATAGGGCCAAGGAAGAACACATTTGGCTCCCAGGTTATTTGTGATGGATCTTTTAGTACATGCTTGTCCAGTTTTGACAGGAAATAAACAAATGTAGCTTCCAGTCATAGAAAGGCAAAGTGACCAAGGGCTTAGACCCTCTCAGATATTAGGGCCTGTGTAAGCCATCAAGGGCAGTAGAGGTGCTAGCTGAGGGTGAGGGAAATCTAGAATGGGTAGGAGAGGAGGACATCAGCTGTGGCTGAGACTAGCTGTAATGGCAGGGTGTATACTTAACCCACTAATCTTCTTCAGGTTTCCCAGGAAGAGACCAATCCTAATCTGGAGGAGCTATTTCCAGAGCTTATCACTGAGCAGTGAAAGGTGAACTATAGTGGAGGCTATGTGCACCACCTAGATCCTCTTCTGGACTCAGGGACTCATTTCCCCAGCTGCTGGGAGTGTTGGCTCAGGTTCTGAGCACAATCCTTTCTGGGAATTGCCCTCGGCGGAGAATGCCTCATCCAAGATCATGCATTCCCTTCCTACATCCCCATCCTTGGGCAATAACTGGACAATGTGAGGGTATAAAAGTCTGGTTCCCTGGCCGGGGGTGGTGGCTCACGCCTGTAATCCCAGCCCTTTGGGAGGCCGAGGTGGGCAGATCATGAGGTCAGGAGATCGAGACCATCCTGGCTAACACGGTGAAACCCCATCTCTACTAAAAATACAAAAATAAAACTAGTGAGGCATGGTAGCAGGTGCCTGTAGTCCCAGCTACTCGGGAGGCTGAGGCTGGAGAATGGTGTGAACCCGGGAGGCGGAGCTTGCAGGGAGCCGAGATCGCGCCACTGCACTCCAGCCTGGGCAACAGAGCAAGGCTCCATCTCAAAAAAAAAAAAAAAAAAAAAAAAAAAAAAAGTCTGGTTCCTTGGACTCAAGGCCAGATAATTTTAAAGGAGCATCTTATTTCCAGAACTTATCACAAGATTTACTGAGGCATTTTTTTGCATTAGCATCTCAGGTGAACGTCTCCCTCTGCCAATCCAATTTTATACTCCACTATGGTTTGATCTCAAGGGCAGGCCTAATAAACTTTCTGTGCACATCTCGTTTGCAGTGTATCCTGTAAGCCCTGACTGATATGGTTTGCCAGTGTCCCCACCCAAATCTCATCTTGAATTGTATCTCCCATAATTCCCACTTGTTGTGGGAGGGACCCGGTGGGAGATAATTGAATCATGGGGGCAGTTTCCCCCATACTGCTGTCGTGGTAGTGAATAAGTCTCACGAGATCTGACGATTTTATAAGGGGTTTCCCCTTTCACTTGGCTCTCATTTCTCTCTTGTCTGATGCCATGTAAGATGTGCCTTTTGCCTTCTGCCATGATTGTGAGGCTTCCCCGGCCACATGGAACTGCGAGTCCAATAAACCTCTTTGTCTTTATAAATTACCCAGTCTTGGGTATGTCTTTATTAGCAGCATGAGAATAGACTTGTGAACACAAACTGCACTGTTTTCTGTACACCCTAGCCAAAGATAAATATGGAATTGCTGAACAAACAAATAAATGATTACTATTTGGAGTTGAGGAATATCATGCTGCCTTAACCCATATGGACAGAAGGGCCTAAGAACTACCAGAGACCTACAGGTATTGGAATGGCAGGGAAAAATCCAGAGCTCACTTTGGGCACATGCCAACATCTTAGAATGAGAATAGAAATCATAGAATAAGAAAGGATGTCAATGGTCTTAAGCATCGTTTTTTTTAGAGAACCACATTTTAGAAGTTCAGTCTTCCATGGTACCTTAATACACAGATGAAAATGGAGAGAGGGCTTACATTTATTTACCAACTTGGGTTTTCTCATACCTTGAGACACCTCTGAGGAATCTAGGACCTTTCAGCATAATGTGAAGTGGGAGAGAGAAACAATGACCTAAATTTTGTATTTACAGAAGTTATTTCACTCTGGAAAAATCCAGCTTTCTGATAAGTATAGATGCTGGTTTAGACTTAGATGTGTATATTTAACAAGGCAATTAAGTAATCATCTTTTGTAACCTACTAACCTACCAAACAACAAGCATTGTATATTTCTAAAAAACCCTTTATTTCATTTAATCAAAACTCTGCAAGGAAGATAGAATCATCTCCATTTTAGAGGTGGAAAAACAGACATATGAAGGTTGGATGATTTTTGCTTGCTTTTTTTTTTTTTTTTTTTTTGAGACAGAGTCTCACTCTCTTGCCCAGGCTGGAGTGCAGTGGTGTGATCTCTGCTCAGTGCAACCTCTGCCTCCCAGGTTCAAGAAATTGTCCTGCCTCAGCCTCCCAAGTAGCTGGGATTACAGGCACCTGCCACCACACCCAGCTTATTTTTTTGTATTTTTAGTAGAGATGGGGTTTAACCCTCTTGGTCAGGCTGGTCTTAGACTCCAGACCTCGTGATCCACCCGCCTTCGCCTCCCAAAATGCTGAGATTACAGGCATGAGCTGTAGCAGGACAAGCCGCAGAGAAAACCTCTGAGACACCGAGTTGTAGAAGGAAGGGCTTTATTCAGCTGGGAGCATTGGCAAGCTACTGCCTTAAAATCTGAGCTCCTCGAGTGCACAATTTCTGTCCCTTTTAAGGGCTTACAACTCTGAAGATTTCACATGAAAGGGTCGTGATTGATTGAGCAATCTAGGGGATAAGTGACAGGGGTTTCGTGCACTGGTAGTCAGAATGAAACAGAACAGAGCAGGGAGTTCCACAATGTTCTTTTATACAATGCCTGAAATCTGTGGGTAACATCGGATTCTAAGTCAGGAGTTGATTTTTAACTACTGGGTTTAGGCCAGGCAGGCCCAGGCCTGGGGCCTGGTGCTGGGCTGCCTGTCTTTGGTTTTACTTCCTTGTTGTTTTTTCTTTTTTTCTTAAAACAGGTAGTGAGTATAAAACAATATGAGAAGGTCTCTGTCTTCCCTCATTTCCTCCTTTTGAGACTCTTACTTTTTATTAGTGGGAGTTCTCACTTTTATTTTTGCTACTTATGTCTTTTTGTGCAATAGTTTGATAGTGATTTATATAGTACACTTGTGCTGAAGCATTTTGGTGAACTAAGGTAGCGATGAAGCTTTTTTATCATTTAAAGAAGTACAGGTAGCCAACAAGGGAGCAGTAAGCAGGTTTCTATTACTATTATAACTCCTATTATAAGAGTTTTAAATCCTCTTAGTGCTGGGAAATACCTTTTAAACATGGCTTCAGGGTCGAATCCGTGCTACACTTTTACGGGCACATGTGTCAGTTTTGTCATATTTTTAACTATGTCTTTAACTACTTGCCTTTGATTATTTATGTTTAGACAACAATTAGTAAGGTTAAATTCAGCTGCTAGCAAGTAGTCAAGAGCTGGTCTATTTTGATAGATAGCATTTCTCATCAGAGTCTCTTGCCGGGCAAGAACAGTCAAGGCTTGACCGGTTTTATTAGTAATAATTTTTAAAACAGCTTGTAACCGTATGATTCGGTTGAGCATGTAGATGGGGGTTCGATATCCTTATGAGCCATCTTGTGCCTAAGTGGCAGGCTTATAGTATTGTATATATATATATTGTTTTTTTAAGGAGGTCATTCATCATCTTTTCAATTACCTATGGCTATGCTTCGTTTTCCGTGGGAAGCATAGACTGGGAAGCCTAGAAGTTCACCTGTTTTTATGGGCAGTAAGAAGAAAGATGGCTTAATGGTGCAATTACGCAGCTACCTGTCCACTGATCAGGCAGCTTAGCATAAGCTCTGTGTCTATATATCCAGTAGAACCTGGTGGAGGCCGTCCAGTCCTGGTGGGATTCTGGGTGGGCCTAAACAGTCTGCAACTTTGGAAATTTACTGAATGGATCTCTTTCTGTGTAACTGGAACTTTATCATGTAACTGTGTGTGTGTGTGTGTGTGGTACTATTAATATGGTTTTTGTCTTAGGCAACTAAGTCATCCTACAGAATGAGTGAATTCTTTCCTTTTTCTAGCTATGTAATATTGTCTAATAATTGAGACTTTTAGAACCTAGAAATGATCAGGGTGATTCTTTTGGGCCGGGAATTCATCAGGAACTGGGTCTGTAGGCACTAATTCTCGGGCTTCTTATGGCCATTGATCTCTTATTACAGTTTCTCTACAAACATAACATGAAGTGACATTTAGAGACTGGGCTACATGCTCAGCTAATTGCAAAAAAAAAAAAAAATTAGTTTTTCCTGGGATCTCAGGTACTGGCACATTTAGTTCATCACAGAAAGTCTGAAATACTGGTTCTGGAGAGCATCTTTGAACTTCCTTTTTTATTAGGATGTTTATGCTAGGATCTAGTCCTTTTACATCAATGCCTAATGATACGTATTTTTCTTTATTTCATTTTGGGTCTGAGGGGTTTGTGATTACTAATTCTAAAGAGTTGCAGCTTCCACTCGTGCAGGAGGGGCTGACTTTTCCTTTTCGGAGCTAAACAGGATCTTTTTTATCTTCTTTTTAAATAGCCTAAATGACACAAGACTAGTATTGACACATCTTACATAAATATGATTCTTGACAGATGTACTTATATTCTGCTGTGTAACTTTGTTTCTAATCTAGAGAACCGCATCCTATCCTATGCTGTTTATTATTAATAGTGGCGCAGGCGTCAAATTTTAAGGTTACATTTTTGGGGACCTTTCTTTCTTCTGTTCTAGCAATTACTTTACTTGTGTCACTTACAGAATGACCAGTTCTTAATCTTACTTCAAAGACTGTGATCATGGGAGGTTCAAAGGAGTCATAGCACACATCGGGCTGGTCACTTCTTGGATTATATACTTTGTACTGTGTGTCATTATACAAACAGGTTTCCTTTGGAGTTCCTAGGCATTTATAATAACTATAAAATAATAGGACTGTAGCAATCTTTTGTCTTACCTCAGTGACTTGATGTATATACTGGGAACAGCCCTCAGTCTGAGGAAGGTCAGTTGAAGTCCTTACTGTACAAGTCTAAATTTTAAGGAAAATGAGTCCTGTGATGAGTTTCCTCATGCTTCGGCCGTGCATGGACTAGTCAGCTTCCAGGTGTGACTGGAGCAGGGCTTGTCGCCTTCTTCAGAGTCACTTTGCAGGGGTTGGCGAAGCTGCTCCTATCCACGTACGGCTCCTAGTCTACTGATGTTTAAGGGTGGTCTCGGAGGTTGGGCCTACTAGAATAAACTAAGTAAGGGGTTACCTCTACTCAGTTTATGTTTAACTGGTCTCTCTGATACCAGGAATAAGATGGCGGGGTTAGGGTGTTGCAAACTTCAGTGGTTATACGGGGATTTTCACAGAGCAAGCTTTGGTATCTAGTTAGTCTAGCATTCATTAGCTAATGGTGTCCTTTGGTATTTATTAAAATCACCACAGCATGGGGGGACTTTATGTTTAGGTTTTGTCTAAGAGTTAGCTTATCTGCTTCTTGTGCTAACAGGGCTGTTGCTACCAGGGCCATTGGACATGGGGGCCAGCCTTTGGAAACCCTGTCTAGTTGTTTTGAGAGATAGGCCACTGGCTTTGGCCAGGGCCTTACAGTCTGGGTTAAAACTCCAACTGCCATTTTTTCTCTATTTGACACATAGAGTGTAAAGAGTTTTGTCAGGTCAGGTAGCCTCAGGGTGGGGGCCGACATGGGTTTTTTTTTTTTTTTTTAACTCATGAGAAGCTCATTGCTGTTGGTTGTAATAGATGTAGTTTATCTAATTTACATTTTTATTGACTGTCATCTACTAAAATATTGACTTAAATCCTGTAACTATTTGATTTCAAGCTTTAAATTGATCTGGTGTTTCTTGTGGGGCTCCAATTGCATCTAAATAGATGTGAGAGTTGAAAGACCTATAAGGGCTTCTCTCACTTTACGATGTCTTATTTTTTGTTTTTCCTCTGGTTGATGAAATGCCAGGGTGAAAGGGATAGCCAAATGGACTAAAGCACAAGTGCCACTCCAGTTATGCGGCAGAGTGCCCAGTAAAGGTCCCCCACAATACCACCACACATCTGCTTGGGGAGGAACAAGGGCTGACTGATTGAAAATTCTTAAGCTCACTGCATCCCTTCAGGTCTCTAAGGAATGCTAAGTCTCCTCCCTGCCATGAGAGACATGAAGTGAACTTAGTGTTGGGAGACGGAAGCTGGATGGCCTTTGGGGGCTGACCTGCAGGGACTTCGGGATATAGCAGAGAGAGCTTGTCATGACTTATCACTCTAGGCTGTAGAATCCTGGAAAAGAGCTACCATGCAGCCCACGCCTGGTGGACTGGAGGACCACCTTAGTGGAAGGGGGACAATCAGGGCCTCTGGCCTGCCATGTGGACAAGCATAACAATTGCTTTTGTATAACGTGCAGATGGAATATTTGATCCATTTCAACCAGGCATTTGCATCTTGGTATGCCGTCTTAATTGCCAACGTTTGTTTTAAGTCTTTAACTTCTATGATCCTCTAGTAAAATGAATGTTTCTTTTAGCATCTATTTTTTATTAGTTTTTAGACCAAAGAAAGTTAAACACTATTTTATATTTAATAATGCTTCTTGTATGATTTTTATACCAGGTAAGTTAAATTTTACTTTTATATTAGTGTGTTATTAATGTTAAACTTAATTTTAATAAAACCTTGTAGACATATTTATCTAATTTTTTATGTTTGACCATAAGGTAAGATTTTATAGACTCTTTTTAACTTTTTATAATTTTTGTTAAAGAGCAGGTTGATGCTTTAAGAAAAACCTGTTGCATTTTTACTTTAATGTCTAGTTCACAGAAAAATTGGATGATACCTTTTTAACTTTAGCTAATATGTTTACACACAGAATTTTCTTTACAATTAACATTTTAAAACTTGCTTAAACTTTTAAAACAATATTTTTTTAACCTTTTAATGTAGGTAAAAATCCACATTTGTATGCCCCTTTATAATCTTTTTACTAAAGGTATATTTTACTTTTCTTATACACTTTGCACATAAACTGTTTTTTTAAACAGTACTCAGGAGGCCTTATTACTTTTAAATTATACAACATTTTTTGCATAATTTTTTATAACATTTTTTCTTTCACAACTTTCGCAGACAATTTTTCAACATGTCTCAACTTTCTGACTTATTACAAACATTTTTTTCTTTAAACAAGCAGTTAATTTATTTCAGGACAAGAATTTACCATATAACACTCTTTACATAAATTCTGCCTCCCCCCTTTTTTTCTCTTTATTTTTTGAAGATAACTATTCCTTTTTTTTTTTTTTTTAAAGCAAACTTTCTTTATGTCTTTGGACTAGACTGTCTAAGGCTACAAGATTAGAAGTTACCATAATTACATGTTACACTGTTAACTTTTAGCAAACTTCACTTTGTTGAAAACCTTGTAAGTTTGGGATTTCCATTATCTTTTGCTATTAATAAGACCTTGTTTAGTCTAAATTAACTTAGAATTGGTATAGATGGTCTCTTTTTCTCTCTGCTGGTCTTTCCTTGCCTCTGCCAGCCGCTTATGCTGCTGTTCTCTTAGCTACTGTGGGGAGGAAGGGGGTCTAAAACCAGCTGTAACTGTCTATGTACGGAAATTGGTCTGGGTGCCTTGGCTTACAGGTTAACTTGTGTCGTACTTTTGAAACAAAGGACCTGTCTAGGCTTCCTTCTGATGGCCAACCCACCTCTAATGCTGGCCAGTCTATTTCACACAAAGTCCTAAGTTTTCCTGGAGTCATAGTGACTCCATAGTCTCCATAAAATCTTTTCTTGAAATTCTTTAACATAGTTCCCAGTGGGGTGGGCTTACTTTGCACCTGACCTATTTTTTTTTTTTTTGAGACAAAATACCACGCTCACACTACACACACTCACCACAAGACAAAGAACAGGTAAAGAGGGCACACACACTTTTACTGTTTATACCAAACCAAAATCACGAAATTCAAAATCCGTGTACCAAAAAATTCAAGCCAAGTCAAAACTAAAACCAAAGTGTCCAGCAATTCAAGTCAAGTCAAAACCAGAACAAAAGTGCCAATGCAGGCACACCCTGGGTGATCAGGCAACGCTTCCACTCAGATGGAGTGGGGCAAGTTCTAAAGACTAGTCTTACTAAATTTCAGATGTCTGGACTCCAAGTGCCAGTTCCTTCCTGGTGTTCAGCCACTGTGTTAATCCTCCGCGGGGGCCTGCTACGCACTGCTCTGGCGAGGCGTTCCACCGGGGCAATTCTCTACCTGGGATCGCTCTTCGGATGGCTTCACTCAGGCTGGCTGGAGTCCCCTGCAGGGATGCTCCACACGGCAGGCCTAAGCCGCCTAAGGGGCTGCCTCAGGTAGCCCCTTAACTACCCAGGTTTTGTCTGCCTCGTTTCCCGGTCAGGGAACCAAGAAATGTAGCATGACCAGCCGGAGACAAAACCTCTCAGACACCGAGTTGTAGAAGGAAGGGCTTTATTCAGCTGGGAGCATTGGCAAGCTACTGCCTTAAAATCCGAGCTCCCTGAGTGCACAATTTCTGTCCCTTTTAAGGGCTCACAACACTAAAGATTTCACATGAAAGGGTCGTGATTGATTGAGCAATCTAGGGGATACGTGACAGGGGTTTCATGCACTGGTAGTCAGAGAGAAACAGAACAGAGCAGGGAGTTCCACATGTTCTTTTATACAATGCCTGAAATCTATGGGTAACATTGGTTTCTAAGTCAGGAGTTGATTTTTAACTACTGGGTTTAGGCCAGGCAGGCCCAGGCCTGGTTTCAGGCCTGGTTTCCGGCCTGGCGCTGGGCTGCCTGTCTTTGGTTTTACTTCCTTGTTGTTTTTTCTTTTTTTCTTAAAACAGGTACTGAATATAAAACAATACGAGAAGGTCTCTCTCTTCCCTCAGAGCCACTGCACCCAACTGAGTGATTTTTCTTAGGTTACTCACCTAGCAAGGCATACCTTGAAGAAATTGTGGGTTTGGTTATAGACTACCACAGTAAAATAAGTCACGTGGACTTTTTGGGTGTCCAGTGCATATAAAAGTTATGTTTACATGGTTGCTATTAAGTGTTCAATAGCATTATGTCTAAAAAAAATGCATAGTTTTATTTAAAATACTTTATTGCTAAAAAAATGCTAATGATCATCTGAGGTTCTAGTGAGTCATATCTTTTTTTTTTTTCTGAGACGGAGTTTCGCTCTTGTTGCCCAGGCTGGAGTGAAATGGCGTGATCTCAGCTCACGGAAACCTCTGCCTCCTGGGTTCAAGCGATTCTCCTGCCTCAGCCTCCTGAGTAGCTGGGATTACAGGCATGCACCACCACGCCTGGCTAATTTTGTTATTTTTAGTAGAGACGGGGTTTCTCCAGGTTGGTCAGGCTGGTCTGGAACTCCGGACCTCAGGTGATCCGCCTGCCTCAGCCTCCCAAAGTGCTGGGATTACAGGCGTGAGCCACTGCGCCCAACCAAGTTATATCTTTTTGTTGGTGGAGAATCTTGCCTTGATGTTGGTGGCTGCTGCCTAATCAAGGTGGTGGTTGCTGAAGACCAGGGTGGCTGTGGCAATTTCTTCAAATAAGCCAATGAAGTTTGCCACATCAATTGACTCTTCCTTTCATGAATGAGTTATCTGTACCACGTGATGCTGTTTGATATCATTTTAGCCACAGTAGAACTTCTTCCAAAGTTGGAGTCAGTCGCCTCAAACCTTGTCACTGCTTTATTAACTGAGTTTGTGTAAAATTCTAAATTCTTGTCATTTCAACAACATACACAGCATCTTCACAAGGATAAGGTTCCATCACGAGAAACCACTTTCTTTGCTCATCCATAAGAAGCAACTCCTCATCTGTTCAAGTTTGATCATGAGATTGCAGCAATTCAGTCCCACCTTCAGGCTCCACTTCTAACTCTACCTCTCTTGCTATTTCCACCACATCTGCATTTACTTCCTCTATTGAAGTCTTGAATCCCCTAGGGCTCCATGAGGGTTGGAATAAAACTTCTTCCAAACTCCTATTTGTTGTCGATATTCTGACATCCTCCCATTAACCACAAATGTTATTAATGGCATCTAGAATGGTAAATCCTTTCATATGGCTTTCAATTTCTTTGCCCAGATTCATCAGAGGACTCACTATTTACGAAAGTTGTAGCTTTACAAAATGTATTAATATATATATATTCTTTTCTGAGACAGAGTCTCACTCTGTCACCCAGGCTGGAGTGCAGTGGCACAATCTCAGCTCACTGCAACCTCCACCTCCCAGGTTCAAGCAATTCTCCTTCCGCAGCCTCCTGAGTAGCTAGGATTACAAGCATGTGCCACCATGCCTGGATTTTTTTTTTTTTTTGTACTTTTAGAAGAGACGGGGTTTCACCATGTTGGCCAGGCTGGTCTCGAACTCCTGACCTCGTGATCTGCCCGCCTCGGCCTCCCAAAGTGCTGGGATTACAAGTGTGATCTACTGCGTCTGGCCTAATATTTCTTAAATAAGACTTGAAAGTCAAAATTACTCTTGGATCCATAGGTTGTAGAATGGATGTCATGTTAGCAGGCATGAAAACATCAATCTTCTTGTACATCTCCATCACAACTCTTGAGTGACTAGGTGCATTGTCAACGAGCTTATCATATTTTGAAAGCTTTAGGTTTTTTCCGTCCCTGAGCAATAGGTCTCAACAGTGGGTTTAAAATATTAGATGCGCTATGCTATAGAGATGTGCTGTCATCCATGCTTTGCTGTTCTATTTCTAGAGCACAGTCAGAGTAGATTTAGCTTAATTTTTAAGGGCCCTAGGATTTTCAAAATGGTAAATGAGTATTGGCTTCAGCTTAAAGTCACCAGCTGCATAAACCCCTCACAAGTCAGTCTTTTTTTAAGCTTTGAAGCCAGGCATTGACTTCTCTCTAGCCTATGAAAGGCCTAGATGGCATCTGCTTCCAATAGAAGGCTATTTTGTCTACCTTAAATACTTGCTATTTAGCACAGCCCCTTCATCAATTATCTCAGCTAGATCTTCCAGACAACTTGCTGCAGTTCCTACATCAACTCTTGCTGCTTCACCTTGCACTTTAATGTTATGGAGATGGCTGTTTTCCTTAAATCTCATGAACCAGCCTCTGCTAGCTTCAAACTTTTCTTCCACAGCTTCTTCACCTCTCTGACTTCATGGAATTGGAGTTACGGCTTTGCTCTGGATACGGTTTTGGCTTAAGAGAATGTTGGGCCTGTTTCAATCTTTTATCCAGACCACTAAAACTTTATATCAGCAATAGGGTTCTTTTGTTTTCTTATCATTGTGTAGTCACTGGAGTAGCACTTTTAATTTCCTTTGAGATTTATCTTTTGCATTCACAACTTGTCTAATGGGCCCAAGAAGCCTATCTTTCTGGCCCATCTCAGATTTTGCCATGCCTTCCTCATTAAGCTTAATCATTTTCAGCTTTTGATTTAAAATGAGATGTGCGACTCTTCCTTTTACTTGAACACTTAGAGGCCACTGTAGGGCTATTAATTGGCCTAATTTCAATATTGTGTCTCCGGGAATACAGAGGCCTAAGGAGACGGAGAGAGGGAACAGCCTGTTTGTGGAGCAATCAGAACACGTGCATTTATGTTCACCATCGTATGGGTGTGGTTCATGAGGCTCCAAAACAATTACACTAGTAACATTCAAGATCCCGGATCACCATAACATGATAATTTAAGCCTGAAATAATTTTAAGAGTTATCAAATGTGACACAGACAGGAAATGAGCACACACTGTTAGAAAAATAGCACTAATGAACTTGCTCAACATGGAGTTGCCACAAACCTTCGATATTTTGAAGAAAAAATCTTGCAATATCTGCAAAGTGCAGTAAAACAAGGTATGCCTGTAACTTCAAGTACAGTGCTTTCACAACAGTGCAGCTTAATAAAGAGCTTACACTTAAGAATTAGACTGTCTGGACCAAAAAACCCTGCCTCCTCTGCTTACTGTGTATCATTGGGCAGGTTACCACACCTCATTCTCTGCATGTGTAAATAATATTACCTACCTTATAAAGTTGGGGGGTGGAGGGGGCAAGTGGGTGATATTTATGTGTAATTTCCAGTTTTTCCCTGTAAGGTTCTAAGCTGGAGATACAATTCTGATAACTGAGTCATGTAACACGAAACTTTATAACACCCATTTATATTCCCAGGTTATAGAAAGCTAAGGCCCAATCAGTCTCCTCAATGGGTATCACGATCAGCTTCTGTGAAGAGTGGGGTTTTTACTCCAAGTACAACCTTCTTTGCAGCTTCTCATACTAGAGAGGGTGTCTCCTCCCCAGAACCAATAAACCTTATTCACATTGGTAATTAAAAAAAAAAAAAAAAGCCACTGAATCCTTTAGCCAAGCAAAATTTTAAAGTGGAATTGCTTCTGTTTAATAGTGTGTACTTCCAATCTGAAAACCACTGCCCTAAGTAAACCAGATTACCTCAGTTCCAGAGAACTGTCTGAAATTAACTATTTCGCCTCTTGACAAATCTAACCCTGGAGGGCCAGAATGCATCTCTGTCCCTCTACACCATCCTTGAACTTAAGACTTATTCACCTGGAACCACAGGCTCTGCTTATTGGAATTCTCTTCCTCTGTTCTCCACTGAACATTAGTGCCTTTTTCAGCTCAGATAAGGAAACTATTGCTTTTTTTGCTCATATACCAGGAAGACCCAAATTTACACTTAATTCTACTTATTAAATATTAGCTAGTATGTGAAGAAATGGTGAGAAGGCCAGATCAGGGCTGACTAAAAACCTCTGGAAGATTTTAATCATATTTAGAAGGTTATGCAGTACAGGCAAATAGATTAGGGGTGAAAGCTTAGACTGGAAAATGGGGTTTGAGGCATCCATGAAATAAGGGCTAGGTATCTATCAGTGATGAAAACCTGAAAGGCCTCAAAGCCACCACATGTATCTCCACCTACACCCCAGACTGTGTTAAGAAACTGTCCTCTATATTCCCAGCACCTGACACATACAGAGTTAATACTTGACTCCTTGCCTGATTACATCAGATTCACCTCTTGCTTAAACTCTCTACCTCAGGTAAGTTTTCCTTTTCCTGTAGCACATTATTCCTTTCTGTTGAGGGAAGTTTTTAAAAAAATCATTACATTACAGTATGAAGTAAATTTGTGGCTCTTAACCAAACTCTATTTAACCACTTCCAAGCTAATATAAGTTGACTGATGACTATTAGCTAGTAGGTGGTTGTCAATATTACTTGATTTCTACAATTTTTACTGTAAAAACTGTGGTCAAATTAGGAGTATGAAGAAAGCTGGAAAACTGAGGGAAGGTATCTGTGAAAGTTCAAGGGAATTCTCTATTCAGATTTCTTTAAGACAAAACTGAAAACTATATATGATGCGTATGTAATAGAATCTAGGCAGCAGACATCTCAAAGAAATGGTGTAGTCCTTCATTAAAAGATTGTATGGAAAATAAGCATACATCTAATACAAGCAATCAAAGTATCTAGACTTTGTGACTTTCCATTTTAACTGACCAACCACCAATCCTAGTTCTTCTACTTCTAAAGCACCTACAAAATAATTAGGTCTGTCAAACTATAATATAGTTTTATATTTATCCATAAGGTGGAAAAAGGTTGCAGGGGCATGTGAAGTCAGTACTGAAAATGGTAAGCATCTATGAAATATGCTGCAATGGCAACATGAAAAATCACTGGTTACTTGTTAGAAGACACTTAAATAGCTTCTGACTCATTCTGCCCTCTGTATCTTGCCTCTGGCCAAGAGTTTGTTGGAACTTTATAAACTATACCCTCCTCTCATTCCCCAACCCTCCTCCCCCAATCACTCTTCTATCATAAGCACTATTTGTTATTAACTAGGGGCAAGGACCTGGACTCCCCTTACCTTCTACCAGGGCAGCTCAAGGGACAATGTTCAGAAGCTTATGTGACCAAGTATCTACAGTCAACTATTAACTGCAAAACCTTTTGGGTTATTCTGTCACATGTCAGAGAAGCCATGGACAAAACTACATGGCCAACTGCAGAGACACTTATATACATTATCTTACTTTCATTCGATATGCTTTTGGTGCCATTTTTCCATTGTAGGTTCTAGCGAAGGACCCAAAGTATTAGTGGTATTTTAACAGTTAATACAACCAAATAGCACATGCCTGCTGGTTTGCAAGTGGGGGTAATGCAAGCTGTATAGCTGGTCACCCATTAGGTCTTAAAATTTAGGAGGATTAAACTTAAAAACTAGAATATGAAAAATACTGACAATGGCAGTGACTTAGTAAGGCAAGTATTTGATTCCCATTCTTATCCATCATACCTCTTCCCCCAATCCCCTGCAATAAACCACAGCTTTTTATTTAGAGCATATTTTGAGAAAAACCCTAGACTGAAAACTTGGATCAAGGCAGGGCCTATTAATACGTATCAGACCTGGTGCGGTGGCTCACGCCTGTAATCCCAGAACTTTGGGAGGCTGAGGCAGGTGGACTGCTTGAGCTCAGGAGTTCAAGACCAGCCTGGGCAACATGGAGAAACCCTGTCTCTACCCAACACAAAACCATCAAAACTTGATTATCTTGTGTTTAACAATCGCAGTATCCATGAGTTAAGAAGGCACATGCGTCATTAGTGACTAAATGACTAGTTTTCTCAAAGCTGGGTCTGGAAGCCGTATGTTCTGAACACGGGATTAAGTAATTACAATCCCTCAGTATTTCATTTCATAAATTGAGTAAATGATAGAATAAATGCCCTATAGCCTTTTAGGGCAGGTGATGTTCATGAACATGCTAACAAAGCTATGAAAAATACAAATGTAAATAATACTGAGATCTATTTTTGGTCCTTCAGCTTCTGACCAAAAGATGGTGAAACTCTTCTACATCTGGCACTGTGCATCAAGAGAATTTTACTCCTTGACATCTCCTGCTTCGGCCTCACAAGTAGCTGGGACTACAGGCATGCACCACCATGCACAGCTAATTTTCGTATTTTTAGTAGAGACAGGGCTTCACCATGTTGGCCAGGCTGGTCTCGAACTCCTGACCTCAGGTGATCCGTCCACCTCAGCCTCCCAAAGTGCTGGGATTATAGGCATGAGCCACCACGCCCAGCTGACAGATTTGTTTTCAATATGAGTTTGGCTACTTCAGAACAGGGGCCATGACTATCTGCCATGACAATAGTTACTTTAGTTGAATGATCTCCAGAGTTCTTCAAAGCGAGAAGTCAAGGCTTTGGATGATAATCCTTTTCTAGAGTATAATGTAATTTTTTTTTTTTTGAGACGGAGTTTCACTCTTTTGCCCAGGCTGGAGTGAAGTGGCTTGATCTTGGCTCATTGCAACCTCTGACTCCCGCCCTAGGTTCAAGCAATTCTCCTGCCTCAGCTTCCCAAGTAGCTGGGATTATAGGCACCTGCCACCAGGCCAGCTAATTTTTGTATTTTTAGTAGAGACAGGGTTTTGCCATGCTGGCCAGGCTGGTCTCAAACTCCTGACCTCAGGTGATCCACCTGCCTTGGCCTCCCAAAGTGTTAGGATTACAGGCATGAGCCATTGCTCCCGGCTGTATAATGTACTTTTTTTTTTGTATTTTTAGTAGAGATGGGGTTTCACCATGTTGCCCAGGCTGGTCTCGTACTCCTGAGCTCAGGCAATTCACCCGCCTCGGCCTCCCAAAGTGCTAGGATTACAGGCATGAGCCACTGCGACTGGCCAGTACTCTTGACCACTATTTTTAATACATGACAAACCCTCTTGCTTCAGATTTTAGGAAATGATTATAAGCTCCAAGAATCATTATTTAGAGAATACTTTATTAGTTTCTGTAATCAAACCCATGTAGATAAGACCTTACATATTTAATACAGTGCGTTACCCCTGTACAAATGGAAAAAAATTAAGTTTAACGTTTCTAGACCAATATGGCTGTTAATTTCTGTACAATGCCAACTCAACACAGTAAACTGGGATACTTTTTCCAAAGTTGACAGCACAGCTAAAGTTTCCAAAAATTCAAATTATATATATATATGTATATATATATATATATATTTATATAAAAAGACCAATAGCAGTATGTTATGCATCAATAGCAGCAACAGCTTTTCCAGGTTCTGCAGTCATCTGAATAAAATTATAGAGACATCCAGCACACTCCATTTAAAAAAAAGGGGGGAAAAAGGTAAAAAACAAAACCCCAGAAAATCGCAAAGTTCTGTTACTGTTGTGGTACCTGGCACCATTTTTTAAAATTAGCTTCTGAATCATCATCTGGAAAGAAAACATTCTAGAATAACATCATTAAAAACAGCTCTGATAAAGCACGGTCACTACTACGTATCATAAAGCAGGTACAAGATATTTTACATTCACAGAGGTATGATACAGTACTGTCCTATATCTATAATACTAGAGGATACAATTAAAAAGGCATTATTTGAGACTTGATTCTACTTTTCCAGCAGAGGGCCCAAAGGATGGCATGACACAGCTCTGTAAAGAAATGCACCTTCTTAGGATTTCCTTTAATTAGTGGCACAGTTCTAGGTACTCACTGTTCTTCATAAACACCAGCTAAAAACTGGTATAAAAAAAAAAAAAAGAAAAAAACCCCCAAATCATGGGATTCATACAAAGATGACTGAGTGGGGGCAAGGAAGACTCAACCTAACCAGCATTTTACCAAATCTGTCATGTTTGAATCATGAGAGCTCCATGGAAGAAAGGAGATGCTAAGTAGCGCTTCAAAGCTTCAGACCACAACCAAAACACAGCACCATTTCAAATAGAAGCAGTAGCCAAACACTGCTCACTTTGATATGGTTCAAGGATGCTGACATCAATATTTATCTGCTCATTCATCCAGGAAGAAGGGGACATCAGTTACTACTGTACTTTGATTGTGTTCAACTCAATCACCATGTTATAAAAATAGCAAGCTGCCATAATAAAAAATAAGGCTCCTCTATCCAGCACCAGTTATCTTCAGTTCTTCACCTCCAAGCCTACAAATGCCATAACCGTATCCGAAGAACATAAGGGAGCAAAAAAACCGCATCTGATGTAGTAGCTGGGACCATCACACTGTTCAGGCTGAGCTATTCCTCTGCTGTGTTATTTAGCTTATATTTTTGGTGTTTCATCTAATCATAAGGATTTTTAGGTCTAAATTATATGCACTCAAAAAAATGGGTGCATATATTTATATATAAATTCTGACTGAAGATGCATGGCCATCAACCAAGCACACGTTATATAGTAGGTACAAGCTTGCAAAGCCTCGTTTTCACTGGTACAGCAGCTGTGTGTCAGTGTAAATTGCTCCTATGTCCCTTGTACATCTCCAAGCTCTGAACAGGATAATGTCACAGGCCATTTTGCCCCTTTGGCTGCCAGCATTATCTGACTTAATTCTCCATGTTTTCCCGCCCCCCTCCCAATCCCCTGCAATAAACCATAGCCTTTAAGATTTTGTTTCTTCGGTTTTGATCGCCTGAGGTTTGATTGGTCCAGTTCTAACAGGTTTGGTGGCTATGGAGGGTGCAGGGGGTGGCTTTTCTTCTACTTTTTCCTGACAGACCCCAGGAGGGTCGGTCAGTGTTTCAGGAGGTTTACTTGAATCACTGTCCACTTTCTGGGCTTTGCCTCCTCCTATCTGTTTGCTCTGTTGCTGTTCAGAGAAGAACCGTTGCGTGGACTGAAGAACCTCTGCTCTCTGCTTTGCCTTAAAAAATGAGAAAGAACAACTGAAAATACTGCAGCATTACCAAAGCCTGTCAAATCACTCTTGGTTCAAATTCTTTTACCAATCACAAATCAGTTTTCCCCACACTGGTTTGGCCAAAGCCAAAAGTACCTCATTGATCTTTGAGCTTTTAATGAATAGATTTCTTCCTATTTTTGAAATATTTCATGTGATTTAAAAAAAAAAAAAAAAAAACCACAGGACCACCTCCCACCACCTTTTCAAGGTCTGCCCTCTCATATTAAATTTTATTTAGGGAACCTGCTTGCAAATCTAAAAACATACATGTAACACTTAAAACTTCTAGTTATCAATATGTGGTCTACAATAAAATGAAAAGGAAGCACTTATATTGTGGCATTACCAACACCTAGGACCAAATGTCTTGTGGCTGAGTCCTCTTCCCACAGCTCTCTTCTGCAGGGGAAGAGCATCAGAAATTAGTAACTACGACTTCACTTGATCACTAAGTTCTGATAGCTCCTACCACATTCTGAGCTGGTAAATAATTTCTTAGTTTTGACTATGTGCCCCCAAAAATATACTTACGTCAAATCTGTAAATTTTACCACTGTAACATTCACAATTAAAACTTAAGTTTCCATCCTTCTTGCATATTAAAAAAATGCTTTATGTTCTATAGGTAACCTGTACTATCCAAAGATCTGAAGCAATTTTCAAGAAGCTTGTACCCTCTCCCACCCCATTACTACTATTAAGCTCTAATGTTATTTCCAACATGGGAATATGCGAAAATCAAGAGCCAAGGAGCCAGGAGTAGAACTGGAATCCAAGGCCAAATAACTTCCTAAGATTTTTACTCACACTGGTATTTCTAATTATAACAAACAGATGGAAATCCTAGGCATACAGCCTTAATAAAAGTAGATAATTATTTAATAAAAGTTTTGCTGCTGGGTAGTCTTTAAATTTGATTACTCAGGATCAGAAACACTAGGGATGTCGACCCAAAAAGGAAACTTTAATCAATCAATCAAATTTTCTAATAGGATTATCATAAACATGTTTCTAATTCAGAGTAAAGCATTACTATGCACATTTCCCTGTTTGAAAGCAGTAAGCTTTTCTTTGTTCTAGTCTGATCTGATGACATATGTAGTGACAAAACAGGCAAAAATTACTAAGATCCCTGAAAGTCAAGCCTAAAGTAAATATAGAAATAAACGGATTCAACTGGCTGTACTGGCAGACATGTAAGGTTTATGCTACAAAACTGTCCCCACACAGACTCCTAAAGGCACTCTTTCTGCATTAGCAAACCTCATGTTTATCAGTGCCTTTCATCATGAAGGATCCCAAAGTGCTTTTCTGAGTTCTTTATCTATAACTGCACAATCCACTGTGGAATACAACCACCTCATGTGGTAGGCCAAAAAGGGTATGAAAACAGTTTGAGAAGAAAACTGTACTTTGATGACTCATAATGGAAAAAAGTACTAAGATAGTAACACATCTTACCCATTCCAGAGTTTTCATATAACCATGATTTACATTTTAAGCTGCTGGGAGGAGGAGAGTCAGGGGAAAGGGGGGAAGAAAATATATATTAAAAAAAAAAAGAAAAAAGAAAGAAAATGGGGAAGTCTATAATAATTCATATTACTTCTTTGCTATTCCAAAAAAAAAGTTTGCATCTAAACTCAGATCTCCCTCAAATATTTATTTGATAACAATTCATTTGGCCACAGTTTAAGACATTAATTCATTTCCTGACTACAGTTGCAAAAAAAAGAAAAAGAAAAAGAAACAAAAAGAAAAAAAAAGATGAAAGGAATGGGAATGGGGGAAAAAAAAGAAAAAAAAAGGGGGAATGAATAAAAGTAGTTAGCTTGGTTAAGTCTGCTAAGACAATGAATGCCTGGATATACAGTTATGGGTCCAGAGGCATTTTAAGACATGGTTCAGAGACAGATTCTTGATCTGTTGGCTGTTAACACTGTACTAACCTTCATGTCTTGTTCAGCCTTCAACGCAGCCTGGGCCTGATTACCTCTGACTCCAGATAGTGATCCACAAGGACCCCTGGCTACATGTGGCAAACGAGCATGGCTCATGAGGCCTGTGGTCAGCGGAGGAGGCATCTGACTGGCCAGTGCCATTGGTGGCCTCTGAACAGGCGCTGGGAAGGTGTTAGTATGTGGGGCTCTTACCAATGGAGGGACCAGGTTAGGCTGAGAGAGAATCTGAGTGAAAAAAACAAAACATACAACATTGAACTGTTAAAAAAAAAAAAAAAAAAAAGAACTGCCAACTAGACCAGGTTGGCTCATCCCAGAGTAAATCTGTGCCCATCCTACCAGTGAAAGGAAGTGTACAGATTGTGCCATTCCATTAACAAGGACAAGGAATAAACAGGCCATGCTTGGAGAGTTTAACAGAAAAATTAGGCAAAGCATGCTATGGCACTTCAGTTGGTCCTAGCATCTCAGTTGTAAATTCTGAAGGGGGGATAGAAAGACTTTTAATTAGGCTATCTTTTCAAAAGGTAGTTGCAGAAAAGGCACACACCTGTAACAAATGTAATCTGAAGATAAATAAAATCAATACTAATTCAACAAATGTGAATTTCTCAGGAACCAGTTCTAGTTTGTGAGAGTTCTTAGTCCTTTTATACGATCAGCAAGGGGAAGAGAAGCCAACATTTTTTACATATATTAAAACATCTTTTTGGAAATTTTATCTCAATTGCACATAAATATCTTAACAACAACAAAAAACAACTTTAAACCTAGAAAACTTCAAGCACTGGGACCCTTCGCTGAAAAGTCAACTCATTAAAAAAAGTTAAAAGGAAAAGGACTCATTATCAGAGCTGTGTGGGGAATCTTTTAACTATTTCTCTTGTCTGCTTTAGAACTAAACAATTACCATGTCTGGCTATAAATCGCAGACTATCTTTATAAAATAAATTTATTGTTAAATTCAGAAACAATTTTTAATTAAAAACTGTACTTCTTAACTGGTTAACATAAGGCAAGATGATAATTTATCAGATTAGCAACTATTTTTAAGTAAATAATACTCATTTCTTAATTATGTCTGCCCACCTGGGGTGCAAACTGTGTAGGAAATGGTTGTGTCATTCTCACAGTGGCAGGGGCTGACTGGAACTGCTTCTGGTAGACAATGCTGTTCATTTTGCTGGACTGGCTGTTCGGACTCGTAGAAGTAGCCCTTGGAAAGAAGCCATTACTAGTCAGTATAGTAATACCAAGTAAATAATGCTGTTAGATTTTTGCAAACACCGTTCTTGGTATTTTCATCATACTTGGCAGTTGGTAAAAATTTACTATGATGATTACCAAAACATTCTGGTAGAAGAGAGACATTGGAGGAGCAGAGGTAAGAAAGGATACCAGTTACCAGTTAGATTGGCTGGTTCGAGACCAGCTTGGACAATATTTTTTAAAAAATTAGCCAGGTGTGGTGGCATGTGTATGTAGTCCCAGCTACTCAGGAGGCTGAGGCAGGAGGATTGCTTGAGCCCAGGTGTTTGAGGTTGCAGTGAGCTATAATCATGGCACTGCACTCTAGTCTGGGTAACAGTGTGAGACTCTGTCTCAAAAAAAATAAAAGAAAAAAAGGTTTGCTCTGTAACAAAAGAATTTACTTAAAATATAGTACAATAAACACATTTTAAATAATTTAAAAGCTTAACATTTTAGACAAAACTATCAAAAAGAATGTCTTAATAATTCCTTTTCTGCTTGGAAAAGGGATTATGTCACACAGGACTGATAAGTATTTAACAAATAGTGACCAAATTGGAATTTCATAAGCAAATTTAAATGCCCATTTTACCGGAAGGGACTAGATGTTGGTGTGGTGCTTCTACCAGCGATTGGAGGTGTGCCTGGTTTTATATCAATGCCACTTCCAAAGGCTTTTAGTTCCATTTCAGACATCTGAGGAGAAGCATAAAATAAACTTAACATTTCTTTAATTCCATAAGCTAAGTGCTGTGTTTACATGTCCTATACGTGAAGACGTAATCTAGGAAAGGGCAAAGAACCTTAGTACAAAACTCCTATAGTTAGGCTTCAAGTATTATGAAATTACCAGACCAAACAGACTTATAATTAAATAAGCCCAAGAGACACTATAAATCCAATTCTTCCAATAAATTTGTGAATTCTTTGTTATTAGGTAAAAACTAGATGGGGCCAAACACATTAAAAGTAAATAGATAAAATGTAAATATACTGGGGTTTGAGATTTTTGCAGGGTGGTAAAAACTGACGCATTTTAGTTTTTTAGATAACACAGATGCATATATCTGAACACACTACCTTAAATTCTCAAATAACCTGTGCAAATGTCTCTTTACTTACTTTTCCTGTGGTTGCAATCATGCTATGCTGTGTTCCAGCAGGAATTAATCCTCTGAAAGGCTGGCTTACTTGTGCAGGACGACTCAGACTCTGAGCCTGTGCTTGGGGAGTGGTATGCTGTAATGGGGGCTGAAGAGTCTGAGGCAAAGCAATTAGAGGTTGCCCTGTAGATCCAAAATTAGGCAAGGAAAGCTGGGATGCTGGTAAAGGTACTGTAACCTAGAAAATAAGTAAAGAGAAACTGAAGCAATTTGTTTCTGTTTACTACAGACATATCCATACAACTATACACAACTCTTCAAATACTTTTGAGTAAGATTTAAAACAGAACACATCGGCCAGGTGCAGTGGCTCATGCCTGTAATCCCAGCACTTTGGAAGGCCAAGGCGGGCAGATCACGAGGTCAAGAGATCGAGACCATCCTGGCCAACATGGTGAAACCCTGTCTCTACTAAAAAAAAAAAAAAATACGAAAATTAGCTGTATGTGGTGGCATGTGTCTGTAGTCTCAGCTACTTGGGAGGCTGAGGCATGAGAATCACTTGGACCCAGGAGGGGGAGGTTGCAGTGAGCCGAGATCCTGCCACTGCACTCCAGCCTGGCGACAGAGCGAGACTCTGTCTCAAAATAAAATAAAATAAAATACATAGAACACATCCATCTACTAATATATTTCACATATTTCTTTTGCTTAGTGATGACAAGTTGAGTATCTCTAATCTGAAAATCAAAATCCAAAATGCTCCAAAACTTTCTGAGAGGCTGATATGACACCACAAGTAAAGAATTTGACACCAAGTCCAGGCACGGTGGCTCACGCCTATAATCCCAGCACTTTGGGAGGCCAAGGTAGGCAGATCACTTGAGGTCAGGGGTTTGAGACCAGCCTGGCCAACATGGGGAAACTCCGTCTCTACTAAAAAATAAATAAATAAATAAATAAATAAATAAAATAAAATAAAATACAAAAATTAGCCAGGCATGGTGGTGGGTGCCTGTAATCTCAGCTACTTGGGAGGCTGAGGCATGAGAATCACTTGAACCTGGGAGGTGGAGGTTGCAGTGAGCCAAGATCATGCCACTGTACTCCAGCCTGGGTGAGGGAGACTCTGTCTCAAAAAAAAAAAAAAAAAAAAAAAAAAAAAAAAAAAATCAACACCTGACCTCCTGCGACAGATCAGTCGAAGTGAGGTCAGAACTTCTGTTTCATGCACAAAGTTATTTAAAATGTTGCTTAAAATTACCTTCAGGTTATATGTATAAAGTATGTATGAAACAAAGGAATTTCATGTTTAGACAGGCTCCACGCCCCAAGACACCTCATTATGTATACGCAAACACACACACAAAAAAACCAATCTGAAATCCGAGACACTTCTGGTCCCAAGCATTTCGGTAAGAGACACTCAACCCTCAACCGTATCTCCATTCTTCTATTAAAGGTATAACATAGTTTAGTTAATGCTACTTGTAGCGAAGAGAATAGAAACTGAAAGAATTAGGACTATCTTTGAATTTATCCACAGGACATGTCAAATAATCACAAAGTAAATGAGGACACAATATAAGTAGTATTCACAAGTTTCCAAACAGATATTTTACATAATACTTTCAAGGCTGGTCAAAATGAGCTATGAGAAGAACAAGAATCTCTCAGTTTTCACATAAACACTATATTTAATCTGAATGTCAGTAAGATATTCATGAATTATCACTCCCTAAAATAGCAAACAACAACAGTTATAAGAAAATGACTAATGACTTGTTCCCCCACCAGCCCTCCACCACTTTTAAAGAATAAGCTAATGAAATTATTAGAGGAGATAGTTTTAAACGTACCATATACTTTTCACTGAAAATTATTATTGCATTCATACACTTAAGAAAGCGTTTGTCATTTATACTCGATCACAGTCTGCCACACTGTTGTATGTATGCTAACCTGCCAGATGGTCTTTGGGAGGCTTCTCCCTAGCACTAATGGGTAAACCACCTGTATCACACTTAATGTAACTATACTCTGGACAATGGTTTTCAAGGTTTTATATTCATTGAATCCTTTGTTAAAATAGAATAAATAATTACACGGAAACCTAAGTTGTTTCTTCCCCCTTAATTAAAAAAAAAACAAAAAACAAAAAGCAGCCAGGTGTGGTGGCTCAAGCCTGTAATCCCAACACTTTGGAAGGCCGAGGCAGGCAGATCGCTCGAAACCAGTAGTTCAAGATCAGCCTGGGGCAACATGGCAAAACCCTGTCTCTACAAAAAGTACGAAGAAAAATTAGCCAGGCATAATGGCGTGAGCCTGTAGTCCCAGCTACACAGGAGGCTGCGGTGCGAGGATCACTTGAGCCTGGGAGGTTGGGCTGCAATGAGCCATGATCACACCACTGCACTCTGGCCTAGGTGACAGAAAAAAACAAAACAAAACCCCCCAAACCAACAAAAAACCTGGAAGATATAAAAAAACAGGAATGACTGAAGTAGGGGGTGATGGTGGTGAGAAGAGGGGTGTCATGAGCCTGAAACCCCTTCTACGTGGACCCAATGGAATTCTTCAGGACATCTCAGTGAACAGTTTAAAAACCATCCTCCATCTTGCATCTTGGTTCAATTTAAATTCCCAAACAATAACAAAAGCAATAAAAATAATAATAAATAAAATTGAGGAAATTTACCATGCCATAGTTTACCTGCTGGAGAGCACTTGGTGACTGGGCAGTGTTATAAAAATTTGTCTGACCAGGCTGTTGTACTTGTCCAGAATAAAGATTTGAGGCCTGGGTAAGATTTGCTCTGGCCTAGAAAAAATTTTTTAAGAAAACATGAGTAAGACTGAAAAAAATTTCAAATTCAGAGGTGGAGATTATGACTTCAAAGCAATGTCTAGCAATTTTTAGTATTAGATAAATGAAAGGACTTTGTTTTTTTCATTGCATCTTCTAACATGTTTTCTTTTAAAAATGTTTCCTTAAAATGATCTGTGGCATAGGAATACAATGAGGGTGCATTGCTTTAGTCCCCTGACTTACCTGGAGAAGATGTGTGTCAATCAGCTGGGAACCTCCTAGTCCTGATGCCTGCCCCAGTTGATGTTCATACAATATAGGAATGGGCTGAGTATTTGATGTTTGCTGAAAGGCAAGACCGGATTGTGCCTTGGCAAGTTCTTGGTGTTGGACAGTTGGAAAGTTGTGAATAGCAGTACCAGAAAGGACCACAGATGGCTGGGATAAACTGCTTTGCATAAAAGCTGGCTGAGATCTACATAAGGATTAAAGAGAAAATATTGTTAGAAGTTAATTTCATCTGGAATCTGAAAATCTTAAGAATGCAAATCCCAAATGACCCAATACAGTCATGTGCTGCCTGACATTTTAGTCAACAACAGATCACATATATATTGATGGTCCCATAAGATCATATGGAAGCTGAAAAATTCCTATCACCTAGTGACATCATAGCTGTTCTAATATCATAGAACATATGACTCAAGTGTTTTTGCTGGTGCTAGTATTAAATATAAACAAACCTACTATACCGACAGTCATAACAGTTCAGAACATACAGTTACATACAGTACATAATATCTGATACTGATAAAAAGAATTATGTTACTAGTTTATGTATTTACTATACATTTTCTGGTTATTTTAGAGTGTACTCTTTTTACTTAAAACTTATAAAACAGCTTCAGGTAGATCCTTTAGCGGGTATTCCAGAAGAAGGCATTGTTATCATAGGACATGACAGCTCTGTATGTGTTACTGCCCCTGAAGACCTCCCAGTGGGACAGGATGTGGAGGTAGATGAAAGTATATTGATGATCCTAGCCCTGCGTAGGCCTAGCCTAATGTGTGTGTTTGCATCTTAGTTTTTAACAAAAAAGTTTAAAAAGTTAAAAAAAAATTAAAAAACAGAAAAACGTTACAAAAGAAAAGGCCAGACATGGTGTTCATGCTCATAATCCCAGCACTTTGGGAGGCTGAGGTGAAAGGGCTGCTTGAGGCCAGGAATTTGAGACCAGCCTGGGCAAGAGAACAAGACATCATCTCTACAAAAAAACAAAAAATTAGGTGGGCATGGTAGCAAGTGCCTGTAGTCCTAGCTACTTGGGAAGCTGAGGCTGGACAATGGCTTGAGCTCAGGAGTTCGAGGTAGTGAGCTGTATGTGCCACTGCACTCCAGCCTGGGTGACACAGACCTTGTCTCAAAAAACAAACAAAAAAACAAACAAAAAAAGAAATACTTCTGTGCAGATGTACAATGTGTTTGTGTTGTAAGCTAAATGTTATTATAAGAGTCAAAAAATTATAGTAAGTTGAGGTTAATTTATTACTGAAGAAAAATTTGTTTTTTTTTTTTTAACAAGTTTAGTGTACCCACAGTGTAGTATAGAGTCCACAGTAGTGTACAGTAATATCACTCGCCACTCACTCAATGACTCACCTACAGCAACTGCCAGTCCTGCAAGCTCCATTCATGGTAAGTGCTCTATACATGGTACGTACCATTTTTAATCTTGTATGCTATATTTTTATTGTACCTTTTCTGTTTAGATTGTTTAGATTTCTATGTTTAGACACAAATATTTACCACTGTGTTACAACTGCCTACAGTATTAAGTACAGTAAAATGCTGCACGGGTTTATAGCCTAATTAGACACAATAGGCTGTACTCTACAGCCTAGGTGTATAGCTGCAGGCTATGCCACCTAGGTTCCTGTAGGTACACTCTATGATGTTTGAAAAAGGATGCATACTTCAGAATGTCTCCCCATCACTGATACCTGGATGCACTCTAATTAGCTCAGAAATCAAGAAAAGAGGCAGAGAATACAGACTGTGTCTAAAGCAACTTGTTTCAAGATTTAAAGCCCTGTATACAAGGAAGCTTCACATGTAAAAGTTCTGTGAAAAGGCCTGTTCTCCCTAAGAAGTGGATTGCTCTTTCCTTTTGAACAGTGAGAATAATTCTCTTTTTGTGTTCACTACAAAGTTCAGAACAAAATCTCTTTTTCTCTTTGGCAACATTCTAATTCATAGCACCAATAGCCCCAACTTTTCTTATTTGTATTTCATTACTTCCCCACATATATTTTTAATATAAATGGCTTAGCCTCAAGATCTCCATGGAATAAAGCACAGTAGTAGCTCATGTCAGAGTTACCCATGAAGATTAAGCAAGCAAACAAACAAACAAACAAGAACATAAACCAAAACCAAACCAAGTCAAAACACACCCCCTCAAAACAAAACCACAATATGCCAGAATCTAACTCCAGACTTCCCTATCATCTCTGAGATGGATGCCTCCAGTCTACACTTTTAAGATGCAGAGATAAAGAATAAGCACCTAAATCAAAAGTAGTGGGTTAAAGAACATTATGCTTTGTTGCTTTGTTAAAACTGACCTATGTGGCAGGAACAAAAGTCACTAAGAAAGAATGCTAGTCTAGGATCATAGCAGTCTTTACAATACCTACTTATAATTTATGTTTCAAACACGAGGTAAGAAAACATGAATATACTGCTATAAACTATCCTGTCTTTGCAGAAACCAATTCAGAGATTCCCTAATAAACACTATGCTGATTAGGTTAAGGAACAAGCAAGGAATGTTTAGGGATAAAATAACTGCTTTCAAAATCTAAACCTGTACTTTCCAATGTGGTAGCCAAGTGCCACAATTATATATGTGTCTTACATTTTATTTCTATTGACCACGTCTGGTCTTAAAAAGTATATCTTCCAAGACAATTAGTGAAATGGGGATTACAAATATAGTACATTGCTACTCCACCTCCCACGGCCTGTGGAAAACATTACTAATTAATCACTGTACTCTTTTTCACAGTACTGAAAAGCGGTTGCAAACTTTTCAACAGTGTTTCAAGCAGCCAATACAATTTAAAAGGAGACTGGCTTGTGAGATTAAATCTAGCTGCTATTCCTGTGTCAGAAATTTTCAAGTTTTATTTTTAATATAAATTCCAAGATAATCCCAAATTCAATACAAGACTTCCTTTAGCTTCTAGTTGGGGCTTCTAACGGGAGAAAATAACGAAATTAAATGAGAGTAAGATGAGGAGGGAAGACCTACAACAGCTATATAAGTAATGATACAGGTGTCTTACATTTTACTAAAGCATCTTTAATCAAAAGGTAAAAATAAAAGCCACATTTATGAGGTTTACTAATGACTAGGCTCTCTGTTAAGAAAGTTTCATTAGCTGAACCTGGCTTCTCTAGGCGTATCATTATGGTAATATAAAACATACTGTATTAACTGATGACAGGTTTAATCTATAAAGTATAGAAATTCTATCTGAACCCACTTCTGAAAACAAATTCCTAAAAACAAATGCACAGCCTTCCTAAACTAAGTGTCCTGAATGTAACTTATTTTTCTTTATGATGATTTAAGGCCACCATCATGAGTATGGATGACAGCTATGCCATGATGCACTGCTCCTACTATCTGACTCTTACTCACTCTTCTTCCCTCATGAAACTGGAAACCAGAGACACTGAGGGTCTGCCACTTTATGTATAACCTCAGGTTAAAACAAAACAAAACAAAAAAAGCCTCACCCTCTTCAAGTCCTAACATCCACATGTTAAATGAGGGTGACTTATCTTAGGTGGTTGTGTGAAGACTAAATTTAGTTAATGTATGTGAAAGGCTGAATATCTATCATATATAAGGAAAGTTCAATAAAAATCAGTTTTCATTATTTCCCTAGTTGCAAAGGTAACTTACAGTGCATCTGAGTGAATTTTTGGAAAAAATGCTTTCTTCACTACACAGCATATTTATCACCATTACTTCCATGCTTTGATATTTACCCCTCTCTGTTCTGTTATATTCCACCCTGCCCTGCACCCCCTAACATGATGTAGTTAACTGCCATGCCTCAGCTCGTACATAGAGGAGATTCAGATTTATAGTTTTTGGTAGCCAGATGGCACACATACTTTTAGGTTCTTTAGCAGCTGCTTTCTATAATTTCTAACAGTTTTGGGGTTGCTGTTGTTCACTACTTCAAGAGGGTTTGAAACCTGACATTCTTTAATAAGATATGGTTGAAATTACCAGAGGCTGAGGTTCATGACATATAATCAACATGCTCAATTAGCCAATGTAGTTTATAGCAGAGTCATCCTAGGTTTTTTTGGGAAGGAACAGTATGGATTACGGCAAGGAGGATCAGCAGTTACAATGTTTTCAACATCATTACAAACATAACTTTTAAAGCATTTACCTATATGGTTGAAGTGAGGAGCTGAACAATTCCTGAGCCTGGGAAACAGCAGGGCCAGCCCCCAAACTCAGTTGGGCTTGATGCTGCCCTTGCAGTGGTGCATAAATAGGGATTGGAATCTGCTGAACTGAAGTTGGCTGCAATGCATTGAGAAGGTATGTAAACATATATATCAACATCATACAGATAAATCATTAACACTGGAATATAAAAATTTGAGACATGAAAAGAGTAAGATTAATACTATATATCAGCTCCATTTTAAAACAAATCTGAATGTAAACATCTAAATTTCCCTTTCAACCCACTACTTATTCTACATTATTACTATTAAGCTTTGGTAAATTTGGGAAAAATTTTAAATTTTGCTTATAGAATATCAAGCTAATCGTGGGTAGCTTGCAATTTCAGAGTCTATTATTTATGTTCCAAGATAACTATTATAACCACAGAAATGCAAAGGAACAAATACAGGATGGAAGAAGTCTTTGATATTACCTGAGAGAGACCTGGTTGGAAACCCTGTTGTTGAGCCAAGGATGGCGGAGCCAATCGTGCATGTTGGGTATTGAATAAATGACTTGTGTCCATATAGAAGGCTGGGATTTGAGCTGTAGACCATCAGGATAAACAAGCAGTAGTAAGTGTCCTAATTTCAGAATTTTCCAAACAGTAAATAAAAACCAAGTTTTGTAGCAGATTCCAAATTAAGTGCACCCTCTGAAAATACAGCCATGGAAAAACTAAAAACGTGACAAGATGCAAATGTGAAAAGATGGAAAACTTCTAGTAGACAGGTACACACAAACATAACTAGTACCTGTGAAGGCATGAAAAAAAAAATTTATATACCGCCAATGGGGTATAGATACGCAGATTTTGTCAGTGGTAAAATTTCACATAATCTACTAAAATTGAAAATGAATCTACCCATTGAACCAGCAATTCTACTCCAATTTTAAACCTACCTACTAGAATCTAGCAAAATATTTAGAGGATTGACATTTAATTTTAAAAGTTTGGTATAAATTTTAAACACATTTCTATGTATGATACATAATATTTGGTGACTTGCTGTTTTTTTTTGTTTTTGTTTTTTGTTTTGAAACAGTCTCGCTTTGTCACCCAGGCTGAAGTGCAGTGGCACGATTGATCCCAGCTCACTGCAACCTCCACCTCCCGGGTTCAAGTGATTCTTGTGCCTCAGCCACCTGAGCAGCTGAGTGTGCGCCACCACGCCCAACCAATTTTTGTATTTTTAGTAGAGACGTGGTTTCACCATGTTGGCCAGGTGGGTCTTGAACTGCTGGCCTCAACTGATCTGCCCGCCTCAGCCTCCCAAAGTGCTGGGATTACAGGCGTGAGCCACGGTGCCTAGCTGACTCGCTGTTTTTATATAGTAGTATGTTCTGCAGAACTCCACATATTATTACGACGAGACAGGGCCTCACTCCGCCAGGCTGGAGTGCAGTGGCATGATTATCACCTGGGTTCAAATGATTCTCTCACCTCAGCCTCCCAAGTAGCTGGAACTAGAGGCATGTGCCACCACATCCAGCTAATGTTTAAAATTTTTTGTAGAGATGGGTCTCACTATGTTGCTCAGGTTGGTCTTGAACTCCTAGGGTCAAGTAATCCTTCTGCCTTGGCCTCTCAAAGTGCTGGGATTATAGGTATGAGCCACCACACCCAGCCTATATATTGTTTTTAACTTGTCATTATTAGAAATAATACTGCAATGAATACCCTTACTTAATCTCTAATAGCTTAAATGTATCCATATGAGATTCCTAGTTATGAAACTGTTACTACAGTAAGTATGTACACTTATATTTTCCAAGACACTTTTAAAAAGAATTATGCCAATTTAGGCTGGGTGAGGTGGCTCATGCCTATAATTCCAGCACTTTGGGAGGCTGAGGCAGGAGGATCACTTGAGCTCAGGAGTTCGAGGCCAGCCTGGGCAACACGGTAAAACCTGTCTCTACCAAAAATGCAAAAAAAAAAAAAAAAGAAAAGAAAAATTAGCTGGGTGTGGTGGTGTGCTCCTGTGGCCCCAGCTACTTGGGAGGCTGAGGTGAGAGGATCACTTGAACCTGGGAGGTGGAGGTGGCAGTAAGCCAAGACCGCGTCACTGCAATCCAGCCTGGGCAACAGAGCCAGATACCATCTCAAAAAAAAAAAAAAAATTATGCGAATTTAAATATTTACAGCAATGTACTTTAAGAGCCTTATGCTTAGCTGAAAGGGTAAGAAGAGACAAAAATAAGCATTTTAGTAAGTCTTCATTTTCTAAATTCCTTATATTCAAGCCTAAAAACATTACCTGCTGCAGACTGAGACACATAAACTTGCGGACTCTGTTGCTGCTGGGCAATAAGGGAAGGCATACAGCTTAACTGTGAAAAATGACTTGCAGAAGGCAGGCTGCTTGTCTGTAACTGCTGAGGTTTCACTTTACAAATATTTGGAGGGTCCGATGTGGTTGTAGATTTTGTGCTCAAAGAAGAGGTAGTGTATGTACCAGCTCCTATATTTGGGGAAGCAAATAAAGCGGAAAATAGAACATATTTAAAAGTGTTGCTATTGTTCACAGTACCAACCAGAAACTGCAAAATTAATGTTTCTACCCATCACGTACTTATATACTGCTTCAGGCCAAAAGTAGATGAGGTAGCTTATAAAAAAGTAATTATCACCAAATGTAAATATGACTAGAAAATATGGAACAATAAACAACAGAAAATCAAAACAAGAAAGAAACAAAACACAAAATTAATAAAATGAGGCTGAGAGCCTATGTAACTGTTATAGTTTAGCCAGAAATGATTTGTTTTTTAATCATCACAAAGAATAGGATATATAATCAAGAGCTTCATTCACTTATGACCACAGATATAAGGACACAAAAGAGAAAAGTGCTATACCTTAGAAATAATTATGAATATACATGGGCCTTGAAAGATCTCAACTGGTCCTAAAATGTCACATAAACTTAAGGCTGGATTTCTCTCTCCTGCAAAAACTGGCACATGTTGAGGCCAGGAGTATAAGACCAGCCTGGGGAACATTGTAAGATCCTGTCTCTACACAAAATTAAAAAATTAGTTGGGCATGGTGGTGCCTGTAGTCGCAGCTACTTGGGAGGCTGAGATGGAAGGATTGCTTGAACCCAGGAGTTTGAGGCTGCAGTGAACAGTGATGACATCGCTGCACTCCAGCCTGAGCGACAGAGCAAGACATCAACTCTTAAAAAACAAAACAAAAAAACCCACACAACTCCAAAAACAACTAACCAAAAAACAAACAAAAACAAAACAAAACCACCTGGTATATAGTAATACCTTTAAAACAAATTAAATAAACTACTTAAGTAAATAGAATTATAAAACTTAGGTGTTAGGGTTAATTTGTTTTATTGATTAGTGAGCTATTATGACTTTATTACTAGCCCAAAATGTCAATACTGGTATTTGATTAAAAAGTAAGGTATAAGTTGTCGTTATCTTCAGATGATGTTCCACCTGAGAGTGGACCAAAATTCAAGTGCTTCTATCCTTCTAGTGAATCATCTACCAGTAGGATGACTAGGCAATAAGGGCCTTGTTAAAAAAATTATCCCAGTCAAGCATAGTGGAGGAAATCTAGACCTGGGGAAACGGGTTAGTTGGGTTCCAAAGAAAGAACTAGGAACCATTATTTCCAGATCTTCCTACCGTACTCTCCTGTTTCCTTTACACCACCTTCACTAACCCCCCATCCCAAAGTGGACTGGGGTTCAAGCTAGTCTAGTAAACATAAGTGAAGATGCCTTGGCAAATGAGTGGTGGAGGAATGCTAGGAAGGGTTTTAAAGTGAAAAGAAATATAGTTGGAACACAGTTTGATTTAAAATGTTAATGCAGCATAGAATCTCGGGAGTTTGTGTTAATATATACTTCTGATTACAGACAATATCAAAATAACTTGTATAAACCTAAGACCAGCTTTTTGGTACCTAAAAATAGCACAGTGGGCTGGAATACTAAAAAGCAATATTGAATGAGAACCAGTCAAACAAAATAATTTATATCACTGGAAAGGAGCTTCCTACTGCTTTGGAAGCAGATAATACTGAGAAAGCTTGAAATTAAATTTTATTTTTTCAACAGAAGAAACTTGGTTCTACATATGGTAAAAGGAAAAGGGTGTACTTTTCTAGAGTCAAGCATTTTGGAAACATCTGTGTTTCTTTAAGAACCGTAAGGTCTCCAAATAATGAGATAGTTCAATGAAAAGATTACACACCAGTAAAAATTTAAGAAAATCTAAGGAAAAAGAGCAAGAAAAGCACCTTCTAACTTTGGGCACCAAAAGACTCTCCTAAAAAACAAAATAAAACAAAATCCAAACCAAACTAAAGCCAAATCCAATGAATTACATCACTCAAATAGCAGAGGCTGAAAATTCTCCATCCCTAAGTCTTTACCAGAAAATACGTTATCCCAACAAGTTTAGGCCAATAGCACCTTCAAATTAGATACAGATTGTCAAACATTTAAAAGAGGTGTGATTCTCTGTTCTTTTTGAGCTGATCTAGTTAGTTGTACATACATAAAAAATGACAATCAAAAGGTGAACTTCCTAGAAAAATTTAGAGGAAAATGACATTTTAAAAAGCAATTACTGGCCACATGTGGTGGCTCATGCCTGTAATCCCAGCACTTTGGGAGGCTGAGGTGGGAAGATTGAATATTACTATTTTGGGAGGGCTAGAGATAGTAAACAAGAAGAGATCATAAAAAATTTTAAATAATGTAAGATATTTAAAGAAACAGAACGAAAAAGTTCTACCTGATAGTGATGCTGTAGGAGTGACTGAAGCAACAGGAATCTGGGGCATGGATGCACTTGAGAACGAATTGTAATTAGCAGTGCTTGGTCCACTGGCACTACTGCTGACTCCAGTTGCAATTGGAGGTGCTGTGGAAGTTACTGGAGACCCCTTTTCCCTTACATTTGGAGAATTCTCCCATGCTTTGCGTGCAGACTCCATCTGCAATAAAACGGACATTTTATAGTAAAAAAATGATGTTAATACAGAATATACATATGTATATACATGTATCAGTATTTAAGTGCCAAATATAATCTTTCAAAAACCACACACACACAAAGATATTTAAAGAAAATCTAAGACCCTAAGACCCTAGGGATTTCAGACTTTCCATTTGCCTCTTTATCTTTGCTCCATTACTCAAACTGGGACTGTGAGAGTGGGGCTTAATTATGTTTCTACAGAGAACTTGTTGATGGTTTTAGAACAAGTCAGCGTACTTTAAAGTCACAGCTCCTGTATCATTTAAACATGAGCCCTTATCCCTACCAGTGAATAAGGAAAGGCCTTCCCCAGTAAATATGCATTCTCTCCATTCTTTCTTTTTACTCCAATGCTTCTTAAATGGCAAATGGCAGGCATCTTTTGGTTGGCTGCTTCATGCTCACAGTGTTTTAAAAGGCAAGGTAACAAGATAGGTTTTAGGCTTGGGTGCAATAGAAATGCTTTTGTTTCACATCCAGATCTCAAGCATTTCATGTACCACCAGATGTAACCATTTGCATTTATGACCCCTGGTTTCAGCTGTATTTTCTTCTCCTAGTTTCTTAAATGGCAGAAAATGGCCTTATTTCAATCTAGAGCAGCACTATTCAGTAGTTTTCAACAGATACATATCTAAATGCAAATCAAATATGTAATTTTAAATTTTCTAGTAGCTACATTTTAAAAAGTAAATACAAATAGATTATATATTTATTTTGAAAACATTTAATTCAACCCAATATTTATAACTAAAACACTAATGAACATAAATTGATATTTTATAAGTTTTTTTAATATTAAAATTTCATATGCAGTATATATCCAACATAATCTATAAGATCCAGCTGCAATGACTTATGAGAGAGGAACTTTTTCAAGTAACATATTTAATATCACTGTTAGGAACTTTGTGGGTCCTTAAAGTATCAATTTCTAAAATTTTATTTTGGTTATAAGAATTTTGAGAAATAGAGGCCGGGTGCGGTGGCTCACGCCTGTAATCCCAGCACTTTGAGAGGCTGAGGCAGGCGGATCACGAGGTCAGAAGTTCGAGACCAGTCTGGCCAACATAGTGAAACCCTGTCTCTACTAAAAATACAAAAAAATTTAGCCGGGCATGGTGTGCGCCTGTAAATCCAGCTACTCGGGAGGCTGAGGCAGGAGAATTGCGTGAACCCGGGAGGCAGAGGTTGCAGTGAGCCGAGATCGCGCCACTGCACTCCAGCCTGGGCGACAGAACGAGGCTCCAACTCAAAAAAAAAAAAAAAAAAAAAAAAAGAATTTTGAGACATAGTACATATTTTACCCTGCCTTCCTTTAAAAACACACTATTCATAATTTAACCTTTTCTTAAGACTAATTGTTATCATTAGATATTTAAAATACAGAACACTTTTATATTTGAGAAAAATCTGAAATCTTTTCTTTTTCTCAAAATCACTTGGTTGATTTCAAATGTGTTTTATTTTAAAATAGAAGTCTTGGGGGAATTTAGGAAGTAAGCTAGAATATAATTTACCTGTACCATCTGAGATTTTGTGGTTTACAGCAAGTTGACAGAGTACAATGTCTTTCATGCCAATTTTGTTTTACTGGGAACATATAAATTAAGTTATAGCTAATCAAACTTACATAACATACAAGCCACATGTATGCATACAGGCCACAAGTTTGACTTGATTCCATTCCTTAAGCAGAAAGATAATTTGAAGTTTTTATTTTCGGAAATTCAGTGAAACTAAAAGTACAATTAGTTAATCATACTTTTTTTCATATTTTGTCAATGATGTCCATAAAAACTTAATGTCGTCAATAGGTTCTTGGAAACTGTGACTAAGCCCAACAATGTATAATCAATATTTTTTCTCATACACTTTAGAACAAGTGGCACTGAACCAAATGATGCTATTCTATGGATCCATCATACAGTTTTGCTTAGAGTTGCAGTTTCCATGAACCCACTGATAATAAGTAAGAATTTACTGTGTAATATAACTTTTCTATGCTTTATGTATTACTCCAACAAAAAGGAGATGGCAGAGGAAGTAAAAATAAAGAAATCAGAGGTTTTAAGCTAATGTAATTTGACTTAAATTTAATTCTCAATGTGTATATTTCTTCTTGGAATGTTAAAAACATGAGTGAAAGGCAAAGTTGAATAGGTATTCTAAAGAAATAAATACTGGCTTAAAAATAATTAAAGATGACATTATATTTGCTTATGTGAAATTAGATTATTACCTTGCTAGTATAATGATAAAAACCATAAAAGTAAGACTAAGTAAGGAACACAGATTAAGACAGTCATTCAAGCCGAAAGACAACAGAAAAGGCTGAACAGGAATTGGCAGTAAAGACTAGGCAAAGACAGGGATGGCACAAAGCAGAAGCTGTTGTCTTATAAAATTTTATGATCTCAAACTTATATTTGTTAAGCCTCTTACAAAGAAGTTGGGCAGACAGGGGAAAAGATAAGGGGACAAAAGTAATATGAGTCCAAAATGAATATTGGCCACATTGTAAAACAACAAAGTTCCTGTGACCCCAACTGAAGATCATCAAAGAGATTGTCAACCAGTGCAACATCAGGAAGCCCTACTATATTAGAGATTAAGAACTTCCCTGGATTATGAACAAAGAACATCAATGAGATAAATAGACTTAAAAAAAATCTTCCCTTGGCCAGGTGTGGTGGTTCCCACCTGTAATTCCAATACTTTGGGAGGCTGAGGCAGGTGGATTGCTGGAGCCCAGAGTTCAAGACCAACCTGGGCAACATGGCAAAACCCCATCTCTATTTAAAAAAAAAATTTTTTTTAATTAAAAAAAACCTCCTTTAATTCCATGTTTGCACTTTTTTAAACTACTGACTACTCCAAAGATGAACTGATTTAAAATACTCTCAAACAACACAACTGTAAAAAATCATTAACATAGCTCAAAATTATAATAGGAGATTTAAAAAAAAGGCCAAAACATTTTGACATCAAAAAGCGCTGAATCTCTTTTGCCCTCTTATTAAATAATTATCCAAAAAAAATCAACTGAAAATCTTCTGACGTCATCTATAAAGCATACTTGTCAATTATCTTCCCATAAAATAATCATACAGTGTTCATTCAATTCACACATAACTTACAGGGAAGACAAACAACATTCTTACTATTATCAGTACTTAATATTTTGGTAACAATCATAAAAACATGAAATAATTAAGATTTTATTTTTTGTATACAAACCCATATATCCAAAAATTATTAAGATCTCTGGGAGGAACTTAACACAAACATGGAAAAATACTCTCCTGTATTTTTAAGACAAAATTCACAAGCATAATAGGCCTCACTTTAAATATGAGGATATCACGTCACCACTTAGTGGTATCAGAAGCTAATAAAACTGTAAGGTATAATTTGACAGCACTCTATTTCCTCAGCTTAGTATTGTTGCTTACCACATAAATCTAGTAAAAATACCCCATGAATATTGTTAACTTATGTCCCCTTGCATGCAACAATTAAGGACTCTTAGAGATGGATGTTGTACATACCTTGAAGGTGAGGCTGAAAGTAGTGGGAGGAACTGAAGTTAGGCTGGAGCTCTGTTGTATAGTCTCCCTCTTAGGGAGGGGAAGGGTGTTGGGCAGGGGCACCTGAAAAGGTAGGCAACACATATCACAATCTAACTATGTGTCTACTACGAAAGCCCCATTAAAGACAATGCTAAGGTGTTCTAAGGGTAGTGTTTATTTTTCATCAGAGCTAACAGAAATATGTGATTACTTAAGAGTCACATTGTGTTTATAGTAGTTGGTAATTAAGGATACCTCAGATAAAACTTCTGAAGGGAAATTATTATCTGCCTTTTTATACGTTAAGTTGGCAGAAAGAGAGTCTGCACCAGATATAAGGTGTATACTCAGAAGGCAGTGCTTCTCATATTTTAATATGTACATAAATCACCTGAGGATGCTGATAAAAAGCAGATTTTGATTCAATTGGTCTATGTTAAGGCCTGAAATGCTGGGTTTCAAACAAGTTGCCAGGTGATGCTGATGGTGCTGGTCTACAGGCTGCATACTGTGTAGCAAAGCTCTAAGGAATAAAACCTTCACCATATATCTACAGGTTCCACCAGAAGTATTTAACATGACAGCAAAAATATAAAAAATTAATCTCTTTCCTGCAATATGGTTAACTTTTATAACAAGATTCAAGAACAAAAGTAATCTTGGGAAGAAAGTATGGACTGTTAGCACCATCTCATTACAATAAAACTGTTCTGCTATAGTAATAATTATGGCAAATATTGTTAGAAACTTTAAGATATTAGAAACTCACTGCCTTTATCTCTGGATCTTGGGACTTTATTATGTATTACGTTTTGGATGGTTCGTTCAGTTGTTCAGGAAAAATAACTGGGATGCTTGAGAGTTTTAAGATAATCACTTTGTGATACTATGGACTACCTAATGGAGATTCTTTCATACATGTTGAAAGCAGCTGTGCTATGATAATCCAAAAGGCCACCTGCATTTAATCTTCAAGACATTCAAGATACAAGATGATTGTACTACTGAGTAATACTAACCAACATGTATCAGTTAAGACCATAAAAAAAGTGTATTAAGCCCCAATAAGAGAAATAAGCCATTTTCAAGTATAATTAAGAAAGACAAAAGTTCTATGTGCAAAATGGAACCCCCAGACAGACAAGTGAAAGAAAAAAGGACATCTCAAGAGGTCCTAAATTTTTTCCCATGAAGGACATTTGTTTTTAACTCTACATTTGAGTTCAGAATCACCAACACACTTGGCACAAGTAAGCAACACCATGAAATCCTTTCAAACTGATGACCATTTATAATGCTCCCTAACCCAAACTGATCTTTCTGCTTTCAAACATACCCTGGCTACACTGCTAACAACTGCATGCAGACTATTCACCTATATATGAGGCTGGGTCTGTTGCCTCCAGTAGTTATCAGTATATAAGTCGCTCCATTAATTAGCCTTATAGATCACACAGAAACCATCAAAATGCTCATCTGGATATTTTCAATGAATTTTAAGGGTTCTGAGAATAATAATTTTTTCTTCCTTATTTTATATATTTTATAAATCATATTTTCAGAGGGTAGTTTCGCAAAAAGCATCATATACTTTAAAAACCACTATCGTAGAAATATTCTGTATTTTTTAAAAATGAGAAAAGACACAAAGTATAATTAAACTTTATTGAGATCTTACTGATTGAATATTTCATAATCTAGACAGTGATATCACAGCACTTAAACTGAAAGGAAGTCTTTTCCTCCTTCCCGTCTTCCATTATTTTTCACAGGAGGTATAAGGAGTTAAAAAAAGAAAAAAAAAAAAAAATATATATATATATATATTTAAACCACTTTCATAAAAGTGGGGGGTGGGTGGGAGGAAAGTTGAACAAATCACATTAATCAGCTCCTAGAGAGCTCTCAACACCAAGAAAAAATATGTGACTCACTCCTTTCTATTCCTTTTCTCAACTACATATTTAGTACAGTCCTTCAGCTGAACTACAAAAATTGGATTAAGTGACCCCTAATGCAGCTCACCTTTCTAAAATTCCATATACTTGATGCTAGAGGGAAGAATAGAAAGCATAGAAAAAAAGTAAGAAGATAATAAAGATTTTTATAAGTCAAAATGATAGTTAAAGCTCTTTGTGACAGACCTTTAAATATTTATCTGTAAAGGATTTTTTTAAAAAAAGGATGATCAACATTTTAGTCTGATAGCCTTTACTTATTACAGAAGGCTATATTTAAAACAGAGAGCACTAACCAAATTTCCATCATACCTCTCTCCAAAATAAGGACCGTGCAAGTAACTTTTAAAATGTTCTTCTAAATAAATGACACTGTATAACTATGGCAAGCTACCTAATGTTTCTGGGCTAACAATTTTTCATCTATCAGACAGTGAGCTAAGCAAAATGATGAACTGTACAGACTTTTAACACAACCTTGAATTATATTAGTAACATGGTTGCTCTGGAAAACTAGGTCCTAAGTTACAACATGACTTAACATCACCTTATATTAGAGCATATCAGAGTGTTTGGCGTACTTATGTATACAATACAATATAGCTCAATCTACACAACAAGAATGTTGTTAACACGCTGGTATTTTTTCTTTTTTAAAGACATACTTGATTCTTTGGGAATTCTATAGTTGTCTTTTAATTCTAATTTTAGTTATCTTAAATAAGTTGGGTTTCACTGAATTATAAAAAGGTTTTATGTAAGAACAAAATCACCAACCGTTCATGTTAAATTTGTAAATGTGAGAGCTAAAAAAACTTCTTACCAATACCAGGTTAATAAGATTAGTATTTACATGAAACCAAGCCTACGCACCACAAACCTTCATCTTAAATGGAAAGCAGATGGCTTTCAGAGGAAAAATAAAAAACTCAGCTTTGACTATTTTTGCTAATTATATTACAGTACTCCTAAACACAAATTTACTATCAACTCTTTCCCTGAGTTAAATATTGATCACTACAGTAAATAAAACATGAAATAATGTGCTTGATAATAATAGCCAGGTTCCAATCCAAACTTGCCACATCTCAAACTGATTACTTACATTATTAACCAAAGTATCCTCCATCTTTGTATTATTAGTAGCCACAGTGTTAGGCAGAGAAGAAGAGGGTGTAGTATAGTCTGTTACAGACTCCTGTGAAGTAGTAATAGAAAAAAAATACATTTTAAACTGAATTAATTGCTCACTTCTTCTTTTTTTTGAGTCTCGCTATCATGCAGGCTGGAGTGCAGTGGCATGATCTCAGCTCACTGCAACCTCTGCCTTCCAGGCTCAAGTGATTCTTGTGCCTGAGTCACTGCAGTAGCTGGGATTACAGGCGTGCGCCACCATGACATTAATTTTTGTATTTTTAGTAGAGATGGGGTTTCACCATGTTGGCCAGGCTGGTCTCGAACTCCTGGCCTTAAGTGATCTGCCTGCCTCAGCCCACCAAAGTGCTGAGATTACTGGCATGAGCCACCACGCCTGGCCAAATTGCTCACTTTCTAATGATAGCCTAATAGTTGTAAAGTTGTTCTGGAAGAAAGCAGGGGAAGAGAGCAGACTTTAAGACTCAACTCACTCAATCAACTAACAATGGAATAATACAACATGGACTCACGATCAAAATGATAGCATTTCAACTACTACTGCATTCTTGTACATTTAGTACTAGGAGACTGTCAACAGTACCAAATATTTATTTCTGTAGGTTATTAAAAGAACCTTTTATGTGTTTCCCACATTCATTCTTAGCTTACTATCAATTACCAAGATCTTAGTTGTTGCAATTACTCAGGTTTTAGGGTACACTCCTTGTTTCCTGTCACAAATCTCATTTTGAAATATGGCAGATTAGGACCACATAAGCTATTACTTATATGAATTCAGCTGTATGGCAATTAAAAAGAGACTAATATTCAGATAATATAAAAAATTGCATGTAACTTTTTTCTCAGAGTTTATGTCCCAGAGTCAATATAAAATCGCAGATATGTTTGCTATTCCCACGAGTGTCTGTTCCCATGGTCAATCAACATATCTTGTCTTAATGAGCATTTTTAGATACACGTTTCATTCAATGTGGCCCCTAAATGTGAGTCAACAGCCTCTAGTGTTCAACCAAAGAAACAGTAATCTGTTCCAACTATGGAAAAAAACTGGCTATACTGGAGTTACTAAAAGTCTGCCTTATTTCCTGACTTTAGAATGTCACCAGTGGGCAAGATAAAGCTCTACTGTAATTCTATTTATATTAAAAGTGATATAGAGCCATCTTTCAAAGTATTCAGATTTTGTATAGATGTTTTTCACTTTAAGCTACTCAAATAGTCCAGAATTCAGAGTAAATTTCCTCAAAAAGAAATATAATTTGCTATAAAGAACTTCTTTAGATTACATATGCAAATCATGAAACAAAATCTTCTTTGTGGAAATAATCTATAGTTATATGCCTCTGCAGGAAAAAAAAAAGCAGACTGTTGCTGTTCTTCTCGTTCATTTTAGACATGGCTTGCATCTGTTGAACTGGTAATCCCTACATGTGGCTTACCTTTGCATTAGTACCATATTCTGCAGATGATACCGAGATCATTGTTCCTATTTCAGTAGACATTTCTGAGACTGCTTTAGTCTCCTTTGTCGTGACAGGATCTGTGCTTCTGACTGTAGCTGGGCTTGGTTTCTCTTGTCCTTCTGGCTCCACCTGTTGGGCATCTTTTACTTTTCTATTTTTTAATGAACGTTCCTTTCCAATGGGACCAGGTTTGTGTTCTTTGTTTTCTACTGGACTCAAATCTGGAAGCTAAAGTCAAATGTTTATGATAAAACTATGTTTATGATAGATGAGTATCTTTCATCATTGCACCATGATCAAAGATATTCATTAAAATTAAGTTCACTTTTAAAAGTATTATTTGCTCTTCATGTCAGTGGCCTTCATAAAATTTTATCTGGATTATAAAGTATATTTACCTTCTGGGCTTTGATAGGTCCTGCTCGTGGCTGCTTCTGCCGCTGTTCTTTAGGTTCAGGTATTTTGTCAGCAGATTTTTCCGAAAGCACAGGAACAACTTCATTTTCATTTCCATTTGAGGCTGGAGCACCAAACTGAATTGTGTCAGTTCCAATTTCGAGTCCACTTTCTTGACCATTCTTCGCTCCCTAGTAAAAGAATATTTTAAAACTTGCTTGCAAAGTATAGTTCAGATGTGACTGATTTATGAAGCACTATACAGTTTAAGTACAATAGAAGGTTTAAGACAATCTACATATTAACTGAGACCGACATTAATTATATTTTAGGATAATTTTCTCTTAACTGTTGTTTGTCTGTACTAGAAAACAACTGATAAAATGAAACTAGCACAAGACTTAAGTTTTTAAAGTCCTGGCTCTCATGAGTGTGATCATGGGCAAAGCACAGCTTCAAGTTGTTTCCTCATTTAAAACAAACATAAAAGCAACACACAAAGACACCACTACCAACAAACAGATGAATACACTGGAAATAAAAGACAGTAATAAGTGTCACCTGCTTCTCAGAAGTCTGCTTTGAAAATGAAATTTAAGAAATATAATAAAAACTTTGTGATTGGTAACACAGAGCAAACATCTAAGCAATCAATCCACCAATTAAACAGTTAATTTGGGCCGGGTATGGTGGCTCATGCCTGTAATCCCAGCACTCTGGGAGGCCTAGGTGGGCGGATCATGAGGTCAGGAGTTTGAGACCAGCCTGACCAACATGGTGAAACTCTGTCTCTACTAAAAATACAAAAACTAGCAGGGCTTGGTGGCATGTGCCTGTAATCACAGCTACTCAGGAGGCTGATGCAGGAGAATCGCTTGAACCTGGGAGGTGGACGTTGCAGTGAGCCTAGGTTGCGCCACTGCACTCCAGCCTGGGTGACAAAGCGAGACCTGTCTCAAAAACAAACAAACCAACCCAGCTAATTTGTTGAGCATCTTCTTTGTGCTAATCAGATGTGCTAATCAGTCTAATTGCACAATTTGCATTCTAGCAGGTGAAGCAAATAAAGAACTGAAAAGTCAGATAAGGAATCTGCAAAGGCAAAATAGGGTTAAGAGACCAGCTACTAGACTGGTAGACAGAGAAAGCCCCTGAGGAGGACACACTGACATTGAATCTAGAAGACAAGATCAGTGGAAAGAGTTTAGGGAGACCACATACCTAGGGTAAAGGTCAAGAACCAAAAAAGGTCAGTGAGGCTGAAGCATAGCAGGTATGGGGAACAGTTGTAGAAACAGACAAGCAGATTAGGTGACCTAGGGCTTTGTTACAACAACTAATCTTTTCATGAAAAGACAAACATAAAAAGCAAAACTAGGGTCAAAATTCAACTAAAGCTTGTTTTAATAATTGAATCACTACTCCATGTCATTTTTGGCATTCCTAAACCTAGCATGGTCAATTACTACATAAGGTTAATGTTATATCTACCCGGATATAATGTCAAGAGTATGAACAATGCATGCAATTCAGATTTACTTTTAATATCTAAATAGTCACCTTCAAATACAGTCATGTGCCATATAATGGTGATGTTTAGCCAATGATGGACCACATATACAAGGGTGGTTCCATAAAATTATAATATCGTATTTTTACTGTACCTTTTCTATGCTTAGAAACACAAATACTTATCATTGTGTTACAACTGCCTATGGTATTCAGTGTAGTAATAAGCTGTATAGGTTTGTAGCCTAGAAGCCATAGGCTATACCATCTAGGTTTGTGTAAGTAGACTCTATGATGTTCACACAATGACCCATTTCTCAGGACGTATCTCTGTTGTTAAGCAAAGCATGAATGTATTGGAAAATACTGATGTACATTAGAATAAAAATTTCTTTGCTTTAGTCAATGTTGAAATTCTACAGTCAGTTAAATGTAAGTGTACAGTAGTATTAGAAAAGAAAATAATGCAGTAAGTAGACTGTGAAGGCTATTAACTGTATATACAAAAATGTTAAGAACTTGTACATATTTAAATGAGTAGAAAAATAACTGTCAAGTTAATGACTGTTAGAGAATGTTATATCCTTTGAAATGAAAGTGTTTATGAAATATACATAACACAAAGAATGATAAAAGCTTAGACAATATTATAATATCAAGTCTTTGTAAGGCTAGTTGGTGTAACTAACGTTGATAACTTTAAGTAAAATAATCATTAAGAGTTCTATTTCACTAGAATAATCTAAGAAAAAGTCCATTAGGGAATTCTTTCCATCCTATGAAATGTCAACTTTGCTAATACAAAATTTCTTCATGAGGAAAAACTCCAAAATAATGTATGATATTCACAAAAAATCATCTTCCATCCAGAAAACATAAAGAACACAAAGACAATGAAGAAAAAGGTATGAGAGAAAAATGAGACACCAATAAAATATCTTGCTCCACCACTGACTGAAGGTAAGCGTAAACACCCATTTATCACTGTAAATTTGTAGAATGCCTGCAAGAAAAATCTTGCGGTTGGGAAACAAACTTCCACTCTTTCCTTCATACCAGCATGAAAAATCCTGAAATGCTCTCTATGACTAATCATGATGCTAATACCAACAGGCAAAGGAAAAATTATTAAACTGAGACTCTTAAATATTGAATGCAGTGACTCTTGAGTTTTAGAGTTCTCTGAAGAATCTGTAACATCAAAACAGATGGTGAAGCCTACTCTAGACCTACTAAGTCAGAAAACTGGAGTGGAGATAGAAGTAGCAGGAAGACTTCTTTAAAGAAAAAAAAATCTTTTAGCACCTATAGGCTATACAAAAATTAAAATAAAAAATTAAAATCTCAACTATATCTTCTTTACTGCCCCATTTTTTTCTGTACTCCTTTATAGCAAAATGACGTTCAAGTTCTTTATACAGTTGGCTCTCCTTATTTGCAGGTTCCACATCTGTAGATTCAACCCAGTATGGATGGAAAATATTCAGAAAAAAATTATAAATGGTTGTCAGTGCTATACAAGAACAGACTGTTCTTTCTTGTCATTATTCCCTAAATAATATGGTATAACAACAATTTACATAGCATTTACATTGTATTAGGTATATAATTAATCTAGAGATGATTTAAAGTACACAGGGAGGTTATGCATAGGTTACATGCAAATACTGCTTCATTTTATATGAGACTTGAGCATCCCTGGGTTTTGGTTTCTATGGTGTTGAGAACCAATCTCTACAGATATGGAGAGAAAATGGTACTCATCTTTCCTTTCATTTTCTCTTAAACTCACTCTTTCATCCAGGCTTTCATCCCTACTACTCCACCAATAATGTTCTTATCAAAGTCATCAGTGACCATCATGTAACTCTATCAATTGAACACCTATATTACTTGACCTACCAGCAGCCATCTGACACACTTAATCTATCCCTTCTTTGAACTTATCTTTCACTTGACTTTTAGGATACTTCTCTAATCACTTAGCTTCTCTAATTCCTACATTTCCTGGAGTCAGAAAGCCCCAAGACTTAATTTTTGATTCTCTTTCCTAACTACTCTCATTCTCCCTTGGTAACCTTATACCATTCCATCACTTTAAACATCATCTATATGCTAATGACTTCAAATTCATTATCTTCAAACTAGATGAACTCTTCTGAACTACAGACTCATATCCAACTACATTTCCACTCAGAGGCATAATAAGCATCTTAAATCTAACATGTCAAAAACTGTCCAATCTCAGTTACTGAAAATTCTAGTATTTCCTACTGTTCAACCCAAAAACTTTGGAGCTAACTTTGACTCCTCTGTCCCTTCTCATACTCCATTTAACACTTTAGTAAATCTTGTCAGCTCAATCTTCAAAATACTCAGAAACCAACTATTTCTCATGACCTTTCATGCCACTTCCCAGGTTTTAAGCTATCATGCAATTATTGTAATATCGTAACTTCTACTCTTGCCACCTATGAATTTATTTTTCACAGACAACCCAGAATAATTTGAAAAGTCAGATCCTGTTGCTCCTTGCTCAAAACCCTTCAGTGTCTTCCCACCTCTTCCATAGGCCCTACAGGATCCACCTGCTACTCAGGTGTGACTTCCAACTTCATCTATTCTCTTTCCATCTCTTACTTCATTCCAGCCACATGGACTTCCCTGAACTTCCTCAAACAAACCAAGTGTGCTCCTGTCTCATGGCATTCATATTTGCTATTATCTGAACCTGGAATCTCTTTTCCTCAGACATTTGAATAGCATACTCTCTTATATCCTTCAAGTCTTTAACTCAAGCATTATCTAAGTAGGCTTTCGTGGTCACCCTATATTAAACTGTCTTCGTGAACCTTGGAAAATTCCTTATGTACCTTTCCTGCTTCGTTTTTCTCCACAGTGCTGATCACGATGTTTTTTTATTAGTGGTTTCTCCTCACAGGACAATGGAAGTCCCATGACAGTAGGGCTTTTTGACTGTTTTTAGTCCCAGTTTTGTAAGCCCGCAGGTTAGAACACTACGTAGAATACTGTGAGTGCTTAGTAAATGTTCATTCAATGAATGAATGAAGAATCACTGACCCCCAACAGTCATTTACCAATATCACATTTGAGAAATTATGTTAGAATAACAATCTGCTATAAACAGTTTCTAAATACTTATACTACTTAAGTCCTCAAGATAGAAACATGGGAGAAACGTCCAGAAAACAATAATTGCACTTTTATTTTCTGTTTTGTTAAGATCTTTCTTGAGACTAAATTGAAAATAAGTGTTTAATGTCTAAAAGTGAGACACACCTTATAAATGTAAAGATGTAGCAGCAAGAGTATCACTTGGGAAATTGTTAGCATTTATTCAAACCTCAACCCAGACCTAATAAGTCATGAACTATGGACATGGGGCTCAGCAATCTGTTTTAATTGCCCTCCAAGTTAATTCTGAGGCATGCTATAAGCATTGTTTTGCTTTCCAGGTGGGGTCTTGCTCTATCACCTAGGCTGGAGTACAGTGGCACAGTTATGACTTTACTGTAGCCTTGACCTCCCAGGCTCAAGTGACAGTCCAACCTCAGCTCCAGAGTAGCTGAGACTACAAGCACATGCCACCACAACTGGCTATTTTTTATTCTGTATGTAGAGACAGGGTCTTCCTACATCGCCCAGGCGGGTCTCACTATGTTGCCCAGGCTGGTCTCAAACTCCCGGACTCAAGCAACCCTCCCACCACGCTAGGATTACAGGTGTAAGCCACCACACCCGGCCACACTGAAATATTAGGGAAAATCCAGCACACCTATGCTGTTAAAAGCCTATTCTTACCTCTGATGAAGTAGCTGATCCAAACGATGTTAAGGGCTTATTCCATGCACTGACTGAAGGTGGCTGTGGTGGACTAATGGGACCTACTGGAAAGAAGAAGCCATAAAAAACATGATTAAGATTTAGAGTCTAATAATCTCTAACCCATTTAACCCTTTCCTTAATCTCCTACTGTGTAGCTATTACTAGCCAGGAAATAAAACAATCACTTTTCAAATCAGACTTACAAAGATTATTATGTATCAACATACAGGCATACCCCAGAAACATTGTGGGTTCAGTTCCAGACCACTGCAATAAAGCAAGTATTGCAATAAAGCAAATCACACTAATTTTCTGGTTTCCAAGTGCATATCAAAAGTTATGTTTACATTATACTACAGTCTAATAGGTAATAGCATCATGTCTTAAAAAAGATGCATACTTTTTAATTTAAAAAAAACTACTGCTAAAAAGGAAGCTAATCATCATCTTAGCCTTTGAATCGTACTTTTTTTGCTGGTGGAATCTTGCCAGTGGAGATGTTGATGGCTGCTAACTGACTAGGATGGTGTTTGCTGAAAGCTAGCATGGCTGTGGCAGTTACTTAAAATAAGACAACAATGAAGTTTGTAACATCAACTGACTATTCCTTTCATGAATTCTCTGTAGCATGTGATACTGTTTACCCATATGGTAGAACTTCTTTCAAAACTGGAGTCAATAGTCTCAAATCCCATTGTTTAATCAACTAAGTTTATGTAATATTCTAGATCCTTTGCTGTCATTTCAACAATGTCCACATCATCTTCACCAGGAGATTCCATCACAAAAAACAACTTTCTTTGCGTCAGAGTTATTTCCTCCACTGATGTCTTGAATTCCTCCAAGTCATCCATGAGGGTTACAATCAACTTCTTCCAAACCCCTGTTAATGTTGATATTCTGACATCCTCCCATGAATCACTAATGTTCTTAAAGGAGTCTAGAATGGTAAATCCTTTCCACATGGTTTTCAAATTTCTTTGCCCAGATCCATCAGAAGAATCACTGTGTATGGAGGCTGCAGCCTTAGAAAATGTATTTCTTAAATAACAAGTCTTGAAAGTCAAAATACTCCTTGATCCATGGGCTGCAGAATGGATGCCATGTTGGAAGGCATGAAAACAACATAAATCTTCCTGTATATCTTCATCACAACTCTAGGGTGACTAGGTGCCCTGTCAACAAGCTTATATTTTGAAGGAAAGCTTTTGAGCATTTTTCCCCCTGAGCAGTAGGTCTCAACAGTGGGCTTAAAAATAATAGGTATGGGCCGGGCATGGTGGCTCACACCTGTAATCCCAGCACTTTGGGAGGCCGAGGTGGGTGGATCACCTGAAGTCAGGGGTTCGAGACCAGCCTGGCCAACATGGCAAAACCCCGTCTCTATGAAAAAATACAAAATTAGCCAGGCATGGTGACGTGTGCCTGTAGTCCCAGATACTCAGGAGGCTGAGGCAGGGGAATTGCTTGAATCCGGGAGGCGGAGGTTGCAGTGAGCTGAGATTGAGCCACTGCACTCCAGCCTAGGTGACAAGAGTGAAACTCTGTCTCAAAAAAAAAAAAAAAAAAAAAAAAACTTGGTATGCCATTTTGTAAACAGATGTGATGTCATCTAGGCTTTGTTGTTCCATTTCTAGAGTACAGGCAGAATAGATTTAGCATAATTTTTAAGGGCTCTAGGATTTCAAACATGGTAAATGAGCAGGGGCTTCAGCTTCAAGTCATCAGATACATTAGCCCCTAACAAGAGAGTTAGCCTGTCCTTTTAAGTCAGGCATTGACTTCTCTCTAGCCATGAAAGGCCTAGATGGCATCTCCTTCCAATAGAAGGCTGCTTCATCTACGTTAAAAATTTATTATTTAATGTAGCCACCTTCATCCATTATCTCAGTTTTGGATCTTCTGGATAACTTGCTGCTTTGCCTTGCACTTTAATGTGATAGAGGTGGCTGCTTTCCTTAAACTTCCTGAACCAACCTCTGCTAGGTTCAAACTTTTCTTTGGCAGCTGCCTCACCTCTCTCAGGCATCACAGAATTGAATAGAGATAGAACACTTGCTTTGGATTAGGCTTTGGGTTAAGGGAATGTTGTGTCTGGATTGACCTGCTATCCAGACCACTATAACTTTGTATCAGCAATAAGACTGTTTTACTTTCTTATCATTAGTGTTGATTACTGAAGTAGCACTTAACTTTTTACCTATCTTGGCTTTTACCATGCCTTCTTCAATAAGCTTAGTCGTTCCCAGCTTTTGATTTAAAGTGAGACGTACGTGACTCTTCCATCCACTTGAACACTTAGAAGCCACCAGAGAGTTATTAATCGGCCTAATTTCAACATTGTTGTGTTCTTAAAGAATAGGGAGGTCCAGGAGAGGTAGAGATCAGGGAACAGCTGGTCAATGGAGTGGTCAGAACATACAAAACATTTATCAATTAAGTTCACTATCTTATTTGGGTGTTCATGGTACCCTGAAACAATTACAATATCAAAGATAACTGACCACCATAACAGATAAATGATGAAAAATTTGACATATTGCAAGAATGACCAAAATGTGACACAGAACATGAAATGACCACATGCTGTTGGAAAAATGACACCAGAAGACTTGCTTGACACAGTTACCATGAACTTTTAATTTTTAAAAATGCAGTGTCCACAAACTGTAATCAAATGAGATATGCATGTACAAGTCCCCCCCCAAACATTGCCTATTATTTTCTCATCAACACAAAATTATTTCCATAAAATATAATATGCTTGTTAAACATGCTTAAAACAAAAATTTTAAGAAAGTTGAGAGGATTACTATTACTTTTTCCTGCAATAAAAAATGAGATGGCTAGAAAACACTTAAAGAGTATATAAATAAAATTGAAAAGAAACCTCAGTATTCCCATGCCATTCCCCACCCCTCACTTCTCTTTTGCAACTTACATTTCTTAGAGATATCATTCAGCACAGCTGGTGGGGCCACCTTGTTATCCCATAATTCAGCTGTCAGAGTGCCATGTGACTGTGGGGTCTGGATGGATTTTCCTGAGGCTACATAATCTGTGCCATTAGGTGTTTGAGCTGAAGGCAGCCTAATTGATGGTGGTGGTTGTTTTGAAGACTGAGATGTAGTCTGTAGTGGATTCTGGACTGGTTTGTGGGTCTGTGCCTGAGTCTGGGCTGGGGCAGGCAGGGCAGGATTTGGGGCTGAGACTGGGGTAGGGGCTGGGGCTGGGGCTGAAGCTGAGGCAGGGGCAAGTGGGACTGAGGCAGTTGGGGCTGAGGCTGGGATAGCTGGTGCTGTGATGACTGGGGCAGCTGGGGAAGAGGCTGCTGGAGCTGGCGTTGGAGCTGAAGTTGATGCTAGGGCTGAAGCAAGAATTGGAATTGAGGCTGAGGCAAGAATGGGGACAGAAGCTGGGGTTGAAACTGAGGCAAGGATGGGGGTTGGAGCTGGGGCTGAGGGTGGAGCTGAAGAAGAGGTTATAGCTGCAGCTGAAGTAGAGGCTGGAACTGAAGCTGAGACTGAGGCTGAGGCTGAAACTGGAGCTAAGGGTGAAGCTGGAACTGGAGCTGAGGTTGAGGCCAGAACTGGAGCTAAAGTTGAGGCTGGAACCGGAGCTGAGGTTGAGGCTGGAACTGGAGTTAAGGTTGCTGGAAGTGGAGCTGAGGTTGAGGCTGGAACTGAAGCTGAGGTTGAAGGTGGAAGTGGAGCCGAAGCTAGAGGTGGAACTGAGGCTGAAGACTGTGCTTGCTGGATCCCTGTAGCCTGTTTTTTGGCAAATCTTGGAGGAAGCTTAGAAGTCTGGCTTCTTCCTTTTTCATTTGCATTCTTTTTGTTCCAGACCTTAAAAAATTAACGGGGACCATTTTTGTCAATAATGCAGCTGAATGCAACAGTTCATAAATGCAACTTTTAACAACTCCCACTAACTTGGCTCCTTTACTTTTCAAAATAGGTACTCAAACCACAAAATGTCAGGGTTGCTAATAAGATTTTGAATGATGAGAAGCCAAAATGATATTGAGACAAAAGACAAATAGGTATTGTACATTCTTGACATACAGGTACACAATTCTGAAATTCAAGAACTAAGAAATTTTGCAGTAAATTCACTGGCAGCAAAACTTACCTGAGCTAACAAAATGCTACTCACAGTCTTAACTCATATATTTGCCACAGGCATTAATTTGGGCAGTGTGGCTGGTACGTTATGATATAGGGTAGATGCACAACTATTTTACCTTTCTAAATAAATGACCTCTGAAAATTTGGTTCCAAAGGTTATAGGCAATTAAATGAATAATTTACCTTGATTCATTCTGTGTATTTAAATGAACTAATATAAATTACAATAGATACTTCTGTAGGCCAGGAATCCAAAATCTACTGGTTCGTGATATTTGTGTTCATTAGCTTTCCAAGATAATTTAAAATCAACTCAACTTTGCCTTGGGGCAAATAAGGTGTCCCTAGCATACAATATGTTGTTAAAGTAAAGATGGTCTTGAGGAAGTAGTGGTTGCCATTCCAAGACAGCTGAATAGGAACAGCTCCAGTCTGCAGCTCCCAGTGTGACTGACGCAGAAGACGGGTGATTTCTGCATTTCCAAATGAGATACCTGGTTCATCTCACTGGGACTGGTTGGACAGTGGGTGCAGCCCACGGAGGGTGAGCCAAAGCAGGGCAGGGCATTGCCTCACCCAGGAAGCACAAGGGGTGGGGGGATTTCTCTTTCCTAGCCAAGGGAAGACATGACAGACTGTACCTGGAAAATCGGGACTCCCGCCCTAATACTGCACTTTTCCAACGGTCTTAGCAAACGGCACACCAGGAGATTATATCCCGCACCTGGCTTGGCGGGTCCCACGCCCATAGAGCCTTGCTCACTGCTAGCGCAGCAGTCCGAGACCAAACTGCAAGGTGGCAGCCTGGCTGGGGGAGTGGCGTCCACCATTGTTGAGGCTTGAGTAGGTAAACAAAGCAACCGGGAAGCTTGAACTGCGGGGAGCCCACCGCAGTTCAATGAGGCCTGCCTGTCTCTGTAGACTCTGTATGCTCTGGGGGCAGGGCATAGCTGAACAAAAGGCAGCAGAAACTTCTGCAAACTTAAAAGTCCCTGTCTGACTGCTCTGAATAGGGCAGTGGTTCTCCCAGCACAGTGTTTGAGCTCTGAGAACAGACAGACTGCCTCCTCAAGTTGGTCCCTGGCCCTGTGTAGCCTAACTGGGAGACATCTCCCAGTAGGCGCCGACTGACACCTCATACAAACAGATGCCCCTGAGATGAAGCTTCCAGAGGAAGGATCAGGCAGCAATATTTGCTGTTCTGCAGCCTCTGCTGGTGATACCCAGGCAGTGGACCTCCAGCAAATTCCAACAGACCTGCAGCTGAGGGACCTGGCTGTTAGAAGGAAAACTAACAAACAGAAAGGAATAGCATCAACATCAACAAAAAGGACATCCACACCAAAACCCCATCTGTAGGTCACCATCATCAAAGACCAAAGGTAAATAAAACCACAAAGCTGGGGAGAAACCAGAGCAGAAAAGCTGAAAATTCTAAAAACCAGAGCAACTCTTCTCCTCCAAATGACCGCAGCTCCTCGCCAGCAACGGAACAAAGCTAGACAGAGAATGACTTTGACAAGTTGATAGAAGTAGGCTTCAGAAGGTTGGTAATAACAAACTTCTCTGAGCTAAAGGAGGACGTTCGAACCCATCACAAGGAAACTAAAAACCTTGAAAAAAGATTAGACGAATGGCTAACTAGAATAAACAGTGTAAAAAAGACCTTAAATGACCTGATGGAGCTGAAAACCATGTCACGAGAGCTACGTGACACATGCTCAAGCTTCAGTAGCCGATTCAATCAAGTGGAAGAAAGTGTATCAGTGACTGAAGATCAAATAAATGAAATGAAGCGAGAAGAGAAGTTTAGAGAAAAAAGAGTAAAAAGAAACGAACAAAGCCTCCAAGAAATATGGGACTATGTGAAAAGACCAAATCTACATCTGATTGGTGTACCTGAAAGTGACGGGGAGAATGGAACCAAGTTGGAAAACATTCTTCCGGATACTATCCAGGAGAACTTCCCCAACCTAGCAAGGCAGGCTAACATTCAAATTCAGGAAACACGGAGACCACCACAAAGATACTCCTCGAGAAGAGTAACCCCAAGACACATAATTGTCAGATTCACCAAAGTTGAAATGAAGGAAAAAATATTAAGCTCAGCCAGAGAGAAAGGTCGGGTTACCCTCAAAGGGAAGCCCATCAGACTAACAGCTGATCTCTCGGCAGAAACTCTATAAGCCAGAAGAGAGTGGGGGCCAATATTCAACATTCTTAAAGAAAAGAATTTTCAACCCAGAATTTCATATGCAGCCAAACTAAGCTTCGTAAGTGAAGGAGAAATAAAATCCTTTACGGACAAGCAAATGCTGAGAGATTTTGTCAACACCAGGCCTGCCTTACAAGAGCTCCTGACACTAAACATGGAAAGCAAGAACCAGTACTAGTCACTGCAAAAACATGCCAAATTGTAAAGACCATCAATGCTAGGAAGAAACTGCATCAATTAACGGGCAAAACAACCAGCTAACATCATAATGACAGGATCAAATTCACACATAACAATATTAACCTTAAATGTAAATGGACTAAATGCCCCAATTAAAAGACACAGACTGGCAAATTGGATAAAGAGTCAAGACTCATCAATGTGCTGTATTCAGGAGACCCATCTCATGTGCAGAGACAGAGATAGGCTCAAAACAAAGGGATGGAGGAAGATCTACTAAGCAAATGGAAAACAAAAAAAGCAGGGGTTGCAATCCTAGTCTCTGATAAAACAGACTTTAAACCAACAAAGATCAAAAGAGACAAAGAAGACCATTACATAATGGTAAAGGGATCAATTCAACAAGAAGAGGTAACTATTCTAAATATATATGCACCCAATACAGGAGCATATATATTCATTTAAGCAAGTCCTTAGAGACCTACAAAGAGACTTAGACTCCCACACAATACTAATGGGAGACTTTAACACCCCATTGTCAATATTAGACAGATCAACGAGACAGAAGGTTAACAAGGATATCCAGGACTTGAACTCAGCTCTGCAACAAGCAGAACTAATAGACATCTACAGAACTCTCCACCCCAAATTAACAGAATATACATTCTTCTCACTATCACATCACACTTATTCCAAAACTGACCAAATAGTTGGAAGTAAGCACTCCTCACCAAATGTAAAAGAACAGAAATCACAACAAACTGTCTCTCAGACCACAGTGCAATCAAATTAGAACTCAGGATTAAGAAACTCACTCAAAACCACACAACTACATGGAAACTGAACAACCTGCTCCTAAATGACTACTGGATAAATAACAAAATGAAGGTAGAAATAAAGATGTTCTTTGAAACCAAAGAGAACAAAGACACAACATACCAGAATCTCTGGGACACACTTAAAACAGTGTGTAGAGGGAAATTTATAGCACTAAGTGCCCAAAAGAGAAAGCAGGAAAGATCTGAAATTGATACCCTAACATCACAATTAAAACAACTAGAGAAGCAAGAGCAAACACATTCAAAAGCTAGCAGAAGGCAAGAAATAACTAAGATCAGAGCAGAACTGAAGGAGACAGAGACACAAAGAAACCCTTCAAAAAAAAAAATCAATGAATCTAGGAGCTGGTTTTTTGAAAAGATCAATAAAATTGACAGACCGCTAGCAAGACTAATAAAGAAGAGAGAAGAATCAAATAGACGCAATAAAAAATGATAAAGGGGATATCACCACCAATCCCACGGAAATACAAACTTACCATTGGAGAATACTTTAAATACCTCTATACAAATAAACTGGAAAATCTAGAAGAAATGGATAAATTCCTCGACACACACACCCTCCCAAGACTAAACCAGGAAGAAGTTGAATCCCTGAATAGACCAGTAACAGGTTCTGAAATTGAGACAATAATTAACAGCCTACCAACCAAAAAAAGTCCAGGGCCAGACAGATTCAGAGCTGAATTCTACCAGAGGTACAAAGAGGAGCCGGTACCATTCCTTCTGAAACTGTTCCAATCGACAGAAAAAGAGGGAATCCTCCCTAACTCATTTTATGAGGCCAGCATCATCCTGATACCAAAACCTGGCAGACACAACGAAAATAGAGAATTTTAGACCAATATCCCTGATGAACATTGATGCAAAAATCCTCAATAAAATACTGGTCAACCAAATCCAGCAGCACATCAAAAAGCTTATCCACCAAGATCAACTTGGCTTCATTCCTAGGATGCAAGGCTGATTCAACATATGCAAATCAATAAACATTATCCATCACATAAACAGAACCAAAGACAAAAACCACATGATTATCTCAATAGATGCAGAAAAGGCCTTCGACAAAATTCAACAGCACTTCATACTAAAAACTCTCAATAAACTAGGTATCAATGGAACGTGTCTCAAAATAATAAGAGCTACTTATGACAAACCCACAGCCAATATCACACTGAACGGGCAAAAACTAGAAGCATTCTCTTTGAAAACTGGCACAAGACAGGGATGCCCTCTCTCAACACTCCTATTCAGCATAGTGTTGGAAGTTCTGGCTAGGGCAATCAGGGAAGAGAAAGAAATAAAGGATATTCAATTAGGAAAAGAGGAAGTCAAATTGTCCCTGTTTGCAGATGACATGACTGTATATTTAGAAAACCCCATTGTCTCAGCCCAAAATCTCCTTAAGCTGATAAACAACTTCAGCAAAGTCTCAGAATATAAAATCAATGTGCAAAAATCACAAGTATTCCTATACACCAATAACAGACAAACAGAGAGCCAAATCATGAGTGAACTCCCATTCACAATTGCTTCAAAGAGAATAAAATACCTAGGAATCCAACTTACAAGGGATGTGAAGGACCTCTTCAAGAAGAACTAGAAACCACTGCTCAACAAAATAAAAGAGAACACAAACAAATGGAAGAACATTCCATGCTCATGGATAGAAAGAATCAGTATCGTAAAAATGGCCATACTGCCCAAGGTAATTTACAGATTCAATGCCATCTCCATCAAGCTACCAATGACTTTCTTCACAGAATTGGAAAAAACTACTTTAAAGTTCATATGGAACCAAAAAAGAGCCCGCATTGCCAAGATAATCCTAAACAAAAAGAACAAAGCTGGAGGCATCACGCTACCTGACTTCAAACTACACTACAAGTCTACAGTAACCAAAACAGCATGGTACTGGTACCAAAACAGAGATACAGACCAATGGAACAGAACAGAGGCCTCAGAAATAACACCACCCATCTACAACCATCTGATTTTTGGCAAACCTGACAAAAACAAGAAATGGAGAAAGGATTCCCTATTTAATAAATGGTGCTGGGAAAACTGGCTAGCCATATGTAGAAAGCTGAAACTGGATCCCTTCCTTACACCTTATACAAAAATTAATTCAAGATGGATTAAAGACTTAAATGTTAGACCTAAAACCATAAAAACCCTAGAAGAAAACCTAGGCCATACCATTCAGGATAGAGGCATGGGAAAGGACTTGGTGACTAAAATACCAAAAGCAATGGCAACAAAAGCCAAAACAGACAAAAGGGATCTAATTAAACTAAAGAGCTTCTGCACAGCAAAAGAAACTACCATCAGAGTGAACAGGCAACCTACAGAATGGGAGAAAATTTTTGCAATCTACTCATCTGACAAAGGGCTAATATCCAGAATCTACAATGAACTTAAATTTACAAGAAAAAATCAAACAACCCCATCAAAAAGTGGGCAAAGGATATGAACAGACACTTTTCAAAAGAAGACATATATGCAGCCAGCAGACACATGAAAAAATGATCATCATCACTGGTCAGAGAAATGCAAATCAAAACCACAATAAGATACCATCTCACACCAGTTAGAATGGCAATCATTAAAAAGTCAGGAAACAACAGGTGCTGGAGAGGATGTGGAGAAATAGGAACGCTTTTACACTGCTGGTGGGAGTGTAAACTAGTTCAACCATTGTGGAAGACAGTGTGGTGATTCCTCAAGGATCTAGAACTAGACATACCATTTGCCCCAGCGATCCCATTACTGGGTATATACCCAAAGGATTATAAATCATGCTACTATAAAGACACATGCACACGTATATTTATTGTGGCACTATTCACAATAGCAAAGACTTGGAACCAACCCAAATGTCCATCAATGATAGACTGGATTAAGAAAATGTGGCACATATACACCATGGAATACTATGCAGCCATAAAAAAGGATGAGTTCATGTCCTTTGCAGGGATATGGATGAAGCTGGAAACCATCATTCTGAGCAAACTATTGCAAGGACAGAAAACCAAACACCTCATGTTCTCACTCATAGGTAGGAACTGAACAACGAGGACACTTGCACACAGGGCAGGGAACATCACACACCTGGGCCTGTTGTGGGATGGGGGGGGGGGGATAGCATTAGGAGAAATACGTAGTGTAAACGATGAGTTAATGGGTGCAGCATACCAACATAGCACATGTATACATATGTAACAAACCTGCATGTTGTGCACATGTACTCTAGAACTTACAGTATTAAAAAAAAAGAAAAAAAAGATGGTCTTTGCTGTAAGTCAAAATATAAGGAGCTACAGTCCTTATATTTTATTTAAAATTTCCTTTGATTCCGGTCAAAATGATTAAAAGTTGGGAAGATGATGTCACTTTTAACACTTGAATAATGAAAACAGCCTTGACAAGTATAAAAACCTTGAACATTTGCTGATACACTTTGGGCAACAAATCTAGATAACTAGCAACAAGTTGAAACAAGATTTAAACCTGTATGACTTGTTCTTCCTTCTTTCGGCGTTCTTCATCCTGTAAACGTTTTTGTTGTTTTTTGGATACCACTTCAGTAAAACCATCATCATTCAAATTTGACTGGGGATCTTCAATTACTGTTACTTCAGGATGATCATCAATTATAACAACACCTGTGGGTGTGGGAAAGGATTTAAGATATTTTCTGTTTTTCAAATGAAAATTAATAAAAATGTTTAGTATAGTAGTACTTAAAAAAAAAAAAAAAACTAGCCAAAGGCCTAGTTCCTATAACTTACAGTGTATAACCTATTTCTCACCCTATCGCATGGCCATTCATTGTAAAGATTTGAAAAGATTTCATACTCTTAAAGTTAAAAATAAAAATCCTAAAACTGGCCAGGTGCAGTGGCTCACGTCTGTAATCCCAGCACTTTTGGAGGCCGAGATGGGCATACTGCTTGAGGCCGAAAGTTTGAGACCAGCCTGGCCAACATGGCAAAACTCTGTCTCTACTAAAAATACAAAAATTAGATGTGTGTGGTGGTACACACCTGTAGTCCCAGATACTCAGGAGGCTGAAGCACAAGAATCACTTGAACCTGGGAGGTGGAAGTTGCAATGAGCTGAGACCGTGCCACTGCATTCCAGCCTGGGTGACAGAGTGCGACTCTGTCCAAAAAATCCTAAAAATACCTGTTTTGAATGATATAGGTCTTTTTTCTTTTCCTTAAGTAATATAGAAGTAATGCCTTAAAAAAGAAAAAAAATCAAAATTATCCTATGACCTAACCTCCACCTCTTAGCCTCAGATCTGTATAGTGCTTTAAAAGATCTACAAAGCATTCTACCTCATTTGCATCTAACCATTCTAAGAGGTGGCTGTTACTATTATTTCTCCTTTGCAAAAAATGAAATAAATTGGCTTAGTGCTGTGGCACATGCCTGTAGTATCAGCATAATGGGAGGCCAAAGTGGGAGGACCATTTGAGGCCAACAGTTTCACACCAGCCTGGGCAACATGGGGAGACCCTGTCTCTACTTTAAAAACAAACACATAAATAAATAAATAATGTTTTAAAAAATGAAATAAACTGATTTGTTTAAGGTAAGATGACCAGCCTAGCTGGTCTTATGACTCTTAATGTCTCTGTTTTATGTAGACCCTTGTCTACAATGTGGAGTTGTTAAAAATAAATATATGTTATGGGCAACACAGTGAAACCCTGTCTCTACAAAAAATGCAAAAATTGGCTGGCGCATGCCTGTGGTCCCAGCTACTTGGCAGGCTGAGGTAGGGGAATCACTTCAGTTGGGGAGGTTGAGACTGCAATGAGCTGAGATCAAGCCACTGCACTCCAGCCTGGGAGAGCAAGACCCTGTCTCAATAAATAAAGAAATGAATAAGTTAATTAATTAAAATAAATGTGTAAGCTGTGTGTGAATGTAAGATGGCATAGGTGAACACATACCAGAATCATCTAAGTGATGAACAACTCAAGATCATTTTTCAACTTATTTTCCAACTAACCAATTATTTTGGCTATCTTAAAATTACCCTATATCCCAGTCAGTATGTGAAATATAAATCCATCAAATAATATTTCCAAGAAAAATTAAATTACCTCAGGTGATGTAATTTTTTATTACAGGTATAATGTCTGAATAATAAGTATCAAGAAAGAGTGAAGCAATTTAAAGAAATTATTTAATTTTCAAACAATATACAATGTTTTAATTGGAAATTACATATACAATAAAAATATTTTTCTTGGAAACGATAAGTATACAATTCAGGATGGTGATAACTTGTTAGGTACAGCAACAAGGGAAGGTGATACTTGTTAGGTATGGCAACATAGGTATGATCAAGGAAGTGGTCACAGAGAAACTATCTACAAACATTTCTTCTAAAATAGTTAAAACTTAGCATTAACATACTCTGAGAGATGAAATGAAAAATGAATACTGGCTTTCACTCCTTAGAAACTGGCTGGGCATGGTGGTTCACACCTGTAATCCCAGCACTTTGGGAGGCCAAGGAAGGCGGATAACATGAGGTCAGGAGTTCCTGACTAGCCTGGCTAACATGGTAAAAAACCCTCTCTCTACTAAAAATACAAAAAATTAGCTGGGAATAGTGGTGCGCGCCTGTAGTCCCACCTATTCAGAAGGTTGAGGTAGGAGAATCGCTTGAACCTGGGAGGCAGAGGTTGCAGTGAGCCGAGATCACGCCACTGTACTCCATCTTGGGTGACAGGGCAAGACATTACCATTATTCCATTTTTCTAATAGAAACTTGTTTTCAGCCAGGCACGGTGGCTCATGCCTTTAATCCAGCACTTTGGGAGGCCAAGGTGGGCGGATCACTTGAAGTCAGGAGTTTGAGAGCAGCCTGGCCAACATGGCGAAACCCTCTACTAAAGTCGCTACTAAAAATACAAAAAATTAGCTGGGCATGGTGGCATGTGCCTGTAATCCTAACTATTAAGGAGGCTGAGGCAGGAGAATCACTTGAACCGAGGAGGTAGAGGTTGCAGTGAGCTGAGATTACACCACCGCATTCCAGCCTGGGGGACAGAGCAAGACTGTGTCTCAAAAAAAAAAAAAAAAAAAAAAAAAAAAAAAAAAAAGAAGGGAAACTTGATTTCAAAAGAAAAAAACCCAGTTTATTCTGATTTATAAAACACTTCTACTTGTTTTTAAAATTCTTTTAAAAATCATTAACTCTGTAAAATGAAGCATATTCTCATTTCGATGAAAGGTCTAAGTCAAACATTTCAAAGGATGTCATGCACACATTACTTCAGACTGATGGAAAGACCTCATCATAATTCTAATTTCATCTCAGTTTTTCACTTACACTAAAATGTGTGTGTGTAAAGCCTATCTTATTATTTCAACTTCCTTAGTTCACCCAACTACATGTAGCATTTATGGAAAATTCGAACACTACTTTTTAGTTTCCAATGTCCTCTTCTTTTTAACATTTTAGGTTAGAGATATTACTTAAAAACAATGTTACCAGGAAAAAGAACTAAAGACGACTAACTCTTAAAGATAACTTTAATGAGTTGAAATGAATAGCTTAATTTCTATCACCACTTCAGAAATATATATAGTTTTTACCTGTTTTTACTGTCTTTTTTGTTTTGTTTTGTTTTTACAGGCATGTACCATCATGCCTGGCTAATTTTGTATTTTTAGAGACAAGGTTTCTCCATGTTGGTCAGGCTGGTCTCAAACTCCCAACCTCAGGTGATCCGCCCACCTCAGCCTCCCAAAGTGCTGGGATGACAGGCCTGAGCCACTGCCCTGGGCCTATTATGTCCTAATATAGCAATATTATGGCTGGGCGTGGTGGCTCATGCCCGTAATCCCAGCACTTTGGGAGGCCAAGGTGGGTGGATGGCTTAAGCTCAGGAGTTCCGGACCGACCTGGACAACATGGCGAAAACCCATTTCTACAAACAAAAATAATAATAATAATAATAATAATAATAATAATAAATTAGCTGGGCATGGTGGCTCATGCTTGTAGTCCCAGCTACTCGGGAAGCTGAGGCTGGGGAATTGCTTGACGTCTGAGACGCAGATGTTGCAGTGAGCCGAGATTGCATCACTGTACACCAGCCTGGGCAACAGAGTAAGTCTCTGTCTCAAAACAAACAAACAAACAAACAAATGAAGAATTTGCATTGCTCACAAATTTCCAGGTAATGCTGATGATGTGGGGACCACACTTTGAGAACCACTGGTCAAAAAATAATGTCCATGAGCTGTGCTCAAATCAGAGCTTAATATGTACAAATAACAATTAGGCAGATGAAAGAAAAACCTCATCTATATCTCTTATACTAGAATAACTGCAACTAACCCAACTTTCCTATTACTACTATTATTACCACTATTGAGCTATCTGGTCTTAACTTAGTAAATCTCTCAATTTTATTCAGTATTTCCAGTTTCATCCAAATGAATGGCAAATAGTACATTTTACATGTACAATGTCTATACACAGATATTCCTTGTCTTTTTCTTCATCCAATATTTTCTTGTTGCTTGTATTATCCTTCATATTTGATCCTCTATTACTTCATGGCTTTCCTATTTATCCACAGTGACACTGCCTCTCGTCCTATTATTTATTCTGAATTTTGCCACATCTTAGACACCAATTTTACCAAGGACATAATTATTGAGTTTAACATTTAGTTCCTTTTGTTTTTAATAATACATCTATACCAATATAACTAACTAAGAATCAAATTTCTGTGCTTTCTCAAATCTGGCAAAGTAGAGTGGTTACTGAATTTTCTTCCTCTTTTTTGGAAGAACAGTGCAATGCTGTTGGATTATTTTTAACAAAAATTTTATTAAGCATTCAAGGCTACGCTAAAAGCTGGAGTTATTTTAGTTTAAGTTCAATCAGTTAGTGTTTCATAATCAGCCACTATGTATACCTTGAATGTCCAAATCTTTCCTTCTTGGAAAACTTCTTTAATTGTGGCATCTACATTTTAAAATGTAACAAATAAATAAATAAATAAATAAATAAAATGAAAGAAACCTAAGACATACTTGCATAATTGTTGAGATCAAACTGTGATAGAGCATCCACTTTCTCTTTTGGTTTTTTAGGGCCTGGTTTGGGGTCTTCTCTTTTTTTCCCAGTAGAATCTTTGGAGTTCTTTTGTCCTGTACCATTAGGTACTCCTTCCTGATGGTGTGCAGAGCTGCCATTGACGAGGTCAACCCCAGTTGTGCCTGCAGGCTGGTCATCAAATGGCCTACAAAAAAATAACTTGAGATATTACTATTTCCACCTACCCAAACAAAAGAAAAATGCTCTTATTGGCAGTTTCTAAAGTTAATTCTAAGATGAAACACTGTTGGGATAGAAAACTCTTAACTGTAACCAAACGAGCATTAGTAACTTTTGTTCAGCACAACCTTACTAAAACCGGGTTTCCCAAGAAAGTACACTAGCTCCCTAGAGTTCTTTCCAGCAATTAAATTCTAGAATTCTAATTATACCAGAAGTTCTTAGAGTCTATTTGTCTATCATATTATAAATGAGCTAATTAACGCTGTTTATAGCAGAAAATTTCTGTGATCCAAGCAAGTTCAAAGTATTCACAAATGGATGCTCTCCAAAAGTGGGCAGCATATGAAAACAAAAATTTTTTAAAAGCATTCTATATTTACAACTATGTACATTTAAAAAAATGTAATCAGATTTACACATTGATATAATTATTTAAAAAAACCTTAATATGGAAATAATTCACTTCACAAACCAAATGTATCCCCTACAGTTCTTAATAGTTCTTATTTCCTAAAAGAATAATTTCAGGTTGATTTTTTTAAATTTCCAAGTGAAAATGATCATGGGAAATGGGTTTACTAATTCATTTGCATCTTAGCCTATAGTATTACTCAAGATAAAAGCTTACCAGGTCCCTGGTCATAACCTGAAACATTTTAAGAATGAGTTCATTTCTTCTATATGGTGCTCTTATAAAAAACATTTAATTATAATCGTCACTGCCATTTCTACAGGTTCAAAGTTGTTGTTATCTATCTACGTGGCACAAAAATCTTGCTACATAGTTGAGATTTACATGGCACAAAAATCTTATCAAAATTTTCCCTGAGTATTGTTACTTAAAATTCTAATAGTTTGGTTACAGGAAATAAACTATTCTGTTTATTTTGGTTATCCTGATTCTCTTGGAATTTTAAGGGAATGTTCAAATTCCAAGTAAAAATTTCCTTTTTCTAAATTATCTGGAACAGCAAAAAGATTTTCTCTAATGCTGTGATTTGAACATATCCCTCAAAAGTTCATGTGTTGGGCCACGTGCAGTGGCTCACGCCTGTAATCCCAGCACTTTGGGAGGCCGAGGTGGGCAGATCACCTGAGGTCAGGAGTTCGAGACCAACCTGGCAAACATGGCGAAACCCTGTCTCTTCTAAAAATACAAAAATTAGCCGGGCATGGTAGCGTACGCCTGTAATCCCAGCTACTAGAGAGGCTGAGCCAGGAGAAATGCTTGAACCCAGGGGGGTGGAGGTTGCAGTGAGCAGAGATTGCGCCACTGCACTCCAGCCTGGGTGACAGAGTGAGACTCCGTCCCTCACCCACGCCCTCAATAAAAAAAAAAAAGTTTATGTGTTGGAAACTTGGTCCCTAATGGCAATGCAGCAGTGGTGAGAGGTGAGAACTTTGGAAGGTGATTATGTCATGAGGGCTCTGCCCTTCTGAATGGATTGATCCTTAACAGGTTAATGAATGGGTTATCAAGGGAGTTGGTTAGTTACCATGAATGGGTCTGTTATAAAAGCCAGTTGTGCCATCTCTTGTGAGCCCCCTCACCATGTGATAAGCATGCTGCCTTGGGACTCTGCAGAGTCTCTACCAACAAGAAGGCCCTCATGAGATGTCGCCCCCTCAACCTTGGACTTTGCAGCCAACAGATTTGCAAGAAATACATTTATTTTCTTTATAAATTACCAGATCTCAGGTATTTAGTTATATCAACAGAAAACAGACAAATATACCTTACGAGTATAGTAATCTGAAGTGCTAAGTATGTAAAACTAAGGAACTCAGATTAATACCATACAGTCCAAATAAATTCTTAAATTCTTATCAGCTCAGGCTGCAAACCTGGCAATTGCTCTAAAAGCAGGGCACACATAATAATGATTACTTACTATATACCAGGTATTAAGTGCATCACAAGTATCATCTTAGTATCTTCACACATTAAGTGCTATTATTTTCTCCCCATTTTACCGGTGAGGAAGCAAAGGGGAAGCAACTAGAAAGTACTAGAGCCGAGATTTGAACCTAGGCATTCTGAATCTTAACTGCTACTTTATAATGCTAACACTAAATAAATAAATCAATACTAGCTTACTATAACCAACATTTTTTTTTTTTTTTTTGAGACGGAGTCTCGCTCTGTGGCCCAGGCTGGAATGCAGTGGCACAATCTCGGCTCACTGCAAGCTCCACTCCCAGTGGCGCCTGCCACCACACCTGGCTAATTTTTTGTATTTTTAGTAGAGGACGGGGTTTCACTGTGTTAGCCAGGATGGTCTCGATATCCTGACCTTGTGATCCGCCCACCTTGGCCTCCCAAAGTGCTGGGATTACAGGTGTGAGCCACCGCACCTGGCCCAACATCTGAATACTTAAAAAAACAGGCCAAGCAACAGGTGCAGTGGCTCACACCTGTAATCTCAGCACTTTGGGAGGCCGAGGCAGGTGGATCACGAGGTCAGGATATCGAGACCATCCTGGCTAACACAGTGAAACCCCGTCTCTACTAAAAATACAAAAAATTAACCAGGCGTGGTGGCAGGCACCTGTAGTCCCAGCTACTTGGGAGGCTGAGGCAGGAGAATGGCATGAACCCTGGAGGTGGAGCTTGCAGTGAGCCGAGATCACGCCACTGCACTCCAGCCTGGGTGACAAGGTGAGACTCCATCTCAACAACAACAACAAAAAACAGGCCAAGTTTAGCTTACTTGAGAAAAAATATTTTTTAAAAAAAATCCATTGCCATGGCAATTATGTTATTGGTGTCCTTGGTAGTAGAACAGGGATTTGTTTTCTGGGCCTCTCTCTAGAGTGACAAAGTATATGGTTATAACATTAATTTAAATCTCAGAGGACACCTGTGCAGCATTAGAGGTTTATTAGGAGAAACTGAGAAAGAAGGGAGGGCTACTCATCAGATAACTTACCAAATAAGGACACAGTACATGTCCCTCCTTAGATGTGAACATTTTCCCAAAGCTACAAGTTTCCAAGAGAACTCTTCTGGAAAATGTAACGTAGCAGGCAAAGACTCCTAAGACACCTTAACCTCTCTTCCTTAAGTACCCTTACACTTTGAGAACAGAGAATAAAGCATTTGGGAAGAACAATGTTTTTTGGTCCTTTATCTAGACTGGCTCTTTGCATAATTCAACCAAGAACTCTACTTTTAGCTTCTTTAAAGGTGCAAAAGCAACTATATTTAAAACAAAGTACTCACCCTCTCTTCCCACTTTTTGATGGTGGGCCACTTCTCCTTTCATTTCTAGGACCTGAGAAATTCCTTCCTGATTTGGGTGGACCATTGTTGCCACGTCGATTCTGACGATCTACTGGTCTCTGACTAGAAAAACTTCTCTTTGCAATTTCCCTCTTTGGAGGTAGAACATTCTCTCCAACCTTTACAACTGTTTGTGCATTCAAGTCAGCATTTTTTTTTTCATCCCTCTCTCGCCTCTCATTGAAATCACTGCTTTCAGAAGCTGTTTCCCATTCTTCATTTGCCTGATCTGAAGAGTTCTGATTAGATAAATCTGGTGTCTTATTCCCCGAAATATCCCCAAGAGTATTAACTGGTTCTTGAGCCATATTATTAACTGTGCCATTTGTGGGCACTGCTACCACCTCATTTGATTTTGAAGCAGCCTCCCTCTCTCTTAGCCGTCTAAATCGAGGTGGCTTGTCTTGCCTTGGTGGTCGAGTAGGACGCTGCCTTCGAGGCCTTTCTCTAGCTGGGTCAAATTTTCGCTCAAATTTTGGAGGTCGTTTATCTGCTGCTATAGGAATAAACTGCTCATGTCTTCTTGGCGGCTCTCCATCTTCTGGTTTAGGAACTTCTGACTGCCTTGGGTTCCACTGATTGTCCCGATAAGCTGGTCTTCGTAAAGTGGAAGGGCGTGATGGACGGCCTCCAGGATCCCTTCCACCACGCCTGAATGTTCCCCCTCTGCCTCTCCTTGTAGGCTCTCCTTTAGGAAGAAAGCCTGGTTTAGCTTTATCGTCATCCCTTACATAAGGCTTTTCTAGCAGTCTATTATCTATTCGAACATGATTATCAGGCTTGAAAGAAGAATGAGGCTTTACAGGTTTTTTGTTTTCAGGCCGTTCCTCTCTTTTGGGAAGTTTGCCTTTACTTAAACTGTCCTTGTCACTTGCACTTTCATGAATTTCACTGTCTGTGTCAGTCTCTGAACCCCGCTGTCGTCTTCTTTTGGGGACAACTTCAAAATCAGAGCTCTCACTCCGTGTTTCACTTTCTTCTCGCTGTCTGAGAGGCCCTGAGGGTATATGCTCTGCTCTTGGCTTATTGTCTCTATACTGAGGATAATCTCGAGTGTGTCCCCTACCACCCCTGCCACGCCCTCCATAAGAACCTCTATAGCTTCGACCTCTGGAGTAATATTCACCTCGGCCTCGACCTCTGTATCCTTGATCTGGAAACCAATCTCTATCTCTAGCTTCTTTCCAATAGGTCCTGGGAGGCAAAGTTGATTCTTTTTTAACTGCTGGTCTTGAATCTGGTCGAGGCCTCTCTATAACAAGGTCTTTGCTGATGACTTTCTCAGGTTGTTTTTCTTCTTTGACTACTGGTGCTGCCATAGTCTGTTGGTTTACAGTCTTAACTGCAGGCTCTACCTGAACAGTACTCACAGGTTCCAGAGGCTTCTCAGTATCCTGAGATGGTTTTTGAGCCAAAGTTGCAGTTTCTGTTGAAGGAAATTTCTCTGCTTCTGGTTGAATTGGTGGTGGAACTGACTGTGGCTGAATTGGTGCTGGTGGCTGAGGTGGTGGTGGGGGAGGAGGAAGATCCTTCTTTTCCGTCTTTTCAGGCTTTACAACTACTTTTTCAGTGACCTTTTCAGCCTTTTCTCCTTCTTTCTCCTTCCTCTGTTCCCGTTCCTCTTTCATATCTCGAAGTACAGGTTTTTTAATGGGACCTGATCTTCTCACAGGTCTATCATTAACTTCTTCCCTTCTGTTAGAGCTTGGTCGTGGGCCCCAACGAGTTTCTGATTTAGATTTATATACTTTTTCAGGTTTTGGTCCTTCAGAAGATCGTATAAAGCCTTCCTTTTTTGGTTTCTCCTCTGGCCTTTCTATTGGTTCTTTTGAATCAATGCATCTGCTGGTTACTTTAGGAATGCCTGCAGATGGTTCACTTCTCTGCTCGTCTGGTTTTTGCGTATGGTTAGATCCATGGGAAACACTTCTTTTCCGGGAAGGCTGACTTTCTACAGCTGAAATCCGCTCCTCTTGAGGAGCGGATAAGGTCTTTTGATCAGGTGCTTCAAAACAAGCAGACTGATTATTTGCATCAGTATGCTGAGGTCTAACATCTTCCACAGATCTGCTTAAAAACTTTTGTACTTCTGCCTCACTTGATTCTCTGACAAAGTCTGCCTTTGGGTGAGCCTCTAATTGATTATGTTCTACAGAATAAGCAGCAGTAATCTGTTCCTGGTCCAACGCAGCTTCAGACCTATGATGATAAGAATTCAAAGGTATAATCAACAAAGCAATCTTTCCCATGTGTAAGTATATAGCAAAATAATCCCTCTAAAACAGAAAGCAATGACTCTTAACCATAATGAGAATCTTTCTCTCGCTATATAAAAAGTTTAGAGGAGAATTACTCACAATAGCCAAGAGGTGGAAACAGCCTAAATATCCAATAGCTGAATGGATAAAGAAAATGTGGTATACACATACAATAGAATATTATTCAGGGATAAAAAAGAAGGAAATAGTGTCATATGCTACAACATGGATAAACCCTGAGGACATTATGCTTAAGTGAAGTCAGTCAGTCAGGACAAATATCTTACATGAGGAACATGAAGTAATCAACCTCATCAAAGCAGAAACCATAATGGTGGCTGCCAGGGGCTAGGAGTAGGGGGAAATAGGAAATATAGGTATAGGTATAATATAGGAAATATAGGTAAAGGTAAATATAGGAAATACAGGTAAAGGTAAAAATAGGAAATAGGTATAAAGTTTCAGTCATGCAAGATAAAAAAAAGTTCTGGAGATTTGCTGTATAACACTGTGCTTACAGTTAACTACATGGTACCATATGATTAAATTTTTGTTAAGAGGATATATCTAATGTTCTAAGTGGTTTCTGCCACAATTAAAAATAAATAGGGCCGGGTGCAGTGGCTCACGCCTGTAATCCCAATCCTCACTTTGGGAGGCCGAGGAGGGCAGATCACCTGAGGTCGGGAGTTCGAGACCAGCCTGACCAACATGGAGAAACCCTGTCTCTACTAAAAATACAGAATCAGCTGGGCGTGGTGGCACATGCCTGTAATCCCAGCTACTAGGGAGGCTGAGGCAGGAGAATCGCTTGAACCTGGGAGGCGGAGGTTGCGGTGAGCTGAGATGGCACCATTGCACTCCAGCCTGGGCAACAAGAGCAAAACTCCATTTAAAAAAAAAAAAAATGGGCCTGAAGCGGTGGCTCATGCCTGTAATCCTTGCACTCTGGGAGGCAGGAGGATCACTAGGGCCCCAGGAGTTTGAGACCAGCCAGGGCAACACGAAAAAACCCTGTCTGTACAAAAAATACAAAAATTAGCCGGGTATGGTACTGCATGCCTGTAGTCCAGCTACTCAGGAGGCTGAGGTGAGAGGATCACTTGAGCCTGGGAGGTCAAGGCTGCAGTGAGCTGTGATTGCATCACTGCACTCCAGCCTGGGTGACAGAGCGAGACCCTTCTCAAAAAATAAAAATAAAAAATAGAAATAAATAAATGAAGTTTATTCCTTAAGGAAAAACAAAGTTAAGACCATGCTGATGTGAATTTCTAATCCATCAAGACCAGTAATTTCCACCTAGAATGAAAGAGTACACTTGAGTAAGCTTATCTGTCCCAGTTAATTACAAATAATTATAAAACATTATAAAACATTACCAAAAAAATATAGCCCATAAAAGGGCAGGAAGTTCCAACTGTATGGCTATAAATTATTACAGTCATCACCAATTGTGCGCCATTTCAAAGTTAACTTTGTATTATTGTATTTCTCCTTATCTTGGCCTTAAAAATGTTCCCTAAAATACTGTTAAAAAGAAACATCTCACTAATGGAAAAATTACATCTAGCTATATTATATAAGCATTGTAGATACACTTAAATTTCTTCACACCTACTCTACAATAAAGACATCCCAAGTGGCTGCACACGATGGCTCACGTCTATAATCCCAGCACTTTGGGAGGTAAGGCAGTCAGACTGCTTGAGCCCAAGAGTTCAAGACCAGCCTGGGCAACACGGCAAAACCCCATCTCTATAAAAAATACAAAGATTATCACAAGGTCAGGAGATCGAGACCATCCTGGCTAACATGGTGAAACCCCGTCTCTACTAAAAATACAAAAATTTAGCTGGGCATGGTGGCGGGTGCCTGTAGTCCCAGCTACTCGGGAGGCTGAGGCAGAAGAATGGTGTGAACCCGGGAGGCAGAGCTTGCAGTGAGCCGAGATCGCGCCACTGCACTCCAGCCTGGGAGACAGAGCAAGACTCTGTCTCAAAAACAAAAACAAAACAAAAAAACCCCACAAAGATTAGCGGGGTGTGGTGGTGAACGCATGTAGTCTCAGCTACTCAGGAAGCTGAGGTAAGCCGATCACTTGAGCCTGGGAGGTGAAGGCTGCAGTGAGCCAAGATCATACCACCGCACTCCAGCCTGAATAACAGAGCAAGTTCCTATCTCAAAAAAGAACCTACCAATTTCAACATCTAATACTAAATTACAGCATACAATTGAGTACAGAACCAGGTTACAAAATGCCCTAATGAATACAGAGAATATGTCCAAAGAGTAAGCATAGCATGCTAAATTAAATAGAAGGAAACCAGATTTATGCTTCAGTCCTAAATTGGAATGATCTTCAGAAACACTACACAGTTTTCCTTTTACCAAAATATTCTGTATCATCTATTAAATTGAAATAATTTATTACCTTACATCCTCAGGCTCTTCTGTTGCTTTGGGAGTAGTTGCTTGTTGAGGCTCAGCATGAGGATAGGGATCTGACCCCCACAGCATACGAGGCTCAGAAAGGGAAACTGCGTGATCTCTTGCAGATCGAGCTATATGCTCAAATGACTCAGAACTGTTCGGTGACCCTTCCATCTGGTCTCTTCTCATTAATGGTTTAGGAGGAATCATTCCTGTAACAAAAGTTCAGAAAAAGGTGAAATGAGGATTTTGAAAAATGAACAAAACAAAACCATGATAGACATAGAATACAGGTTATTAATTGTTAGGTGGAATTCTCCATATGAAAAGCATTTTTTTCCTGAGTAAAAGATTGGTGGAAATTATGTAAGGGTTGTTCTGTGAATGGAATTTTATTACTGCTGTTAAATAAAAATTGCATTTAAGAACTGAGGAAGCAAAATAAGCAAAATCACAATAGCAGCCTGTTTTACTTCAAAAGAAAGAAAATATTACACATATAAAAATCAGACACCAAGTACTGTGACTCTGGATGTCAATACAAACATCATGAAAATTATACTATGATAACTTTCAGAGAAAATTCTTTCCTAAATTCCATTAACCTACCTTAGTTGGTCAATATTCTACAAAATATGCCACTTAAATTTCCAAATACCAGTATAAATGTAAAAATCAAAACATGATTTGTGATCAGCTTATCATCCCTAAAATTTCCTCTGTAACATTTTGGTAATAGATTATCTTGATTTATTCTGATGGATTCCATAAAAGACTGCTAATTCACTTTTTTTCCCCCTAACCTAAAAGGAAATTCAAGTGTTAGGTTGGTAAATGATGGAAGAACCTGAAAAGGAATATATATAACATATGGACAAAATTCAAATGCTGAAAACACTTTAAAGAAGAACAACAATGTAGCCAATAACAAATACTGTTAATAACACATAATTATTTCCATCTGAAGTTTTAAATAATACTTACAAAACAGAAATGAACTAGTATTTTGTTCTTGCCACATAATATGAGTGTCAGATATTTAATTACTCGATGCTGAAAGTTACATCATTTTGATTAAAAATCGGAGGTTTAAGTTTTTCCTAGATTACAACTCTCAAAGGAACTGAAACTAAAAGCAGGGGAAAAAAAATTTTGATCCTGTAAAACTATAAATGCAAATTCAACTGACCAGGATGAATGGGTGGAATATCCATAGCAGGTCTTCCTGACATCATTCGAGGATCCATGTAGGACTGCATCATGAGCCACCTTGGATCAAAACCCATAGAAGCCAAATGCTGAGGATGAGGCTGCATAGGCTGATAAAGAGGTCTGTGTGGTGGAGGAGGGACAGTACTACTGGACGGTTGTGAAGGAACAGTCTGTGGAAGTACACCTTGCTGTTGCTGCTGCTGCCACTGCTGCTGTTTCATCTGTTCCTGAAAAAGTAAGATCCCATATCTTGAGAGTTTAGTTCCACATGACAAATTAATATAATCAATCATATCACAAAATAATGGCCTGTTTTGAATCCCTGAAGGAAAAGTAAGAGTTCAAAAGGTATTTAACAGTTAGAGTTGGCAAGACAAAAAACTGAAAGATGAACTATAACATTTTACCTTATACTCAAGCACTGTATGATCTATCTCCTAGAAATGGAAGATGGTGTCTATAAATGAGGCAGAAGATCAAAAGGAATGACACAGAAGGTCAAGGTAAAACCCACGTTAACTTTTATTTACAAGGAAAAATAATTTCAAGGGAACTTTGTGTGCTTTACGTATTATCAGTTTTATGTCTAATTTCCCAGACTATTGCATAATAAACCACTTCAATCACACATACATGATAAAATATTTTTATCATTACCTGCTGCCGCTGGAATCGTGGAGGTAAAGACTTCTGAAACTGTTTGAAATAGCCAGATAATACAGCCGGCCGAGGTTGAGACCCTGATTCTGGTTCTGTTTCATGCACCACTGGTGTGGCTTCCTTTTCACTGCGATTGCTGTCTTGTCTAGTGAAAACGGGTTCCTCCTCTGCTCAAAGAAAAGGTGAAAGGTAATAGTATTCATCTATGACACTTATCAAACACAGGATTTTTACAAAGACTGAGGTATAATAAAAGTTAATGAGAAAGAAAATATCCTCGACACTCTAAAACATTATTTTCTACTTTAACATTGGTAGTTATCAATGAAGTAACATTAGATTATCAAAACCTTAGATTTCCTAAAAGCTGCATTCTTAGAGATGGAGGGCAGAGATCCAAATGCTTCATCATATAAAATCTATGTTTGTTTCTTTTTTTAAATAATGAAACATTTCCAACTCCACATATTTTTTATTTGTTTCAATAAACATCAATGTAATTGTCAGTATTTACTGGTAGTTCATTAAAATCTACATGAAAACACAAATGGCCTATAAATATTTAAAAAGAGAGCATGTTGGTTTAGTTATTTATTGGATAAAGGGACTATTATCTGTAAGGAAAACTAATGAGTTTAAGTCTGAAGACAACAGAGTGATCACCAGTTATCTTCAAACATAATTCATTCTAGAATGTCATTTGTCACAATTACAAAGCCACGCTTGTTACAAATTCTTTTCTCAAATGACTAGTAATGAATTTAAAATGGAAGTTTATCTCCCAATGTAAAAGCATGCTGTTAAGAATCACAAATAACATTTTTATTGCTTGGATTACATTCAATATTAAGAATGTTGTAAAAGAGTGAGCAGGTCATGGTGGTGCATGACTGTAATAACAGTAACTCAGGAGGCTGAGGTGAGAGGATCACTTTAGCCTGGGAGTTTGAGACCAGCCTGGGCAACACAGCAAAAAAAAAAAAAAAGAATGGAAAATAATATACTGGAGGAAAAAGAGCCACATAGGCACTGACTTTAAAATCACGTGTGTCTTGAGAACATCTCAGAGAGCATTAAAACAAACAAAAAAATTGTATGTGTCTAGTATCAGAATTGAGGGGGAAAAAAAAAATCACATGGGTACATCTCACTGATAAACAAGCTAAAATTAAATTGCCATGAGAGAGAATATATAAAATGTGAATGAAAATAAAAGCACAAATAAAACTTATTAAACTATGACAATGTTTTCCTTTCTCTTGTGAACACTTTATTTCACTATTTTGGTGTTATGAGCAATCTTCATAAGTACTTATGTAATATAAGCCCACTATTCAATAGCAAAGTCTCTCTAGATTGATTAATATGAAAAAAATCTGAAATCTTAGAGTCTTAACAAATGGTCCATACAGGCCTTATTTCATTAAAAAAATTAAAGATAAAATACTCATACTCCTTTATAGTTAAATTAAGAGCCAAGTTTGAAGGTAACCCTGCATATAAATAAAAACTTTATTTTTAAAAACACATTCTTATTATTTTAAGCAGCAGTGCCTTGTAGAAAAGAGCATGAGACATCAGGTTAGAAAACTTACAATATTTCGACATCAGAAAATACACTGAAATAAAATTGCATTTCTATTTTAATTCAAGTCGTTCATTAAAACTAAACTTTAGGCTGGGCGCGGTGGCTCACGTCTATAATCCCAGTACTTTGGGAGGCCGAGGCAGGCAGATCACGAGGTCAAGAGATTGAGACTATGCTAGCCAACATAGTGAAACCCCGTCTCTACTAAAAATACAAAAATTAGCTGGGTGCGGTGGCACGTGCCTGTAGCCCCAGCTACTCGGGAGGCTGGGGCAGGAGAATCACTTGAACCTGGGAGGTGGAGTTTGCAGTGAGCTGAGATTCCGCCACTGCACTCCAGCCTGGAGACAGAGAGAGACTCTGTCTCAAAAACAACAACAACCACCACCACCACAACAACAACAAACAAAAAACGAAAACCCTGAACTTTAACTTTGCCAAGGCTTTATACTATATTTGAATGCCATTAATCAGTCTACAAGCCAACCCGGAGAAGAACAAAAAAGTTGATTAGATCTAGAAAAAGAATTTTATTTTAAAGTATAATTACTCCAGGAAATTACAGTTTAATAGCATATCAACTACACCATGGAAGCTTGCATGTTTAAAATGATTAAACAGCAAACCTGAAATTATGAACTAGGTGCAGTCATTTAATTATGATAATCCAACATACTCATTAAGCTCTATGCCAGTTCAGTTTTAGAGGTATTAATGCATGTGAACAAATGAGATTTTGTTTAGTTAAATGTCTTGGAGTCAGAAAAAAGCAGGGGGAGAATCAGTATATGTGACTATGAAGCCAATACAATTCTGCAGATAAAACAGAAATGAAGCTCATCTAATAACTGGGAAACACTTCAGAGACGTCTGTTCATATACAGAATTAGAAAACATGGCTCTAGCCCATATTTTGTACTGCAAATGCTATCATAAAACAATCACTTTTATATTGATTACATATATTTAAAATATACAAACCCCAAACTGTAACCAACATAAAGCTCTTTGTAAAGTTTTTAAAAGAGAATGAAGAAGACTATCAAACCTTTATTACAGCTGTTTTCACTTTCTTGTTTTTCTACCATGGGCTCTAAATTAGGTTCTCTGGGTTCAATTTTCTCCTCTAATTTCTCCCTTTCCTTCTCCAGCTCACATTCCTTTTCTTGTTCTTTCATCTTTTGTAGTTCTTTTTCCTTTTCTTTCTGCCGTTCTAGTTCTTTTTCTTTTTCTTGCTTTCTTTCTTTCTCCATTTCTCTTTGTTTTTCCTGCTCCTTCTCCAGCTCTTTCTCCTTTTCCTGTCTCTCTCTCTCTTTTTCCCTCTCCTTCTCTCGCTCCTGTTCTTGTTCTTTTTCGAGTTCTTTCTCACGCTCCCGTTCTTTTTCTCGCTCCCTTTCCCTAATTTCCTCAGGAGATGGTTGTTTTTCCAGGATGCCAAGCTTCTCATCCAATCGTTTCAGTTTCTCCGCACAAGCTGCCTTCCTTTGTTCTTCCATTCTTCGCTCTTCCTCTTCACGCCGTTTACGAGCACGTTCTACTGCTGCAGAAATTTCTGATTGTTGTCTTCGTCTTTGCTTCCATATTTCATCTTCATCAGCTACTTGCTGCTTGGAGGGAAAGGGGCCTGGTCTTCCAGGTACTGCCTGTCGATCTGGAGGTGGATGCTGAAACATTAAGGTATCAGATGAGTATGACAACTCTATTTCTGACTAACACTGGGTATCAGGCATGGAGAAGGAAAAACCCCACAAAAATATCAGAAATTTCTCTGATGAACGTACACATTAAAATGAAAACACATAAGATGGGAAATATATTACATCTAGATAATTCACCAAACTAAGACCAGAATAATTAATCCAGCGGTCCAATGTTTACTGAGTATGTACCTATTATTGTGCCAGACGTTGTTGCTCATTCAGTATTTGCTGAATAAAACTAGAAGCACAACAGTGAATCTCAAAATCTAAATTTAGAGACAAAGGAAATTTAGCATGGATACTTTAGAAGCAGCTGCCAGAGTTGGAATGTCTAAGGGAGAGAAATGAAGGTATTAAATATCCAAAATGATGGCATGTGAGCCCTGAGAAAATTAAGGTACAGCTACAGGTAAAAAGCACAGAGCCAAAGAAGCAAAGTGAAAAAGACAGAGTCAGTGCTGTAATGATACCCCAAAGGAGAAGAAATTCCTACAAATTAGTCTGGGTGAAGAAAAGTTCTATCTTTAGACTGAAAGATCCAGAAAAGCGTATCTAGAACCCGGAGTGGAGAATCGGAGGATCATCTGAAATATCCAAGTTTCAATGACTAAATTTTCATTAATGTGTTATAAAACAATGACAGGTTTTAAAATCACTGCTTGCAACTATGCAAAAACAATAAAAGTAATTAAAAAAATTTTTTTTAACATATTGATTTTAAAAGCTACTAGGGTGAAGAAATCTTAAAGAGCCATATGTAACCCAGCTGGAATGCTTATAAAAAGATTAAACAATGACACAACGAAAACACTTGACTGAGTATCTTTTTAAATGAATGCAGACTACCATTTACTAATAGTGCCATCATATGCAAATTACTTCATCTCTCTTGTGCTGAGGTTCTTCATCCACAGCTCAGAGATAAGCTGAAAAACCAAATATATTAGTGCCTAATTTACACAACTCACTTCATAAAAGTAAAATTTACATAAAATGTGCTGTGCTGCACATATTTTAAGTGTATAGTTTGATGAGTTTGGACAAATGATACACCTGTGTAACCACTGCTCCAACGCAGACACAACATTTCCATCACTCCTCTGCCTCCCCCTGTGGCCCCAAGCACCCCAACCCTAACCTTGTATAGTTCTGTTTGTCCTAGAATTTTATATACATGTATAAAATTATATTCTCTTTTGTGCTAGCTTCTTTTGCTAAGTATAATGGCATTGAGGTTATTTTATGTATGAGTAGTTTGCTCCATTTTACTGCTGGATAGTATTCCATTGTGGGCACGTTGTTTCATGTATGATAGACATGTGGATTGCTTCCAGTTTTTAAACTATGAATAAAACAGCTATGAACATTCATGCGTAAGTCTTTGTGTAAATGTATGTTTTCCTGGCTGTTGGATAAACAGCTACAAGTGAAAATCCTGTGTCATATGGTAAATAGATATTTCATTTACAAGAAACTGCCAAACTGTTTTCCAAAGTGGTTATAAGGTTTTCCAATGTATAAGGGTGCCAGCTGCTCTATACATCCGTGCCAACACATGGTGTCATCAGTCTTTAATTCTGGCAGTGTAGTAAAATCTCAGTGGTTTTAACTTGCATTTCCCTAATAACTAAAGACACTGAATATCTTTTCATGTGCATACTGGCCATTCTTACATTTTCTTTTGAGAAACAAATGTTCAAGTCTTTTTGTTTAACTACGTATGATTGAGTTGTAAGATATTAAAAAAAAAAAAAAATACGGCCCAGGCTAGACACGGTGGCTCACATCTATAATCCCAGCACTTTAGGAGGCCAAGGCAGGAGGACTGCTTGAGCTCAGGAGTTCAAGACTAGCCTGGGCAACATGGCGAAACCCCATCTCTACAAAAAATACAAAAAAATTAGCCGGGCATAGAGGCACATGCCTGTGGTCCCAGCTACTTGGTAGGCTGAGGCAGGAGGATCGCTTGAGCCCAGGAGGTTTAGGCTGCAATGAGCTGAGATCTTGCTCCAGCCTCGGCAACAGAGCAAGACTCTGTCGCGCAAAAAAAAAAAAAAAAAAAAAAAAAAAGCCCAGATACAAGTCCTTCGTCAGATGTATTAGGAATATTTTTTTCTGTAACATTGCATTCTTTGGGAAATGTTCTCCAAAGTCCAACTGACCAGCTGCTTTTCCTTTCTAATTCGTGGCCAAGGTCTTATTTATCGAAGAAAACTTTGTCAGCTCCAAGTTCATGAACACTTGATCTTCTATACTTTTTTCTAGATGTTTTAGTTTTAGTTTCTGTGTATGCAGAAATGTTATAAAGAGCTTTCAGTGGTTATGAGGAGAGGGATTGCTGGAAATGATGGTGATGGTTGCGATATGTACAGCTATCACAGTAGGGTGATTACAGAAGGTCTGGAGACCCTGATCATAACAACGATTTCAGGAAAAGAAAAATCTGCTAGTTAGAAAGAAGAACAAGTAAAAAAGTCAAGAAGAGCAATGTGTATGTGGTGAGAACAGCAGATGAAATTAGAAAAGTAGACAGAGATCTGAAAGATCATGAGAAGGACTTGAACAAGGAGTAACGGACCTAATCCATAGTTTTAAAAAGACAACAACTACTACAGAAGAATATGGGATGAAGGTGGCAAGTGAGCAGGCAGCATAAGAGGAAAGCAGTATCTGTCAAGAACCCACTCCAATAGTTCAAAGGAAATATAAAAGGTGGTAGCAAGTAGTCAGTGTACATTTTGAAGGTACAGGTGACAATCTGCTGATAGATAAAGCTAGATGTAGGGTAAAAAAAGAAGAGTTAAGAGTAACTTCTAAGTTTCAGCCTTAGCAAATATGTGAATGATAATGCCATTACCTGAAATGGGAAAGACAGGAGAAGCAGCACTGTGGGTATGCAGGAAAGGTGGGGGTGTGTGTTATGGTTTGGACATATTTGAGCTGTTTACTAGAGATCCAAGTGGAGATGTTGAGTTGATTGTTGAATATATGACTCTTAAAAGTCAGCGCAAAGCTTTTCGGGCTAAATGTACATTTGAATGCCATCAGCTCATAGAAGACATCCCCAAGGAAAAGGATACAGATTTTTAAAATGGACTGAGAAAAAGGCTGAGTGCTCCAACACTCGAAGTGTAGGAGGCCCAGAAGGAATAGAAAGCAAAGAAAAACAAAATAGCGAGGTGTCTCAGATGCAAGTAGATAAAAAAGTGTTTTAAGGATAGGCCAGGGATGGTGGCTCAAGTCTGTAATTCCAGCACTTTGGTAGGTCAAGGTGGTATCTTGTCTAGGAGTTCGAGACCAGCCTGGGCATGAAGGTGAGACCCTGTCTCTGCAAAAAATTAGCCTGGCGTGGTGGTGTGCACCTGTAGTCCCAGCTGCTGGGGAGGTGAGAGGACCCTTGAGCCCAGGAGTCCAGGTGGCAGTGAGCTATGATTACACAACTGCACTCCAGCCTGGGCCACAAAGCAAGACCCTGTCTCTAAAAATATATGCATATACAAAAGAAGGATAGAGAAATCAACTATGTCAATGACTCAGTTGAGATTTAAATGAGATGAAGACAAGAAAACTGAATTTGTCAAGATGGAAGTCATCATTGACTCTGATAATAATAGTTTCAAAGGTAGAGTGGGAAAAGAAAGCATGCCTGGAGAGGGCTAATGAGAGAATGAGCAGCAAAAGACGGTAAGTATAAATAGTTCACTAAAAGAATTTCATTGGCCGGGCGCGGTGGCTCACGCCTGTAATCCCAGCACTTTGGGAGGCCAACGTGGGCGGATCACGAGGTCAGGATATCGAGACCGCCCTGACTAACACGGTGAAACCCCGTCTCTACTAAAAAAAACACAAAAAATTAGCCGGGCGTGGTGGCGGGCACCTGTAGTGCCAGCCACTCAGGAGGCTGAGGCAGGAGAATGCTGTGAACCCAGGAGGCAGAGGTTGCAGTGAGCCAAGATCACGCCACTGCACTGCGGCCTGGGCGACAGAGCTAGACTCTATCTAAAAAAAAAAAAAAAAAAAAAAAAAAAAAAAAAATTTCACTGATGGAGAACAGAGAAATAGGGTAGACACTGCAATGGGATGGAAAGTGGGATGGAGTAATGTAAAGTGAGAGGTTTTTGTGAAGTTGTTTTTCTTAAAATATGAGATAACATTTTCATAAGTGGAAAAGGATACAAGGAACCAAGTAAAAAAGTGTCCTTAGCACCAAAAACAATAGGAAGAAAAAGTATATGGGCAGTGAGATAGAAAAAAAAAGTTATCTCCTAGGTACTTCTTATTTTCTTAGTGAAACTTGAAGCATGCTTATCAACTGAGAATGAAAATGAAAAGGATGAAGAGTAAGACATGTAAGAGTCACAAGGTAAAAAGTTAGTAACTGTTTCATAAAAGTTTTGAATAAAAAATTTGGTGTCTTTCCACCAAAACAAAAGGTCAAATAAAATATATAATCCATAAACAAGCACTTAGTTAAAATTTACCTGCTGTGCAAGCAACTTTGGAGGTGGTGGCAGATGTGAAGATGTTCCACGTTCCTATTATAAAGAAGAAAGAATTATTCTTATTATTCTGGAGACAGTCTTGCTCTGTTGCCCATGCTGGAGTGCAGTGGCATGATCTTGGCTCACTGCAACCTCTGTCTCCCGGGGCCAAGCAATTCTCATGCCTCAGCCTGCTAAATACCTGGGATTACAGGCGCCTGCCACCACAACCGGGTAATTTTGCATTTTTAGTAGAGACAGGGTTTTGCCATGTTGGCCAGGCTGTTCTTGAACTCCTGATGTCAAGTGATCTGCCTGCCTTAGCCTCCTAAAGTGCTAGGATTACAGATGTGAGCCACCACACCAGCTTGAAAGAATTACTTAAAAAGAACCATATAAGAAAAAATATATCTGCTGGGTGCGGTGATCCACACGTGTAATCCCAGCACTTTGGGAGGCAGAGGCAGGCGGATCACCTGAGGTCAGGAGTTCAAGACCAGCCTGGCCAACATGGCAAAACCCTGTCTCTACTAAAAATACAAAAATTAGCCAGGCGTGGTGGCGGGTGCCTGTAATCCCAGCTACTCTGGAGGCTGAGACAGGAGAACTGCTTGAACCTGGGAGGCGGAGGCTGCAGTGAGCCAAGATCATGCTACTGCACTCCAGCCTGGGTGACAGAGCAAGACTCCGTCTCAAAAAAGGAAAGAAAAAGAAAAGATATATCTATTAGAAATATTTCAGCCGGGCACGGTGGCTCATGCCTGTGAGCCTAGCACTTCGGAAGGCCAAGGCAGGCGGATCACAAGGTCTGGAGTTAGAGACCAGCCTGGCGAACATGGCGAAACCTGTCTCTACTAAAGATACAAAAATTAGCCAGGCATGGTGGCGGGAGCCTGTAATCCCAGCTACTTGGGAGGCTGAGGCAGAAGAATCACTTGAACCTGAGAGGCAGAGGTTGCAGTGAGCGGAGATCACGCCACTGCATTACAGCCTGGGAGACAGATCAAGACTCCATCTCAAAAAAAAAAAAAAAAGATATATTTCTGAATGTAATGATTTTCTCAATACCATAAGATTGCTAAACATCTTTCTCCTCTCTTTTTAAATAAAAGCATATCACTCATTACAAGATTACTTTCTATGCAATCACTCTATTTCAGTAAGGTTAGAATCTTAAATGCACTTTACAATAAAAATTTTAGCCAGGCGTGGTGCCTCACGCCTGTAATCCCAGCACTTTGGGAGGCTGAGGCGGGTGGGTCATTTGAGGCCAGGAGTTCAAGACCAGCCTGGCCAACATGGGGAAACCCCAGCCCTATTAAAAATACAAAAATTAGCTGGGTGTGGTGGTGCACCACTGTAGTCCCAGCTAGTTGGGAGGCTGAGGCACAAGAATCTCTTGAGCCCAGGAGGTGGAGGTTGCAGTGAGCCAAGATCACGCAACTCCATTCCAGCCTGGGTGAAAGAGCAAGGCTCTGTCTCAAGAGGGAAAAAAAGAATTTTAGTCTAGCTGTTCTGGAATTCTGATCCAGCAAATCTGACTGAGGAGATCTATGCCTCTAATTATTAAATTTTATTTATGTAAGCTCAATTCTTTTCTAGTGGCAAACTAAAAATATGAGATTTATCTTAAAAAAAGAAAATCTAAAACATAATGGAACAAAATATATGAAACATTCACTTGCTAATATAAACTGTCACATAAACTGTCACATGACTGTCACAAAAAAGTCAAAGACATCAAGACATATTCCATCTATTCCTCTATTCTTTCATGAAAAATTCTCATTCCCCATTATGCCAATAAGTAAAAAGTCACACAAAAAAGTTATTAAAATGTTATTTAAAAAATTCTTCTTTTTCAGGGTTCATAAATTTATTCAATGGATCATCAATGCCTTAAGATTAAAACCCTCATATAGCATACATTTTAAAGAAGTGGTTCTTACATAGCTCTCTTACCTCTCTCCCATATCAAACTACTTAGAATTTCTTGAATGTGCCATGTTTTCTCATACTTCTCTACATGTGTTTCCACTGCTTGTAACAGCTATATTCCCTTTGAATACTGCCTAAATCATGCTTGTTTAAGAATTAGCTCAAGTACTTAGTCTTCTGCAGCCTTCTACCTTAAATGAATTCTCAAAGAACTTATTTTGTACCCTCTATGATTACGCCACTTAGCACACTGTAACTGCTTACTGACTTTTTTTCCTGTCAAGGAAACTGTTAGCTACCTCCTTTTAGCCCTCAGAAGGGACAAGTTCCTCCATCTATTTTGTATGAATCCAACAAATACATGCTAACTATACTGATTCCTTAATAAAGAGATAAGTGGACTCCCTTGAAAGTAGTCCTTTTTATTCCCAGTTTATAATGCAGCTTTTGCAACCATTTACCATCTCAGAAGTGGGATCAAATATCTGTTGCACACACATTTCCCTTCATTCACAATGTTCTTCAAAATGATTCAGACTTTAGATCTCCCTACTCACTATGTGATTTCCCTACAGATAGTGTACCATTCACACAAAAAGACTGACTAGTATTTAAGTATTCAATAAACCATAAAGCACTTCAGCAATGTTTATTTTATTTTAGAAAAATATTATCCCTACACTTTGCTATGATTGAGCTATATCATAAGGTAAAAAAAAAGTGAAGCTTTAGTTTTCACTTGATAATTTTAGCTACTGTATTGATAATTCCGGTTAAATGCAATAAAAATTATGATAGATTCAAGACTATTCAAGAAAAAAATACACAGTTTCCTTTTTCTAAGTCCCGTTCCACTCTGTGGTAAGAATAATTATCCATAGTATTACACAGTAATTACAATAAGGAGATCCTTGCAATAACAAGGATCTCCATGAGTCCAACAAACCTGATTAAATGAAGGTCCTTTCCCATAGGGAACTTTTGCCACTGATGCTTGGGCAGGTATTTGGGAAGATGATTTAGTGTTGGAAACTTCATCTGTTTCTTTTTTGTTTTCATTGTTTTCAGAGGCTTTTGAACCTTGATCCTCACTGAAAAATCAAAATGCAGAAGAAATAAAGTGGACCAACTGTATCATAAGTACACACATTATTTTTGCAATTAAAAAAATTATTTCTGTATGGTTTCTGGGGGGGGGAATGTATTAAGGAATGAGATGGGTGTGTGACCCATTAGTGCTAATTTGTTCTTTCAATAAATATATACTATGAAAGTGCAATACAGTAGTTGTCAAATCTAAACACACGTCAGGCATATATCCTGGCAAAAGAATATAATCACATCATTTCCTATCTCCTCTACGTAAGAAATACAATCCAAATATAACTGGGTAATATTGGAATTATTATTTAACTGCATTCTAATTTATTCTGATTTAATAAAAAGATAAATCAAACTACAGTATTTTTTCAAAGCCACGACAAACCACAGGTATCTCTTAAATGATCATAAAACGATGTTTGTCACAATGCCATAACTGAAAAATCATACCAAATGTGCTTCCAAACTTCCATATATTTTAAAAGCCCAACTTTTATGATATATAACCCATATATTCCTGACTGGTGCTCCAATATTCCAGAATGAAGGAAAAAGAAAGAAAAAGCTCCCCATTTTCCAAGGCCCTAATGCAGTTTACTAAGTTTTAAGAAATCGAGGACCTGAAGCAGCTGTAGTAACCCAGGGAATTATTCTCCAATTTTGTAAATACAGATCAGGTCAAGCAAGTAACAGTTTAAAAAATTGTTCCTAATACCAATTCTCAAAAGATCTCCAAACTAGGTGCCAAGCATCTAAATATCTTTTTTTTTTTTTTTGAGATACAGTCTTGCTCTGTCACCCAGACTGGAGTGCAGTGGCATGATCTTGGCTCACTGCAACCTCCGCCTCCCGGATTCAAGTGATTCTCCTGCCTTAGCCTCCTGAGTAGCTGGGATTACAGGCATGCACCACCACGCCTGGATAATTTTTGTATTTTTAGTAGAGATGGGGTTTCACCATGTCGGCCAAGCTGGTCTCGAACTCCTGACCTCAAGTGATCTGCCTGCCTCGGCCTCCCAAAGTGCTGGGATTACAGATGTGAGCCACCGCACCCAGCCCTAAATGTTTTTAAATAAACTTTCTTGAGACGCATCAAATTTTAATTCCTTGATTAGCTGTATACTGTATTAATCTAGCTCATTAAGCACCCTCTATTCAGTAAAACTTCTGAGAATATATAAATTCTACAAATAAACAATTGTCTATTAACAAAGCCTCTCTGCATAAGTAGCTAATATTGTATCAACAAATTCATACTGTTATTAGTAAAAGATATCACAACTTACCTGTTATTCTCTTTAGGACTGTTACTTCCTTGTTCATCATCATCACTGAAATTCAGTTGCTCTGTATAATCTACTTCCATCTGAGCACCTATTAAATTAAGGAAAACTCAGACTGGCTGCTTGAAAGCATCTAACAATTTAAAGGACTTAATTAATTTTGCCTCTTACCTGCCCAACCTTCATCAGCTTCAGCATCTAGGTTATCAAATTTATCAAGCTCCTTCAGTTCTGATGCACTAAGAATGGATGGGCGTTCAGGCTCAGAGGCCCATGAAGGAGGTGGGCCTCTTCCTCGAAGGCCTCTAATGAAAGGCAGGTCATGGAAAAGATACAAAAGTTTATGATACTAAACTGGGAGAATACTAAAAGATTGGAATTTAGTTCATTTCAACATTAGTGTTTTCTACACCAAGATACCTAATATGTTCTGCATGGACATGTGTATGAAAAAATTAATATTAATACGTAATGATAGGATAATACGTAACTCTTAAGTAACAGCTGACAAAGTTTTTAAGAATTCTCAAATATTTAAGATAAACCAAATATATGTTAAAAGGATAACGATATGAATAAAACTAACTTCAAAATATATATTTTGAGGAAAATAATTCAAAAGGATGTTCAAGTCTCATATAATAAGCAAAAAAAAAAAAAAAGAAAGAAAGAAAATGAGGAGTCCATAATATGAAAGGAAGAAGAGAAAAACAAGTGTCATCAATTTTAGGCCATGTTTTTCAGTTTTCTTTTTGTTTTGAGACGGAGTCTTGCTCTGTCGCTCAGGCTGGAGTGTAATGGCACAATCTCGGCTCATTGCAACTTCCGCCTCCTGGGTTCAAGCAATTCTCCTGCCTCAGCCTCCCGAGTAGCTGGGATTACAGGTGCACACCACCATGTCCGACTAATTGTTTTGTACTTTTTTAATAGAAACAGGGTTTCACCATGCTGGCCAGGCTGGCCTTGAACTCCTGACCTCGGGCGAATCGCCCACCTCGGCCTTCCAAAGTGCTGGGATTACAGGGGTGAGCCACCGTCCCCGGCCTGGTTTTCAGTTTTCAAAATCCTATGTAAATTAATTTAAATGCTTAAAAGAATGAATTATTTCTGTTCTGTCTTATAAGAGTTAGCCAATTATTTACTAATGACAACTGTACTGTGAGGATAGGAAAACGATCAATTACACAACTCAGAATCACACAATCCACTCAACCTTCAGGAAATCTTAACAAGCATATATTCCTTACAGACTTTAATCATTTAATAGCCTTACTTGTTTGTTTCAGATAAAGAAGGTGGGAATCTCATGGGACCATGTAGAGGAGGATATGTCATCCTCGGATACTGTTGGAACATCTGAATGAAGGAAACAAAAAATTGTGATAAATTTAGCAACCTAGTTATTTTAAAAAATTATATATATATATAAATCTGAGCCTAGGCCTGAAGTTACAATTTATAGAAACAATGATTTAAGTGAATAAAACTATTAATGACTGTTATCTATTCATCCTCAATAGCAACCCATTTCCAAGGCCATTGCCACTACCAACTCTTTATAAATAGAATAACTAGAGCACATATGAAAAACTTCTGTATTATATTAATAAAATTACATTAAAGTAACTGTATCAAGATATGTACACATTAAAGTAACTGTATCAATGAGATATGTAATGTAAAATTACATTAAAGTAACTGTGTCAACAAGATATAAATTACATTAAAGTAATTGTATCAACAGGATATGTACACACATGCACCCTAGCAAACGGCAAAGTGAAAATATTTGAAAAGCAAATGCTGTTGGCCTTCCTCCATAAGCAGGAGTAGAATAATCAGAGGCAGATTTGTGGATAAGGAGGATAACATCAGTCCCCAGTCCCAGCACCTCAAAAAGAAAAATGTAGGGGTGGCAGGCGTGGGGAAGAAGAACTCAGCTCAGATAAAATTAAAAGACAGTCCACAATCCAAGGAAGTGAGTTGGAAAAGGGAGACAGAGAGCTACCCAGAAATTTTCTATGTATATGGCATAGGTGAATTCTCAATCGAGTTACTGCACAGATGATCATTATAAACTGTCCCAAACAGGTCCAGATACTGTTCTCTGTAGGAACTTGGCTCTGGGAAACTAAACTTAAGAGAAGACATAAGATAGATTCTGAGAACAAATAACACCAAGGGATTCATCCTATGATTTTGAAGGGAAGAAGGGTCAAAGAATGTCTTGGTCATTGACTATACGCTTATATCCAAGTCAAATTATGTAAATAATAGGAAATTATATTACTGTAAAAACATAATTTATATCCTGAAATAGAAGACTAGTTTTTCTAAAAATTAAGTAGTAACTGTGTGTTAGATAAGAAAATTCTTACATTTGAAGTAAGGCTATGTTTATATGATTATGTTGTCTAAAGAAGAAATTTCTCAGCCAGGTGCAGTGGCTCATGCCTGCAATCCCAGCACTTTGGGAGGCCGAAGCGGGTAGATCACGAGGTCAGGAGATGGAGACCATCCTGGCTAACATGGTGAAACCCTGTCTCTACTAAACATACAAAAAAATTAGCTAGGTGTGGTGGGCGTGCCTGTAATCCCAGTAACTCAGGATGCTGAGACACAACAATCACTTGAACCCAGGAGGTGGAGGTTGCAGTGAGCTGAGATCACACCACTGCACTCCAGCCTGGCGACAGAGAGAAACTCCGTCTTTATAAAAAAAAAAAAAAAAAAAAAAAAGGAGAAGAAATTTCTCTTAAGTCAGGTTGAAGCAATGTTAATTAAGTCAAGCAACAGCTGAAACTCAGTTGGGGAAACTTTGAGGGATACTCTGGAGAATTTTCAGTTGCATCACACTTCTATACTGAAGTTAATAAAGACACTACTGGAGGCATATGTTCATAGCTAAAGTTGCATTAAATCCTTCATCTGGTCATTCCAGACATAATTTCATGTGGTCTTAAAAAATGCTTAAAGTCTAGGAATTTGCCAGAAAATTCATTTTAGAAACAAATTTTAAATTCTCAGTATACAGTAGTGATATTTAAATGTTTTTGTTAATTAGTGGAACACTTTATTCAAATATAATCACTGATGAAAGTGGGAATGATGCCCACGTGGTTTCCCCTCTTTCCTATCCTACCCTCTCACATGAAAGTTCAGGGGTCTTTGGTAGCACAATTTGAAAATGATTAGAAAAAAAGTAATTGGGTATAAATCATTTTTCAAGGCCAGGTCAGCATACTCCCAAACTTCTTTTAGGAAAACATTTAATGGCCAGGCACGGTGGCTCACGCCTGTAATCCCAGCACTTTGGGAGGCCGAGGAGGAAGGATCACCTCAAGTCAGGAGATCGAGACTTGCCCAGCCAACATGGTGAAACCCTGTCTCTACTAAAAATACAAGAATTAGCTGGGCATGATGGCGTGCCCCTGTAATCCCAGCTACTTGGAAGGTTGAGGCAGGAGAATCGCTTGAACCTGGGAGGTGGAGGCTGCAGTGAGCCGAGATGGTGCCACTGCACTCCAGCCTAGGCGTCAGAGCAAAAAACATTTAACAAGTAATTGTATTTAATCATTCATCTCCCTCTGTTAGTCTAGAATGATTAAAAAATAGTAATGGGGGGTCAGCCCCCTGCCCGGCCAGCCGCCCCGTCTGGGAGGTGAGGGGAGCCTCTGCCTGGCCGCCCCTACTGGGAAGTGAGGAGCCCCTCTGCCCAGCCAGCCGCCCCGTCCGGGAAGGAGGGGGGGGGGTCAGCCCCCCGCCCGGCCAGCCACCCCGTCCGGGAGGGAGGTGGGGGGGGGTCAGCCCCCCGCCTGGCCAGCCGCCCCATCTGGGAGGGAGGTGGGGGAGTCAGCCCCCCGCCCGGCCAGTCGCCCCGACCGGGAGGGAGGTGGGGGGGGTCAGCCCCCCGCCCGGCCAGTCGCCCCGACCGGGAGGGAGGTCGGGGGGTCAGCCCCCCGCCCAGCCAGCCACCCCGTCCGGGAGGTGAGGGGCGCCTCTGCCCGGCCGCCCCTACTGGGAAGTGAGGAGCCCCTCTGCCTGGCCAGCCGCCCCATCCGGGAGGGAGGTGGGGGGGTCAGCCCCCTGCCCGGCCAGCCGCCCCGTCCGGGAGGGAGGTGGGGGGGTCAGCCCCCCGCCCAGCCAGCCGCCCCGACCGGGAGGGAGGTGGGGGGGTCAGCCCCCTGCCTGGCCAGCCGCCCCGACCGGGAGGGAGGTGGGGGGGTCAGCCCCCCGCCCGGCCAGCCGCCCCGTCCGGGAGGTGAGGGGCGCCTCTGCCCGGCCGCCCCTACTGGGAAGTGAGGAGCCCCTCTGCCCGGCCAGCCGCCCCATCCGGGAGGGAGGTGGGGGGGTCAGCCCCCTGCCCGGCCAGCCGCCCCGTCCGGGAGGTGAGGGGCGCCTCTGCCCGGCCGCCCCTACTGGGAAGTGAGGAGCCCCTCTGCCCGGCCAGCCGCTCCGTCCGGGAAGGAGGTGGGGGGGTCAGCCCCCTGCCCGGCCAGCCGCCCCATCCGGGAGGGAGGTGGGGGGGTCAGCCCCCCGCCTGGCCCGCCGCCCTGTCTGGGAGGGAGGTGGGGGGGTCAGCCCCCTGCCCGGCCGGCCGCCCCGTCCGGGAGGTGAGGGGCGCCTCTGCCCGACCGCCCCTACTGGGAAGTGAGGAGCCCCTCTGCCCGGCCAGCCGCCCCGTCCGGGAGGGAGGTGGGGGCGTCAGCCCCCCGCCAGGCCAACTGCCCCAAAGGGAGGTGAGGGGCGCCTCTGCCCGGCCGCCCCTACTGGGAAGTGAGGAGCCCCTCTGCCCGGCCACCGCCCCGTCTGGGAGGTGTACCCGGCAGCTCATTGGGAATGGGCCATGATGACAATGGCGGTTTTGTGGAATAGAAGCGGGGGAAAGGCGGGGAAGGGATTGAGAGATCGGATGGTTGCCATGTCTGTGTAGAGGGAGGTAGACACGGGAGACTTTTCATTTTGTTCTGTACTAGGAAAAATTCTTCTGCCTTGTGATCCTGTTGATCGGTGACCTTACCCCCAACTCTGTGCTCTCTGAAACATGTGCTGTGTCCACTCAGGGTTAAATGGATTAAGGGCGGTGCAAGATGTGCTTTGTTAAACAGATGCTTGAAGGCAGCATGCTCGTTAAGAGTCATCACCACTCCCTAATCTCAAGTACCCAGGGACACAAACACTACGGAAGGCCGCAGGGTCCTCTGCATAGGAAAACCAGAGACCTCTGTTCACTTGTTTATCTGCTGACCCTCCCTCCACTATTGTCCTATGACCCTGCCAAATCCCCATCTGTGAGAAACACCCAAGAATGATCAATAAAAATAAATAAATTTAAAAAAAAAAAAAAGAAAAAAAAAATAGTAATGTATATGCTCACTTTGGCAGCAAAATTGGAACAATACAGAGAAGATTAGCACAGCCCCCGCATAAAAATAACATACAAATTCATGAAGCATTCCATATTTTTAAATAAAATCAACAATATGAAGGAATGGAAAGTATGATGGATATTTAGGATTCAAACATTAGGAGTTAAACAACAAACTAAATAAATATGACCTAGATTTTTGTTTCCTATGAGAGTAATGAGTCTTCTGGAAAACTAAATGGATGTATCCAGGCACATGTGACTTGCTTTACAACTTTACATTGGGCTGAAAGTAAACAAAGAATGAGGACACCAAATCTAACTAATAATTTAGAAAATGTGGTGGGAGGGCAGGGGTGGGTGCCAGAGTATATAATAAATGAAATTAAAGATAGAATCAACAAAATCCAAAATCTGAGGAACTTCACAGGTTAACAAATTATAACAGATAAGCTCCAAAGGAAACAGGAGATAGAAATATCTATAGGTAACAAGATTCTTAAAAGAAATGTGAACCAATCTCAACGAATGGATGTTGCCTGGATCCTAATTATGAGACAACTACTGGAATACTAACATAATATTTGAGAATATCAAGGAATTAGTTTTCTTTTTATGTATAACAGCATTGCAAACCTTCTCCCCAAGTCTTTATCCTTTAAAATAGAACTTAAAATATTTACTGATGAAATATCTTGGATTTGCTTTAGTAATCCAAAGTGGTAGGAAAAGAGCGGGCATGGTGACTCATGCCTATAATCCCAGCACTTTGGGAGGCTGAGGCGGGTGGATCACTTGACGTTAGGAGTTCAAGACCAACCTTGCCAACATGGCAAAATCCTGTCTCTACTAAAAATATAAAAATTAGCCAGGTATGGTGGCGGGCAGCTATAATCCCAGCTACTCAGGAGGCTAAGGCTAGGTTAATTGCTTGAACCTAGGAGGCAGAGGTTGCAGTGAGCCGACATCATGTCACTGCACTCCAGCCTGGGTGACAGAGCAAGACTCTGTTTCAAAAAAAAAAAAAAAGTGGTAGGAAAAGAGGCAGATTCATTGCACTGTTATCTTTATTTTTGTACATGTTTAAAATTTTCCATTAAAAAAAGTGTAAAGGCCAAGTGAGGTGGCTCATGTCTGTAATCCCAACACTCTGAGGGGCCAAGGTGGGCAGACTACTTGATGCCAGGAGTTCAAAACCAGCCTTGCCAACATGGCAAAACCCCATCTCTACTAAAAAAAAAAAAAAAAAAAAAAAAGCCAGGTGTGGTGGCATATGCCTGTAATTTCAGCTACTCGGGAGGCGGAGGCACAAGAATTGCTTGAACCCAGGGGGCAGAGGGTGCAGTGAGCTGAGATCATGCCACTGCACTCCAGCCTGGGTGAAAGAGCAAGACTCTGTCTCCAAAAAAAAAAAAAAAATTGAAAAAAAAATTAAAAGTACACAAATAAAAACTTTGAAACTACGGCAAGTGTTCTTTATCATTTTTTCCATGAACCACCCCTTTGGCAGTCTGATGAATCCTATGGACCTATGGACCTCCTCTCAGGAAAACATTTTAAATGCATAATGTAAAATACAAAAATATTGCAAAGAAGAACAATTACATTAAACAGAATGTTAGTGTAATTGTTCTCTGTATTTACAAAATAAATCTGTGGTATGGTAACATACGTGCTTCTTTATTAGATCATTATCTATGGGTCTAATAATTATTTTGAAGTAATGTTGAATGTAATGTGATATGAAAATATCTGCAATCCCTGTTAATAATAAAGATACTGCTGATTTGTTTCCTATCTGGTACAACTACACTTAACCAAATAAAACAGCTAGGTGTTTCTGCTAAGAAACACTGCGTGGTAATGTTTCCCGGATAGCCCAAATGATCTCTATCTTCTGGTGTTTACACCATGTGTAGTCCCTTCTCACAATATACCATACAATAAAAGAGAATGCTAATTTTTAGTTAGATGTTAATGAAAACAAAGACCTAAACTTTTCCCTATAACAATTCGCTCCTTGGAGCCCAGATCAAAAACCACTTGTTTGAATGCTTGTTCATTTAACAATACTCACATAAGGAGGCATCATAGCTCTATACTGGGAAGCGAGAGCAGCCTGCTGTCCATTCAGTTTAGCCTGTGGAGGACCACAAGCTATCCTCTTTTCCACCACTTTGAGGATATCATTTTGCTCTGATGTTCCAGCTGTGCTTTCATCCTGGCCAGGGAGCTTTTCATCTTGATCAGATGACGAAGGTGAGCCAGCAGCCTTACCACCATCTCTCCAACAAGCAACATCTAGTACGAAGGCAGAGAAAAAAGGAAAAAGATAAAAATCTGAAAATGGAACAAAGTGAAACCAAAATGTATTTCAGGAAGATGAAAGCAAGTAAGCAGAGTGAAAGAGCAGGAAAAGTCTAATCCAGGTCCTACTAATGCTTTCAAGTTGTTTGCGTAGTAGTGGCTTCCAAAGTGGAGAGGATGTACCTCAGAGGGTGTCACCACAAGCAAATACTGGGGTGGGAGAAGAAAATATTAGAACTTCTCTATGAAGCTTTATCAATATTTGGTATAGAAATTAAAATCACTGTTCTCCATATATCAGATGGCCATGTTTCAGAGTGACACACCTGAGGTTTCCTGAGGGAAGGAAGATGGGACTTCTACAATCTGGAAGGGTTGACAGTGATATTCTCATTTGTCTGTTTCCAGTATATTATTGTTAGTTACAGATGCCCCCAAGTGAACAGATTGCGTGAAATTATCTGGTGTAATTACACTTAACCAAATAAAACAGCTAGGTGGTTTTGCTAAGAAACACTGCATGATAACCAGTCTCCTGGATAGCCCAAATGATCATTATCTTCTGGTATTTACACTAAGTGTAGTCCCTTCTCACAATATAGCAGGGTTGGTCTGTGTAACCTGTAGAATATGGCAGAAGTGATAGCATGTCCCTCTCCAGATTAAGTTATTAAAGACTGTGGGCTTCTGTCTTGGGTGGAGGGTGTCTGTCTCTCATCATTTATTCTGCAGAAGCCATGTCATAAGCAGCCCCACTAACAGACCATAAAACTAAAGAGCCAAGAGCTACACCAGTCAGTTTGGAAGCACAGCCCCAGTCAAGTCAGCTTCAGACAGCTTCATTGCAGCTTTGAGAGAGAGTCCCTTGGCCAGAACCTCAAACTAAGCTGACCCTGGATTCCTGACCTTCAGATACAGTGGGATATCATAAGTATAGTTCAGTTTGTTGTTTTACATTGCTAAATTTGTTATGCAGCAATAGACAACTGGTGAAAATTCAACTGAACAAAATAGAGGAGTCAGCACATCTATTTCTAATACAAATGCACCAACCACATTATGACACTTGAAAAATAAGATTTAGATTTATTTAGATCTGACAAGAGCTAAAAAAATGTGAAATACATCAGGTTTTTAGAAATATGGAATTTGTAAACACTTCTGTCATAGACGAACCTCCCCATGTAAACAAGGTCCTTTAAGATACTTGGTAATGACAGTATGAAGCTATCACAATTAAGAAGACATTTAAAAATCCCTCGAACATTTTATACTTTTATTTTTAGTTTTTGCTTTGTAATGTACATAAACTATCCCTCATTATCCAAAATTATTTGTTTCCTCAGTTTGAGCTCAGAAAGTGAGGAATCACCGAATATTAATACAGTAGTAAGTAAATAGTTACACATTAGGGAAGCCTGCTCAAAAACTAATATAAAAAAATCCAAATATTGGTATACATGAAAGTCACCTGGACATCTTGTTAAAATGTAGATTTTGATTTAGTAAGTTGGATGCGAGGCCCAAGATGACACATTTCTAACATGTTCTCAAGTTATAGTGATACTGTCGGTGCAAAAATCATACCTGAGTAGCAAGTGACTATAGTACAAAGTCTGCCTTTTCAAACTAGGCAAATAATATATGCAACAGCAAGCAGGAGGTTGTATTGCAAGATAATACACAAATATGATCTCATTTTGTATTAAAGAGAAAGTACTCTTACTTGGTGGACGTAAACTGGGTCCAGGTCCATAGTTGTCATCATTTGTTTCCTTTTCTTTTTTTTCCTGATCCCCAGCTGCCTGCAGGCTGGGAAATTCTTGCTGAAACTGACTATTCACTTGGATTCCTATAGATTTTTTTTAAAAAAATTAAAGGTAACTTTTATACTGAAGATAATACAAACCACCCTCCCAGGATAGAGCTCTCTGCCTCTTTCTCTTAAATTATTCCACATTTCAGTGATGACTGTTCATAGCCATATCACTTTAAAATTCACCTAGACTCCTTTGAAAAGCTAATGATCAGCCATGAGGAGATGAAAGTCTAAGACAGTAATCTACCAGTACCATTCCAGAGGACTCATTTAAGATGACCATGCAAATGAAGAGCTTGTTTCTCTTTCATTATGACTCCTTACATTTTCAATACACATCAAATTCCTTTGCTAAGAATTCTCAGAATTCGTTCAAATCATATTACTGAAATAGTGTTTGATGAATAAAGACCCCAAGATCAAGATGAGGCTAAAATGCCTTTATTTAATTTATTGCTTCATTTACTTTACTCTGATTTAATTTACAGCTAAGATTATTACACCTCACTATTCACCCAACTTCCTATCTACCTATTTTTTGTACTTCTATAAATTAAAAGAGCTAGTTTTGTTAGCTTGAGGGCCCAGATTGGTTCTTCCATAGAATGTTTTATAGACAGTTCCTGTTTCGAAAGTGGGAAAACTAAATTCTGCTGGGGATTCCATCATTCCTTGGGGGAAAGGGGAATATTACAGCAGTGGTGCTTTATGGCTACTTTCTAGTTCTTCTCCTCTCAGGAATCGTGGCAGCATGTCTGAAACAGGAGATGTTGGGGACATAGATGAAAAATGAGTATGGTTTCTAACAATCTATGCGATGGCTGGATACTTTGAAGGTACAAGCTTTGCTTGGATATGCAGAGGTAAAGATAAAATGATGTGGGGCACAGGGTATCTTAAAGACTCCTTTCCTTAACCAATATCATTGACTCATACATGGCTCTTGACATTGGAACTTAGCTAGCCCAAGAGATTTTTTAAAAAACCTTTTTAAGAGCCTCGAGTATATCCTTTAACAATGCTTTATGGCTCTACCAAAACACAGTTCACCCCTTATCTCCTGCATGGCTGTTCAGTAACTATCAAGCCTAGGCAGCTTCCCCAACTAATGTCCACTTACCATCTCCTTGCCCACCTTGCTTGTTACTGGCCCATGATTTGGGAGCAGGTGCTACTTCTGGGGGAGCTGCAACCCCAGGTTTTGGCTGTGCTGGTGGCACTTCTGGTGTTCTTAAAAAAAATATGAATCCATTATTTCAGATACTGTATGTTTAAATAAAACCAATATTATATTTAAGGTAAACCTGTGTACAAATTATTTTGGCTATATGTTTATTCATTGGTAAATCTCCAATAAATGTTTTCTCTCTGCAACATTCCTTTAAATGAATTATGGCTATTTTTATCGTCTTTCATCTCTACCTTTGAATAACCCAATGAGATGAGTTTTGCTTGTTTTCCATTTTGTTTAAAACACACACACACACACACACACATACACACACACTTTTAATTAAACACAGTTACCAAATATCTGTTTTGAAGAAGTGAACACTTATAATTAAAAATAGCAGTATAAACATACATACAGTCTGGACTGGTGAAATTAGTTGAGGGCTAAAGCTAAGCAAACTCTCCACTTGGCAGTCAACAGGATCACCACTGTACTTACTACTGTTATTCAAAGAGGTAACAGCAACCTGCCTAATGCATTCACATGAGTAAAAGGTATTTTGAAAGGGTGTACAGTTTTATTCAATTCTTGTAATGAGGTAATGCTTAAAAATAAGAAAGTAGTTAAGAGGCTCACAAAATGCAATGTGTTTCTGGGACACTCATACCTATAACTGACTCATTACTATAAAATAATTTTACTACAGCTAACAAGCATTTAAGTATTTGATACATTACTACAGAAGTAGTCAAATTTACTATATAAATCTCCCCAGGCAGGAGTATAGAATTTTGATAAGAGATAGGCAAGAAAACATCAAGTATCCAATGGCTTGTCTTATTTTTTTTTAATTACCACTATTTAGGCTTGGTCATTCAATTAGCTAAGAGTCTGGCAAAATCCTTGACACACAGAAGTCTAAATAGTTGTTGAAAGAAGGATGACTAAGATGGACACTTAATTCTATCCTAACTTTCTTGCTACAGTATATACAAATTATTACTTGAGCACCTATGAAACATCAGGCAGTTTCAATGCTGGAGATACACAGTAAATTGGCAGACAGACACCCTTAGTATCATGGAATTTAGGTATCGGAGTCAACTCTTAATCATATTGGAAAGGGAATACCTGAGTTGGTGGTAGTATGAAAGTGGGGAGCCTAATAAAGGCTATGACATAAGCAAGGTTGTGATTCCCAATTCTGTCATCTGTTCTACCCTGACAAATTGAAATACTTTTAATAGGGAAAATTAACCAAAAGTTACTATAGTCAAAAGACTTTAAAGAGTATGAAGTATGTAATATGTAATACAGACAGCGTAACACTTAGCAAATAGTAGGTACTCAAACATAAGTTCCCTACAAAGAAAGGGGAAGGGCTTCATTCTTTAACAGACTTTGACTCACTTTTCTTCTTCATGTTGCTCTTGTTTTGATGCCCACCCTGTGCCATCTTTAGGTACAATGTTTACATTAGGATCATTGCCTTTGTTTTCTGCTTTAAGACTTGGGAGGTTAGCAGGTGGAGGCATACGCCGTGAAATACCGACTTTTCCAAGACTCTGTAATCCATGTCGAGCTGCAACTAAAGATCAATAACATCAACTTTCTTAGAACATCTATTTTATTACCCATTTTATTCCTCAAACAATATAGAAAAACAATAGGATTTAATGCAATCCCTGAATGATTTTCATTCATGTATTTTAAAATAATAATTTTAAAACTAAGCTACACACCTGCAACAAATTTCAGTGTAGAAATCAAGCCATTTAACAGCATTTAACAGATTCCTTAAAAATTTTAACAATGCAATTCAACACACTACAGAAAACATTGATAATACTGATATTTTTTCAGAAAATCTATTTCAAACTCAAAACTTAGAATGTTAGAGAATAAATGCATTGACTGTATGTTCATAAAGAATACTGTTAATATGCCATGCATGATTTTCAGTTTTCACTATATTCACTAGGTCACAGTATCTAACACACACGCACACACACCCCCACACACGAAACATAAGACTTTCTCTAGTCTATAATTAAAAAGATACTAAATTCCCACTAATATATAGGTCTGTGCCTATCAATCTCATTGACTGAGTTTCCCCTTTAGAGCCATACAGTTCTACCTTTTTTCTGCTGACAACAGAGAAAAACAAAAATATTTTAAAGGGCTCTATGAAAGTATAAATTTTCAATTATAAGATGTTTATCACATATCCTCTGAAAAATGTGTGCATGCATAAAAAGGCAAATGTAAATAGCGTTGTATTAACTTGGGTACATCCTAGCTTCTCATAGCAGCAGGTGTATCACTTATAGTAACAAAACAAACCATGAAAAACATAAGTGTCACTTGATTTTACTCACCTGTGGTTTTCTGTGTTTCTAATGATTTCCCCTTGTAAGTATTAAATAAACTGAGTGTTGCATACTTTTTCCCATCCTTTGCTTTTGTGCTCTGGCCTGACTTCTCCGACATTTCGGTGGAAACTCATCGAGTCCAAAACCTCCTGCCACACCCCTTAAAACCCCAGTCCTTAAGATGTACATAAGAAAGAAAAATAAGGATGAAAAACTCAGTAAATTCAAATGTTCACAGAAATTCTGAAAAAACTTCCCATATCAATGATAATTTCATAGAACTTTTTAACTGTCAAATTCCAATAACCAATACACAACAAAATTGATCACAATAAGCTATCATGCACTTGTGAAACATATCAGTTATATATGGTTTATAACTGCTTAACTCTATCATAGAGAATAAGGGTTATAATTCCATGCTGTCATGAATAGTTAAAACACAGTGAACCCACTGAGACTGTCTATTTTAAAAAGATATATTATCCAATTTAATATGCTTGAAATGCCTGACACATCAACCTATGCACATGGAATCCAAATGACAGGACAACATCTTCATTCCCCTACATATTACATCCCTGTATCATCATCAGGCAGTATGTGCCCAACAAAGCTCTATTAACTTTAACAGTTTAGAACAGAAACAACATTCTATGGTCTCTTCATTTCGTAAAAGGTAAAACATCTCACAAACACAAGGTATATAAAAATAACCTATTTCATCACTGCGGACTAAATATTCAAAAAATAGTATCCATTTTTTTCAAAGCATATATAAAGTTCCCTTACATATGAGAAGTTGTTAGAAATAAATAACATTTTCATAAGCATTCAAATACAAAGAGAATCCTCATCTTTAGAGCTAATGTACCCTCATCTTGGTGATGCACCCTAACTTGGTCTATTAATAGATAGGCAAAAAAGAAAAATTATGTCTCATGCTATTTCCCTTCAATTTAATTAAGTTGTAGATACATTAGATACTTATCAACCTAACGGTTGTTTTTGTTTTTGTTTTTGAGGGGTTATTGTAGCAGTAGGGTAGAAGATGGCTAATTCTACCATACAAACGATCAATAGCTGAAAACATTGAGAACTGAAACACAGGAGCCAAAGATAGTATAGAATACGTATACCACGCAAAAAGCATCAAAGTAAAGCCGTTAGTTTTATATTTGTCAATTACAGAATCAGCAGAGATGTCATTTTATATGCATGTAAAATGCCACCCAACGTTTGTATAGTTCCATTAAAATTTATCAGGCATTCTCACCTCTATTATCTCATTTCAGTCAAACAACTTTACAATGTAGTTACTGTCTTGATTTTTACACATAAAGACTAAATTAGATTGAATTTGAAACTAGGGTGTCAGGTTCAATCAATTACACTATGCTGCCTCCTCCCACATAATAGTGGAGATAACCATTTCGCTTTTCACGTATACATTTACAATAAACCATCTTTCCTTGAGACAACCGACAACCTGAAAAAAGACTGACCTACAACCAATAGGACTACACTAATACAATTTGCTACTATATGTAGAAGAATGTATACAATTAATTTTACCCCAAGACCGCTAATGATGATGATGTTGTGAAAAGAGAATGTACTACCAAAATCTATCCTATTGGCAAATTTACCGGTAACATGTACAAAGATATAGAAAGAATATTCATCTACAGTGACAAAAGAGGACAGTAAATATTCACTACCTGACAAAATTAAAATTCAAAGAGCTTTTTCATCAGGTGAAAAAAAAAAGGAACTGATGTATCAAGAAAAACAGTCAACTTGCTTAAGTTATTTAACTAAGAATCCTGAAATCTTGGACTTTTCTGAACACCATTATTACTCAAGCAACACTCTTGGTGAAGACCCTTTCTGTATATTAGAGAGAAAGCAACATCATGAGAAAAGAACTCCTTAAACTTCCTAGGAGCAAATCTCCAAACCAACCTGTATCTAACATCCAAACTTTCCTTCCTACACCTACTGCTACTGCGGTTCGCAGAACCATGTTTCTGGCCGGGCACGATGGCTCACACCTGTAATCCCAGCACTTTGGGAGACTGAGGCAGGCGATCACCTGAGGTCAGGAGTTCAAGACCAGCCTGGCCAACATGGTGAAACCCCGTCTCTACTAAAAATACAAAAATTAGCCAGGCATGGTGGCAGACACCTGTAATCCCAGCTACTCGGGAGGCTGAGGCAGGAGAATCACTTGAACCCGGAAGGTAGAGGTTGCAGTGAGCCGAGATCATGCCACTGTACTACAGCCTGGGTGACAGACCAAGACTCCATCTCAAAAAAAAAAAAAAAAAAACAATGTTTCTGAGACATGTGATTCTAGAGAAACCATGTTTCTCTAGAAATAGGATAAAAATGAAAATTCTCAGGTCCCAACCCAGACCTACTGAATCAAACTCTGAGGAAGGGGCCCAGCACTCTATAGCAAGTCTTCCAGATTGACTAAGACTTACAAAAATGTTAAGACCTACCGACTTATTATAAGCAGATATATTCTAAGCAGTGATTCTCAACTCTTGCTGTATACAAATCTGGGGGCAGGGGGGCAACTGGGCATCAACTCTTTCTAAAAAAAAAAAATTCTTCAGGTGATTCTAACTGAAAGTAGTTTGAGAATCACTGCAATACAGAAAGTTTATCTTTCTTCTCATTCCATTTAAGGTCAATCTTTCCTCTAGTGCTCTTCATCCTATCCCCACTTCCCTTCTTATCTAAACTCTTGTCTAGGAAATCTCATTAGCTCCTTTGGCTTTAACTACTAACTGATTACCTTCAGCTCAGTACTCCTGAGGAATATATCCCCACACTGCCTGTTTACATTTCTTTGTTTTGAATGAAGTTTCACTTTTAACTAGAACAGAGGCATCTATTTCATGGCAAAACTTTAAGAAGCAAGCCTACTAAACATTCTGTCCAGCATAAGACAAAAATAATGGTTAAAAAATCAAATTGGGCCGGGCACGGTGGCTCTGGCCTGTAATCCCAGCACTTTGGGGGGCTGAGGCAGGTGGATCGTGAGGTCAGGAGATCGAGACCATCCTGGCTAACACGGTGAAACCCGTCTCTACTAAAAATACAAAAAATTAGCCAGGCATGGTGGCGGGTGCCTGTAGTCCCAGCTACTCGGGAGGCTGAGGCAGGAGAATGGCTTCAACCTGGAAGGCGGAGCTTGCGGTGAGTGGAGATCATGCCACTGCACTCCAGCCTGGGCGACAGAGCAAGACTCTGTCTCAAAAAAAAAGAAAAAGAAAAAGAAAAAGAAATTAAATTGATGGTCAATGAAGAAAATAATCAACACTTGACAAAATGTAAATATAAGAACTCAACAAATCAAACCAGCCCAAAGAGTAAAGCTTTGAACAGACAATTCACTAGAGAAATGTTAGTAAGCAAGCGTATTAAAATGTCCAACGTTACAACTAAACAAAAATCAAAATAAAATGTCAAGTTCAGCTTCTCTATATTCTTATGAAGGAACACAAAGTAGTAATACACAATTTAACCACAGGGTTATAGAACATCTGATTTAACTCTAGCCATCGCAGAACACTCAAGCTTGAAAGAATCATAAAATGAACCTTAACTTCCCTACTTAAAATCAAGACAATACCAATCCTTCTCAATAACACATTAAACCAAGTTTGATTTATCCCTAGAATGCAAGATTGGTTTAATATATGCAAATCAATGTGATATACCACAGTTTAACAGAATGAAGAGTAAAAACCAAATGATCATCTCAATAAACGCAGAAAACCATGTGACAAAGTTTAACATCCTTTCATGATAAAAACTCTCAACAAAATAGGTACAGAGGAAAATTCCTCAACATAATAAAGGTCATTTACAAAAATCCCACAGCTAACATCATAATCAATGGGAAAAACCTGAAGGCTTTTTCCTGAAATCTAGTACACAGCTAGAATGTCCACTTTTACCATTTCTATTCAACACAGTGCTGGAAGGACTAGCAACAACAATCAGACCAAAAAAAGGAATAAAAGGTATCACAAATCAGAAGGAAAGTAAAACTATCCCTGTTTGCAGATGACATGATCTTTTAAGTAGAAAACTCTAAAATTTCACAAAAACTGTTGAAACTAATAAATGAACTCAGTAAAGCAACAGGATACAAAATCAACATACAAAAAATCAGTTGCATTTCTTTTCACAAATAACAACCTAGATGAAAAGGAAACCAAGAAAACAATCCCATTTACTAGAGCATCAAAAAGAATAAAGTTCTTAAGAGTAATCTAACCAAGGGAGCAAAATACTCGTACACTGAAAACTATAAAATACTGATACAAGAAATCGAAGACATAAATAAATAGAAAGATAGCCCACATTCACAGATTGGAAGAATATTGTTAACAAGCCAGCAAAGAAAGACCTGAGAGGATCAGAGGGGAATAGTGCCTGAAGTTCATAAAGGGCTGGGAATAGTACCTGTTTCACAACCAAGACTAAAAAGATGACATGACATGCTTCACCAGGCATTAGGTAGAGATTTTTTTTTTGAGACAGAGTCTAACTCTGTTGCCCAGGCTACTTAAGTAGAGTAATGCAATCTCAGCTCACTGAAACCTCTGCCTCTTGGGTTCAAGTGATCCTCCTGCTTCTGCCTCCCAAGTAGTTGGGACTACGGGCGTCTGCCACCATGCCCGGCTAATTTTTGTATTTTTAGTAAAGACGGGGTTTCACCATGTTGGTCAGGGTGGTCTTGAACTCCTGATCTCAGGTGATCCACCGTCCTCGGCCTCCCAAAGTGCTGCGATTACAGACGTGAGCCACTGCACCCAACCCAGGTAGAGTACTGAGCAAAGCCTTGCCTCCAGCAGTGGGTGAAAATTACCCTAATGTAAATACTGCTCTGATCTTGTCTAACAAATCTTTTCTTCTTTTTATGTTAAATACATGAGATGGGGTCTCACTATGTTGCCCAAGCTGGTCTCAAGTGATCCTCCCACCTCGGTTCTTCCCAGTAGGTGGGATTACAGGCATGTGTCACCACATCTGGCTTGTCTAACAAACCTTAAAGCTACACTTGAAAAGATAAACAGTTTCCCAGTAACTTAACTGAATCCCAGAATCAAGGGGGGTGGGGAGGGGAATCAAGCAAGTGAAACCAACCTAGTCTTGACTATTGATGTTAGAATTAGTGGACAAGAATGTTAGAAGTTATTTTTCTTATGTCACCTTGTCTAAGAAAAAGCTACTTTATAACTGTATTCTATATGTTCAACAAGCTAAAGATTGAATACAAATAGAGACACAAAAGACATGAAAACATCAAAACGTAGAGAAAAAAATACACCAATTGGTATTACTAGCATTTTAGACACACTGCCAAAGGAAACAATACTGCAGGCTGCAACCCTTTATGAAAAAGAAAACTCCCCTTTCCAATTAAAACACACACACACACAAACACACACACACAAAGAAAAAAAATAGTGAATCTGAAGCCATCAATAGAAGCTATCCAATGGGAAAGATAAAGTGGAAAAAGCTTAAAAAAAAAAAAAGACCTTAAGTGAACCTTAAGACAACTTCAAACAGCCTAATCTATGTGTAATTGGTGTTACACATAGAGGGGCTTGAGAAAGTGAAAAAACAATGGCCAAAATGGTACAAATTTGATGAAAACTGCAAACCCAGATCCAAAAGACTCAACAAAGCCCAAGTCTAAGAAACGTGAAGAACCCACACCAAAGCCCATCATAATCAAAGTATTTAAAACCAGTGATAAAGAGAAAATCTTAAAAGTAACAAGAGAAAATGTTGCTTTACATACAGAGAAACAGAATAACAGCAGAATCCTCATGGGAAATGCTGCAAGCAGTAGAGCTACATGCTTAAAGTACTGAAAGAAAAAATAAAAACAGAATTCTACATGCAGCAAAACATCTTCCAAAAATAAAGGCAAAATTGGCTGGGCACGGTGGCTCATGCCTGTATTCCCAGCACTTTGGGAGGCTGAGGTGGACAGATCACTTAAAGTCAGGAGTTCGAGACCAGTCTAGCCAAAATGGTGAAACCCTGGCTCTACTTTTCACCACTGTGTCATCATAGTGTGTACTTACAAATGTAGATGGCATAGCCTACTGAACACCATGTTCAGTAACCTGCACAGCATGTTACTGTACTGAATACTGTACACAACGGTAACAAAAGCTGAAATATTTGTATATCGAAACATGTCTAAACATAGAAAGCGTACAGTAAAAATATGGTATTATAATCTTATGAGGCCACTGTCATATATGCGGCCCACTGTTGACCGAAACATCGTTATGCAGTGCATGATGTGGATGCAGAAAAACTATCTGACAAAAATCAACCCATTCCTGATTTGAAAAACAGAAACAAAACAAAAACCTCAATAAATAGGAATAGAAGGGAACAGTTAAAAGTTTGTATGCTTGCCCTTCTGTTCCCTTCAATGAAGAGAAATGAGGTAAGGATATCCACTCTCTCTTAACACTTCTTTCTGTTCAACACTATACTAAAAGTTCCAGCCAGCAAAATAAGAAAGAAACAACAAAAAAAATTCAAATTGGAAGGGATAAAGTAAAATTGTCTGTAATAGTTAGCATTATATGATCACATATGTAGAAAATCTGGTATCTTAAAAAACCTACTAGATGGGAGTTTACAAGAGCATATAAGATCAATACACAAAATTCAATTGTACTTCTATACAGCACTAAACAATCAGAAACAGAAATTACATATAGTGCCATTTGTAATAGCAATACAAAATGAAATACAGCCAGGCACGGTGGCTCATGCCTGTAATCCCAGCACTTTGGGAGGCCGAGGCAGGTGGATCACCTAAGGTTGGGAGTTCGAAACTAGCCTGACCAACATGGAGAAACTCTGTCTCTACTAAAAATACAAAAATTAGCCGGGTGTGGTGGCACATGCCTGTAATCCCAGCTACTCGGGAGGCTGAGGCAGGAGAATCACTTGAACTCGGGAGGCGGAGGTTGCCATGAGCAGAGATCGTGCCATTGCACTCCAGCCTGGGCAACAAGAGTGAAACTCTGCCTCAAAAAAAAAAAAAAAAAAAAAAAAATTGAAATACTTACGGATACATCTGACAAAAGATACGTAAGACCTACACATTGAACACTACAAAACATTATTTAAAAAGCTACATAAACATGGCATAAGAACTTATGCCATGTATATGGATCACAAGACCCAATATTAAGATGACAATTATTTTCAAATTTATCTACAGATTCAAAGCAATCCCCAACAAAACCTCAGAAGAAATTTATTGGAGGACAAAAGTTGTCAAGCTGATTCTAAAATTTATAAAGAAATGGACTGGCTCTAGAACAGCACCACCCACCCCCTACCCTCCACCCCGCCAGCTTTGAAAAGAATGAAATTGGAAGGTGAATACTACTTGCTTTCAAGACTTAAGGCACAGCAATGAAGACAGTGTGGTACTGGTGTAAAAATAAGACAAATAGTTCAGTGGAGCAGAATAGAGTCAAGAAATAGAAATACACATAAGCATTTATTTTTGACAAATGCAAAGAAATTCAGTGAATAAAGGACAGTCTTCCCAAAAATGATACTGGAGCAATTATGTGTACATAATATTAAAAACTTAACACTGATTCATACCTTACACCATATATGAAACTCAACTCAAAAATGAACCACAGACAAAATGTAAAACCTGAAACTGTAAAACTTCCAGAGAAAACATAGGAGAAAATCTTTGTGACACTGGGTTAGATAAGGACTTCTTAGATATAACACCAAAAGCACAATCTATAAAAAATGAAATTTATAAACTGGACTTTTGCTTTTTGAAAGATAATGTTGAGAACTAAAGGACAAACTAGAGTCTGGAAAAAAAATTGTCCAATCATAGATCTGAGAAAGAACTTTTATCAAGAATACATACAAAACTCTCATAATAACCAACCCAGTTTTTAAAAATCGGCAGGAGATTTGAAGAGACACTTCACCAGACATATACAAATGGTAAGTAAGCATATGAAGATACTCAGTGACATGGTTTGGCTCTGTCCCCAACCAAATTTCATCTTGAATTGTACCTCCCTCAATTCCCACATGTCATGGGAGGGACCCGGTGGAAGGTAACTGAATCACGGCGACGGGTTTTTCCTGTGCTGTTCTTGTGATAGTGAATAATTCTAAAGAGATCTGATGGTTTTATACAGGGAAGTTTCCCTGTACAAGTTCTCTCTGTCTGCTGCCATGTAAGACGCAGCTTTGCTCCTCTTTGCCTTCTGCCATGATTGTGAGGCCTCCCCAGCCATGTGGAACTGTGAGTCAATTAAACCTCTTTACTTTATAAATTGCCCGGTCTTGGGTATGTCTTTAGCCATGTGAGAACAAACTAATACACTCAGTATCATTTGTATTTGGGAAATGCAAATTTAAACCAAAATAAAATACCTCCACACATCCAATACAATTTCTAAAATTATAGAATGATTATATCAGGTTTTGGCAAGAATATTAAAGAACCGGAAATGAAAATAGCACCATCACTTTGAAAAACAATTTGGCAGTTTCTTTTTTTTTTTTTTTTTGAGATGGAGTCTTACTCTGTTGCTCAGGCTGGAGTGCAGTGGCGCGATCCTGGCTCACAGCAACCTCCGCCTCCCGGGTTCAAGTGATTCTCCTGCCTCAGCCTCCCAAGTAGCTGGGACTACAGGCACGTGCCACCACGCCCGGCTAATTTTTGTACTTTTAGTAAAGATGGGGTTTTGTCATGTTGGCTAGGCTAGTCTCGAACTCCTGACCTCAGATGATCCACCTGCCTCATCCTCCTAAAGTGCTGAGATTACAGGTGTGAGCCACCGCACCCGGCCTACAAACACATTTATATGAACATTCACTGAGCACTCTATCATTATCAATAAGCCTCCTTCTACCACCAAAGGTGTTTATGGTAATGCCTCTAGTTTTCGTGCACCTGCATGGGAACCTAACCCACACCTGTAACACTGTTTCCAAGGGATAAAGTATTTACTTCTCTCTTATATGCCTTTGCCATTGGACATTAAAACCTTAGATAACAAAACCAACGTCGGCTGGGCGCGGTGGCTCATGCTGTAATCCCAGCACTTTGGGAGGCCAAGGCAGGCGAATCATTTGAGGTCAGGAGTTTGAGACCAGTTCTGCCAACATGGTGAAACCCCGTCTCTACTAAAAGTATAAAAACTAGCCGGGTGTGTGGTGCATGCCTGTAATCCCAGGTAGTCAGGAGGCTGAGGCAGAAGAATCGCTTGAACCCAGGAAGTGGAGGTTGCAGTGAGCCAAGATCGAGTCTTTGCACTCCAGCCTGTGCACGGAGCAAAACTCCATCTCAATAACAACAACAATCAACGTCCTTTTAAGGCCTACTAGAGTAGTTGGTATGTTCTCTAAAATATAATTTAGCAAAACAATTCTCTACAGGTTACACAGAAACAAGCCTTTTTTGGTGTTTCAGATATTAGGATATGTTATGAAAATACAGATGATGCCCCTGCCTTCACGGAACTTTTAACAAAACAATAAACAAGTAAATAAAAATGTGGGAATGAAAAAGTCAACTGGGTAAAAAGGGGCAGCAAAGAGGTAAAGGGGACTTTGGATAGGATAGCAAAGGTCCAGAAGACCTCTCTGAAAAGGGGACAGGAGTTAAGGAAAACCAATCAGTGGTTTTCAACTTAGGCTGCACAGTTATCCAAAGTTTTTAAAAAATATTGTATGTCAAGGCCCCATGCCAGGCAATTAAATCAGAATTTCTTGGGCCAGGCCTGGCAATAGTATTTTTTGAAAAGTTCCCCAAGCGTCTCTAAACTGTACCCACAGTTGAGAACCACTGAAAAGCAAACCAATTTCAATCTAAGAACGTTCAAGTGTAAAAGTCATGTCTCAGGGAGACAGGCAGGAGATGAAATCAGAGTAGGCAAAAGTCACATTTTGCAGAGCCTTGGATTAGAAGTGTTATCCTTGAGTTTATTCTAAATGCCACAAAAAAAGCTGGGTGTGGTGGTGTATGCCTGGAGTCCCAGCTACTGAGAAGGCAGGGGTGGGATGATTATTTGAGTCCAAGTCCAGCCTGGGCAATACCAGCAAGACCCCCATCTCTCATTTGCAATAAAAAAACAAAAAAGGTTTTAATGGCAAGAAAAGCCACTGGAGGAAAAAGCTAGTAAAAAAATCTCAATTGCTGAGTAGGCACAGATGCACTCAGCATAACCACATTTAAGTAACAAAATAGTACAATTTACATAATTAGTAATCCCAAAACCCTTGAAACAGCATGCTCAGTAGCATTTGCCTTCAGCTTGCCAGCTCTGATTTCAAAACCCATCCACACAGTTATAGAGGATATCAAAATAAGTATACCCTCTACCTATATCAATTTTAATTTTGAAAAGCTTTTTTATTACTTTTACAATGTTAGTACTTTTTATATTACTGTCCTACTTGCCGTGTATCTAAAAATCTCAATCATTAAGGGCAGAGGATCAGCCTGTAAAAACAAAACCTTCTGAATAACACACCTTTCTTTCTCTGTTTGAGGAAGAGAAAATCATTATTTTAAGTTCAAGGTTCTATGACTGACTGAGCAATGCTGGTAAGAAACTAGCATTTTTCATTGTAATTAGATGTATCAAAACAGGTACACCTCAGCTGGGAGTGGTGGCTCACATCTGTAATGCCAGCACTTTGGGAGGCCAAGGCATGCAGATCACTTGAGCTCAGGAGTTTGAGACCAGCCTGGGCAACATGACAAAACTCTGTTTCTACAAAAAATACAAAAATTAACAGGGCATTGTGGCGGGCACCTGTAGTCCCAGCTACTCAGGAGGCTGAGGCACGGAGGACTGCTTTGAGTCCAGGAGGTCAAAGCTGTAGTGAACCCTGTTCACACAGTCGCTCATGAGTAGTAACCCCAGCACTTTGGGAGGCCAAGTCAGGAGGATCACTTGAGCCCAGGAGTTCAAGACCAGACTGAACCGATAGTGAGACCCTGTCTCTACAAAAATAAATAAATTAGCTGGGTATGGTGGCACACGCCTGCAGTCCCAGCTACTCAGGAGGCTGAGGTGGGAGGACTGCTGGAGCACAGGAAGTCGAGGCTGCAGTGAGCCATGATGGCGCCACTGCACTCTACCCTAGGCCAAGAGAGTAAGACCCTGTCTCAAAAAACAAAACAAGACATGTGCATCTGCATTTTCCATATTTTGTACAACAAATATTACCTTGTAACAGTTTTGTTTTTGGGGGGAGGAAAAAAAGAAATGAAAGAAGAAGTTTAGGAGGAAAAAAAAGGAAGCCAGGGATTTTAAAGCAGATTGTTTCCAAAAGGTCTAAAAGAAATTTGGAAGGCAGCAGTTTAATATATACATTAACCTTTTAAAATCAAAGAATGACACTGAACAGTGATAACAAAAGGACGTTTTTCATGAAAGGATAGCTATCCTAGATTGAAACTCTCTGGAGACAACCTGGGAAACATAGTGAGACTGTCTCTAACAAAACAACTAAAAAGTAGCCAGGCATGGTGGCGTGTACCGGTAGTTCAAGCTACTTAAGAGGCTGAGGCAGGAGGACAGCCTCAGCAGAAGTTCAAGGCTGCAGTGAGCTATGACTGCACCAGTCCACTCAAGCCTGGGTGACACAGCAAGATTGTCTCTAAAAATGAAAAAAATTAAAATTAAAAAAAAGAGAAAATCTGGAAGAAAAAAGTCTAAGTGGTTTCCACATTTGTTAAAGAGATTAGCTATGGTCTCTCAAATTCCTTTGGTACTCAAAACTATAAGATTCTAGTTTTAATACTGAAAACCTTATTTTAAGCAATACTGAAAATTTAGTATATTTGGAAAAATAACCCCCATACTTCAGCAAATTGCAATTTGCTAAATTCAACTGAATGACATAACTTTCTTTCTGGCCACAATGGGTTTCTAAATATCCAAGCTCTGTTTACCGTTCTTTCCTCATTATTCTCATGATGAGAGTTCAGTTCCCGTGGAAAATACAGTGTCCCCCAGATTTAAATAGTTAACATTAAAAATGAACGACAACAATTTCCAGAGAAGTATACTCTACAAGTGTTTTACAGAACATTTGTAAATCAGGAAATAATGTGTATTAACTAATTGATAATAGTCAAGTATCACATATAAATATAAAAGTTAAATAGCATCTGTGTAAACCATTTTCTTTGGTTTCCATGACTATGACAGCTTTCAGCCTCGTTACTTTTTTTCTGTCTCTTCTTGCCATTGCTCCCTTTTCTGTTTCGTCTTTTTTTGAGTCCCACTTTGTCGCCCAGGCTGGAGTGCAGTGGCACGATCTTGGCTCACTGAAATTTCTGCCTCCCAGGTTCAAGCGATTCTCCTGCCTCAGCCTCCAGAGTAGCTGGGATTACAGGTGTCTGCCACCATGCCCGGCTAATTTTTGTATTTTTAGTAGAGACAGGGTTTCACCATGTTGGCCAGGCTGGTCTCGAACTCCCGACCTCAAGTGATCCACCTGCCTCGGCCTCCTGAGTAGTAATCCCAAAGTGCTGAGATTACAGGCGTGAGCCACCGTGCCCGGCCCATCTCTCCCTTTTCTATTAATAAGTGCTTTCTCCTTTGGCCATCTCATCTGCTGTTCACTGCTTCAAATATTATCAGTAAGGACAATTCCAAAACTTTCCTTCAAGCTACAATCTTTAGATACACAGTTTTAATGATCTACAAAACATCACTTACATTTCCTGTTGGAACTTCAAACTCAAAATGATTAGTTCCCCTATTCACTCGTACAAATATTTACCCAGTGTCTACCATATACCAGCCACTGCTAGGAACAGATGAACAAGAGACGTGCTTTCCTCATCCACTGAGTGGAGGCAGAATTTAGAAATTTGAGGAGGCTGGAAAAGGTTTGAAAAGCAAATGGGAGAATGTGAAAGACAGCCAAGACATTGGGAAGAAGCACTGAAAACTTAGTAGGGCTGAGTGTCATGGCTCAAGCCTATAATCCCAGCACTTTGGGAGGCCAAGGAGGGAGGAATGCTTGAGCCCAGGAGCTCCAGATCAGCCTGTGCAACTTAGTGAGAGATCTTGGTCTCTAAACAAAATGAACAATTGGCCAGGTATGGTAGAGTATGTTTATAGTCCCCGTCCCAGCTACTCAGGAGGCTGAGGTGGAAGGGCCATTTGAACCCAGGAGTTCAAGGCTGCAGTGAGCAATGATCGCAACTGCTGGGCAACAAAGCAAGACCCAGTCTCCCCTCCAAAAACAAAAAAAAGAAAGCCCAGTAGAAGCTGGAGAGCAAGGGTATACAGAATTTCCAAGTTTGTGCAGTTACGATTCTCTTCAATGTCCAGTAGGACATCCAGGGAGTTGGGAGTGGTAGGAAGCACAAAAGCAGCTGGACTGAATCAGAGATTAGAGTTGCACCAGTAATCAGTAAACTAGTAAAGAAAAGCAAGGTGGATGAAGATACTGCCAGAATTTCTGGAGTAATGTTTTACTGAAGTCTAATCCAGACAGTGAAAGAAAATGGTTTGAATGCCTATGTTTCTTCCAAATTTCATGCTGAAACTTAACCCCCAATCCAACACTTTTAAGAGGTGGGGTCTTTAGGAGGTGATTGGGCCATGTGGGCTCTGCCCTCACAGATGTGATGTGTGCCTTATGAAAGGGCTGGAGGGAACCAGCTATGCACTTCTGTCATCTGAGGACATGAACAAGGTGCCATCTTGGAGGCGGAGATCCTGCCTGTCGATAACTTGATCTTGGACTTTCCAGCCTTCAGTACCAACAGAAATTAATTTCTGTTATTTATAAGTTACCCAGTCTCAGGCATTTTGTTACAGCAGCATGAATGGACTAAGAGAGGAAGTCAGAAGAGAATGAGGAGGAGAGCAGAAAGGACTGGTGATTTCAGTTAAGGTTGACTAAAAGCTCTAGCAATAAAATAGTAATTATTGGCAGGGCATAGTGGCTCATGCCTGTAATTCCAGAAATTTCGGAAGCCGAGGCGGAAGGATGGCTTGAGCTCAGGAGTTCAAGACCAGCCTGGGCAACACAGCAAGACTTTGTCTTTTCTTAAAAAAAAAAAAAAAAAAATTAGCTGGGTATGGTGGCTCATGCCTGTAGTCCCAGCTACTTGGCAGGCCAAGATGGGAGGCTCACTGGAGCCTAGGAGGTTGAGGCTACAGTGAGCCATGATTGTGCCACTGCACTCCAGCCTGGGGGACAAAAGGAGACCTTGTATCCCCCCACTGCCCCACCAAAATCTGAGCTCCACAGATATAGCATAACGTAAAAATACCCGATTAGGGCCAGGCGCAGTGGCTTACACCTGTAATCCCAGCACTTTGAAAGGCGAAGGTGGGAGGACCACTTGAGCCCAGGAGTTCAAGACCAATCTGGGTAACATGGTGAGACCTCATCTCTACAAAAAATAAAATTTAGCCAGGCCTGGTGGCACATGCCTGTCTCCCAGATGCTCAGGAGACTGAGACAGAAGGATCGCTTGAGCCTGGGAGGTTGAGGCTACAGTGAGCCATGACTGTGCCACTGTATTACAGCCTTGGCAATAGACAGAGTAAGACCCTGTCTCAAAATAAATAAATAAAAATAAAAATAAAAACCAGATTAGGACTAAGAAGGGCTTAAAGCCTAAATCACTGAAAATTACCAATGAAGAAGCAATCTTAGAGAAGTAAAGTAATTTGCTCAAAACACACAGAGCTGGAAAGTGGTAGAGTCAAGACTAAATCCAGGCTGACTTCAAAGCCAGTGCCCAACATAATCTCATTATTTAAAAAATCAGGATTGAACTTTCATTTTGAGAAATTAACAAACTGAAATATAAAACAATAAATGTCACTTAAGAGACCCTAAATGATTCATGTTTTCATTATCAAACATACTGCATTACAATATAGAATAAGATATCAAAGATAAAACACAATAGCAACAAAACATAGCAACATCTCTATTAACAAATGTATTGGTGGGGCATGGTGGCTCATGCTTGTAATCCCAGCACTCTGGGAGGCAGAGGTGGGAGGATAGCTTGAGCAATGGAGTTTGAGACCAGCCTGAGCAACATGGAGAGACCTTGTCTCTACCAAAAAAATAGCCAGGTGTGGTGGCACATGCGTGTGGTCCCAACCAGGAGATTGAAGCAGGAGGATCGCTTGAGCCTGGGAGGTTGAGGCTACAGTGAGCCAATGATTGCACCACTGCACTCTAGCCTGGGTAACAGAGTGAGACCTTGTCAAAACAACACACACACACACACACACACACACACACACACACACACACACGCCCCAAATGTATCGATTTGCTGCTAGAAATGTCATTTTGTAATACAAGTAAGGAATAAGAGCTTGTGAAATAAATTTAAAGTTTCTGGTGATGACAGGGTTTAGACAGCAGCCATTAAAAACCAAGCACAGAGTGCATGTGTGTGCCTATGTGCATACTATACAGAAAATAATAAAGTAAATATGGTAAAATATTAACAAGTGGGGAATCTGAATGAAGGAATATGGTAATTCTTTGTATTATTTTTGTAACTTGTAAAAAACAAGAATCAGGCCAGGCGCAGTGGCTCACATCTGTAATCCTAGCACTCTGGGAGGCCAAGGCAGGTGGATCACTTGAGGTCAGGACTTCTAGACCAGCCTGGCCAACATGGCAAAATACCATCTCTACTAAAAATACAAAAATTAGCTGGGTGTGGTGGCGTGCACCTGTAGTCTCAGCTACTAGGGAGGCTGAGGCAGGAGAATCGCTTGCACCCGGGAGGCAGAGGCTGTAGTGAGCCAAGATAGCACCACTGTACTCCAGCCAGGGCAACAGGGGGAGACCCTGCAAAAAAAAAAAAAAAAAAAGGCACAAAAATCAAAGCTCTAAAAATCGTAAAGGGGGCAGGGGTGCTGATGGACTGATGGGTGCCCCCCTGACATTCATATGTTGAATCCCTAAATCCCCTGGGCTGATATTTGGAGATGGGGCCTTGGTGAGGTAATTAGATTTAGATGAGGTTGTATGGGCCATGAGGGGATTAGTGTCCTTATAAAAAGAGATACCAGAGCTTGCTCTCTTCTCCATTAGAGAATACAGTCAGAAGGTGGCTGTGTGCAAGCTAGGAAGAGCCCTCACCAGAACTACTATGCTGGCACCCTGATCTCAGACTTCCAGCCTCCAAAACTGTCAGAAATAAATTTCTGTTTTTTAAGCCATCCAGTCTATACTATTTTGTTATGGCAGCCTGAACTATGATGAGGGGAGACTGATGCATTAACTTCAAAAACCAGAATTTTATCACTCAAATTTTAACTAAATTGCCCATTTAAAATAAAAAAGCCCAAATATTCACCACACTCCTAGTTCCAAGTGAATCAGCATCCACAAAATATAAACCTTAAAAAAATTTAGTCACTTCCTTCCCTCAATCCACTTGATTTTTTAAGACTACTGAAAGTACTAGTCATTTACATACTTCTCCTTAAATAAACTTAATACAAATGAGAATCACACAATGTTTGAAGTAGAAAATCATTTTATATTTAAAAGAGTGTGGTCAATATGAAATAATTTGGCCTGGATATGTTGGACCCTGTCCTTTTCCATGTCAATAACTTGAATAAAGACTTGGAAAGTAAACATGGCATATGAAATAATATATACATCTGAAGGAGTACCAATGTATTCCATGACCAAGATTTTTAAGGGTCTTAGAATGCTAGGCAGAATTAAACAATTAGTTATACAGTCATTTTAACAGTTCAGAAACTGGATTTCATAAATGCAGAATACAGACCCAGACTGTCATGTGAAAAAGGTTCTAGCTGTGACAGCTAGTAGTGTGACAATACTGCTTTATAAAATTTTAATAGAAATCTAATGCACAGATTTGGAGTCTTAACAGTTCCACTGAATTTTATGTTTGTCACAGTATGTTTAGAGTATTATGCTCAACTCCAGGCTTCATGAAGACAAACATTAACAAACAAATGACTGAATGCAAAGGAAAAACTGTTCAGTTTATCCATAAGTGAGTAAGTTACATTAAACTAAAACTTATAGCATTACTTTAACAATTTGCCAAATAACCCAAAGAGCTGTGAAATGACGTGTAATTTTGCTAAAGCACAAAATGTAACTAACATGCCATGAGGTATGCATCTAGAAAATAAGCTTGGATATCCCTCACCACTCCTAATGCTGAGACCCCAGGCCCAGAGCTTTGTTTTCTTTTAGGGGATACAATAACTCTTACAAAGAGAAATCTGTTTCTTTCTTGAGGGAGGGGGGCAGGGTGGGGAAGAGCAGTGAAGAGGAGGCCAAATCCTAGTGTAGATCACAGAAGGCGAAAGTGAAGAAGTTTGAATGCTAAATACGGAAATTTGTAAGATCTTAGGACATATGCTTTGTGAATGTTAAGGGGTGACTGTAGTAACCTACTAATCATCAGATGGATCCAAGCAAAAGCAAGGTAAGCCTGTCAGAAATATTATAAAGATAATTCTTGCTTTGAGTAAGAAGTTGAATTGGCCACTTACAAGCTCTCTCCCATTTCTAGTAGTTAAAATGAACTAGTAATTCTAAGGTCAAATATTTTAAGAGTACATTTGCCACTATAATAGTAAAGCTAAGAATACCACCATATGTTGAATTCTTTTACTACAAATAGCAGTTCAGCAAAAACATTCAAAATGGTCATTTTTTAAAAAACAAAGTGTAATATAAATAAATCTGTTGGAGTTCTAATCAGGATAGTGGAAGGGCTCAGGCTGTTCTTGGAAACTGAAACATGTGAATTAAGTTTCCGGAGTAGGATAAAGCCTTAACAATCAGAACAGAAATGTAGCTATCAAATTTTCTGTACTAAAAACTGCTGTCCTTAAAAAGTACAGCTGTTCTGTCTACCAATTACTTAATGAGGTGATTGCCAGGGCATTCTTTTTAACAACTTATGTATTTTAAAATTGTTAAAATTACACAACTGTTTCTCTTAAAACTGTTTTTGTTTAAATTCTAGCTCTAATATTTAGTAGCTAGGTGACCACAGGCAAATTACTTAATCTCAAATTTTTTACTTCCTCACCTGGGTGGGCTATAATATCTACTCCAATACTATTATAAGATTTAATTAACAAAGTGTGTATAAAGCTCTTAGAATAGTGTAAAGCCCGTAACAAAAGCTTATTAAGTGGTAATCAATATTTGCAAAACTAATATATTAAAAAGAAAAACCCAAGCATAGATAATTTCTTCTCTTTTTTTTTAAGACAGAGTCTTGCTCTGTTGCCCAGGCTAGAGTGCAGTGGTAGGATCTCCGCCTCCCAGGCTCAAGCAATTCTCCAGCCTCAGCCTCCTGAGTAGCTGGGGTTACAGGCGCCTGCCACCACAACTGACTAATTTTTGTATTTTTAGTAGAGATGGGGTTTCACCATGTTGGCCAGGCTGGTGTCAAATTCCTGACCTCAAGTAATCCACCCACCTTGGCCTCCCAAAGTGCTGAGATTACAGAGTGAGCCATCGCTTCAGGCCCAAAGCATAGATAATTTCTTAGTCAACCTTTATGTATTATTTTTCTTTTCAACAGTTTTACTCTGTCACCCATGCTGGAGTGCAGCAGTGCCATCACTTTGCAACCCTGAACTTGAGCTCAAGTGATCCTCCTACCTCACCCTTCTGAGGAGCTAGGACTACAAGTACATGCCACCCCATCCAGTTAATTGAACTTTGTTTTTTGCAAGGCCAAAATATGTTGAATGTTATGGGAGTGAAAGAGAAGTACTTGCTCCAAGATGCTCATCTAGCATTATGAATTATGGTTAATCTTTCGGATGACCAAAGGGTTGCCTTTAAAAGTCAGAATATTAATTTTAAATTTATTAAGTGTAGAGAATTGGTTAACATCCCTCCGTATCATTGGCCCTCTTCTTCTACCACTGAAATATCCAGTCTTAAGACATGTAAACCTATTTCCTTCCTTCTTTCTCTCCTTCCTTCTCTTCTTTTATTATTTTATTTTATTTTATTTAAATTCCCCGGCCAGGCGCAGTGGCTCACGCCTTGTAATCCCAGCACTTTGGGAGGGCGAGGCAGGTGGATCATTTGAGGTCAGTTCAGGACCAGCCTGGCCAACATGGTGAAACCCCATCTCTACTAAAAATACAAAGATTAGCCAGGTGTGCTGGTACACACCTGTAATCCCAGCTACTCGGGCTGCTGAGGCAGAAGAATTGCTTGAACCTGGGAGGCAGAGGTTGCAGTGAGCCAAGATCGCACCACTGCCTCCAGCCTGGGCGACAGAGAGAGACTCTGTCTCAAAATAAATAAATAAATAAATAAATAAATAAATAAATAAATAAATAAATAAAATTTAAAAAATTCCCCTACCCTCTTGCTTTTAATAAGAAACAGGGTCACCTTAATGTTGTCCAGGCTGGAGTGCAATGGCTATCCCACTATTGATCAGCATGGGAGTTTTAACCTGCTCTGTTGCCAACCTGGACCAGTTCACCCCTCCTCAGGCAACCTGTTAGTCCCCCACTCCCAGGACACCCTATTGATGCTGAATTTAGTGCAGACACTCAGTCCATATGCAGAACACAGTGCGCTACCCTCCACAACTCCTGGGCTCAAGAGATCCTCCCACCTCAGCCTTCCAAGTAGCTAAGACCACAGGCACATGCCACAACACCCAACTCCTTCTTTTTCTTTCTCCTACTTTCATTCTTTCTATGTTCAAGTTTGTCATAAATATAACAGTATAATCAAAATATTTTTTCTTTCTAATCAGAAAACAAATCATTCAGCATGGGTAGGCCATTCTTGGCTTTTTCCATCCCTCTTTAATAGTTATTTCTTCAAGAGAATTTCCCTGTCTCCAAAATGCCAGAAGACTCTAGTTCTACAGTTGGGAGATGTTTTATCTTTCTACATTCTGTATCCTAGTTGTGGGGGCTACAAAAATCCATACATACTAAAACTTAAAGAACTGTACACCACAAATCAAATTTCCAAATATAAACTTAAAATTCACCTGTCTAAAGCCTTTGTTTTCAATGTCCTCTGTTTTCAAAATAAAATGCCACTGTTCCATTTTCCTAACCTTCAGAAGTAACTGTGTACCTTCCCTATTGTGCTTCTTCAATTAAGAGCTATAAAATTTATATAGCTTTAATTATAAAACCTAACATTAAAAAGTTACTTATATATAAAACTACCAGCCACATGACCAAAAATCTAAACTTTAATTTAAACCCCAAAATTACAAAGTTTTTGGGTAAGATTAAATTGTGTTAAGTATTGTTTTACTCTTATCACTCTTCTTTGAAATATGATAAACTATGATATTTAATATAGTTTCTTGATTAATAAAAATATTTAATAAGCTACAATACAGATCTTTAAAGTACACTGGATAAATGAGAATTCTGTACTTGCCCAACCACCTAACCCATCCCAGCAAAAAGTTCAAAGCTTTTTGTTCCTTAGTGACCATTTCTCCAATTTCCCAATTGTTTTTGATGTTGTTCTAAATGTATCCTTAATATGTCTCCTTAAGGAGTCTTTCAGAGCATCCATTGCTCTCCATAGGGCCTTTATGTAACTAGGAAAAATACATCCTTCTGGGGAAATACAGACACTTTTGGCAAGGAGCTGATGCCTTGGAGAGAGAAGTGGAGGCACAGTTCCCTCTGCGAGGCCTAAGCTAGGGCACAGGACTCTGTAAGCAGAACACAGGCTGACTTGTTGCTTCCTTCAGTCCAGCATCTTTGGGCAGTATACAAGCTGCATAACCATATATAGCAGCCCTGTACCTTCAGATTGTTCACTGGCAAACAGGGAAGAAAAAATGAATTATTAACGTATCTAGATACCCATTCTCCAACCACATACATGCATCCATCTCTTATCCTTCAGACTCAAGATTTATTCAGAAGGGATCTTCCAACCTTATAGGGAACGTATCTTCCCCTTTATCTTTAATTTTCCCTTTTCATGGTTCTCTTTTCTGCTTTAAATATGGTCAAGACTCATGTCTTGATATTGTGTAATATCAAAGAATATTAAATTCAGAAGATATATAGAAATACATAAATGTACTCTTTGCAATAGTCCTCTGAGATAGGGGAAATGGATATTATCCTTGTATCACAAATCAATATATTTAAAACTTAAGCCAGGTTAACTTGCCCCAAAATTAACAGCTGGCACAAAGTGACAAAAAGGACTAAACCTAGGTTTTAAAACAATTAGTCTAGAGTCCACTTTGAGTATTCAATATATCTAAAAATCAAGAGATTTTCCCTCTTCCCCCTTTAACCTTCCACTTTTGTAACTTGACCTAGATTATTTTAAGGTCACCAAGGATGTCACAGCCAAATCCAAAGACTACTTGTCACATATTTTTCTGAACTCTGCTACATTTAGCTCTAATAATCCTGTTTTTAGATTATTCTCTTCTGCCCTGATTTCTATAGTGACTTCCTTCTTATTTTGTCTTGTTCTTCCCTTGCCATAGACTGTCCTAGACATCCTATTACATTTCTCTATCTAAATAAACCTACTCCTTTGCGGTTTATCATGAAAGTGGTTGTCTCAAGTATGTAGTTAAGACTAATTCATATCTCTATTCCTGTAATGCTGCCATTTCCTATTTTATCAATCTATTCCATTCTAGGCTTTCGACCTTCATTAACTGTACCTGTGGCCTGATCCTATCCAGTATTCATTTCTTATAGCAGTAATGTCCCAAAGGGTGGAATACAAAGACTGGTAGTATACTGGATGATTTTAAGTGATCCACAGAAAATTATGTAAAATCATGTTTATTTTAAAACATGTTGGGGGGAAGCTAATGCCAAATAATCATAAAAATTTCCTTTTAAACGGCAGGATGCAGTGGCTCACACCTGTAATCCCAGCACTCTGGGAGGCCAAGGTGGGCGGATCACGAGGTCAGGAGTTCGAGACCAGTCTGACAACATGGTGAAACCCCATCTCTACTAAAAATACAAAAATTAGCCAGGCGTGATGGCAGGCACCTGTAATCCCAGCTACTCAGGAAGCTGAGGTAGGAGAATCACTTGAACCCGGGAGGGAGAGGTTGCAGTGAGCCAAGATAGCGCCACTGCACTCCAGCCTGGGCAACGGAGTGAGACTCCATCTAAAAAAAGAAAAAAAAAATTCGTTTAAATTCATTTAATTAAAAGACAGCAAGTTGAATTGAAGAAAAATATTAAGTAACAGGCAGATGGTTTGGGACAAAGCAGAAATTGTGAATGATTTAAGTTTGGAAAATACTGGCCACTAGGAAACCCATGTAGTTGAGTTAGGCACTCAGGCTCTGGATCAATAATTCAAATGCCATTTCTACCACTTAAAAGCTAAGTAACTTTGAGCAAATTACTTAAATCTCTTCCTTTTAGGCTTTCTGCAATATGGATTTAAATAGATCATTCAAAAAATAGTCTTAGTTTAGTAACATGGCATAGTAAGTGCTCAAGAAATATTAATAATCACAATTATTCTTGATTTTTCTTAGCCATCACAGCTTCACTTATAATCAACTAGGAACTCAATCTGTACTATCTGTAATTTTCTGTACCAAATTTCCCTTACCTTCTTATACACCTTTTTATCTTCTGGCATGAATCCAAAGACTACAAGATAACTTTTAACATTAATCCTTAAGGCTGTGAACACCTTGGGAGTGGACCAAATGCCATATTGCTCTGATTCACTGGGCCTTACAAAATTAAAAGAATCTTCAATCTTTGTTGAATAAGCTAAAAATTTTAAAAATCAGATGTAAATAAATCTCACAATGCATATTATTTAACACAAACTCTTCGAAGGTTACCTGTGATACTATTCTTAGAGGTAAAGGAAAAAAAACCTGACAGCGTTTTCTTTTGCTCCAATAATATACTTATCAGTTAATCTTGTGGGTCTATTCTTTTGTGTTTCTCACCCTCATTCATTCAATAACATATAAACTCTAGGTATACGCCAACCACCATACAAGGTGATGAGGACATGGAAACAGTCTAGTAGAGGAAAACAAACTAGTATTAGAACACAGAAAACAGAAAAATTACCAGATAGTATGTAGTACATATTCCTATGTAGTATGCTACATACATAATACCCAATAGTTTTTTTAATACTAGACGTGCTCCTCAAATGATATTCCATCTTCCCTTAATGTTAAGCACATAGCAGCACCACACAGGGTGAGTATATCACACTGACTATAATTCACATAATAATTTCATTACAATCTTGTGTTCAGACTCTTAGTTAACAGCTAATCATGTCTGCCAATGAGATAAAAATTTCCGGTTGAAACTAAGTAACAGTCCTTGTTTGACTGGATTTGCCAGCAAATACATGTAGTCACAGGCCCCAAAACATGCTTTCTGATAATCTGGAGGAAAATAAGGACTAGAAATGTAACTGGCAATGCTGGGAGCAATGGTAGGCACTTCTAGTCCCAGCTACCTGGGAGGCTAAGGCAGGAGAATCTCTTGAGCCCAGGAGTTGGAGGCCAGCCAGGGCAACAGAGTTAGGTCTGTCTCTTAAATAGAAAATTTACTAAAGTTACCCTCTCTATAGAACGCTTTTATCCACAAAGGTGTTCTGGCTCATGCATCAATGAGATTAGCGAGGAATTTAAAATGTTATTACTCATAAAACTAACACAGTAACTCTCAGACTTGTAAGCAACAATTAACATAGACTGAGATAAGCTTTCATTGTGTTGTCCTATTCATAAGGTGACAAAATCACGATTTACCGAAATGAAAGTGTGTCATAACTCAGACACAATTTTTGTATCTCCTTCACTGTAAGAATACAATTCTGTACTAACTTATGTAACATTTTACCAATGATCAATTCTTGTCATTTGCAAATATGACATAAATAGCATCCAAAACACAAGTTACCTAACTAACAAACTGAAGTAGTGTTTAGGGGTGGCACTTGGAGGCAGACAGGGATATAATATAATCTTCAAAGACATTTTATCAGTAAAGAGGGTGGGGTGGGGGTAAGAAGAAGAGAGGGGGCTGGAATGAGCCAGAACTTCTGCATTTTCAGCTATGAACAAGATACTCATCCCAGGGATATTTACTGTAGAGCATAAAGAAATCGCTAAGAAGCAAAATCCTGCATATAAGTAGACATATCAGGGATAAGGGGAGGTGAAATTTTCTTATGTACCTAAAGAAATATATACATCACCCTGAGAATTTACAGATTATTTATTGCTTGGAAGAGAGTATTTTCTTCTACCAATATCCTACCATTCTCCCTCCACTATTAGTTGACCTTTTACTATGCACTAAGCATAGTAATAAGCCCTTTACATACATTATCCATTATCTTTTTTTACTCCTATAAAAGCCTCTGAGGGAAGTCCTAACATCACCATTTTATAGATGAGGGAGTATTCTACCAATAATATAGATCAGACGCCTAAATTTAAAAATTATATCTATGACATGGTAGAGTTAGTTTTAAGTTATCTCTAAGCACTCAAATAGAAAAGGACGCAAAAAAATTAGCCTCTACCCCAAGTCCAAAGTGGATATATTCCATTTTTACAACTTTCAACACTTTAACCTTAGCATGCAACAATATTCATATACTAGTCAAGCTAAAGAAAAACTACTAGTTAATAATGCTTTATCTTATTTAGTTACTGTAGTTTATAATTTAAAAAGCAGGTTGAAGGTTTAGAGCATCCCCTTTGGGTTCAGACAGTATGGAACTGAACCTACACAATACCACCAATAACTGCTATGTGACCTTGGTCAGACTACTCTCTCAGATTTCATTTCCTCATCTGTAAAATGGGGATGATCTTAATAGCACTTTTCTCAAAGGTCTGTTGTGGAGATTAAAAAAAAAATGTATGAAAAGGACTTATTACTGTGCTCAGTGTATAGCAAAAGGTCACCTAATGGAGAACAGCCACACATAAGCTAAGCAGAGCAAACACAATCACTTAAAAAGGCTATATTCTGAAAATCCACTTACAGAAAAGGAGAGAATTACTATTTGACTACATGCTAAAGACAAAATTCAAGTTCAATTTATTCCTAATTTTTTAGGGGATCAATGCATTTGGGGTGAGCCAGAAAAGATGCTGCAGTGCATCTGTGACACACACCTAAAAATGGCTCCAGTCAAAGCAGCATCTTAATTACCAATATGGGAGGTGAAATCTAGTTTTGAAAAATGGTGGGGTTAGGCTTGGTAGGTGCTTAATATCACCCTATTATTTTTATTTGCAGGAGTAAGCTATTAAGTACTCAACAATCAAAAAATCCTCCGATTCTTCTGGTGCATTCCAAATGAAAATCTTACAGCAGAGCCGCCTACTGTACAATTCTAAGTACTCTAACGAGGTATGAATCTATGAACCCAGGCTGAAAAACCAGCCAATGCGGAAATCCGGGTAGCTTTATAAGCCAGCAAACATCAGGCATGTCAGACCCTCAAAAGATTCCAAATAATGTCAAAACACACATACATCCCTTTAAATTAAAGGTACTCCTCTCATGCAAAGGAAGGAAGACTCTATCAATGTCTCTATAGTGGCCCCATGCCCTTCAGTCCTAAAACGGGGCCTTTACCCTGACACCACCAATATCAACGCTATCTCAAAGACAGGGAGCTACCGAGATTCACCACGCAAGTTAGAGGATGGAGCGGCCTAGAGTGTGAAAAGACTACCCAAATCCTCCTCCGGAGTTGGGCAGCACTTCCCTAGCGGAAGTAGGGTTGGTCTTGATTCCCCGAGGAGCCTCTCATCTAACCAGGTCTTTAATCCAGACCCTCCCATACATTGCTCATTGCAAGTCCCACCCTCACTACACAGGAAGAGGTAGACAGTGAAAGCCCCGGTTGAGTCCTTCAGTTGTTTGGGGGAACGCATACCCGACACTAAAAAAAAAAAAAAAAAAAAAAAAAAAAAAGACTGCACGTCCGCCAGTCCAGGAAGACGGAAACCCCCTTCGCTTACCCGGCAACATGCGTGATCCCCTCGCAGGGCCAGGACTGGGGTCTAGGTGGGAGCAAGACAGACCGGTCCAGAACTCCCGCTGCAGACCACATGGGGCGGGTCTGACTCCGGTTTCCCGCTCCCCAAGCTGGAGGCCGACTTCCCCAGACACAGAGATGATGGTAACCAAACAGAAGGGAAATGCCCGGACCCAAGGCCCTCTCCACGCGGCCCCCTAGCCTCCGGGCGCCAGGGTCTGGGTGCGCTCCCACGCCCCAGGCCGCACTCTGGCCGTTCCCGATGGGGCCCTCGTTGATCGCGGCCCCCACACCCTCGCTTTCCTTACCGGTCAGGGTGAGTGTCAAGTTTGCGCACTTCGAGGGTCTCCGCCGATCTCTGACCGAAAGAAGGGGGAGGGAAAGCTAGGGTTAAAGAGGTGGCCGGAAGGGCCACCAGACTGGAAAAGCCGAAGCTGCGGATGGACAAACCGCCAAAGCACTTTCGCAGCTTCCCGAGAGGGAGCGAGCGAGCGAGAAAAAGAAGCAAGATGGCGGCTAGCCAGCCCCTACGTACTACGTCATGACGCTAAGTACGTAGGGCAAATCTCCGCAAGACCACACTCCTGCGCAGAGACGGCCGGATCACGTGAAGCCTCCGTGGCGGCCCAACCCCGACAGAGGGTGCTGGCGCTTCCTGCTGGACGGAGGGAGTTTCTGCAATCAGAATTATCTTTTCAGGACAAAGCTTGGACCTGAGACCTTTCTAAGAAGTCTTGAATTGACCACGTTTACAAGTTGATAATAAGCCTCAGTGAAATGAGCACTCTTATGTCTGGTGGGTGGATGTGTAAATGGTTGAACCAGCAGTTCGCCAGTATGTCTCAGTGAATTTGGGGCAAGCTGAGAAGTCTTGGTGTATTGAAAAGTTATCACAGAGAGTGAAAGTAAAACTAGTGTGAGGAACAGAGTAGCATGGGCTGCTGAGAGCACTTTTTAAGTTTCTAATTATGGATGTGAGATAAGCCATTCAGTTTATTTATATGATCTCTCCAGCACAGTGTTCAGCTCCGTTGAATAGTAAGATTCACCCATGCTGGCTTTTACTAGGCAAGTGTAACAGGCAGATGAGTGTATCTGGAAGTGGGAGACTACAATGATGATAATATTATGTCAGAACAGATGGCGAATGTTTAGTAAATGGTATCTTTTGTCCTCTTTGTGAACTACCTATGACATATTTAAGATTCAAGGATTTCTTACCACTTCTGGTCTGAACGATCTTCCCCGCCAGTAGCTGGTGTATGTCCATGGAATTGTCACTGTAGCAATGTTAGAATAAATGAAATAATAAAGAGAGGTAAATTATGAACACCTCCCTCCCCACTAATATTAATTTGAAGTAGAAAAGTCTGGACTTGCTTGGTGGCTCATGCCTGTAATACTAATACTTTGGTAGGTCAAGGCAAAAGGATTGCTTGAGACCAGGAGTTCAAGACCAATCTGGGCAACATAGTGAGACCCTACCTCTGCAAAAAAATTAAAAAGAAAAAAAGCTAGCTAGGCATAGTGGCACATGCTTATAGTCCTAGCTACTTGGGAGGCTGGAGGCAAAAGGATCACTTGAGCACAGGAGGTTGACGCTGCAGTGAGACTCTTTCTCGAAAAAATAGAAAAGAAGAAAAGAAAAAGTTTTTTTTATTGATATAGGGTCATTGCCAGGGGAAAGCCTACTGATCATCCACAAGAGGACAAGGAAGCATTACTTTAGTGAATTTCTACAACCTTCTAGGATCTGGTCTATAGTGTCCTGGTCACAGAAACATCTTTCTTTGTTTTTTTGGAGGCAGGGTCTCACTTTGCTGCCCAGGCTGGAGTGTAGTGGCATAATCACAGGTCACTGAAGCCTCAACCTCCCAGGCTCAAGCAATCCACCTGTCTCAGCCTCCCAAGTAGGTGGGACTACAGGTGCTTGCCACAAAACCTGGCTTTTTTTTTTTTTTTTTTTTTTGCCAGTAGAGACGAGGTCTTGCTATGTTGACTGGGCTGGTTTCGAACTCCTGAGCTCAAGCAAGCCTCCCACATTGGCCTCCCAAAGTGCTGGAATTACCGGCATGAGCCACCACGCCCAGCCAAAACATCTGTCTTGAGCAATGGAGAACAACTTCAGCAATCAGATGAAATTACATTAACCAAGGTCATAAGACTGACACGTATGGCCGGGCGCGGTGGCTCACGCCTGTAATCCCAGCACTTTGGGAGGCCGAGGCGGGCGGATCACAAGGTCAGGAGATCGAGACCATCCTGGCTAACACAGTGAAACCCCGTCTGTACTAAAAAATACAAAAAAAAATTAGCCGGGCGTGGTGGCGGGCGCCTGTAGTCCCAGCTACTCAGGAGGCTGAAGCAGGAGAATGGCGTGAACCCAGGAGGCGGAGCTTGCAGTGAGCAGAGATCCTGCCACTGCACTCCAGCCTGGGCGACAGAGCGAGAGAGCGAGACTCTGTCTCAAAAAAAAAAAAAAAAAAAGACATGTATTAAATTATTAATTTCCAAGAGCTTTAATTTATACACCTGAACACTCAACAACTGCAAAGCCAATACTTTTTTTTCTTTTTTTCTTTTAATTTTTGCCAGAAACAGAAAGCCTCCGGTATGCCAGCATGGACCCAAGGTTCTATCTTTTCTTGAGTACATTTTCTCATTTCCCTCCCCTCTCCTCCCCTCCCCTCCCTCCCTCCCTCCTTCTCCCCTCCCCTCCCTCCCTCCCTTCCCCTCCCCTCCCTCCCTCCCTTCCTTCCTTCCTTGCCTGCCTGCCTTTTCTTCCTTCCTTCCTTCCTTCTTTCTTTTTTTTTTTTCCCCATGGAGTCTCACTCTGTTGTCCAGGTGGCGTGATCTCGGCTTACTGCAACCTTCACCTCCCAGGTTCGAGCGATTCTCCTGCCTCAGCCTCCCGAGTAGTTGGGATTACACAAAGGCGCCACCACGCCCAGCTAATTTTTGTATTTTTGGTTGAGATGGGGTTTCGCCATGTTGGCCAGGCTGGTCTCAAACTCCTGACCGCATGTGATTCGCCTGCCTCAGCCTCCCAAAGTGCTGGGATTACAGGTGTGAGCCACTGTGCCTGGCCCCGCTGAGTGCATTTTCTGTGTAGCCAAACCTACTCAGGAAACCAAGGCATTATCAGAAGGTTGCTTGATGAGCACATATTCTGAACAAGTGGAGTTATATGTATAGACTTTTCTTGAGTCATCTATCTTCACAACAGAACAATTTTGTCCTGAAAATAGAAGTTCTCAATTTCCAATGGCTGCAGTTGCCCACATTGATCTCCAATATAGTGGTGACATCCTGCTGAGCTGCTGATTTGTGCTCCTTGTCTCCTTAGCAGCACTTGGATGGCCACTGGCCCTAAAGTGCCCCCTGTACGTTACTTTCTCTGTTTCCATGGCTACCCAAACCTCTTTGCAATATTATTTCAATAAAAATCAAGTTATAGTTAAATCAAACCAGTTTGTGTTTTAAAGGTGACTTTGCTTATTTCTGCTCCTAGCTATGTATGTGATCTTAAAGTCTAACTTTTAGAGAGCAGTCTTACTACCTTTGTTTCCAATTTATTGGGGAAAATGTGACTGAAGTCTCCTTGACTTGGATTGCACTTCTCCTGACACTCCACCATTGTAGACAAATTTGTTATAACAAAAATGTCTTCATGACAGATCGAATGAAAACTTTTCATTTAATTTACAACACTTCTATTTAAACAATAATTTTAGAATAACATTATCAAATTTCCAATTGGGTGGTGTGGAATCAGGCAAACTAGTTTCTTACTGAAAACAAATTCACTCTCCAAACAATATGACGTATTTTCTTTGTGATTGTCCAGCCTTATTTGCTAATGATTTAATGAGTTTCTACCCTTCTCATTGTGATTGATTCCATAATCCTGTAGGCACTGAAATTTTACGGTAGAGTAGTTAAAAACAAAATGATCAGTGAAAGTATCATACTTTATTAGCAGTAATGTTCCTTTTTTCTCTCTTCTTTGTTTAAAAATTTTAAATTTTCACATCAGATGGGTAATGGACCACGTCATAACAAGGTTTGAGGTTGGCGCATCTCATACATTCATGTGAACACTGAATCATCACACTTATGAACTACAAAAGGATTAGCAGTTGTGTTTCTTAAGTGTTTAGGTGCATTTGACAATTTTGTTTTCTTTTTATGAATGATCCAGCAAATCATATTTAGTTAAAAACTATGAAACATGATAAGCCTGGTGTAAAGAAAACCAGAATACCCAAATACTGCATGAAAATGTAATCTCAGTTTATAAACATCAACAGATGTTGTACATTTGCTAATAAAGATAAGAAAAATGTTGATAGTTCTTCAACAAATCACCTTTGCGGGAGGTCCAGAAAAAACAAAAACTAAGAAAAAAATGGGCCAAGCATGGAGGCTCACACCTGTAATCCCAGCACTTTGGGAGGCCGAGGCGGGCAGATCACCTGAGGTCAGGAGATCGAGACAATCCTGGCTAACACAGTGAAACCCCGTCTCTACTAAAAATACGAAAAATTAGCCGAGTGTGGTGGTGGGCGCCTGTAGTCCCAGCTACTCAGGAGGCTGAGGCAGGAGAATTGCTGGAACCCAGGAGGCGGAGGTTGCAGTGAGCTGAGATCCTGCCACTGCACTCCAGCCTGGGCGACAGAGCAAGACTCCTTCCCCCGCTCCGCAAAAAAAAAACCTTTGGCCAACTTGTGAGAGGCTATCTGTTGAGTACATTATAATGTTTATATTATATGTTATATGTAAAATTTTACATTATATATAAAGTACGATAAATTATTTATTTATTTATTTATTTATTCTTTTGGAGACGGAGTCTCACTCTCTCACCCAGACTGGAGTGTGGAGTGCAGTGGTGTGATCCTGGCTCACTGCAACCTCCGCCTCTCAGGTTCAAGCCATTCTCCTGCCTTAGCCTCTGGAGTAGCTGGGACTACAGGCACATGCTGCCACACCCGGGTAATTTTTTTTTTTTTTTTTAGAGATGGGGCTTTACCGTGTTCCCCAGGCTGGTTTCGAACTCCTGAGCTCAGGCAATCCACCCGCCTCAGCATCCCAAAGTGCTAGGATTACAGGCATGAGCCACCGCGCCCGGCCAAGTAGGATAAATACTTTATTTTATTTTATTTTATTTTATTATTATTTTTTGAGATGGAGTCTTGTTCTTGTCACCCAGGCTGGAGTGCAGTGGCACAATCTTGGCTCACTGCAACTTCCGTCTCCTGGGTTCAAGCAATTCTCCTACTTCAGCCTCCCGAGTAGCTGGGATTACAAGTGCCCGCCACCACACCCAGCTAATTTTTGCATTTTTAGTAGAGAGGGTGTTTCATTATGTTGGCCAGGCTGGTCTCGAACTCTTAAACTCAGGTGATCCACCCACCTCGGCCTCCCAAAGTGCTAGGATTACAGGCGTGAGCCACTGCGCCCGGCCGATAAATATTTTAATTACCAGTCTGTTTATTGACTTAGCAAACACTTTTTATAATTGAATAAAGGGGACAGTTTGGCTAAAAGTTGTATTTATTTGTTATGTCATAAATTAATGAAGTTTGGATTACCTGGCATTTACTGTCCACCAAAAATTTTCCCAGAGTTTTCTTAGCTGACAGGAGAAACTAAGTTCTTACAGCTATGGATTCCAAGTCAAGAGGGTGCTGTGTTGTTAATAAGCACAGAATATCTGGAAGATTTAGTCCCTCACAGAGCTGCAGGAAGAAGGGAGGGAAAGAGGGGAGAGACTGAGAAAACAAACTTTGCTGGCTCCCATTTTTGCCTTAGGCTGTAAATTCACCTGAGTCAGCAAATGAGTAGCGATAAAAGGCACTGATCTGAAGGGGAAGATCACAAAGGGAAAGGGGTCACAACAAAGGCAGAACAGGAAAAGCTTACAAAAGCAAAATAGCCAGGTGGTAACTGAAGATACAGAAAATTGTAATTTCTTAAATTTTTAGGCCAAAAAGCAGATCCGTGAGATATTACTAATGAATATGAATACAGTGCCCAATAATTATTTTTAAAATTGTAACTCTGGCTGTCGCTTGTAGCATTTCTTAAAGTATACGAGACTTTTTATGTATCTGCTGCCCAACCAATTGGGTATATGTATAAATAAAACTATCTGATGTCAAATATTTTATTGCTTCATAGTAATTAAGAGAAGTAAGATTGATAGTACTTTTTTTGGTTACCATTGGGACTAGGTATTTTGAATAATTTTTAGGCTTGTGGTGGAAGAGAGAATTTCATATGTTACAATGCCACCAGTAGCTTGTACCTAGTTTGGTTTTTTGGTTTGTTTCTCTTTCTCTTCTCTATTTTTTTTTTTTTTTTTGAGATGGACCCTCGCTCTGTCGCCCAGACTGGAGTGCAGTGGCGCGATCTCGGCTCACTGCAAGCTCCACCTCCTGGGTTCACGCCATTCTCCTGCCTCAGCCTCCAGAGTAGCTGGGACTACAGGCTCTTCTCTATTATTTTTTCTGCTGGGGTTAATTAAATGATTGTTTCAGAAATATTTCTATGAGCTGCTGAGAGTCTTAGTGAATAATTGCTTCAAATGGGAATTAGTGCAATTCTCTAGAGGTTGGACCATTGTTAACTTCATAGGGCATGGTCTTGATAGAAGAGAGAAAGGGGAATAGTGATTGAAAGAGAATTGAGAGAAAGCATCTCAAAGTATTTAACAGCCTTGGGGAATTGCAGTGAAATGAAACTCTTCATTTCAATATTCCATAAAAAACAAAAAAACAATATTCCATATTACCTATGTATCAGCCAGGTGTGTGCCTATAATCTCAGCTACTTGAGAGGCTGAGGCTGGAGGATCTCTTGACCCCAGGCGTTTGAGGCTGCAGTGAGCTATGATCTTGCCACTGCTTTCCAGCCTGGAAAACAGAGCAAAACTCTGTCTAAAAAAAAAAAAAAAAAAAAAAAAAGTCATGATATATCAGGCTAAGGAAGACATAAAAATGAATAAAACAGTTTAAATTCCTGTTCTCAGGAGATTCTATTCAAGTGGGATGAGAGTGGGGTGAAATTATACGTAATTATGATTAAAAGTGACATATTAGTCAGGGTCCTTCAGAGAAACAGAACCAATAGGATACGTAGACCAACAGGCTGGAGACCCAGGGAAGAGACAAAGTTGTAGTTTAAGTCAAAAGGCTGCCACACTTAAGAATTCCTTTGGGGGAGATCAGTCTTTTTTCCATTAGGCCTTCACTTGATTGTATGAGGCCCACTCACATTATGAAGGTCAAAATACATCCATTTACAGTTAATATAATCACCCCCCCACCCCCTCCCACAAAACAAAAACACTTCTATAGGCCGGATGAAGCAGCTCATGCCTGTAATCCCAGCACTTTGGAAGGCCAAGGCAGGTGGATCACTTGAGGTTAGGAGTTTGAGACCACACTGGCCAACATGGTGAAACCTCAGCTCTACTAAAAATGCAAAACTTAGCCAGGTGTGATGGCGCGTGCCTGTAATCCCACCTACTTGGGAGGCTGACGCAGGAGAATTGATTGAACCTGGGAGGTGGTGGTTGCAGTGAGCCGAGATTGGGCCACCACACTCTACCCTGGGCGACAAAGCGAGACTCTGTCTCAAAAAACAAATAAACAAACAAACAAAAAACACCTCTTTTATAGAAACATTCAGGATAATGTTTGACCAAATATTGACATAGTAGCCCAGCCAAGTTGACACAGAAAAATAACCATCACAGGTGATAAATTCTCTGATGAGAGAATTAAAAGTGCCTTGTGAGTCCAAAGGAAGGCATCTAACCCAAATTTCCAGGGATGGTGGGGGTCAGGGAATGTAGCCATAATAGATCTATTGCAAGTCAATATGCAGGGTTGCAGCAGAGAAAGATTTAATCATTGGGCTGTGAGGAGTTTAGGGCTTGGGTTTTTAAGGGTTTCAGAGTGGGCTGAAGTGTAGAGATAGTTGATTGGTTGAAGAGTGCAGAAGTAAAGTCATGGGGCAGGAGATGAAGAAACCATATTCTCATGCTGACTAGGCTGCTCTGTGGAGATCTTTAAACTAGTTGGTGTCAGCTGTTCTGTCTGGAATTCAGGATCTGTTTAAGCAGTTTTTGTTTGTTTGTTTGTTTTTTGAGACAGAGTCTCGCTCTTGTCACCCAGGCTGGAGTGTAATGGTGAGATCCCAGCTCACTGCAACCTCTGCCTCCTGGGTTCAAGTGATTCTTGCACCTCTGCCTCCCAAGTAGCTGGGATTACAGACACCCACCACCACATCTGGCTAATTTTCGTATTTTTAGCAGAGACAGGGTTTCACCGTGTTGGCCAGGCTAGTCTCGAACTCCTGAACTTAGGTGATCTGCCCACCTTAGCCTCCCAAAGTGCTAGGATTACAGGCATGAGCAGCCGTGCCCGACTTTAAGTGGTTCTTAAAAGCCTAATGATTTTAATGTTAGAAATCCTATCTATAGGGAAAATCAAGATGCAAATGGTCAGTATCTAGTGTTATGCGACTTTCACTTACAAGGAAGTGGGTCATAGCGCAACCTGATTAATGCTTACAACTACATTTCTGCCCAGAATTAAGCCCCAACAGTTTATAGGAATTAGATACTCATGTGAATATATGTTATGAGTGAGGGTGTGTGTCTGTATGTGTGTGTGTGCAGATATGACAGGAAGTGATGGGGCAAGTTTTGGGGAAAGGGAGGCAGTTAACTTGCATATAGTGAAGGGTGAAGAATGTTTCAGGCAGAGAGACCAGCGTATGGAAAGATCCCAAAAGCCAAATGGAGCATGGCATGTTTGAGGATTTTAAAAAGCATCTTGATAGCTCTGTTATTCATAAAGTAAAAGGGAAGAGGTGGAGGGGGGAGAAAGGTGAAAAAAGGGGCAAAAAAGCAAAACTTCAAAGATGATCAGAGACCAGATTGCAAAAAGTCATGTAAACTGACTTTGTATGACTGAGGGCAATAGGAGCCAACGATTAGATTTAAACTGGGATATTACGTAATCTAGATAAAATGTGTAAGTTTTATGATATCACATAGGAAAGACAGTTTAATATATATTATTCCTTAGTGACTTTTTCTTTCAACAAGTATTAATTGAGCATAAACTATGTACCAGTGATTGTGCTAGCTGCTGGAGCTGTAAATGGTTAGTGTCTGAAGCTTTTCTTTAGCTGAAATGTGAAAAATGGTTTGCCTGGCACAAGAGCAGCTGTTTCAGGGGCTGTAATGATAATCCAAGGAGTAGTGAGAGGAGGCTTGAATCCTGCAGTAGGGGTTGAGAGAAGTAGGCAGGGCTGGATTGTTTCCTCAGATTGTTTTTACTTCCACAGAAACTCCATCATTATTCTCTCAAGAAACTAGGGAGTTATTCTTGCAATGGTGTGATTTCAGAAGGCAAGCATTCTAAAACCCATCTGTGACCATTAAATGCAGAATGTATTTATTTTGCCACCCAGGCTAGAGTGCAGAGGCTGATCACAGCTCACTGCAGCTTCAACTGCCAAGGCTCATGTGATTCTCCTGCCTCAGCCTCCCAAGTAGCTGGGACTACAGGTGTGTACCACCTTGCCCAGCTAATCTTTCTTTCTTTCTTTCTCTTTCTTTCTATCTTTCTTTCTTTCTTTTCCTTTCTTTCTTTCTTTTTCTTTCCCTTTCTTTCTTTCTTTCTTTTTCTTTCCTTTCCTTCTTTTCTTTTCTTTTTTTTTTTTGTAGAGATGAGGGTCTCACTATCCTGCTTAGGCTGGTCTCAAACTCCTGAGCTCAAGGGATCCTCCTGCCTTGACCTCCCAGAGTGCTGGGATTACAGGCATATGTCTAGCTGCAAATTTAAAATTTTATTAACAAGCTAGTATAGCACTTGACTGATGGTTGTGGGTTTTTTTGTTTGTTTGTTTGGGTTTTTTATTTTATTTTATTTTGAGACAAGGTCTCGCTCTGTTGTCCAGGCTGGAGTGCAGTAGCACAATCTTGGTTCACTGCAACTTCCTAGGCTCAATTGATTCTCCTGCCTCAGCCTCCCAAGTAGCTAGGATTACAGGAATGCACCACCATACCAAGCTAATTTTTGTATTTTTAGTAGAGATGGGGTTTTGCCATATTGGCCAGGCTTGTTTTGAACTCCTGGCCTCAAGTGATCTTCCCGCCACGGCCTCCCAAAGTGCTGGGATTACAGGCGTGAGCCACCATGCCTCCCTTGTGTTTTTATAATATGTAAAGTTGTTATCCATTTGAGGTAAGGGTTCTGTGTCTCAGTGAGAGAACCACCAACTGTGGTGGACACTGAGATGTGCTGTCCAGTCCCTCCTGGGGAAGGAATGACTGATTTTAGAGTTCTTGGGAGTGCTGGGTGAGAATAGCCCTCTTTGAGACTAAACCTTCTTTTGAGATTGCCTCAGCTAATGAGAACTGCCTTGCCCAAGGTCACACTCTTTTCAGAGGCATCCACCATCTAAATGACTGATTGGTGTGAGGGTACAAAGATCTGGGCCTTTTATCTCATCTGAGGACCATTATGAACGGATACTTCAGTTTCAGAACTTCATGTACTGTTGGCAAAAGCCTTCATTGGGACTTATCATAGATCAACTTCTCAGTCTGTCTGATTCTGCTTCTCTCTCCTCCTTTCCCCTGGCATTCCCCAAAGCATGCTAGTTAGTGTTCTGCATGCTAATTTGACTGTTACCCCAAGGAAGCCAGCCTGCAATACCATCATCTATCCAGTTTGCTGAAGCCAGAAATCAGGAAAATCCACCAGATGTCATTTTCTCCTTTATCCTGAAAATCACTATATCTAATCAATCGCCAAGTCCTTAATTTTTTTCCCCATTCCAGTTGCCACCATTGTAATCCAAGTCACCACCATATGTCATTTAAGTAAACTATTAAGGTCACTGCTATTTTGTTTTCCTCTCTTTACCTTTGTCTTTATCAAAGTGACTTATTTTTCTTATAATTTTATTACACTGAATTGATTTGTTGAGGTATGTATGACATCCAGTATGCTGTGTATATTTAGAGCATACAGGTCAGCCAGGTGTGGCAGTGCACACTTGTAGTTCCAGCTACTCAGGAGGCCAAGGTGGGAGCATCATTTGAGCCCAGATGTTTGAGACCAGCCTTGGCAACATAGCAAAAGCCTCAGTTCAATTTAAAAAATAATAATAAATTAAAAATTAAAGTATGTAAGTTGATAAATTTTGACATTTTGGTGTGTCCCTTACCCATCGTTCCAGCTTCCCCTGGCAGGGTTCTCTTTTTCAGCCAGGCAGGACTGGACCTTAAAACCGAGTTCTGTGATGCCTTGCTTCTCGTGCCTCAGGGCCTTTGACTGTGCTCCTTCCTCTGTTTCTACTCCTCATTTTCATCTGCTTTTATCCCTGCGTTTGCATCATCTTAAATTTTCTCCAGGCCTGATCATAAAAAGATACGAATATTTAAATGTAATATTTATTTAATATGTATGTTTAAAGTAATTGCTAAGTAATGTTTATTGAGCGCTTACTTTTTGTTAGATTCTGTGCTTTTAACATTTTATCTGGTAAGCCTCACAAAACTTACGATTTGCATTATATCCCTTATTTTGCAGATAATAAACTGTTCCTTCCCCCAAATCATGAAACTAGAAAGTAGAGTTGCTGGACTTAGGATTCAGCTACTTGCTGAATCCTTAGACCTGCCAAAGACTCTCTCCTTTCACCAAAACTCTAATCAGCCTCCTCTGAGTCCTCTGCTTGAATAAACCTCTCTGGGCTTCCCTCTCTGTCCTCATAGAATCCAGTTTGAACAAAAATCCCACTAAGTCAATCCCACTAAGTCGATCCCACTAAGTGAAAAATTCCCCACCCTTGTTATCTCATTACCCCCATATCTTACCACTCTAGGCTAACCTTAACAATAATACTATGAAGTTGATTTAGCCAGAAATCTCCTTATCCTTGATGTTCCCTCTAAGTAATTTTCCAACCACTGACTTGACTCCCATCTCACTACTTGGTTACAAATTTCCCTTGTTTTTGTTGGAGTCAGAGTTGAGTCTAATCTCCTTCCCCCACTGCAAAACCTCATTACAGTTGTTTCTATACCCATTGCCATGGCCCTCCTCCAATAAAGTCAGCTTTACCGTCTTTAACGAGTGTTAGAATAATTTTTTCTTTAACAGACCAAGATAAGTTACTGGTTACAGGCTACTGTGTAACATCCTACAGTTTTCCTTCATAATACTCATTGCTGTGACTATTAAATGTCTGCCATGTGTGATCTGTATTTACATCAGGGCCTAGTGCACAGTAAAGGCATATTTTATATTTCTTGGGTAGATATTGAATGGATAGTAACTTCCATTGCACTTGCATGTATAATAGGTTAGTGACAATAGCTTGGGTTCTGAGTCAGGGAAGTTCAAATTCAAACTGTGCCAATATATAACCTTTAGCTGGTATTTTACCTCTTGAGCCTTTGTAGGATTTTTTTTTCTTTTTTTTTAACCTGTGAGATAGAGATAATAATACATCCCGCACCACACCTCTTACATAATTGCTCCAAGGAATGAATTAAATGATGTCAACAAAGTTCTTAGCATAGGATATGACACATTTTTTCCTCTTTCCAACATTAAATGTAAAAAGTATCCAAGAGCACTGATATAGTTTGGCTGTGTCCCCACCCAAATCTCATCTTGAATTGTAATTCCCATAATCCCCATGTGTTGTGAGAGAGATCTGGTGGGGGGTAATTGATTCATGGGAGTGGGTTTTTCCCGTGCTGTTCTCGTGAGTGCATAAGTTCAGGAAATCTGATGGTTTTATAAAGCGCAGTTCCCCTGCACACTCTCTCTTGTCTGCTGCCATGTAAGACATGGCATTGCTCCTCCTTGCCTTCCGCCATGATTGTGAGGCCTCTCCAGCCATGTGGAACTGTGAGTCCATTAAACCTCTTTTTCTTTATAAATTACCCAGTCTCAGATATGTCTTTATTAACAGTGTGAAAACGGACTAATACATGCAGGTATCAAACTTTATAATTATTTTGTATCCTCTACTATGCCTGGCATATACAAAGTAAACAGTACATAGCAAGATAAAATTTTTATTTATTTATTTCTTCAGACACAGGATCTTGCTCTGTCACCCAGTCTGGAGTGTAGTGGTACAATCGTAGCTCACTACAGCCCCAACGCCTGGGCTCAAATGATCCTCCTGCCTCAGCCTCTCAAGTAGCTGGGATTACAGGCACAAGCTAGGGCGCCTGGCCCTCAGCACCTTAAAATTTTAATGAGTTTATTTAAACATTCAGTGATTCACGAATTAAGCAGCACTGGATCACAAGTGGTTCAGGACTCCACTGAGGGAACATGAGGGGGAAATTTTTATAAGGTGCTCACACAAGCAAGACAAATAAAATATTTGGTTAAAGAGAAAAGTCCCTAGTTAGAGGTTAGAGTTGGCAGTGTATGATTCTTAATGTCTCCAGTTAAAGGTTAGCTTGTGGTTTCTTTTCTTTTCTTTTTGAAACAGGGTCTCACTCTGTTGCCGCGGCTGAAGGGCAGTGGCACAATCACAGCTCAGTGCTCTGCTCAACCTCCCAAGCTCAAGAGATTCTCCCACCTTAGCCTCCTGAATAGCTGGGACTATAGGCGCACGCTCACGTTGCCTGGTGAGATGGGGTTTCACCGTGTTGCCCAGGCTGGTCTCAAACTCCTGACCTCAAGGAAATGCGCCCACCTTGGCCTCCCAAGGTACTGAGATTACAGGCATGAGCGAGCCACCACACCCAGCCAGTTTATGGTTTCTGACTGGTTAAGCTTATGTTTTGTTTTACTGTTTACACTGAGTGGGCTTTTGGTTTGCTTATGTAGGAACCCAAGGCACTGCAGCCTTCTCAGCCTAATGGCTTCCCAATTAATTATTTTAGCAATATATTGAATGCCAGTAGGTATTTCTGTGGACTGGGATTTAGGATTTCAGTCTCCTTACTTTACAAGCCAGGAGATAAATAAGGCAAAGCTTTCCTTTTTTTTTGTTTTTTAGTTTGTTTGCTTGTTTGTTTGTTTTTGAGAGTTTCGCTCTTGTTGCTCAGGCTGGAGTGCAACGGCACAATCTCGGCTCACAGCAACTTCTGCCTCCCGGGTTCAAGTAATTCTCCTGCCTCAGTCTCCTGAGTAGCTGGGATTACAGGCATGCACCACCACACCTGGCTAATTTTGTATTTTTAGTAGAGATGGGGTTTCTCCATGTTGGTCAGGCTGGTCTTAAACTCCCAACCTCAGGTGATCTGCCCACCTCGGCCTCCCAAAGTGCTGGGATTACAGGCATGAGCCACATGCCAGGCAGCTTGTTTTTTGAGGTGGGGTCCTGCTGGCTGCTCAGGAGTGAAATGCAATGAGGCAACACAGATCAGAGTTGAGCCAGCATCTATCTGGCCAAATGATGTAAGATGCAAGACACTTAGAAGACTCATAGACCAATAGGCCTCGGGTGTGGTCAGAGCTCACAGAGTTGCTCATTTCCACAGTTTTTAAAATACATTTTAATTAATTTATTTATTTATTTTTGTTTTTGAGACAGAGTCTCGCTCTGTCCCCCAGGCTGGGGTGCAGTGGCATGATCTTGTCTCACTGCAACCTCCACCTCAAGGATTTACGTGATTCTCATGCCTCAGCCTCCCTAGTAGCTGAGACTGCAGGCACCCACCACCACGCCCGGCTAATTTTTGTGTTTTTAGTAGGGACAGGGTTTCACCACGTTGGCCAGGCTGGTCTCAAACTCCTGACCTCAAGTGATCCACCCGTCTCGGCCTCCCAAAGTGCTGGGATTACAGGTGTGAGCCACCCAGCCCAGTGCATTTCCAGTTTTGATTCATTTGTTTATTTACTCATTCATTGAACATTTATATACAAATACTATATGTAGTGAGCTGCTCTAGGTACCCTGAGCAGTAATTCTCACATGCTGTTGGTATTGGTCAACAGAAAAAGCATCTGAGGAACTGTTAAGGTAACAGATTCTTGAGCCCTACTCTCTGAAGTTCCTGATAAAGGGTAATCCTGGGAACTGGTGTTTTTTTAAAAAAAACTCTTCATGTGATTCCGATGCACTCTTCTGAGGGAGCAAACATAATGAAGGCATTGTTCCTATTCACAAAGATGAATGGGAGAAGAATAAACATAACTTATAAGGAAAACTGCATCAAGGTACGTTAGTTTTTTTTGTTTGTTGGTTTGTTTTTTGCTCTGGTTAACATGAATTTATTTGCCCATATTATCCTTCCTGCAAAACATAGCCTAAAACTTTGGGAGAGGGTCATGTGTTGTTACTTTATTCATGTGACTGTTGGGAGTGAAAGTGTGCTGGTAGAAAAACATGTGGGCTGATATTTTGTGTTTATATATATGCTGGTATGTAATTAGAACACACGTGATAAGTAAATTCTACATAGCCCTGATAAATTTCAGGCTAGAAAAGGGTGCAATAGAATTCTATTTTTTCTTTTTTTTTCTATGTATTTAGGTCTAGGGCAACAGTAGAATTTTCTGGAGAGGTACGACATCCTTACCAACTAGGGTGTTCTTCCAAAAAAAAAAAAAAAAAAATCAGCACTTCACTGATACGTAAACAGGAAGTATTGATAAGTGCCTTTCTATCAATATCCAGAAAATGTCCCCATCATCGCTCATCCTGTGGACAGTCCTGGAAGTTATGAATGGGGGTAATGTAGGGATGCTGTATGTCTCCATCCTACCAGCATAAATTCAGCATGAACACTGAATATAAATATATAAATGTACATATTTGGGACAGCAGGTAATGTACTGAATGTAGATTAAAAAGTGTATAAGAAAAAGCTTTTCAGTCTGGGCAACATAAGGAGACTTTGTCTGTACAAAAAAATTAAAAATTAGGCCGATCGCAGTGGCTCATGCCTGTAATCCCAGCACTTTGAGAGGCTGAAGCAGGTGGATCACAAGGTCAGGAGATCGAGACCATACTGGCTAACGCGGTGAAACCCCATCTTTACTAAAAGTACAAAATATTAGCCGGGTATGGTGGCGGGCGCCTGTAGTCCCAGCTACTTGGGAGGCTGAGGCAGGAGAATGGCGTGAACCTGGGAGGTGGAGCTTGCAGTGAGCCGAGATCGCGCCACTGCACTCCAGCCTGGGTGACAGAGCGAGACTCTGTCTCAAAAAAAGAAAAAAAAAAAATTAAAAACTAGCTAGATGTGTTGGTGTGTGCCTGTGGTCCTGGCTGCACAGGAGGCTGAGGTGGGAGGATAGCTTGAGCCCAGGGGTCAAGGCTGCAGTGAGCTATGACCACACCACTGCATTCCAGCCTGGGCAACAAAGCAAGACACTGTCTCAAATAAATATATAAATAAATAAATAAATAAGAAAGAAAGAAAAGAAAAGAAAAGAAAAAGCCCCATTTTTCCCTACTGAGTTCCAGGATGCAGGATAATGCATATCCATTATGTTTTACCTACTCTGAAATTCAATACTTGCTATATTGGAAAATTTTAGTTTCAATATTAAATTGAATCAACAAATACTGTTGAGCATCTTTTATGTATGAAAGAATCTTTCTAAACATTTTAGTGAAAATAAAACACTGGTACTTAGAGTTTACTCAGAGCCACATTTTTTTTTTTTTTTTTTTGAGACGGAGTCTAGCTCTGTCACCCAGGCTGGAGTGCAGTGTTGCGATCTCAGCTCACTGCAACCTCCGCCTCCCAGTTCAAGAGATTCTCCTGCCTCAGCCTCCTGAGTAGCTGGGATTACAGGCATATGCCACCACGCCTGGCTAATTTTGTATATTTAGTAGAGACGGGGTTTCACCATGTTGGTCAGGCTGGTCTCGATCTCCCAACCTCAGGTGATCCACCCACCTCGACCTCCCAAAGTGCTGGGATTACAGGCGTGAGCCACTGCACCCTGGCCCTGAGCCACTGCACCCTGTCCCTGAGCCACACATTTTATAGGCTATCTCAAAATTGCCATTATTAGGGTCTGCTTTTAGTATGGAGGGTAATTTCATCTGTGACCCAGTGGTCATTTATGTTGTATGATTTTTACATTTTTTTTAGGTGTGAGGTTTTTTTTGCCTTATTATTATTATTTTTTTTTTTGAGATGGGGTTTCGCTCTTGTTGCCCAGGCTGGAATGCAATGGCGCAATCTTGGCTCACTGATGCCTCTGCCCCCCAGCTTCAAGCAATTCTCCTCCCTCAGGCTCCTGAGTAGCTGGGATTACAGGTGCCCGCCACCATGGCCTGGCTAATTTTTTGTATTTTTAGTAGAGACATGGTTTCACCACGTTGCCCAGGCTGGTCTCGAACTCCTGGTCTCAGGCGATCCACCCACCTCAGCCTCCCAAAGTGCTGGGATTACAGATGTGAGCCACTGTGCCCGGCCTAGGTGTGAGTTTTCTTAAGGGTGTTTTTACTGTCTCTATGTGGGAGATAATTGAGTCATAGAACAGGCTATTAACACAGGACTTTCCAAATGACTAAGTGTCTCGTGCAAAGTTATGGACACAGGCTTAGACAACCATCCTGCTTTAGCTTTCAATTTATCTTTTGTTTAAAATTTTTCATGATGGATCTAAAATATTTTTCTTTAAAAAAAACATGATTAAATATATTAAACTGATGTTGAGTTAAAACATCAGGAAGAAACAGATAACTAAAAATAACAGGATATGATTAATGGTTTCGATTCATAGGGCTATTTTTATCCTCTTCTGGAGTTTGAATGCCCAGATTTATATTTGCAGAGCAATATGAGAAAAAATGAGATTGCAATTTTAATTTTGAAAGTTTTCCTCTTTTTAAAATTCTTAGTCTCATTGAAAAGCTATCACTCGAAAACTTGATCCATTTATGAATACTCTGATAAAATTAAATTTCTCCTGGACTAGATCTTAGCCTAGTTAAGGATTTCTTGTTAATATTACGGGATATAAAAAAGTTATTGTGATTACGTTGTTTAAAAAATTCTCATCTCTTAGAGATACTTGCAGAAATATTTATAGTTAAAAATGATGTAAAAGGCCAGGTGTGGTGGCTCATACCTGTAATTCTAGCACTTTGGAAGGCCAAGGCAGGCAGATTGCCTGATCCCAGGAGTTCAAGACCAGCCCAGGCAACATGACAAACCTTGTCTCTACAAAAAATACAAAAAGTTATCCAGGTGTGGTGGTGTGTGCCTATAGCCCCAGCTATCTGTGGCTGAGGTGGAAGGATCACCTGAGCCTAGGAGGTTGAGGCTGCAGTGAGCCATGATCACATGACTGTTCTCCAGCCTGGGCAACACAGTGAGAGCCTGTCTCAAAAAAAAAAAAAAAAAAAAAAAAAAAAGGGCTGGGCATGGTGGCTCACACCTATAATCCCAGAACTTTGGGAGGCTGAGACAGGCAGATCTCAAGATCACTTGAGGCCAGGAGTTCAAGACCAGCCTGGCCAACATGGTAAAACACTGTATCTACAAAAAAAATTATAAAAATCAGCTGCATATGGTGATGCACGCCTGTAATCCCAGCTCCTTGGGAGGCTGAGGCATGAGAATCACTAGAACCTGGGAGGTGGAGTTTGCAGTGAGCTGAGATCGCGTACCTGCACTCCAACCTGGGTGACAGAGCGAGACTGTGTCTTAAACAAAAAAAAGCATGCAAAATCTTGGTTTTGCTTTAAAAATATTCCACCACTAGCTGGGGGTACATGCCTGTAATTCCAGTTACTCGGGAGGCTGAGGCATGAGAATTGTTTGAACCTGGGAGGCAGAGGCTGCAGTGAGCCAAGATCACACAACTGCTCTCCAGCCTGGGTGACAGAGTGAGACTCTGTCTCAAACAAACAAACAAACAAACAATATATGTATTCCACCATCTTCTCTGTAGGCCTAAATCTGAATTTACAAAAAAAAAATTAAAAATTAAAAAAATATACCATCTCGATTAGTATGGTGGTAAGTTAATAAAAATAAAAAAATTAATATGAAAAAAGAAAAATGTTCCACTAAACAAAACAAAGCGAAATGAAAAAGAATGTAGGGGAATACATTTGTAATAAGAATGGCAGAATATTGATAACTGTTTAAAGTGGTGATAGGGATTCATTATATTCTCTCATTTTATGAATTAAAAAAATTTCCACAATAAAATATTCTTTAAAAGGATTTTCTCCGTGATATATTCTACATCATATTTTTACTTCACCCTCTTTTAGAAATCTTTCTTTTGGGAAACCTTCTGTCTTAGTCAGCTTGGGTTGCTATAACAAAATACCATAGACTGTGTGGTTAAACAGACATTTATTTCTCACAGTTTTGGAGGCTGGGAAGTCCAAGATCAAGGTGCTGGCCAGTTTGGTTTCTGGTGAGGGCTCTCTTCCTGGCTTGCAATGGCCGTCTTCTTGCTGTATCCTCACATGCGGGACAGAAAGAGAGAGAGAGAGCTTGATTTGGTATCTCTTTTTATAAGAGCACTAATTGTATCATGGGGACTCTACTCTCATGGCATCATCTAAACCTAATTACTTCCCAAAGGTCTCACCTCCTAACACCATCACATCAGGAGTTAACTCTTCAACATACGAATTTTGGGAAGACATAAACATTCAGTGCATAACACCTTTTCCCCGAAGCACGTCTAGAATGTAAATGATGATGACACTATTCATTCTTTGTTCATGAATATAAATTCATCACCTTTTTATCAAATAATGTGTGCTTGGTGCAATTGCTGCTGAGGCAAGGGGATTCAAAAGGACCTTGTGATCTGGTCACCATGAGCAGGCCACATTTCTGATCTTCAGTTTCCTATGGTAAAATGAGCAAACTAGACTGGATGAGCTCAATAATCTTCCAGTTCTATGTGTCCTTGAGCATAGCTTCATGGAAATAAAGACTACAATTATCCTTTGGTTGAGATAGTTTAGAACAATTAGACTTTAAAAACATATGCACTTAATAGCAACTGACTTTGAACCCCATACCCATTCCTTCATATGATAATAGAATACTCTTCATAGCACTCCTTCTCCTGCCAAGAGCCTGTTATTTTTGTTACAGTAGATAGTCAGACATGGCTAGGGCAGGAGAGGGCTGTCCCTACCAGTAATGTCAAGTGACCATCAGGTGATGGTCAGGTAGTTTTTAAACTGTCTCTGTAAAATAATAATTGGTCTCAGCTGATGCCAGGGACAGGCAGTCTCCCAATAAATAAACACCTGAAGCTGGTGATCAGCAACTTCCCTGTAAGATTTCAGGAGTTAGGCAAGTGGGCTCAAGCATGTTCACTAAGAGGCAAAATGGCAGAGTTTAACTGGTATATGACCTCCTTCTAGGAACACTTAGCTGTTAAGGGAAGAATGCCTCAGGTGAACATGTGTACAATTTCAGTAAACATACTGTGCATGTGGCCCCTCCTATGGGCTAGCAGGCCACTGTGCATGCAGACAGCTCACCTCAAGGGATCAGGGAGAAGTAACAGAAGACCCCAAAAGCATGCCAACATATAAGACCCCAAGTCAAAGGTCACACCATGCACATGAATCTCACAAGTTGTCTGCTTGGCCCTCTTCCGAGGGTACTTTGCTTCCTTTGGTTCCACTTTAAAGCTTTTTAACAAACTTTCACTCCTGCTCTAAAACTTGCCTTGGTCTCTCCCTCTACCTTATGGCACTTGGATGAATTCTTTCCTCCGACAAGGCAAGAATTGAGGTTGCTTCAGACTCATATAGATTCGCCACTGCTCACATACTTTGGTGCTGCATGACTTGGATGTGTTCCTTAGTGCTAACATTGTCTCTCCTGGTGCTAGTTTCTTTCCAAGAATAATCTAGAGTTTTCAGCCAAAAAGTTGCATTCAAGAACCTACCTTACGGTTTTTGCAGTACTTAAGTGAATCTTTGAAATCCGCTGGCAATAATATTTATTTGTAGCAAAAGATGACCTAGTTGTTTCCAGACAATTTATGCTCTTGCTTCCAGTATTTATGACATTATAAAATATCTTATTAATCAAAACTGTTGGTAATTTAACTCACCCAGCTTTTTTAAAAAATGAGAGTTAATTCAGTTTCAGACTTAATATGACTATTTTCCTCAGCTACAAAGAAGTGAAATCAGGAACATGCTAACAGAATAAGCCAAACATAGTTTGGTATTCAGGTATTAGAACATTGGGAAGACTTAAAACTTCAATTTTGACATACTGTTTTAAAAAAGGAAAATATGGCTGGGCATAGTGTCTCATGCCTGTAATTTCAGCACTTTGAGAGGCAGAGGCAGGAGGATCAATTGAGGCCAGAAGTTCAAGACCAGCCTGGGCAACATAGTGAGACCCTGTTTCTACAAAAAAATAGAAAAAATTATCTGGGCATGGTGATGTGCACCTGTAGTCCCAGCTACTCAGGAGGCTGAGGAGAGAGGATTGCTCGAGCTCAGGAGGTGAAGGCTGCAGTGAGCTGAGATCTTACCACTGCACTCCAGCCTAGTCGATAGAACAAGACCTCATCACAAAAAACAAACAAACAAAAAAACAAAATAGTGTGTTTGGAAGAAATTAAATTAAAATAAATGTGGCTACTAGAAAATGTGTTTAGCAGAAGCATGAACAAAAGGTGTTTACAGGGTTGAATACTGCTTGTGTGGAGAATTCAAAAGTTAAAATTATATATGTTTTTTACAACAGAAAAGGGTAAATTGGCCCTCCCTTACACAAAACCATCTTTTATTTGAAGCTTTTTACACTAAATCGTAGTTGTAATCACTTTTTTGTTGTTGTTGGTTTTTGTTAGTATTATGATTTAGGTATAACAAATACCTCTATTAAATACTATCCAAATAGTATCTTACTCAGGGAGGCTTAGAGATTTATTTTGCAGTCAAACTAAGTGTGTGTCTTTTCAAAATCTTTTCTTTGGAACTGGGGGTATAGAATGTAACTGTATGCCTCAGTTAACATTTTTTATTGGCAGAGGGATGGTGATGGGTGGGCCGAAACAAACTGAGATAAATTGGAAACTTCCTTTTTCTTCTACTTTATAAATAAAAGAAAACATCTTGGGTTTGTTCTTTTTTTCAGCTCCTTCACTCATTCTTCCCTTCTCCTTTTCTTCCTTCCTTCCACATTTATTGGGCTCTTTCTATCTGTTAACTCTTAGGGATTGAGACATGGAGATGGGGAGCTAGAGGAGAAGTTCTGACACATCAGTCATAAAGTCCTAAATCTAGGACAGACCTATACAGCACTTTCCAATCCATGGACCATAGCTCTGATTCTATCTGCAGTTCTAGAATTGTGTTTTCAATTCTTTGTTTGTTTGTTTGTTTGAGATGGAGTCTTGCTCTGTCACCCAGGCTGGAGTGCAGTGGCACGATCTTGGCTCACTGCAACTGCTGCCTCCCCGGTTCAAGCGATTCTTCTGCCTCAGCTTCCTGGGTAGCTGGGATTACAGATGTGTGCTACCATGCCCAGCTAATTTTTGTATTTTTAGTAGAGACAGGATTTCACCATGTTGGCCAGGCTGGTCTCGAACTCCTGAACTCAGGTGATCTATCTGCCTTGGCCTCCCAAATTGCTGGGATTACAGGCGTGAGCCACCATGCCCAGCCTCTAATTTTTAATTGGTCATTTTTTTCTATCATTTGTTAACAATTACTATTGAGCTTTATGTGCATTTTTTCATTAAACTCTCCTAGGAAACCCTTATAAGACAGGTAGTCTGGCCATTTTGCAGGTGAGGAGATGGAGGGTAATTATTTTTCTTTTATTACTTTTATTTTTTTAAGACAGGGTCTTGCTCTGTTGCCCAGGCTAGAGTGCAGTGGCATGATCACAGCTCACGGCAGCCTCAACCTCCAGGGCTCAAGTGATCCTCCCACTTCAGCCTCCCAAGTAGCTGGGACTACAGGCATGTGCCATCACGCCTGGCTAATTTTTGTATTTTTTGTGGAGATGGGGTTTCAACATGTTGCCCAGTCTGGTCTCAAATTCTTGAGCTCAAGTGATCTGCCCAACTAGGCCCCCAAAACACTGGGATTAGAGGCGTGTGCCACCGTGGCTGGCCCATCCATGCTTTTTTTTTTTTTTTTTTAAATGACCAGCTCTCATAAGAGGTGCTTTTTAAAAACTACCTTATCACATTGCGTATACCAGGATCCCAAACCCAAATGTCTGCAGGAGGTAAGAGTCCAGTGCAGACTGTGGATATCTGGGTGAATTTGTGCTACACTAAAGTGGCAGGAGCTATTGATTGGCTCTATGCAACTGAGGCTAGGCAGAAATGCAGTTTTGGTGTAATAGTGGTTCTGATCTTTTTGAAAGAAGCCAAATAGAATTTTTTGGGGGTGAAATCTTCCAGTCGTTAAGTGATGGCATTTAATTACACACAGTTATAAATAACGTGAGATCCAAACAAAACATGTCTGCCGACACCTCAATCTCAACACTTCTACAACTGCAAGGGCTTCAATTATGCAAATGTTGGCACTCCTTAATTTGTTTTCTCTATAATCTTTCTCCAATTCTTTTAAACTCTGTATTTCACTTTTCCTGTGCTCCTTCTAATTTCATCCTTACTCTTATTGGATTTATTTTTTTTTTCCTGTATGTTCAGTTCACATGTTACCTCCTACTATTTCTCATCATTTCTTCCCAGAGTTCTGTTCTTTTTCTTTTTCTTTTCTTTTTTTTCTTTTTTTGAGACAGGGTCTTACTCTGTCCCCCAGGCTGGAGTGCAGTGGTGGGATCTCGGCTCACTGCAACCTCTGCATTCTGGGTTCAAGCGATTCTCCTGCCTCAGCCTGCCAAGTAGCTGGGACTACAGGCACCCACCATTGTGCCCAGTTAATTTTTGTATTTTTAGTAGAGACAGGGTTTCACCATGTTGGCCAGGCTGGTCTCGAACTCCTGACCTCAGGTGGTCTGCCCGCCTTGGCCTCCCAAAGTGCTGGGATTACAGGTGTGAGCCACTGCGCCCAGCCTAGTTCTTTTCTCTCTTGTCTTGTCTTTCTTTTTCCTTCCTTCCTTCCTTCCCTCGTTCTTTCCTTTCTTTCCTTTATTTTCTTCCTTCCCTTTATTTTCTTCCTTCCTGGCCTGATTCTTCACTTCCTTCCTTCCTTCGTCCCTTCCTTCCTTCCTTTCTTTTCTTTCTTCCCTCCCTATTTCCTCCCCTCCCCTCCCCTCCCTTCCTTTCCTTTTTCTTTCTTCTCTATAGTCTAGGCTGGAGGGCAGTGGTGGGATCATGGTTCACTGCAGCCTTGAACTCCCTGGACTCAAGTGATCCTCCCACTTCAGCCTCTCGAGTAGCTGGACTATAGGCACGTGACATCACACCTGGCTAATTTTTGTATTTTTTTTGTAGAGACAATAGGGTTTCACCATGTTGCCCAGGCTGGTCTCAAACTCCTGGGCTCAAGCAACTTACCCACCTCGGCCTCCCAAAGCCCTGAGATTACAGGTGTGAGCCACTGTGGCCAGGCTCATCTGTTTTTTGATGGCTATTATTCTCTTGGTTAGTATGATTTGTTCATTGGTAACTTTGTAATTGTTTTCAGTTTTTCTTTCTTTTTTTGAGACACGGTCTTCACTCTGTCACCCAGGCTGGAGCACAGTGGCCCCATCTCGGCTCACTGCAACCTCCACCTCCCAGTTTCGAGCAATTCTCATGCCTCAACCTCCTGAGTAGCTGGGACTAAAGGTGCCCACCACCACACCCGGCTAAGTTTTTGTATTTTTAGTAGAGATGGGGCTTCACCATGTTGGCCAGGCTGGTCTCAAACTCCTGACCTCAGGTGATCTGCTCACCTCAGCCTCCCAAAGTGCTAGGATTACAGGAGTAAGCCACAATGCCTGGCCCACAATTTTTCTTTTGGTATGTTTGTATCAATGCTGCCAGTGCCAGATTTTTCTTTTTTTTTTTTTTGAGATGGAGTCTCGCTCTGTCGCCCAGGCTGTAGTGCAGTGGCACGATCTCGGCTCACTACAAGCTCCGCCTCCCAGGTTCACGCCACTCTGCTGCCTCAGCCTCCCAAGTAGCTGGGACTACAGGCGTCGGCCACCACGCCAGGCTAATTTTTTATATTTTTAGTAGAGACGGCGTTTCACCGTGTTAGCCAGGATGGTCTCGATCTCCTGACCTCATGATCCGCCTGTCTCCGCCTTCCAAAGTGCTGGGGTTATAGGCATAAGCCACCGCGCCCAGCCGATTTTTTGTTTTTTATTGCCTAACAATAAATGAGTTAGATTGTCTTTTTACTTTTTTCTTTTTTTTAGACAGAGTCTCACTCAGTTACCCAGGCTGGAGGGCAGTGGCACGAACACAGTTCATTACAGCTTCAACCTCCTGGGCCTGAGTAATCCTCTTGCCTCAATCTCTGGTATAGCTGGGACCACAGGTGCATGCCACCATGCCTGGCTAATTTTTAAATTTTGTTGTAGAGACACGGTCACACCTTGTTGCCCAGGCTGGTCTCAAACTCCTGAGCTCATGCAGTTCTCCCACCTCAGGCTCCCAAAGTGCTAGGATTATAGGCATGAGCCACCATGCCTGCCCGAGTTAGATTTCTATTAACTTAACTATTTGTAGGAGATTAATGCATAGCAAAAGAGGTGAGTCAGGGTAACCTTTGAGATTTTACAACCCAAAGGCTCTCTCCTTTGCAGCAGAAATATACCAGTCCTATCTGTTTGAATTATCTGTGTAATTCTTTAGGTAGTCCTTACATGCCTACTTCTCTGGATCACACAATGTCCAGGAGGGCTTCTGCTAAGAGCCTTGCTTACCCCACTTCCCATAACCCTTTGTGCAAACAAGTGATATTGCCTTTGAACTGCAGACTGGGCCCCTCGCTTTCAGAAAGTGACCCCCACCCTGGTATTTCCTGAGCTCTAATAAAAATAACCTCTCATCATCCTTCAAATTTCTTCTCTCCACTTTCTATCATATGACTTTTGCCTATTCTCCGCTGTTTTTAGCTGCCTTAATAGGTGTTTTGGAGTCTGCAGATTTTATCTATTTTATCCTAGTCTCACTGAACTATGGAGTGTTTTGGCCAGGTGCAGTGGCTCACACCTGTAATCCCAGCACTTCGGGAGGCCGAGGCGGGCAGATCACCTGACGTCAGCAGTTCGAGACCAGCCTGGCCAACATGGTGAAACCCCGTCTCTACTAAAAATACAAAAATAAACTGGCCATGGTGGTGCATGCCTGTAATCCCAGCTACTGGGGAGGCTGAGGTGGGAGAATTGCTTCAACCTGGTGGGGCGGAGTTTGTAGTGAGCCAAGATTACACCACTTTACTCCAGCCTGGGCGCCAGAGTGAGACTCTGTCTCAAAAAAAAGAAAAAAAAAAAAAAAGAAAGAAAATGGAGTGTCTTATGTATTTGTTTTTGTAATTGTGATAAAATATATATAACATAAAATCTACCCTTTTTTTTTTCTGGGAGACAGTGAAGACAGTCTCACTCAATGCAACCCCCCTCTTCCTGGGCTCAAGCCATCCTCCCACCTTAACCTCCCCAGAAGCTGGGAGCTGGGATTACAGGTGTGCACCACTGTGCCCAGGTAATTTTTTTAAAAAATTTTTTGTAGAGAAGGGATTTCACTATGTTGCCAAGGCTGGTTTCGAACTTCTGGGCTCAAGCGATCCACCTGCCTCAGCCTCTCAAAAAGAGCTGGGATTACAGCTGTTAGCCACCATGCCCAGCCAAAATCTACTATTTTAACCATTTTTTTTAAGATGGGTCTTAGGCTGGGTGTGGTGGCTCATATCTGTAATCCTAGCACTTTGGGAGGCCAAGACAGGTGGATTGTTTGAGCTCATGAGTTTGAGAACCGCTTGGGCAACATGGCAAAACCTGGTCTCCACAAAAAATACAAAAATTAGCTGGGCATGGTGGTGTGCACCTATAGTCCCAGCTACTCAGGAGGCTGAGGTGGGAGGATGGCTTAAACCTGGGAGGCAGAGGTTGCAGTGTGCTTAGATCAGGCCATTGCAATCCAGCCTCGGCGATAGAGTCAGACCTTGTCTCTAAATAAGTAAATAAACATGAGTCTTGCTATGTTGCCCAGGCTGGTGTCAAAATCCTAGCCCCAAGTGATTCTCTCACCTCAGCCAGCCAAAAGTGCTGGGGTTACAGATGTGAGCCACTGTGTCTGGCCTTAACCATTTTAAAGTGTGCAGTTCAATGGCATTAAGTATATTTACATAGTTTGGGTTTTTTTGATCTAGGATCTTGCTTTGTCACTGAGGCTGGAGTACAATGGCACAATCACAGCTCACTGCAGCCTCAACCTCCCAGGCTCTAGTAATCCTGCTACTTCAGCCTCCTGAGGAGCTGGAACTTTATTTTTTGTAGAGACAAGTTCTCGCTATGTTGCCCTGGCTGGTCTTGAACGCCTGGGCTCAATTGATCCTCCCACCTCGGACTTTCACAGTGCTGGGAATACAAGCATGAGCTATTGTGCTGGCAATATATTCATATCGTTGTACAGCCACTACCACCATCTAACTCCAGAACTTTTTCATCATCCCATACTTAAACTCTACCCATTAAACACCAATTCCTGTTCCCTCCTCCTCCAGTCCATGGTAACCACCATTCCACCTTCTGTCTCTATGAATTTGACTACCCTAGGTACCTCATATAAGTAGAATCATACAATATTTTTCCTTTTGTGTCTGGCCTATTTTTATTTTACTTAGCACAATGTCTTTCTAGTTTATCCATCTTGTAAAATGTGTCAGAATTTCATTCCTCTTTAAGGTTGAATAATATTCCATTGTATGCGTATACTACATTTTGTTTTATTCATCTGTTGCTGAATATCTGAAGTCATATTGTTAGCTTTCTTTCCATGTAAGCATTCATCTTGTGGGTTGCTTTCATCTTGTGGCTATTGTGGATAATACTGCTATAAACATTGGTATAGAAATTGTATATCTGTTTTTGTGTTTCATTGTTGTTTTTCATGTTGCTTTGAATGCTTTTCAGGAGGTTCAGGATGCAATTCAGCTATAATTATTTTGGTAGTTCTTTTGGAAGCTGCATTTCAAAATAAATATTTTAGATGATTCTCAAGATTAGGTAAGTTTGGAAAGCACTTCCTACCATTTCTACCTGAATGAAATCAGGTAAAATAACATCAGAGAGAGTCTCTGGCAAGAAAAGAAGCACCAAGAAATCTGGGTAAGATTTTGGGCAGGAGAGGCACTGATGATAGCAAGAGGGAGGTTTGGCGCTTTGAGCAGGTTAAATACATACAAACCAATTGTTCTACTAAGCACCATCTGTCAGAGCTGCTCCTGCTTCTGTGAATCACTATGCGAGCAGAGAGAGAGGATGAAATAGATGGGCTAAAATTGCCTAATTCCCTTTCTGGGTTGACTGTATCTTAGGAAAATCCCCATTTGGCTCTGCTTTCAAGAATGAAAAGCTTAGCTCAGCACTTCTGTGCATCTGCTGATGCTCATATTTTGAACTGGGGGATAACCCAATCTATGTCAAAGTAACTATTGATTCTTGGTTTTAACATAACAATTTAACAATCTGTAAAGTTGTCCAAGAGTAGTCAGCTAGTCTAAACTCACCTCTTGTGCATGTCTTAGATTTTTATCAAAGGAATAATGTAAGATACCCAAGGAATAACTTTCATGACACAAGCCAACTGTAGCCATGGGAATATTTTGAGGCAATTTGTTAGTGAACTTCTGTTTAATCTCCATAAAGCAATGCTACAGTGAGTTAGAGAAAAGCAGTTTGGGATTTTGTGGCAGACAAAGATACACTCAGGTGGCTTTCTAGAGGGAGAAAAAGGAAACATTTGGCTAGTTGCTGGAATATTTTTATTCATTAAGCAAATATTTATTTAACTCCTGTCATATAATAGATACAATGGATAAATCAGAGAAAAAGATTTTGCAAAAAAAGTCCCTGAAATTATTGCGCTTTCATTCTGTGGGGGAAGCAGATAATAAAAAAGTGAACAAATATAAAATTTTCAAACAGCAGAGTACAAAGCATCAAGTAGACCTAACTAAATACTTATTAGTAACTAATTAAATTTATTGCAAGATTCCTTCAGATTGCTAAGGCCAATATTTTATTTCAATTACAATTTTATCTAAAAATACATAATTTAAAAACAAATCTTCCTGACACTCAATTACTTTGCAAAGAAAGGTATACATCTTTTTTTAAAGACTGAGAAAAAAGCCGGGCGCAGTGGCTCATGCCTGTAATCCCAGCACTTTGGGAGGCTGAGGCAGGTGGATCACCTGAGGTCAGGAGTTTGAGACCAGCCTGGCCAACATAGTGAAACCCGTCTCTACTAAAAATACAAAAAATTAGCTGAGCATAGTGGAGGGTGCCTGTAATCCCAGCTACTCAGGAGGCTGAGGAAGGAGAATCACTTGAACCCAGGAGGCAGAGGTTGCAGTGAGCCGAGATCACACTCATTGCACTCCAGCCTGGGCAACAAGAGTGAAACTCCTCTCAAAAAAAAGACTGAGAAAAAAAAAACAAAAAACACTGAGAAACCGTGAATGCTTACATGGGAAGAGAGTTAACAATGTGACTTAATGATATGGTTAAATGCAAACTGGCTAGTATGGATTCTAAGTACCATGACTTTCCAGATAAGAACCAAGATTTTTCATGGTTTTAGGGCCTGACAGTTTGGAAACTTTTGTATGCCCAAACAGGTTTTAAACATCTCCCACAATTTCTTAAATTGGCTTATCCACTTGTTCACTTGCTTTAGTGTTTCATCTGTTAGAAGAGAGTGGGAGGTGAGAGGAGGATAATGTTATTATGTGCTGCTCCCTGTGGGCTGTTTGTATATAAAAATGGCATGGTGGAATTGTTATAATGGTGCTTGTATCTAACTGGGGAAAGCAGTGGTTGACTTTTTTGTTCAGGAAAGTGTAGAAAGAAAGATTCCCAGATGTTAGAGGTCCTTCATTATGTATACTGTTGAGTGGAAAACCATGATGCTGTTCTTGGATCTGACATACCCTTTGAGGAATGAAACATTGATCACCCTGGCTCTATTTGAGCAGGCTAAGGATTTGAATGTGTTTCACTTTCGCTGGACAGTTCTGCAAAAATAAGGTACAACTTTCCCAAAATATTTACATTGAAAAAGTGACTGGCCAGGTGCGGTGGCTCATGCCTGTAATCCCAGCACTTTGGGAGGCCGAGACAGGCAAATCACAAGGTCAGGAGATCAAGACCATCCTGGCTAACATGGTGAAACTCTGCCTCTACTAAAAATACAAAAAATTAGCCGGCCTGGTGGTGGGCGCCTGTAGTCCCAACTACTCAGAAGGCTGATGCAGGGGAATGGCATGAATCCAGGAGGCGGAGCTTGCAGTGAGCCAAGATCATGCCACTGCACTCCAGCCTGGGCGACAGAGCGAGACTCTGTCTCAGAAAAAACGAAAAAAAAAAAGAAAAAGTGACCAATTGAGAGAATTGATCACCAAATGAGAATGCTGCCTAAAATGTTAGAAAGGGACTCAACCCGACAGAAGAGAAACATAGGAAATTAAACTGGTGTCAATAAAAGAGTATTTGGTGGAGTACAATAAAATGGAATTCCTCTTTTGACCATGTCAAAATGGTGCATTTTTGGCTGTGTGTGTGTGTGTATCTTACAAGGTCACTTCTTTTTCTAATCATACTGGGGGCAAATAATTTTGTCTATCAAATATTAATTTAGGACCAGGTGCAGTGGCAGGCACCTATAATCCCAGCATTTTGGGAGGCCGAGGTGGGCAGATCATTTGAGCTCAGAAGTTCTAGATCAGCCTGAGCAACATGGCAAAACCCTGTCTCTTCAAAAAAAAAAAAATTACAAAAATTAACTGGGCATGGTGTTGCACACCCACAGTCCCAGCTACTTGGGAGGCTGAGGTGGGAGGATCACTCAAGCCTGAGAGGTGGAGGTTGCAGTAAGTTGAGGTTGTGCCATTGCACTCCAGCCTGGGTAATAAAGTGAGACTGTCTCAAAAAAGATTAATTTAGGCTAGGCATGGTGGTTTACGCCTGTAATCACAGTGCTTTGGGAGGCTGAGGTGGGAGGATTGCATGAGGCCAGGAGTTCTAGACTAGCCTGAGCAACATAGTGAAACCCCATCTCTAAAAAAAAATTAGTTGAACATGGTGGTGCTGGTCTATAGTACCAGTTACTCAGGAAGCTGAGGCAGGAGGATCACTCGAGCCCAGGAGGTCAAGGCTGCAGTGAGCGTGATCATGCCACTGCACTCCAGCCTGGGTAACAGAGTGAAACCTTGTTTCAAAATAATAATAATTAATTTATTTGAACAGTCAGGACACCTGGGTGTGGTGGCCCGTGCCTACAGTCCCAGCTACTCAGGAAGCTGAGGTGGAAGACATAAGGAAAGAAATATTTGGAAAATAGGAACCTGGGCTGGGCACAGTGGCTCACGCCTGTAATTCCAGCACTTTGGGAGGCCAAGGCGGGTAGATTACTTGAGGTCAGGAGTTTGAGACCAGCCTAGGCAACATGCCGAAACCCTGTGTCTACTAAAAATATAAAAAATTAGGTGGGCGTGGTGGCACATGCCTGTAATCCCAGCTACTGGGGAGGCTGAGGCAGGAGAATTGCTTCAACCTGGGAGGTGGAGGTTGCAGTGAGCCGAGATCTCGCCACTGCACTCCAGTCTGGGCAACAGCATGAGACTACAGTAACAGCATGTAGCCAGAAAAAAAAAAAAAGAAAAAAAAAAAGAAAATAAGGAACCTAGATTCACATTTAGAACAATTACCAAGTAGACTTCATTGTTATCTTGAAGACTTGAAATTATGTCAGACAAAAAGAATTGCATATTCTCTTTGATAAAAACTTATAAATAAGAAAAATACACCCACCATTTGGTTAACTGTTGTCTAGTGAGTGTGTTGCTATCTGTTTATATAATAAAAATCCCAAAGGGACCAGGCACTGTGGCTCATGCCTGTAATCCCAGCACTTTGGGAGGCTATGGTGGGAGGATCCTTTGAACCAAGGAGCTCGAGACCAGCCTGGGCAACATAGTGATACCTCGTCTCTACAAAAAATAAAGAAGCAGCTGTGCATGGTGGTGCCTGCCTGTAGTCCTAGTTACTTCAGGAGGCTAAGGCAGGAAGATCACTTGAGCCCAGGAGTTTGAGGTTACAGCAAATCGTGATCACGTCACTGCACTTTAGCCTGGGGTCAAAGCAAGACCCTGTTTGAAAAAAACAAAACAAAACAAAACAAAAATCCCAAAGGAATATGGGAAATACTGTACAAAAATTCTCCGTTCTCAATTCTGCCAGATTTTGGTATCAGGATGATGCTGGCCTTATAGAATGAATTAGGAAGGAGTCCCTTCTTTTACATTTTTGGGAATAGTTTCAGTAGAAATGGTATCAGTTCTTCTTTGTACCTCTGGTGGAATTTAGCTGTGAATCCGTCTGGTCTTGGGCTTTTTTTGGTTGTTAGGCTATTTATTACCGCCTCAATTCCAGAACTCGTTATTGGTCTATTCAGGGATTCAATTTCTTCCGGGTTCAGTCTTGGGAGGGTGTATGTGTCCAGGAATTTATCTATTTATCTATTTTTTCTAGATTTTCTAGTTTATGTGCATATAGGTGTTTATAGTATTCTCTAATTTTTTTTGTATTTCTGTGGAGTCAGTGGTGATATCACCGTTATCATTTCTTTTCTTTTTGGTGAGATGGAGTCTTTCTCTGCGCCCAGGCTGGAGTGCAGTGGCGGGATCTCGGCTCACTGCAACCTCCGCCTCCTGGATTCAAGTGATTCTCCTGCCTCAGTCTCCCGAGTAGCTGAGATTGCAGGCACCTGCCACCACACCTGGCTAATTTTTGTATTTTTAGTAGAGACAGGGTTTCACCATGTTGGCCAGGCCGGTCTCGAACTCCTGACCTTAAATGATCCACCTGCCTCAGTCTCCCAAAGTGCTGGCTGGGATTACAGGCATGAGCCACCATGCCCAGGCCCCCATTATCATTTCTGATTGTGTCTATTTGATTCTTCTCTCTTTTCTTCTTTATTAGTCTAGCTAACCATCTATCTACTTTATTAATTTTTTTCAAAAAATAGCTCCTGGATTTGTTGATTTTTTTGAAGTTTTTTTTTTTTTTTTTTGTCTGTGTCTCTATTTCCTTCAGTTCAGGTCTGATCTTGGTTATTTCTTGTCTTCTGCTAGCTTTGGGGTTTGTTTGCTCTTGGTTCTCTAGTTCTTGGAGTTGAGATATTAGGTTGTTAACTTGAGAACTTTCTAGCTTTTCGATGTGGTCATTTAGTGCTATAAATTTCCCTCTTAACATGGCTTTAGCTGCATATCAGAGATTCTGGTACGTTGTCTCTTTGTTCTCATTAGCTTCAAAAGAACAAAGCTGGAGGTATTATGCTACACAACTTCAAACTCTGCTACAAGGCTACAGTAACCAAAACAGCATGATACTGGTACAAGAACAGACACATAGACCAATGGGACAGAATAGTGAACTCATAAATAAGCCTGGACACCTACAACCATCTGATCTTTGGCAAACCTGACAAAAACAAGCAATAGGGAAGCGATTTCCTGTTTAATAAATGGTGCTGGGATAACTAGCTAGCCATATGCAGAAAATTGAAACTGGACCCCTTCCTTACACTATATACAAAAATTAACTCAAGATGGACTAAAGACTTAAATGGAAAATCTAAAACTATAAAAGCCCTAGAAGAAAATCTAGGCAATACCATTCAGGACATAGGTGTTGGCAAAGATTTCATGATAAAAATGCTAAAAGCAATTGCAACAACAGCAAAAATTGACAAATGGAATCTAATTAAAGAGCTTCAGCACAGCAAAATAAACTATCATCAGAGTAAACAGACAACCTACAGAATGTGAGAAAATTTTTGCAATCTATCCATCTGACAAAGGTCTAATATCCAGAGTCTACAAAGAACTTAAGAAATTTACAAGAAAAAAAGAAACAACCCATTAAAAAGTGGTCAAAGGACATGAACAAACACTTCTCAAAATAAGACATACATGTGACCAACAAACATATGAAAAAATGTTCAACATCACTAATCATTAGAGAAATGCAAATGCAATGCAAATCAAAACCACGATGAGACACCATTTCATGCCAGTCAGAATGGCTATTATTAAAAAGTCAAAAAACAGATGCTGGCAAGGTTGCAGAGAAAAAGGAATGCTTTTACACTGTTGGTGGGAGTGTAAATTAGTTCAACCATTGTGGAAGACAGTGTGGTGATTCCTCAAAGACCTAGAGGCAGAAATACTATGTGACCCAGGAATCCCATTACTGGCTATATACCTGTAGGAATATAAATTGTTATAAGGATACATGCATGCATATGTTCATTGCAGCACTGGTCACAAGGCATGGACTCAACCTAAATGCCCATCAATGATATACTGGATAAAGAAAATGTGGTACATATACACCCTGGAATACTACGCATCCATAAAAAGGAATGAGATCATGTCCTTTGCAGGGACATGGATGGAGCTAGAAGCCATTATCCTCAGCAAACTAATGCAGGAACAACAACAACAAACATATATATATATATCTCACACACACATATATGACAACAACAAATATATATATTTAAATAAATAAAATAAATAAAAACTAATGCAGTAACAGAAAACCAAACACCACGTATTCTCACTTATAAGTGGGATCTGAACAATGAGAACACATGGACGCATCACATTGTGGGGAACAACACACACTGGGTCCTGTCAGAGGTGGGGAAGGTGGGGAGAGAAAGCATCAGGAAGAATAGCTAATGGACACTGGGCTTAATACCTAGGTGATGGGATGATCTGTGAAGCAAACCACCATGGCACACGTTTACTTATGTAACAAACCCGCACATCTGGCACATGTACCCCTGAACTTAAAATAAACCTTGAAAAGAAAAAAAAAGGAAGATATGTTTAGTATACTAGCAAGAGTATCATGATCCTGAAAGTTTCACAGTGCTGATTATATCAATTAATACAAATGTTTTGGATAAGCAAGAGTATCATGATCCTGAAAGTTTCACAGTGTTGATTATATCAATTAATACAAATGTTTTGGATAATATTTATGAGGCTAAAGTGTGCAGACTGACTGATGACTTACTTTATAACCTTAACTACTGTTCCCTTGCTCCACCTTTTCATCCTCTTATTTCTTCTTTCTCTTCCTCTCCTGTGTCTTCCCAACTCTACAGAGTTGAAGTCATTTAGTCACTCACTCAACAAATTCTTTTTGAGTGCCAGGAACTCTCTTAAGCTTTGGAAATATAGCAGTGAACAAAACATACAAAATTTCCTTTTTTAAGAAATCTGAGGGCTGCCACCTTAATAAAGATATCTGAGGGCACCTCCCAAACTTAGTTTGGAAGTATGATTCCTGGGAAATAAAATTAAAAGAGAGAGAGGGAGGGAGAGAGAGCGAGCACCAAGATAACTTCACAAACAATGCGACAAATCCAAATCATGTGCCTCTTGATATGATGCACTGTCTGCAGTATTCCTGCCCAGAATGCATAACCTGAGTCTGATCACAAGGAAATATCAGACGAACTCAAATTCAAATTGATGGACATCTACAGAGCAACTGGCTTGAACTCTTCTTTTTTTTTTTTTTTTTTTTTTGGTGAGACAAGGTCTCAGTGGCACGACCATGGCTCACTGCAGCCTTGACTTCCAGGGCTCAAGCGATCATTCCACTTGAGCCTCCTGAGCAGCTGGGACTACAGACACACACAAACATGATGCCCATATTTTTTGTAGAGACAGCGTTTTGCCATGTTACCCAGGCTGGTCTCAAACTCCTGGACTCAAGTGATCCGCCAATCTCAGCCTCCCAAAGTGCTGGGATTACAGGCATGAGCCACTGCACCCAGTTGGTCCGAGCTCTTAAAAAAATGTCAACGTGAAGAAAAACAAAAATAAAGTTGAGGACATGTACCAGATTAAAGGAGACCAAAGACTACTTCATGCAATGCATAATCCTGGATTGAGTCCTGGATTAGAAAAAATAGCTATAAAATAAGCACTGGGACAATTGATGATATCTGAATATGGACTTTGAATTAGATAATAGCATTGTTTAGATGTTTCATCTTCAGATTTGGATAATTATCATTACACATATCATATGTAATATATACAAAGAATACATAAAGTATAAAGTATATATATACGAGACAGGAGGGAAATGTTAAAGCAAGTGGGCCAAAGGGATAGAAAATAAACAACTGATGAATTTAGATAAAAAGTATATTAGAATTTCTTGGACAGGCACGGTGGCTCATACCTATAATACGAGTACTTTGAGAGGCTGAGGCGGGCAGATAGCTTGAGCTCAGGAGTTTTAGACCAGCCTGGGCAACATGGTGAAACTCCGTCTCTACCAAAAATACAAAAATTAGCTTGGTGTGGTGGCACGTGCCTGTAGTCTCAGCTACTTAGGAGGCTGAGGTAGGAGGATGGCTTGAGCTCAGGAGGTGGAGGTTGCAGTGAGTCGAGATCATGCCACTGCACACCAGCATGGGCAACAGAGCCAGACCTTGTCTCAAAAAAGAAAAAAAAAAAGAAAAGAAAAAGAAAAAAACAAGTATATTAGAATTCCTTGACCTAGTCTTGCAAATTTTCTGTTAAGTTTGAATTGTATTAAAATAAAATGTTAAGCAATTTCCTGTCTTGGTGGAACTTACCTTTGTGTTTATGTGGGTGGGTGGGGTGGGATGTGGGGAGAGTTGCATGTTTTTTTTTGTTTAATTTAAAAACTTTATTTTTTAGAAAAGTTTTATGTTTACAGAAAAAACCCACTGAGCAGAAAGTACAGTCTCCACATACACCTCTCCTTAACACAGTTTCCTATATTATTAAACATCTTGTATTAGTATAATACATTAGCTGCATTGATGAACCAATATTGACACATTATTATTATTAATAATAATAATGTTTTAAACTCCATGGTTTGCATTATATTTCATTCTTGTGTTGTATAGTTTTATGGGTTTTGTCAAATGCATATTATTATTTACCACTGTTACAGTATTGTACAGAATAATTTCACTGCTTTCAAAATCCCTTGTTTGTCACCTATAAATCTCTTCTTATACTTTAACCCCTGACAGCCACTAATCTTTTCACTACTTCTACAGTTTCGCCTTTTCCAGAATGTCATATATTTGGGATCACACATCTGTGGCCTTTCAGACTGATTTCTTTCATTTAGAAATATGCATTTTCCTCTTTTTGTGGCATGATAGCTCCTTTCTTTTTATCACTGAATACTATTCCATTGTATGGATGTACCTTAGTTTCTTTATCCATACACATGTTGAAGGATATCTTGGTTGCTTCCATTTTTTGGGGGGGGGGCAATTATGAATAAAGCTACTATATACATTTATGTACAGGTTTAAGTGTGAATGTAAGTTTTCAATTCATTTGGGTAAATACCGCGGAGTGCAATTACTGATCATATGGTAAGTTTGTGTTTAACTTTGTGAGAAATTGCCAAACTTCCTACTGAAGTAGCTGTGCCATTTTGCATTCCTACTGTCAATGGTTGAAAATTCTTGTTGTTCCACATTCTTACTAGCATTTGGGATTGTCAGGTTTTTGGATTTTAGCTATTCCAATAGGTGTGACACTGCATTTCATTATTGTTTTACTTTGCAATTCCTTCATAACATATGATGTGGAGCGTTTTTTCTTGTGCTGATTTACCATCTGTATTTCTTCTTTGGTGAGATATCTGTTCACATGCTTTGTTCACATTGTTCAGATCTTTTATCTGCTAGAAGGTTGCAATTTTAAATAGTGTGGCCAGGGAAGGTCTCATAGAGACTTTTGAATAAAGATCTGAAAGAAGTGAGGGAACAAGTTGTTTAGAACTCTAGGGAAAAAACATTCCAGGCAGAGGGAAAACACCTGCAAAGGACCTGAGTCTGGAGTGTGCTTGGTATATTCTAGGGTAATAGGTGGCCAGTGTAGCATGAGGGATTGGCCAGAAGGAAAGTATTAGGAGATAAGGCCAGAGACAGTGGGCTCAAGCTTATGTGGCCTTGTGGATCATTAGGCCTTTGCTTTTATCTTGAGTGAAGTAGGAGACCAGAGGATCTTAAGCAGAAATTGAGGTGATCAGACTTGTGTTTAATAGTATATTCCTGTTGCTTCATTAAAAATGGGCCAGGCCGGGCATGGTGGCTCACACCTGTAATCCCAGCACTTTGGGATGCCGAGGCGAGTGGATCACTTGAGGTTAGGAGTTCGAGACCAGCCTGGCCAACATGGTGAAACTCCGTCTCTACTAAAATACAAAAATTAGGCAGGTGTGGTGGCATGAGCCTATAATTCCAGCTACTCTGGAGGCTGAGGCAGGAGAATGTCTTGAATCGAGGAGGCAGAGGTTGCAGTAAGCCGAGATCACGCCATTGTACTCCAGCCTGGGTGACAAGAGCGAAACTCTGTCTAAAAAAACAAAAAACAGAAAACAAACAACAACAACAACAACAAAACAGAAAGAAAGAAAAGAAAAGAAAATAGACCAAAGGCAGGTGGATGCAAAAGCAAAGAGACTGGTTAGGAGGCTATTGCAGTAATTAGGCTATAGGTGATGGTGACTATGCCCAGAGGGGTATTGATGGAAAAGATGAGAAATGATTTAATTTGGCATATATTTGGAAGATGAGGGATTGGATGATGGGTGGGAGAGAAACAAAGAAATCAAGGATTGTTTCAAATTTGTTCTGTTTAATTTTAGTTCCCATAAGCAACTGAAAGAATAGCATTGATTATGCTCTGGTATCACAGGTCTATATAAGGCCTTCTTTTTTCTCTTTATTCCTAATGCCCATTCTGATTTTTTCTGTCTCTCTCACAGGCATCACCAGTATGCTTGGAAATTATGTATTGCTTAGAGTGTTTTAAATTTACACTGGTACTTTGATACAGATTTTGTTTTGTTTTCTATATTTTCCCACTTGACACTATGTCTTCAAGAGGTAGCTAGATAGCTGAATGTATGTCTGGTCCATTAATTCTGACCACTGCCCAGTTTTCAATTGAATACATATATCACATATGATGGAGTTCTGTCCCTGCCCATCATGTCCCATGTTTTTCCAGGCTTCTGCCACTACAAACAATGCTGAGATGCACATTCTCATATCTGTTCCCATGAATACCTGTGTGCAAGTTTCCTTGGAGTGAGATTTCTGGAACATATTAAGTTGCATAAATACTGGCAAGTCACTTTCCAGTGTGGCTTCCTCAGTTTGCAGTCCAAGATTACCCCATCCTCCCAATTCTTACGAATTCTTGATATTACTAAGCCTTTAAATTTCTGTGAAGTGGTATCTTATTGTTATTTTAACTTGAAATTTTTTCTCACTAGAGAGTTTGAGAGTCTTTTTATAGATTCACTAGGCATTCAGAGTCCTTCTTCTGTGATTTGCCTATTTTATCCTTCATCTAGTGTATTAGCTGTTCTTGCATTGCTATAAAGAAATACCTGAGACTGGGTAATTTATAAAGAAAAGTTTAACTGGCTAATGGTTCTGCAGGCTCTACAGGAAGCATAACAAAGGCATCTGTTTCTGGGGAGGCCTCAGGAAGCTTTTGGTCATGGTGGAAGGTGAAAAGGGAGCAGGCATCTCACATGGTGGGATCAGGGGCAAGAGGGAGAGGGAGGTGCCACACACTTTTATTTATTTTATTTTTTATTGATCATTCTTGGGTGTTTCTCACAGAGGGGGATTTGGCAGGGTCACAGGACAATAGTGGAGGGAAGGTCAGCAGATAAACAAGTGAACAAAGTTCTCTGGTTTTCCTAGGCAGAGGACCCTGTGGCCTTCCGCAGTGTTTGTGTCCCTGGGTACTTGAGATTAGGGAGTGGTGATGACTCTTAACGAACATGCTGCCTTCAAGCATCTGTTTAACAAAGCACATCTTGCACCGCCCTTAATCCATTCAACCCTGAGTGGATACAGCACATGTTTCAGAGAGCACAGGGTTGGGGGTAAGGTCACAGATCAACAGGATCCCAAGGCAGAAGAATTTTTCTTAGTACAGAACAAAATGAAAAGTCTCCCATGTCTACCTCTTTCTACCAGACATGGCAACCATTCGATTTCTCAATCTTTTCCCCACCTTTCCCCCCTTTCTATTCCACAAAACCGCCATTGTCTTCATGGCCCGTTCTCAATGAGCTGTTGAGTACACCTCCCAGATGGGGTGGTGGCCGGGCAGAGGAGCTCCTCACTTCCCAGTAGGGGCGGCCGGGCAGAAGCGCCCCTCACCTCCCGGACGGGGCGGCTGGCCGGGCGGGGGGCTGACCCCCCACACCTCCCTCCCGGACGGGGCGGCTGGCCGGGCGGGGGGCTGACCCCCCACCTCCCTCCCGGACAGGGCGGCTGGCCGGGCAGAGGGGCTCCTCACTTCCCAGTAGGGGCGGCCGGGCAGAGGCGCCCCTCACTTCCCCGACGGGGCAGCTGGCCCGGCGGGGGGCTGACCCCCCCACCTCCCTCCCAGACGGGGCAGCTGGCCAGGCGGGGGGCTGACCCCCCCACCTCCCTCCCGGATGGGGCGGCTGGCCGGGCGGGGGGCTGACCCCCCCACCTCCCTCTCGGACGGGGCGGCTGGCTGGGCGGGGGCTGACCCCCCCACCTCCCTCCCGGACGGGGCGGCTGGCTGGGCGGGGGGCTGATCCCCTCACCTCCCTCCCGGACGGGGCGGCTGGCTGACCCCCCCACCTCCCTCCCGGACGGGGCGGCTGGCCGGGCAGAGGGGCTCCTCACTTCCCAGTAGGGGCGGCCGGGCAGAGGCGCCCCTCACCTCCCGGACGGGGCGGCTGGCCAGGTGGGGGGCTAACCCCCCCACCTGCCTCCCGGACGGGGCGGCTGGCCGGGCGGGGGGCTGACCCCCCCACCTCCCTCCCAGACAGAGCGGCTGGCCGGGCAGAGGGGCTCCTCACTTCCCAGTAGGGGCGGCTGGGCAGAGGCGCCCCCCACCTCCCGGACAGGGCGGCTGGCCGGGCGGGGGGCTGATCCCCCCACCTCCCTCCTGGACGGGGCGGCTGGCCAGGCGGGGGGCTGATCCCCCCACCTCCCTCCCGGACGGGGCGGCTGGCCGGGTGGGGGGCTGACCCCCCCACCTCCCTCCCAGATGGGGCGGCTGGCCGGGCGGGGAGCTGACCCCCCCACCTCCCTCCCGGACGGGGCGGCTGGCCGGGCAGAGGGGCTCCTCACTTCCCAGTAGGGGCGGCCGGGCAGAGGCACCCCTCACCTCCCGGACGGGGCGGCTGGCCAGGCGGGGGGCTGACCCCCCCACCTCCCTCCCGGACGGGGCGGCTGGCCGGGCAGAGGGGTTCCTCACTTCCCGGTAGGGGCGGCCGGGCAGAGGCGCCCCTCACCTCCCAGACGGGGCGGCTGGCCGGACAGGGGGCTGACCCCCCCACCTCCCTCCCGGATGGAGCGGCTGGCCGGGCAGAGGGGCTCCTCACTTCCCGGTAGGGGCGGCCGGGCAGAGGCGCCCCTCACCTCCCGGACAGGGCGGCTGGCCGGGCGGGGGGCTGACTCCCCCACCTCCCTCCCGGACGAGGAGGGAGGACGCTCCTCACTTCTCAGACGGGGTGGCTGCCGGGCGGAGGGGCTCCTCACTTCTCAGACGGGGCAGTTGCCAGGCAGAGGGTCTCCTCACTTCTCAGACGGGGCGGCCGGGCAGAGATGCTCCTCACATCCCGGACGGGGCGGCAGGGCAGAGGTGCTCCCCACATCTCAGACGATGGGCAGCCGGGCAGAGACGCTCCTCACTTCCCAGATGTGATGGCGGCCGGGAAGAGGCGCTCCTCACTTCCTAGATGGGATGGCGGCCAGGCAGAGATGCTCCTCACTTTCCAGACTGGGCAGCCAGGCAGAGGGGCTCCTCACATCCCAGACGATGGGCGGTCAGGCGGAGACGCTCCTCACTTCCCAGACAGGGTGGCTGCCAGGCAGAGGCTGCAATCTCGGCACTTAGGGAGGCCAAGGCAGGCGGCTGGGAGGTGGTTGTAGCGAGCCGAGTTCACGCCACTGCACTCCAGCCTGGGCGCCATTGAGCGCTGAGTTAACGAGACTCCGTCTGCAATCCCGGCACCTCGGGAGGCCGAGGCTGGCAGATCACTCGCGGTTAGGAGCTGGAGACCAGCCCAGCCGACACATCGAAACCCCGTCTCCACCAAAAAAATACGAAAACCAGTCAGGCGTGGCGGCGCGCGCCTGCAATCGCAGGCTGAGGCAGGAGAATCAGGCAGGGAGGTTGCAGTGAGCTGAGATGGCAGCAGTACCGTCCAGCTTCGGCTCGGCATCAGAGGGAGACCGTAGAAAGAGGGGAGAGGGAGAGGGAGAGGGAGAGGGAGAGGGAGAGGGAGAGGGAGAGGGAGAGGGACACACACTTTTAAATGAGTAGATCTTGTGAGAACTCAGTCGCTATCATGAGGACGGCACCAAGAGGATGGTGCTAAACCATTGGTGAGAAATCTGCCCCCATGATCCAGGGGCACTTCCTGCCAGGCCCCACATCCAGCACTGGGGATTACATTTCATGGGCATGGATGCACATCCAAACTATATCATGTAGTTTTCTATTGGACTTCACGTCTTTTGCTTCTTGATCTACAGAATTTCTGTGTATATTCTACATAACAATTCCTGAGTTGCATAGGTGGCAAATATACTCTTCTAGGCTATCACTTGTCCCCTAACTTTATTTATGATAGTCTTCTTTGAAAAGAAACCCTGGTGTTTTTTTGTGCGTGTTTTTGTTTTTGTATTTAAATCCACAAATTTCCCCCTTTATGGTAAGATTTTCAGGCCTTTCTTACTAACACCTCCATTTCAAAGTCACAAAGATATTCTTCTCTACTTTCCTTATCTTCATTGATTTCCATTTCAGATGGAAGTAATCCATTACAGTTAACATTTGTATATGGTATGAGGCAGGAATACAACTGGGTTTTTCTCCATGTACTAGCTCTCCCAACGTCATTCTCTAAAAAAAAAAAAAAAAAAAAAAATCTATCCTTCTTTCTTCATTGATTAAAGATGCCATTTCTACGATATATGAAGTTTCAATATGCACATGGGTTTGTTTCGGGGCTCCTTATTTTGTTCTACTGATCTATTTGTTCTTTTTTTTTTTTTTTTTTCTTCAGATGGAGTTTTGCTCTTGTCATCCAGGCTGGAGTGCAGGCTGGAGTTGCCCAGGCTGGAGTCACCAAACGTGGCTAATTTTTGTATTTTTAGTAGAGATGGGGTTTCACCATGTTGGCCAGGCTGGTGTTGAACTCCTGACCTCAGGTGATCCACCTGCCTTGGCCTCCGTCTGGTAGTGCTGGGATTACAGGCATGAACCACGGCGCCTGGCCTATCTGTTCTTGTGGCAGTATTAAATTGTTTTTATTTCTGTGAATGTGATTTATCTTAATATTTGGTAGAAAAAGTCCTCTATCTTTGCTCTTCTTTTTCAAAATTAGTTTAGTTATTTGTGTCTTAGCTATTCTTTGTTCATTTCAGAATCAATTTGTCACATTCCCCTCAAAATCCAGCTGGAGTCCTGGAGAGTGGGCTGTCCCGCTTCTGAGTGGGAACGTTCATAGTGTCGTTGATGAGAGATTAAATATGGGTGATGTTGAGAAAGGCAGAAGACTTTTGTTCAGAGTGTGCTCAGTGCCACATGGACCCAATCTTCATGGTCTCTTTGGAAAACAGATGAGTTCACTGGATTCTCTCTCACAGACATTAGTAAGAACAAAGGCATCATCTGGGGAGAGGAGACACTGATGAACTATTTGGAGATTCTCAAGAAATACACCTTAAACAAAAATGATCTTCACAGGCATTAAGAAGGAGACAGAAAGGACAGACCTGATAGCTTATCTCAAAAAGCCCTAATAAGTAATAATTGGCTACTGCCTTATTACAAAGCAGAAATGTCTCATAACTTTTTTCTTTCATTTAAGAGATAGGGTCTTGCTCTGTTGTCTAGGCTGGAGTGCAGTGGCACAACCATGGCTCACTGCAGCCTCAAATTCCTGGGCTCAAGCAATCTTCACACCTCAAGCCTCCTGAGTAGCTGGGACTACAGGCGTATGCCAACACACTTGGCTGATCTTTAATTTTTAATTTTTTGTAGAGACGAGAGTTTGCAGTGTTGTGCAGGCTGGTCTCGAACTCCGGGCCTCAAGCAGTCCTCTCACTTTGGCCTCCCAAAGTGCTGAGATTATAGGTATGAGCCACTGTGACCAGCCTCATGACTTTTTAAATGTGTGTCATAATTTAATTGATCTCATACACCAGAATTCAGATCATTAATGACTGACAGAATATTTTTGTTAGACAGTCCTGATTTAACTAAGTCTGGCTTATGGTTAAATGAATACAATTAGTTTCTTGAATTTTGATAGTAATTCCAATTCAGTAAATGCTCTCACTGTTTCCTCTTCTAAAGATAAGTTTGGACTTGATTAGTAATGTTCAACTTTTCACAAAGATGGAGAATGCCATCACAAAGCCTATTGGAAATTGATTTTATGTTTTGATTTATATAGTTATATAAATGAATATATGAATATATTTAAATACTGGGGAAATCCCTTCACTATCTCAGAACCAAGCAAGAATTACCTGTGTTTTAACTTGTGATCATTAGCCTGTTAAGGGCAAGGGCTGAAGATAAGGTAGCAATGTCTGCTTTATATTTTTGGTCTTAATTATGTCAATCTAATTAGAATTCCTGGTATCCAAAATGCTATTTTTATTTTCTTTCTTTGTTTTTCTTTTTTATTTTTTTGAGACAGGGTCTCGCTTTGTCGCCCAGACTGGAGTGCAGTGGTATGATAAACAGCTCACTGCAGGCTCAACCTCCCAGGCTCAAGCCATCCTCCCACCTCAGCCCCCGAGTTGCTGAGACTAGAGGCAAGCACCATCATGCCAGGTTGGTTTTTAAAAAATTTTATGTAGAGACTGGGTCTCACTTTGTTGCCCAGGCTGGTATGAAACTCCTAGGCTCAAGCAATCCTATTACCTTGGCCTCCCAAAGGGCTGAAATTACAGGAGTGAGCCACTGTGCCCTACCTAAAATTCTACTTTTCAATTATTGAAAGGCATTTTAGTGTAATTTATGTGTAACACCAAATAAAGAATATTTATCACTTATAAGAAATTCAGGCCGGGCGTGGTGGCTCGCACCTGTAATCCCAGCCCTTTGGGAGGCCAATCACAAGGTCAGGAGATCGAGACCACCCTGGCCAACATGGTGAAACACCATCTTTACTAAAATACAAAAAAAAAAAATTAGCCGGGTGTAGTAGTGCACACCTGTGATCCCAGCTACTCAGGAGGCTGAGGCAGGGGAATTGCTTGAACCAAGGCGGCAGAGGTTATAGTGAGCCGAGATCATGCCACTGCACTCCAGCCTGGCAACAGAGCAAGACACTGTCTCAAAAAAAAAAAAGAAGTTCAGGTGGAATTTTGATTGAAAATGTGTCATACCTTGTTATTTTTAGAAGAGCCTACAGATTTCTACTGTTGAGCTATTTTATTTCTCCTTTCTTTTCTTTTTAAATTATTATGTTAAAACAGAAATGGGGGGGTCTTGCTATGTTGACCAGGCTGGTCTCGAACTCCTGGCCTCAAGCAATCCTCCCATCTCAGCCTCCCAAAGTGCTGGAATTACAGGTGTGAGCCACTGTGCCCAGCCTGTTAAACTATTTTATACAAATAGTATAGCCATCTTTTTCAACTTCTTTTGTCTTTAAGAGATTTTTTTTTTTAATTTTAATTTTTATTTTTGAGACAGGGTCTCACTCTGCCGTCCAGGCTGGAGTGCAGTGGCGCTATCTTGGCTCACTCAACCTCTGCCTCCCGGGTTCAAGTGATTCTCCTGCCTCTCCCATGTAACTGGGATTACAGGCACGTGCCACCACACCCAGCTACTTTTTGTATTTTTAGTAGAGACGGGGTTTCATGTTGGACAGGCTGGTCTCAAACTCCTGGCCTCAAGTGATTCGCCTGCCTCGGCCTTCCAAAGTGCTGGGATTACAGGCATGAGCCACCGTGCGCAGCCTTTTGTCTTTAATAGGGTTTTAAGGGTATTTTTAAGGCTCTTCACTGTGAAAATTATTAGAGTTATATTTAAAGACACATTTATGACTGAGCGCGGTGGCTCACACCTGTAATCCCAGCACTTTGGGAGGGCGAGGCGGGTGGATTGCGAGGTCAGGAGATCAAGACCATCCTGCCTAACACGGTGAAACCCCGTCTCTAGTAAAAACACAAAAAATTAGCCAGGTGTGGTGGCAGGTGCCTATAGTCCAGCTACTCAGGAGGCTGAGGCAGGAGAATCACTTGAACCTGGGAGGCAGAGGTTGCAGCATTCCAGGCTGGGTGACAGAGCAAGACTCTGTCTCAGAAAAAAAATAGTAATAATAATAATAAAGATACATTTACAAAGGTGTAATGAATATTTGGAAATTGTCTAGATGTCTACTAATAGAGGAATGGTTAAATAAATAGAAAACAGATTGATGCATGCATTTGCGGAAAATCACATTTAAATCACACTTTCAAAGAATGTTTAATGACATGAGAAAATATTGTTATACTGTTACATTATTACTTGATGAGATTACAGGGATTTAAACAGTCTTTATTACTTTATTATAATTTGTAGGATATGTCCCAAGTTTTCTGAAATAAACATGATTTATTTTTACAATTTTTTTTTTTTTTTTTTGGAGACAGAGTCTCACTCTGTTGCCCAGGCTGGAGAGCAGTGGTGCAATCTGGGCTCCCACTGCAACCTCTGCCTACCGGGTTCAGGCGATTCTCCTGCCTAAGCCTCTTGAGTAGCTGGGATTACAGGCAAGCGCCACCATGTCTGGCTAATTTTTGTATTTTTAGTAAAGATGGGGTTTCACCATGTTGGCCAGGCTGGTCTCAAACTCCCGACCTCATGATCTGCCTGCCTTGGCTTCCCAAAGTGCTGGAACTATAGGCGTGAACTACGGTGCCTGGCCATAATTTTTTTCCTTTAAAGAAGTTGTTGGAAGCAAATTAAGTTTTGTATTTGTCATCTGAGTCTATTACAGGAATATTGGGAAAACGATTTCTGACTCATCTGATGAGCTCATCAAGCAATAAATAATAACTCACATGTAAATTTTCTAGCTTGACTTCCTGCCTCCTCCATCTGCTGGGACTCCTTACAGTTTGTTAGGCCACCTGACTCAACTAAGTATAAGTAAACGAAATTTCACACATTCATTTTTTTCTTGTTACAAATATTTAATAATCTGCTGCTATGTTCCAAGTACTCTACTAAATCCATTAAAGATAAAGGAATCACTTAAATTTTCTCTGTCCTAACGGGGCTTAGTACAGTTGGTCTTCTGTTTCTATGGATTCCAGATCTGTGGATTCAACCAACCATGAGACAAAAATATTTTTTTAAAAAAGAAAAAAGAGGAAAAAAATGGTTGTGTCTGTACTGAGCATGTATAGACTTTTTTCTTGCTGCTATTTCCCAGACAATGTAGTGTAACAACTATTTACATACTATTTACATTGCACTGGGTACTATAAGTAACCACGAGATGATTTAAAGTATACAGGAGGATATGCAAATACTATACCATTTTATTTTATTTTATTTTATTTTATTTTGAGACAGAGTTTTGCTCTTGTTGCCCAGGCTGGTGCTCAGCTCACTGCAGCCTCCACCTCCTGCGTTCAAACAATTCTCCTGTCTCAGCCTCCTGAGTAGCTGAGATTACAGGTGAATGACACCACGCCCGGCTAATTTTTGTATTTTTAGTAGAGACGGGGGTTTCATTGTATTGGTCAGGCTGGTCTGGAACTCCTGACCTCAGCTGATCCACCTGCCTCATCCTCTCAAAGTGCTAGGATTACAGGCGTGAGCCACCGTGCCTGGCCTACTATACCATTTTATAGGAAGGACTTGAACACTGATACGGTTTGGCTCTGCATCCCCACCAAAATCTCATCTTGAATTGTATTCCCATAATTCCCATGTGTTGTGGGAGGGACCTGGTGGGAGATAATTTGAATCATGGGGACGGTTTCCCCCATACTGTTCTCATGGTAGTGAATAAGTCTTATGAAATCTAATGGTTTTATCATGGTTTTTGCATCTTCCTCATTCCATACTGTTCTCATGGTAGTGAATAAGTCTCACGAGAGCTGATGATTTTATCATGGTTTTTGCATCTTCCTCATTTTTCTCTTGCTGCCACCATGTAAGAAGTGCCTTTCGCCTCCCACCATGATTCTGAGGCCTCCCTAGCCATGTTGAACTGTAAGTTCAATTAAACCTCTTTTTCTACCCAGTCTTGGGTTTGTCTTTATCAGTAGCATGAAAACCAACTAATACCAACATCCATGGATTTTGGTATGGATGTTCAAGTACCTCATATAAAATGAGGTCCAGAAACCAATCCCCCGTGGATACCAAGGGATAACTCTGTGACATATAAAGATTCAGGATTTGGCTGTCAAGTTCAACCACGCCAACTCTCAATATTTCTGTGCTCCAGCTACCCCAGATTATTCCCCCCCTACTTTTCTCATGCTGTTTCCTCACTTGGAATTCCTTTCTCTTCTTATCCACCCATAAAAATGCTACTTATTAGCTGAGTATGGTGGTGCACACCTGTCGTCCCAGATCAGATACCCAGTAGGCTAAGGCAGAAAAATCTCTTGAGCTCAGCAATTCAAGGCCAGCCTGGGCAATATAGTGAGAACCCAGCTCTGGAAAAAAAAAAAAAAAAAAGCTTATATTTCATATAGTTTTGTGAGAACTTCTCTGATTCTCCTATTTCCTCTAACATTCCATGAGCACTTCAAATGTAGCTCTAACTTGGCACATTCTTCCTGCTGCTTTGTTTTTGTTTGTCGTTTTTTTCCAAAAGCAAAGATGATGGCATGATTGCTGTCTGCATTAAATACTGCAATTATGATCTTAGTGAACAGGAAAAATAGAAATTCAAGCACCTATATTTTCGAACAACACACTCCACACAATACTTTTACCATTGCTATATTGGTTAGTAGATGGAAAAACTGAATATTGGGGAAAATTGTCCTGGCAATCTTGGGCAAGTACAGGACCCTGCTGGCTATAGACCACTGTACCTGTTTAAAAGTTCCTATCAAAGAGACTTGCTGGTTTCATTGAGGCTAAGGGGTGATTTACAGAGACTTTAGGAAATTAATGGACCACAAAAATTCAGAAACCAAAAGAGGCAACCTAGCAGGAGACGAGCAAACAGGACCCGATAGTGTCCCTGAGGGCTCTGTCCACTTGCGTAAATTATATCTTATTCTTATTTCCACAGGTTACCTTCCAATCACCAAGCTTTGCTCTATAGGACTGTGTTCTCCTGAGGAGGTGCCTCTTTCTACTTTGCACAGAGAGGCTGAGTAAGTTCCAGCTGCCCCTGTAAGCAGAACAGGTTTCATTCCTTTTCCCAGGCTCCCCCATCAGCTCACTCTTCTTCTATGATGAGGAGTGGGTGAGGGGATTATGGGGAGGCAGGCAGTGTTCCTTCTATATTTCTCCTCCCTGGGATATGCAGTTAAAATCCTTTCCACCTTTCTTGACTACATGAAGAATTTCCTATGTGGAATTCCCACCTATAATCATCTTATGTAGTTCTGACAACCACTTGGTGGTATTCTTCCTCTCATTTTATAAACTCATGGTAAATTATGCTGAGAAAATGGAGCCAGCAAGAATTGACTAATCATTCTGGAATTTTGGATGAAATGAGAAAAAGTTTGAGGTGCAAAGTCAGAGGCCTTTTTTTGAATGAGAGACTTGAACTTGTTGAGAGGACAGTAGTTCTCAAACTTGAGTATGTATCAGAATCACCTGGAGAGCTTATTAGGCCTTAGTCAGCTGGGCTGCATGCCCAGAGTTTCTGATTCACTAGATCCGGGGTGGGGCAGGAAAATTTGCCTTTCTAACACATTCCCACATGATGCTGATGCTGTTGAGACCTCACTCTGAGAATCTGTTATAGGCTAAGTCAAGGAAGGCAAAATATGGCTGACTGCCTGTTTTTGTATCACTCCTGAACTAAGAATGGATTTTACATTTTACATCTTTGAAAACAATATTTTGTTCATGTGAAATATGAAATTAAAATTTCATTGTCCGTAAAGTTTTATTGGAACACAGACACACATTTATTATTTATTGTCGATTGTTTTCATGTTGTAACAGCAGAGTTGAATAGTTGTGACAGAGATAGTAAGGCCTACTAATACAGTTTAGATATTTGTCCCCTCCAAATCTCATGTTGAAATATAATCCCCATGTTGGAGGTGGGGCCTGGTGGGAGGTGACTGGGAAATGGAGGCTCTTTCATGAATGGTTTAGCACCATCCTTTCGGTGATACGTTAGCTCTTACTCAGTTCACTTGAAATGTGATTGTTTAGGCTGGGCACGGTAGCTCACGCCTGTAATCCCAGCATTTTGGGAGGCTGAGGCGGGCGGTTCACCTGAGGTCAGGAGTTCGAGACCAGCCTGGCCACATGGTGAAACCCTGTCTCTACTAAAAATACAAAAATTAGCTGGGCATGGTGGCATGTGCCTATAATCCCAGCTACTCAGGAGGATGAGGTAGGAGAATTGCTTAAACCTGGGAGATGGAGGTTGCAGTCAACTGAGATGGAGATTGTGCCTGGTGATCATGCTTGGGATCACTCCAGCCTGGGTGACAGAGCAGGACTCCATCTCGTCTCAAAAAAAAAAAAAAAAAAAAGTGTGGTTGTTTAAAAGAGTGTGACAGGCTGGGTACAATGGCTCATGCCTATAATCCTAGCATTTTGGGAGGCTGAGGTGGAAGAATTGCTTGAGCCTAAAAGTTTGAGACTAACCTGGGGCAATATGGTGAGACCCCATCTCTCCAAAAAAATCAAAAACATTTGCTAGATGTGGTGGCTCAAGCCTGTAGTTCCAGCTACTCAGAGAGGTAGAAGGATTGCTTGAGCACAGGAAGTTGAGGCTGCAGTGAGCCCTGATGGCACCACTGTATTCCAGCCTCGGTGACAGATGGAGACCCTGTCTCCAAGTAAATAAATAAATAAAATAAAAAAGTGTGATGCCTCCCCGTTCACTCTCTTGCTGCCACTCTCACCATGTGACATGCCTGCTCCAGCTTTGCCTCCCACCATAAGTAAGAGCTCCTTGAGGCTTTACCAGAAGCACGATGCTTGTTGTACAGCCTGCAGAACTGTGAGCCAATTAAAGCTCTTTTATTTATAAGTTACCCAGCCTCCAAAATTTCTTTATAGTGCCCAATTTCTTTATAGTGGCAAAAATTTCTTTATAGTAAAAACAACCTGACACACCTACAAAGCCTAAAATATTAACTATGTGATACTTCACAGAAAAAGTTTGACATCCCCCTGGGCTAAGTTAATGAGGGTAGTTGAGATGGAGAAATTACTAATGCAGGAGAGAGATAGCTAAGTGAAGGGGCAGCATTCTTTGTGGAGCAATAAGGAATGCAGTTAAGAAAGAGGAATATCTTATTCTCTAAAATTGGAGATAAGTTGGTGAGAATTAGGGAGAATCTAGGTAAAATTATAGGTGTGTGACTTGGTTGAAATTTGATGAAGGTCACTTGATAGAAGTGAAAAGAGAGGGGAGTTGATAAAATTGGCTAAGGTTTAGATTAATCTTTAAAGCGGAATAGGAGAAATTGCTAAAAGACCTCATTGAGGTTGAGGGTTGTTAATTTTTAGCGGTACATTTGCATAATGATTATCATTTTATTCAATTGTGCTTATTGTCCCAATGTAAGAGTAGAGAAGGCAATTGTAGAATTGACCCAGAACTTAAAGATAGGTATGCCTTGGAATCAAGGCTGTTCATGAAAAAATTGTGCATATGATCCACTATATAAGAGTATCCTGTGTTCAGAAGGAAAAGAGGTTGGGAGAAGATTGGGAGAAATGAAAGAATAAGAAGTAGAAGAACAGTCTTGTGAGAGTCAAAAGGACTGTCTAGTGGGTGCTTGAAAGATGAGAGTCCTTGTCAGAGGATGAGTTATTATAGTTTGGAATATAATTAATGGATTAATAAAGTAATTCCAGATGATGACACGGTTCAGGAATGATCACAAGAATGAGTAGCTGAATGAAGGAGAAATGGTAATGAGTGAAGTTGCAGGCATCAAGAAACTAGGAAGCTAAAGTGTTAGAAGCGTTATCCACTGAACATTGAAAACTACCAAGTATTCCAAGAATGCAAGCATGTAAAATATACAGATGTCAGAGAAAGAATAACTCTCAAAAGGACAGTGACACTTCAAGGAGAGTGAAGGCCTGGAAGTGCTATTAGGAGTGAGGAAAATCTTAACCTCACTTACCCAGCTTTAGGTATATAGGATGGGGAAAAAAACATTAACGAGACTATAGGGGAAATGTTCTTGAGTCAAAGCTGAGTCTTAATCATGACTAGGAATTGAGGTAGTATTCTATGAGTTTGGGATGCAAAGAGGGTACAGGTATAAGAGGGAAGGAATAATAAGGCAATATGGGAACGAGGGTATTGGGAAAAACCTGTTTTTGTTCCTGGTCATTTATGCCAACTCTGTAATATCTAGTGTGGTTGAACAATTATAATGGCCCCATGTGGGATGGCCCTAAGTCTCAAGATGGAGTCAGATGGTGAGGTCTGGATGCTGAGGCTAGTGCAGTTAAAGGACTTAGATTGAGAGTTGTGGACCTTATCTCGTAGGAGTTTTAGGCTGATGCAGGCTGAAGCCTGGTAAGTGAGGATTTCATAGTGAAGAATTTCCTTAATTACTCAATTGACAAATGATTGTTAAATAACTAGTTATGTTTCAGGCAATGTAAGATACTTAATGAACACAGAAATGAATTAATACAGGATTGCTGTCTTTGTGCATGTAAAAAGTTTAGTGTAAGAGTATGATAAATGAACACAATGTAATATTAACTTTTTTTCTGTTAAAATTTACTTATTTGTTCATTTATTTATTAATTTTTGAGACAGGGTCTCACTTTGTCACCCAGGCTGGAGTGCAGTGGCATGATCTCGGCTCACTGTAGCCTTGACCTCCCAGGCTCAAACCATCCTTTTGCCTCAGCTTCTGGAATAGCTGAGACAACAGGTGTGTGCCACCACACCTGGCTAATTTTTGTATTTTTTGTAGAGACAGGACGGGGTTGGGCCGTGCAATCTGCCTGCCTCGGTCTCCAAGAGTGTTGAGATTACAGGTGTGAGTCACTGTTCCTGGCAAAATTTACTTTTTAATATCATTTTATATTATTTGCCTGCACTGTGAAAAACAGCAGACAGAACAATGTAGAATTAAAAGTGTAGTGGAGGGACACGTGTGAGTTAATGGGAGGAGTACACACCCCATTTGAAATAAAGGAAAGCTTCCTGTTTGAGGTCTTCATTGAAACTTAAGAGATGATTTGGATTTAGGCCAAGCTGGGTAGAATGGAGGTGCTGAGAGTTCAGGAAGAGGAAATGGGAGATTGTAAGCAAAATGAAAGTGTAAATGTCTAGAGTTTTAAGGGAATGGGCATATTTACAAATTTGTTTAGAATGTTGGGGTGGAATGTCTTATGGCTGGAAGAGTTCAGAAATGAGACAGGCGCTCTAAAAGCCAAGTTTGGTCTTTTTTCATGAGGGTTTCGGTGAGTCACTGAGAATTTTTAAGCCAGGAAATGACATGATGAAATTACTTTTTTTTTTTTTTGAGACAGAGTCTTTCTGTATCACCCAGACTGGAGTGCAGTGGCGTAATCTTGGCTAACTGTAACCTCTACCTCCTCGGTTCAAGCAATTCTCGTTCCTCAGCCTCTGGAGTAACTGGGAATACAGGCACGCGCCACCATGCCCGGCCTATTTTTGTATTTTTAGTAGAGATGGAGTTTCATCTGTTGACCAGGTTGGTCTCGAACTCCCTGCCTCAAGTGATCCACCCGCCTCAGCCTTCTAAAGTTCTGGGATTACAAGTCTGAGCCACTGTGCCCGGCCCAAAGTTACCATTTAAGAAAGTTTATTTTGGCCGGGCATGGTGGCCCATGCCTATAATCCCAGTGCTTTTGGAGGCTGAGGCAGGCAGATCACTTGAGGCCAGGAGTTCGAGACCAGCCTGGGCAACATGATGAAACGTTGTCTCTACTAAAAATACAAAAATCAGCCAGGCATGGTGCCACATGCCTGTAATCCCAGCTACTCAGAAGGCTGAGGCATAAGAATCGCTTGAGCCTGGGAGGTCTAGGCTGCAGTGAGCCGACATCTTGCTACCGCACTACAGTCTGGGTGACAGAGCATGACTCTGTCTCAATAAAGAAAAGAAAGAAAGAAAGTTCATTTTGGTGGCAGTATGGAGAATGAACTGAAACAAACACTCCCCTCCCTAATTACTCACAATACAATACTTGGCACTTTAATTGTAGCATTTCTCAAGCACTCTTTTATATTAAAGATGTTTGTGTAAACTGTCTTCCCTACTACTTTATGAGCTCTCAGGTGCCAGAAAGCCTGTTTTATTCAAAGGCATAATATCTCCTCTCATTACTTAGGATTTTCTTCAATCTACTAGATCATCAGTAAGTGCTTGTATGAATATCAATATACTCTTTTATAGACAGCAATCTTTCACATTTAATTGTTTCCCTGTTCCTCAGGCCCTGATTCACTCTTCCCTAGAGTGAGAAATCAACATCATTTCTTGTAGATATGGTACCCAAAATCAGGATTGACAATCTGACAAAATATATTTTTCTTTAATTTTGAATTTATGTATATATCAAGTCTGCAAGAATTAAGTTACATTTGGTTATATATTTTTGTTTTCATCCAAAAGAGGAAGATTATATAAAACTGGGACTGCTTTGGGAAGCCTAAGATGCATGGTTTCTATGCTATTGTACATCAGGGACTTGGAGAGAACATGATGAGGTCACCTGTTTTGTGAGTTGAGGCGGTGTGATCTGCGTTCCCCAAGTCTGAATCATGTTGAATAAACTGATCATTAACTTTCCAGACTATAATCCTTAGAGAGCAAATTTGGAGTACAGAGTGGTCAGCAGTCTTAACACTTCTTTTCCTGACTCATCTGAATAGTCAAATAGGAGAGAATAGAAATATATATTGCTCTGCATGGGTGTTTTTTGTTTGTTTGTTTGTTTTGTTGTTGTTGTTGTTTTTTGACGGAGTCTCGCTCTGTCGCCCTGGCTGGAGTGCAGTGGCACATCGGCTCACTGCAACCTCTGCCTCCTGGGTTCAAGCGATTCTCATGTCTCAGCCTCCCAAGTAGCTGGGATTACAGGCATGTGCCACCACGCCTGGCTAATTTGTATTTTTAGTAGAGATGGGGTTTCACCATGTTGGTCAGGCTGGACTCGAATTCCTGACCTCAAGTGATCCACCCACCTCAGCCTCCCAAAGTGCTGGGATTACAGGTGTGAGCCACGGCACCCAGCCTCTGCATGGATTTGAGGCCTATGTGCCTTCTCAATTCATAAAACCTGTTCTCAGACTTCTGAGGTGTTATCACTAGGGATTTCCTAGACTGAATTAATCACCTATTATCAAAAGCAATATTAGGCCTGAACGATATGGCTGATGTTAAGCCTTGCACCTGCAAAATGCTCAGAGTTTTTGTGGTTGAAATTTTACCCTAGGAGCCCAGATAAAATGATACTTTGACCTCAGAGACCTCCTCTGTTTCTCCTGTGGGACATTCCAGACAGCCTTATCCCCTCTGCCCCTAGTCCCTCTCTAAGATTACTTGCCATGGATTTCTGAGTTTTCTAGTTTTCTGTGTCTTATTTTTTTCTATCAGACCATCAGCTCTATGAGGCCACAGCCTCAGTCACATTTGCATTTGTATCTGTAGGGACCAAGGGAAAACTTGCCCTTAGCCCTTTGAAGTTTCTCTGAAGCTGGGCACTTTGGGAGGCCAAGGCAGGAGGATCGCTTAAGGCCAGGAGTTTGAGGCCAGCCTGCGCAATGTAGTGAGACATCATCTCTACAAAAATTTAAAAAAATTAGCCAAGTATAGAGGCACAATGCCTATAGTCCCAGCTACTAGGGAGGCTGAGGTGGGGGAAATGATGGAGGTTGCAGTGAGCTGAATTCAAGCCACTGCTATCCAGCCTGGGAAGCAGAGTGAGACCCTGTCAAAAAAGGAAAGAAAAGAAAGAAAGAAGGAAAGAGAGAGACAGAAAAACAGAAAAAGAAAAAAATACCATGAAGTTTTCTGAAAAGCAACTGAGAAAATGTAGATTAACAGGAGAAAAGGCATGCAAAATCTATTAATGTGCTGGGCACAGGGGGAGAATCACAGGGTGATCACCCAACAACTCAGTGGTACAGAAGCTTCTGTACCCTGTTTCATGGGGTGGGGGGAAGGATGGAGGAATGAATAGGCCCAATGCTCAGACTATGGTTCTCTGTGGGAGCTGATTGGGAGTAACTCCAAAGTTGAGAGGCATAACAAAGGTTTTTTATTATTATGTAGATGAAGCCCCTCAGGTAATCTCTTGAAGCTGCCCTCAGAAAAACAAATGAAAATTCTGTCTGGACGTGATGAAGACTCCTGGTCTCTTCTATTCTCTGGTGGTTGATCTTTCCTGGTCATTTGATGAGATTTTCTAGGGAGGGAGTCTTAAAACAATTGCATTTCTTTTGGAAAGATGCTTTCTTAATCAGATAAGGAAATTCCCGAGAGAGTCCCTTCTGGTGGCTTGGAAAAGAGGACTAGAGAGACCAGGCGTTGGGGAAAAGTGAGAGAGAGATTTTGGTTCTGAGACCTATTCTGATGAAATGGATAGGAGGCAGGGAAATACTGGATAGAAGATGGCAGCCCCAGGGAGGGCCCCACCCTCAAGCCTGGAACTTCGGCTCAAAGTGAGAACATGCATTCTTGTTTTCCTACTTGAATGTTGCTTTTTGGCCCGCCCCGCCCCTGAGTACCCGTAAAAACCCCAGGCTCCACTGGCAGAGCAGCAGAGCAGAACAGCAGAGAAGGAGGGAAGAGAAGAAGCAGCTGGACATTGGAGAGAAGCAGCTTGACTTCAGAGGGACAACTTGACAGCAGGACTTTGGAGAAGAGTTTGGCCAGGGATGGAACTGAGCTGGCCGAACTCCAAGGGAAGACTACCTTCCCACTCCATCCTTCTCACTCCATCCCCTTTCTAGCTGCCCATCCTGCTGAGAGTCACTTTCATAGGCAATAAAATCCCCCACATTTACCATCTTCAATTCGTTCATGTGACTTGATTCTTCTGCATGCCGAACAAGAGCTTGGTATACAGACAGCTGTCACACTGAGCTGTTAAGCACTTAAGCCATTTGTAGACAGCAAAGTTAAAAGAGCACACTGTCACACGTACCCTCTGGGGCTCTAGGGGTTGCAGGTACCCCCAAGATGCTGCCAGGGGCCACATGGAGTTCTGCTCCTGTCAGCTCCCAGAAGCACTTACCTTGGCCCCTGCACCTGCCCACTCACATGCTCCCCCTCCCACGAGGGGTTGAGAGCTGTGGGCTGAGTAAATGAGCCAACCCCTTCACAAGTCCTGCAAAGGGGTCAAGGAAACTATTCTGTTTCACTGAGGCCTTTCAATTTTCAAAAGCACTCAGCAAGCCGAAGTCCATATTTTGGGGAATCGTTTTCTGCCCCCCAACATATCCCTCAATGTGCTTGGTATAGTGCTGTGTATGTGTCTGTGTGTTAAGTATTTGCTAAACATAAATTTAACTGAATTTACCTTTATATGGTTAGGCAAATAAGATAAATTATAAACCAATATAAAGTTTGTGAAAAACTTTAGCTCCATTTTATCCTTATGTTAGGATGACAACCCTGCCCCCCGCCCCCTCAGTTAGCTATGCTACAAGACTGGCCTTGGCCAAAGAAAAAGAAAAAAATTGAAATTGGAAAGTAAAAGTTGCTAGTGGTAAGAGGTAATAAAGAAATAGAAATAGATCCAGAAGACACAGAAAGCTCTTTCTAGAGCAAGAAAAGGAGGTAAACAGAATTCACACTGGATCTCAAGGCAGTGCTCAAGTGGTTAAGAGAGGGGAATACAGAACATATATCTGCACAGTTCTGAGGATGTTTTAATCATCATAATTTCAGTGGCACTGGAGAAGGTGTGAACCCCAAATACCTGAGACAGGACTCAGTTAATTTAGAAAGTTTATTTTGCCATGGTTGAGGACCCGCACCCGTGATACAGCCTCAGGATGTCCTGACTACATGTGCCCAAGGTGGTCAGAGCACAGCTTGATTTTATACATTTTAGGAAGACATGAGACATCAGTCAACATATATAAGATGAACAATGGTTTGGTCCAGAGAGGCGGGACAACTCAAAGCAAAGGCGGGACAACTTGAAGTGGGGAGGGGGCTTCCAGGTCATAGGTAGATAAGAGACAAATGGTTACATTCTTTTGAGTTTCTTATTAGCCTCTCCAAAGGAGGCAATTAGATGTGCATTTATCTCAGTGAGCAGAGGGGTGACTTTGAATAGAATGGGAGGCAGGTTTGCCCTAAGCACTTCCCAGCTTGACTTTTCCCTTTGGCTTAGTGATTTTGGGGCCCCAAGATTTATTTTCCTTTTACAAAGGCAAGTCGACCTAGGGGCAGTTCTCTTCCCCCTCATTGTGTACCTCCTAAAAGACCCATTACTTGGAGAGGTTTCTCAGTGAGAGCAGTGTGGAGCCAGAGGTGAGAGAGGGCAGAGGTACCAAACGTAGGAAAACTACTGTGTGTGCTATAATCCCTCTCCAGTTTTTCAGTAAACTTACTAAATTTACAAAATCACAAGGGTGACTACATTTCTGGAGAAAAGGGGCTAAATGTAGAATGTTATGTATGGGTTAAGGAAATAGACTAATAAAGGGTTGTGATTATTACAGTTTTAGCAAGATCCCTAGAGGAGAGTTGCTGATGCTACTTGAGAATGCATCTGTCCCTGGAGGCTGGAAGATCAACTGAAGGAGGGAGAAATGTTGTTTACCCCGAGGTTGCATGAGGAGGGGCCAAGAAGATTTAGTGTGGGTTTCTTGGGATCCCAGGAAGAGGGAAGGAAATGGATTCTCTGGGTATAAAGTCAAAAACAAACTGTTTTACCTCTTTACTCTCACATATCACAAAACAGTTCTGTGACCAGCTATGTGGAGATTTTCTGTGTTAGAAACAAGTGCTTGGCGTAGCCAAAAGAAACCGGCACTTAGACAGAAAATTTCTCAGCAAGGCAGCTTCACTTCTGCAGAAGGGTGCTGCTTGCGCCTGATGCATTCACAAGAGCACACTGAACAAAGGAGGGAAGGAGCTTTTAACCCTAACGCAGTTCCTGTTTCTGTGTCCTTCCCCTATTGGCTGGGGTTGGATGCACAATCTAAGCTGATCCTGACTGGCTGGGACTTAAACCTTCTCAAATAAGGTAAATGCACGATTTGCGAAAAGAAAAAGGGGGGAAGAAGGGGGTAGAGTTGATTTAAAACTTTTACAGCTTATGACCAGGAAGTTGAGGCTTTGAAGAGGAACTTAGTTGTCCCAACATTCTGCATACACCAAACAATTCTCCAGAAGACACCAACTATGTGTCCTCTAATTCGATTCAATCCTGATGTTATTTGCCTGGAATTAGTGTCAGATCCCACAGGTTAAGGGGTCAGTGCCACAAGACTGTCCTTCAGATGTCAATTACAAGTCCCAGATTGTTACCTGTGCTTCTGACTGACTGGCTATGGTTCAAGGTTCCAGCTGGGCATGGTGGCTCATGCCTGTAATCCCAGCACTTTTGGAGGCCTAAGTGGGAGGATTACTTGAACCCAGCAGTTCAAGACCAGCCTGGGCAATAGGGCAACAGGTCTTTTGTGAGACCACATCTCTACAACAACAACAACAAAAATAAAATAAAATAAAATTTCTGGGTGTGGTGGCCCATACCTGTATGCCTAGGTACTCCAGAGGCTGAGGTGGGAGAACTGCTTGAGCCCAGGAGGTTGAGGCTGCAGTGAGCTGAGATAGCACCACTGCCCTCCTGCCTGGGCAACAGAGCCAGACCCTATCTCAATCAATTAATCGGGGTTCCCATATCTCCTTTCCTTGGATTCCATTAATTTGGCAGGGTGGCTCACAGAACTCAGGGAAATACTTTACTTACATTTTCCAATTATAAGGGATAATATAAAGCATACAGATGAATAGCCAGATGAAGAGACGGATACGATAAGGTATAAGGTTGTGGATCTTCCATCCCTTCTCTGGCACAACACCCTCCTTCCCAGTACTTCCAAGTGTCCAGCAACTTGGAAGCTTATCGCATCTCACTTGGTCTTTCCAGTGACTGACCCCATCCTGAGGCTATCTAGGGGCTCCACCGTAAGGTTACCTCATTAGCACAAACTCAGCTGTGAGCAAAAGGGCTTATTAAGAGTAACAAAATAAACTTTTATCACTTAGAAAATTCCAAGAGTTTTAGGAGCTCTGTACAAAAGACAAATATTATAATGAAAGATGCTTTTGTCACCCTTAACGCTAAGGAAACTAGAATAATTTAGGAGCTCTGTGTCAGGAAGCTGGAATGAAAGCCAAAAACAATAGACAGTTGGCCTTTTGTATTCATGAGTTCTGCATCCACAGATTCAACCAACCACTGATCAAAAATACTCCAAAGAAATTTGTGTCTGTACCGAACATGTACAGACCTTTTTTTCTTGTTATTATTCCCTAAACAATGCAGTATAACAACTATTTACATAGCATTTACTTGTATTGGGTGTTATTAAGTAATCTAGGTATGATTTAAAGTGTACGGAAGTTCTTCCTGGCTGTTTCTGGGGAAAAAGAATATACAGTATACACATCCTCTGGGGAAGATGTGTGTAGGTTATATCCAAATACTATGCCATTTTATGTAAGAGTCTTGAGCATCTGCTGGCTTTAGTATCCACTATTGGGTCCTGGAACCAATTACCCATGGATAACCAGAGACAACTGTATTGCTTTTCTTTTTTAAAAAAATAAAAATAAGAAAAAAATTTATTACAAGCCCACAACTAACATCATAACTGTATTTCTTTTTTCTTTTTTTTAGAGGTTGGGTCTCGCTATGTTGCCCAGACTAGTCTTGAACTCCTGGGCTCAAGTAATCATCCTGCCTCAGCCTCCTCAGTTGTTGGAAATATGGGCACGAGCCATCATGCCTGGCCCAACAACAGTATTTCTTATTGCACACTGGGGCTGGTTAACAGGCTGGGACTTCTGAGAACTCTGAGAAACAGCTCAGGCCTTGCCTAAAAAATGGGGGCAAGGCAAGCCGGCTGCTGGGTACCAGCAGCAATGACAGAGACAGATTGTAAGGAAGCAGATCTTAGGATCGCAAAAGGTTTATTAGAAAGAAAAAATGAAATTAAAAAAATAATAATAATAAAAGAAAGAAGCAGATCTACGTGGGTAGGGCTGCTTGCAAGAAGCCAGGCTGTTGTGAAGCAGTATGGTGAGCCTGGGGTGAGTGATGACGGGATTGTGCAGATGGGTCAGGAGGTTGCAGCAATTTGTAGTGACTGGGAAGTTGAAAGACAAGGTTGGGAGGATACCCAAGTATTTGTGAGCTACCCCACCCCTTAAAGATTCTCCTTTCTTTGAGGAGAAAACAAGATCTAAGTTAGAAGTACCCAGAATGTGGATATAGTGGGTGTGGGGCAGGGGCTGGAGTTGGTAGAAACAATAGAAACCTTGTCCTCCTAGCTGCATCCATAGGCTGTCCTGGCCCAGGGGAAATAAACTGTGACACTAGGCGTTCCCAACCCCCGAGCTGCAGACCAGTACCAGTCTGTGGCCTGTTAGGAACCGGGCTGGCAAGTGAGCATTACTGCCTGAGCTCTGCCTCCTCTCAGATCAGTGGCAGCCTTAGATTCTCATAGGAGCACAAACCCTATTGTGAGCTGCACATGCAGGGGATCTAGGTTGTGCACTCCTTATGAGAATCTAATGCCTGATGATCGGAGGTGGAACAGTTTCATCCCAAAATCATTTCTGCCCACCCTGTTAGCAGTGGAAGAGATCGGAGTTACCCTGAGTTACCAGCAGCTATCCATACAGGTCTGCAGCAACTTTAGTCCTTGCCTCCTCAGAAGGAAGAACTCAATGAAGGGGCATAAAGCAGAAAAAGAGACCGAAGCAAGTTCCAGAGCAGGAATGGAAGTTTATTTAAAAAGGCTTTAAGTCAGGAAATAAAGAAAAGAACCCTTGGAAGAGATCCAAGTGGGTGCCTGAAGGTCGAAGAGAGAAAAAGAATATCAAGTCCCCATTTAACCATGATCCTAGGATTTTTATAGGCTTGCCTCTTTCCCAAGATTCTTCCCTTAGGGTGGGCTTTCGCATGTGCAGTGCTTTCCTTACTCTTTGGGACTGAGCACACACAGGGTGTTTAGGGAGCTATACACAGGCGCATCTGAGTTTTTTTTCCTTTTTTCGGTGGCGTTTGTCCCTGGAACATCATACTTTGCCATTTTGTCTCGCTCTCTGTTTTTTGTTTTTGTTTTTTTTTTTGAGACAGGGTCTCTCTCTGTCGCCCAGGCTGGAGTGCAGTGGCGGGATCTCAGCTCACTGCAACCTCTGCCTCCTGGGTTCAAGCGATTCTCCTGCCTCAGCCTCCTGAGTAGCTGGGACTACAGGGGCAGTGCCACCACGACCGGCTAATTTTTGTATTTTTTAGTAGAGACGGGGTTTCACCATATTGGCCAGGCTGATCTCTAACTCCTGACCTTGTGATCCGCCTGCCTCGGCCTCCCAAGTGCTGGGATTACAGGCACGAGCCACCGCATCTAGCCTGCCATTTTGTCTCTTAACACGCATGCGCATGCCCGAGAAGCTGCTGTTCCATGGGGTCTGCATTCAATTAACACTTTTAATGTTAACAGGTGTGGACCATGAGGGGCCTGTCTCTCCTGGCTGCCTAATTATCATTTTTAGCGAAGCAATGTGATAATTGCTGAACCATCACCTGACATTCCTAGTGGGTCGGGAGAGCCCTCTCCTGCCCTGCTCATGCCTATATAACTACACCCCCAGCCCCACCACCAGCCGAGGAAATATTGTCTTCCATGAATCTGGTCCCTGGTGCCAAAAAGGTTGGGGACTGCTGTGTTACACTGTCAGAAGTTAGAAGAAAGGAAGGGAACTATGGTTATTGTTAAAATATTGTAACTAGCTTGAATTTTATCATGGCTAGTAGAACAATAGAACACTTGTGCTCCACTCTCTTGCATGTGAGAGGGGAGAGAGAAAGTTATGTTATCTAGCTTCTAGAATTATGATTTTAGTACTAACAATAGTCAGTATTTATTGAGTACTTACTATGTGCCAGGCATCACATTTAAGTATCCTGACAACCCTCAAGTAGGTTCTCCTGTTATCATTTTACAGACGAGAAACTGATATTTTGAAAGGTTTATTAACAGCTCGGAAGTGGCCAGATTAAGATTCCAACTCTGCTCTATCCATCTGTGAAGACTGTGCTCCTGACTGCTGGGCTATGTTGCTTAGTCTGTGCTTGAACAATAAGAGATCCTATCTGTGCATATCCTGCCCTAGGCGAGCCTTCAGGTGTGTAAGGCACTCTGACTTGGGAGACAGGTTTTCACTCGCTTCTTGAGGTCGTAAAGAGGAGAGGCTGGAACTGACTCAACAAAGGCCCTATCCAGCTTTGTCCTGAGGGGATCAAGTTCCTTTGGGAATGGGGAATAGGCAAGGAGGAGAAAATATGAGGGCTTTGAGAGGAAAGAATAAGAAAATCCCAGACTGTAACTTGTGAGCAAGGGTTTGTCCTTCCTGCCAGCAGCATTCTCATACATCTCTCTCTAAGGACTCCATTTATTCATCATGTGGGACTCCCTCTCCCATTAATTCAATCCAAAATAATGATCAATGTTTGGGTGAAATGGGAATGCATTAAAGGGTTTTAAAAAGGGGAGTTTAAGACTTTACATTTTAAAATGATTACTCTGGCAGGCTGGTTGTAAAGCAGCTCAAGATTTTTTATAACCAACTTTTTTCCCATCCTCTGTAATTCAGCGGTAAGGGGAGAGAGGAAAGAAGAAAGTTCAATACCTTCCCTCTTTCACTATCCCCTAAAGTTCTAAGATTTCCCAAAATATGTCTCTCCCTGCTCACTTCAGCAATTTACTTGACCCATTCTGGAATCCCAGCCAAATTTACCTTCTCTCTGCCCCATTAGGGGCTCCTTAGGATCTTAACAGAAGGCTTAATGCAAAGAGGGCCTTGCACTTGTACTAATATTGAGACAGAGTAGGGACAGGACTTGGTCCCTCCACCCCCGTTAATACATAATTTTCCTCTTTTTCTGTCCTACCTGCTGACCCGGGGACCTTGAAGAAACTAAGATAAGCAGCATCCCACCATCTTAGTCAAGGCAGCATACCCACTGATCTCAGGACTTTGAAGAAACTAAGACAAGTAGCATCCCACCCTAAGTCTTACTCAAGGAAGTCAACTCTATCATCCACACACATACAAGACCAGAAGAATGATGATCTTTACCCTATAGAGTTGCCTCATTATAACACTAAAATCTCCTGCCCAGAATTTTTGTATTTTTAGTAGATATGGGGTTTCACCATGTTGGCCAGGGTGGTCTCAAACTCTGACCTTTGGTGATCGGCCTGCCTTGGCCCTCCAAACTGCTGGGATTACAGGCTTGAGCCACTGTGCCAGGCCTGATCCTTCCTCCTTTAGATTCCCAAGTAGCTGAGACTACAAGCATGCACCACCATGCCTGGCTAATTTTTAAATTTTCTGTAGAGACGGAGTCTTGCTATGTTTATCAGGCTGGTCTTGATCTCCTGGCTCCAATCGATCTCTGGCTTTTGCTTCCCAAAGCACTGGGATTACAGGCATAACACACCACACCCAGACTGGATTCAAAGACTTTCTGATTTGCAATTGGTTAAAGAGGTTAAGCTTTGTACAAAAATTTGAGATCAGCAGAAAAGAATGTTACCTCTGCCTTGTGGGTGTGACCTCCTTCAGGCCCCTCAGGAAGAGATTCAGAACAGCCATCAGAGTTCAGTCCTTGGTTCCTCCTTAGCTGAGCTCTATGTGCCGGCAGATCCATTTGGTGGGGATCTGGGTCTCCGACAATTCAGGGACATATGTTAAGATGTTATCTTTAGTTTCTATAGAGAACAAAACATCTGACTCTAACTTCCTTGGCTACTGTTTTATTATTATTATTTCTTTTTATTTTTTGAGATGGAGTTTCACTCTTGTTGCTCAGTCTGGAGTGCAGTGGCGTGATCTTGGCTCACTGCAACCTCTGCCTTCCAGTTTCAAGCGATTCTCCTGCCTCAGCCTCCCGAGTAACAAGCTATTCATTTACTTCTCAAGGCTAGCTAGGTGCCTGGAATTTCCCTAGAAGGAACTCAAGATTTTCCTTTATTTCCATGCTAGGGGAGAGGGGAGGGGACCCACAGGCCTCAAAGAGGGGTCTCTGTTCTGTCTGTTTTACCCATAGCTCTTGGTAGTTTTTTTAGGGGGGGAGGGGCGGGGCGGCAGTGGAGATGTTTCTCTTTCTCTCTTTTTTTTAAAAATAAAGTCACAATCTGTTCCCCATTTGTCTTATTGATGACTCTTCAGGATGGACACAGTAACGACAGAGACAGGAGGCAGCCAAGAGTCTCCCAGTGAAACCCCTCCTTCAAGCCTAAAACAGTCTGAAGGCTGAAAAACCAGAGTGCTAGTCTGGATGAAGCCTGCCCTTTCCCAACCGATTCTTTCTGAATAATGGCCACCTGCGCAGTGGGAGGACTGGGTGGAGCCTCGGGAAGTTCACGCTATTTGCAGTGGCGAGGATCCTGGCATCTCCTGTTCCTGTCTGGTGACCTGGGATTCAATCTTTGTGGAGGAAAACCTGCTAGCCGGCCTCTCTTTCAGTTTGCTGGAGTTCCTGTTTCCCTTTTTTTTTTCCTTTTCACCCAATAAACCCTGCCGTACTAACCTTACAGTGTGTCCCTGTGCCTAAATTATCCTGGTCATTTGACAAGAACCTGTTTTTTTTCTACATCAGTAACAGCAATAGCTAGTACACACGTCCTTACTTCATGTACTGCTCTGCACTGTTCCAAGCACTTTAGTCATTTAGTCCTTATTACATCCTTCTGAAGAAGGTACTATCATTACTCCAATTTACAGATAAAGAAACATGATTCTGCTGAAAGAGGGAAAACAAACAAACGAACAAAAAAACCAGAAGCACAGGATGGTTAAATCACTTGTCCAAGGTCCACAGCTAATAAATACCCTTAAACAGTATGCATAACTTACAAAGAATAATTTGGAGCAATTTTAGAGCACCAAAACATCAATGTCCATTTATCTTAAGATGAGTTTAATTTTGTGCAACTCTATATTGCTTCAACTATCTGGATGGAGCTATTTCACTATTTCTCACCCCCATTTCCTTTTATGGAAAACAGCACAAACAAATAGAGGACTCAGGAGTTCTTTAGTCACATAAGAACAGACCAAGCCAAAGTGAAACACTGTTAAAATACCAGATGAGTGTGAACATTATGCAACATTTTCAGAAATTAAGTGTTCTACAAAGACACTGGCTTGTTACCAGTCTTATCACCTATAGGTGTGTCTCTGGCCCTTGTTATGGTAATTATTTCCTGTTTTGCTTTTGTTCCCACTCACCTGAAATGAGTCACTCAGATAACTCAGAAATTTGCCTTTATAGCCAGAAAGCTCTAAGGAGGAATGAAAGGAACTGAACTCTGAACAAACTATTGAAAGGAGACCCACTGCTGAAACTTCAAATTTAGTTCCAAGGAGAGATAAATAATGAAATAGTGTTAAAATAATCCATTGCTACATTGTCAGAGCAATCCTACACTGGATTCTCTCCCACCAAGCACACACACAGGTTTGTTAGAATAACCACCACAGGACCGGAGTGGTGGCTCACTTCTGTAATCCCCGCTGAGGCTGAGGAGAGTGGATCACTTGAGGCCAGGAGTTCAAGACCAGCCTGGCCAACATGATGAAACTGTGTTGCTACTAAAAATACAAAAATTAGCCAGGTGTGGTGGCATGTGCCTGTAATGCCAGCTACTCAGGAGGCTGAGGCACAAGAATCACCTGAACACAGGAGGCAGAGGTTGTAGCAGTGAGCCAAGATTGCACCACTGCACTCCAGCCTGGGCGACAGAGTGAGATCCTGTCTTGGAAAAAAAAAAAAAAAAACCCCACCACAGTACTGATACTGATTTTGTGATAGGTCACAACAAAACCACTCAATCTTTCTGCTTCCTGTTGTTCCTGGATCAAACTGAGGGCCAGGCTGCTATTTCTCATGGCCCAGTAATGAGATGCAGATGAACTGGGGAGGAAGAGAGTTTTTATTTCTGTAACTGATTACAGGGAGAAGGCCTGGAAATTATCACCAGACCAACTCAAAATTACGAAGTTTTTCAGAGCTTATATACCTTCTAAGCTATATGTTTTCGTGTAAGTGTGCATTCATCTAAAGACATAAGTGATTAACTTCTTTTAATCTATAACTAAGGTCTGGGTCCTGGAGACCTTCTTCTGGAGCCTCAGTAAGTTTACTCAATCTAAATGGGTCCAAGTGCCAAGTGCTGGGTTGATTGCACTTATCTTGTCTCCTGCTAAATCACAGAGTTTTGGGGAGTTCCTTCAGATTTCCAATAAACTTGTTTGTGGAGGCCTGGAGAGTTTCTTCAGACCCTCAATAAAACTTGTGCAATCCTAAATGGGCCCTGTTAAGAATTCTTTCATTATTTTGTCATGCTTTAAGGCTCAGGAAAGGCCTAAGCAAAACTCATGGTGGACTTTTGTTATATTGCAGCATTTGTATAAGGGCACTAGCTTTTAATATTTAACTTAACCAGTCAGTCAGTACTAAAAAAGTTGTTATGGAGGCCTGCCACACTGTTGCAGTGATGTGATAGAGCCAGACTAATGCCACTCACACAAATCATCAACTTTTAACTTGATTATATAACTCTAGAGCTGTAATGAAAAGGCTTTCATAGATCATCTAGGTAAGAGGATGGTAAGTTTTTTTCCATTTTACCAGTAGATTCTTGTTTTTATTTGTTTCCTTTGTAAAATTGCTTAATTATTATTATTTTTAGAAGCAATGTCTTGGTCTGTTGTCCAGGCTGTTGTGCAGTGGCATGATCATAATTCACTGCAGCCTTGAACTCCTGAGCTCAAGGGATCCTCCTGCATCAGCCTCCTGAGTAGCTGGAACTATAGGCACATGCCACCATGCCTGGCTAATTATTTTATTTTATTTTTTTTGTAGAGACAGGGTCTTGCTTATTTGCCCAGGCTAGTAATTCATTTTTTAATTGACAAATGACAAATTGTATATGTTTATGGTGTACAATGTGATGTTTTGAGATATGAATACATTGTGGAATGATTAAATCAAGCTAATTGACATATTCATCACCCCACATACTTAAATGTGTGAAGATAACATTTAAAATCTATTCTCTAATAATTTTCAAATATACTCTACCTTATTATTAATTATAGTTATCATGTTGCAAAATAGATCTCCACAACTTATTACTCCTAACTTCAACTTTGTATCTTTTGACCAACATCTACCCATTTCCTCCTCCTCCCCAGTCACCTCCATTCCCAGCCCTGGTAAACACTACATGCCAAAAATAAAATTCTAAGCCCTCTAGCTGACTGATGGGTCCTCCCCTTTGCCCAGGGCATTCCAAAGTTATCCTGAAAAACTAGTTCAGGCCATAACAGGGAGTGGGGGTCAGACATGCCTCATTATGCCCTCCTCCCTGTTGGAGTTCAGGTACAGCTGTCCAGCATTAACATCAACACAGAACCCTTAAGACTGATAGAATAGTGCTTGCTTTGGCAGCACATATAGTAAACTTGGAATGATACGGAGAAGATTAGCATGGCCCCTATGCAAAGATGACATGCAAAGTCATGAAGCATTCCATAAAAAAAAAAGACTGATAGAACAGAGTTTTTAAGTCTGATAAGAAACATTTACAATCTATTCTCTCTGAAGCCTGCTATCTGGAGGCTTCATCTGCTTGATTAAAATCTTGGTCTCCACAACCACTTACCATAACCCAGACATTTCTTTCTATTGATTCCAGGTCTTTAGATAATAACTCTTTCAACCAACTGCCAAAAAGAAAATCTTTGAATCTGCCTGTGATCTTGAAGCCCCCCACCTCCTTCTAGTTGTCCTGCCTTTCCAGACTAAAGCAATGTACGTCTTACATGCATTGATTGATGTTCCATGTCTCCCTAAAATGTATAAAACCAAGCTGTAGCCCTACCACCTTGGGCATATGTTCTCAGGATCTCCTGGGACTGTCAGAGACCATTGGTCACTCAAATTTGTCTTAGAATAAATCTCTTCAAATATTTTTCAGAGCTCGACTCTTTTTGTTGACACTACCACTTTACTCCCTGCTTCCATGAGTTTGATTTTTTAATCCCAGCACATTTGGAGGCCAAAGCAGGAGGATCACTTTAGTCCACACATTTGAGACCAACCTGGGCAACATAGTGAGACCCTGTGTCTACAAAAAATTTTGAAAAAACTAGCCTGGTGTGGTGGTGCCTGCCTGTAGTTCCAGCTACTCAGGAGGCTGAGGTGGGAGGATTGCTTGAGCCCAGGAGTTCAAGGGTGCCATAAGCCACAGTCATGCCACTGCACTATAGCCTGGGTGACAGAGTGAGACCCTGTCTTTAAAAAACAAAACAAAACAACAAGATTTTGGGCTGAGTGCAGTGGCTCGCACCTGTAATCCCAGCTCTGTGGGAGGACAAGGTGAAAGGATCACTTGGGGGGAGTTTGAGACCAGACTGGGCAGTGAGACCTTGTCTCTAAAACAAATAGACTGGGCATGGTGGTTCACACCCATAATCCCAGCACTTTGGGAGGCTAAGGCAGGTGGATCATTTGAGGCCAGGAGTTTGAGACCAGCCTGGCCAACATGGCAAAACCATGTCTCAACTATATATACAAAATTTAGCTGGGTGTGTAGTCCCAGCTACTTGGGAGGCTGAGGCACAAGAATCGCTTGAACTTGGGAGGCAGAGTGAGTTGAGATCATGCCACTGCACTCCAGCCTGGTGGGTGGAGTGAGATTCTGTCTCAAACAAGCAAATAAACAAACACAAAAAACCCTCAAGATTTTGGTCTTCATTTTCTTCTTAGCAGTTTTATAGTTCCAGCTCTTACTTTTGAGTCTTCAATCCATTTTTAGTTGATTTTTAAATATGGTGTGAAATAAGGGCCCAGTTTCATTCTTCTGCATGTGAATATCCACTTTCCCCAACACCAGATACTATCCTGTCTTCATTGTATGATTTCAGCAACTTTGTTGAAGATCAGTTGACCATAAACATGTGGATTTAATTTTGGGATTTTGGGCTTTTTGTTTTGTTTCATTGACTTGTATGTCTGTTTTTGTGCCATACTGTTTTGATTATTCTAGCTTTGTAAGTAGATTTTAAGATCAGGTAGGGTGATGCCTCCAGCTTTGTTTTTCTTTCTCCAGATTGCTTTGGCTACTTGGGGTCTTTTGTGGTTCATTTTAGAATTGTTTTTCTATTTCTGTGGAAATTTGTCATTGGAATTTTGATAGGGGTGCATTGAATTTTTAGATTGTTTTGACTAGTTTGGACGTTTTTACAATATTTACTCTTTAAATTCATGAACACAGGTAGCTTTTCATTTATTTGTGTCTTCAGTTATTTCATCAGTGTTTTGTTTTTTTCAGTATACAGGTCTTTTACTTCTTTGGTTAATTGTATTCCTAAGTATTTATTTTTATTTTTAAAATTTTTTTAGAGATAAAGTTCTTGCTATGTTACCCAGGCTGGTCTTGAACTTCTGGCTTCAAATGGTCTTCTTGCCTCAGCCTCCCAAAGTGCTGGGATTACAGGCATGAGTCACCATGTCCATCTGGACTAAGTATTTTATTTTTTATGCTATTGTAAATGGCATTGTATTCTCATTTTTTTCTATCATAATCTAGCCCCAAATGTTATATTTTCATTTTTAAATTTTATTTTTTATTTCCATTTCCCTCCACTCTATTTTTTAGATCTTTGTTATTGTATAGAAATGCTACTAATTTTTGCATGTTAATTTTGTATCTTATAGCTTTATAAACCTTGTTTATTAGTTCTAATAGTTTTTTTGGTTGAGTCTTTAAAGTTTTTTACATATAAAATCATGTCATCTGCAAACATAGACAATTTTCATTTTTTTTTTTTTTTGAGACAGGGGTCTGTTGCCCAGGCTGAAGTGCAGTGGCACAATCTTGGCTCACTGCAGCCTCAACTTCCCAGGCTCAAGCGATCCTCACACCTCAGCCTGCCTAGTAGCTGGGAGTACACATGCATGCCATCACACCTGGCTAAGTTTTTTTTTTTTTCTGAGATGGAGTCTCACTCTGTCACCCAGGCTGGAGTGCAGTGGTGCCATCTTGGCTCACCACAACCTCCACCTCCCAGGTTCAAGCAATTCTCCTGCCTCAGCCTCCCAAGTAGCTGAGACTACAGGCGAGCGCCACCACGCCCAGCTGATTTTTTGTATTTTTAGTAGAGATGGGGTTTCACCATGTTAGCCAGGATGGTCTTGATCTCCTGACCTCGTGATCTGCCCACCTCAGCCTCCCAAAGTGCTGAGATTACAGGCATGAACCACCATGCCCGGTCGCCCGGCTAATTTTTGTATTTTTTGTAGAGAGAGGATTTCATCTTATTTCCTGGCTGGTCACAGGCTCCTGGACTCAAGTGATCTGTCTGCCTCTGGTCACAAGCTCCTGGACTCAAGTGATCTGTCTGCCTCAGCCTCCAAAGTGCTGGGATTACCAGTAGGAGCCACTGTGGCTGGCTCCTTTCTTTCTGTTTTGCGTGCCTTTTATTTCTTTTTCTTGGCTAATTACTCTGGCTAGAACTTCTAATACTGTTTTGAATAGAGGTGGAAAGTGTGGATATCCTTGTCTTGTTTCTTTTCATAGAGGAAAAGCTTTCAACTTTTCATCATTGAGTATGATGGCTTTTATTGTAATGAGGTACATTCCTTTTATACTTAATTTGTTGAACGTTTTTATCATGAAAAGGTATTGAATTTTGTTATGTTTTTTCTTCATCTATTGAGATGATCATATAATTATTGTCTTTCATTCTGTTAATGTGATGTATAACAGTTATTGATTTGCATATGTTGAACCATTTTTGCATCCCAGAGATAAATCCCACTTAGATAATAGTGAATGATCCTTTGATATGCTTCCAAATTCTGTTTGCTAGAAATATAGCAATATTTGACTGGGTGCAGTGGCTCACGCCTGTAATCCCAGCACTTTGGGAGGCCGACGTGGGTGGATCACTTGAGGTCAGGAGTTTGAGACCAGCCTGGCCAGCATGGTAAAACCCTGTCTGTAGTAAAAATGCAAAAATTAGCTGGGTGTGGTGGTATGCGCCTGTAGTTTCAGCTACTTGGGAGTCTGAAGCACGAGAATCACTTGAGCCTGGAGGTGAAGTTTGCAGTGAGCCAAGATCGCACCACTGCACTCCAGCCTGAGTGACAGAGCATGAAAAAGAAATAAGATAAAAAAAAGAAATATAGCAATATTCATCAGGATTATTGGCCTGTAATTTTTTTTATGTAGTTTCTTAGTTTGGCTTTGGTATCGGGGTAATGCTGGCCTTGTAAAATGTGTTTGGAAGTATTCCTTTCTCCTCAGGTTTTTGGAAGAGATTGAGAAGGATTGGCATTAGTTATTTAAATGCCTGGTAGAATTCAGCAGTGAAGCTAACAGATCCTAGGCTTTTCTTTGGTGGGAGACTTTATTACTGATTCAATCTCCTTACTCATTATTAATCTATTCAGATTTTCTATTTCTTCATAATTCAATCTGGGGAAGTTGTATGTTTCTAGGACTTTATCCATTTCCTTTAGGTTATCCAATTTGTTGGAGTATAATTGTTCATATTAGTCTCTTACAATCCTTTGTGTCTTGACAGTATCAGTTCTAATGTCTCATCTTTCCTTTCTGATTTGATTTGAATCTTTTTTTCTTAGTCTTGCCTTTTGTTGATTTTGTTTGTCTTTTAACAAAATCAACTCAGTTTTCTTGATTCTATTATTTTTCTAGTCTTTATTTCATTTATTTTTGCCCTGATCTTATTCCCTTCTGAGAGACAGGATTAGTTGGATTTCCTAGGCTGACTAAGAATTCCTAAGCCTAGCTGGGGCAGGTGACCGCACCTTTAAACAGTGTTTAAACCTTTAAACACTGGGCTTGCAACTCAGCTCACTAAAATACCAATTAGGCTAAAAGCAGGAGGTAAAGAAATAGTCAATCATCTATCACCTGAGAGCACAGGGGGAGGGACAATGATTGGGATATAAACCCAGGCATTGGTGCTGGATTGGGCAACCCCCTTTGGGTCCCCTCCCGTTGTATGGGAGCTCTGTTTTCACTCTATTAAATCTTGCAACTCACACTCTTCTGGTCCATGTTTGTTCTGGCTTGAGCAGAGCTTTCACTTGCTGTCCACCACTGCTGAATGCTGCCATCACAGACCCCCCGTTGACTTCCACCCCTTGGGATCTGGCAGGGTGTCCGCTGTTCTTCTGATCCAGTGAGGCGCCCATTGCCACTCCTGATCAGGCTAGAGGCTCGCCGTTATTCCTGCATGGCTAAGTGCCCAGGTTCATCCTAATGGAGCTGAACACTAGTCACTGGGTTCCACGGTTCTCTTCCGTGACCCATGGCTTCTAATAGAGCTATAACACTCACCACATGGCCCAAGGTTCCATTCCTTGGAATCTGTGAGGCCAAGAACCCCAGGTCAGAGAACAAAAGGCTTGCCACCATCTTGGGAGCAGCCTGCCACCATCTTGGGAGCAGCCTGCCACCATCTTGGGAGCTCTAAGAACAAAGACCCGCCGGTAACACTTCCTTCTACTAACTTTGGGCTTAGTTTGTTCTTCTTCTTCTAGTTCCTTGGGGTGTAATGTTAGGTTGTTTTCTTTTTTTTTTTTAGATCCTTCTTTTTCAATGTAGGCATTTATTACTATAAATTTCCTTCTTACAGTTGCTTTTGCTGTTATCCCATACATTTTGGTATGTTGTTTTTCCATTTTTGTGTGTCTTAAATTATTTTAAAATTTCCCTTTTGATTTCTTTTTTGACCCATTGTTTGTCCAGGAGCCTGTTGTTTAATTTCCACATATTTTTGAATTTTCCAAAATTCCTCCATTTGTTGATTTCTAATTTTATACCATTGTGGTTGGAAAAGATACTTGATATAGTTTTAGTCCTCTTAATTTTAAAATAATTATCATGTATACATTATTATATAATTATATATTATAATTACCTATGTGTTATCATACAACACATTAAATTTATCACACTATATTGCGCAGTGTTAATATAATAAATATAACAGCTGATGTATTGTCTGTAATATTAGAGTGAATATAATGTCCAATATGTTATATTGTATATTATTATATTTGCATATAATAACTTTAGGGAGATATGTACAAGATTTTAAATTGCAGCTGGTTCTCCCAGCATTGTATCCCTCTCTCTGGTTTATTTCTTTTCTTTTTTTTACAAAAACACGTGTTCCTCTTTTTTTTTTTTTTTGAGATGGAGTTTCACTCTGTTACCCAGGCTGGAGTGCAGTGGTTTAATATCGGCTCACTGCAACCTCTGCTCCTGAGCTCAAGCAATCCTCCTGCCTCAGCCTCCCAAGTAGCTGGGATCACAGACTCATGCCACCATGCCCAGCTAATTTTTGTATTTTTGGTAGAGATGGGTTTCACCATGTTGCTCAGGCTGGTCTTGAACTCCTAAGCTCAAGCCATGCACCTGCCTTGTCTTCCCAAAGTGCTACGTGTGAACCGTCTCACCCAGCCAAAAATAAGTGTTCTTTTAATCACTAAAAGCAGGGTATTCATGCAATTTATCCAAAATTATCAAATTTTTTCTGTTCCTTTCCCTTCTATAGTCCAACATCTCATCTATCACCCCTGCTACTACTTCCCCTGCCCCCACCTGCAGGTATTTTCCATTTGCTCTCTGGGTTATTAATGCCAATCTCCTTCTAATATGTGAATTATTCTGAAGAATGTTTTGTGTGCACTTGAGAAGAATGTATATCCTGTTACTGTTGGATGGAATATTTGTATATGTCTTTTAGGTCCATTTGGTCTACAGTGTACTCCAAGTTCAATGTTTTCTTTTTTTTTTTTTAAATTACATGGATAAGTTCTTTATTGGTGATTTCTGAGATTTTGGTACACCCATCACCTGAGCAGTGTAGACTGTACCCAATGTGTATTCTTTTATTCCTTACCCTCCTCCCACCCTTCTCCCCAAGTCTCCAGAGTCCATTATGTCATTCTTCTGCATTTGTGTCCTCATAGCTTAGCTCCCACTCGTAAGTGAGAATATATGATGTTAGGTTTCCCATTCCTGAATTACTTCATTTATATTAATGGTCTCCAACTTCATCCAGGTTGCTGCAAATGCCATTATTTTACTGCTTTTTATAGCTGAGTAGTATTCCATGGTATATATATACCATATTTTCTTTATCCACTTGTTGGTTGATTGGGCATTTAGGCTGGTTCCATATTTTTGCAATTTTGAATTGCATTGCTATAAACGTGCATGTGCAAGTGTCTTTTTCATATAATGACTTCTTTTCCTCTGAGTAGATACCCAGCAGTAGGATTGCTGGATCAAATGGTAGTTCTAATTTTAGTTCTTTAAGGAGGCTCTATACTGTTTTCCATAGTGGTTGTACTAGTTTATATTCCTACCAGCTGCGTGAAAGTGTTCCCTTTCCACCACATCCACACCAATATCATTTTTTTTTAATTTTTAAATTATGGCTATTCTTGCAGGAGTAAAGTGGTACCACATTATGGTTTTAGATTCACATTTCTTTGATAATTAGTGATGTGAGCATTTTTTAAAATATGTTTGCTGGTCATATGTATATCTTCTTTTAAGAATTGTCTATGGCCAGGTGCAGTGGCTCACACCTGTAATCCCAGCACTTTGGAAGGCTGAGCCAGGTGGATCATGATGTCAGGAGTTTGAGACCCTCCTGGCTAAAATGGTGAAACCTTGTCTCTACTAAAAATACAAAAAAATTAGGTGGGTGTGGTGGCACGCACCTGTAATCCCAGCTACTTGGGAGGCTGAGGCAGGAGAATAGCTTGAACCCAGGAGGTGGAGGTTGCAGTGAGACGAGATTGCACCACTGCACTCCAGCCTCGGTGACAGTGTGAGACTCCATCTCAAAAATAAATAAATAAATAAATAAAAATAAATGTCTATTCATGTCCTTAGCTCACTTTTTTTTTAAACATTTTAAAATTTATTTTATTTTATTTTATTTTTGAGACAGGGTCTCTCTCTCTTGCCCAGGCTGGAGTGCAGTGGTGTAATCTCAGCTTACTGCAGCTTCCACCTCCTGGGTTCAAGGGATCCTCCTATCTCAGCCACCCAAGTAGCTGGGACTACACAGACGCCACTGGACCCTGCTCATTTTTGTATTTTTTTATAGGGACAGGGTTTCTCTATGTCGCCTAGGCTTGTCTCAAACTCCTGGGCATAAGTGATCCACCCACCTTGGCCTCCCAAAGTGCTGGGATTACAGACATGGGCCACCAAGCCCAACCGTTAGCCTAATTTTTGATGGGATTATTTGTTTTTTTCTTGCTGATTTGCTTGAGTTCCTTGTAAATTCTGAATGTTAGTCCTTTGTTGGATGCATAGTTTGTAAATATTTTCTTCCACTCTATGGGTTTTCTGTTTACTTTGCTGATTATTTCTTTTGCTGTGCAGAAGCATTTTAGTTTAATTAAGTCCCAGCTATTTATCTTTGTTTTTGTTGCACTTGCTTTTGGGTTCTTGGTCATGAACTCTTTGCCTAGGCCAATGTCTAGAAGGGTTTTTCCAATATTGTCTTCTAGAATTTTTATGGTTTCAGGTCTTAGATTTAGGTCTTTGATCCATCTTGAGTTGATTTTTGTATAAAGTGAGAGACGAGGATCCAGTTTCATTCTTCTATATGTGGCTTGCCAATTATCTCAGCACTGTTTGTTGAATAGGGTTTCCTTTCCCCACTTTATGTTTTTGTTTGCTTTGTTGAAGATCAGTTGGCTGTAAGTATTTAGCTTTATTTCTGGTTTCTCTATTATGTTCCATTTGTCTATTTGCTTGTTTTTATACCAGTACCATGCTGTTTTGGTAACTATGCTTTGTAGTACAGTTTGAAATTGGGTAATATAATGACTCCAGATTTATTCTTTTTGCTTAGTCTTGCTTTGGCTATGCTGGCTGGCTCTTTTTTGGTTATGTATGAATTTTAGGATTTTTTTTCTAGTTCTGTGAAGAATAATGATGGTATTTTGATGGAAATTGCATTGAATTTGTAGATTGCTTTTAGCAATATGATCGTTTTCACAATATTGACTCTACCCATCCATGAGCATGGGATGTGTTTCCATTTGTTTGTGTCATCTATGATTTCTTTCAGCCGTGTTTTGCAGTTTTTCTTGTAAAGGTCTTTCACCTCCTTGGTTAGGTATATTACTAAGCATTTTATTATTATTATTTTTTGCAGCTATTGTAAAAGGGCTTGAGTCCTTGATTTGATTCTCAGCTTGGTTGCTATTGGTGTATAGCAGTGCTGCTGATTTGTGTACATTGATTTTGTATCTTAAAACTTTACTGAATTCATTTATCTGATCTAGGTGACTTTTGGATGAGTCTTTAGGGTTTTTAGGAGTATGATCATATTTGACATATGATTATTTGTCAGACAGTGACAGTTTGACTTCCTCTTTACTGATTTGGATGCCCTTCATTTCTTTCTCTTGTCTGATTCCTCTGGATAGGACTTCTAGTACTATGTTGAATAGAAGTGGTGAAAATGAGCATCCTTATCTTGTTACAGTTATCATTGAAAATGCTTTCAACTTTTTCCCATTCAGTATAGTGTTAGCTACGGGTTTGTCATAGATGGCTTTTATTACCTTAAGGTATCCCTTCTGTGTCAGTTTTGCTGAGGGTTTTAATCATAAAGGAATGCTGGGTTTTATAAAATGCTTTTTTTGTGTCTATTGAAATGATCATATGGTTTTTGTTTTTAATTCTGTTTATGTGGTGTATTACATTCACTTCTGTATTTCAATCATCCCTGAATCCCTGGCATGAAACTCACTTAATCATGGTGTATTATCTTTTTGATATACTGTTGGATTCAGTTACCTAGTATTTTGTTGAGGATTTTTGCATCTATGTTCATCAGGGATATTGGTCTGTAGTTTTCTTTTGTCCTTTCCTAATTTTGGTATTATGGTAATACTGACTTTTTTTTGGATGGAGTCTTGCTCTGTCACCAGGCTGGAGTACAGTGGCGTGATCTCGGCTCACTGCAACTTCTGACTCCCTGGTTCAAGTGATTCTCCTGCCTCAGCCTCCCGAGTAGCTGGGATTACAGGCATGCACCACCACACCTGGAGAATTTTTGAATTTTTTAGTAGAGACGGGGTTTCTCCATGTTGGCTAGAATGGTCTTGATCTCCTGACCTCGTGATCTGCCCGCCTCAGCCTCCCAAAGTGCTGAGATTACAGGCATGAGCCACCAAGCCCGGCTGGTTATACTGACTTTATAGAATGATTTAGGGAGGATTCCCTCTTGCTCTATCTCTTAGAGTAGTTTCAGTAGGATTGGTACCAATTATTTTTGAACGTCTGATAGAATTCAGCTGTGAATCCATCTGGTCCTGGACATTTTTTTTGTTGGTAATTTTTAAGTTACCATTTCAGTCTTGCTGCTTGTTATTGGTCTGGTCAGAGTTTCTATTTCTTACTAGTTTAATCTAGGAGGGTTGTATATTTCCAGGAATTTATACATCTCCTCTAGGTTTTCTAGTTTGTGAGGGTAAAGGTGTTCACAGCAGCCTTGAATGATCTTTTGTATTTCTGCCATATTGTTTGTAATACATCCCATTTTGTTTCTAATTGAGCTTATTTGAATCTTCTCTCTTCTTTTCTTGAGTAATCTTTCTAATGGTCTATGAATTTTGTTTATCTTTTCAAAGAACCTGCTTTTTGCTTCATTTATCTCTTGTTTTCTTTTTTTGTTTGTTTGTTTCAATTGTATTTAGCTCTGCTCTGATCTTTGTAATTTCTTTTCTTCTGCTGGGTTTGGGTTTGGTTTATTCTTGTTGCTCTACTTCCTTGAGGTGTGGCCTTTAATTGTCTCTTTGTGCTCTTTCAGACATTTTGAGGTAGGCATTTAATGCTATAAACTTTCCTTGTAGCATTGCTTTTGCTGTATTCCTGAGGTTATGATAGGTTTTGTCACTATTATCATTCAGTTCAAAAAAATTTTTCTTTTTGGCGACAGAGTTTCACTCTGTCATCCATGCTGGAGTACAATGGTGCAATCTCGGCTCACTGCAACCTCCATCTCCCAGGTTCAAGTGATTCTCCTGCCTCAGCTTCCCAAGTAGCTGAGATTACAGGTATGTACCACCATGCCTGGCAAATTTTGTATTTTTAGTAGAGACAGGGTTTCTCCATGTTGGTCAGGCTGGTCTCAAGTTCCCGACCACAGGTGATCCACCCACTTTGGCCTCCCAAAGTGCTGGGATTACAGATGTGAGCCACCATGACCGGCCCAGTTCAAATAATTTTTTAATTTCCATTTTGATTTCATTGTTGACCCAGGGATCATTCAGGAGCCGATTATTTAATTTACATGTATTCATATAGTTTTGAATGTTCCTTTTGGAGTTAATTTCCAATTTTATTTCACTTTGCCCTGGGAGAGTACTTGATATAATTTCAATTTTCTCAAATTTATTGAGACTTGTTTTGTGGTCTATCATATTGTCTATCTTGGAGAATGTTCCATGTGCTGAAGAATAGAATGTATATTCTGTAGTTGTTGGGTAGAATGCTCTGTAAATATCTGTTAAGTGCATTTGTTCTAGGGCATAGTTTAAGTTCATTATTTCTTTGTTGACTCTCTGTCTTGATGACCTGTCTAGTGCTGTCAGTAGAGTATCGAAATCCCCCACTATTATTGTGTTGCCATCTATATCATTTCTTTCACCTAGTAGTAATTATTATTATTATTATTATTATTATTTTTGAGACAGAATCTTACTCTGTCACCCAGGCTGAAGTGCAGTGGTGCCATCTTGCCTCAATGCAACCTTCACCTCTCATGTAGCTGGGATTATAGGCATGCACCACCACACCCAGCTAATTTTTCTATTTTTAGTAGAGATAGGGTTTCACTATGATGGCCAGGCTGATCTTCAACTCCTGGCCTCAAGTGATCTGCCTGCCTCCGCCTACCAAAGCACTGGGATTACAGGTGTGAGCCACCACGCCTAGCCAGTAGTAATTGTTTCATAAATTTGGGAGCTCCAGTGTTAGATGCATATATATTTAGGATTGTCATATTTTCCTATTGGACTAATCCTATTATTATTATATAATGTTCTCTTTGTCTCTTTTAAATTGTCATTACTTTAAAGTCTGTTTTGTCTGATATAAGTATAGCTACTCTGGCTTGATTTTGGTTTCCATTAGCATGGAATATATTTTTCCACCCCTTTACCTTAACTCAGTGCGGGCCCTTGTGTGTTAGGTGAGTCAGTTGAAGGCAGCTGATTCTTGGTTGGTGGATTTTTAACCATTCTGCCATTCTTTATCTTTTAAGTGAAATATTTAGGCCATTTACATTCAACGTTTCTACTGAGATGTGAGGTGCTATTCTATTCATCATGCTAGTTGTTACCTGAATACCTTGTTTTGTTTTCACTGTGTTTTATAGGCCTTATGAGATTTATGCTTTGAGGAAGATCTATTTTGGTATATTTTGAGGTTTTGTTTCAAGATTTAGAACTCCTTTTGGCATTTCTTGTAGTGCTGGCTTGGTAGTGGTGAATTCTCTCAGCATTTGTCTGAAAAAGAGTTTATCTCTCTTTCATTTATCAAGCTTAGTTTTGCTGGATACAAAGTTCCTGGTTGATAATTATTTTGTTTAAGGAGGCTGAAGATAGGACCCCAGGCAGGGCACAGTGGCTCACGCCTGTAATCCTAGCACTTTGGGAGGCCAAGGGGGGGCAGAACACGAGGTCAAGAGTTTGAGACCATCCTGGCCAACATGGTGACATCCCATCTCTACCAAAAATACAAAAATTAGCTGGGCATGGTGGTGCGTGCCTGTAGTTCCAGCTACTTGGGAGGCTGAGGCAGGAGAATCGCTTGAACCCAGAAGGCAGAGGTTACAGTGAGCCAAGATCATGCCACTGCACTCCAGCCTGGGCCTCAGTGTAAGACTCCGTCTTAAAAAGAAAGAAAGAAAAAAAAGATAGGACGCCAATCCCTCTGGCTTATAGGGTTTCTACTGAGAAATCTGCTGTTAATTCAATAGGTTCTCCTTTATGTTTTACCTGATGTTTTTGCCTCACAGCTCTTAAGATTATTTCCTTTGTCTTGACTTGATGATTAAGTGCCTAGGTGATGATCTTTTTATGATAACTTTCCCAGGTGTTCCTTGAGTTTCTTGTATTTGAATGTCTAGATCTCTAGCAGGGCCAAGGAAGCTTTTTTTTTCATTATTATTCCCTCAAATATGTCTTCCAAACTTTTAGATTTCTCTTCTTCCTCAGGAACACAAATTATTCTTATGTTTGCTCATTTAATAGAATCTCAAATTTCTTGGAAACTTTGTTCATTTTTTTAAAATTCATTTTTTCTTTGTCTTTGTCTCATTGGGTTAATTTGAAAGCCTTGTCTTTAAGCTCTGAAGTTCTTTTTTCTACTGTTCTAGTCTATTGTTGAAACTTTCCAGTGTATTTGGTATTTCTCTAAGTGTGTCTTTCATTTCCAGAAGTTGTGAGGGTTTTTTCTTTATGATATCTATTTTTCTGGAGAATTTTTAATCCATATCCTGTATTGTTTTTAAAATGTCTTTAAGTTGGTTTTCACCTTTCTGTGGGTGGCAAGCCACCCAGGTGCCAGCCAAAGCAAGAGACCGAGGGTACAAGCTGTTCCAGTATAATAAAGAAAATATATAGAATAAGAATAGTTATACTAGAAATAGATTATGGATATGATTACATATGAATATTATTAATCATTAGTAGCTTTATTCTTTATTCCAATATTATAATAATCTTTGTTCTACAATTATAACCTAGGAAAAACCAGGCCATACAGAGATAGGAACTGAAGGGACACAGAAGTGACCGGAAGACAAGAGTATGAGCCATCTGTCACGCCCAGACAGGGCCACTAGAGGGCTCCTTGTTCTAGTGGTAATGCCAGTGCCTTGGAAGGCACCTGTTACTTAGCCGACCGGGAAAGGGAGTCTTTCTTTCCCCCAGGGGAGTTAGAGAAGACTCTGCTGCACCACCTCTTGTGGAAGGCCTGACAACAGTCAGTCTCGCCCTCAGCCATCCGGAGGCCTAATCCTTTCCCTGTGATGCTGTGGTTCAGCGGTCCCGCTCCTGGTCCACTTTCATGTTCCGCCCTGTACACCTGGCTCTGCCTTCTAGATAGCAGTAGCAGAATTAGTGAAAGTACTAAAGTCTTTGAAATGCATAGAAGAAATAAGGACATAAGCTGTCCCCTCTCTTTCTCCGCCTCGGCTACTAAACAGGGAAGGGGCCCCCCTACCCCGGTCTGGTGGACACGTGACTCGTGTGATCTTACTTATCATTGGAGATGGCTCACACTCCTTACCCTGCCCTCTTGCCTTGTATCCAATAAATAACAGCACAGCCAGGCATTTGCGGGCACTACTGGTCTCCGCGTCTAGGTGGTAGTAGTCCCCCGGGTCTAGCTGTCTTTTCTTCTATCTCTTTGTCTTGTGTCTTTATTTCTACGATCTCTTGTCTCCTCACATGAAGAGAAAAACCCACAGGCCCAGTAGGACTGGACCCTACACTTTCTCTGGTACCTCCTTGAGTAGCTTAATAATCAACCTTCTGAATTCTTTATCTGGCAATTCAGAGGTTTCTTCTTGTTTTGGTTCCATTGCTAGAGAGCTAGTGTGATCTTTTAAGGGTGTCAAAGAACCTTGTTTTTTCATATTACCAGAATCACTTTTCTTGTTCCTTCTCATTTGGGAGGATTATTTCAGGTGAAAAATCTGGAACTCAAGGGCTGCTGTTCAGGTTCTTTTGTTCCACCACGTGATCCCTTGCTGTGGTGTTCTCTCCCTTCTCCTGGGATGGGGGCTTCCTGAGAGTTGGGCTGCAATGATTGTTACTGCCACCCAGCAGAGCTACTGGGCTCTGGGCTAGTACTGGGGATTGTCTGCAAAGAGTCCTGTGATGTGATCTGTCCTTTGGTCTCCCAGCTGTGGATACCCAGTGAAGGTGGCAGGGGAGTGAAGTGGACTCTGTGGGAATTGTTGGTTGTACTTTTGTTTAGTGCACTGTTTTTCTAGAATGCTGGTAATCCTAGCAGTGAAGTTGTCATGTGGAAGGATTCAGGAACCTCTGGTTAGCCATGTTGTAGGCAGTGGAATTAGCTGTTGTTTTCTCCTTCTTTGGAGCAGGGTTGTTTTCTTATGAGTTGCTATAATGGCTTAAGTTGTGTGACCTCCAGCTAGGAAGTGGCGCTTTCAAGAGAGCACCAGCTGTGGTAGAAGGGGGATATAAGCTTGCCCTGTGTTGGTCAGGATAAGTGTTCAGGCTTCTCAGGTGATGGGCAAGGCCACAGAGCTCCCACGAGTTTATGTCTTTTGTCTTCAGCTATCAGGGCAGGTAGAGAAAAACTATCAGATGGGGGCAGGGTTAGATGGGTCTGAGCTCAGACTCTTCTCTGGGGCTTGCTGAGGCCACTGTCCGGTATGGGGAGTGTTGTTCTCAGGCCAATGGAATTATGTTCCCAGGGGGATTATGGCTGCCTCTGCTGTGTCATCCAGGTTGCCAGGGAAGTGGAGAAAGCCAGCGGTGGTTAGCCTCCTCCAGCTTCCACACAGCCAGCAAGGCCGTCTCATTCCTGCTGTGCCCTGCCAACAGCACCGAGTTTATATTCAGGCAGCTGGCATGCGGGGCTGAGCTCTTGCCCCAGGCCGTAAGCTTCCCTGCTGAGAAGGGTAGCAGAACTTTCAGGCCTTGCCCCTCCCTGTCTGCCTACACCTTTGGCTGTAGCTTCTGAGCTGCTATCTGCACTTCCTGTTCACCCCCTGAGTTCTGCTCACAAAAATTCATGCTGGGTCAAAATTATTACAAAGTTCAGGTAGAAGCTTCTTTCACCCTTTGACCCTTCCCTAATTCCTCTGGCTGCCTTCCCCGAGGACCCCTGTGAGATTAAGTCAGGGACTGGGAGTGCCTACAAGGCTCTTCCCACTGCTTTTTCTACTTTTCATATTTTGCTCAGCTCCCTAAATCTGTTTTAGCTCTAGGTAAGGTTAAATTCTTCTCCTGTGATCTGGATTTTCAGGTTCCCCAGTGGGAATGTGTGTTTGGAGGCAGGGTTTCCCCCACCTCACACGTTGGGAACTCACAGTTTTTCTACTATCTCATAGAGTTTGCAACAGCAAACTGCTTCTTTCAGAGGGTCTGTGAATTCTTTCAGTTTTCCTGATATGTTCCTGCAGGGGTACTTGAGCAAAATTTCACGATGTGAGTCTCTACAAGCTGTTCTGTTCATCCAAGTGGGAGCTACACATTAGACCTGTCTCCTATCTGCCATTTTCTTTCTCACTGCACCTTCTCTAAGAGTTTTTTCCTTTTTTTTTTTTTTTTTTTTTTTGAGACAGAATTCTCCCTCTGTCATCCAGGCTGGAATGCAGTGGCATGATCTTGGCTCACTGCAACCTTCACCTCCCAGGTTCAAGTGATTCTCATGCCTCAGCCTCCTGAGTAGCTGGGATTACAGGCACCCGTCACCACGCCTAGCTATTTTTTTGTGTGTGTGTGTTTTTAGTAGAGACAGGGTTTCACCATGTTGGCCAGGCTAGTCTCAAACTCCTAACCTCAAGTGATCTGCCTGCCTCAGTTTCCTAGAGTGCTGGAATTATAGGCATGAGCCACTGCCCCTGGACTACATTTTTAACGACTTGTTTTGTGGCCTAACATATCTATTCTGGAATATGTTCTGTGTGTATACTTGAGAGGAATGTGTAGTTTAGTGGGGTTGGATATATTGTCCTATATATGTCATTCAGGTCCATTTGGTCTAAAACAAGCTTGTCCAACCCATAGCCCATGGGCTACATGCAGCCCAGGATGGCTTTGAATGTGACCCAACACAAATTCGTAAACTTTCTCAAAACATTATGAGATTTTTTTTTTCTTTTAGCTTATCAGCTATTGTTAGTGTATTTTATAGGTGGCTCAAGACAATTCTTCTTCTTCCAATGTTGCCCAAGGAAGCCAAAAGATTGGACACCCATGGTCTAATGTGTAGTTCAAGTCCAATGTTTCCATATTGATTTTTTGTCTGGATGATCTGTTCATTATCGAAAATAGGGTTTGAAAGTCTCCTGCTATTATCATATTGCAATCTATCTTTCTCTTCAGATCTGTTAATATTTGCTTCATGTATTTAGGAGCTCCAGTGTTGGGGGTGTATATATTTACAGTTGTTACATCCTTCTCTCTAAATGTGTGAAATAAAGTTGTCATATCCTTTTGATTACTTGACCCCTTTATCACTATATAATGACAATTTTTATCCATTTTTACAGTTTTTTTACTTAAGATCTATTTTGTCTGTTATAAATATTGCCACTCCTGCTCTCTTTTGTTTTCTATTTACATTAAATATCTGTTTCCATGTCTTTGCTTTTAGTCTAAATGTGTCTTTATGATTGAATTATATAGGCAGCATATGGTTGAACTTTTTGTTTTTTAGGCATTCTCTGTCTTTTGACTGGAGAATTTAATCCATTTACATTTTTTTTTTTTTGAGACAGAGTTTCACTCTTGTTGCCTGGGCTGGAGTGCAATGACACCATCTCGGCTCACCACAACCTCTGCCTCCCTGGTTCAAGCAATTCTCCTGCCTCAGCCTCCCAAGTAGCTGGGATTACAGGCATGTGCCTCCATGCATGGCTAATTTTGTATTTTTTGTAGAGATGGGGTTTCTCCATGTTGGTCAGGCAGGTCTTGAACTCCCGACCTCAAGTGATTTGCCTGACTTGTCCTCCCAAAGTGCTGGGATTACAGGCATGAGCCATAGCACCCAGCAATCCATTTACATTTAAAGTAATTTTTGACAGGTAAGAAATTATGATTGCCATTTTGTTAATTGTTTACTGACTGTTTTGTAGTTCCTTTCTTCCAATCTTGCTGTCTTCCTTTGTGATTCGTTGAATTTTTGTAGTGGTACGCTTTGATTTCTTTTTCTTTATCTTTTGTGTATCTACTAGAGATTTTTTCTTTGTGGTTACTATGGGGCTTACATAAAGTATCTTATAGTTATAACATTCGAATTTAAGTTAATAACAGCTTAACTTCAAGCACGTACAAAAACTGTATACTTTTACTTCTCCCTTATCCCATTTTATGCTATTGAAGTTACACTTTACATCTTTTATAGTATATTTTCATTAACAAACTGTGGTAGCTATATGTTTTTAATTAATTATTTTATTTTTTATAGCGATAGAGTCTTGTTATGTTGTCTACACTGGTTTCAAATTTCTGAACTCAAGTGATCCTCCTACCTCAGCCTCCCAAGTAGCTGGGACAGGTGCATGACACTGCACCTGGCATATAGTTATTTTAAATACTTTTAATTCCTGTTTTTAAATGCAACTTTACATGGACTGCTACTATACACAGCCTGTAATCCAGTTTGCCTGAATTTTCTCCCATCTCCTGAGAAGCATCGTAAGGCACCTGTACCGAACACAGTTTGAGAACTTCTGATCTGGTTTAGATCTCTCATGTACAAATGTGAAAGTTGAGGTTCAGAGAAGGGTAATGACTTTTCTAAAGTTACTCAGATTTTTAGTGGCCAAGTTGTGGCTAAGAACTTGAAAGTTTAGAAAATGGCAATTCCCTTCTTCTAGTTGTCCTGGTCATAAATCTTGAACTAATCCTGGAGTCGTCTCTTTCCTTCACTCCTTATTTCTTGCTGTCCATTATCAACTGCCCTTTAAAAATACATTCAGAATCAGACAATCTCTCCCTTCTACTATGCTACAACTTTGATCCCAGTTACCATCATTTCTCTACTGCAATAGCATCCTGAATCATCTCTCTGCTTTTCTCATTTTCCCCCTTCCTCCTTACCTCCCGTACTGGCTTTATTCAACACTGGAACCAGAGTGATCCTTTTAAAAATACCACATTTAATTGAATCTAAGATGCCATCAATTTAAGTTGCACTATTATCTTTTTAAATTTTTCCAATTTAATTTTTTTATAGAGATGGGGGTCTCGCTATGTTGCCCACAGTGGTCTTGAATTCCTGGGCTCAAGCAATCCTCCTGCCTTGGCCTCCCAAAGTGCTGGGATTACAGGCATGAGCCACTGCACCTGACCCCACCATTATCTTATATATTACTAAGAAAGAAAGATGCTTCCCGTCGTATGATGATTTATTTTTATTTTATTGATTGATTGATTGCTTCCTGCCCTTAGACACAACATATGATGATTTAAAAAAGTTTTAAAGACATATTTTGAGACAGAGTTTCACTGCATCATACAGGCTGGAGTGTTCTGGTGCAATCATGGCTCACTGCAGCCTGACCCTTTCAGGCTCATGCAATCCTCCTGCCTCAGCCTCCTGAGTAGCTGGGACTACAGGTGTGCACCACCATGCCTAGCTAATTTTTAATTTTTTTGTTTTTTTAGAAATGTGGTCTCACTATGTTGCCCATGCTGGTCTTGAACTCCTGGGCTCAAGCAATCCTCCTGCCTCAGCCTCCCAAAATTTTGGGATCACAGGCATGAGCCACTGTGCCTGGCCCATAAGATGATTTAATACTTTCCATCACTTACATTTTTTTTTGGTCAGTAAAAGCTCTTTATTCATTCACACATGACAGCCTTGCTGTAGTTACAAAGTAAGATGGAGCAGGTCCTGCCTCTAAGAACTCTAAGCAGACATTCAGGGAGCTCACAGATCAGTGTAACACCAATTGCTACTGTGGAAGCTCCAGGAGGGGAGAGGTGTTGATATGGTTTGGCTCTGTGTCCCCACCCAAATCTCATCTTCAATTGTAATCCCACATGTCAAGGGAGGGACCTGTAATCCCCACATGTCGAGGGTGGGAAGTGATTGGATTATGGGGGCGGTGTCCCCAATGCCGTTCTCATGACAATGAGTGAGTCTCATGAGATCTTGATGGCTTTAAAAGTGGCAGTATTTCCTGTGCTCACTCTCATTCTCTCTCCTGTTGTCTTGCTTACCCTTTGCCTTCCACCATTTTTTGTAAATTTCCTGAGGCTGCCTCAGCCATGTGGAACTGTGAGTTAATTAAGCCTCTTTCCTTTATAAATTACCCACTCTTGCTATTTCTTTACAGCAGTGTGAAAACGGACTAATATAGGTGTCACAGAGATGTTGCAGGAACATCTGGCAGTCTGTAGGGTTGGCCTTCACACAATTCTTGTTTTTGCCTTTGTGCTTTCCTCCAGAAAAGCTTCTCTGCTCTCCTAAGGCTGTTAGATGTTCCACCCAAGTGCTCCCTCAGCTCCTTCTACTTACTTGTCACTTAATACTGTCTTTGGGTTACCTGCTTACTTGTGTATTTTCTTCTTGGGATGCTAAGGTATTTGAGGATAAAGATTGTGCCATGGCTTGGTGAAGCTGCTCACAACTGTAAGCCCAGTGCTTTGGGAGGCTGAAGCAGGAAGATCACTTGAGCTTGGGAGTTTGAGACCAGCTTGGGCAACACAGTGAGACCCCATCTCTCAAAAAAAAAAAAAAGTAGTGGTGTGTGTCAGGCCTCTGAGCCCAAGCTAAGCCATCATATCCCCTGTGACCTGCACGTATACATCCAGATGGCCTGAAGCAACTGCAGATCCACAAAAAACTGAAAATAGCCTTAACTGATGACATTCCACCATTGTGATTTGTTTCTCCCCCACCCTTAAGAAGGTTCTTTGTAGTTCTTCCCACCCTTGAGAATGTACTTTGTGAGATCCACCCCCTGCCTGCAAAACATTGCTCCTAACTCCACCACCTATCCCCAAACCTATAAGAACTAATGATAATCCCACCACCCTTTGCTGACTCTCTTTTTGGACTCAGCCCGCCTGCACCCAGGTGAAATAAACACAGCCTTGTTGCTCACACAAAGCCTGTTTGGTGGCCTCTTCACACAGATGCGCATGACAGTGTGTACCTGTAGTCTCAGCTGAGCATGAGGATTGCTTAAGCCCAGGAGATTGAGGCTGCAGTGAGCTGTAATCACACTGTGGCAGGCCAGGTCCCACTAATGCAGGCCTCCAAAACAACTGTTTCAGTACTGATTGAGTGGTTAAGTTAAATATTGAAAGCTGAAAGAGCTAGTGCCCTTGTACAAAGTCTGGAATGTGACAAAAGCCCACCAAGAATTTTGCTTAGGCTTTTCCTCGGCCTTAAAGCATGACAAGATAATGAAGGAATTCTTAACAGGACCTGTTGAGGATTAAACAAGTTTTATTGTGGGCCTGAAGAAACTCTCCAGGCCTCCACAAACAAGCTTTATTGGGGACTAAAGTAAGTCCCCAAACCTCCATGACTTAGCAGGAGACAAGATAATGGTCGGTAATCACCCCAGCACCTGGACCCATTTAGATTAAGTAAATTTACTGAGGCTCCAGAGGAAGGTCTTCAGGACTCAGATCTTAGTTACAGATTAAAAGAAGTTAATCGCTTATGTCTTTAGGTAAATGCACACTTACACGTACACATATCGCTTAGAAGGTATATAAGCTTTGGAAAACTTTGTAATTTTTAGTTGGTCTGGCGATAATTTCCAGCCCTTCTCCCTCTAACCAGTTATAGAAATAAAAACTCCCTTTTCTCCCAGTTCATCTGCATCTCGTTATTGGGCCATGAGAATAAGGAACCCGACCCTTGGTTTGGTCCGGGAACACCACTGCACCTCAGCCTGGGTGACAGAATGAGACTCTGTTTCAAAAATAAATAAGAAAATAAAGGGATTGTGCCTCACTTATTATAGGATCTATAGGAACTACTAAAACAGGCTCATTGTCTGGGGTAAATTCCAAGGTTCTTGATCTCATGGCCAAGGAAATCAAGGATGCAGATGCATACAGACTGAGATTGGAGCAGGAGTTTAAAAGGTGAGAAGAAAGAACAGCTGTCTGTCACAGAGAGGGGTCCAAACTGATTGCCAAGTTGTAGTAAAAATGTCAGGGTTTTTAAAAAATGAGCTAGTGAGAAGGGGGTGTCTTAGCTCCATAGGGCCTGAAGAACTGGTTAGGACCAGGTGTGCCGTCTGCATAGAGCAGAGTTTCTAATAGCCCCACCCCATTCTTTGATTATGCAGGCAGGCTTTTAGTTTGTGCTGCTGTGCTGCTGCTTATCTGCGTGTGCTAAAAGGGGAGGGAGAGTTTCTGTGCCCGTTCCCAGGCACCTTCTTGCAGCTGCAGGCCTCCGCCGCCCAGTGCATGCTTCCAGCTTCCCTATCTTAGTGAGGCTAAATAGAGGGAAAGGAATGTGCTTATTAAGGTGCACTGGGGGCGGGGCGCGGTGGCTCACGCCTGTAATCCTAGCACTTTGGGAGGCTGAGGCAGGCAGATCACGAGGTCAGGAGATGGAGACCATCCTGGCTAACACAGTGAAACCCCGTCTCTACTAAAAATACAAAAAATTAGCCGGGCGTGGTGGCGGGCGCCTGTAGTCCCAGCTACTTGGGAGGCTGAGGCAGGAGAATGGCATGAACCCGGGAGGCGGAGCTTGCAGTGAGCCGAGATGATGCCACTGCACTCCAGCCTCGGCGACAGAGTGACACTCCGACTCAAAAAAAAAAAAAAAAAAAAAGTGCACTGTTTTTACTGGGGTCCATTGTAGGTATGTGAAGTTTGGTGATAACCAGGAAGCTCCCCACTCTGTGCCCAAGTTGCTTATCTGTGTTTTACAGCCTGATCTTCCAGGCTGTTCTTTGTTAGAGGAGAAGTGATTTCTTTGAACTGCATGAGGTTAGAAAGGGAGCAATTTCCGAGCTGCTTTTTGTTAGAAGGAAAGTTTTCTGCTGGGGAGTCTCTTCATCCTAACAATGTACCTAAATGATTTCTTTCTATCTCCTATATCACTATTATAGTGATGACACACAATAAACGATCAATTACTGTTTGCTAAATTAATAAATCTTATATAGACTGATTGTATTATCAATGCCCAGGCATTAGAAAAAAGCCTGAGTCCCCCCAAACTTTATTTACTACATATACCAGCAATTATCCTGCCAAACTTAAGAAAAAAACACTGCTTTTTTACTCTAAGGGATACCATTATGTAAGATGACCAGTCATCCTGGGAAAATCACTATGATTGGTCATCCTACGATTATGATAATAGTACACAAGCCTTTACAATTTTATTGTGACCCCATGGAGCTTTTATGTCTGCACTTGTATATTTTTAAAGGAGTTCAAAAGCAGACTTTGTGCCTCTGAATGTACTTACAATATTTTTCTCCTTAAAATTATGTTTTTAAGTTCATATATTTATGACAGATTAAGCTACAGTCATCCTTGACTCCCCCGATTTTTTCTTCTACATAATTAATTACTATTTTTAGTTTGCATGTGTCCTTGGGGTCTTTATTTATCCATTTATATGCATATTTATACAAATAAACTGATGAAAATACACAGTATTATTTTAGGAGTGCTTATTTTAAAAATATATTATGCAAATTGTTTTTTACTTAAAAATTTGCTATAGTTCATTTTAATGAGAACTCTATAGCATTTATCACGTATAATTAAACATAACTAAATATAAAAGACAATCCAGCCTGGGCAACATGGCAAAACTCTGTCTCTACAAAAAATACAAAAGCTAGCTGGACTTGGTGGTGTGTGTCTATTTGCCAGCTACACAGGAGGCTGAGGTGGGAGGATAGCTTGAGGCTGGAAGGCTGAAGCTGCAGTGAGCTGTAATCACACCACTGCACTCCAGCCTGGGTGACAGAGTGAGACCCTGTCTGAAAAACAACAACAACAAAAAAAGAACGAACAGTAGTTTTTGTATCAATCTAGTTATTCCTAGAGAATTAATAATAACTCTCTCTCTCTTTTTTCTCTCTGAGACAGAGTCCCAGTCTGTTGTCCAGGGTGGAGTACAGTAGTGCAATCTCAGCTCACTGCAATCTCCTCCTCTGGGGTTCAAGTGATTCTGGTGCCTCCTCGAGTAGCTGGGACTTCAGGCACACACCACCATGCCTGACTAATTTTTGTATTTTTAGGAGAGAGGGGGTTTCCCCATATTTATTGCTATTCCAGGCTTCAAATGAGCCCAGAACTCAGGTCTGGTGTGTGGTTCAGAAGTTGTCATGGCATAACAGGGTGGTGGACAAATCCAGGCAGCCTGACCTTGAGTCCACCTTATCTTCCTTGGACCCCTGCTCCAGAAAGCAGCTGTTGGTGGGGCCAACTCTTCCACATCTGCCTCATTCACCCTACAGAGCTCCAAGACTGGGGCAGGTGGCCTGCTGATCCCCATAGCTCACAGATGAGAGGCTGCCCATACCTCTCCTAGCACTGGAAGGGCCTTCTCCTTAAGATCAGACACGATGGATTTGGCCTTGTGGAGGGAGAAGTGGTGCCACAGGAGTTGTTTTGAGAGGACAAGGCATGCACCGTCTTAGATCAGAGGCTGCAAAATGGCCTCCCACAAGCTGGCTTTCCCCACTCACATGTCCGCTCAGCCCCTTTGGGCTGCACAGTGTTTAAGGAAAATAATTGCCGGGCACTATGGCTCACACCTGTAATCCCAGCACTTTGGGAGGCTGAGGCGGGTGGATCACGAGGTCAAGAGATCGAGACCATCCTGGCCAACATGGTGAAACCCTGTCTCTACTAAAAATGCAAAAATTAGCTGGGTGTGGTGGTGCGTGCCTATAATCCCAGCTACTCAGGAGGCTGAGGCGGGAGAATCATTTGAACCCGGGAGGCGGAGGTTGCAGTGAACCGAGATCGTGTGACTGCACTCCAGCCTGGTGACAGAAGGAGACTCTGTCAAAAAAAAAAAAAAAAAAAGAAAAAGAAAAAGAAAAATAATTAGTTGCCAATCTTTTGAAATGGTAAGATTTCATATAAAATTCTGGATTTTTGGCTTCTCTAGGAGTAAAAATTGAAACTATCTGTCAAATACTGGGCCTATGACATTCTTATGTGGCACTAATTTTTATAGCAAGGTAGCAGTTGTCGTCACAGACTGGCTGGCTGTGTACTCTCCAACTTACTCCAGTCCTTGTCACCCTTAATTATATTTCCAACTGGAGACCAGGCCTCAGCAGCCTTGTATCAATGCACATGTGCTGTGACTTTCTGTATAGAATAAGAAAGAGTTACATTGTAGTATTATCTTTATCTAAAAAGGAAAAACAAACATCTCCCTTGGAAGCAACCTGTTTCTCATGGTCCTTGTCACTCATCTCTTGCTTGGCCCTGTGGGCACCTGTGTTTGTAAACAATAGAGCACTCCTATCTCCTATCTCCCCCAAGAGACTCCTCCCACACACCCTGCTCTCCAGGATACACTGTACCCCAGTATTAATTGGGCAAATCTAGAAAAGAAATCAAAATTAATCATAGAAGTTAAGGGATAAATAGACTAAGACCAACTACTTTTCCCCTTAATTGTAAGAGGGAGCTGGAGTAGAACAAAAATGTTAATACTCTCACTCTGCTTTTAACTCAGTGACAAAAAAAAGTCACAAAGATTTTTCAGGAGGTCAAGATTAGATCAGTGTAAACATGAGGCCCCAAAACACATTGGTTCCCATTCCTCAACTGTTTTGGAAATGAATGAAGCTCTTTAGAGAGAATGTCTAAAGGAGGATGGGTAATGTGGCCAGCCCAGCAGATGTCCTGGGCTATCAAGAACTGTTCAACTCTGGCCAGGCATGGTGGCTCGCCCTGTAATTCCAGCACTTTGGGAGGCTAAGGCGGGCAGATCACTTGAGGTCAGGAGTTCGAGACCAGCCTGGCTAACATGGAGAAACCCTGTCTCTACTAAAAATACAAAAATTAGCTGGGTGCCATGGCGCCTGTCTGTAATCCCAGCTACTCAGAAGGCTGAGGCAGGAGAAGCGCTTAAATCTGGGAGGTGGAGGTTGCCCTGAGCTGGGATCGTGCCACTGCACTCCAGCCTGGGTGACAGAGTGAGACTCTGTCTCAAAAAACAAACAAAACAAAACAAAAAAACTGTCCAACTCATCCTGCCTTAGTTCAGGGCTGCTTGTCCCAGCCTAAAATGTAAGTGGCACACAATGATTTTCAGTGAGGATAGCTGACTCATTGCAGAAAGGGCCTTGAGGGGCAGAGAGTCAAAATTTGACATTGACAAGCACAAGACAGAGGAAAAGGAACCTTCCTCATATCCCTTAATTCTGCTGTGGCTGATGCCATGTTATATTCCCTTTAGAGAGACAGCAATCTTTTTTTTTTTTTTTTTTTTTTTTGAGACTGAGTCTCGCTCTGTTGCCCAGGCTGGAGTGCAGTGGCACAGTCTGGGCTCACTGCAAGCTCCGCCTCCTGGGTTCATGCCATTCTCCCGCCTCAGCCTCCCAAGTAGGTGGGACTACAGGCGCCCGCCACCAGTTTCACCTTGTTAGCCAGGATGGGAGAGACAGCAATCTTGAGGCAGCTCAGACGCTTTCCTCCGCTGCTCAGGATGCTCTCAATGCGGTAGTTTTTGGTGCTGAGCCAGCTGGGCAGCTCCAGGTCAGGCACAGTGAACTCACTCATGGTGAGTAGGTGCCTACTTTGAAGGGACAGTGGCAAAGAAGCCCATAGGTATGCAGGGGCTCTGGGCAGGGCTCCCTAGGGGGAATGAAAATATCAAGCACATCACAGAAGTTTTCATAGGCACAGCTGCCAATCTGTTCCATGCATGAGATCTTGACCCAGAAGCCAGACACTTCCTTCTCTATAGTTAATTCCTCCCTTCAGAGGAGATTTGAGGGGGACACTGGTTCTTGTCCTCAGCACTGATGATCATGTTCCCAGGAACGACGTTGGGGTCAGCTTCCAGAGACAGGCTTTTGATCACCACAGGGTCCTTCCCTTTGTCCCAGTTATCCCAGGGAAAGCTACTAATCTGGTTCAGGTGGACGTGGGCAGGGGCTGCTAGGCCTGCAAGAAGCAAGCCCAGGACAATCAGGAGTGGAGCCTCCATCAGGGATTGCACTGCGAAGGGTGAGTCTGTGTGGAGTTAACCACCCACATTTTCAATCCTTTAAGTTACAAATCTCAATAAACAAAGTTCTGGAAAAAAAATTATTCTGGCTTGTGTTGTGATTCTACCTCTTAGCCTGGTGAAAGAGAGACACAGAGAGTGAGAAGAAAGGAGAAGGGAAACAGAGAAAGGGAATAGTGTGATAGGGTGGGATGACAAGAGAACCTTGATTTATGGTTTCGTCAAGACTGCACACAATGGAGAAGGTCTTTTCTGTAAAAGAAATTAGGAGTGTTGTCACAAAGAGGGGAAATATGCTAGGCAGTCAAAATTTCCAACAACTGTCACAGCAGATATTCTATGCTTTGAAGCAAAACTTTTTCAGATGTCAAAATAGTCAGCATATGCGTAATTCATGTAATTATGATTGTTTTCCTAAAAGGAGTAAGTCATTTTTCTTAGTAGAAAGATGCTTATATATTCATTGCCCCAAATGGGCCATTTATCTATTCAACGTATATTTGTTGAATATTGATCATGTTTCAGTCACTGTTTTAGGTGTGGGTGATAGTGGTGAACAGGATATAAACACTGCCATCATAGAGATCACATTCTAGCGGGTCAAATAGGTGATTTTTAAAAAAAGTAGATAGACTCACATGACGATTTCAGGTAATAAATCAAGGTAAAAGGAATGGGGGTATTTTGCTTATGGTGATCAGAAATGACTTCTTTGTGGAGGTGACATAACAGTGGAGAATTAAATGACATAAAGGGTCATGGCAAGCAAAATTTGAGGAACGTTCTAAGTGGAGAGGGAAATAAGGATAAAGATGGAGGGCGGAAAAAAGCTTGCCATGTTTCAGTCACTGCAAGAAAGGCAGTGAAGCTGCAGCTGCGTGAGAGAGTTGGAGAGGGGCAGGAGATGAGATAAGAGCATTAAGTTGGTTGTCAGAGCATTAAGTTGGTCACCAGGGTATGAAGGGCCTCATATGGAGTCTGAAATCTATTATAAGTGGGTTGGGAAACTCTTGAAGAGTTTTGAGTAGGGAAGTATATGCTTTATGGCAGCTGAAGGGAGAATGGATTTGAAGGAGCAAGAGTGGAAGAAGGAAGACTACTACTGCACTGAGAGGTGAAGCCAGCTGGGTTCTGGGTCGGGTGGGGACTTGGAGAACTTTTCTGTCTAGCTAAAGGATTGTAAACACACCAATCAGCACTCTGTGTCTAGCTAAAGGTTTGTGAATGCATCAATCAGCACTCTGTAAAAATGGACCAATCAGCACTCTGTAAAATGGACCAGGTTTGTGAATGCATCAATCAGCACTCTGTAAAAATGGACCAATCAGCACTCTGTAAAATGGACCAATCAGCAGGATGTGGGCTGGGCCAAATAAGGGAATAAAAGCTGGCCACCAGAGCCAGCCCCAGCAACCCACTGGGGTCACCTTCCATGCTGTGGTAGCTTTGTTCTTTCGCTCTTCCCAATAAATGTTGCTGCTGCTCACTCTGGGTCCACACTACTTTTATGAGCTGTAACACTCACTGGGAAGGTCTGCAACTTCACTTTTGAAGCCAGTAAGACCATGAACCTGCCAGGAGGAACAAACAACTCTGGACATGCCACCTTTAAGAGCTGTAACACTTGCTGCGAAGGTCTGCGGCTTCACTCTTGAAGTCAGCAAGACAATGAACCCACCAGAAGGAAGAAACTCCGTACACATCTGAACATCTGAAGGAACAAACTCCACTCACCAAGAGGGTCCGTGGCTTCATTCTTGAAGTCAGCAAGACCAAGAACCCACCAGAAGGAAACGCATTCCAGACACAGCTCTAGTCCAGGTCAGAGATGGACGGGGCTTGGGCTGAGGTGGTAGCTGTGAAGGCATTAAGAAGTCAGTTTCCATTTAGACATTATGAAGTATGCAGATCTTGTTGGTAGATTGAGTGTAGGAGGGTGAATGAAAGAGAGTAACCAAGGCTAGCTCATAAGCGCTTGGTTTGAGCAACTCGGCAAGTGAGATGGGAATGATTGGGATAAAAAGCAGGTTTTTGGTGTAGAAAATAGATCTGTTGGTCGGGTTTGGTGGCTCATGCCTATAATCCCAGCACTTTAGGAGGCCAAGGTGGGTGGGTCACCTGAGGTTAGGAGTTCAAGACCAGCCTGACCAACATGGTGATACCCTGTCTCCACTGAAAATACAAAAAATTAGCTGGGCATGGTGGCAGGCGCCTGTAATCACAGCTACTCGGTAGGCTGAGGTAGAAGAATTACTTGAACCCGGGAGGCGGAGGTTGCAGTGAGCCAATATTGTGCCATTGCACACCAGCCTTGGTGACAAGAGCAAAATTCCACCTCGAAAAAAAAAAAAGAAAATAGATCTGTTTTGGCTATGTTAAATTTGAGATACGTATTGGACAACCAAAGGAAGCTGCTGAACTTTGTATAGAAAAATCCGGGACTCTGAGGAGAAATAAATCTTTGAGAGGTCACTGTAGAGCTGGTCATTAAAACCATGGACCTGTGGTTAGAAGGAGAGTGTAAGTACAGAGAAAAGAGAGCTAAGAAAAACAAAACACAAAAAACTGAGTAAAGGAAGAAAGCGATCGCAAAGGAGGAGTAGGAAAATAGGCTTTAGAATTTTGGGGAAGGCCGGTCACGGTGACTCATTTCTGTAATCCCAGAACTTTGGGAGCCGAAGTGGGAGGATCTATTGAGCTCAGGAGTTCAAGACCAGCCTGAGCAACATAGGAAAATCCCATCTCTACAAACAATTTAAAAAATTAGCCAGGCATGGTGAGGCGTGCCTGTGGTCCCAGATACTCGGGAGGCTAAAGTGAGAAGATCATTTGAGCTTAAGAGGTCAAGGCTGCAGTAAACTGTGATGGTCTGAGGAGATGGCTGAAGCAAAGATTTCAGAGACAGGAAATGATCCTCAGTGGTCAAGGACTTGAGAAGCCCAAGTGTTGGTTGACTCATGTATTTGGATTGTAGAATCAGTAAGATGCATGATAGCAGTTGTGGTAGAAAGACACAGAAGCTCAAGAGCTTCACATCTTTAAGGAACGAGGGAGGTTGATAGATAGTCATAAAATAAAAGGGCAGGGGATATGAGAACATCTAATGGAATGTTCTTTAAAGAGTAAAACTTTTGTATATGAGAATGAGGGGCAAGGATATTTATACCATCTCCAGGCATTGTGAGAGGTTGAATGTGGAAAGAAAAAATTACACACGAGGAGGACCCAGGTGTAGCAGTGTACTCAAAGGGGTTATTGAGGAGCACATAGAGTAGGAAACACTCAGGTGTTTGAGGATAGAGGGGGTTTTGCTGACACTTGTGAATTCCATAGGACATAGTAGAGATATTTGTGTGGCTCAGGAAGGACAAAGATTGGACCAGTCAGACATGTACAGTGTCCTGTGGGGAGAAAAATCTAGTGATGACCCTAAATTTTGGAACTTGGACTTTTGTGGATGACTCAGGTAAATAGGAAAGCAAGGCATGATGGCATTAGCTCCTTAGAAGGTGGGAGGTCAGTTCATTTATAGCCTCTTTCTCTGGTGTGGACTCTTGGGTGGTTTCTAGTGGTAAGGCTGTGGGAGGAACAATCTCACCAGGGGCTCCAAGCAAACAATTCCTGCTCTTCAGACTCCTCCTGATGTTTTTTATAGCACATGATATCTTGATGCCTTACCATCCTGGTCACCCTCTACTGATTGCATTCAGTCAATCAACGTCATTGTTAGAATGTGTCTTTTAGAACAGAATATGATATTCTGAATGTGGGCTAGAAAGTACAGGGTTCCCTGAACTTGGTACCTCTTTTGACTTAGATACTATTGTTACATTCATCCACCTGTTTGTGCTTCTCAGTTCATGGTGAGATAATTATTCTGGGACTTTTTGTCCCCCTCAGGAACTGCCATTGTGCTAATTCTTCCTGTTATCCTACAGTTGTAGAATTATACAGTTCTTGAACACAATCAGTCGGACATATTCAATCTAGCATATTTTATAGATGGGAAACAGAGCTCCAGTTAGAATAAGTGATGAGTCTGATTTGATATTTTGAATCAAATACTTGGCTGGTTTAGAAAAACACAAGGTTAATGAAATCACTTGCAACTAGTTTCAGTTTAGGGATGTGAATCCAAACTTCTTTCTCTTTGGTAAGTGTGGGCTAATCTAAAGAACAAAGGGACATTCTCCTGGTGGTGGTTGGATTTACCCTTGCATAGTGGGATTTGCCTACAGCCTTGATAGCCCAGATACCTGACCTGGAATTGGGGCAACTTGTCTACTCACTTTATAGGAGCTGATTTACCTTTGGATTTGTGCTTTTTTTTTTTTTTTTTTTTTTTTTTGAGACAGAGTCTCACTCTGTCTCCCAGGCTGGAGTGCAATGGTGTGATCTCGGCTCACTGCAACCTCCGCCTCCCTGGTTCAAGCAATTCTCCTGCCTCAGCCTCCCGAGTAGCTGGGACTACAGGTGCACGCCACCATGTCCGGCTAATTTTTGAATTTTTAGTAGAGACGAGGTGTCACCATATTAGTCAGGCTGGTCTCCAACTCCTTACCTCATGTGATCCACCCACTTTGGCTTCCCAAAGTGCTGGGATTACAGGTGTGAGTCACTGCATCCGGCAGGATTTGGCTTTCTTTACCCTCTTTGAATTTTTATCTGAAAGTAACAGGCCAGTCATGGATTTCATCCTGTCTTTTACAAATTGTCCCACTAAACAAAATGTTTTCTCCATGTAATATGACTTTTAGTTTATGTTTTTATCAGGTACACTCTGAGTATTTACTCCATCCCCTACTCATACCGTGTAACTTGATGTGGTCTCATCAACAAAGCCTATAGCTCATAATTGCTACTTGCATTATCACAAAATCAAATCATGCATTGTACTGTAGATGTCACTTAACTGTAATAACATTAAAGAAAAAACATGTTTAAAATGAACCTAATGTAGTCTGTGTCAACATTAAATGTTTATTCCCTTTTCACTGTAATATGGGAAGACAAAATTTATTTTTTAATTATAATGTGAAACTATGTTGAGACATGGTAGGGGGATGAAAATTTTGATGAAACCATTGTTGACAGACTAGTTAAGTGAGCCTGCCTTTTACATACAAGAGGAAGAAAAAAACCTAAACAAATCTAAATAACCAAGCATCATTTTTTTTAAGACCTGGATAACATGCTGAATTATTATTTTTTTCCTTTTTGGAGACAAGGTCTTGCTGTGTTGCTCAGGTTGGAGTGCAATGGCACAATTATAACTTACTGTGGCCTCAAACTCTTGCATTCAAGTGATCTTCCTGCCTTGGTCTCCCAGTGTTGGGATTACAAGCATGAGCCACCACGCATAGCCTAAACATCTTTTTTTCTCTCTCTCTCTCTTTGAGACATGGTCTTGCTCTTTCACCCAGGCTGGAGTGCAGTGGCACGATCTCAGCTCACTGCAACCTTGACCTTCTGGGCTCAAGCAATCCTCCCACCTAAATCTCTCAAGTAGCTGGGATTATAGGAGCATGCCACCATGCCTGGCTAATTTTTGAGGGTTTTGTAGAGATGGAGTCTTGTCATGTTGTCCAGACTGGCCTTGAACTCCTGAGCTCAAGCAATTCACCTGCCTTGGCGTCCCAAAGTGTTGGGATTACAGGCGTGAGCCACTGCACCTAGCCAGCATCAACTTCTTAAAGTAAGCATCACAGCTGTAGGCTGATTCATGTACCTGGGTTTATAGAAAATAAGTATCAATTCCTTGCATTTCTCTCTAGGGAAATTTAGATCAAATCAATTTTCTGATTGTTTGTTATACAAGGATGACAACCTACTTATCTAACATCCATTACCCTAGTCCTTTCATTCTTTTCCTACTTAGAGCTGATATAGTATAGTGGTTAAGAGCATGAGCTCTGGAATCGGCTGCATCTAGATTTGAATCATGGCCATGCCATGCACTAGTTTTCAGTTATTTAATTTCCTTTTTATTTTTCTGGTTTTTTGTTTTGTTTTGTTTTGTTTTTTGAGGCAGAGTCTCCTTCCGTTGACCAGGATGGAGTGCAGTGGCACAATCTTGGCTCACTGCAACCTCCACTTTTCAGGTTCAAGAGATTCTCCTGCCTCAGCCTCCCAAGTAACTGGGACTACAGGTTCGCACCACCATGCCTGGCTAATTTTTTTGTATTTTTAGTAAAGATGGAGTTTCACCATGTTGGCCAGGCTGGTCTCGAACTCCTGACCTCAAATGATCCACCTGCCTTGGCCTCCCAAAGTGCTGGGATTACAGGTGTGGGCAACTGTGCCCAGTTGGAGTCATTTAACTTCTTTGGACCTCAGTTTTCTCACCTATAAAAGGGGAACAGTGGGCCGGGCAGGGTGGCTTATGCCTGTAATCTCAGCACTTTGGGAGGCCGAGGTGGGTGGATCACCTGAGGTGGGAGTTCAAGACCAGCCTGGTCAACATGGTGAAACCCCATCTCTACTAAATATATTTAAAAAATTAGCTGGGCGTAGTGGTGGGCACCTGTAATCTCAGTTACTCAGGAGGCTGAGGCAGGAGAATTGCTGCAACCTGGGACACGGAGGTTGCAGTAAGCTGAGATCGCACCATTGCACCCCAGCCAGGGTGACAACAGCAACACTCTGTCTCAAAAAAAAAAGGGGGGGTGGGGGGTACAATGATACTTGTTTAATAGGGCTACTGTAAATATTAGTGAATGAATGTATAACATTTAGGATGCTGACTGGTAGACACAAAGTAATTGCTCAAGAAATGGTAACTATTTTTATTTTATAGATTTAAAATGACGAATTCCTCTGTTTTGAATTAGAACACTAGAAGATGGACTCAAAATCCTAGCTTTTATTTTCTTAGGAATATAACAATAGGAGGAAACAAATAAGGATATCTACCCTAAGCATTTTTCTGGCTGAGTTTGAGAACACACTCTCACATAGCATGGTCCCAATAAACAAAAAGTGTCTGATGGAAATTTCTTGTTTCTAGGATATTCAACGCATGTGGAATAAGGGTTTCTAATTTGCAGCACTTGCTTGTATTTTAACTCCATTAGGATGGTCCCATCTGGTGGGACTTAAAGTATGGTCTACTTTATTTTCTAAAGGTCATTTCTCCATTCCCTACAGATTATAAACCTTTAATTCACTAGTTATTAAATCTAAAGTGCTAGCCAGTATGTTTCCTCCTGGGCAAATTCCACTTGGGGTATCTCAGGTAAATAGTTTACAGGACAAGCAGGAGAGATTCAGGCACTGCTCTCCCATTTATTGACCATGGTCTTACTCATTTATCACCTTGTGGCAAAATCTCTTAGAAGCAACGTAAAATTCTTTGCAGCTTTTATCGATCTTTCCTTGACGTTTATTTCTGTGGTCAGGAATCTATTCTGAATGTAGCTGTTTTGCTACATATAGCCCTCAGAGCTACTGAAGCTAACGTAGAGCCTGTATCTTAATAGCATCATGAAAATCTAGGTCAGTAGATATTTAACTTAGCTGAAAGTAAAATGTTATGTGATGTCATCTACACTCTCCTATTAAAGCAGCCATTCCATAATAGCTTGACATCATATCTCTCTGAACAAAGTGCACGACCCCCTGCTAAAAAAGACAAGCACACATATGCTGATACTATGTTTTATTATCAGGAACTATTGTGTAATTACTGTACTCTCTTATTGTAAAAAAAAGAATGTTGAGGTCCGGCGCAGCGGCTCACACCTGTAATCCCAACACTTTGGGAAGCTGAGGTGGGAGGACTGCTTGAGCCCAGGAGTTCGAGGCCAGCCTAGGCAACATGGCAAGACCCTTGTCTCTATAAAAAATACAAAAATTAGCCAAGTGAGCTGGTGCACACCCATAGTCCCAGCTACTGAGAAGGCTGAGGTGAAAGGATTGCTTGAGCCTAGGTTGAGGCTGCAGTGAGCCATGATCGTTACATTGCATTCCAGTCTGGGCAACATAGTGAGACCCTGTCTCAACAACAACAACAACAACAAAACGATGTCTTAGATGAGTTTTGAAGAATTAAGAGTGGTGGCTCAGGCCTGTAACCCTGGCACCTTGGGAGCACAGGAGGATTGCCTGAGCCCAGGAGTTCAAGATCAGCTTGGGCAATATAGTGACACCTTGTCTCTACAAAAAACAAATTTAAAAATTAGCTTGGACATGTTGGCTTGCACCTGTAGTTCCAGCTACTCAGGAGGCTGAGGTGGGAGCATTGCTTGAGGCCAGGAGTTTGAGACCAGCCTGGGCAAGATAGCAAGACCCTGTCAGAACAAAAAATTTAAAAATGAAAGAATTGTGTAACGTGTGTGTATTTATGGAAAGTTAATATATTAAAGTTGGCATTTCCAATCAATGAGGGAATAATGAATTGTTCAACAAATGCTATTGAGAAAATCAATTACTCTTTAAAGAAAAAAAATTTAATTCCTATCTTACAGCATGCATAATATAAAGTCCAAATTACTTAGAGGCTAATGCATAAGAAACCATACTAGATGAAACAAAACAAAGCATATCTTAGTAATTTTCAAAAGGCAAAGGCACCTGCAAGACACCAAATCCAGAAGCTGCAAAGAAATAGATGAACAGATGTGCTGTAATAAAACTCAAAGTGTTTTCATGATGAAAGTTACCATACACAAAATAAGAGACAGTCTGGGAGAAAATTCATGCAACATAGATAACAGACAGAAATTAATATTTACAAAGCATAAAGAGCTCCTATAATCATTAATAATAACAATAAAAAAGCCAAAAAATAAGAATGGAACTACAAAGGATGAGATAAAAATGGTTCATTTACTTAAAAAGTTGCTCAACCACCAAATCAGGGAAATGTGAATCAAAATAGATTCTGTTTTTCACATTTATTTATAAGTTATGAGATAAAAATTATATAAAAGAGCTAATAAAAAAGACCTGGATTTGGTGGGGATGTGAAAGAGGGGGCACTGAAAAGAGAAGGAGTAAAAATTGTTTTTCTATTTTTAGTACAGACGGGGTTTCACCATGTTGGCCAGGCTGGTCTCAAACTCCTGACCTTGTGATCCGCCCATCTCGGTCTCCCAAAGTGCTGGGATTACAGGCGTGAGCCACCACGCCCGGCCTGAGAAGGAGTATAAATTGTTGTAGCCATTTTGGAGTATAATTTGGTGGTATCTATCAGAATTTTATCTATTGCCTCAGCAATCCCGTTCTAGGAATCTAGCCTATAGAATTATTTGCAGGCTGGGCACAGTGGCTCATGTCTGTAATCCCAGCACTTTGGGAGGCCAAGGTGGGTGGATTACCTGAGGTCAGGAGTTCGAGATCAGCCTGGCCAACATGACAAAACCCCGTCTCTACTAAAAATACAAAAATTAGCCAGAAGTGGTGGCAGTCGCCTGTACTCCCAGCTCCTCAGGAGGCTGAGGCATGAGAATTGCTTGAACCTGGGAGGCGGAGGCTGCAGTGAGCTGAGATTGCGCCATTGCACTCCAGCCTGGGCGACATAGTGAGACTGTGTCTCAAAAAAAAAAAAAGAAAATTACGTATGAACATTTTTTTTGTTTGTCTCTGAGTGTTAGATCCTTATTTCCATTTCCAGCTAGTTACTGGATAGCTCCATTTGGATGTTGCGCAAAGATCTCAAAACTCCATGCCCTCATCTTTCTTTTTTTTAAACTGAACTCTGAACCTTCTGAGTCTCAAATCTGATTTTCATGCCATCTCCCTTATATCAGAAAATGATGTCTCTTCAATCTATTTTCATGCCAGTAAACCAGGAGTATCTTTGAGATCTCCTTTGCATCACATGCCCAATTCATCATTAAGTCCTGTGGATTCTACCTTCAAAATATGTCTGTAATCTGTCAGTTGTTTTCCACCTTCACTTGCCCCCCTTTTTTATTTTAATTTTCTTTTGAGATGGGGTCTCACTCCCACCCAGGCTGGAATGCAGTGGTGCAATCACAGCTCACTCTAATCTCCACCTCCTGGGCTCAAGCAATCCTCCCACCTCAGCCTCCTCAGTAACTGGGACTACAGGTGAGAGGTGACAATGTGCTAGCAGCCCTCCCTCACTCTTGGCACCTCCTCGGCCTTGGTGTCTGCTCTGGCCATACTTGAGGAGCCCTTCAGCCCATCACTGCACTGTGTGGGAGCCCCTCTCTGGGGTGGCTGAGGCCAGAGCCGGCTCCCTCTGCTTGTGTGGAGGTGTGGAGGGAAAGGCGCAGGCAGGAACCGCCGCTGTGTGCAGCGCTCGCAGGCCAGCGTAACTTCTGTGTGGGTATGGGTTCAGCAGGCCCTGCACTTGGAGCAGCCGGCTGGCACCGCTGGCCCCGGGCAGTGAGGGGTTTAGCACCTGGGCCAGCAGCTGTTGAGGGTGTGCCGGCTCCCCCAACACTGCCAGCCGTCCCAAGCCATGCTTGAATTCTCACCAGGCTTCAACCGTCTCTCTGCAGGGCCAGGCTCAAGACCTGCAGCCTGCCATGCCCAAGCCCCCACCCCTGCCTGTGGGCTCCCGTGCCGCCAGAGCCTCCCGGAGAGGCGCCGCCCGCTGCTCCGTGGTGCCTGGTCCCATAGACTGCCCAAGGGCTGAAGAGTGTGGTCATGCTGTGCAGGACTGGGGGGCAGCTCCACTTGTGGGGGCAGCTCCACTTGTGGCCCCAGCATGGGATCCACTAGGTAAAGCCAGCTGGGCTCCTGAGTCGGGTGGGGACTTGGAGAACTTTTATGTTTAGCTGGAGGATTCTATGTGAACCAATCAGCACTCTGTGTATAGCTAATCTGTTGGGGACTTGGAGAACTTTTATGTCTAGCAAGAGGATTGTAAATGCACTAATCAGCACTCTGTGTCTAGCTCAGGGATTGTGAATGCACCAGTCAGCACTCTGTAAAAACGGACCAATCAGCTCTCTGTAAAACCGACCAATCAGCTCTCTGTAAAACGGACCAATCAGCTCTCTGTAAAATGGACCAATCAGCAGGATGTGGGTGGGGCCAGATAAGGGAATAAAAGCAGGCTGCCTGAGCCCCCAGAGGCAATCTGCTAGGTGTCCCTTCACATTGTGGAGGCTTTGTTCTTTTGCTTTTTGCAATAAATGTTGCTGCTGCTGATTGTTTGGGTCTGCGCTGCTTTTATGAGCTGTAACACCACAAAGGTCTGAAGCTTGACTCCTGAAGCCAGCGAGAACACAAACCCGCCGGGAGGAACAAACAACTTCAGACACACTGCCTTTGTGAGATGTAACACTCACAGCAAAGGTCTGCAGCTTCACTCCTGAAGTCAGCAAGACCATGAATGAACCCAGCAGAAGGAAGAAACTCCGGACACATCTGAGCATCTGAAGGAACAAACTCCGGACATACTATCTTTAAGAACTGTAACACTCACGGTAAGCGTCTGTGGCTTCATTCTTGAAGTCAGCGAGAACAAGAACTCACCAATTCTGGACACATAGGCACATGCCACCATGCCTGGCTAATTTTTATATTATTTGTAGAGATAGGGTTTTGCCTTGTTGCCCATGCTGGTCTCGAACTCCCAGACTCAAGAGATCCACCCGCCTTGACCTCCCAAAGTGTTGGGATTATAGGCGTGAGCCACTGTCCCTGGCCTCTACTTCCCCCATTTTTAAACCAACATCTTTTGCCTGTACTAAGGCAGAGGCTTTATAACTTGCATAACGTGCAAACTCGTATCCCCATCTATTCAAATTCCTAAACAGCAAGAAAATAGGTGAGCCATAATGAGGAGAATGTATTTCTAATCAGGAGTAATATCCAGAATAGATAAAGAACTCTTATAACTCAAAATAACTCAAAGTAAGACTAAAACCCCAATCTAAAAAATGGCCAAAATATTTGAATAGACACTTCACCAAAGAATATATACATCTGGCAAATGGGCACATGAAAAGATGTTCAATGTTTTTGTTGCTTAGAGAAATGTAAACTGAAACCACAGAGAGATACCACTACGCACCCACTAGAATGACTAAAGCAAAAAAGACAGACAATAAAAAGTGCTGGTAAAGATGTAGGGAAATGGGAAGCCCCATACATTTCTAATGGAAATGCAAAATGGTGCAACCTCTTGGGAGAACAGTTCAAGTTCTTAAAAAGTTAAACAGGAACTTATCATAGGACCTAGCAATTCCACTGTTAGGATTCTACCCAAGAGAAAGAAAGCATATGTCCACACAAATACTTGTAGATGAATGTTCACAGTGGCCTTTTGTAATAGCCAGCAATCCAAATGTCCATCAACTGGTGAATGGATAAACAACATGTGTTATATGCATACCACCGGATGCTACTCAGCAATAAAAAGAAACAAACTGTTGGTACACACAGTGTAATTGTAATAGGTTCACTGCCCCATGCACATAACAAGTCAATGCACTGAGACACCAGGTTGCAGCAGAGAAAGAGTTGTAATCATAAGGCTGCTGAACAAGGAGACAGGAGGAAACCTCAAATCCATCTTTTTGAGGAGCTTGGAGGTAGGGTTTTTAAGGGTTTCAGAGTGGGCTGAAGTGTGGAGATTGTTGATTGGTCGGAGTGCAGGGTGAAGTCATGGGGCAGGGAGATGAAGAAACTATTCTCACGCTGACTTGGTTCCTCCTTGGGGTCTTTAATCTGGTTGCTGTCAGCTGTTCTGCTGGAATTCAGGATCTGCTTAAACATTTCTTTCTTTCTTTTCTTTTTTTTTTTTTTTTGAGGAGTATATCTTCATTTATTTTTATTTTTATTTTATTTTATTTTATTTTTTATTATACTTTAAGTTTTAGGGTACATGTGCACATTGTGCAGGTTAGTTACATATGTATACATGTGCCATGCTGGTGTGCTGCACCCACTAACTCGTCATCTAGCATTAGGTATATCTCCCAATGCCATCCCTCCCCCCTCCCCCCACCCCACCACAGTCCCCAGAGTGTGATATTCCCCTTCCTGTGTCCATGTGATCTCATTGTTCAATTCCCACCTATGAGTGAGAATATGCAGTGTTTGGTTTTTTGTTCTTGCGATAGTTTACTGAGAATGATGATTTCCAATTTCATCCATGTCCCTACAAAGGACATGAACTCATCATTTTTTATGGCTGCATAGTATTCCATGGTGTATATGTGCCACATTTTCTTAATCCAGTCTATCATTGTTGGACATTTGGGTTGGTTCCAAGTCTTTGCTATTGTGAATAATGCCGCAATAAACATACGTGTGCATGTGTCTTTATAGCAGCATGATTTATAGTCCTTTAGTCCTTTGGGTATATACCCAGTAATGGGATGGCTGGGTCAAATGGTATTTCTAGTTCTAGATCCCTGAGGAGTCGCCACACTGACTTCCACAATGGTTGAACTAGTTTACAGTCCCACCAACAGTGTAAAAGTGTTCCTATTTCTCCACATCTTCTCCAGCACCTGTTGTTTCCTGACTTTTTAATGATTGCCATTCTAACTGGTGTGAGGTGGTATCTCATTGTGGTTTTGATTTGCATTTCTCTGATGGCCAGTGATGATAAGCATTTTTTCATGTGTTTTTTGGCTGCAGAAATGTCTTCTTTTGAGAAGTATCTGTTCATGTCCTTTGCCCACTTTTTGATGGAGTTGTTTGTTTTTTTCTTGTAAATTTATTTGAGTTCATTGTAGATTCTGGATATTAGCCCTTTGTCAGATGAGTAGGTTGCAAAAATTTTCTCCCATTTTGTAGGTTGCCTGTTCACTCTGATGGTAGTTTCTTTTGCTGTGCAGAAGCTCTTTAGTTTAATTAGATCCCATTTGTCAATTTTGGCTTTTGTTGCCATTGCTTTTGATGTTTTGGACATGAAGTCCTTGCCCATGCCTATGTCCTGAATGGTAATGCCTAGGTTTTCTTCTAGGGTTTTTATGGTTTTAGGTCTAACGTTTAAGTCTTTAATCCATCTTGAATTGATTTTTGTATAAGGTGTAAGGGAGGGATCCAGTTTCAGCTTTCTACATATGGCTAGCCAGTTTTCCCAGCACCATTTATTAAATAGGGAATCCTTTCCCCATTGCTTGTTTTTCTCAGGTTTGTCAAAGATCAGATAGTTGTAGATATGCGGCGTTATTTCTGAGGGCTCTGTTCTGTTCCATTGGTCTATATCTCTGTTTTGGTACCAGAACCATGCTGTTTTGGTTACTGTAGCCTTGTAGTATAGTTTGAAGTCAGGTAGCATGATGCCTCCAGCTTTGTTCTTTTGGCTTAGGATTCCCTTGGTGATGCGGGCTCTTTTTTGGTTCCATATGAACTTTAAAGTAGTTTTTTCCAATTCTGTGAAGAAAGTCATTGGTAGCTTTATGGGGATGGCATTAAATCTGTAAATTACCTTGGGCAGTATGGCCATTTTCACGATATTGATTCTTCCTACCCATGAGCATGGAATGTTCTTCCATTTGTTTGTATCCTCTTTCATTTCCTTGAGCAGTGGTTTGTAGTTCTCCTTGAAGAGGTCCTTCACATCCCTTGTAAGTTGGATTCCTAGGTATTTTATTCTCTTTGAAGCAATTGTGAATGGGAGTTCACTCATGATTTGGCTCTCTGTTTGTTGTTGGTGTATAAGAATGCTTGTGATTTTTGTACATTGATTTTGTATCCTGAGACTTTGCTGAAGTTGCTTAGCAGCTTAAGGGGATTTTGGGCTGAGACAATGGGGTTTTCTAGATATACAGTCATGTCGTCTGCAAACAGAGACAATTTGACTTCTTCTTTTCCTAATCGAATACCCTTTATTTCCTTCTCCTGCCTAATTGCCCTGGCCAGAACTTCCAACACTATGTTGAATAGGAGTGGTGACAGAGGACATCCCTGTCTTGTGCCAGCTTTCAAAGGGATTGCTTCCAGTTTTTGCCCATTCAGTATGATATTGGCTGTGGGTTTGTCATAGATAGCTCTTATTATTTTGAAATACATCCCATCGATACCTAATTTATTGAGAGTTTTTAGCATGAAGGGTTGTTGAATATTGTCAAAGGCTTTTTCTGCATCTATTGAGATAATCATGTGGTTTTTGTCTTTGGCTCTGTTTATATGCTGGATTACATTTATTGATTTGCGTATATTGAACCAGCCTTGCATCCCAGGGATGAAGTCCACTTGATCATGGTGGATAAGCTTTTTGATGTGCTGCTGGATTCGTTTTGCCAGTATTTTATTGAGGATTTTTGCATCAATGTTCATCAAGGATATTGGTCTAAAATTCTCTTTTTCGGTTGTGTCTCTGCCCGGCTTTGGTATCAGAATGATGCTGGCCTCATAAAATGAGTTAGGGAGGATTCCCTCTTTTTCTATTGATTGGAATAGTTTCAGAAGGAATGGTACCAGTTCCTCCTTGTACCTCTGGTAGAATTCGGCTGTGAATCCATCTGGTCCTGGACTCTTTTTGGTTGGTAAACTATTGATTATTGCCACAATTTCAGCTCCTGTTATTGGTCTATTCAGAGATTCAACTTCTTCCTGGTTTAGTCTTGGGAGAGTGTTATGTGTCCAGGAATTTATCCATTTCTTCTAGATTTTCTAATTTATTTGCATAGAGGTGTTTGTAGTATTCCTTGATGGTAGTTTGTATTTCTGTGGGATCGGTGGTGATATCCCCTTTATCATTTTTTATTGTGTCTATTTGATTCTTCTCTCTTTTTTTCTTTATTAGTCTTGCTAGCGGTCTATCAATTTTGTTCATCCTTTCAAAAAACCAGCTCCTGGATTCATTAATTTTTTGAAGGGTTTTTTGTCTCTATTTCCTTCAGTTCTGCTCTGATTTTAGTTATTTGTTGCCTTCTACTAGCTTTTGAATATGTTTTCTCTTGCTTTTCTAGTTCTTTTAATTGTGATGTTAGGGTGTCAATTTTGGATCTTTCCTGCTTTCTCTTGTGGGCATTTAGTGCTATAAATTTCCCTCTACACACTGCTTTGAATGCGTCTCAGAGATTCTGGTATGTTGTGTCTTTGTTCTCGTTGGTTTCAAAGAACATCTTTATTTCTGCCTTCATTTCGTTATGTACCCAGTAGTCATTCAGGAGCAGGTTGTTCAGTTTCCATGTAGTTGAGCGGTTTTGAGTGAGATTCTTAATCCTGAGTTCTAGTTTGATTGCACTGTGGTCTGAGAGATAGTTTGTTATAATCTCTGTTCTTTTACATTTGCTGAGGAGAGCTTTACTTCCAAGTATGTGGTCAATTTTGGTATAGGTGTGGTGTGGTGCTGAAAAAAATGTATATTCTGTTGATTTGGGGTGGAGAGTTCTGTAGATGTCTATTAAGTCCGCTTGGTGCAGAGCTGAGTTCAATTCCTAGGTATCCTTGTTGACTTTTTGTCTCATTGATCTGTCTAATGTTGACAGTGGGGTGTTAAAGTCTCCCATTATTAATGTGTGGGAGTCTAAGTCTCTTTGTAGGTCACTCAGGACTTGCTTTATGAATCTGGGTGCTCCTGTATTGGGTGCATATATATTTAGGATAGTTAGCTGTTCTTGTTGAATTGATCCCTTTACCATTATGTAATGGCCTTCTTTGTCTCTTTTGATCTTTGTTGGTTTAAAGTCTGTTTTATCAGAGGCTAGGATTGCAACCCCTGCCTTTTTTTGTTTTCCATTTGCTTGGTAGATCTTCCTCCATCCTTTTATTTTGAGCCTATGTGTGTCTCTGCACGTGAGATGGGTTTCCTGAATACAGCACACTGATGGGTCTTGACTCTTTATCCAATTTGCCAGTCTGTGTCTTTTAATTGGAGCATTTAGTCCATTTACATTTAAAGTTAATATTGTTATGTGTGAATTTGATCCTGTCATGATGATGTTAGGTGGTTATTTTGCTCGTGAGTTGATGCAGTTTCTTCCTAGTCTCGATGGTCTTTACATTTTGGCATGATTTTGCAGCGGCTGGTACTGGTTGTTCCTTTCCATGTTTAGCGCTTCCTTCAGGAGCTCTTTTAGGGCAGGCCTGGTGGTGACAAAATCTCTCAGCATTTGCTTGTCTGTAAAGTATTTTATTTCTCCTTCACTTATGAAGCTTAGTTTGGCTGGATATGAAATTCTGGGTTGAAAATTCTTTTCTTTAAGAATGTTGAATATTGGCCCCCACTCTCTTCTGGCTTGTAGGGTTTCTGCCGAGAGATCCGCTGTTAGTCTGATGGGCTTCCCTTTGAGGGTAACCCGACCTTTCTCTCTGGCTGCCCTTAACATTTTTTCCTTCATTTCAACTTTGGTGAATCTGACAATTATGTGTCTTGGAGTTGCTCTTCTCGAGGAGTATCTTTGTGGCGTTCTCTGTATTTCCTGAATCTGAACGTTGGCCTGCCTTGCTAGATTGGGGAAGTTCTCGTGGATAATATCCTGCAGAGTGTTTTCCAACTTGGTTCCATTCTCCCCATCACTTTCAGGTACACCAATCAGATGTAGATTTGGTCTTTTCACATAGTCCCATATTTCTTGGAGGGTTTGCTCATTTCTTTTTATTCTTTTTTCTCTAAACTTTTCTTCTTGCTTCATTTCATTCATTTCATCTTCCATTGCTGATACCCTTTCTTCCAGTTGATCGCATCGGCTCCTGAGGCTTCTGCATTCTTCACGTAGTTCTCGAGCCTTGGTTTTCAGCTCCATCAGCTCCTTTAAGCACTTCTCTGTATTGGTTATTCTAGTTATACATTCTTCTAAATTTTTTTCAAAGTTTTCAACTTCTTTGCCTTTGGTTTGAATGTCCTCCCGTAGCTCAGAGTAATTTGATCGTCTGAAGCCTTCTTCTCTCAGCTCGTCAAAGTCATTCTCCACCCAGCTTTATTCCATTGCTGGTGAGGAACTGCGTTCCTTTGGAGGAGGAGAGGTGCTCTGCGTTTTAGAGTTTCCAGTTTTTCTGTTCTGTTTTTTCCCCATCTTTGTGGTTTTATCTACTTTTGGTCTTTGATGATGGTGATGTACAGATGGGTTTTCGGTGTGGATGTCCTTTCTGTTTGTTAGTTTTCCTTCTAACAGACAGGACCCTGAGCTGCAGGTCTGTTGGAATACCCTGCCATGTGAGGTGTCAGTGAGCCCCTGCTGGGGGGTGCCTCCCAGTTAGGCTGCTCAGGGGTCAGGGGTCAGGGACCCACTTGAGGAGGCAGTCTGCCCTTTCTCAGATCTCCAGCTGCGTGCTGGGAGAACCACTGCTCTCTTCAAAGCTGTCAGACAGGGACATTTAAGTCTGCAGAGGTTACTGCTGTCTTTTTGTTTGTCTGTGCCCTGCTCCCAGAGGTGGAGCCTACAGAGGCAGGCAGGCCTCCTTGAGCTGTGGTGGGCTCCACCCAGTTCGAGCTTCCCGGCTGCTTTGTTTACCTAAGCCAGCCTGGGCAATGGCGGGCGCCCCTCCCCCAGCCTCGCTGCCGCCTTGCAGTTTGATCTCAGACTGCTGTGCTAGCAATCAGCGAGACTCCGTGGGCGTAGGACCCTCCGAGCCAGGTGAGGGATATAGTCTCGTGGTGCGCCGTTTTTTAAGCCGGTCCGAAAAGCGCAATATTCGGGTGGGAGTGACCCGATTTTCCAGGTGCGTCCCTCACCCCTTTCTTTGACTCGGAAAGGGAACTCCCTGGCCCCTTGCGCTTCCGAAGTGAGGCAATGTCTCGCCCTGCTTCGGCTCGCGCATTGTGCGCGCACCCACTGGCCTGCGCCCACTGTCCGGCACTCCCTAGTGAGATGAACCCGGTACCTTAGATGGAAATGCAGAAATCACCCGTCTTCTGCGTCGCTCACGCTGGGAGCTGTAGACCGGAGCTGTTCCTATTCGGCCATCTTGCTAAACATTTCTTGAAAGCCTAATGATCCTAATATCAGAAATCCTATCTATAGGAACAACTGGGATGCAAATGGTCAGTTTCTAGTGTTGTGTGACTTTTGGTTACAAGAAAGTGGGTCAAAGTGCAACCTGATTAATGCTTAATTATAACTATATTTTTCTCCAGAATTTTTGTTAACCTTTTGAGGACAGCTTCAGCAATACTGATGATCCTCAAAAACATTGTGCTAAATAGAACAAGTCAGACGCAAAACTCCACATAGTGTATTTAATTCAGATGAAAATTCTGGCTGGGTGCAGTGGCTCATGCCTGTAATCCCAGCACTTTGGAAGGCCAAGGCGGATGGATGACTTGAGGCCAGGAGTTCAAGACCAGGCTGGCTAACATGGTGAAACCCCATGTCTACTGAAAATACAAAAATTAGCCAGGCATAGTGGCACATGCCTGTAGTCCCAGCTACTCGGGAGACTGAGGCACGAGAATTGCTTGAACCCAGGAGGCAGAGGTTGCAGTGAGCCGAGATTGTGCCATTGCACTCCAGGCTGAGTGACAGAGTTAGACTCTGTCTCGAAGAAAAAAAGAAAAAAGAAAGAAGAAAAAGAAATTTCTAGAAAAGGCACACTTACTGAGACTGAAATCAGATTACTGGTTTCCTTGGGCAGTGGGTGGATACGAACAGGCACAAATGGGCACAAATGAACTTTGGGTGACTGCAGCGATAGTTGCACAATTGTGTAAATTTACTAAAATTCCTTAAACTGGCTTAAAGTGGGTGATTGTTATAAAATCCCTCTGTAGCACTTTTTAAATTTTAGAAACATAAATCAAATTATGTCATCTTTTTGTTTATAATACTTATCTTAGGTACAATCAGAACTCTGTACAGTGACCTAATAAGGTCTTCATTTATTTGCTTTATTTGGCTTTGACTTCAGAATCCTTCCCTGACCATCTTCTTGCCAACTGATTTCCAGCCCGAAAGGCCTATTTTCAGCAATGTGAAGTACTCTTTTTTTTTTGTCTCAGGGAATGCCTACGTGCTGTACTTCTGCCTGGAATAGGCCTAATCCTACATTCTTTATTGGAAGAGGTATTACTCATTCTTTATGTTTCAATTTAAACCTCACTTTCTCAAAGAGCTCTTCCTTGATATACCCCATTCACAGTTTAAATTAGGTTACTGTCACACGAGTCCATGTGAAGAGAGTCCACCAACAGGCTTTGTGTGAGCAACAAGGCTGTTTATTTCACTTGGGTGCAAGTGAGCTGAGTCTGAAAAGAGAGTCAGCAAAGGGAGATGGGGTGGGGCGGTTTTACAGGATTTGGGTAGGTAGTGGAAAATTACAGTTAAAGGTGATTATCTCTTGTGGGCAGGGGCGGGGGTCACGAGGTGCAGATCATGAGACTCATTGTCCAGGAGAAGGAATGTCACAAGTTCAATTGATCAGTTAGGATGGGGCAGGAGCAAATCACAATGGTGGAATGTCATCAGTTAAGGCAGGAAGTGACTATTTTCACTTCTTTTGTGGTTCTTCAGTTGCTTCAGGCCATCTGGATGTATATGTGCAGGTCACAGGGGATATGATGGCTTAGCTTGGGCTCAGAGGCCTGACAGTTGCTCTGTCATTCTCTCTACTGGACTGTTCCTTCAAAGCATTTTTCACAATCTGTAATTATTATTATTATTTTTTGAGATAGAGTGTCTGTCACTCTATTACCCAGGCTGGAGTGCAGTGGCACAATCTTAGCTCACTGAAACCTCTGCCTCCTGGGCTCAAGCATTCCACCTGTTTCAGCCTCCTGGAGTAGATGGCACCACAGGTGTGTGTGCCACCATGCCCAGCTAATTTTTTTTGTTGTTGTTGTAGAGATGGGGTTCTGCCATGTTGCCCAGGCTGGTCTCCAACTCCTGAGCTCAAGCAATTCACCTGCTTTGGCCTCCCAAAGTGCTGGGATTAGGTGTGAGTCACTGCATCCGGCCATACAATCTGTAATTATATATTTTGTGATGGCTTATTTAGTTTCCATCCATGAGAGCAGGAAATATACCTATTTTATATATTCATTTTCAGTAGATATTTCCAACAGTTAGTTGGTCTATACGAAATAAATAAGCAGGCAAATTCATTTAATTACCCAGGATTACATGCTGCAATTAGAATATCTGGAAGTGTCCACCACAAAGTACACTGCTAAGATGAAAATAAAAACACTTCATTGACGTTTTTCTTTTTTCCTTTTACCAGTTGTATAATTGGTAACATGAGCTTAGAGAATCGTCTAGGCCAAAGGTATTACAGACAAGCTCTATGGTATAGAAGTTTGGGCTCTCGTTGTTGTCCAAAGGTTTCTGTATACATTGGCAGAATTGATCATCAATGTGTGGAGAAAGACTTCCTCAAGTGACTACATATCTGTAGGGAGTCAAACTCTTGCTAAAAGCTCATTTAAGAGGGATAATATTAAGAGAAGATTTCTAAGTGATATGCAGTCCTTCTAGAACGTCAAGGACCTGCTTATTTTTACTGGATTATTTTGGTCCCTCCTAGAATTGCTTTTAGTGATTGAGTTAATCTGTTAATACATAGAACAATATTTTAAGACATACTGTTGGTGTAACATTTACAGACTGCCATGTTCTATATCACCCAGTGTTCTCCTTATGAAAACTCACCGTCTCTCAAGAGCTCCAGGCATATCCAGCTACCTGCTAGGTATCTCCACTTGGATGCAGTTCCAGGGACGAGAGTAAGCAAGATGACTGAGTTTCAGATTTATACATAATATCCTTTTCTATTAGAGTTGGTAGGAATGTGTGGCTTACAATTTTTATATATATTTTTCAAGATAGAGTCTCACTCTGAGACTCCAGGCTCAGTCTGGAGTGCGGTGGCCAGATCTTGGCTCACTGCAACTGCCACCTTCTGGGTTCAAGTGATTCTCCTGCCTCGGCCTCCTGAGTAGCTGGGATTACAGGTGCCTGCCAACACACCCGGCTAATTGTATTTTTAGTAGAGACAGGGTTTCACCATGTTGGCCAGGCTGGTCTCGAACTCCTGACCTCAGGTAATCCATCTGCCTGGCCTGCCAAAGTGCTGGGATTACAGGCATGAGCTCATAATTTGTCTCCAATGCTGACTTTTAAAAGTCAGTGTGTGATATTCCCCACCCTGTGTGCAAGTGTTCTCATTGTCCAATTCCCACCTATGAGTGAGAACATGTGGTGTTTGGTTTTCTGTCCTTGTGATAATTTGCTCAGAATGATGGTTTCCAGCTTCATCCATGTCCCTACAAAGGACATGAACTCCTCATTTTTTCTGGCTGCATAATATTCCATGGTGTATATGTGCCACATTTTCTTAATCCAGTCTATCATTGTTGGACATTTGGGTTGGTTCCAAGTCTTTGTTATTGTGAATAGTGCCGCAATAAACATACATATGCATGTGTCTTTATAGCAGCATGATTTATAATCCTTTGGGTATATACCCAGTAATGGGATGGCTGGGTCAAATGGTATTTCTAGTTCTAGATCCTTGAGGAATCACCACACTGTCTTGCACAAGGGTTGAACTAGTTTACAGTCTGACCAACAGTATAAAAGTGTTCCTATTTCTCCACATCCTCTCCAGCACCTGTTGTTTCCTGACTTTTTAATGATTGCCATTCTAACTGGTGTGAGATGGTATCTCATTGTGGTTTTGATTTGCATTTCTCTGATGGCCAGTGATGATGATCATTTTTTTCATGTGTCTATTGGGTGCATAAATGTCCTCTTTTGAGAAGTGTCTGTTCATATCCTTTGCCCACTATTCCTTTGATAATTTTATCTTGCTTTCTGACTTCTTCTGAAAGTCCTGTTATTCAAATGTTCAAACTTCTAGACAGATATTATAATTTCCTTAGTTTTTTTTAATTGCTCACCATTTTACCTTTTGTTCCACCTCATCTTTATCTGAATTTTCATTCCTATTTTTAATTTCTGCAAGCTCTTTCTTGTTCTATTTTTCTTTTTACAATAGTATTCTGTTCTTGTTTTTTGGATGCAATACTACCTTTTGTCTCTCAGAGGACATGGATTACAGTTCTTTTGATGTTAACTTGTGCATTATTGTTATTTTTATTTTATTTTATGTATTTATTTTTGAGATGGAGTCGTGCTCTGTCACCCAGGCTGGAGGGCAGTGGCACAGTCTTGGCTCACTGCAACCTCCACCTCCCAGGTTCAAGCACTTCTCCTGCCTCAGCCTCCCTAGTAGCTAGGATTACAGGCATGCACCACCACACCTGGCTCATTTTTTTTTTTTTGTATTTTTAGTAGAGACAGGGTTTCACCATGTTGGCCAAGCTGATCTTGAACTCCTGACCTTGTGATCCGCCTGCCTCGGCCTCCCAAAGTGTTGGGATTACAGGCGTGAGCCACTGTGCCTGGCAGCTTGTGCATTATTTTTATTTTCTCCAAGTTCTTTTTTGTGTGTTTGTTTTCATCTCTGCCTTCTGTATTAGATGATTTCCTTAAATGTCTGTTGACTCTTTACCTTCTGTTCATGTTTTAGAGCACAGCTCCAAACTATTGATTTGCGGCTTTATATGTTTGTGGAGGACTTTTTAAGTAGTGGGATTTATCGTGAGGTAATCAGGCTGAGAGTCTAACTTTTTTGCTGGGAGTTAGTACCAGGAATTTTTCTCTGGAGCCATTCAGAGTTTCCAGGGAAAAAAGACCACTCTTCTGCCCAGCTGTTGGTGAGTGCAGGCAGGGGAAAGCAATCTGGAGCTCATCCAGAGTAGAGACTTTAAGCTGGATGTGGTGGTGCACACCTGTAATACCAGCTACTTGGGAGGCTGAGGCAGGAGGATTCCATGAGGCCAGGATTTCAAGACCAGCCACTGCAAAAGAGCAAGATCATACCTCAAAACAAAACAAAAATAAAACCAGAAAAAATACTCTAAATTTAGAGTCCATCTGGCTTTGTCCACTTGTTCCATCCTTTCCCTTTGCTGTGCTGGATGCTATTAAATCCTGAGCTTTTCCAAGGTTCTGTGGATTCTTTCTTATGGTATTTATCTCTATTATAATTCAGGTTGTAAACTTTCTCCACTTTGTTAGTTAGTACTCTTCCATCTGCTTTCTATCTACTGAAAATGTGATGACATTGCTCATCTGCTGTTGTCTCTCATTTTTTTGTTTTGATGGGGTTCCAAAGAATGAAATAAAAATAATTACCTGTGTTCCACCTGCCATGTTCAACCAGAAGTTTTAATAAGATTGCTTTTTATTGAACACCCTAGAAAATAATTTAAAATGAATAGGTGGACAGTCTATTTAATTTAACCAAGTGTCCTTTCTCCAGTCTTTTTTAGAATTCCTTGTTTGGAATCACGAAAGTAAACCAGTTTCATTATGTCAGCTTTTATTTTTAGTTTTTTAATTTGTTTTTTTGAGACAGAATCTGGCTCTATTGTCCAGGCTGAAGTGCAGTGGCTTGATCTTAGCCCACTGCAACCTCTGCCTCCTGGGCCCAAGCCATCCTCCTACCTCAGCTTCTTGAGTAGCTGGAACTACAGGCACAAGCCACCACACCCATCTAAGTTTTGTGTTTTTTATAGAGACAGGGTTTTGCCATATTGCCCAAGCTGGTCTTAAACTCCTGAGCTCAAGCAAAGCTTGCATTTATTTATTTGTGTTTTGTTTGTTTTATGTCCCATAAAACATTACCACAAAAGCTTTTATTATTAATTGAAATAACATTTCTCAGTTTGTCTTCATATCTTACTCATGCAAATTGGGGTCTAAGTGATTTCAAATTTTTTTAATTTTTATTTTTTTCTAGTTGCTTACTGCAGCTAAGTGTTTTTTTTTTTTTTTTTGTGATTGTGTCTCACTCTGTTTCCTAAGCTGCAGTGCAGGGGTGTGATCTTGACTCACTGTAGTTTCCAACTCCTGAATTCAAGTTATCCTCTGTCTCAGCCTCCCCAGTAGCTAGAACTACAGGTACACACCACTGTGCCTGGCTAATTAAAAACAATTTTTTTTTTTGTAGGGACGGGGTCTTGCTATGTTGCTTAGGCTGGTCTCAAACTCCTGGCCTCAAGTGATCCTCCCATGTTGGCATCCCAAAGTGTTGGGATCACAGGTGTGAGCCACCATGCCTGGCCAGAGTAAGTGATTTTTAACTGCTTTCAGAAATCAAATTTATTCCCAAAAGATGATTATTTAGTTCAGCTAAAATTCCTTGATGACAGATCTATGCTATAATGCATTGTTTCACTCCCAGACCACTGCTTGAGAGGCTCAGATGTCCTGTGTTAGATGCCCCAGAATGCTATGCTATTGTGGTTGTTTGGTTTTCTGTCTTTCAAGTTGATGGTGTTTTCAAGGATTATTGAAACTGTTTTAATTCTTCCACATGACCTAGGGGCCTCTACCGTTCTGCTCGTAGTGTCTGCCTCTCTCTCTTCTCTTTTGGGTGTTCCTCTTCTCTGCTTTTGTCTGTTACTGCATTTGCCACGGTCAGGGATCATTACATCTGACCTTTTGAACTGTTGCTCACAGGTAGCTGAAAATTAATTGAGAGTGGTCAAGGGAGGCTAGATTGCTTGGTACAAGTAGAATGAGTTCAAATGAACTGTATGCATGTGTAGAGGGGGTATAGTTCTGGTTCTCTCCTGCAGGGTAAATGGTAAGCACTGTGATTACTATTCCCATAGAGATTCACAAGTTGGCTTGAACACTTAGAGTAAGCCCAATTCATAGAGGTGAATGTGTTAGAACATGTATGCATATGGGTGGGCCAAGAAAAGGAAAAGAAATGCTTTTGAGCTTCATTTATTCCCTCTTAAGTTATCATATGTATTATTATTAAAGTAGAAAGTACAATATATGAAGCTCAGTCTTTTTTAAATAAAATGATTTCCCAGGCTGGGTGCAGTGGCATATGCCTGTAATCTCAGAACTTTGGGAGGCCGAGTCAGGCAGATCACTTGAGGCCAGGAGTTCAACCCCAGCCTGGCCATCATGGCAAAACCCCATCCCTACTAAAAAATACAAAAATTAGCAAGGTGTGGTGGCACACACCTGCAATCCCAGCTACTCGGGAGGCTGAGGCATGAGAATCGGCTTGGGAGGTGGTGGTTGCAGTGAGCCGGGATCGCACCACTGCACTCCAGCCTGGGTGGTAGAGAAAGACTCTGTCTTAAAAAGAAAAAAAAAAAAAAAGAGATTTCCCCCTTCACTTGAAGGACTTCCTTTTGAGGAGATAAATTTCCAGAAATTGCGTAACAGAAGTATCTAAATATAATGCTGACCTTTGAACACATTTTAACATTGTGCAAGAGACTATTACAACTAGTTTATTTTAAATTTCCTCGAACAATCCTGTGAAACAAGGTTTGCCTCAAAATGCTTCTTAATATTGCATTATTTAATTTGAATTATAATTTTATGTTTAAATATATGAATTCTATGATAATTTACAGAAGATAAAATGCCTTTAACACATGTATTATTTTTATGTATGTATATATACATGTATCTACATGTATGTATTTTTTATTTATTATACTTTAAGTTCTGGGATACATGTGCAGAACATGTAGATTTGTTACATAGGTATACACGTGCTATGGTGGTTTGCTGCACCCATCAACCCATCATCTACATTAGGTATTTCTCCTAATGCAATCTCTCCCTAACCCTCCACCCCCTGACAGGCCCCACTGTGTGATGTTCTCCTCCTTGTGTCCATGTGTTCTCATTGTTCAACTGCTACTTATGAATGAGAATATGTGGTGTTTGGTTTTCTGTTCCTGTGTTAGCTTCCTGAGAATGATGGTTTCCAGCTTCATCGATGTCCCTGCAAAGGACAGGAACTCATCCTTTTATATGGCCGCATAGTATTCCATGCTGTATATGTGCCACATTTTCTTTATCCAATCTATCATTGATGGACATTTGGGTTGGTTCCAAGTCTTTGTTATTGTGAACAGTGTGGCAATAAACATACACGTGCATGTGTCTTTATAGTAGAATGATTTATAATCCTTTGGGTATATACCCAGTAATGGGATGGCTGGGTCAAATGGTATTTCTAGTTCTAGATCCTTGAGGAATTGCCACACTGTCTTCCACAAGGGTTGAAGTAGTTTACAGTCCCACCAACAGTGTAAAAGTGTTTCTATTTCTCCACATCCTCTCCAGCACCTGTTTTTTCCTGACTTTTTAATGAGCACCATTCTAACTGGGGTGAAATGTTAGCTCATTGTGGTTTTGATTTGCGTTTCTCTAATGACCAGTGATGATGAGCTTTTTTAAAATATGTTTGTTGGCCACATAAATGCCTTCTTTTGAGAAGTATCTGTTCATATCCTTTGCCCACTTTTCGATGGGGTTGTTTTTTTCTTGTAAATTTAAGTTCTTTGTAGAGTCTGGATATTAGCCCTTTGTCAGATGAATAGATTGGGAAAATTTTTTCCCATTCTGTAGGTTGCCTGTTCATTCTCATGATATTTCTTTTGCTGAGCAGAAGCTCTTTAGTTTAATTAGGTCCCATTTGTCAATTTTGGCTTCTGTTGCCATTGCTTTTGGTGTTTTAGTCATGAAGTCTGCCCGTGCCTATGTCCTGAATGGTATTGCCTGGGTTTTCTTCTAGAGTTTTTTTTTTTGTTTTTTTGTTTTTTTTTTTTTGAGATGGAGTCTTGCTCAGTCGCCCAGGCTGGAGTGCAGTGGCATGATCTCAGTTCACTGCAAGCTCTGCCTCCCTGGTTCATGCCATTCTCCTACCTCAGCCTCCCGAGAAGCTGGGACTATAGGCACCTGCCACCACACCCAGCTAATTTTTTGTATTTTTGGTAGAGACAGGGTTTTGCCTTCTTAGCCAGGAAGGTCTTGATCTCCTGACCTCGTGATCTGCCTGCCTCAGCCTCCCAAAGTGCTGGGATTACAGGTGTGAGCCACCGTACTCAGCTTCTTCAAGGGTTTTAATGGTTTTAGGTCTTACATTTAAGTCTTTAATCCATCTTGAGTTAATTTTTGTATAAGGTGTAAGGAAGGGGTCCTGTTTCAGTTTTCTGCAGATGGCTAGCCAGTTTTCCCAACACCATTTGTTAAATAAGGAATCCTTTCCCCATTGCTTGGTTTTGTCAGGTTTGTCAAAGATCAGATGGTTGTAGATGTGTGGCATTATTTCTGAGGCTTCTGTTCTGTTCCATTGGTCTATATGTCTGTTTTGGTACCAGTACCATGCTGTTTTGGTTACTGTAGCCTTGCAATATAGTTTGAAGTCAGGTAGCAAGATGCCTTCAGCTTTGTTCTTTTTTGCTTAGTATTGTCTTGACTATATGGGCTCTTTTTTGGTTCCCTTTGAAATTTAAAGTGTTTTTTTCTAATTCTGTGAAGAAAGTCAATGGCAGCTTGATGAGGATAGAATTGAATCTATAAATTACTTTGGGCAGTATGGCCATTTTCAAAATATTGATTCTTTCTATCCATGAGCATGGAATGTTTTTCCATTTGTTTGTGTCCTCTCTTATTTCCTTGAGCAGTAGTTTGTAGTTCTCCTTGAAGCGGTCCTTCACATCCCTTGTAAGTTATATTCCTAGGTATTTTATTCTCTTTGTAGCAATTGTGAATGGGAGTTCACTCATGATTTGGCTTTCTGTTTGTCTATTATCGGTGTATAGGAATGCCTGTGATTTTTGCACATTGATTTTGTATCCTGAGACTTTGCTGAAGTTGCTTATCAGCTTAAGGAGATTTCAGGCTGAGACGATGGGGTTTTCTAAATGTATAACCATGTCATCTGCAAACAGAGACAATTAGACTTCTTCTCTTCCTATTTGAATACCCTTTGTTTCTTTCTCTTTCCTGATTGCCCTGGCCAGAACTTCCAATACTATGTTGAATAAGAGTGGTGAGAGAGGGCATCCTTGTCTTCTGCTGGTTTTCATAGGGAAGGCTTCCAGCTTTTGCTCATTCAGGATGATACTGGCTGTGAGTTTGTCATAAATAGCTGTTACTCTTATAAGATATGTTCCATCAATATCTAGTTTGTTGAGAGTTTTTAGCATGAAGCGGTGTTGAATTTTATCAAAGGCATTTTCTGCATCTATTGAGATGATCATGTGGTTTTTGTCGTTGGTTCTGTTTATGTGATGGATTACATTTATTGATTTGCATATGTTGAACCAGCCTTGCATCCCAGGGATGAAGCCGACTTGATTGTGGTGAATAAACTTTTTGATGTGCTGCTGGATTTGTTTTGGCAGTATTTTATTGAGGATTTTCACATAGATGTTCATCAGGGATGTTGGCCTGAAATTTTCTTTTTTTGTTGTGTCTCTGCCAGGTTTTGGTATCAGGATGATGGTAGCCCCATAAAATGAGTTTAGGGAGGAGTCCCTCTTTTTCTATTATTTGGAATAGTTTCAGAAGGCCTGGTGCCAACTCCTCTTTGTACTTCTGGTGGAATTCAGCTGTGAATTCATCTAGTCCTGGGCTTTTTTTAGTTGGTAGGCTATTAAATACTGCCTCAATTTCAGAACTTGTTACTGATTTTTTCAGGGATTCCTCTTCTTCCTGGTTTAGTCTTGGGAGGGGTATATGTCGAGGAATTTATCCATTTCTTCCAGATTTTCGAGTTTATTTGCGTAGAGGTGTTTATAGTATTCTCTGATGGTAGTTTGCATTTCTGTGGGATCAGTGGTGATATCCCCTTTATAATTTTTTATTGTGTCTATTTGAATCTTCTCTCTTTTGTTTTTTATTAGTCTGGCTAGCAGTCTATCTATTTTGTTAATCTTTTCAAAAAACCAGCTGCTGAATTCATTGATTTCTTTGAAGAGTTTTTTTGTGTCATTATCTCTTTCAGTTCTGCTCTGATCTTAGTTATTTCTTATCTTTTGCTAGCTTTTGAATTTGTTTGCTCTTGCTTCTCTAGTTCTTCTAAGTGTGATGTTAGGGTGTTGAGTTTAGAGCTTTCCTGCTTTCTTCTGTGGGCATTTAGTGCTATACATTTTCCTCTAAACATTGCTTTAGCTGTGTCCCAGAGATTCTGGTATGTTGCGTCTTTGTTCTCATTGGTTTCAAAGAACTTATTTATTTCTGCCTTAATTTTGTTATTTACCCAGTAGTCATTCAGGAGCAGGTTTTTCAGTTTTCATGTAGTTGTGTGGTTTTGAGTGAGTTTCTTAATCCTGAGTTCTAATTTGATTGCACTGTGTTCTAAGACACTGTTATTATTTCCATTCTTTTGCATTTGCTGTGGAGTGTTTTACTTCAATTATGTGGTCAATTTTAGAATAAGTGCAATGTGGTGCTGAGAAGAATGTATATCCTGTTGATTTGGGGTGGAGAGTTCTGTAGATGTCTATTAGTTCTGCTTGGTCCAGAGCTGAGTTCAAGTCCTGAATATCCTTGTTAATTTTCTGTCTTGTTGATTTGTCTAATATTGACAGTGGGGTGTTAAAATCTCTTACTACTATTGTTTGAAAGTCTAAGTGTTTTTGTAGGTCTCTAAGAACTTGCTTTATGCATCTAGGTGCTCCAGTATTGGATGAATACATATTTAGGATAGTTAGCTCTTCCTGTTGCATTGATCTCTTTACCATTATGTAATGCCCTTCTTTGTCTTTTTTGGTCTTTGTTGACTTAAAGTCTGTTTTATCAGAGACTAGGATTGCAACTCCTACTTATTTGCTTTCCATTTGCTTGGTAAATATTCCTCCATCCCTTTATTTTGAGCCTATGTGTGTCTTTGAATGTGAGATGGGTCTCCTGAATACAGCACATTGATGGGTCTTGACTCTTTATCCAATTTTCCAGTCTGTTTCTTTTAATTGGGGCATTTAACCCATTTACATTTAAGGTTAATGTTGTTATGTGTGAATTTGATCCTGTCATTATGATGCTAGCTGGTTATTTTGCCTTTTAGTTGATGCGGTTTCTTCATAGTGTCAATGGTCTTTACAATTTGGTATATTTTTGAAGTGGCTGGTACTGGTTGTTCCTTTCCATGTTTAGTGCTTCCTTCAGCAGCTCTTGCAAGCAGACCTGGTAGTGACAAAATCTCTCAGCATTTGCTTGTCTGTAAAGGATTTTATTTCTCCTTCACTTATGAAGTTTAGTTTGGCTGGATATGAAATTCTAGGTTGAAAATTCTTTTTCTTTAAGAATGTTGAATATTGGCCCCCACTCTCTCTGGCTTGTGGGGTTTCTGCAGATAGATCCGCTCTTAGTCTGATGGACTTCCCTTTGTGGGTAACCCAACCTTTTTCTCTGGCTGCCCTTGATATTTTTTCCTTCATTTCAACCTTGGTGAATCTGATGATTGTGTGTTTTGGGGTTGCTCTTCTTGAAGAGTATCTTTGTGGCGTTCTCTGTATTTTCTGAATTTGAATGTTGACCTGTCTTGCTAGGTTGGGGAATTTCTCCTGGATAATATCCTGAAGAATGTTTTCTAACTTGATTCCATTCTCCCTGTTACTTTCAGGTATACCAATCAAATGTAGGTTTGTTCTTTTCACATAGTCCCATGTTTCTTGGAGGCTTTGTTCCTTCCTTTTCATTCTCTTTTCTCTAATCTTGTCTTCATGCTTTATTTCATTAAGTTGGTCTTCAGTCTCTGATATTCTTTCTTCCACTTGATTGATTTAGCTATTGATACTTGTGTATGCTTCACGAAGTTCTCGTGCTGTGTTTTTCAGCTCCTTCAGATCATCTATGTTCTTCTCTCAACTGGTTATTCTAGTTAGCAATACCTCTAACATTTTTTTCAAGGTTCTTAGCTTCCTTGCATTGGGTTAGAACATGCTCCTTTAGCTTGGAGGAGTTTGTTGTGATCCACCTTCTGAAGCCTACTTCTGTCAATTCGTCAAACTCTTTCTCTGTACAGTTTTGTTTCCTTGCTGGTGAGGAGTTTTAATCCTTTGGAGGAGAAGAGGCATTCTGGTTTTTTGGAATTTTCAGCCTTTTTGTGCTGGTTTTTCCTCACTTTGTGGATTTATCTACCCTTGGTCTTTGATGTTGGTGACCTTCAGATGGGGTTTCTGTGTGGACATCCTTTTTGTTGCTGTTGATGCTATTCCTTTCTGTTTGTTAGCTTTCCTTCTAACAGTCAGGCCCCTCTGCTGCAGGTCTGTTGAAATTTGCTGGAGGTCCACTGCAGACGCTGTTTGCCTGGATATCACCAGCAGAGGGTGCAGAACAGTAAAGATTGCTGCCTATTCTTTCCTCTGGAAGCTTCGTCCCAGAGGGCACCTGCCAGATGCCAGCTGGAGCTCTCATGTATGAGGTGTCCGTTGACCACTGCTGGGAGGTGTCTCCCAGTCAGGAGGCATGGGGGTCAGGGACCCACTTGAGGACTTTGTCTGTCCCTTAGCAGAGCTTGAGCACTGTTCTGGGAGATCCACTGCCCTCTTCAGAGCTGGCGGGCAAGAATGTTTAAGTCTGCTGAAGCTGTGCCCACAGCTGCCCCTTCCCCCATGCACTCTGTCCCAGGGAGATGGGAGTTTTATCTACAAGCCCCTGACTGGGCTGCTGCTTTTCTTTCAGAGAGGCCCTGCCCAGAGAGGAGGAATCTCAAGAGGCAGGGTGGCTACAGCGGCTTTCCAAGCTGCGGTGGGCTCTTGCAAGTTCAAACTTCCTGGTGGCTTTGTTTACACTCTGAGGGAAGAACTGCCTACTCAAGCCTCAGTAATGGCAGACACCCCTCCCCCCACCAAGCTCAAGAGTCCCAGGTCTACTTCAGACTGCTGTGCTGGCAGCGACAATTTCAAGCCAGTGGATCTTAGCTTGCTGGGCTCCATGGGGGTGGGATCCGCTGAGCTAGACCACTGGGCTCCCTGGCTTCAGCCTCCTTTCCAGGGGAGTGAACGGCTCTGTCTTGCCGGCATTCCAGGCTCCACTGGGGTATGAAAAAAAAAAAAAAAAACTCCTGCAGCTAGCTTGGTGTCTGCCCAAATGGCCGCCCAGTTTTGTGCTTGAAACCCAGGGCCCTGGTGGCGTAGGCACCTGAGGGAATCTCCTGGTCTGCGGACTGTGAACACTGTGGGAAAAGTGTAGTATCTGGGCCAAAGTGCACCATTCCTCACGGCACAGTCCCTCATGGCTTCCCTTGGCTAAGGGAGGGAGTTCCCTGACCCCTTGTGCTTCCCGGGTGAGGTGATGCCCCACCATGCTTTGGCTCACCCTCCGTGGGCTGCACCCACTGTCTAACCACTCCCAATGAGATGAGCCAGGTACCTCAGTTGGAAATGCAGAAATCACCCACCTTATTTGTTGATCTCACTGGGAACTGCAGACCGGAGCTGTTCCTACTCTGTCATCTTGCCACCCACCCACCAAGATTCCCTTTAATTATATTTTTAAAATGTAATGGGATTACGAATTGTTCTTGGGAACTGTGTTTCATTCTCAACCAGGGAGGTGCAAGACTCATAGCTGCTGCTCTGAGAGAAACTGTCAGCTTCAGCTTGAACCATGACCCCTTATAAAGGCCCAAGTACAGGCTCAGACTGGATTTTCCAATTACTCCTTGCCATAAACTGTACACACAGCAGTTCAGCCTGCTGCACTTGATTGGTCCTTCCCTGTCTGCAAGACCTAATTAGAAATCGTTGACTGTCAAGGGTCAGATTAGGTCTAGGCTGAGTTTACCTAAGTGAATCTCAGTTTCTCCATTATTAGGATTAAAGGATTCCTGAAATTAAATTCTAAGCTGAATTGCAAGCTTTGGTTGGCAGCATATGGCCTGCTGGTCAAACTTCGCTCATACTAATGCTAAATGGTTGAAATTGCAAAAATGCCAGAAAGAATTCTGCAGTGTCAGATGAGACATTTGAAAAGTCTCAAGAATATGAAGGCTTATCTTTGCCTGCTTTCTTAGGTGACTTGCATGCATACCTAACTGACCTCTCATACAAATTAGTTTTTTGAGATGGAGTCTCACTCTGTCACCCAGGCTAGAGTGCAGTGGCTTGATCTCAGCTCATTGCAACCTCCACCCCCCGGCTTTAAGCAATTCTCTGCCTCAGCCTCCTGAGTAGCTGGAACTATAGGTGGCTGCCACCAGGCCCAGCTAATTTTTGTATTTTTAGTAGAGAGAGGGTTTCACCATCTTGACCAGGCTTGTCTTGAACTCCTGACCTCATGATCCTCCTGCCTCAGCCTCCCAAAGTGCTGGGATTACAGGTGTGAGTCACCACACCTGGCCCAGGTTCTTAATTAATAGTAATAATACCTTCTTACATTTAAATCAATTTCATATTTTAAAATCTTCTCTCAGGAAAAAAAAATATACCTTTAGATAGGGGAGATTCTAATTGGACCATGGGTAAATATTTGTAGTTACAAATGCAAATTATTTCTCTGGAACAGTCAAACTGAGTAAATGTTGATCTTAACCTGTAACTTAAGGAGAAGGCATTAAGTATCAGTAGTGGTAGGAAACATATGCAGAAGAGAACAAAATTGGTATGTGGACTCAAGTTCAAAGCAGACTCTGCCAGGTATGGTGGCTCATGCCTGTAATCCCAGCACGCAGAAAGGCAGAGGAGGGAGGATGGCTTGGGCCCAGGAGTCTGAGACCAGCTTGGGCAACATATGGAGATGCTGTCTCCACAAGAAGAAAAAAGATCAAAAAGCAAAAAACAAAGGAGACCCTGGAGAACTCTTAATTACAGAGGCTGATATTTGAGTCACAGTACATGGGTGGCAAGCTTACCTTCAACTGAGGCAGTGGCTGGTACTGGAACATTCAATTCACTGATGGAAATCAGCCTTGAAGAAATTGAGTGACATTTTAGTCCTTGGGACTCAAGTAGGCAGGTGACTTCTATCAGGAAATTTGCCCCTGTGATGTGGTCCTCCAGCCATCAGAAAATGTTTTACTTTCACGTGAGACTGATTTGAGCAACTTTCTGCATCAGTGTTCAGGGGAGGGCTGAGTACCAGCTAAAAATTTAAGGAAGTACCACATAGACTTTGGAGGACAGCTGGGCATGGTGGCTTGCACCTATTATCCCAGCTACTCAGAGGCTGAGGCGGGAGGATCCCTTGAGCCCAGGAGTCAGAGGCTGCAGTGTGCGCAGTGTGCTATGATCACACCATTGCACTCCAGCCTGGGAGACAGAGCATGACCCTGTCTAAAAAAAAAAAAAAAAAGGAAATAGACCCATTTAGCTTCAGTCCATGCCCTTTTGTTGGCATCATGCTGCCAGTTATTTTGGAGCAGTAGTTGGCACCAAGTAAGCACTTCTCCCCAGACTTAATTGACTGTGAAAAATACTGTGTCAGAAGAATTCTTGTAAATGGTTTACCCATGTCTGGAGTGTAAAAGTGTAATTTTCATAACTTTTTTTGCAAACTAAAATCATAACTTTTTTTTGCAAACGTAGAACGAGCACATGTCAAAGATTTAATAATTTTATTAGTTGGGAAAACTACTATAAAGCTGGTTTTAAGGGTATTTATAGAGAATTAAATAAACAAATGTTAGAATAAATTTTCTAAGTTAGAAACAAAGCTGACTAATGTCTTACCCGGCAGTAAACTGTAACCTTTGGAATGATGTCTTTTGCTGGAGAGAATTCATTTGCATCTTTTTTGTTGTTGTTGTTGTTGGGACAGGATATAGCTCTGTTGCCTAGACCAGAATGCAGTAACATGATTACAGCTCACTGCAGCCTCAACTTCGCAGGCTCAAGTGATCCTCCCATTTTAGCCCCCTGGTAGCTGGGACCACAGACATGCACCATCTCACTCTACCAATTTTTAAATTTTCTGTAGAGATGGGGTCTCACTATATTGCCCAGGCTGGTCTCAAACTCCTGGGCTCAAGCAATCCTCCTGCCTTGGCCTCCTAAAGTGTTAGGATTACAGACATGAGCCACAGTACCTGGCCTATTTGCATCTTTATCAGACATAAATCTACAAGTCGATATAACTTCACAAAGTTAAAGCCCCTAGTTAATATTAAATAGAGAAGTTAGAAAATGGCAACTTCTCCTAAAAATAAAACAATCCTTGGAAGGACTGTGTGACCTTTTATTTAAAAAAAAGTTCTTCAGAATTACATTCATGACCTTATTTTCATGTTCTTTGTTGTTTTTCTTGAGAAGTGTGTGCAGGTAACCTCCATTCTAATCTGTAATGTCTGTGATGCTCTAACTTTAGGTGGGTGCAGCAGTGTAATATGTGGTTAAGTGTGGGGACTCCAGAAGGAAGACCTGCCCCAGTTTTAATCCTGGTTCCATCCTATCGTAGCTATGAGCTTAGGCAAATTATATAACTTATTTTCCTCAATTTCCTCATCTGTAAAATGAGGATAATAATCATCCTTACCTCGTAGGTTGTTGTATTAAATTAGTTATATATAAAGTGCTTAGAACAATGTCTGGTACATGATAAGAACTGTATGTATCATTTGGAAAATTTGTTAAAATATATAGTTTTTAGGATAGACAGGCCAGAAGTTCAGCACTCTGCATTTGAAACTACCCACCCAGGTGGTTTTAATGAAAGTAGTTCATGGGCCATATTTAAAGCTACACTGCTGTGTGCTTTCCACCTCAGTCAGCATTGACTCAAAAAGTTGAGGGGGAGAGGAAGCCTGCAGGAGGGGGAATGATAGAGTAGTGAACCTACTTATAAGCGGGAAAAGCAAGGCTGGGGAGATGGGGAGAAGCCTGTCTGACCCAGGCATACATGATTCATCAAGAAAGGATTTTAGAGGGAACCAGGGATTCAAAATGCTCAGTGAGCATATCAGTGAGCATGAACTCATGTTTTTCTTTCTTCTCGGTGATCCCCAGTAAGTGGCGAGAGGCAGCATAGGGTGCTAAAGCAAGCACAGGAATTGTCTTTTTTTTTTTTTTTTTGAGTTGGGGAGTTTTGCCTAGGCTGGGGTGCAGTGGCACGATCTGGGCTCACTGCAACCTCTGCCTTTCAGGTTCAAGTGATTCTCCTGCCTCAGCCTCCTCGGTAGCTGGGACTCCAGGTGCATGCCACCATGCCGGCAAATTTTTTTTATTTTTAGTAGAGACAGGGTTTTGCCATGTTGGCCAGGCTGGTCTCGAACTCCTGATCTCGAGTGATCTGCCCACCTTGGCCTCCCAAAGTGATGGAATTACAGCCATGAGCCACCATGCCCAGCCAGTCATAGGAATTTCCTTAGAACAAATAACTTGGGACCACACTTTCTAAAGCACTTGATAAGAATATGGAAATTCATGAAGCACATTTATCAGATGGTTACAGAACTTGCTATAGGTAAGCGAGGGTTGTATGCATAGAAAATGAGGCCCTAAAACTGGAAGAGAGAGAAAATTGCAACAATTTAGTATCAGCCATTACTGATTTAGTTAAGACAGAAAATGTGGAAGGATGTCTCTCTCTCTCTCTCTCTCACACACACACACACACACACACACACACACACACACATGAAGAGCAATTGGAGAGAAAACTAGCTCAGTTAAGAGAACAAAGCAAGGAAGCCTGTGTCATCCCTGGTTATGCAGTGACAGACAGTAACAGCGTAAGTGCTAATAGTAAAGTGTGACATATTTCTGTCGACAGTTTGAACATAAGAAGAGTTTGAGAAGTTTTCTTCACTAACTTCATTGTTTTGATCAACTGGACTCAATCAAAGGGGAAAGATATTCTAATCCTGAGGAAGACTACCCAGTTGCAGCTGGAAATAAATAGATCAGAAAACCTGGATGGGCCAGGATGGAATAAAGGAGTGAAAATGACAGTTATAGACTCCTAAGATCAGCCAAACAAGATATGTTTATAAGTATAAATTATTTGAATATAATAATTCAAATAATTTCAATATATAATTATTTGAATATAATAATGTACAGTTGCAAAACACTTATGGGCCGGGCGTGGTGGCTCCGCCTGTAATCTCAGCACTTTGGGAGGCTTAGGTGGGCGGATTGCTTGATCCGGGGAGGTGGAGGTTGTGGTGAGACAAGATCACACCACTACACTCCAGCCTGGGTGACAGAGTGAGACCATGTCTCAAGAAAAAAAAAAAAAAAAAGAAACACTTTATAGTGAGAAGCAGATTACTTTAGAGGAATATAAAGACTCTAAGCAAAGTGATACAGAAACTTGTCTTAGATTTAAATATTGGTGATATTAGAAAAAAGCGATATGTATCTTGAGTAATTCACATAAGAGATTTATCATTCACTAGTGTTTTTGTACATAGTTTCTCTATTTGCAAAGAAAATGTTTTTCTCTACCCCAGCCTTACACATTAAACATATTTTGGTGGAATTCATGCCTTTGGCCAATTGGTTACTGATATCTCTGTTATCTATGCAGAGCAGTGTTCCACAAACGATTCCACTAAGCTAAGGCAGTGACCAGCACACATTGGGACCATTTTATAACCATTATGGACTCTACAAAAGGATCTATACTCATTAAAGAGTCAGTTATATACTAGCAATTTGTCAGAGCACCAGGAGGCCAAATAAAGAGGAAAATGTATAATGACACCATGCTACTCCAGGAAAAACCTTTTAGAGTGCTTCTTTAGAACACATACATATTTTAAGAATTCTGAATCACAGTAAAAATCTTAATTGCAGGAGTTATGTAGAAACTCTAAGTCATGTCTTTGCTTTAAAAAGTATATATTATTTAAGCCAGGAGTGGTGACCTCACGCTTGTAATCCCAGCACTTCGGGAGGCTGAGGCAGGAGGATCACCAGAGGTCAGGAGTTCAAGATCAGCCTGGCCAACATAGCGAAACTGCACCTCTACTAAAAATCCAAAAAATTAGCCAGGCCTAGGGGTGCGTGCCTATGATCTCAGCTACTCAGGAGGCTGAGGCACGAGAATCACTTGAACCCAGGAAGTGAAGGTTGCAGTGAGCCGAGATCGCACCACTGCACTCCAGCCTGGATGACAGAGTGAAACTGTGTCAAAAAAAAAAAAAAGTATGCATTATTCATTCATTTGTTTATCTGCTTCTTCCTTTAGTAAACAAATAAGACAAGTTCTTATAGTGCTGACTGTTAAGTTGGGGGATAGAGTAAATAATAAAGGAACACACAGATGATTTCAAATAATGCCAAGTACTATGAAGGAAACCAATATATGAAATGATTGTTCACAAACAAAGGCAGGGTAAAGGGATGGGGAAAGTTCCTGTTTAAAATAGGTCATCAAAGAAGACCCCTCTAAGGAGGAGACTTTTAAACTGAGCCCTGAAGAATGAAAAGGAACCTATGACATGTAAAATGAATTAAAGGATAGCTAATATAGGTGAAGAAGAGTAGAAATTGAAGGGGAAACTGGCATGAGACAGGGCCAAATGAAGCAGAACTTTGTAGGACATGATAACGAACTTGGGTTTTATTGGAAGTGCAATGGGAAGGTTTTAAGTATGGGTGTAATTTGATATGATGGCAAGATTAGAAGTGGGAAGACCTGTTTACAGTCATCTGCATGAGAGGAGCTTGGATTAGGGTAGAACCATATAGTCTTCTGTCAACCTTTACTGCCACCTGATCTCTGCTTCCAACATAGACACAGTATAGGAAGAATGAGTGAAGTTGTTTGCTAATGGATGTTGATAGCACTTTGAGGTAGGAAGCTGACAAAGTAGCAAGCCAACAAATAAAAGGGAGGGAATGCAATAGTAAGGGAGTTTTTATTGGGCATGTTGATGATGTAGTTGTAAAGAATTATGATTTCAGTGGAAAAGCTAGGAAGTAGGAATTAGAGATACAATTAAGTGACATATTATTAGTATATAACGGAGTCTCTGAGAGTCCTTGCTCCCTGAATAACACCTATCTTCCTTGCATGGATTCTAGATAATTTGTAAGATAAAACAAACAGTAAAGATTGAGTCAAAAATATTCATTTCATGACTGATAAAAATGAAGGTGGAATGTATGGCTTACTAACTAAGCCTCAGAATTAGGAAATTCCTCATCCTGTTCCTGGAGCAGAGCTGAGAGTGTGCTCTGTGTGGGCGGGCTCACTCCACCAGAAAGAGTGTAGAGTTGGTGGGGAGTGTTATTCTCCGCAAATTTACCAGTCAGAAAAATCACTGCACAAGCCCAGACACAGAAGCAGTGTAAGTAAAGGGTTGGGGAGAGGCTCAGGACTACATTAATTGGGTTCCTTTCTTGGGAAGGATGCATGAGAAGTGGGGAAGAAGTGTATCTGGGAACATACAAGATGCAGAGAGAGAAAGGTACATTTCACAGAGAGTTGCAGAGACCGTGTGGACCACTCCAACTCTCGAACTACAGACAATATTGAGTGTGTAGGGGGGTAGGAAGTGGGAGGATCAACTACGTTGGACGCTGTTTGGAAAAGTAACAGCTTCGTCTTATTCTCTACCCAGTAGGTTAGAAGTTTTGGAATGTAAGGATATTACCTTCAATAAACATTGACTGTTGACCTCTCTTCTTTCCTACTGATTGAGGAGAATTGATGACTCATTATTTGTTTCCAGAGGTACAGGCATTGGAACTGCTGAAGGCCCGAAAGACCCGTTCCATAGCAGGAGGCATTAGACTGTTCCCAGAATCCACTGAAAATTGATCTGGAAGAGTTTTTTTTTTTTTGAAACTAGGCTTGCCCCATCTCTGCCAGGTTGGGGTGTGGTGATGCCATCATTGCACATTGCAGCCAAGGAACTCCTGGACTCAAGTGACCCTCCCACCTCAGTCTCCGCAGTAGCTAGGATTACAGGCATGAGCCACTGGGCCCAGCTGGAAAAGTTTCAGAAGCCTTGTTGACTTGGGAGAAACTTAATTCAATGAACTGCTTTATTGAGCTGGATTTAGTCAGGCTGCTTTCTACTCCTGTCTTTGAAGAGTGGATAACCTAAAAGAAATGTAGAAAATAATCACAAAGAGACTTCTTTATCTGGGGATTTATTATCTGAATCTCTAAAGTTATAATACTGTGTAGGAAAAGGAATTCATCATAATACAAAAATATTCAGTGCTTTTCTATTTTTATTTATTTCCTTTTACTCTTTTGCCCTTGATATGGTTTGGCTGTGTCCCCACTCAAATCTCATCTTAAATTATAGCTCCCATAATTCTCATGTGTTGTGGGTGGGACAGGTGGGAGGTAATTGAATCATGGGGGTGGGTCTTTCTCATGCTGTCCTTGTGATAGTGAATAAGTCTCACGAGATCTGATGGTTTTATAAAGGGGAGTTTCCCTGTACATGCCCTCTTTGTCTACCACAATGTAAGATGCGACTTTGCTCCTCATTCGCCTTCTGCCATGATTGTGAGGCCTCCCCAGCCAGGTAGAACTGTGAGTCCATTAAACTCCTTTTTCTTTCTAAATTACCCAGTATCTGATATGTCTTTATTACCAGCATGAACATGGACTAATACAGCCCTCCTCCTTCTCCTCTGTCACATTTTCTTCTTATAGGTCTCCTAACACAGAGCTTCCTACCCACTGTGCTGGAGAAATTGATCCCCTCAGCCCTCAGATTGGCAAGGTGTGACCATGGGCGAGTGCCTAGGCAGGAATCTGGGACCTAGAGCAGCATTTCGGACAGCATGCTCTATATCATCCCCTTTTGGCGGCAGCGTGATGTGTGAGTCCTGCATTTGATACTTCCCTGGGTTGCTTTGAGCTTTGTCAAAAAGATGCTGAACCACCTAGGCATCTACTTTAGGAGGATTTACAGAGCATGCCATTCCCCACTGTGGACAGGGGTTGTGGACTTGTTGGTGAAGTTGCTATGATAGGTGCCTAAGGTGGTGATGGTGGGTAGGGTGTTGGAGGTGGCAGGGAGTAGGTAGGGCTTCCTGGTAGGTGCAACTTCAGTCTGTAAAATTGTCCCTATAAATTTTGTAAAATTAATCAGGGAAGAAGCAAAAATAAACCAAGCTTGCAGCACGTTTAGCATTAATCATTAGGTCAGCTTGATCTCTTACCTACTTCCTCATGAATGTCTGTTGCCCCAGAATCATGTAGACCTGTCACAAGATGATAGTTCCCCTTAACCTCTCCATAGACAACAACTTGAGCACTCTGAAATGTTAAGTTTTCCATTTGAGATGTTCTTTTGTGTCCTGCATGCTGATAAAACTACTGACATTAGGCTGGGCATGCTGGCTCATACCTGTAATCCCACCATGGCCAGCCTAATGTTGGCAGTTGTGAGTAGTAGTCCATGGTGTGTGAGCGTGTGTGTGTATTATGTATATATATAACATTTTCTTTTTTGGGGGGTGAGGGACAGGGTCTCGCTCTGTCACCCAGGCTGGAGTGCAGTGGTGCAATCATGACTCACTGCAGCCTCAACCCCCTGGTCTCAAACAATCCTCCAACCTCAGCCCCCCAAGTAGCTGGTACCACAGGCGTCCACCAACATGCCCGATCAATTTTTGTATTTTTTTGTAGAGATAGGGTCTTGCCATGTTGACCAGGCTGGTCTCGAACTCCTGAGTTCAAGCAATCCTCCTGCATCAGCCTCCCAAAGTGCTGGGATGACTGGCCTAAGCCACATTGCCTGGCCTCCACATTTTTTTTATCCAGCACTTTGGGAGGCAGAAGTGGGAGGATCACTTGAGCCCAGGAGTTCGAGGCCAGCCTGAGCAACATAGTGAGACTCTGTTTCTACAATAAACTTAATAAAAAATAAACAAAACAAGACAAACAAAAATAAAACTATTGATGTTAGCTTGTCTGAAGGACTCCAAGAAGAGGTGACTCACCAAAGAATGCAGTTTCTACATCCTGATGATTTCACCCCCCTTTTCCTAACCAGTCAATGACCCTAATTTTCTAGCCGTTTGCCCTCCACAATCCCCTTAAAATCCCCATCCCAGAACTCCTTGGAGAGTTGGATTCGAGGCTCCCTCCTGTCTCCTCACTCAGCCACCTGTGATTGTTAAACTCTTTCTCCATTGCAAACCTTGCTGTCTTGGTATACTAGTCTGTTACTGCACAGCAGATATATGAACCTGTTGGTCCTGTAAAAACAGTGGCTTGGAATTTCTACCTTCACATATAGTAGTTAATTGTGGCCAAGATGCACTTTTAATGTATTCAAGCTACCTGCAGGGTGAATGCTCTAAGTTAGCTCCTTCTACTAATTAGAACGTTGTCTTATTTATTTTCATTTTTAGTTTTTGATACACAATCTCACTCTGATTTCCCAAGCTGGAGTGAAGTCATGCAATCATAGCTCACTGTGACCTTGAACTGCTGAGCTCAAGGGATCCTCCTGCCTCAGCCTCCTGAGTACCTGGGACCACAGGCAGATGCCACCACACCTGGCTAATTTTTAAATTTTTCTGTAGAGTTAGAGTCTTGCTATGTTGACCAAACTGGTCTTGAACTCCTGGCCTCAAGCAATCCTCCCACTTTAACCTCCCAAGGCATTGGGATTACAGGTGCGAGCCAGTGTTCATGGCTAAACTTTGTCTTATTCTAAATTACTTGTTTTAAAAAAGTTTGACTGGATTTGAATCAATTCTTATAACACAAAAAACTTTAAATGTTACATTTGTCAATGAGAAAAAAGGAAAAAAACACACTTGGATTTAAATATTTCAAGTGCTCTGATTATTTTTGAATGACTATGAAATGGTTTTACATTATTTTCATGCCAACTTGCCGAATGTGAAGTGCTCATCGTTAAAAAAATCTTAAGAATTAAGTATATAATTTCAAGTGTAAAATATGATAGAAAAACTTATGTTTCCAGAAATGAGCTCAAGTTTTAATTAAAAACTGTGAATATTTATTTGGAAGTATGTTATACATTCTGTATTTAATATTCTTCCTAAAATTTTATATTGATATTTTGCTTAATTTTATTTTAATATATAAAAAGATCATTTTTTCCTGTGCTCACATAGATAACCACATTCCTTCTAACTTATCCCAGTGTGAAATACAAACATTATCATCATTTTTCTTTTTTTATTTGTATAAATTTAAGGCATACAAGTGTAATTTTGTTGCATGCATATATTGTTAGTGGTGAAGTCTTGGGCTTTTAGTGTAAACATCACTCAAATGAGGTACATTGTACCTATTAAGTAATTTCTCATCACCCTCCCTCCCTTCGACACTCCTCACCCTTCTAAGTCTCCAGTGTCTATCATTCCACATTTTATATCCATGTTGATATGGTTTGGCTGTGTCTCCACCCAAATCTCATCCTGAATTGTAGTTCTCCAAATACCCACATGTAGTGGGAGGGACTCAATGGGAGGTAATTGAATCATGGGAACGGTTGCCCCCATGTTATTCTTGTAGTAGTGAGTAAGTTCTGACAAGATCTGATGGTTTTATAAGGGGCTTCCCCCTTCGCTCAGCTCTCATTCTTCTCTCTCCTGCCACCATGTGAAGAAGGATGTGTTTGTTGCAATGATTTTAAGTTTTCTGAGGCCTCCCTGGCTGGAGCCATGTGGAACTGTGAGTCAATTAAACCTCTTTCCTTTATAAATTACCCAGTCTCAGGCAGTTCTTTATTGCAGTGTGAGAATGGACAAATACGCATATGTACACATTATTTAGTTCCCACTTATAAGCGAGGACATGCAGTATTTGACTTTCTGTTTCTGAGTTGTTTCACTTAAGACAATGGCCTCCATTAGAACATGTGGGAAAAAAAAAGATAATGGCCTCCAGTTCCATCCATGTTGCTTCAAAAGACATGATTTTATTTTTTTATGGCTGAGTAGTATTCCATGATATGTGTATCTATACACACACACATATAGACATACACATGTAGACACACACACACACATACATACACACCCACATATATAGGTACCACATTTTCTTTATCCAGTTATCTATTTATGGACACTTAGGTTGGTGAGTAGTGCTGCAATAAACATACAAGTGCAGAAATCATTGATATAATAATTTATTTTCCTATAGGTATATACCCAGTAGTGGGATTGCTGGATCAAAATCAAATGGTAGTTCTATTTTTAGTTCTGTATGAAATCTCCATTTTTTTTTTTTGAGATGGAGTTTTGCTCTTGTTGCCCAGGCTAGAGTGCAATGGCACAATCTCGGCTCATTGCAACCTCCGCCTCCCAGGTTCAAGTGATTCTCCTGCCTCAGCCTCCAAAGTAGCTGGGATTACAAGCATGCGCCACCACACCTGGCTAATTTTGTACTTTTTGTAGAGATGGGGTTTCTCCATGTTGGTCAGGTTGGTCTTGAACTCTCGACCTGAGGTGATCTGCCTGCCTCAACCTCCCAAAGTGCTGGGATTACAGGCGTGAGCCACCACGTCCGGCCCATACTGTTTTACATAGAGGTTGTACTACTAATTTACATTCTCACCAACAGTCTGTAAGTGGTCTCCCTTTTCTCCATGTTCTGACCATCTGTTATTTTTTGACTTTTTAATAATAGCTATTCTGGCTGGTATAAGATGATATCTCTCTGTAGTTTTAATTTGCATTTCTGAAATGATCAGTGATGTTGAGCATTTTTTCATATGCTCATTTGCTATTCATATGTCTTCTTTCATTATCATAATCTTCTTTTTTTTTTTTTTGAGATGGGATTTTGCAATGTTGCCTATTGGTCTTGAATGCCTGAGCTCAAGTGATCCCCCCACCTTGGCCTCCCAAAGTGTTGGGATTACAGACATAAGTCACTGTGCCTGGCCCATTACCATAATCTTCTATGTGTCACAATGTGAACAAGATTGGAAAGCACTGTTCTAACATCCCTGATTCAGGCCTACTTACTGATCCGTCTTTCAGAAACAATACCGTTCTATGAAATATTCATGTGGGTCACATCCTCACTTTATGCAAGTTCCAATAAAAACATTTCAAGAGTCATCTCTTAAGAGAAGTCTTATCTGAGCATCCTATCTAACCCCCACCACCCTTTGTCTCTTAAACTTACTTGTTCTTCTTAAGACTGATCACTATAAAACATTTTATTGTTCATTTTCTGCCTCTCACACTGGATTATAAATTTCATGGAGTCAAGAATTTTATCTCTTTGTATTTGCTTCTATTTCCTCATGGTCTAGAATAGTGCTTGGAACATATTAGGTGCTCAATAAGTTTTATTGAGTGAACAAATTAACTGACCACTTAAAAGTTTATTTTCGGCCAGGTACAGTTGCTCATGCCTGTAATCCTAGCACTTTGGGAGGCCGAAGTGGGTAGATGACTTGACCTCAGGAGTTTGAGACCAGCCTGGGAAATATGGTAAAACTTTGTTTCTACAAAAAATGAAAAAATTAGCTGGGCATGGTGGTGCATGCCTATAGTCCCAGCTTGAGCCCAAGAGGTCAAGGCTGCAGTGAGCAGTGAGTGCGCCACTGCACTCTAGCCTGGGTGACACAGTAAGACTCTGTCTTCAAAAAAAAAAGTTTACTTTTCCTCAAACACATATCCAACAGGACTGTTTGACAGTACAGTCTACTCTGGATATCATTCCCATAAATGTATTTCACAAATGTGTTTGTGGTCAGTCTCTGATAATTGTCTGATAATGCAGACCATACAATGCAAATCAATGGCAAAGAGAAGTTACATATCCTGCTGTAATAGTCCATTTTCACACTGCTGGTAAAGACATACCTGAAACTGTGCAATTTATAAAAGAAAGAGGTTTAATGGACTTACAGTCTCACATGGCTGGGGAGGCCTCAGAATCATGGCCAAAGGCAAGGAGAAGCAAGTCACATCTTACATGGATGGCAGGGGGCAAAGAGAGAGCTTGTGCTGGGAGACCTTTGTTTTTAAAACCATCAGATCTCATGAGACTCATTCACCATCATGAGAACAGCATGGGAAAGCTCCACCCCCATAATTCAATCACCTCCCACCAGGTTCCTCCCACAACATGTGGGAATTGCGGGAGTTACAATTCAAGATGAGATTTGGGCGGGGACACAGCCAAACCATATCACCTGCAACTAAGAAGAATGTTGAAGTTGATGAAGTAATACTGGAGAACTGTTAAGCCATTGGCAATTCTAGATCTTGCAGAGTTAAATCATGTAAGAAATACAAGAATAACAGAGAGAGAATTGGCAAACATAATGACAAGACAGGAAATTCAAAAGAGAATGATGTAAATACTTGGCAAAATCAATGAAAACTGTGAATTTTTTTAAAAAGGGCAATCTTATAATCTTGCTTTGAAAGTCATATGGGAAGTAAAGAATGTTGTATAAAGTGGGGAATGTTTTATCTTGCTGTAATATAAGTTGTCAGACAATTAGGCAGTTCCCATTTGTACATAGTTCCAATTATAATCTAACTCAGTTAAATGAACAGTAAAGCAAACTTATTTTTATAATTTCTGGTTTTATTTCTCAAGTTGAAGTTTTGACCAAACCTAATTTTTTTCCATACTATTTACTATGATGTTTTGATTCTCATTTAAAATGGGTTCACTTACAGCGGACTTTTCCTGGTACCATTTGTTCCTTGAGAACTGAGGTTGAACCAAACCCATTCTAGAGAAAGGTTCTGTTGCGGGCTTTGAGTCTTCAGACAGGTGTCTGTTAAGAACTACTGAAGGGAAAAAGAAGGTTAGCATTGTGGTGAGCTCCAAAGAGGTGAATAAGTTCCGGATGGCTTATTCAAACCTACTGAGAACTAACATGGATGGGCTGAAGAAGAGGGACAAAAAGAACACAAGTAACATCAAAGTAGCATAGTGAAGGGCACTGAATTTCCTCTGCTTTCACCAACTTTCACCAGTGAATTGCAATTTTTCCTTTAATTTTTAGTTTTGGTCACGTAACTAGGTTTCTGGTTTCCCCACAATAGGTGTTTTCATGTAAGATTAGGGTCATTTTGGAAAGAATAGTTGCAATGTTTATAGGGTAGTTGTGGTAAGAAGCTAGTTTATTTTACATCTGGCTAATTAGTCTGTGATGCGTGGTTGTATACTACTGGATTATAGATTAAAAGTCTCTGTAGTCATCTCTGTGAAGACCAATGTGTCATTAAACATGTCCGTTTATCAGTAGCAGCAGCAACAACAAAAACGATTGTTAACTGGAAAGTGCTGCCAGAGAATCCAGGGAGAGCAAAGGTCATGCCTCCAGATTACACAACAGGGAATGGGATTTGGCAGTAGTTTCAAGTCCTTTCTTTAATTCAGAGAATAGAAAATGTCCCCGATTCTGCAGCTATTAATAGTTAACTTACTTTGGACCAAACACCGTGCATTTTCTCATTAATGTTCACAGTAAGGTAGGCCCTATTATGACCACTGTTTTCCGGATGAGGACACTAAGGCTTAGAGAGGCTAAGTCACATGGCCAAGACTTCATAGCTAACAAGTTGAGTTCTCATTCTCAAGTTAGTGCTCTTAACCAGTGTACTTCGCTCCTGTGCAAGTACTGGACTGTATAGTTCTATTTCTTCTAATTGCCACTTGGATTGTCTTTTACTTATAACATTAGCTGTTGGCGGACTGTTCTTGTTTGTTTGCAAGGCTGAGGTAATTTATCATGTTGGCAGAAGACAAGAATGTAGGTAGAAGAGAGAAAACAAAGAGTGCCAGCTGGCAAGGCCACTGTCGATTCATCAAATACTTCTTTAGCAATGCTTCATATCAGGCAGTGTTTCCGATGAACATGATATGATTCCTTTTAGGAACTCACCATTTTTTAGGTGACAGACAAAAAGAAAATGATACTATAGTAAGAAAAGAGCAGCACCAGAGCATATACAAGGTGCAGCTGCTACACAGGGGTGACCATTTCTGCTTTGGGGATTTAGGGAAGGCTGCACAGAATGAGAGCACTGAGCTCTCTTGAAAGATAAATAGGATCTCACCAGTCAGGCACGGTATAGATTTGTGTGCCTGACAGAGGCAAGAGCTGATGCCAAAGGGAGGAGTTATGAAAGTTCATAGTTTGGTAGTGCTGGATGGGAGGGTTTGAAATAACAGGCATTCTGCTGACCCGGGCAAAGGGACTCAGACCATGAAGGGCCTTCTATGTTATGCTAAGGAATATGGGACTATTATGTCTTCTTTTTTTTTTTTTGAGAGAGTCTCGTTCTGTCACCCAGGCTGGAGTGCAGTGGCGTGATCTTGCCTCACTGCAACCTCTGTCTCCTGGGTTCAAGTGATTCTCCTGCCTCAGCCTCCTAAGTAGCTGAGATTACAGTCACGCACCACCACAACCAGCTGATTTTTGTATTTTTAGTAGAGATGAGGTTTCACCATGTTGGCCAGGCTGGTCTTGAATTCCTGACTTCAAGTGATCTGCCTGCCTCAGCTTCCCAAAGTGTTGGGATTACAGGCATAAGCCACCGTGCCCAGCCAAGGACTATTATCTCTAATCAAGATAGAGAATGAAGGATTTTATATGGGAGGGTGACATGATCAAACTGGATCCCTTTTGTGTGCCTCACCATATATCCTCTCCATCATCTTTGCTCTGCTCTGTGCCCTAGGAGCCTGACCTCTGTGGATAAAATCTGTTGGCAACCTTGCCTTCTGACTTTCATTTGGGTTTGGCCCTTGGGGAGCACTAGCAAGGGATCAGAGAGTGGGAAGAGAGTAAGATTAGATAATTTATTCCCCCAGATCTCTACTTTTGTAGTCATCGTGCACCTGCCTTTGTCACTCAGCTGAAGGTCATTGCTCTTGTTAGGTGGCCCTCTACGCAGTGCTTGCTTTTTCTCTTTAGTAATTGCTTTATTCTCTTGCCTCATTAGGTCTATGGATAGTAAAGGTACCTGATTGTTGCAAGTCTGGGAGTGTTTCTTTATCTCTATGATCTTCCTACACTCTGCCCATATCTTTTAAAATAATCTCTATATTAAAATTTCCAGGCAGGCATGGTGGCACATGTCTGTAATCTCAGCAACTTGGGAGGTGGAGGAGGGAGGCTTGTTTGAACCCAAGAGTTCAAGATCTGAGATCTAAAAAAAATAGTGAGGCTGGACATGATAACTCATGCCTGTAATCCCAGCACTTTGGAAGGCTGAGGCAGAATGATTGTTTGAGCTCAGGAGCTTGAAACCAGCCTGGGCAACATAGCGAGACCCTGGCCCTATTTTTTTTTAAAAGGAAGAAAAAAAAAAGAAAGAAAAAAATAGTAACACACTGTCCCTATGAAAACCTTTAAAAACATTAGCCAGGCATGGTCCCAGCTACTCAGAAGGCTGAGGTGGGAGGATAGCTTGAGCCCAGGAGTTCGAGGCTGCAGTGATCTATGTTTGCATCACTGTGTTCCAGTTTGGGTGATGGAGCGAGACTCTGTCTCTAAGAGAAAAAAAATTTTTCTCAACTTAGTTTGAATGCCATTTTGTTCCTACTGAGACCTTCCTGGGAATCAGAGGTTCCTATATATTTATAAAGCATATATTTACTTTAGAGTAATAAACCATATTGTATTAGTCTGTTCTATTGCTGCTAATAAAAACATACCCAAGACTGGGTAATTTATAAAGGAAGGGAGGTTTAACAGACTCACAGTTTCACATGGCTGGGGAGGCCTCACAATCATGGTGGAAGGTGAAGAAGGAGCAAAGACACATCTTACATAGTGGTAGACACGAGAGAGCTTGTGCAGGGGAACTGTCATTTATAAAACCATCAGATATCATGAGACTTATTCACTACCATGAGAACAGTATGGGAGAAGACCTGCCCCCATGATGCAATTACCTACCTCCCACGGCATGTGGGAATTATGGGAGCTACAATTCAAGATGAGATTTGGGTGGGGACACAGCTAAACCATATCATAGATATTTATTTTAGAATAATCACTGAGGTAGCAGGGTAGAAGATGCATTGGAAAGGGTGGCAAGAAAGAGGGTACTGAAAAAAAAGAAGAAGATAATACAATAATTCAGATAGGAGATGACTGGGCCTGAATTTGGCTAATAGCAGTTATGATGGAGAGCAGAGGAGGGATGCACAAGATACTTGGAGACAGAATTAGCATGACTTGGTGCAACCCTTGTAACAATCAGGTTCATCCTCGCCAAAGACTTACCAGGTAAGGGGACATTCTGTCCTGTAGTTTATCTCTCACCAATTTCAAGAAAAGTGAAGATTTACAGATAAGTAGAAGAGAGGCAAGTAGGACAGGTGCCCCCCAGGCTTTTAAATAATGTGACATGGAGGCAGGCTTGGAGGAATCAGGGACAATTCGAGTTTTTAAAGGTTTCAGTGTTCTGTCCCACTGGGTCAGGATGGCATTTCTGGCTCCATCCCATTTTCCAGGGCCCACGAGGCGGTACTGATAAGGAGTACATGGTCCAAAGAAAACTTCCCAAGCTAGTCTGGGATCCTTGAGGAACAGAAGTGGGATGCTGGGCTTTGTGCCTATGCAGGCAGCGATATCATCCATGTAGGCAATGTAGTCGAATTTGTCTTTGCTGGTGTCTTTAAACACTCCCCTGAGAGGAAAAAAGAGGGAGGACCTTTCATTAATCACACCTGCCCTGCATTTCTCAAGTTATCAGACCCACCCATCCTCCCACCATTTTGTTACATTTTTTGGGGGAAATCAAACCATATTTGGGAATGTTTTTGTATGTTAGGAAGAAAGAAATTAAAGGAGTTTATCTACAGAGGGTATCTGTGAAGCTAATTAATTTTACTAGAGATGGTAAAAGGAGGCAATTAATTTTACTAGAGATGGAAGAGAAACTTTTTTTTTTCCGTTAAGTTGTAGGAATTTATTTGAAATAACCTACAGTTGATTAAAAGGGAATTCATGATAAAAATAGAAGATACTTGAGGAAAGATGTGGGAAATGGACTCTGCACACACACTAAACTAACAATGCCTCTAAAACTAATGATTATAGCAAAAAAGTCTTCACATTAAAGTTCTGCTTTTTGTGTTTTTTTCCCATTTTTTACACAATTACAAAAGAAAAAATAAAAGCCCTAAAATCTTAATTATTTTTCATTTTTTTGGACCAAATACTCATTTTCCTCTAAAGTTATTGACCTGTGGAACTTTTTATACAATAAAATCTTTCAAGTGAAAGGTTAGGGCTAAAAATAAAAAGATGGATATCTTAAAGGGTACAGCGAATGCTCAGAACAAAGGATGATGGGAAAATGGTTTCAGTCACTGATTATTTCATTATCCTCAGACTCACTCGCCCTTCATCCCTCCCCAACCCCAATCTACATGATCTTTAAGATCAAGAAAAAGGTTTAAATATTTTAAAATAATTAAAAAGAAATAAAAATTCACATTTAAAAAGGAACACTCAAGTCAGGAAATATTTTCCCATCATGCTTTTCTGTGAACAGGTGTCTGAACCAAAACACTGCCAAAGCCACGACTGCTTCAAGTTTAATGAAAATTGATCCCCATGACAACAGACAGTGACAACTCTAACAGGCGCACTGGGTTTTTTGTTCTACTTAATTTTAAATTCCTGAAATGGGGGAGAGGGGAGGGAGTTTAGGAATTTGTTTCTATTAAAATATAGAAGTTATTGCAAAACCCTAACTGTAAAAACACACCAATATAATCGGACTTTGCATACAGTAGCTAAGAGAATCCAAACATTTCAGTGAAACAGTGAATTTGCCTGGTAGAATGCTGACAAATTCCCACCCACTTGCCCTCTTGAAAATAAAAACAAAATTCAAAACAAATCATACAGCTAGAATTTTGATATCTGAAATATTTTTAAATAAGTTGTCTGTAGGACAACTGGCTCAGCTGTCCCTTATAATATCTCCAGGTTTATCTTTTCGCAAAGATGTTGGTTTGTTAAGACTTGCTGCCTCTCTCACCCAGGCACGAGGGCAAGCGAGGCTCAGTTTATCCATCTTTCCCAAACCATACTGTTCCTTTTCACAGAACCCTGCCTCTTGAGACTAGCTAAAACTCGTAGTCTTTATCAGCCGTGTCAATGGCCCAGGCAAACTTTTCTCGCTGGGTTTTGTTGTAAATCTTCTCAATTGGGACACCCCACTTCTTGCACCAAGGCACTGTGATCTTAGGGTCCAGATAATTGAGTTTGGAGGTTCCCAAGGCAATCTGTTTATTTTCCTCTGGGTCTGTGGCTTGAACTTCCAGCTTCATCAACTGTTCCTCCAGTCTCTGAACAGCCTTCTTCTTTGACTCTACTACCTTCTTCGTCTTTGCATCCTTCATGACCTTGGCATCAGCCTTAGCACTTTTCAGGTCTCTCCGGGCATCTGCTAGCTGTTCCTTCTTGGCATCAATCTTAGTTTGCAAGTTCATCATAGACTTCTCAAAAGTTTTTGGTGGTGCTCTCTGATGGTTACAAAGAATTGCAACAGCTCGATTGGCACGGTTATAAGAAAGGATCTTCGCTGGGATGTTCTCATCCAGGGCTGTGAGTTCTTCTAGCTGCTGCTGTAGCGTGATGGAGGCATTGTATGTATGGAATACCTTGGCTGTCAAGCTCTCCATGAGATCCTGAAGATGCTTATTCAGAATACCAGTACTGAGTCTATCAAAAAGATCATCTTTGGGCTGCTTTTTCTTCATAAATAGTTGTAGGTTCTTAAAAACTCGAGAGAAACTTTAAATAATGTTTACAGTTCTTGGATTTGATGTGAGAACGTCTGATCAGTCCAAATAGAACAGCTGTTGAACGAATGAACATGACCAGAAAGCATCATATGTACCTAAATTTTTTTATTGGTGTGAATTGTGAGTTGAGAGGGCCATACTTGGTGTACGTGGACTGAACTTTCCACAGATATGAGCATATTATATATTAATATGAAGGCATTATTCATACCTATTTCTGTCAGTAAACTTACTTATTTACTTATTCCTGTCAGTAAACTTCCACGATGTTCTACTTTTCATGAAGTTTACTTATTTCTGTCAGTAAACTTTCATGATGTCCCAATGTCAATCATTCATTCATTCAGTGAATAAATAAATAAATGAACATTAAGTGTCTATCACATTCCAGGCACCATTGTAGGTGCTGGAGATCCAATAGTGAACAAAACAAAGTCCTTGCTGTCAAAAAGCCTGTATTTTAATGGGGGAAATGAATACATTATTAAAAAACCCCAACTAAGTAGATATGTAATATATCAGGTGGTAATAATGGGCACTCTGAGAAATAGAAAGGAGGGTAAGGGGAGAGGCAATGGTGAGTCAGGGTGGGTTGCTGTCACATATAGTGTTGTCAGAGAAGGCTTCTCTCTTATTAAGTGACATTTGAACAGAGTGAGCCTTTTAGGTGTCTGGTGGAACATTCCAGGCAGACAGAAGAGTGAGCGTAAAGGTTCTGAGGGGGTTATGTTTGGTATGTTTGAGGAACAGGTAGGAGGCTGGAATGCCTAAAGCAGCATGGATGAGATGGAGAGCAGTAGGCAGTGAGGGCATATCAATATTTGGGTGTGCTGTGGGCCACAGAGGCTGTAGGGAGCCTCCTGGGAGTGAAAAGGAAGCAACTGGAGGTTTTTGAGTAGAAGGGCAATGTGATGTGGCTCACTCTTGATGCTGTGACAAGCCTAGATTGTAGAACAGAGTGGAAGGAGGGAGACCAGGTAAGAGGTGGCAGCAAGTGTCCTGATGAGAGATGTTGGTGGTCTGGTCTGGGATGGTAGCAGTAGGGGCAGTGAGAAGTGTCTGAATTCTGGATTTATTTGGTAGGTAGGAGCTGACAATATTTGCTGATATGGGGTGTGAGAAAAAAAGAAGAGAAAAGGATTAATCCAAGGTTTTTGACTGAACTTGGTTTTGACCAACTGGAATGAGTAGCTATGAACTGAGATGGGGAAAAGTTTCAGATCAGCCCATTTACAGGGCAGATGGGGGGCGGAGGGGGTCAAGAGTTCATTTTTAGACATATTAAATTTAAGACGCCTATTAAATATCTAAAGTGGAGCTATCTAGAGGGAGTGGAATTAGGAGTCTGAAGTTCTGGAGAAAGATTTGAGTCAGAGACACAGTTTGGGAGCCCTGAGTATATGATGATATTTAAAGCCACAGGCCTGGATGAGGCCACCTGGGAGTGGGTGTAAATAGGAATGAGAAGAGGCCTGAGGACTAAGTTTGGAGCTCACTAAATTTTGGGAGTGAGGAAGAGGCGATACCAGCAAATACAGAGAAAGAGCAGCCTGAGAGGTAGGAAGAGAGTGAAGTCAGAATAGATTTCCTGGACTAAGTGAAGACAGGATTGCCACTGGTAGGGGGCCAGGCTGTGTGTTCCACTGAAAAGACCTGGTGTCCCCAGATGACTTGTCTAAGGCCACGTCTGATTGGTGGCAGAGTTAGGACTAAAAACGTATCCTTCTGATTCCTAATGCGGAGTTATTTCCAACCTGCCATACTGCTTCTCTAGGAATGGCTTTTATACTCTGAATCCTTTTTTTGTAGCAGAATATACTGTAAGTTTTCCCTAGAGCAAGCTACATTTCATACCTTTTAATGAGCTGTTCCTTTTCAGTAGCCTCCATCATCAATTTTTGGGATGGAGGTATCTTACAGAGTCCTGTGGGAAAAATCACAAACAACACTAAAGTCACATGCATGTGGCTTTTCCTTTATTTAAATTCTCCGCCCACTCATTTCTAGCCTCCCACTGCTCTAACTTCAGAGCACATGATAGTCAAAGCTCAGAATGGAATTGCAGCACAGAAAATAATTTTCTGGAGGTAAAATTCCCTGCCCAGCTCGCTTAACCAGGGTACTCTACTGCCAGAATTGTGAGGAGAGATGCCTCTATGGCCCAGCTGTCAGCCTGCGCCACACTCACCAGACACCTGCACCTGTGCCAGTTGGCCTGCCCTGTCTCTCTTCATCTGCTTTTGCTGTATAAATAATATAATTTATATTATATTGTATGTATACCCTCCACATTGTACGTGTGTGTGTGTGTGTGTGTGTGTGCATGTTTGTGTTAAAGCTATTAGTTGGTTAGATGTAAACACTTAAAATGACCCCATTTTAGGCTGGTCATAGTGGCTCATGCCTATAATCCCAGCATGTTGGGAGGGCAAGGTAGGAGGACAGCTTAAGTCCAAGAGTTCAAGACCAGCCTGGCAACATAGCAAGATATTCTTTCTACAAAAAATAAAAATTTAGCCAGGTGTGGTGGCATGGGCTTATAGTTCCAGCTACTCAGGAGGCTGAGGTGGGAGAATCCCTTGAGCCCAGGAGATGGAGGCTGCAGTGAGCCATGATCATGCCACTGCACTCCAGCCTGGGCAATGGAGTGAGGACTGGTCTCTAAAAAAAACCCACTTTATAACCCTGTCTTAGGACATTTTTATTTTTGTTACACAGGGAGCCTCATGTGTGGAAGGGGCCTGGCAGTTTCACAGTCAGTCTCACCCAGGCTCTGTCTGCTTTTGTTGTGAGGACCTGCTCATTCCCAATCTCCCATCTAGACAGTCTTAGCACTTGGACTCTGCTCTTCTTGTTTTTCTGAATTCTAAACCTCATTCTCCCTTAACAGCTTGCACGCTGATAATTCTCTGCAGTTGTCCAGCTTCCCCAGAGACTAAAATCCCAGTTTGTCTTCTGGGTTCCTAGAACGTCCATACTCCCTCTTATAATATAAACTCTGTCCCCACCCCCTGCCCCTTCACTGTCCCTATCCACCTCAGGCCACTTGTGACCCTTGTTAGTCTGCCCTGTTTGCCATCCCATTCTGGCCAGTCCTGCCCTTGTCAGGTACCAAGTGCTGGCCCAGGGTGTGTGTTTACTTTCCACACGAGATAGGTCCAACTAAGCTCTGTGGACTGCTTTCCACTAGGGTCACCTTATCCTCTAAAAAACTAGCAAGATTTAATTGGTTGTTCCTAGATTGCTTTTTGGAAGTTCTGGGGAGAAGCATGCCATTACTCCTATGGTGTGAGCTAAACGAGTTTTGTTTTGTCAGCTTTATCATTCTAATAACCATTTTGGAGCTCACCATAAAATACTTTTTAAAACCAGGTAGTTAATTAAGTCTTCTGTGGTTTTAATGTAATTGGATAATGCTGTGAAAGCTCTTTAACTGACCTTAAAAAACAGAAATTTGTGGTAATTTACTGCAGGGTTGTAGAATTCTTTTCTGTAATGTAAATAAAATGAGATTTTCTAACTGCCTTCTTTCCCCCCATTCAAATAACATTTTTTTGTATGTGCCAACTTAGGAGAATGTATGGTTTTAAGTGTGATTGATACTTATTATATTTCTACAGTTTGATAGAAGTCAACACTACTTAATACCATGTTGTATGCTATTTATAAGTTATTGGTGATTGTTTTTATTCATTAAGAACAGAATTCTTCTACAGCATAGCTGATGGGCCCAATTGCTATGGCTGTTTATATTTAAAAACAGAAAACTGCAGTTCTTTAAAACTAAAATGCTTGCTAATCTAAAATTTTCCCTGCTTTAGAGAGGTATGATAGCAATAGCAATGGTCAGAGAAACCCTGTCACTTAATAAGCATTAGTTATATGTCAAGTACTGTGCTAATTGCTTTGCAGACATTATCCTTTTTACAAAATTCTTGTCATACAGGATTTATTATCCCCATTTTACAGATGAAGGGGCTGAGATTTAGAGGGGTTCTTGCAAAGCTAAAGAATTTTGAAGTTGGGATTGGACCTCGGCAGCTCTGACTCCAGCATCTATGCTTTTATTGCATAATTGACAGAAAGTAGTTTCCAGTGTCTAAAATATTTTTTATGGGTCTCTAATCTCAACTTCATTCATAGTGTATATTATTCCAATATCTTTCTTTGGAAGCAATATAAAATTATACTTCTAGTACTAAATGAAAAGATTTAGGAGTAAATAGATTAGACTAGGCTAGAATAGGATCATGAAGCCTTCAATAATTTCAGCTAACCTGACAAATTTGATTATATTCTGTTGTCCAAATTTATCTCATCCACAGAGCCAAAATCTCTTTTCCTATTCAGTCACATTAAGTGACACAGCACACCCTCATATTACAAACATATACAATTAATTGTACACTAATGTAAAAAATATTTTGTTACTTTAGTTCACATCTGTTTGATTTTAGCTAAATGGCAGGGCACCAATTTTAAGATCCAAAGAGAGGGCTTTCAGTAGAGTCATGGTACCTTTGAATACTCTTGTGACCCATCGTGCTTGGAGCTCTGTGCCTGATAAGATGGATCCTTTAAGGCCGATAAGGCCGATGATGGCTAATGTCGCTCTCTCTAGGTTTAAGGGAAAGACTTGCTTGTATAGAAATATCTTCTTTGTACAGAGGCTTTTAAGAGGTTCTTCAAAAAATGGAAAAGAAAATGTATATCCTGTAGTGAAGATCACAACATCAATGTTTTCTTCCACTGTCCCATCTTCAAAGACAGCAGAGGTTTCTGTAAATTCAATCACGCTGGTTTTCATAGTGATTGCCCCACAGAGGATACAGTTTGGCAGCTCATCATTCACAATGAATTTTGCTTTTTTCCTTTGACACACAGGAGAAAATTATTCACTGTAGTTATTTTTGTGAGAAACTTCAGCAAATGATTTATTTAGCCAATTCAGGGAAATTACCTGCCAAGCTAAGGAAGAGAATTAACCAATGTCTAATTCAAAGTCATCTACTTGACTTAGTATGTTTATAACATGGTTTTGTGTTTCTGTTCTCAGTAGAAAGTATATGGAAAATGACTAAACCTACTCTTTCTTGCTTGGGGTTTAAAACTCTCTATCTCTTAGAACTAATTTCTGGAGCAATGCTTTTCTCAGAGTGTCAGCATAGAGGGTACAACAATCCATTTGATGATCAATTTTGGGTCTCAAATTACTTAGGCCTCTAGGGAATGACATTAGGCAGACAGGAAATTAGCAAGGAACTCTTTAAATAAAAATTTAATACAAAAAATTAGCTGGGCATGGTGGCCTGCACCTGTAGTCCCAGCTATCTGGGAGGCTGAGGCAGGAGAATCACTTGAGCCCGGGGAGGGCAGAGGTGGCAGTGAGCCAAGATCACACCACTGCACTCCAGCTTGGGCAACAGAGTGAGACTCCATTAAAAAAAATTTATACTGATACATATTTTCAGTGTGACCATCATTCTACCTAATCACATCAAACATATTTTCTTTGTAAAATTTACATATCAAATCATCCTTTGCCAGTAGTTTTCCTCATAAGTTGAAAGACATCTCAAGGATAAAAACACAGACAAAAAAAGAAACAAAACAAAAAACAAAAAAAGATATCTTACCAAAGAAAAATATTTGGGTCAAGTGTATAATAAAAATCATATTTAGTGACCTTACATGCTTTTCAAAGACTTTCTTTTACTTGCCAATGTGCAACTCTATACAGATGTATATTAAAATATATCATTTTGGCTGAGTGGAGTGGCTCATTCCTATAATCCCAGCACTTTGGGAGGCCGAGGCAGGTAGGTCACTTGAGACCAGGAGTTCAAAACCAGCCTGGCCAACATGGTAAAACACTGTCTCTACTCAAAATACAAAAATTAGCTGGGCGAGATGGCCTGTGCCCGTAGTCCTAGCTACTTGGGAGGGTAAGGCAGAAGAATAGCTTGAGCCCAGGAGGCAGAGATTGCAGTGAATAGAAATCGGACCATTGAACTCCAGCCTGGGTGACGGGAGTAAAACCCTGTCTCAACAAGAACAAAAACAACATCAACAACACAAAAAAACCCCAACAACAACAACAACAACAACAACAACAAAAATATGTGATATTTGTAACAGCAGGAAATGGAAGTTTTCGTCTTATTTTCTTCCAGCCTCATGAATCACTACTTTTGCTACCAGAAAGAGAATACATATATTTTAAAAACTGCTGTGGTACCTGATGAACAGTGTTTTAGGGAAATGGATTTAGAGTAGAATAAACAAAGGCAATATTACAATTATTGAACATTTTGAATTCTGAATAAAATGTAATGAGAAATATTGATTTAATATTTTTTCTACTAAATAAAAAATGTAAGTACCCTTTGGTAATACTTAATCCATAATCCTCATGATTAAATCTCTTATTCAACTTCCTTTCTTGAATCCAGTTGAGAAAACGTGAAGGCAGAACTTGTGCAATAAAACTACAGCATCTTCTTGTAACCATCATATTATAAGGATAGCCCCAATCTGAAGAGCGCCCAAGAACCCAGGTACCAGTTCTAGTACTGAGAAGTACCTAAAAAGTAAAGTAAGGCAAGAAGGATAAATAAATGTTCATCATTTTGTAGTATTTTTCATCAGTGTGTTTCAAATGATCTTATTCCAGTCTGGTCGTTTAACAACAGAGGATTGGTGAATTTGTACATAGGTCTACATACGATTATCTGTTCCTATTGCTGTCATTGTTCTCAAAATCACTTTACTAGATCTGTATGTCTCTTAAATATTTTACTATGTTTATAGAATTATAAATATAGAAGTATAATATTTGTAGATACATGGAATTGATCTGGCAATTTTTTACATGTAAGCAAAATAGAACTTAAAGTGAAGGTATGGAAAAGCAATTTTACCTTATTTTTAAATAAAAATATATTCTTTCCAGATCTAATCATTTTCCTTTAATTTATGCTAAAGTGCAATAGATTTCTAATTTGTGAATCTGGGCTTAGACTTTCTAAAACCATTATGTATACTTGTTGTGCAAGAGTTGCTTTCATCTCAAAACAAGGTACAGATATCACTTTTAGTAGAGAACTTAGAAACATTCAAGAAAATGACCTTTCTATTCTTACATAGGGATTTTACCAGAATGACAAAGGGAGGGTGTAAAAAAAAGATAATTGACCTGGGTGAAGCAATTTGCCTATATGGTCTTGTTTCTGAAGGAGCACTCCTGAAAAATGCTTAGAGGTCTGGCATCCACACAATTTTCCTAGACCCTTCTTGGAGATAGTTCAGTTCTGTAAAGCATGGCTTTTTAAATAGTTCAGAAAGAACCGTGAGTGGCTTTAAAGATTTTCAATGTTTTTTTTTTTTTCCCCACTTACTCTGTGCCTGCATAATTTAGCAATTGGCCAATATACTTCATAGTTTTGAATATCTCTTTCCAGCCATCATAACTGATGATGGGATATTAGGGTCATTAATTCAGAGATGATGTACCTGAGCTGCCGTTCGACTGAGTTCCACAGCAATGTCTCCTCCAGTGTTCCCAAGACCAATCACCAAGACGCGCTTGCCCTGAAAGCCTTCTGGGATCTTGTACTCTTGACTATGCAGGATCTGACCTTTAAACTTATGAATTCCTGAGAGGAGTGAAGGATCAGAAAGTCTGAAATGTCTAAAGTTATAATTTCTCACTACGCAGGGATAGGGTCTGTGGAAAAAGGGAAGTCCCACAACTATGGCAGTCCTTTGCTTATGCTGCTTGTGGCAGGAAGTAGAAAAAGCATATAACCTCTCTCTCCCTGGGATGCTGTGAGCCCAGATGTGGATTTAGTACAAACTGCCTTGTTAAAAACATAGGAAATCCTGAATTCCATATGAGTGTGCCCTTTTAAAGCAGTTGCTTCAGGAAATCAAACTCACAAATAATGAGACAACTTATATACTATGCTGAATATCCTGGGCAAAAAGTAGATTGTTTCTAGTTCATCTACATTAAGTATTATATCCAACTGTGGCTTCTCCCAGGACCATTACACTTGTATCTAAATACCTACTTGACATCTTCTTTTGGATACTGAATAAAGATCTTGAACAAACAAATAAAAACAGTAGGTTGTTGATGCATGTTACTTTGCCCAATAGATATATTCTATCAGAATGTGATTTGTATATATAATATGTTTACATATTAAATTTTGATTCAATTAAAATTCTCCACAGGGGAGATTCTGTGGTAAGTTCTTTCGTAAATGAAGTAATTATTCTAGTGATTTAAGTTCATGTTACTTGTACTTTATGCTTTATTATTGATGTGTTATTATGCAGTATGCTTATTTGTGTTTTATTCTTATGTTATTTACTCTTGTTTCTGATTGATCTTTCATGAAGCTCCTAATACTCTGTCCATAGAAGCACAGCTATAATGATATTTACATATGTAAGGAAGACTACAAATATTTCTTCTTTTGATTCATTTTTGGTGATTATCTCCTTGGCAGACATAAAAGGCTGATGTGGTTTGGCTGTGTCCCCACCCAAATCTTGAATTGTAGCTCCTCTAATTCTCACGTGTCATGGGAGGGACCCAGTGGGAGGTAACTGAATCATGGGGGCAGGTCTTTCCCATGCTGTTCTCCTGATAGTGAATAAGTCTCACGAGATATGATGGTTTTAGGAATGGGAGTTCCCCTGGGCATGCTCTCTCTCTTGCCTGCCACCCTGTAAGACGTGACTTTGCTCTTCCTTCGCTTCTGCCAAGATTGTGAGGCCTCCTGAGCCATGTGGAACTGGGAGTCAATTAAACTTCTTTCCTTTATGAATTACCCAGTCTTGGGTGTGTCTTTATTAGCAGCATGAGAATAGACATGAACCATGGATTCACATAAACTAAGAATGGTAAGAATAGTGGAAACAGGGTGTTTACAGTAGCAGCAGCAACAGTGGAAATTGTGGGAGGTGACAGAGGAAACAATTGTGATGAGGCCAGTGATGGCCAGAATCACAGATGAGATGAAGCATTGACAAAGAATCTGAAAGAGAAGCCCAGCAGTTTTGAGGACTAGACTGCCTCTCACTCCAAGGCTTCAAGTTCCTTTGAAGTGTCAATATACAAAGATTAAATTCTCTTCTAGAATATATTATTTTCCTCCTATTCAGTCATTGATTCATTCATTCACTTGGTAACATTTATTGAATAGCTACAACCTGCCTTGTTAAAAACATAAGAGATCTTATAGTGCATATCAGTGTTCTTTTTTAAAGCAGTTGCTTCAGGAAATCAAACTCACAAATAATAAGAAACATCTTATACACTACGCTGAACATCCTGGGCAAGAAGTAGATTGTATAACAAAATGTTTTAACAGGATTCTTTGCCTACTGAGGCCCCCAAAGCTGGACACTAAACAATAGTTCCCGCAGTCCAAGTGAGGTGCTAAACCAACTATGCTGAATTTGCAGAAACTGTGTGTGTGAGGCCAGTTTTGTGATTCTGACTTAGCCTCACACTCACTTTGACAGTCTAAAATGGTTGAGGTTGAAGTGGCTAGGAGTTGGAAATTGACAGGAATTGTGGCATTTTTTTCTGTCATGTTGACATGGAGCCAGGTGTGAGGGGCTTCAAGGAGACCACTCTGAGCGAGACCTTCATGTTTGGGGTCTACAGAGCACAGCAACTGGTGCTTGTAAGGCTGTGACTGGGACTGCCTTCGAGGGATGGTGGCTGCACTGGCAGCATTTCTCCCACTGTTGACAATACAAGATCTATATTTCATGTGGACCAGAAGGCCCTGTGGAAGAGAGCCAGTCTGACACCAGCGTAAGGGAACTTTGCCCAAGGTGGCAATTTGAACAGATAGTCTGTGTGGCGATGACCTGGGGAGAACTGGGGGTTAGAGAGTTGTAGGTAGCCAGCCTGAGAGCATATAATCTGTAACAGAAGCTACAGTTGAGACATCCCCAGTAACAAAGCGTCTCTCTGAATCAGAACCTGGGACACCACCTCACAAAGCCAATTTTAAACACCCAGGATTGGGGCCAGTCCAGAAAGAACTTTTCTTCTCTCTTCCCTCTTCTTGACCTTTCCCCAACTCCAATTCTGCAAAGGTCAGAAACTGCAGCTGGTAGGTTTAGGGTTCGGAGGGAGAGGATGGCAGAGGAAGAAGGAAGTCAAGCACACTGTCTCTTCTTGACACTGCTGTCAGCTCATAGCAGGTGCCAGATGGTGGAGGGAGAAGCTTTTACATTACATACAGTTGCACATTTTGACTATTGCCTGAACAGGACATTTTAGTTATGAAAATGAGATTTTTTTTTTGTTTTTGGGTGACTTATAATGATCAGAGGACATTTCATTATCTGAGAATAAGCAGAAAACTGCCTGAGATTTCATCCAGGGGCAACGGAAGGACAAGCCCCACAGATCAAGTCTGCAGGGATACTAAAGGAAAAAGTTGGCTAATAGTCGTATCTTATATAGCCTGTTCTTTCAACACTTTCAACACCACCCAAGGTACTATGCTAGGTCTAAGGTCTAAGGAATGTGAGGACAAAAGGCAGTTCCCACCCTCAAAGAACTTTTTTTTTTTTTTTTTGAGACAGGGTCTTGCTCTGTCACCCAGGCTGGAGTGCAATGGCGTGATCTTGGCTCACTGCAATCTCCACCTCCCACGTTCAAGTAATTCTCCTGCCTCAGCCTCCTGAGTAGCTGGGATTACAGGTGCGTGCCACCATGCCCGGATAATTTTTGTATTTTTAGTAGAGACAGTGTTTCGCATGTTGTCCAGGCTGGTCTCAAACTCCTGGCCTCAAGTGATCTGCCCGCGTCAGCCTCCCAAAGTGCTGGGATTATAGGTGTGAGCCACCGCGCCCGACCCATATCCTCAAAGAATTTGTCCTCTAGGCTGGGTGCGGTGGCTCACGCCTGTAATTCCAGCACTTTAGGAAGCCAAGGTGGGTGGATTGCCTGAGGTCAGGAGTTCGAGACCAGCCTGGCCAACATGGCGAAACCTCATCTCTATTAAAAATACAAAAAAATTATCTGGGTGTGGTGGTGGGCACCTGTAATCCCAGCTACTCAGGAGGCTGAGACAGGAGAATTGCTTGAACCTGGGAGGTGGAGGTCGCAGCAAGCTGAGATCATGCCATCGAACTCCAGCCTGGGGAACAAGAGCAAAACTCTGTCTCAAAATAAATAAATAAATAAATAAATAAATAAATAAAGACTTTGTCCTCTAATGGGGATGTAAGTAAGTAAACAGAAAATAGCTAACAATTATTTAGCCCTTGCTATGCTAGTCCCAGGCTTCTAAGAACTTTATACATATTAACAAATTTACTTATTTACTGAGAAAGAATTTAGCTCTGTTACCCAGGCTGGAGTGCAGTGGCACCATCAGAGCTCACTGTAACTGCCTCCCAGGCTCAAGTGATCCTCCCGCCTCAGCCGCCCGAGTAGCTGGGACTACATGTACATGCCACCATGCCTGGCTAATTTTTTGTATTTTTAGTAGAGACAGGGTTTCACCATATTGCCCAGGCTGTTCTCGAACTCTTGAGTTTAAAAGATCTGCCTGCCTCGGCCTCCCAAAGTGCTGGGATTATAGGCATGAGCCACCACACCTGGTCTGTATTAACGAATTTAAACCTCACAGCACCCCCATAGAGTGGACCATAGTATTATTCAATTTTGTCAAAGCTGAGATTGAGACAAAAAAAAAATCCCTGGGCAAATGGCTTAACCTCCCTGTTTGTTTTTGTTTTGCACTGCTGAGATTGCAGTGCAAAAAAACAAAAACCAACCAAACAAACAAACAAAACAGGGAGGTTAAGCAACTTGCCCAGAACCATACAGTAAGTAGCAGAGCCTGTATGGGAACTCAAGATGTCTGACTCTGGAGCTCAGCTGTCAGGCATGATACTATACTCCCTCCCAGAAGAGAAGGCATTAAGATGGGTCCAATGGGACGTCCAGCCTGGACTGAGCCAGTGAAGGCATTTGAAGGGGATTTTCTTAAATTAAGAATTTGTTAAAGGATGATTAGAAATTGGAAAAGGGGAGCACGAAGAAGTTTCCAAGAAGTGGGAACAGAATATGCATCAAACGCATTAGAGAGTGGGACTTTCAGCCACTTATGAGGTTTTCCTGGAGGGAATTTACTGGAGGGCTCAACTTTGCTCATGGATTTTATATCTTTCATATTGCCTCACACAATGACTTGCAAATGACAGATTCTCCGTAATTACATATTGAAGAAGAAAAAATAGAGAATGTGTAGATAGTTCTGAGTCAATGATTATGTCAATGCAGTGCCAAAAAGTAAAAAAGAAATATATTTGATAAATTAAAACTACTAATTCAGGAAAACAGCAGAAGTCAATTTATATTGGAAAGAAAAGAAACTTTATCTGAGGAATGCAAGTCCCCTTTAAGTTATCACGCCCAGAGAGGCATTGAAATCTAACAGCAGTCACATGTCACTCCCCATGATAAGTTAAATAATCGCCTCTTGAAGACACTTGCTATTTGGGCTCTAGACTTACTGACATTAAGTAGCCATAAATTACCCTGACAATGCTATATGCTGGATGTCATAACTCATAGCCTATAGTTAAACAATGTACAGCCAATGACTAATCAATGCTATTTCTATAAATTAATGAGAATTCCTGTCAAACAACTTTGTATCTGTGCACTCCTTGTTCCCTATTCCCTTCAGAAACCTGCTTGTAACAAAGGCTGAACAGAGCACTTCCCAAAGCAACTTGGAAATGTTTTCCAAGCAGCTATCCTCAAGGTAACTCTTTAAAATTGTATTTTGACTCAAGTAAATTCTTTGAAATCACATTTTGTGCCTCAGCTTCTTCCATTAGGTTGACAATATAGATTTTTAAAAAGGGTATGCATGTGTGCAATGTCAACTTTCAAACAGTTGTGGCGACATGTTATAGACAAAGCTTGTGATTTCTATGGATTTTTTTCAATAGTGTAGAAATAATCCTGGTACTTTCTATGCAGAGAAGAGTCCATGTTCCCAAGTAAAACATTCATTTCAACAGGGGTCCTACAGCTATTCGTGAAAGATATTGTGGTGGTTAGTTAAAAGCAGAAACGGAATCTTAAAAAGTTATAGTTCTGTAATCTCAGTATTTGGAAGGCCAAAGCAGGTGGATCCCTTGAGCCCAGGAGTTTGAAACCAGACTGGGCAACATGGCAAGACACCGTCTCTGCAAAAAATACAAAAATCAGCCAGGTGTGGTGACACACACGTGTAGTCCCAACTATTCTGGAGGCTGAGGCAGGAAGATTGCTTCAGCCCAGGAGGTTGAGGCTGCAGTGAGCCTAGATGGCACCACTGCACTCCAGCTCAGGCAACAGAGTGAGACCCTGTCTCAAAAAAAAAAAAAAAAAAAAAAAAAAAAAGATAGTCTATGTGGAACTGAATTTAGTGTGGAATAAAGGGTAAACAATCCCAAACTTGAAGAGAATAAATTCCGAAAGCATCCATGTCAATAGTTTGGCACTTACAGCACATTTTCCTATAGAAAATGTCATAAGAGGTGTTTTTATATTCCTTTAGTACTGTACAGTTGTGTGTTTAGCCCCCCGATCAACAGCAAGCCTGAAGCCAACCACCATTTATAATATTGTTTCCTTGCAAAATTATGTATTGAATTTTCACTTCATTCCTTTTTGAATAGGATATTTTGTCAATTTGTGATTACATTTATAAGATGTATTTTCATTCATTTTGCCAACGTTTGCATGTTTTATTCTTCAAGGTTTTCCTTCCTTAAAAGTTCTTTTAATTCCTTGAAGATACTTCAAAAACTCACCGATTCAATTGCCTTTAGGGCCACTAATATGTAACAAAAGAGTAGCTTTATTACATTTTAGTAATCCTCAATTGATTAATTTTATTTCCCTCAACTGAATTTGAATAGCTTTTGGCTTTTCAAATAATCAGTTTTGACCTCAAAATGATGGCAATTTGACAGTCATGAGTATATTAAAAAGAATATGTTGTCACAGTGAAAAGCATTTCCAAATGGAAGTTTCTAAAACTCCTTTCTATGGATAGCCCTGGTTTAAAAGTTGTATGATTATTTATTTATTTGTTCATTTATTTTTGAGACAGAGTCTCACTCTGTGGCCCAGGCTGAAGTTCAGTGACGTGATCTTTGCTCACTGCAACCGCCACCCCCCCAGGTTCAAGCAATTCTTGTGCCTCAGCCTGCTGAGTAGCTGGGATTACAGGCATGAGTCATCGTGCCCAGATAATTTTTGTATTTTTAGTAAAGACAGGGTTTCAGCATGATGCCCAGGCTGGTCTCCTACTCCTGGCCTCAAGTGATCTCCTGCCTCGGCCTCCCAAAGTACTGGGATTACAGGTATGAACCGCTATGCCCAGCCAAAGAATTGTATGATTATTATGTTGACTGTTTTGAAGGGTGACTATATTGCTTTTTTTTCCCTTTTAAAGTTTTATTTGTCCAAGAACCTCCAACTCTAGAGAAGGTTGAATATATTGCTTTACATGTTTAATTTTTGGTTTGTTTCTTTAAAAAAAAATCATATACTCTCACTTCCTGTAAGTTCTATTACAGGCAAGTCCTGATTCAAATTACCTGTAATTTAATCCCTAAAATCAAAGCCTGTTCTTTTTCATGACAGATCTGATTGTTTTGAGCCTTATGTGATCACTGAATTTGAATTAGACACACATTAGAAAGCTTAAGCTATAATAATAACATTTATATTAATAAATAAGACCTGACACCTACATAGTGCGTTATACACCTTTTAAAGTAATTTTGCACATATTATTTTTGAGAGTGAATATAAAGCTATCTATAATCATGGGGTGGTATTTCCAACTGCAAATCAATAAGTTTACTTCTAGAAGAACCCAGAAGCATAGGCATGGTCTCAGGTAGAAATGACTCACCAGGAAAGGCTTCCAAAGGTAAATGGGGATTCAGGAAATGTCCAGTGCAAACCATAACAGCATCAAAGACAGCTCTATTTTGCTTGCCCTCTGTCTCTGTGACAACATCCCACTGACCAGTTTCGGAGAAGTCTGGACGCTTCGTTATGCTGCACACAGTGGTCTAAAAGTGAAAGACAAACACTCACTTCTCACTAACACCCTTGGACCTCATGCAATGACTGGTGTGGTAACCATGTCTGTTACTTTTAGTAGGCCAAGTCCCATGACAGGAGGTCTATTAATATTGATTTATCATCTTCCTAGAGAAGTTAAGTAACTTATGCAAACTCACAAAGGTGGCAATATAGACTTTAACTCAAGACATTTGAATCTTTCAGTGGAAGGAAGAAACAATCACGTTTTATTCCTGGTGAGAAAGAGATGAGTTACAATGCCTAATGTTTTGGGAAATTTAGGAGAATTAGTTTTGCCTTATTGTAATTTCTGTGGTTCAGACATCTAGATTTTTTTTCCCCAATGGGCTTCATGGACAAAATTCTTTTTTTCTCTCTTAAAGACAGTCAAAATTTCATCCTGAATGAGAGTTTGGCATTTAGAGGAGGAATCAGCAAATTCAGTATTTTATTTTATTTTTGAGATGGAGTCTCACTCTGTGGCCCAGGCTAGAGTGCAGTGGCATGATCTTGGCTCACTGCAACCTCTGCCTCCCAGGTTCAAGCAATTCTCATGCTTCAGCCTCCTGAGAAGCTGGAATCACAGGTGTGCACCACCACACCCAGCTAATTTTTGTATTTTTAGTAGAGGTGGAATTTCACCATGTTGGCCATACTGGTCTCAAACTCCTGACCTCAAGTGATCTGCCTGCCTCGGCCTTCCAAAGTATTGCGATTACAGGTGTGAGCCACTGCACCCGTCCCCAATTCAGTATTTTAACGATTTATTCGAGTAAAACTTGAGCAGCAGCAGAAGTGAGGAGTCCTTATTATCTTCCTATTTATTTGGAGATAAAATCAATAAAAAGTTTACTTTAAACATCCAATTTTCATTAGATTGCTGAATAGGCCAGCCCCCATCTATTCATCTTCCATAACCCAAAGTATCTTACCTTAAACTGAATGTATTTCAGGAGGTCAAAGTGCTCAGCAAATTCTTGGAGATAGTCCCAAAATTTTTCATGGTTCATGAAATTAGGATAATCTTCGTGGAAAGGGAAGTCACTGTAACATGACATTTCCTTACAGACATTTGTCACTAATGACTTGTAGACCCTGGTCATCCCATCTTTGGAAGATTCCTGTGGTGAAGGCATAGTTAGCTTGTTGGGATAATGGAGATAGGAGGAAGAGAACAGAGATCATGGTGGCTCATGCTAGCCTCACTGAGGGTGGGTTATAGCAATTAATGTTCCATTTGTAATTTTATTTACTTTTATTGATTGATTGATTGATTGATTTAGATGGAGTCTCACTCTATCACCCAGGCTAGAGTGCAGTGGTGCAATTTTGACTCACTGCAAACTCTGCCTCCCGGGTTCAAGCGATTCTCATGCCTCAGCCTCCCAAATAGTTTTGATTACATGTGTGTGCCACCATGCCTGGCTAATTTTTTTATTTTTAGTAGAGATGGGATTTCACCATGTTGGCCAGGCTGGTGTCTAACTCCTGGCGTCAAGTGATCCACCCGCCTTGGCCTCTTAAAGTGCCTGGATTACAGGCATGAGCCACTGCACCCAGCCACTATTTGTAATTTTAAAGAGTTTCAGGAAACCCAGCATTAGGTCTCTAAGCTAGAATTATCAGAAATCATTGGTGGGATTGTATAATTAAAATCAATATATTTTTCAAACCACAAAGAAGCTAACCAAATTAAATAGGGCTCTCCAAGACTAACATTGTCCTTAAACAATTCCATAAATGCAGGGCTTATTATCTGTCTTGTTTATCTTTTCCTTCTTTCATTGGCATGGCTACTCCCTCCACTCATGCCCTGGACATGTTCCTTTTTGCCTTTCCTCAGGGAATACCTTACTAATTTTTCTCATTATTGTCTCCGTATATTCCCAATCTACCTTCCTTTATTGGCTCCTTCTCATCAGCACAAAATACTCTAATTTTAAAAACAAAACAAAACATCCTCTCAACCTATGTCCCCTTCAGCCCTGTCTCTCTCCATCCTATCTCAATCTTCATAGAAGAATCATTTACTGTAGCCTCTGTTTTTTCATGAAGTCCTCAACTTATCTTGATTCAATCTCCATCACTCAAAAACAAAACAACAAAACAAACAGGTCTATATTAAAGACACCAATGAACTTCTTGTGGCTGAAGCTAATCTCTGTTTCTCCCTTAAGCCTCTTTCTTAGCTGTCACTTTCTCTAAGAAGTCATCCATGACCCAACAGCGCTGCATAAGGTAGCTGATGTGGCCCTGCTGCATCCTGTACTTCTACCACGAACTTGATGACACTGTGTTGTAATTCCCTATTTACTGTTTCTGTTTCCCACCGGACTACAAGGAGGGCAGAGTCCCTGTCTACCTTGTTTATCATTGTGTCCTGGCAGAAAGACATGATAAGTACTTGTTGAATGAGTGAAAATTAATATTATGATAACATTTTTGAAAAAAAAATAGTACAGCTGGCCCTCTGTATCTGTAGGTTCTAGATCCATGGATTCAATCAACCAAGGATGGAAAATATTTGGGAAGAATAAAGGATTCTTCCATATGTATTGAACGTGTACATATTTCTTTCCTCGTGATTATTCCCTAAACATTACAGTGTAACAGCTATTTATATAGCATTTATATTGTATTAGGCATTATAAGTAATCTAGAGAACATTTAAAATATTCAGGAGGATGTGTGTAGGCTACATGCAAATATTATGCCATTTTCTATTAGGAACTTGAGCATTTGTGAATTTTGGTATCCACAGCAAAACCAAAGGGATACCTAAACCCCCACGGACACCAAGAGACAACTGTATATATATGACTGAGAGAAATTACATTGAAATGTTAATAGTACTAATTTGTGAGTATTGTTACTTACTTTATATTTTTCTTTTTTTCCCCTATTTGTTTACCTCAAGATTGTTTTCTAAACTTAATCTGTATTACTTTAGAATAGAAGAAGTAAACCAAACCAACTGTGGGGTCAAATAGCAGAAGCTACATAAACCAGACCCAATATTTTCCTTCCACATTAACATTTGGTGGCTTGATGAGGTTAACAATATACCAATTTTTTTTTTCTCCTAGTATACTATAATCCTAGGGTTATGGTTACTCCTGCTTATATGTAGTTGCTTATTCTGTTTTATTCATCATCCATCAGAGATCTATTAATAGCAAACAACATGTCTTCTATGAAGGCTTCTCTCTCATGCCTGTTGAACGAATGCCACTCTTCTTTTCCCCTATAGCATTTAGTACTTGGGCCTGCCTAGCTTCCATCTTATTATTATTATTTTTTTTGTTTTTCATTTTATTTTTTGTAGAGATAGGGTCTCACTATGCCGCCCATGCTGGTCTTGAGCTCCTGGCCTCAAGTGATCCTCCCACCTCAGCCTCCCAAAGTGCTGGGATTACAGGCATAAACCTTCTGATACCTCCTTATACTTCACCACTGGGGCAGATCCCTCAGTCCCTACTGGATACCCTGCTACTTCCAATAACCAGCACCAATCCTGACCAGAGGCAGGTGGTATTTAACCACTTCCATCCCCACTGTCTGATGCTCAAGTCACCTAACAGGTGGCCTGGACCTGAGTGTAGCCTCCGAGGCTAAATATTCCACTTCAAAGAAGGATTGGTTAGTGCCTGAGTTCTTTGTATTCTGAAAATGTGACAGGGAACCCTCCCCCTCCCACAAGGCCTTCCAAGATCTGGGGCCATGCCTCACTCTTGCCAGTTCTGTTCCTAAAGACCTGAACAATGTCTGGGGGTTGTGGTTCCACTCCCTGTTGCCAACTTCCATTCTCCCTAGAGTGTAATCTGTTTTATGTTCACCAATGCTATTCAGTTTGCCTGATGTTACACTCTGCTGCTTTGTCTTAGAATGTCCACGGTCCAGAAATCATCATAAATGTCCAATACTATGCTTATTTATCAGAGTTAACTCTTTTTTCCTCTCTCTTCCAACTGTCCCTGACCCGAGTCTGCGCATTCTCAAGATTCCTCACCAATCAGACTGCATCCTGCCTAATGTTTAACACTGCATTATGCACTTGTTTGTGCTGTTGCAGTAAGCCACTCCCTTACTTGATCACCAAGGCAGGCTAAAGCCACCATGTCTGAGCAGAGACAAAGCAAATGGCCAGATCATGACTGATAGAGATGAACCACGTACAGTAAACTTCCATAATCCCCCAATGTCATCACTTCTCTCAAAGCAGGTGGGCTCCAGGTCCTCATCCACACAGCATTTGATGGAGGAGAGGCCACTCACACCAGCTCCAATCACTGCAACTTTCTTGGCCATGGTATGCTCTGTTAGAGGAAAGTCAAGCAGAACTTCTTTATTTAATAAGTTTGGAAGGGAGCCCTTGTCAAAAGACTCAACTTTTATAGTGCTATATATGCCTTTTTTTCATCTTTGAGTGGGGGTAGAATCACATGCTGCTTAAAAATCCAGGCTCTGAAATCAGATTGTTTTGGTTTAAGTCTTGGCTTCACTACTTATTAACTGTGTGATCTTGGGCTAACTATCCTGTCTAGGACTCAGTTTTCTCACCTGTAAAATGTGAATGGTAATAATAGTGATACCAACAGGAGGCAAGGAAATACTGAGTAGGAGAGAGCAGTTCCCTGGCAAAGGCCCCACCCTCAAGCCTGGAAACCTACAGCCCTAAATGAGAACAGGCATTCCTGTTTTTGCACCCCAATGTTGCCTTTTCCAAGACCACTCTGGCCCACCATGCCCTATCCCATGCCCATATAAACCCCAAGCTCCAGTGGCAGAGCAGAGCAGTGTGGCAGAGAAGGAGAGAAGAGAAGGAGTGTTTGAATATCAAGAGGAGTTCAGCTGGGGATGGTTGGAAAGATCGGCCCAGGATGGCCAAACTCCAGGGGAAGATCATCTTCCCACTCCATCCCCTTTCCAGCTCCCCAGCAAGCCCACTGAGATCCACCTCCACCACTCAATAAAATACCCACATTCACCATCCTTCAAGTCCATGTGACCTGATTCTTCCTGGACTTTGGACAAGGACCTGGGTACCAAAAGGGCAGGTGTAAAAGACTGTCGCCTGAATCTCCACTGAACTAGTAATACTTAGCTGTCTGTAAATAGCAACTGCTAAAAGAGCATTAATTTTATGACACCTCTAGATCCTACTGTGGGGCCAGAGCCCAAAAGCACTAGCCCTGGCTCCTGCACCTGCCTGTCTGCATGCTTCCCTTCCCATAAGGGGTCTGAACATGCAAACAAGCCACACCCCCGTAGCAAGTTCTGCGAGGGCTCAGGGAACTCTTCCGTTTTAATAGTAATAATAATAATGACTTTAAAGGGTTGTTATGAAGATTAAATGACTGATAAATGTTGGAATGGTTTTAGAAGTGTGCCTGCTACATAGTAAGTGCTCAACTAAATTTAGCTATTACCGGTTGAACAGCCCAAACCCCCAAATCCAAAATTTGAAATACTCCAAAATCCAAAACTTTTTGAATACTGACATGAAATTCAAAAGAAATGCTCACTAGAGTATTTCAGATTTTAGATTTGGGATGTTCAACCAGTAAGTATAATGAAAATATTCCAAAATCTGAAAAGACTTGAAATGTGAAACATTTATTTTTTATTTATTTTAATTTTTTTAAATAGAAATGGGGTCTCACCATATTGCCCAGGCTGTTCTTGAACTCCTGGGCTCAGGTGATCCTCCTGCCTTGGCCTCCCAAAGTGCTAGTATTACAGGAGTGAGCCACCATGTTCATCCTAGTGAAACATTTCTCATCCCAACTATTATTATTATTATTATTATTATTTTGAGACAGTCTTGCTCTGTCACCCAGGCTGGAGTGCAGTGGCACAATCTCAGCTCACTGCAACCTCCACTTCCTAGGTTCAAGTGATTCTTATGCCTCAGCCTCCCAAGTAGCTGGGATTACAGGTGCCTGTCACCACGCCCAGCTAATTTTTGTATTTTTTAGTAGACATGGGGTTTCACCATGTTGGCCAGGCTGGTCTCGAACTCCTGACCTCAGGTGATCTGCTGGCCTCAGCCTCCCAAAATGCTTGGATTACAGACGTAAGCCACCATGCCCAGCCTGGTCCCAAGTATTTTGGATAAGGAGTACTCAATCTGTGGTATTACTATTAGAGAGTGTAGACAGTACCTTGACCCCGTTGGGATGCTAGAATTTGTCAGTATTAAAGGGGCTCTTTGCTATCACTTTGCCTCTGAATCCTAGGAATTTCAGTCAGTAGAAATGTTGGTTTTGATTCAAAGCATTTAGAGTCCTAAAGAATAGCTGGTCACGGTCATGCCTTGCCATAAAACAAGCATATTACATGGGTTGAGGGGAGGTTCTTAGCTTGCAGAGGCAAGACTGACCATAATAGAAAATAAAGTCCCCAAGGAACGTCATAAGGGATATTCTGGAGCCCACGACGATGTCAGCTAGAAATGGGGATGCTCATGCTTGTCAGCGGGAACTGGAGGAAGTATACACATACACACACATGGGGATATAGGACCAGTTTTTACCAGTTTTTCTGGATTTTATCATTTCTGCACATTTCATATTGCTTTTGCCTCAATCAAATGGGCTGAATTAATTCTAGTAAATCAAGTTTATGTCACACTGAGGCCCTTAATATGTCATGTAGACTTAGTTGCAAGTGCTGCTTTTCCCTGCAACCCACTTGGCCAACTCAGAAGACACATAAACGATAGTTGAGACCTCAAAGTATTCCATTGTTTTATGAAATATATATAACTCATTTCACTTTGCCTTGGAAGATACAGCATTTTTTGAGGAAAGATCTAGCTGTGTAACCCCTGTGTGATTTTTGTAGTCTCATGTCACTTATCACAGTGGTATTTGCCTTGGGGAAACAAGAGAGCATATATTTTTTGAGCTATTAGGACCAGTAAATGGGAAATTAGCATAATCATTTGAAACAACTTAAGACTACACTGCTATTAAGAGGCAGAGTTTGCACTGAGTGTGGATTTCAGGATCTGAAACCAAGATGTGAACATGCTGTTGGTCTGAGAGCCTGAGATATCCTGTGGTTCCCGTCACTAAGCCTCTTCCTTCATCTTTGCTCAGGTTTGCTGCTGCACCTTTGGGATGGGCTTGGAGTTTTTCTCTATGGCTCTGTAGCTTGTCTCTTAATCAGATCAGAAGCCCCAGGCACAAAATGTAAGATAATTTACTGACTGGAGGGAGTAAAGAAAGACTCCTGAGTCCTCCAGGAACCCTTAGACTTACCTGACCCTAAGGCAGATTCATGAACTTGCAGTGAGGATCAGAAGGATTTCCTAGGGCTGCCAATTTCTGAATGTATTTGCTGCCTTGCCTTTGTAAGGCTGAGATTGCCATACCTGGCTTCATTATGTATTACAAAATGCATCATTTTTCCTCTTAGACTTTTTATTTGGGAGCCCCTATTTAGTTGAGAGAGCTATATGGAATGCAATGAAAATGGATTTTGGAGGCAGCAGAGTTGGGTTTGAACTTTCTCTGCTACCAACTAGCCATATGACCCTGAGCAACCGACTGAAGCAACCTTAGATATATTATTTGTAAAATAATAAAAATATCTATGTTGAAGGATTGTTTGCATTTTAAAAAACTTGATATTACTTACACAAAAAAGTGCCTTGCACAAAATATTTACTCAGTGTTCATTCTCTACCTCCCTACTTGTCTCCTGTCTTCCTTCTCTTCTCCTTGGAAAAGACAGTTCATACAGATAAAATGTATCAACAAGTTTGGAAAGGAGTAGGCAGACATACCTGTGTTTTCCTTTGAGTTGAGAAGTAGGAGGTTTAGACAGCTTCTAATCAGAAACAAATGGCCTCCACCAATAAGAATACTTGAATTTCCAGGCCACTAGGTAGAGGCCCGGGGCTGGCAGGTCTTTGCTGTGCTCTATCTCTGCAATAATAACGTAAAAAGAAATGACTGCTAACTGAATTGCCAAAGTGAAAAATATACTGATGTGAATAGACTGGAAGCAAATTAATTCATTCAACAAATATGCCCTGGGTACCTCTAAGTGCAGGTCCTAAGCTAGGTGTGGGGCCCTGAAGATAATGAAGACCCTGCAACTAAGAAATAGTAGTAAAGTCTTAGAATTTAAAAAAGACCGTGACTGCTCTTAAGATGTTGTATATGGAGAGGCTGACGCTACCTTGTGCTAAGTCCTATGGTAGCAGCATGCTCTGGGCATGAATGCTTGCACTCTCCTGGCCTGTTTATTATCCCTGTCTAGAGACCTAGTTAGTGACACAGAGTGGGCTGTGGGGTTAAAAAGGTGCTGGGCAAAAGCACTTTAAGGACTGACTTAGAGACTCTACAGGCAGTAGAAACAAATTGGGAATTAGCACCTTTTAAAATTAATCCGTATTTACAGACTATAAATTTCTGAATGGGAGCAACCTTTTAAAATTTTGCCTTGAGTCAGTAGAGGAAGGTAGTGAGTGAACTGGAAATTGAGAGATCTGAGTTCTAGTTCTGCTTCTGCCTCTAAGCAGCCTGTAACCCTGGACACAATTCTCAATTTCTCTGAGCCAGTGCTTCCACATTTGTAAAACAGAGGGTTCAAGTGGCTTTCTCTTTGTTTCCTTCAAGCTTGAAAGGACTGTTCTTATGTCTGAAAACCAAGTAATTGGTGCAAAAAAAAAAAAAAAGATATGAATTCAAAGGTAGGCGAGAATACTGCAGGCTTGAAGGATTGGGAGAACGTGTGTGCAAACTCTGCAAACTATAAAGTGGACTTCATAAGGTACTTGGTTGCTCAAAGGTGCTTATATTTATTTATTTATTTATTTATTTATTTGAGTTGGAGTCTCACTCTGTCTTCCAGGCTGGAATGCAGTGGCACAATTTCGGCTCACTGCAACCTCCACCTCCTGGGTTCAAGTGATTCTCCTGCCTCAGCCTCCTGAGTAGCTGAGACTACAGGCAGGCGGCACCACGCCTGGCTAATTTTTGTATTTTTAGTAGAGACGGGGTTTCACCATGTTGGTCAGGCTGGTCTCAAACTCCTGATCTCAAGTGGTCTGCCCTCCTCGGCTTTCCAAAGTACTGGGATTACAGGCGTGAGCCACCGTGCCAGCCATAGGTTGCTTATATTTAGTCCCTTGGCAGAAAGGAGCCCTGACCTATTGAACTAGACCTTTGTACAACGGGAAAACCCCACCCTATACCTGACTGACCAGCAAATGTAGGAATCCTTTATGAGACATGGAGAGACTTGGGTGATTTGCAAATCATGTAATCAATTATGATTTCTTTGAATTTGAAATTTGATCATTTTATGTTTCTTATCATCATCCTACCATGCTCTTGCTTTGTTACAGTATTTTTTCCCCACACCATCTATGGGGTATTTGTTTCCCAATGGCTGGCATTTCCATCGCATTCATAAGATGAAATCAGAGGTCACTGGAGTCACTGAAAGTCTCATGATTCTGTTTATCTCACTGACACTTTCCTTTTGGATGGTTCTGTCCACAACATAACTTTGTTTCCTTACAACTTCCCTTTGCTTCCTGACTCTCTCCTTAATTCTCTTGCTTTAGCCCTAGTCAAGAGACCCCAAAAGAAGATAATCACATTCATTCTTAAGGAACACACTCCAAGAAAAACATTCATCTTTTGTGAAAGCAGTTTCTGGATCATTTCCCCATTAAAAAAAAAAAAAATCCAGGACACTTACCTTGGTTAGCATAGAGCAGATTCTTTGACTTAAATTATTTCTCAAAGTCAAGGAAAGTGTTTGTCTTTTTTTTTTTTTAAAAAGCTCAAAACCCAAATTCTTTTTTCTGAAAGAAAAATAAATGGAAAGATGACTTTTGTAAAAGTGCCCTCAGTTTAAAACAAAAGCCATTCGTCTTTTCTGTTATGCTAGTGACAGCAGAAAGTATACGGACTAAGGAAAAAAAGTTGTGTAAGAGGCAAGCGTGATACTTCCGTGATCTTAAGCGAGGGCGGAATGGTGAGTTAGAATACAGCTGTTGGATTGGCAGAACATAAACGCTTCCTGCCCCTTTACCCCACCCTCCTCAACGTCATAGTTCTGGTAAAGCCCTAAAGCTATGGGAAGCACATGATAGTGTCGCTTTTGCCATTATAGTCTGTAGAGGGCGCCAAATCGCCCCAAATTACAGCTTTCTCAGCGAAACAGGAGTTCTACTTTTGGAAACAAACTTCTACACCCTGACTCTTGCTTGGATTACCATAGGAGCTGTCCAAAGGAGAAAGTTATTTAGATGACCATTACCTCATCAAGTTCTTTCATGCTTGGAGTTCTCCAACCCCAGAAATGTGATTTTAAAGTTCAGGACTTACAAGGAATTTAACCTGTTTTGTCCTTCAGATTGGATCAGCAGAGGGAGCTGGTGAAATGTGTTTGAGAAAGCATAAAGCTATTTTTAGATATTAACCTAGGGCACAAGAAAGGTAATAATTATAGAAGCTGTGGCAGAAATAGAAAACTTAGTGTTTTTCCTTCCACTGTGTGCTTGTAAGATAATATAACAGACCATCTTTAGGACTTGTGTTTAGGGACATTTTCCAACATGGTTCACTGAACAATTTCTAAACCACATTTGCTTGTGACTACACATGCAAATGCCTACAGGAGTGAGGAGGGTAACATACACGAGGAAAGTGGGCCAGATATGATCTGACTGGAAAGTACTTTCTCTGTCTATTCAGTTCAGCTAAATGTTGCTATTTGAGAAAATGAGCCCAATATGGCAAGGCCTTAGGTTCTTTTCAGTAAAAGCTGCAAATACAGATTTTAATATAAAATCTTCTGTTGGCAGCAAATATTTTCTTTTGAAAAATATCATGGAATATTATGCAGCCATAAAAAGAAATAAGATCATGTCCTTTGCAGGGACATGGATGAAGCTGGAAGCCATCATCCTCAGCAAACTAACACAGGAACAGAAAACCAAACACTGCATGTTCTCACTCATAAGTGGGAGTTGAACAATGAGAACACATGGACACAGAGAGGGGAATGTTGTAGGGCCTGTTGTAGGGTGGGGGGTGAGGAGGGGGAACTTAGAGGAGAACAGGTCAATAGGTGCAGCAAATCCCCATGGCACACGTGTACCTATGCAACAAACCTGCACGTTCTGCACATGCATCCCACTTTTTTTTAGAAGAAATAAAAAAATTTAAAAAAAGAAAAAAAAAATATTGTGTCCAGAGTTAGTTCCTTCCGGTGGGTTCGTGGTCTCCCTGACTTCAAGAATGGAGGTGCGGACCTTTGTGGTGAGTGTTACAGTTCTTAAAGATGGCACAGACCCAAAGAGTGAGCAGCAGCAAGATGTATTGTGAAGAGCAAAAGAACAAAGCTTCCACAGAGTGGAAGGGGACCCGAGCCAGTTGCTGCCGCTGGCTGGGGTGGCCAGCTTTCTCTTATTTGTCCCCTCCCATGTCCTGTTTCTGTCTTATCAGAATGCCCTTTTCTCAATTCTCCCCGCGATCTGTTACTTTTAGAATCCTGCTGATTGATCCATTTTACAGAGCGCTGATTGGTCCATTTTACAGAGCACTGATTGGTCCATTTTACAGAGAACTGATTGGTGCATTTTACAAACTTCTTGCTAGCTACAGAGCACTGATTGGTGCATTTTACAATCCTCTTGTAAGACAGAAAAATTCTCCAAGTCTCTACTCGACCCAGGAAGTCCAGCTGGCTTCACCTCTCAATACCCCCTTTAAACAGGACACCCCAACTGCTTTTGAGAATTGTGCAATGACTGCTCTAGCTACTTCCTGCTGGATAGGGGTGAAGAAGAGACCCTGAATTGTAGTATCCTCCTGAGGGAAACTCTCTAGGTATCAAAGGGCCAGTGGGTCGATCCAGGGGGTCCTCGGTAGAAGTTGTTAGTTGAGCTCATTTGGGGTTTAATTTGCAAAACCATCTGTAGCTTGATGGCCTCGATCCTGGAGGAAACAAATTGACAAAGAGGTTAAAAATACAGGGCCCGAAGGCAAGTAATAGCAAGATGGTTGTCATGAGACCTAGAAAGGGGAGAAGCCATGTTGCCCAACTCCAGAGAATGGTATAAGAATTTGAAAGGCATTGTCTGATTTCAGAAGACTTTTCCTATAAATGCCGGGTGGCGTCTCATATTAACCCTGACTGGTTAGTGTAAAAGCAACACTCGTCCCCTAAGAAGGTGCAAAGTCCTCCTTTCTCAACAGTGAGGAGGTTAGGCCTCAGTGGTTTTAGAGAGTCACTGCTGCCAAAGAGTCTATTTGGGATTGTAGAGTAAGGATAGATTTTGTTCTTTCTTGCAAACTGTCTGAGAAATGCTTTGAGAGTGTGTGGTAGTAGGATAATGAAGTGGATAAACCTGCTATTCCGGTTCCTGTAGCAGTGGCCATTCCTAACCCTATAAGTAGGGGTATTAGTTGTATGGCCCTGTGCTGGTGGACTTGAGCTTTGAGGAGCACTGATAGGGTCTGGGCAATGTTTATATTGGGACTTAGGAAGACTAAGGTGCAGGTGCCTGTCCAGTTGGTGGGGAGGCAGATATAGGTTGACATTCCATGTAAGAAGAATATGTCTTGGCTGGGTAGACAGAACTGGTTGTGTACGTTAAAAAGGTGTGTGAGTTTGTTGTTTTCATTTTCCCATACTCCTAGAGTACTTGCCAAGGTGGCTCCGGTGAGTGGCTGGAAAGGGGTGTTGGGAGCAAACTGAGTGGCTCCCTGTGTTCTATCTTCCCATTGGGGGAAAAAGCCGTTTTGTATCTACTAGGAACCATTCAATAGATTAATTGAAAGAGGGGATGAGGAGGCATTCACTAGTGGTGGGGGCACTGCTGCAGGGGGTCCAGGGGTGAATGGTCATGCAGGGAGTATGTTTGCTATTGAAAAACCCAGACTGTTTGTTAAGCAGGGAGGAGGTGATGATTTTTGGAGGCTCTGAGAAGTGGACAAGCCATCTGAGTGGAGCTGTTTGGGTGACTCGGAAGTTACTATAATCAGTTCGGGCTTGAAGTTGTAGGATGTAATTACACTGATGGGATAATAGGTCCCCCAGGGGCAGGCCTGATAACGGGTTGTGTTGGATGCATAGAGGGGCTTGGAAAGTTAAGATGGTATTCATGGTTACAGGGATTTGCCTTCTCAACCTTCCCTAAGGATTGTGGCCTCCAGGCGCAGTGGAGGTAATATGGTATCCCTAGCACCCTGGAAATTCCCTGTTACCGTGGCTTTAAAAGCCAGACCATTGTCACTTTGTAAGCTTTGGGGAAGCCCAAATCTAGGAATTATTTCATGCATTAGGACTTTAACCACTTCCTGAGCCTTCTCTGTCTTGCAGGGGAAGGCTTCTATCCAATTTGTAAAGGTTTCAACACAGACCAACAAGTGTTGAAATCCCTTAGACTTAGGCATATGGGTGAAGTCTAACTGCCAGTCCTCTCTGGGATTGTGCCCTATTCTTTGTTCCCCCAGAGGGGCCTTATGATGGACCAAGGGATTATTCCTTTGGCACACCTCACAGGCTTTGACTACTTGTTGGATGGTCCAGAGGAGATTTGGACCCGTAAATAGAGATTTAGCCATTTGATGAGTGTTCTCAATACCCATATGAAAAGTTTGGTGGAGGGTCTTAAGTATTTTCCACTGTCTGGCTTCAAGTATGAGTACCTTTCCCTCTTCCGTAGTGAACCACCCTGAGGGGAGAAAACTATGCCCCCGTGAAAGTCCCCATTCTGTTTAAGTTGGGAAATACTGGGGCTTAATCTCTTGGAGAGGGTTGTTCCATACCAATGGTCCTTCTACAGGTATTTCTAATGGTAGGTTCCACCTGGCAGCAATTTTGGCCTCAGCATCTGCCCGACAGTTTCCTTCTGCCTTTTCTCCTTCACCTTTTTGATGGCTTTGGCAGTGTAAGACTGCCATCTCCTTAGGTTTTTGCACCACATGCAATAACTTAATGATTTCCTTGTGGTATTTAATGGGGGTTCACCCAGAGGTTAGGAACTCCCTTTCTTCCCACATTGCAGCATGGGCATGTAGGATTAGATAAGCATATTTGCTATTTGTATACACATTTATTCTTTTTCCCTTTCCCAGTTCTAAGGCTTGGGTAAGTGCCACTAGTTCTGCTAACAGTGCTGGTCCCTGGAGGAAGATGCTTACTTTCAAGTACTGTTACATCATTAACTATGGCATAACCTGCCCTTCGTATCCCATTCTCCACAAATGAACTTCCATTGGTATATAGGTTAAGGTCAGGATTAGCTAAGGGGACTTCTAAGAGATCCTCTCAGGTGACATAAGTCTGGGCTACAATTTGTTGGTAGTCATGCTTGATTGGCTCTCCATCCTCTGGGAGAAAAATAGCAGGGTTGAGGGCCACACACGTGTGTATTTGAAGCACTGGTCCCTCAAGGAGTAGTGCCTGGTATCTAAGCAGGCGTTTGTCTGATAGCCATGAATTTCCTTTGGCACCTAGTATGCCATTTACATCATGAGAAGTCCAGAGAATGAAATCCTTTCCTTGTATTATTTTGATAGCCTCTAATACTAAGATGGCCACTGCCACAACTACCCATAAACAGTGAGGCCAGCCTTTTGCTACTACATCAATTTCCTTACTTAGATATGCCACTGATGTGGGGTTGTCCCATGAGTCTGAGTAAGGACTCCAGGAGCTATTCCAGCTCTTTCTCTGACGCATAAAGAGAAGTTTTGTCCTGTGGAAGGCTTAAGGCTGGAGCTTGTGCTAGGGCCTGCTTTAAGGTTCTGAAGGCTGTTTCTGCCTCTGGTTCCCATTCTACTAGATGAGTATTTGCCCTCTGGGTTTCCTTGATTAGAGTATAGAGTGGTCTGGCCTTCTCGCTGTATCTGAGGATCCATAGTCAGCAAAAGCCGGTGATTCCAAGGAACTCCCACAATGATTTTCATGTCTTAGGGCAAGGATAAGCCAGTATAGGCTGTATTCATTCCTTGCTGAGGGCCCTGGTTCTTCTGGCTAAGATTAGGCCTAGATATCTGAGTTGTTGTAGGCAGAGCTGGGCCTTGTACCTTGGATTAGCTAGAAAATTCAAGAGATCCAGAGTAGCCTGCTGGCATGAGGCTTCTGAACTGGTAGCCAAAAGTAAATCATCCACATATTGAAGGACCAGAGTGCCTGGACTTGAGAAGTGGCCTAGATCTTGGGCCAGTGCCTGACCAAACAGATGAGGGCTATCTCTAAACCCTTGGGGCAAGACCATCCATGTAAGTTGGGATGTGTGGTCTGTGGGATCCTCAAAGGGAAAGAGAAACTGGGAGTCAGAGTGCAGGGGTATGTAGAAGAAGGTATCCTTAAGGTCCAGAACTGTGAACCATTCTGCTTCCTCTGGTATTTGAGAGAGCAGGATATAGGGGTTGGATATAGAGAAATTACTGCCTCATTGATAAGTCTAAGATCTTGCACTAGTCTCCACTGACTATTCGGTTTTTGTACTCCTAGAATTGGGATGTTGTGGGGACTGTTGCATTTTCTTACTAAGACTTGAGCTTTTAAATGTCTAACAATATCCTGTAATCCTTTATGAGCTTCAGGCCTTATGGGATATTGCATTTCATAAGGAAAAGTAGTGGGGTCCTTTAGCCTGATTTGGACTGGGTGGGCATTTTTTGCCCTTCCGAATTGTCCTTCCAATGCTCAGACTTCAGAGTTGATTTCCTCCTCCAGAAAGGGACAACAAATGGGTAACTTGTTCCCATATTCATATAGATAATAGCTCCAGCTTTGGCCAATATGTCCCTCATTAATAAGGTGTGGGACTTTCAGGCATAACAATAAAGGCATATAAAAAGAGCAAAGTCTCCCAATTACAGCTGAGGAGGAGGGACAAATACCTGATTACAGGCTGTCCCAGGATTCCTCGGATGGTAACAGACCTTGAGGACAGCTGTCTGGGGCAGGAGATTAACACCAAGAAGGCCACACCAGTGTCCAGGAGGAAGTCAATTTCCTGGACCTTAACGGTTAATCTTACCCAGGGCTCAGTAAGGGTGATGACATGAGCTGGCGCTTGCCCTGGTCACCCTCAGTCCTGTTGTTGGATCATCTGGTTGGGGGCTTCTGGCTCAGAGAACCTTTGTTCTCTGGGGCAGTGCACCTTCCAGTGATTGCCTTGTCATAGCGGACATGGACGAGGACGTGGCTTGTTTCTTGTTGGACAGTCTTTTTAAAAGTGTCCTTGCAAACCACACTGATAACAAACTGTACCAGGTGATTGGCCTGCTCCATTTTCTGCCCTCTCTGAACCACCAAGGTTGGTTTGTCTGAGGGCCATGACTAAGGCTGCAGCCTTTCTCTGATCTCACTTTTCCTTTTTGGCCTGTTCCTCTTGGTCCCTATTATAGAACACCAAGGTTGCCAGGTTTAATAATGCCTCCAGATTTTGTTCAGGGCCCAGGGCTTGCTTTTGGAGCTTTCTCCTGATATCTGTGGCTGATTGGGTAATAAACTTATCTTTTAGCATCAATTGACCCTCAAGGGAGTCAGGTGACAGGGGAGTATATTTTCTTAAGGCCTCCTGTAGCCGCTCAAGGAAGACAGAAGGATATTCTTCCTTTCCCTGAGTTATGGTGGACATCACTGAATAATTTATGGGTTTTTTCCTATTCTCCTTAGTCCTTCTAGAACACAGTTCAATAGTTGTTTGTGACTCCAGTCCCCATGATCTGAGTCGAGGTCCCAGTGGGGATCCATACTGGGGATGGCTTGCTGATTGGTAGGGAATTTGTCCCTTTCTTCGGCTGTCATTCTATCATTTACTTGACTAAGATACCAGGTATCTCCAAACTCTCAGGCTGCAGCTAAAGCCACATTCTTTTCATTAAAGGCCAGGGTTTAATCTAACAATAGCATGACATCTCTCCAAGTGAGGTCAAAGGTTTGCCCTAGACCCTGTAGGACATCTAAATACCTATCAGGATCATCTGAAAACTTCCCCATGTCTACCTTGATCTGCTTTAAATCAGCGAGGGAGAAGGGGACATGTACCCGGGTTGGGCCAAATTCTCCTCCCCCTATAGCTTGAAGGGAACATAACCGATAGCCCAGGGGTTTTTGTGGTCCCTTGGAGATTTCTTTGCTTGTTTCCTTCTGGGTGGGGGAGATTAGAGGAGACTTATCATTAATAGAAAGGGGAGCTATAGGAAGGCTAGGATATGGAGGTAAGCTGAGAGGTCCTCTTGTGGAATGTAAATTGCAAGCTTTGCATAGTTGTAGATTATCCTTCAATGAAAAGAAAGCTTTGACATAAGGTATTTAATTCCATTTGCCTTCCCCCTTACAGAAAAGGTCAAGCTGCAGGATAGTATTGTAATTTATACTTCCCTCAGGTGGCCATTTTTCCCCATCAGGGAGAGAATATTGGGGCCAGGCCATAGTGCAGGAAAAAAAATAAGCTGTTTATTTTTCAGGGTTTGTGGATCAAATTGGTCTCAATGGCTTAGGATGCATTTCAAGGGTGAGCCTCTTGAGGCCCGAGTGTTTCTCATCTGAAAGAAAAAACCACCCACAGTTTTGGTTTGTTTTTTCCCTCCCCTGTAAGAACGCACAACGGTCCCTGGATGCTGCTGATCAGAATAGTTGTGCTCACTGAAGCAGCAGTGGAAACACTAGTTTTCCTCCTAGACCGAAAAAAGGACCAAGGAAGGTTGCATTTAGTGGCCCTTACTGATGCACTCTTGAAAACCCGCACCCTTGCCTTTCCTCTTAGACTACAGAGGACTGAGAAAAATTGGATTTAGTGGCCCTTACTGATGCATTCTCAAAAACCTGTTAGAGTCCTAAGCATTTTTTCCTGTTAGTATTGGGACCTTACCCTTGTCCTATAAAGATAATATGCCTCAAAATGGAGTGGAGGGCCATACCTTGAGGGAGGGAAAGGATCTCTAGGGTTTGAAGGGTGATGCCTTTTGTCCTCACTTCTGAGGACATAGGAAGGATATAATTTCCGAGGCTCCCCATATCCTAGCTTCGGGAATAGCCTTTGTTAGGCCTGCTAGTCTGAGGAGGGATCTTAAAATTCCAGATAGTCCCCCCACCCTGATGGGGCTTTGGGCAAAAATTATGTCCTTCTGATTGGTGAGGCTGGGTGCCTACAGAAGGGAACAGAGTCCTGAAATTTACACTAGAAATCATTCTTATAGGAGAACCTAGAAAAGCACCAGAGACGGAGAGTGGTTTTTAGAAGCAGGAGTGGCCTTGGAGAAGAGAGGCAGGAGGAAGTTTGTCTGACAGGTGTTAGGACCCAGGAGGCAAGGGTCAGGATAGATAGGATAGATGGGTGAGTCTCGCTTGGGCAATGTGACTTTGAGAGTTCTGCTCATGGCTGCAGGGTCAACCAACTTTTTGTCGGTAACCAGGTGCTGAATGGCTTTCCTCTCTGTCGACCCTCGGCTCAGCCCGGAAGTACTGAAAAAGCAGAAGCTGGTTCCAGGCAAACCAACACTCCCAACTCCAAAGAGTTGGGGGTGGTTAGAGAGCCCTTTCCTAGAAAGCCTGACACCCATGTCTTTAGTCTGGCAGCTGCACTAGTAGCTTTTAACTGGCCGACAGGTGCCCAGTATTTAGCCCCTGAATTCTAAGGAAAAATAGGACAGAATAGCAGTGAAAGTGGTCCGATGGTACTCACCATGTGGCAAAATCCCAGACAAGCCCCCAGGATGTGTCCAGAGTTAGTTCCTTCCAGTGGGTTCATGGTCTTGCTGACTTCAAGAATGGAGCCGCGGACCTTCACAGTGAGTGTTACAGCTCTTAAAGATAGCAGAGACGCAAAGAGTAAGCAGCAGAAAGATTTATTGTGAAAAGTGAAAGAACAAAGCTTCCACAGTGTGGAAGGGGACCTGAGTCGGTTGCCGCTGCTGACTGGGGTGGTCAGGTTTTATTCCCTTATTTGTCCCCTTCCATGTCCTGTTTCTGTCCTATCAGAATGCCCTTTTCTCAATCCTCAACGTGATTGGTTACTTTTAGAATCCTGCTGATTGGTCCATTTTACAGAGTGCCAAATTGGTGCATTTTACAAACCTCTTGCTAGCTACAGAGTACTGATTGGTGCATTTTTACAGAGCACTGATTGGTGTATTTTACAAACCTCTTGCTAGCTAGAGTGCTGACTGGTGCGTTTTACAATCCTCTTGTAAGACAGAAAAGTTCTCCAAGTCCCCATTTGACCCAGGAAGTCCAGCTGGCTTCACCTCTCAATATCAAGCCCACAGAAAGGTCAAAAAAACAGTTTTCATTAATAAACACCAATATGTCACTCCTCCTCCTCCTCCTTCTTCTTCTTTTTTTTGAGACAGTGTCTTACTCTGCTGCCCAGGCTGGAGTGCAGTGGCTAGATCATGGCTTCACTGCAACTTTGACCACCTGGGCTGAAGTGATCCTCCCACCTCAACCTCCTAAGTGGCTGGAACCACAGGCACAAATCACCATGCATAGCTAATTTTTAAATTTTTTTAGAGATGAGGTCTCACTATGTTACCCAGACTAGTCTTGAGCATCTGAGCTCAAGTAATCCTCCTGCTTGGCTTCCCAAAGTGCTGACATTACAGGCATGAGCCACTGTGCTTAGCCTGTGGTTTTTGTTGTTATTTTTGTTGTTATTATTTTTGTTTTTTGGATATTAACATCTTATCAGACCTATAGTTTGCAAATCTTTTCTCCCATTCAATAGGTTGTCTCTTCACTCTGTTGATTGTTTCCTTTGGCGTGCAGCTTTTTAGTTTAATATAGTCCAATTTGTCTATTTTTATTACAGTTGTCTGTGCTTTTGAGGTTTTAGCTATGAAATCTTTGCCTAGACCGATGTCTTGAAGTGTTTTACCTATTTTTTTTTCTAGTAGTTCTGTAGTTTTGGGTTTTATGTTTAAGTCTTTCTTTCTTTCTTTTTTTTTTTTTGAGACGGAGTCTCACTCTGTCACCAGGCTGGAGTGCAGTGGCATGATCTCGGCTCACTGCAACCTCTGCCTCCCAGGTTCAAGTTATTCTCCTGCCTCAGCCTCCCGAATAGCTTGGATTACAGGCATGTGCCACCATGCCCAGCTAATTTTTTGTATTTTTAGTAGAGACAGGGTTTCATCATGTTGGCCAGGATGGTCTCGATCTCTTGACCTCATGATCCACCTGCCTCAGCCTCCCAAAGTGCTGGGATTACAGGCATGAGCCACTGCACCCAGCCTTATGTTTAAGTCTTTAATTCACTTTGTGTTGATTTTTGTATATGTGAAGAGATAGTGATCCAGTTTCATTCTTCTACATATGGATATCCAATTTTCCCAGCAGCGTTTATTAAAGAGGGTGTCCTTTCTCCAGTGCATGTTCTTGGTGCCTTTATTGAAAATCATTTGGCTGTAAGCACACGGATTTATTTCTGGACTTACCATTCTAGTCTGTTGATCATGTCTGTTTTTATATCAATATTATGCTGTTTTGGTTAATGTAGTCTTGTGATATATTTTAAAGTCAGGTAGTATGATGCCTCCAGTTTTGTTCTTTTTGCATGGGACTGTGTTGGCTGTTTGGGCTCCTTTTTGTTTCCATATACATTTTAGGATTGCTTTTTGAAATCTGTGAAAAATGACATTGTCCTTTTGATAGTGTTTGCATTGAATCTGTAGATTGCTTAGGGCAGTATGATCGTTTTAATGATAGTAATTCTTCTGACCCATGAGCATGAGATGTCTTTCAATTTATTTGTGTCCTCTTCAATTTCGTTCATTAGAGTTTTGTAGTTTTTCTTGAGGATATCTTTTACTTTCTTGGTTAAATTTACTCCTAAGTGTTTTATTTTTATTTTTATTTTTGGCTATTGTAAATGGGATTGCTTTCCTGATTTCTTTCTCAGCTGGTTCATTGTTGGTGAATGGAAATGTTATTGATTTTTGTATGTTGATTTTCTATCTTGCAATTTAACTTAATTTGTTTACCATTTGTAAGAGTTTTCTGATGGAATATTTAGGGTTTTCTAGATGTAAGATCATGTCATCAGTAAGGAGGGACAATTTGACATTCTCTTTTACAGTTTGGATGTCTTCTTTTTCTTCCTCTTGTCTAATTGCTCTGGCTAGGACTTCCAGTACTATGTTGAATAGGAGTGGTGAAAATGGGCATCCTTGTCTTGTTCCAGATCTTATGGGAAAGGCTTTCAGCTTGTCTGCATTCAGTATGATGTTAGCCGTGGCTTTTCATACATGGCCTTTATTATATTGAGGTATGCTCCTTCTTTTCCGAGTTTGTTGCTAGTTTTTATCATGAAAGGATGTCGACTTTTATCAAAAGCTTTTTCTCTGTCTATTGAGATGATCATGTGGTTTTGTCCTTCATTCTGCTTTTTAGAATTTTTATTATATTTAATTTTTTACCAAGTGGTTCTTACAGAGACAGTTTCATTTTGTTGATGTGATGTATCATGTTTATTGATTTGTGTATGTTGAACCATTCTTGTATCCCTGGTATAAATCTCCCTTGGTCATGGTGTGCTGTCTTTTTGATGCACTTTTGGATTCAATTTGCTAGTATTTTGCTGAGGTTTTTTGTATCTGTCTTCACCAGGGCTGTTAGTAGTAGTTTTCTTTTTGTGTTTCATCCTTCTCTGATTTTGGCATCAGGAGAATGCTAGACTCATAGAATGAGTTACAGAGAGTTCTCTCCTCTTCAATTTTTTCAATAGTTTCAGGAGGATTGATATTAGTCCTTCTTTATATATTTGGTATAATTCAGCTGTGAATTTATCCAGCCCTGGGCTTTTCTTTGTTGGGAGACTTTTTATTACTGATTCAGTCTCACTACTCGTTACTAGTCTGTTCAGGTTTTCTATTTCTTCCTTGTTCAATCTCAGTAGATTGTATGTTTCCAGGAATTTATTTATTTCCCTCAGGTTGTCCAGTTCATTAGTGTATAGTGGTTCATAATAATCTCTGCTAATCTTTTGTATTTCTTTGGTACCAGTTGCAATGTCTCCTCTTTCATTTCTGATTTTGTTTATTGGGGTCTTCTCTCTGCTTTTCTTGATTAGTCCAGTTAGAGGTTTATCAATTTTGTTTATCTTTTCTAAGAACCAACTTTCTTTGTTTCATTGATGCTTCATATATTTTTTATATAGTCTTTATTTTATTTAGTTTTGCTTTGATTTTTATAATTTCTTTTCTTTTGCTAATTTTGGTTTTGGTTGGTTCTTGCTTTTCTAGTTCCTTGAGATACAACATTAGGTTGTGAATTTGAAATCTTTCTACTTTTTGTTGTAGGCTTACACTGCTATAAACTTCCTTCTTAGCACTTTTCTGCATCCCATAAGTTTTGATGTGTTGTGTTTCCATTTTCATTTGTTTAAAGAAATTATTTGATTTCCATCTTAATTTATTCATTGACCCCCTGGTAATTAAGAATTACATTGTTTAATTTCCATGTATTTCTATAGACTCCAAAGTTCCTATTGGTGTTGATTGCTAGTTTTATTACATTATTGTCTGAGAAGATAATGGTATGATTTTGATTTTTGAAAAATATATTGAGACTTGCTTTGTGGCCTAACATGGAACATATCCTGAGAATATTCCATGTGTTGATGAGAAAAATGTGTATTTTGCAGTTGTTGGATAAAATGTTCTGTAAATGTCTGTTAGTCCTATTTGGTTTACAGTCAGTTTAAATTCAACATTTCCTTGTAGATTTTTGTCTAGATGATCTGTTCAGTGCTAAGAGTGGTGTGTTGAAGTCCATAAATATTATTGTATTGGGATCTATCTCTCCCTTTAGATCCATTATATATCGGGATGCTCCAGTGTTGGGTGCATATACATTTATAATTGTTATAGCTTCTTGCTGAATATATCCCTTTATCATTACATAGTGACCTTCCTTGTCTTTTTTCTGCTTTTGACTTAAAGTCTGTTTTATCTAAGTATAGCTACTCCTGCTCACTTTTGGTTTCCATTTTCATGGAATATGTCATCTCTCCTATATGTGTTTTTACAGGTAAAGTGTGTTTCTTGTAGGCAGCTTATAGTTAGATAATATTTCTTTATTCAGCCAGTCTCTATTTTTTAAATGGATAATTTAATCCATTTACATTCAAAGTTATCATTGATATGTGAGTTTTTTTTTTTTGTTCCTATCATATTGCTAATTGTTTTCTGGTTGTTTTGCATACTTTTTGTTCCTTTATTGCATTGTATCTGCTTGGGGACCCTTAACCTCTTGTATCTGGATGGCTAAGTCTCTTGCTAGACTTAGGAAGTTTTCCTTTAACATTTTAATAAATAGGTTTTCCAATCCTTTTGTTCTCTTTTTGCCCTTAAAGACACTGATCATTTGAATATTTGGTGGCTTTATGTTGTCCCAAATGTCATGAATGCTTTGCTTATTATTTTTATTCATTTTTATTTATTTTTGTCTAACTAAATTATTTCAAAAGACCTGTCTTCAAGTTTTGTGATTATTTCTTCTCTATAATCTAGTCTATTACTGAAGCTTTCAAATGTATTTGGTATTCATTCAATAATTTTTTTACTTCTAAAATTTCTCTTTGTTCTTTAAAAAAAATCTATCTCTTGGTAAATTTCTTATTCATATCTTGAATTGTTTTCCTGATTTCTCTGTATTGTTTTCAGTACAGAGAAACCTGTATTCTCTGTGTTCTCTTGTATCACACTGAGCTGCTTTAAATTCAGTATTTTGAATTCTTTATCTGGGATTTCATGAATTTCTTTTTGCTTGGGATCTGTTGCTGGAAAATTATTGTGTTCCTTTGGGGGTGTCATAGTTCCTTGTTTTTTCACATTTTCTGTTCCCTTATATTGATATCTCTGCATCTGGTGTAACAATAACTTCTTCCAATTTCTTGAAGTTGCTTTTGCTGGGGAGGATTTTTCCTGAAGATTTATTTACATTTTTGGTTCCATGGGGTGCTTTTACTTTGATTTTGGGTGCATGCGGGAGTGTAGACACTGTATAATTTCTTCAGCTGTAAACAGTATCAGTAGTATCTATGATTTCCTCAGTGGCTTAGTGTGTGGTTGTTAGTAGAGTCTAACTCCCCTCTTCCTTGGGCAGCAGGTGTGATGTGAGCAATGGCAGTAGCAATGGTGGAGCAACCCCCTGGAACCTAAGCAGTCTGTGCTAGTGTTAGTGTTGGTTGTGACAGGTTGTGTAAGCCAGTCTCCTGGCCTACTGGTAGTGTATGTGAATGGGTGCTAGCTGTGGTGGTATCAGCAGGTTGGGTCAGCCTGTTTAGGTGCCAGGGAAGGTAGAGTAGGTTAGGCAATCTCCAGGCCTCTGGATAGTGTGCTTGAGTTCTGGAGGGATGGGACTGGACTGGCTGGATTGACCTTGCCATGACTATGACGGCTTGCAGAAAAAAGAAAGTGAGAAGTTTAGAGTAAACAATTTCCTTTTTTAAGTAAGTGAGGGAGAAATTGCACACATTATCTCTATTCACATTCTGTTTTCAAGAACTTGGTCACATGGCCACACAAACTGCAAGGAAGACTGGGAAATGTACGTGCCAGAGAGGTGGCCATGTGACCAGGATGAAGGGGGAAACAGACTTTTTGGGTGCAAGCAGCTACCTGTCAGATTGTCCTTCTGGAAGACTCCTGGAATTACTTTCCCCTCTTTTTCTGCAGACTGTAGTCTGAAATTTTGGTACTATCCACTTACTACACTGAGAATGAAGCTGGCCTAGGGAGAAGGGCAGATCCAAGGGAAATGTGGAGAATTCCCATTCTCAGGGAATGTCACTGAAGCTACTGGATTAAGTCCACCCAGAAGCCCTCCCTATTGCTGGACTCCCAATTATGTGAGCCACCAGTTGTTTCTTGTCATGCCAGTTAACTTTGAATTTTCTGTTTCTTGAAATAGTAGCAATGGTGGAGCAACCCCCTGGAACCCAAGCAGTCTGTGCTAGTGTTAGTGTTGGTTGTGACAGGTTGTGTCATAAATTAACCATACTAACATAGGAGTTATTAATAAATTAATTTTAGGCAGCTAGAAAGGGTAAAAGAGTTCTCAGTGAAATTTTCCTTCAGTAAAAAGCAGCCCCCAAATCATTTCTTCCCTCACAGAAAGCAGCCTGAAAAGTCGAGCTGCAAGCATAAATATGCAAGCTAGAAGCTTTTATATGTAAATGCCAGCAGCTGTACCTGGAAGCAAGGTATGTTCAATATGCCACTTTGTGCTCTCTTTTCCTTGTCACCACCTGTGCAGGTGTCATAGTGACCACCAGGTAGAAGCTGCATTTGCATAACAAAAAATTAGGGTGGAAGGGCCAGTCTTTTCGTAGGCTATTTAAATAGCACACCTGGTCAAACCAACTGACCAGGTAAATCAATCACTGCGTCCTCAAGCCTCTGTGCAAAATTGATCGTGTTCCACCCCAAACCTGGAGACCCTCTCTTGGGCGACCTGCTTTCTCAGCATGAGAAAGCTTTCTTTCTCTTCTTTGTCTATTAAACTTTCCTCTCCTAAACCCACTCCTTGCGTGTGTCCATGTCCTGAATTCTTTCTTGGAGCAAGACAAAGAACCATGGGTATATCCCCAGACAACGGAGCCATTTCAATACCACTACTGACAGACACAGTTATTTACACTGTGAAAGGAAATTAATTTTGGGACCCCAAACACATTTAACCAATGGGAAAAGTCAAGTTGGGAACTGGGTCATGCAAATCTGCCTTCCCCTTTTAGTTCCTAAATAAGATGGCTACAAGATGAAGAGCTACACACTTCCCCCATATTTTGCCCACAAGGAAATTCCTAGTGAATTGTTAAAACTTCACCATGGCAGTGCAAATTGATAGCTTATCTTTATAATGTGCAGTTACCTCAGCTCACCAGACACAAATGCATATCTGATTGTTCCCCTACTCCATGTTGTCTGTGTTATCTTATGTAAAATGCAGATTCCTGTATTTTTCCTCTGCTCCTTTTATGTCATCTTATCTAAAAATGCACTTACATGAAAACTGTGTCCTTCTCAATATCCCGCCCTTTCCGCTTTAAATTTGGAGCCTTTTGCCTTTGGAGAAAGGCATAGATCTGTCTCCTGGGCAAGTCCTTAACTTTGGCAAATAAATCTCATGAAATGATTGAGACTTGTCTCATCATTTTTCTTGATTGACATCTGGTAACCACAAAGGGATCCTGAGTGAAAGATACCTGGCGTGCTGCAGTTTGCCTCTTGGTGATTGGTACTAGCTTGGGCACCTTACAGCCCAAATCGATAGGATGATTTGCCGAAGTCTGGGAATCTTCCAGCGTTTTTCAGTTGGGGATCTGAGGTTTGAATGCTGTTAAAAAAAAAAAAAAGTCTTTATTTTGTGGGAGTTTTTCCACTTGCTTCCATCAAGGAAGGCAAGCTCATCTGCTTCTGCATCACTGGAGAGTGGTCTTCAGCTTGGGCCCCCATCGCTAGGTAAGAAACTGGTTTGGGATTCTGTCTTGCAAATTCTTTTAAATGACTAACATTAGCATTAAGAACAAGCTGGTGTTAATTTCTTGCTTACACTTAGAACACTCAGAAATCGTATAACTTGTGTGATCATTGTGAGTTTTGCTTAACTGTTTTGTTTGTTTATGTTTTTGTGTATGCATATATGTGTATGTTTTGATCCTTTCCCCTATTGCATTTGACCAACACCAAACCCTCTAGCTCATTAGTGTGGAATCTTCCACTCTGAAGAAATAGAACACCTTGCTCCCCTTAGCCTTTCTAGGCATTCTCAGGTGACTGAGAATCACATGAGGGTGTCTGGGAGAAATGCTCCCTAAGATGTGCAGTGGCTCTAAATAAGTTTCCCCCTCAGAAGAACATACTTAGGGTCTAATCTCAGCTGGCAGGTGCATGCAAGGAACTAATGCCTCCTGCACCTTGAGCCCCTGACACATTGTGCCTGGTAGCTGCAATATGTGTGGACCAAACCAGTTCAGGGTGTAATGGCCCTGAAAAGCTAGGTTTGCAAGCAGCATATTTTGGGTGTGACACATGTCCTGACTTGATCAAATCCAAAGAGGAACTCTAAATTATGGAGAACGAGGCCTCTAAGACCCCAGCAGCTGTGGAAGATAAACTTCCCCCATTAGAAACTCTGGCTGGGTATATGCAAAATACTTATGGTGAATCATCATGCAAATATTTAACCAAGTGGACCACTATAATTAAAGCAGATTCTAAATTACAGTGGCTTAAATGGGAATCTTTTGAGATGCCCAAATTAGTGTACTTGCAAACCAAGATGGAAAACGCAGGGACAAAAACTAAACAACCAGAATGGGAGAGCCATTTTTAGTGGTATCTGGAAAGTAGCAAAACTGGGGAAGGCCACCTCATCTCCCTACAGGAGGTGAACAAACAAGTTAGAAATGCTAGTCAAGAACTCTCTAATCTTTTATCTCCCTTAAATAAATCCTTGGGATCTCTTGCTTCCCCCTAGGCACCTCCCCCACCTCCACCTCCAACCCCACTCTACCCTGACCTCTCTGAAATTCCGGGACCAGATCTGTCCCCACCTTCTCCTGCATGTTTAACACTCACTTAACAGAAGGCAGTTGGGAATCTGACTTCAAAGACCCCACCCACGGATGATTACCCAACAGCCCCAATGCAGCATCTCATCTGGAAGTTGTGGAAAAGGGGAACTCCTCAGGGACTTCCCTCATGATAACCCCATTTTGGGAACAACCAATAACAGGTAGGGGAACCCCAGTGATTGTCTATGGACCCTATTCAAAGGCCGAATTACAAGGCATAAAGAATTTCCTGACCCTCATAAATATCCAATTGGGTTTGCCTGAGAATTTGAGCTCATTATATGAGCCAGGTTATTCAGACCTTTATCAGCTAGTCTACATCTTGATCTCAGAAGCTAAAGCTAAGGAATGGCTGGAAAAAGCATAATGGTCAGATCCTATAGCAGATTTGACCCCTGAAGGCCCAACAGAGTCACAAGAACCAGCCCCACCGAATTCAGAAGACAGGCATAAAAACATGCTGGAAAGAGTCACTGCTCTGTTAAATAGCATTCCTTCAGTGTTCCAAAGGGTTATGGATTGGAATAAAATCCAACAATGCTGCTAGAACCCAAATGAATCAGTTTTAGATTATTTCACACATTCTAATAAAACTTTAAGACAGTGTTGCAGTATGTCAGCTGATTGCTTTAAAAACAATAAAAATGATACATTATTAGATGCAAATTTCTTTATTAATTTTTTTTTTGAGACGGAGTCTCGCTGTGTCACCCTGGCTAGAGTGCAGTGGTGCCATCTCGGTTCACTGTAACCTCTGACTCCCTGGTTCAAGCGATTCTTCTGCCTCAGCCTCCTGAGTAGCTGGGAAGACAGTCACGCGCCACCATGCCTAGCTCATTTTTGTGCTTTTAGTAGAGACGGGATTTCACCATGTTGGCCAGATGGTCTCGATTTCCTGACCTTGTGATCCGCCTGCCTTGGCCTCCCAAAGTGCTGGAATTACAGGCGTGAGCCACTGCGCCCAGACAAAAAATTTTTCAATTAAATGGACTAGATCGTGATTTAGCCACCCTTGTAAAACACCACATGACAAGTTGGGCCATAGCCAGAACTAATGAACGAGTTAACCTAGCTGACAAATTAGCCCACACTATGATAAAAAAGGAAAAACAGAAGATTGCCCAAGTTATGCATTTACAGCTAAAGCAATTAACTTCTCTTGGCCCCAGGAAGAATCTAAGCTTCCTCAGTCTGAGAACTCTTCACTTCTAGTCTGTTACTACTATAAAAGACCGGGACACCTTAAGAGGGATTACCTTAGGCTGAAAGAAAAGGCAGGAAAATGCAACTCTGGAAGATGAGGGATGCTCCAAGGAAATGCAGGGGTTTCACCTCTCCAAATATTCTACCCTGACAAACAAATTGGAAGAGACTAATATAATAAACCGTAAGCTTACAACTGCCTTATTTGATGCAGGTGTGACCATATTGCTGATAACTCCTGTCTTAATTAGAAACCCCATTCTCTGGAGTAATGAAAGAATTTACATGGTGGGTGTGTCTAATAAAACAATCTTATGTTTTAAGTCCAAATCTGTACCTTACCGGTTCATCAGGTTCAGCTCCCCCGCTGAGAAGTCTCTAAGTGTGACATGCTCAGTAGGTCCCATATGTTTCTTACATGCCCTGGGTCCCCTGTCAATCTTTTGGGCTGTGACCTCCTCCACATCCATAATGTCTATATCTCTTTTTCATAAAAAAGTGAACCTTTTTTAGAATTGGAGCCAGGGTACCAAAAATACCAAATTAAAAAATGTCCTGACAATGTACCACAATTTACTACTAGTAATGTTAAAACATAAGCTTGTGACTGGGAAAATAAAATGGAGACAGAGAAGGAAATATTGGGGGGAAGAGAAAACACTGGAATAAAAAGCAGGAAACATTACAACTCTTTCTAGCTTCCCCAGTCTTCCTGTTAATGCCAGAAGCAGAGCACTTACTCAAGGATGTCCCCTCCCATTTATGGTCTCAGTCAAATACAGATATAGGAAAAATATTCTCAGCCACTCCAATAAAGGTGGAGATGAACCCAAAGAAACCCCTACCCAACCTTAAACAATATTCTCTACGACAGGAAGCCATAGATGGAATTGCCCCTATCATACACGATTATCTGAAAAAGGGGCTTATTATTCCCTGCACAAGCCCCTGCAACAGCCCTGTATTCCCTGTAAAGAAACTAAGCAGGAGAGGATGGAGAGTTGTGCAGGACTTGAGGGCAATAAGCAATACTGTAATACCCAGGCACCCAGTAGTCCCAACCCACATGCCCTTCTATCAGCTATACCCACTACCAGTCAGTATTTCTCAGTTGTGAATCTCTGTAATGCCTTCTTTAGTATTCCTGTAGATCCAAACAGTCAGTATTTGTTTGCTTTTGCTTGGAAAGAACAGCAATATATGTGGACTGTAATTTCCCAAAGGGTATACAGAAAGTCCCACTTACTTTTCCCAAATATTAAAAGCTGATTTAGAGTATTTAATTTTTCCCCAGGACTCAATACTCATTCAGTATGTGGATGACTTTCTCCTTTGTCCAGACACACTATCTATCCTTTCAGGAAGATAGTCTATATTTACTCAAACAGCCACCAAGGGACATAAAGTGTCCAAAGACAAACTTCTGCTATGCTTACTGCAAGTTAAGTATTTGGGGCATATTATCTTAGTCAAAAGACTGAGTATTAACCCCGACAGAGTGAGAGGAATTTTAGCTTTCCCAATGCCCATTGCTAAGAAAAAACTTAGAGGATTTTTAAGCCTGGATGGCTATTGTAGAAACTGGATACCATATTTCTCCCTTATATCTCAACCTCTGTATGCATACCTAAAAAATAAACAACCTGATCCCATCAGGTGGACTCCAGAGGCACAATCAGCTGTACAACAAATAAAGGAAATTCTAACTAATGCCCCAGCCTTAAGGTACCCAAACCACAAATTGCCTTTCTCCCTTTTCGTACATGAAACTGGAGGTACTGCATCCAGGGTACTGACCCAGAGACATGGTGATCATCAGAGACCTATAAGCTATTATAGTCAACACCTGTATCCTGTGGCTCAAGGGTTGCTTCCTTGTGTGACAGCAATAGCGGCCACGAACCTTCTGTACAAATCTTGAAGATACAATTATAGGTTCCCCTCTTACCATTTTTGTGCCATATTCTCTTGAAGCCCTTCTAAACTCTCATCATACTCAACATCTGTCTGTCAACTGGTTAGCCTCTTATGAAATTTTGCTTTTATCATCTCCCAATATTACCATTTCCTGCTGTAATAATCTTAATCCAGCCACTCTCTTGCCAGGCCCTTCCAACAAAACCCCCCATGACTGTGCTCTGATGACTGACTGACTTCTCTCTCCCAGGACAGACCTACAGGAGATGCCACTGGATAATGCTGAGACAGAATGGTATACAGATGGGTCTTATTTAAGAGGAGAGGATGAAAATTTTAGAGCAGGATATGCTGTGGTTTCCTTACTAGAGGTAATTAAAGCCAGTCCTCTTCTCCAGGCCAGATCAGCTCAAGTAGCCAAATTGATTGCCCTGACCCGAGCTTGCCAACTGGCAAAAAGACAAGGCTGCAACCATTTACACTGACTGCTGCTTTTGAGGTTGCTCATGACTTTGTTATGTTATGGAAAGAGAGAGGATATTTAACCTCCTTGGGGCAACCCATAAAAAATGGACAACAAGTATCAGAGCTGTTAGAAGCTATTCTAAAACCAAAATGTTTGGCAACTATGAAAATCCCAGGTCATTCAAAATTAGACACCATAGAAAGTTAGGGTAACCAACTGGCTGAAGCTACAGCTAAAAGAGCAGCATCCGAGCCACCAGTCCCCATCTGGGAAATGGCCATAAAACCCCAAATACTTAAAAACATGTTGAAAGAAACCCAGAGCATAGCTCCTACAGAAGAGAAATCTACTTGGAAACAGGCAGGGAGGTACTTGTCTCTTGAAAGTGAAATATGATGTGGACCTAATAATAAACCCATTATTCCAATGGGATGTCAGGTGTCCCTTATGGAATATGTTCATAATCTAACCCATTGGAATCTAGATAAAATAATATGCTGGTGTAAACAATATTACTGGAAACCATCCTTCACAGTGGCACAAAAAGGTTACTCTCGATGTGCTATTTGTCCCAAACAAAACTTAGGAAAGACCCTCCATGGGGCCCACAGTCATTTTTTCCTTCCGGCTGGACCCTTTGAGGTATGGCAGCTTGATTTTATCTGGCTGCCATCATCTCAAGGTTGTTAAGTATGTTTTTGTAATGGTCTGCATGTTTTCCCATTGGGTTGAAGCTTTTCCCTGCAGGCAAGCAACAGCCATGGCAGTTGGAAAATTCTTCTACAAAAAATTATCCCACTGTGGGGAGTCCCTTGTGAACTTCACAGTGACAGGGGAGCTCACTTTACCGGCCAGGTTATTCAAAATGTTTGTGAAATTTGGCCCATATTTCAACATTTCCATTGTGCCTACCACCCCCAGTCCTCAGGCCTGGTGGAAAGGACCAATGGAATAATTAAAACACAATTGGCTAAGTTCACAGAGGCATTTCACCTCCCCTGGTCCAAAGCTGCTTACGGTCTGATCCACCCCTTTTGGAAAACATCAACTTTCCCCTTATGAAATTATAACAGGAAGGCCATGTGTATGGGAATGAACATAACCAATCCAACTCTTCTCAAGGGAGATATATTGCAATATTGTGAGGGACTCATTTATTACCATAAAAAAATCAAGATTTGGGCCAGGCACAGTGGCTCATGCCTGTAATCCCAGCACTTTGGGAGGCCGAGGCAGGTGGATCATGAGGTCAGGAGTTCGAGACCAGCCTGGCCAATATGCTGAAAACTGTCCCTACTAAAAATACAAAAATTAGCTGGGTGTAGTGGCATGCACCTCTAGTTCCAGCTACTTGGGAGGGTGAGGCAGAAGAATCCCTTGAACCTGGGAGGCGGAGGTTGCAGTGAGCTGAGATCATGCCACTGCACTCCAGCCTGGGTGACAGAGTGAGACTCTGTCTCAAAAAAAAAAAAAAAAAAATTAAGATTTGGTAAATAATTCCTTTCACAGTATGCTCCCTGAAGATAAGGTGCCTGGCCATGATCTGCAACTAAGAGATTTTGTCTACTGGGAAGGACATCTAATAAAGGACTTCCTTCAACCCCAGTGGAAGGGGTACTATACCAGGTATTATTGACTAATCCATGTGCCACAAAATTAGAGGGTATAGACTCATGGATTCACATCTCTCATCTTAAAAAGGCACAATGTCCTGAGTAGACTGTAACTCCCACCAAAGACCTTTGCCTCCAGTTCATTAAACATCAACCTTTAATGCAGGATTAGAAGCAGACAACAGCTGTTGTGGACTGCTTAAACCCAAGACACAGAACCAGGCCTGTATACAAAGGAATGCCTATGCTTATTGTACAATAACCATTATAATTATTGTCCTAGATATGCTGTCAACAGCAGTCTTATAAAGAACAGAGCACTTACCTTGTCTGATTTAACACCCTTTAGTAACTAAATAAATTTCACAACCTTGAAATGAGACTTGTCTCATCATTTTCCTCCACTGACAACACTTCTTTGTTTTTACAAACAATATGACAATGAACATCTTTGTATAAATATCTTTGTACACATGACAATTTCTATAGAATAGACTCTGAGATACATAATTGTGTCAAAGGATACATGCATTTAAAATTATGCACGATATTGCCAAATTGCCCCCAAATGCATTTAATATCATTTTGATTCCACAATGACCACTTTCCTCCCCTAATGGCCTGGAATATGTCCCTTTGAGTCCTTTTATGTCTTGATATTATAGTATGGCTTTTGCAGAGGAGCATTTTGCTAACATGGATTCTCCTTTGCTGCCGGCATTTAAGATTAGCTCCTATTTCTAATCTCATATTGCACTCGCTCCTTCTCTGTTTACTAATCTGGCTATAACTCTAATAAGAAGCATACTCTTTATAAAGGCTGCTTATACGTCCACAAAAATGAATGTCTGAAATTAAAAAAAACACATAGTTAAGTAGTATAAGTTTTACTCTGTAGGAAAATTTGCTCAATAATAGAGGCTGATCTCATATTTTTCCTTTTGGCTTAAAATATTTAGGTCCACTTTAAAATGTCTAACAAAGTTTTTGTTTTTCAGAGAAAGAATTAAATGCAGTCTTCTTTCATTTTTAATCAAAGTGCTCTCAAGTTAGAATATTTTAAAATAATAATGTATTCTATCTCATGAGGGACAGGACAACTCTAAAAGATGTTGTTTTTCTCAGTTGTTTACAGCCCCCATGTGAAACTTCCTAAATTGGGAAGCAGTGATTGAGACAGCGACACTGAGGGTAGGAGAACATAAGAAGCTCTTCATTTTTATCTCCTCTTACTATGACTGCTTCTGAGAATGGCATCACCCACAAATTATTCTTGGGGAAGCAGGGAGACAGGGGTAGAGGGACTAAATGGTGGTAAGGGGACCAGGGAAGCCAGGTAGCACTAACCTAGGGAAGAAATTAAATGAGTCTAAACTAGCCAGTGAGGAAGAAGGGAGGGTAAGAGACAGATGAGTCTGTGAGATATTAATAGTTACCTTTAGGTAAGCACTGACCACATGCCAGGCACTGGCCTAATGCTTTACATGGATTATCTTCATTAATTCTCCGTTACAGCAATGCTAAAGTGTTACTTCCATATTTTATAGATAAAGGAACTGAAGTTAGAAGACATTAAATAACTAGCCCAAGGTTGTGCAGCAAAGTAGGATTCAACCCGGGCCATCTGACTCTACAGCCCATATGTTTGCACTCAGTACCACAGTGGTCTTTGCTCTGTGTTAGAGACACACTTGATAAGGCTCATAGGCTGTTGGATATGAGGTATGAGGGTTAGAGTGTCAAAGGTGATGTGTTTCAGTGGAAACATACCTATTGGTAAATGGTGTTGCTATTCCTTGGAAGAGTTAAAAGATAATTTTCAAAGAAGGTAGAATTGTGATTCATACAAATGTAAGATAGACACGTATTAGAGATTTTATTTCACTTGTTATTAAAAAGGAAATTGGTAAGATGTTACAATCAGTTCAAAAGAAAATTTAAAGATAAAATACACATGTATAAATCAGGAATGTTGAAATGAATGTGCAAATGGAGGCAAAACTAGTTTTTCGCACAGTGGGGAAGGGACGCCAATTAGACTTCTGCTGGACATTATCTACGTGTCTATAGACAAGAATTATTTTGCACTGCTATTAGTTATCTATAATTTACTGAGTTATAAAATAGTTACCATAGAATAAAAATCGAATAACCTCATTAATGTCCTTAGTCGATGTGTAATTATTCACGGAAATTGTTCATTTCCCTACAGAGGATAAGGATGATGACATTAGCAGTTAAGTAAGGACTGTTGGGGAAAATAAGGACTGTCGGGAAATGAGTTTAATTTTGAGCATACTGCGTTTGAGAGGCCTGTGACATACTGTGGTGTCAATGCCCTATGAGGAGCTAGGTCTATGGCCTAGAAAAAATAAATCAGGCGATAAAACATACATCTTGCTTAGGTAACATAGTAATAATAGCTATCATTTATTGAACACATATCTTGTACAGTATTTATGCTAAGTACTTTATGTGGATCATGCCATTTAATCCTCATAACATCCTTATGAGGCAAAATAAATTCTCAGAAGATAACTTCTATGTTATAGAAGGGAAAACTGTAGCTTAGGAAAAGTAAGTGACTTGCTCAAGGTCACACAGCTAGTAAGTGGCAGGGCCCTTGCTGGTTCTCCAAGCATCTCCACACGATGGGACATGTTGAAAGACCCAGAGCATTGGTACATGAGAAGATAGGTAACTTTACTTAAGACTGGTCTAGCAGGGGGTACTATTAATAGACATTAAAAATATTTTCAGAAAACATAAAATTACTCTTGGTGATGAAATGCCTCAGAAGCTCTTCTGATTTAAATAGTGTGCAAGAAACAGGAAATGCCTCAGAAGCTCTTCTGGTTTAAATAGTGTGCAAGAAACAGTAAGTAATGTAATGTCAAAATGTTTTAGGTATTTCCTATTTTGCTAGATTTATGAGAATTCACTCAACTTTTTTTTCTGAACAGAAAAAAATGATACTTTTTTCAGGAGTGTGCATGGAATAATTTCTAGACTAGAAATGAGTCTGTTCTATAACACAGTCTTAGAGACTTGTAGACTTTTGAGTCTGTTCTATAATATAGTCATAGAGTAGGCCTAGCACAGCCATAGTCAGGAAAAAAAAGGAATACACAGGGAAAAAGATGCATGTGGAGATTCAAACCCATGGATTCAGAAATTAAAGATATATATAAAGGGAAAGATATGAAATTCTAGGCACAGCATGAACGATTGACAATTGACAGGCAGACAGGTCCACACACACTCATAGGGAGAGTGGGAAAGGGAGAGAGACCTACAGATACTTTCATGGAGTAACATTCTTGTAATATGGCTTTTGCAATATCACTATTAAGGCTTCTGGAGTCATTTGAACATTGGAGACAGTGGGCTTAAATGGTAAAGAGCCTGTGATGTATGTTCTGGATTCTCATGTTCTGACTCAGCCACATTTTACCTGTTACCTGGGACAAATCAATTGACATCTCCTTATCTGAGTTTTCTTACTTGTCAAATTGTGTATGTAGTACAGTCGTCTTCCCAATCACATCATTATTGTGTGGATTAAGTGAGATAACAGTTGGCATTTTATTAATTTTAAAGTAGTATAAAATGTGCAGCATTATAATTACTGCTGTAGTCTTTACATAATATATGTTTTTTTTTGCTGGCACCACCACTAATGTTTGGCACAGATTCAAAGGCAGCAGGGGAGGTTTTGTGTGTGTGTGTGTGTGTGTGTGTGTGTGTTTATAGTGAAAGAAAGGGAAGGCTTCAGGTACTCTCACTGATGGTTGTTGGCATAGGGAAGGTGGAGGTAGGTTAACTAGAAGCAAGACATCAGATGGGACTGGTTTGAGAAGCTTATTTGGCTTTCTTTCGTCACTCCTGAGTTGGAAGCAGGGGCAACAAGTAGAGAAGCTGGCACTCATTAAACAAGTCCTGACTGTTCTGAGCTGATTGCTGCAGGGGTTGTAGGTTATAAATCTATTGCTGTAAATGGTCTGGTCATTGACCATATGTATATTCAGTCTCCCAGTGCAGTAGATATGATCAGGTTCAGGTGGCTGCTTGTGTCATGATTTGCCACTGTGGCCTGAGGAGTTTATCCTTCCTTGTTTCACCTTGGGCACTAAACTTCTCCCCAGCCAGCTTCATGAGGAAAGTTAAAATATCAGCTTTGTTTCAATGGAAAGAAAAGCATTTCCAGGAGTAATCTAGATTGTATGCAGTGGGGGCAATTCTTCATCATGTGTTTCTATGGTAAGAGTGAAACAGGTCACAAGGAAAAGTAAGAAATGGAACAATACTGAAGAGTTGGCAGAGCCAAACAAAGTTGGGGAGAAATGATCTGTATCTGTACTGGCCCTACAGAGATCACTCTTTTCCTGACGCCACAGTTTTTGAATCTTGTCCCTGCATCCAAACTGTGGACCTCTCTGTGAGGTGAGGTTTACCCACAGGGTTTTCCATATAAGCCACCAGATGAAGTGAAGCAAAGCCTTTCCTGATTATGAGTCATATCTTCATCAGCTGTAACTGTGAGATAGGCCGGGTCTAGTTTCATTGAAACTGCTGCTTTTGACACGATGTTTGCTTTTGTTCCTCTTTTTCTTTCCCTTTTTTCCTCTCCCTGCTTTCTCTCCATTAAAAGCTTCTTGGCTGTGCTCTTTATCTAATGAATTCCAATTGAATTTGGTTGGTTCTCATTGACTCTTTAAAAGGAGGCAGCTCCATTTGCCTCTTACAGCAGGGTTGTGAAGGAGGATCTAAGCAGGTAGGCTTTTTCCTTTGGCTGCTGGAGGCTGGTTCTAAGAGCCCATGGAGGTGGTGGTTTTCTATGGAATCTGATTTGGGTCTTTGGGAGGCCAGCTGGAGTAACAGCTTTGTTATAAAGAGTGTTCTGGAGAAATGAGCAGTCCCAGGCAGGTACAGTCCTTTGGGAAGCTCTCAAAGTAACTCATTGAACCCCCTATCCTTTTATGAGCTTTATTCATGGAATCCTCATCTTTTTCTCCCTTTTCCCAATCTTTAATAAGAGAACAAAAGATCACTTAAAACAATCAATTTTTAGGTTTATTTTTTACTTTTAATAAGCCAGTACTATAAGAGCACCATTTCAGCACAACACAATCATTTGTGAAGTAAGGGGTTTTAGTTGAGATCTGTGAAAATAGTTTATATGGGAAAGAGATATGATGGCTGAGTGCTGTCAAGAACAGCTTTCTTTCTAAAATGAACCTGTAACTTTCCAACAACCTTCAAATGCACAAAAATCTTAGTTATCATTCTTTAGCATTAGAAGTGGAGCTGGGAGAGGCTCAGGAATACCAGTGGTAGCCCTGGGGCCAGCCAGGGAAGCGAGAGGGTGGCCTTTACTATTTGAATACAGTTTATAACTGTGAAGGCAATATTGCTGTAAGAGAGGAATTGGAGCATTGTAAATCTACTCTGTGCATCTTCCATTTAGGAGATCTTTTACTTATAGGAAAATCAGAAAAATAGCCACAAGCAAAGCCAGAAAGCTAAAGACTTTAAGAAAACTTTCAAAGGGAGATGGAGACTCTTGTACAACTCGAGCTTTGATGACCTTGAATGTTCGGTCCCACTGGGTCATGATGGCATTTCTGGCTCCTTCCCATTTTCCTGGGCCAGTCAAGCGGAACTGGTATGGTGAGCATGGGCCAAAGAAGACAGTCAGAGCCAGATGTGGATCCGTTAGGAGCATAGAGAACAGGTTGGGTTTTGCATTGATATAGGTCAGGAGTTCATCTATGTATGTGATATAATCTGATTGTAAAGCCTTGCAGTAGCACAAGCCAAACCTTTATAAAAGGAAGATTGGGGAAAAAGGTGAAGACAAAAAAACTGATAATCTTAGAACAAGTACAAGTGCCCAAAGCAAACAAATACTGCTGCAGAATTTGGGATGGTTTCTGCATTTTCCCCTTTATTTCCCTACCTATCTAACGGTCTCCTTCTGTTTCTTAAATCAAGATGAGTCCCTTCAAAAGATACTTTATACATATGGCTTTTAATGGGTGCTCTGAGTGCTCATAATGCATCTTAGTTCTTTTGTGAAATAATTAGCAATTTCTAGAGGAAAATATATTTTAAAATTTCTAAATCTTTATAAAATTCCATTATTCAGTAATAACAAATCCAATGATTTATATAATGTGAAAAGCCACAAAAATCTATAGGGTAAAATTCCCTGAAATGCTGGTATTAGGCTTTAATTAATTAATTAATTTTTCTTTTCCTTTTCTTTTTTTTTTTTTACAAGGTCTTGCTCTGTCACCTAGGCTGGAGTGCAGTGGCATGATCATAGCTCACTGCAACCTTGAACTCCTTGGCTCAAGCGATCCTCCTGGTTTAGGAATAGGTGGGACTACAAGCATAAGCCACCATGCCTAAATAACTTTTATTTTTTTTGTAGGGATGGGGGCTTGCTATGTCGTCCAGGCTGGTCTCAAAGTCCTGAGCTCAAATGATCCTCTTGCCTTAGCCTCCCAAAGTGCTGGGATTACAGGCATGATCCACTGCACCTGGCCCCTAAAATTGTTTGCTGACATGCGTGACAAGAAGATTTTCATTTTATAGCAGTTCTAATTAGTTATGTATTTCACTGGAGTTCCATAATGAAGATCAAATCATATCCCAGGTTGAGGATAAAGAAGAGACACCTAAAATGCTATTATTGTTTTGGAATTTGGTACCTTGACAAGGATAGATCAACCCTTGAAGTTTGGGAATATATATGAACAAGAGAGTGATAATAAGTTCCTTAGATGCAATGATTTTAAAACTTGCTGTTTTTTTTTTTTTGCCACAGAACCTTTATTTCAAGTGAAAATGTATATCAAATGCAGAAACAGATGAACAGATAAAACAAAGTGGTTTTATCAAACCACAAAACAATCAGAAATGTTTTGGTTGGATTGAGAGTGAGAGGGGAGGGCCAAGACTCTTTACTTTGCTGGCCATCAGTCTTCCATTGTCTCTAGCCTTGAGTGGTAGCCACAGAGCACAGCATAAGTGAAAACCTTTCCCATAGAGAAGTGCTCAATAAACTTTATTCTGAAAAAGGCCAGACAGTAAATGCTCAGGCTTTGAGAGCCACATTACAGTTTCTATCTCAACTGCTAAACAACTTTGGTACTGTAACACAAAAACAGCCATTGACAATATGTAAATGAATAAACATGGCTGTGTTCTAATAAAATTTTATTTATGGCCAGTATGGTTTCCATTTCATATGATTTTTCACATACTACAAAATTTTGTTTTTCTTCTTCCTTTTTTCCAGCCAATTATAAATGAAGAGCAAAAGCCACACTCCGAATAAAAACAATAGAGCTGATAGAGACTTGTTCAGTGAATGAATGAGCAGACACTTCTAGTGTCAGAGTAAATAGGTACAACTGCTTGCCTGTTGATTATGGATAAGATATGGAATAATGTACCTGGTAGATTAGGGTTAATTATGTAGTACTTGATTTGGAATCCAAACTCTATGTGATACTAGAAAACCATGGGCTGAAGTGATGACTTTGGGGACATTAAAAATTCTAAATTCCCCTTTCCCTTCTCTCTTCTTAAATAGGCTCTCCTAGTATTTTTCTTGTAAGTCTCAGATGCTTCTTTTTTTCTCAAATGTAACTTTCATCTCTCTGCTATTGTTTTTTTTTTCTTTTTCGTTTCCTTTTTTTTTTTTTTTTTTTTTACCAATTTCAGTTATAATTTAAAAAGGGTGCAGTAAGTAGTTAACTTACCAACTGGGCTTGTTTTCTTTCCTTGCATTAATTTCCTCTATCATGACACTTGGTGGTGGTAACTTATTTACACCTGTAGGATTAAAATAAAAACCTCAAATGCAACTTAAGTTTAGATCTAGCTGTTGACTTATGGATAAAGATGCTTTACTATGGCTCTCCTTTCACGTCTAGTACCAGCTACTCATTGATCCTTATGGCAAAAATGTTAGCAGCCTGAGCTGACTGGTTGTATGCTCCTGGTAATAATGCCATCAGCTGAAAAGATAAGCATCTGGTCATTTCACTAATTATTTGATATAGCAGAATCTCACAACTAGTTTGGCTGAATGTTGTCACTCATTTGCTTGAGTTTAAAAATTTTAATTGAGCCAGTTGATTCAGTCAACTGACAGAACTGTTAACTGTCATTTTGTTTTAGTCAAAATAACAGGTAGCTGTGTGCAGTGTGCATGTCTGTAGTCTCCACTACTCAGGAGGCTGAGGTAGGAGGATTGCTTGAGACCAGGAGTTTGAGGCTGCAGTAATCTATGATCATGCCTATAAATAGCCACTGCGCACTAGTCTGGATGAGATAGTGAGACCCTGTGTCTTAAAAATAAAAAAGAAAAAATATCACAGTTGACATAGATACAGCCTATGTCAACTGTTATATTTTTGGTATATCAAAAAATATATATATTTTTGACCCCGATATACCATTTATGCAGTAATGGAACAAATCATTATGACAGTATAATTCAGCAAACAATAGAATGCATCCTGCTTTTAAAGATTCTGTTATTTTAAATAGAAGCAGGAGGAATAATAGTCTCAACATTTCCAGTATCCAGAATCACATGGCAAACCAAAAACACATGCCCTGCTATTTCTTACACTTACCTTTCAGGACTCGAACAGCCCACCGAGCTTGTGTTTCTCCTGTAGGTATCATGGAGCCCAAGGGTTTGATGAGGCCAATAATGGCCAGGGTTGGCTTTTGCAGATGTGCAGGGAAGATATACTTGTACAGTGAGGCCTGGCCATCTTCAACTTTCACTACAGACTCATCAAGGAAGGGGAAAGCAAATGTGTATCCAGTGGCAAAGACAATGATGTCAATAGGCTCTTCCTTTGAAGTATTGTTAAATATGACAGAGTTTTCCTTTACCTCTTTTATGCTTGGCCTGATGAACACTTTCCCAGTGATGATGCGTCCTGGGAGCTCATCATTTAGCACAAACTCTTTCAGTTGAGTCCTAAACAAAAACATGAACAGGGAGGAGACTTGTCAGTGAACAATTCAGCCAGCTCTCCCTTCTCTTTACCTTCCTCTCTCATTCTGGGGCTCTCTCCTTGGTTGGACAAGAATTGCTGCAAGTCTTGGGAGATGTTACTTCAGTGGAAGGGGATTCATGAATGTTCAAGAAGGATTATAAAATATGCTTGCCATTTACTAGAGTTTGGAAGCCTGAAGAGGAAGCCAGCACCTTCTCTAGCTTCTGTTTCTCTTGCTGATTTTTAGCATTCATCTATCACTGTCATTCTAGAGTGGGGCTGAGAGCTGAAGGGCTACAAGGGAAACCAGGGACTTCTAGAGTGGATGAGAACTTCTGAAAGCTCTAGTCTCTTCCTAGGAAAAACTTTTATAAGGGAAACATGCATGTATTTAAAGGAACAAGGGCAGAATTGTCTTTTTCTGGCTATACCTTTGGAATCACACGACAAACACTTTGTGAGCTGATCTTGTATAAGCTGAGCCATTTTTTGGGCCAAGGTCAATCTTGACAACGGGAAGAAGGCTCTACCATTAGAGAGATGGTGAGGGGCAACTATGGGATTCAGTTTTTCCCACACAGTGAAACTGGGCAAGTGTGTTTCTTTTATCAACAAAGTCATAGACAAATCATTCTCTTTTGGTTGCTACAGCTGAGGATCAAGTAACTTGCCAAGGTCACAGAGTTCACTTACTACTCAGTGAGCTTGGGTAAATGGCTGAATTTTGCTGTTTCAGTTTCTCCATAATAAAAGGATTATTATAATAATACGTAAAGTGTTGCTGACAAGGTGAAATACATAATTTCACTTTCTGAGTACTTAAGAACAGTTAGCTGTTATTATCAAGCAAATTTGTATCAAGTGTTCCCACACATTCAGCCATGTTGCTGTGGTACTGCCTGGCTCGTATAGGCTGCTGGACAGGCAGAGGCTCCTTCTTCCTAAAAGCCCTTGGCAGTCACATTATATTTACCTGTCTTCTGGTATTAAGCCGTAATTTGCATGATTGAGCCAGTTGTTTATCTTTCGCTCCATCAACCAAGTCACAATTGGAGTTGGGAGGGAATTTCTCAACATGTTCTGAAAGCGTGTCATGAACACCATGTCCCATGGGTAGCCCGAGTCAAAGATTCGGCTGATCACCCATCCCCCTCCGGTGGTGCTGAGGAACACCTGGAAGCAATCAAAGACATCCCTTCATTTGACACTGTGAACACGGCTGGCTGGTTCTGCCAGAGATTCAAGAAGTGTCATGAATGGAAAGGCACTGAAAAGTCTGCCACTCTCAAAATACACCCCTGACAAGATAGTCTTGGTTCTTCTAACTTCTATTTTAAAGTTAATCCTTTTGAGATTAGGATTCAGAGCATCTAGAGTATTAAAATGCCTTAAGACATATTATTGAATACTTATTATCTGCCAGCCTTTAGTAAACCATAGGGACCTAAAGTCTATGTAAGAAAACAATGAACAGGTGATTGCTACTTGGTGTGCTCACTATCATTGTAGGCAGTAAGAACAGGGAATGGCAGTATCAGAGTTGTCTACAGAGTTTCAGTGCAAACCATTGGCTTAAATGACAGCAAAATTCAGTACTACAATTACTTTTGGTATTTGTTCTTTTTAACATTGGCTGTTTGAATTTACCAGTTGACCGAATTCACAAAGCTAATAGTTTTAGTACTTACACAATAAGGAGTTTCCTGTACAATTGTTTACAAAGAAAATAATTAGTTAAGCAATCTGTTGCTTTGCTGATACAAAACAGCTGATTTAACAGATTGTTTCTTCCCCCACCAAACTGGGGAGCCAGCAACTAGTATATATTAGTTAGCTGAATGGCCCTCAATGAGTTTACAGCATAGTTGAAAAGAAGATATATATGATGAAAGGTAATTTGCAATATTAAGAATTTAAAAGTGAAAACTGAGGGGTGCAAATTACAATATTACTTACATTCTGAATAGGGAGAGATCACTTCGTGTTGGAGTGAGATATCTGGGAAGGTAAAGGTAGATTGTAATAGAAGAGAAAGGGGCTCTGAAGAAGAGAGAGGGGTAGCGTGAGCAAAGGGGAACTAAAGACAGGAACTGGAAAATGCTACAGTTGATTATCATGCAAGAAACAGAAGTTAAAATTAAAATGGCAGATTTGGTTCAGATTATAGAAAACTCTCTGATGCAGAGCTACTACATCTGCAATTTATTTTTTTCAGGTAAAGAGAATAATTAGAGGTTTTTCAGCATGAGAATGCTATAATGAGAGCAGGCTCTTCTGAGGATTTGTTTGTTGGTAGTTGGGGTCTAGATGGCTTGTTGTGGGTGGCAGTGACCTGTGGGTAGTGGTACAAGGCAAAAGTAAAGTGCAGGGCAAAACCCTTGAGAACCCTGAAGGTAGGAGGTAGAAGAGGATAGTTAGGAACGTAGGCTTTGAGTCAAAGAGACTTGGGTTTGAGAACTGGCTCTGCCACATGCTAGTGGTAAGATTTTAGGCAGGTTCTTTAACTTCTCTAAGCCTTGGTTTCCTCATGTGCAGTCAAGGATACTAACAGTACCTACTTCAGTGGCTTGTTTTGATGACTGGATAAAGTAGTGCAGTAAAAACACATTTAGTGCAGTGCCGGCCACAAAATAATCCTAATAAATATTAACTATTTCTACAACTATTATTAGGAGGACAATGCAATATCCTCAGTGTGAGGTAGCATGGACCTGATGAGGGTGTTGGTAATTAATAAGGAGAGGAATGGGCAAATGGGAGATAGTAGCAGGAAAAAGTTGGTAGAATTTTCTGACCTATGGGACTGAGTAGGGAAGAAATATGTCCTGTAGCTCTTGTTGAATGGCTGGGAAAATGACACAAAAAAAAAAAAAAAAAAAAAAAGTAAAAAGAAGTCAGAGAAGTTGGTTTTGGAGGGAAGATGACAACTGTAATTCATAGAAAAATTTGTGAACATTCAGTAAAAATTAAATTCCTTAGTAATCTGTTGTTTGCATGTGAGGCATTTTATTCCTTTAACATTTATCATGGTGTCAAACACCATTTGCTTGAGGCATGCATCTTAAGATAAAGCTCTTCACCCAGTAACATCAGGAATGTACCTTTTCCGCCAGGTGGCTGGCCTCCACAGCAATGTCTGTGCCAGAATTTCCCATTCCAATCACAAGGACTCTCTTGTCCTTAAATATATCTGGATGCTTATATTGCCGGCTATGAAAGTACTGGCCTTTAAAGGCATTAATACCTATAGAAAATAAAAGAGAAGTCACACAGAGAATTAACAGGATCAGTGAATGAAACATAAATATTTTTCAGTTGATAACATTCTTTTGACAGATGATTTTGGTCATTTTTACTAGTATTCTCAAGTTTGAGAAAATATGAATACATGACTTTACAAGACATTGGCAGGTAATTATTTAAGGGGGGTTATTACTCCATCTCACTAGATAGGCCTCCAGTTTTACTTACTAGATAGTTAACTACTGAGCTGAAATATTATGGCATAAAGATATATTAAGCAAAAGTATAAGGAGTCATTATCATTTTAAAGGTTGATAAAAGTCAACAGGGCAATAATATTCTGTTGATTAATACTTGATTTATATAAGCTTTTCATAAGCAAGGAGCAAGGACAAGGAAGCTTAAGGGAACTGTGAGTCAGTATCTCTTTTCAGAAAACTTTTTGATCTCTGCTTTGTGCCTGGTACTGTGCTAGATGGTATGGGGGGAATAAGATAAATAAAATGTTGTCCCTATTCACAAAGTTTCATGTTAGTTGGGGAAGTTCACTTGGTGACTGACTGTAACTCAGGCTGAGTTTGCTGGGTTGGCCAGAGTTGGCTCAGAGAAAAAAGGAGTGATGTCAGTTACACCAGGATTCAATCTACTGGGCTAACTTGATAGGATACCTTAGGCAGTGATGCTGAATCTTACTGAAACATCACATGAATGGAGAAGGTTTGAAAATACTCTTTTTCTTTTTTAACAGCAATAACTTAAGCAGAAAATACTCTTAAGACAACATTACATAATCAGAAGTAACATGTGCTAAACAAAGAACTTCTTTTTTCCTAAAAAAAGTAATAAGACCTCTACATTCTCAGGGGAAAAATGTATATACTTGTGGGGAGTGGCCTTACAAGGCCTGTTGGCTCTTTAGCTCACCTTGAATTAGTAGAAATCTAACACGAATCCAAGTTAAAACCTAACCACAACACAGAGCATTTGGAATTTAGCAAGGATGCAACCAAGTTCCAATATTTACTCAGCACAGGAACCCAATATGGATCAGAGAACTGTTGCGAAGAAAGAGCTGGAAAGCCTAAGCAGAAAATACAATTATCTCTGGATCTCATGTTGTTTTAGATTCTCTTTGGATAGGCTTTGTTTTGGGGGGTCACAAATGGACAAAAATGAGACTCTGTGGCTGTCTCTTAACAGACTAATACTTTCTCTTATCTCACAGGAAGACAGAGTAAGAACTTATATTAGGTAAATGTGGCTGTGTTAGTAAGTAGCAGAATGTCCTATCTAAGACAAAAATTTATAATATAACAAAGAAAAAAGGTAAATAGCAGAATGTATATATGTGAATAATAAAAGTAGTCATCTTGGGAAATCATACGTTTATTCTAACTGTGATACCTATTATTTTTACTACGACTTTTTAGTGCACCTTCTCTGGAATTGCTTCTAGAGCTTGTGATACATATTTTTAAATACCTTCAGTGAATTTGAATTTTTTTTGACAGTTAACAACCATCGCAAGGAGTGTGTGCCATCTAAGCAAGTCTGCTGTTAGTCAGGAGATAGAGAGGTTGGGAGAACTGCTCTTCAACTCTAAAATCACAGAATTTTAGAGCTCAAAGACTCCTTAATCATTTAGCCAGGGATTTTAAATTGGTAGTGGTTGATAAGATGGGTTTTAAGAAAGACTGCAAGCCTTGTAGAGCTCTTCTTGCTTGATTTGTGACGTGTACTGTTGGTTAAAGTAATCCAAGCTCTTCAATTTGTGAGTGAATTTGAGGCTTAGAAAAGTTAAGTGGGCGACCCAAGACTATCAGCTAGGTGGTTGTATATGCTAGAATTCATAGCTGCTGGGTCCCTACCTCTTCTACTCAAACTGAGCATATTGGCTCAATTGCTTTCAGGTATGCTTTATTATTTTAATCTGATGTAAACTTGTGTGACTTTGGGGGGCAAATCCAGGACCATGAGAGGTGTATGTTTAGGGTATTGGAATCACTACAGGTCATATGCAGACTGTGATTTCTCCACTGGACTCCATAAAACTGTATTCATTCCTCCAATACAGGTTACATGTTGCCTTATTCACCTCGATATTCTTAGCACCTAGTGCAATATACTGTAAGTGCTGAATGAATGTAGTTTACTCCCTATGCCATGGAACTTTCTGGATTCTTGCAGTGACTAGGTACTCCTTTCTGGAATTTTGGAGTGGATGGCTGCTCAGAGCCTTGCTCTGCAGGCAAGAATGACAAAAAATTGGGTTGTCTTCTGTGATGGTGAGATTCCATTGTTGAATGGGTTCAAGAAGAGGCTATGGAGCCTCTCTCAGAATTGCTGAAAAATAATTTCCTGCATTGGGAAGAAGACTGAACTTGGTTCTTTCCAATTCAATGATTCTATTCTCTGGCAATTTTCAGGATATGCTTTATCCTAATCTAACCTGATCTGAGTGACCTCTGGGGGCAGATCCAGAACCATAGCATGCTCCTAAATTTATTGTGGTAAGATGAGTCTTGGGATCATTCTAGGCAATCATTAGATGATTTGGAGAAAAGTTTCTTAAAGTTTTAACTTTTTGAATGCTTGTTACAGATGAAATAAACCAAACCATTTCATTTTCTGTTCCATTGAGTTAAAATCCAGTTAAAATTTGGCATAGATTAACATGACTATGGTTGCAAAAGGCAGATAAGAAAACTGAGACCCAAAGATGTCTTAAGTTGTCTCCCAAGACTAATCTCCCTCTTGACTATTGACCAGTGCCGTAAACTTCTAATCTAATTGCTATCGCTCACATAAGAGGAACAAATAGAAAAAATTACTTTTTTCTTTATTCACAGATTGACTTTTGTGGCCTCTAAACTCAACTTTGGCAATGTGTACCTGCTGCTGAAGTTAATGACTTGTGTAAGCATCCCATGTCTCAGAAGACTTTCTGAGTGCTACCAGTCACTTGAGGGACATTGAATCTTGATAAAGCATAAAACTGCTTATAAAGTTATCCATTTTGCTCTTATGTATTCACAGATTGTTTGGAACAAATGAAAGCCAAAAACTGGCCAGAAAATGCTGGCTAGAAAAAAACAAAACAAAACAAAACAAGCCTCCTCCTACCTCCCAACTTTAACTATTTAATGGAACAGCCATAGGAATTCATTCCCAGACCAATCAAGCATCAGAATGGCTCCCACGAGAAAACTTAAAGTTAGTTACAGAAAATGCTGTACCTGGAAAGGAGTCCAGTGGCAGATAAGGATTAGTAAGAAAGCCAGTGCAGACCATGACAGCATCAAAGATGGCTGACTCTTGCTTCTCTTCATGCATAGTGACCACCTCCCATTGGCCAGAGACAGCAAAATCTGAGCATTTTGTTACACTGCAGACTTTGGACTGAAAAAGGAATCACAGATATGATTAGCAGTTGTCAATGTTCCATTAAGCACTTGCCAGTTGATGTACCATTGATATTTTAAAAGTTCTAGAACACAGAATAAACATAATTAATAAGTATAACCCTAGAAACCTAATCAGGTTACCAGACTAATCATGATTCCCTAGACGGAGGTAGTCTAAGCTTGGAGAGATATCTAAGACAAGTGGTGGCATCCAAAAATTTTAAGTGATTTGCTCAAATTCTCACAGAAAGTGACAGAATCAGAATTAGAACCTAAGTTTCTGATGCCTTTTTCATTATCCTTTCTGTTATGCAACCTCATTTCTCACAGGGCTGTCTCTTTAACAAAAATTTCTTTGACAGATACATGGGTAAGATATAATTGAAAACCTGAATTTGGTCCTGTGTATATTAGCTTATGAGGTTTTATAGAATATGTTGCTGAAGTTTTTCCAGAACTAGAAAGCAATTGAAAAGTGCTAACATTATGGCCTGAATTTTTTTGAGAGTAGTCCACATTTCAAAGAATCTATTTTTTGCTGTTAGTGAGTACATACACGTCCATGATTACCAGGCTTTGGTTCAGGAAATATATGTACAATAAATCTCAGACAAGTCAAATTTAAAAGGATAAATTATTCACTGACCAAGTGGCTTGCTATCTTTCTTTCTTTTTTAAAGTTTTTAAAGAATATAGGCTTCTTAAGTCCCTCTTAATGGGTTCGCTATTTGATTTATACTATTTGAAGTGCTTATTGTGTTTCTACATTTGTAGTGCAACTGTCTTTTCTAAAAGTAAATTTTCAGTTAGTTTAAAATCTTTCAAAATAGATTTATTTTTAATCATAAAAATAATAAATATGTAGCCTGGGCAACATGGCAAAATCCCATCTTTACAAAAAAAATACAAAAAATTAGCCAGGTGTGGTGGCCCATGCCTGTAGTCCCAGCTACTCAGGAGGCTGATTTGGGAGAATCACCTGTGCTTGGGAAGTCAAGGCTTCAGTGAGCCATGATAGTGTCATTGCACTCCAGCCTGGGCAACAGAGTGAGACCTTGTCTCAAAAAAAAAAAAGCTTGTCATTAAAAATTTGGAATATATACAGAGGAATGAGAAGCAAAACCAAACAAAATCAACTACAGATCACAGTTGAGTAATAGCTGTTTGTGTTTACTTTTTTTTTTTTTTTTTTGAGATGGAGTCTCGCTCTGTTGCCCAGGCTGGAGTGCAGTGGTGCAATCTTGGCTCACCGCAACCTCCGCTTCCCTGGTTCAAGAGATTCTCCTGCCTCAGCCTTCTGAGTAGCTGAGACTACAGGCCCATGCCACCATGCCTGGCTAATTTTTTGTATTTTTAGTAGAGATGGGGTTTCGCCGTGTTAGCCAGGATGGTCTTGATCCACCCACCTTGGCCCCCGAAAGTGCTGGGATTACAGGTGTGGGCCACTGCACCTGGCCTTGTGTTTACTTTTTAAAACTTTGGTGAACATCTAGCTTTTTAAAAATTGTTCTAAAATGGCCTTGTGCCTGACAACAGTGGCTCATGCCTATAATCCCCACCCTTTGGGAGGCCAAGGCAGGAGGATAGCTTGAGCTCAGGAGTTCAAGACCACCCTGGGTGGCATAGTGAGACCTTATCTCTACTAAAAATTAAAAAAAATATAGCCAGGCATGGTAGTATGTGCCTATAGTCCCAGCTATTAATAGTGGGGAGGCTGAAGTGGGAGGATTTCTTGAGCCTAGGAGGTGGAGGCTGCAGTGAGATAAGATCCTGCCACTGTACTCCAGCCTGGGTGACAGAAACTTTGTTTCAAACAACAACAACAAAATAAAAAAGGTCTTGGGCAGCATGTGGTAAAGGAAATGCTTCAAATTCAGAAATTTTGATGCATTAAAAAGAAGATTTTTATGTGTTGTATATATTCATTATGATAATGCTTTCCTTACTGTGTCCATTGCAAAATAAGGAAGTGGAATAAAATACTCTTTGGAAATCTGTTTAGGAGGATGTATTAGTCCATTTTCACACTGCTGATAAAGACAGACTAGAGACTGGGCAATTTACAAAGGAAAAAGTTCTAATGGAGAACTCACAGTTCCATGTGGCTGGGGAAGCATCACAATCATGGCAGGAGCAAAGAGGAGCAAGTCATATCTTACATGGATGATGTCAGGCAAAAAGAGAGCTTGTGCAGGGAAATTCTGCCTTATAAAACCATCAGATCTTGTGAGGCTTATTCACTATCACTAGAACAGCATGGGAAAGACCTACCCTCATGATTCGGTTACCTCCCACTGGACCCCTCTCACAACATGTGAGAATTCAAGATGACATTTGGGTGGGGACACAGACAAACCATATTACTCTACCCCTGGCCCATCCCAAATCTCATGTCCTCACATTTCAAAAGCAATTATGCCTTCCCAACAGTTCCCCCCCAAAGTCTTAACTCATTTCAGCATTAACTCAAAAGTCCACAGTCCAAAGTCTCAACTGAGACATGGCAAGTCCCTTCCACCTATGAGCCTGTAAAATCAAAAGTTGGTTAGTTACTTCCTAGATACAGTGGGGGTACAGGCATTGGGTAAATACAGCCATTCCAAATGGGAGAAATTGGTCAAAACAGAGGGGCTACAGGCCCCATGCAAGTCCGAAATCCAGCAGGGCAGTCAAATCTTAAAGCTCCAAAATGAACTCCTTTGACTCCATGTCTCACATCCAGGTCACACTGTTGCAAGAGGTGGGTTCCCATGGTCTTGGGCAGCTCTGCTCCTGTGGCTTTGCAGGGTACAGTTTCCCTCCTGGCTGCTTTCACAGGCTGGCATTGAGTGTCTGCAGCTTTTCCAGGCACATGCAAGCTGTCAGTGGATCTAACATTCTGGGGTCTGAAGGATGGTGGCCCTCTTCTCACAGCTCCACTAGGCAGTGCCCCAGTAGAGACTCTGTGTGGGGGCTCTGACCCCACATTTCCCTTCTGCACTGCCCTAGCAGAGGTTTTCCACGAGATCCCTGCCCCTGCAGCAAACTTCTGCCTGCACATCCAGGCATTTCCATACATCCTGTGAAATCTAGGTGAAGGTTCCCAAACCTCAATTCTTGACTTCTGTGTATTGCAGGCTCAACACAATGTGGAGGCTGCCAGGTCTTGGGGCTTGCACCCTCTAAAACCACTGCCTGAGCTCTATGTTGGCCCCTTTTAGCCACAGCTGGAGCAGCTGGGATGCAGGGCACCAAGTCCCTTGGCTGCACACAGCATGGGGGCTCTGGGCCTGGCCCATGAAACTACTTTTTCCTCCTAGGCCTCCAGGCCTGTGATGGGAAGGGCTGTGGTGAACACCTTTGACATGCCCTGGAGACATTTTCACCATTGTTTTGGGAATTAACATTCGGCTCCTCGTTATTTATGCAAATTTCTGCAGTTGGCTTGGATTTCTTCTCCAGAAAATAAGATTTTCTTTTCTATTGCATTGTCAGGCTGCAGATTTTCTGAACTTTTATGCTGATTCCCTTTTAAAACTGAATGCCTTTAACAGCACCCCAGTCACCTCTTTATTGCTTTGCTGCTTAGACATTTCTTCTGCCAGATACCCTAAATCATCTCTCAAGTCCAAAGTTCCATGAATCTCTAGGACAGGAGTAAAATGCCACCAGTCTCATTGCTAGAACATAAGAAGAGGCAGTACATTGAGCTCCATAGAGACAGCATTGGGGCAAGTGAGAGCCGGATGGGCACTGGGCAACTCTGTGCCTCACTGAGGAAAAATAACTAAACATTGGCAAAGGAGATTCTAAGAAGCCAAGAGACAAAATGTCATCATATGCATTTTTTGTGCAAACTTGTCGGGAAGAGCATAAGAAGCAGCACCCAGATGCTTCAGTCAACTTCTCAGGGTTTTCTAAGAAAGGCTCAGAGAGGTGGAAGACCATGTCTGCTAAAGAGAAAGGAAAATTTGAAGATATGGCAAAGGCGACAAGGCCCATTATGAAAGAGAAATGAAAACCTAAATCCCTCCCAAAGGGGAGACAAAAAAGAAGTTCAAGGATCCCAATGCACCCAAGAGGCCTCCTTCAGCCTTTTTCCTGTTCTGCTCTAAGTATCACCCAAAAATTAAAGGAGAACATCTTGGCCTTCCCATTAGTGATGTTCTGAAGAAACTGGGAGAGATGTGGAATAACACTGCTGCAGATGACAAGCAGCCTTGTGAAAAGAAGGCTGCAAAGCTGAAGGAAAAATACAAAAAGGATATTGCTGCATATTGAGCTAAAGGAAAGCCTGATGCAGCAAAAAAGGGATTTATCAAGGCTGAAGAAAGCAAGAAAAAGAAGGAAGAGGAGGAAGATGAGGAAGATGAAAGAAGATGAGGAGGTAGATGAAGAAGATGAAGATGAAGAAGATGATGAATAAATTGGTTCTAGCGCAGTTTTTTTTCTCGTCTATAAAGCATTTAACCCTTCTGTACACAAGTCACTCCTTTTAAAGAAAAAAATGGAAATGTAAGTCTGTGTAGGATTTGTTTTTAAACTGTACAGTGTCTTTTTTTATAAAGTTAACACACTACCGAATGTGTCTTTAGATAGCCCTCTCCTGGTGGTGTTTTCAATAGCCACTAACCTTGCCTGGTGCAGTATGGGGGTTGTAAATTGGCATGGAAATTTAAAGCATGTTCTTGTTGGTGCACAGCACAAATTAGTTATATATGGGGATGGTAGTTTTTTCATCTTCAGCTGTCTCTGATGCAGCTTATAGGAAATAATTGTTGTTCTGTTAACTGAATACCACTCTGTAATTGCAAAAAAAAAAAAGTTGCAGCTGTTTTGTTTACATTCTGAATGCTTCTAAGTAAATACAAATTTTTTATTAGTATTGTTGTCCTTTTCATAGGTCTGAAATTTTTCTTTTTGAGGGGAAGCTAGTCTTTGCTTTTGCCCATTTTGAATCACATGAATTATTACAGTGTTTATCCTTTCATATAGTTAGCTAATAAAAAGCTTTTGTCTACACACCCTGCATATCATATGGGGGTAAAGTTAAGTTGAGATAGTTTTCATCCATAACCGAACATCCAAAATCTTGATCAGTTAAGAAATTTCACATAGCCCACTTACATTTACAAACTGAAGAGTAATCAATCTACTCAAAGCATGGGATTACTAGAATCAAACATTTTGAAAGTCTGTCCTTGAAGGACTAATAGAAAAGTATGTTGTAACCTTTACATGAGGACTCTATTCTTTAACTCCCATTACCATGTAATGGCAGTTATATTTTACAGTTCCCACATTAAAGAAGACCTGAGAATGTATCCCCAAAAGCGTGAGCTTAAAATACAAGACTGCTGTATTAAATTTTTTGTTGACATTAGTCTCAGTGAAGACTATGAAAATGCTGGTTATAGATGTCTTTTCCCATTTATCTAAATATGGACTGCTCAGGGAATGAGACTTTCCATTAAAAGTATTTTTAATTAATTGGGCCAGCTTTTAAAACAAAGATGCCACATTCAAAATAGCGTATATTTTCCTATATTATGGTTTGCCCCCTCATAAATCCAAATAGGAGGAAAGAAGACACTTAAATTTTTCATCTCAGTATGAATTATTCAATTTATTTGAATGATTTTTCTTTACAAAACAAACTCATCCATTAGTCATGTTTATCTGCTTAGCAGTTCAGGGAACAATTTGGCAATTTTGTGATTTTCAAGATTATCGTTTTCTTAAGATGCCAGTATTTTAAAATAGTGTTATTGTAATTTTACATGCTTTTGTGATGGAGTGCTGTTTTGTTATATAATTTTGACTTGGATCCTTTCCATTTGCATTTGTTTATGTAATTTCAGGAGGAATACTGAACATCTAAGTCCCGGATGATACTAATAAACTAGTAACTGCAGAGGTTTTTTTTAAAACAAAAAACCAAACAAGAGTCACCTTTGCTCCAGTTCCCAACAAGTTCCTCCTCTCCATCTGAGACCATCTCAGCCTGGACCTTATTGTTCATATCACTATCAGCATTTTTGTCAAAGCCATTCAACAAGTCTCTAGGAAGTTCCAAAGTTTCCTACATTTTCCTTTCTTCTTCTGAGCCCTCCAAACTGTTCTAACCTCTGACGTTTCCACAGTTCCAAAGTCACTTCTACATTTTTTGATATCTTTTCACCAGCTCCCCACTCTACTGGTACCAATTTACTGTATTGGTTTTCATGCTGCTGATAAAGACATACCAGAGACCTGGCAATTTACAAGGGAAAGAGGTTTGATGGAGAACTCACAGTTCCTTGTGGCTGGGGAAGCCTCACAATCATGGTGGAAGATAAAGAAGAGCAAATCACATCTTACGTGCATGGCAGCAAGCAGAGAGAGAGCTTGTGCAGGGAAGCTCCGCCTTATAAAGCCATCAGATCTCATGAGACTTATTCACTATCAGGAGAATAGCATGGGAAAGACCTGCCCCCATGGTTCAATTACCTCCCACTGAGTTCCTCCCACAACATGTGGAAATTCAAGATGAGATTTGGATGGCGACACAGCCAAACCATATCAGAGGACTTTTAAGGTCATGAATGTGAATGCAAATTTTATTTTCCACTTGTTTTGGTCAATGTCTCCATTTGTGTTGTTTTCTGTGTATAATTCTCTGTGAATTCCTCATCATCCTTACCTCTGATAAGGGAGGGAGAAAGGAGAAGGGAAACATAGATTTTCATATGTTTCTTGGAGAGGAAACAGAGAAAAAAAGGAAAAAAAAAGGACAAAAAGGATATATTATTCATTTGTCCCTGTCCTACTACCTTCCTCCTGTCTCCAACCTCTGAAATGGGAGAGGAAGGGGGCATTGTAGAATAACAATATTCAAAGATTTTTCTATTCTCAAGAATATCTAGAAAAGATTTCTTTCACATAGCAAGGTTCTCTTGTGTATGGGCCACTGCACGTGTCCATTCCTATAAAAGGATAGTCAAGAAGAGAGTGGGAGCTGGGAGCAGTGGCTCATGCCTGTAATCCCAGCACTTTGGGAGGCCAAGGCAGGAGGATTGCTTGAGCCCAGGTGTTTGAGACTGCATGGCCAACATGGTGAGACCCCATTGCTAAAAAATATAAAAAGCTAGCTGGGTGTGGTGGTGTGCACCTGTGTTCCCAGCTACTTGGGAGGCTGAGGTGGGAGAATCACCTGAGCTTAGGAAGTCCAGGCTGCAGTGAGCCATGATCATGCCACTGCACTCCAGCCTGGGCAACAAAGTGAGACCCTGTCTCAAAAACAAACAAACAGACAAAAAACCAAACAGGAGACTGGGGAAGGGGGCTGGTGGTTCTCAGTGTCCATGTGGGCAGGCATTTGGCCCAAGCTGAAAATGTGGCTTGATATTTTTTAGGTTCCCTAAGATACTTGGATATAAGTATTGCAAACTAAAATTTTATACTTGTGAATATTTACACAAAGTATCCTCCCCCACCTCCAGATTTACTTGAAGTGGGGAGTGAGTATAGGGAGAAAATAAATACAGCCAGGTGTCATTAATATTGCCAGTTTAGTGTCTCATCTACAGAGCCCAGGGCTAGGCTGGAGAGATAAGAGAAAATAGGTAGGAAATACTTTCTGACTACTAACTGATGTTTTGTGTCTTACCTTGAATTGAATGTGTTTCAGAAGGTCAAAGTGGTTTGCATACATTTTGAGATATTCCAGGAATTGAGAATTTGGCACATAGTTTGGATAATCTTCTGGGAATGGAAAGTCTGAGTAACAAGACATCTCCTTGCAGCTGTTGGAAACCACAGACTTGTAGAGACTGGCTCTGCCTTCTTCAACATGTTCCTGTACAAACAGTGCACACACATGAACATTCATTGCATGCTCATAAATAAGCCTGGGAAGAACTCACCGGTCCAGATGCACACAGTATCATTGCCAAGCACAGGAGAATATAGAAATACATGAGAATCAGGAAGTAGTCTTTATTTGAATGATGGACAATTGCTAGGTAATTTGGTTTTATGGGGTATTCTGGAAATGATTATGGAGAAGATGGTTCAGAGTATGAAGGATCTTGTATCCAAAGTTAAGGAATTTGGATTTTACAGGAAGGTTATGCCAATCTACTGAACGTTCTAAATATAGAAGTGATTCATATCACTTCTAAATTTTGGAAAGATAACTCTGGTTCTACAAAAGGTGAATTAGAGGGAGCTGGGAAGGAAGGAAGGGGGTGCTAGCCAGGAGCCTAATACACAAATCCACTTGATTGCTAATGAGGGCATGAGCAGAGGCAATGACAGCTGGAACCCAGAAAGGTGAGATTTGTGAGATGGCAGTAAGGTAGAACACATAGGATTGCAAAACCAATTAGATTTAGGGGTTGAGAGAGGAAGCAGTCAAAGTTTTCCAGATTGGACAACTGTGTGTGGCAAAGCACTAACAAATTTCCCATCCCCAGTTTTTACTCACATAACTAGCAAATACCAATATCTCATAAGACTACTGCAAAGTTGAATGATAAACAGTTTTAGTAATGTCTTTAATATACATTGCCTCTGTCTTTTGGGGAGTAGTATGGAGGATTATTCTAATTTCAGTGGCAAGGTTCTTGTATTTTAACATTATTTACCATCTTGCATATGTATAGTTCATTTTTCCTGTGAAATAAAAATTATTTAATTTATGTGAACAAGTAGAAACATGAACATAAATCTCACATATGGAGAGGGCTTTCTCTGTTTCTGCAAAGGATGTGAATTGATATCATATATAGATTCCTGTATCTGTCTGAAATATACAGCAATCACAGATAACAAAATTATAAACATATCTCTGTGGTTTAAATTAATGTTATTTATCTCATTGACTGATAAGAGTTGATTACAACCTGCTTGTCTGTGGCCCACCTGTCACACAGACTCAGCTAAAATGCTTGCGAAAGATGACTATTTAAATCTTGATATTTTATTCAGCTGGAATATCTAAAGCAGTGTTATTCAAACATAGTCTGCAGAGCAATACTGATATGAATGGTTTGTTACTAGTCTGTTACAGGATAAATACAGAAATCAAGAGTAAGCATTTAGAAACTTTTATAGCAATAATTTGACATTGCTCAATATGTAAGCATGTGGACACCGTTTTGTTGAACAGGATATAAATCAGTCTTGTTTTTGTCTAATTTGTGTGATGAGTTTGAGTTGTGTACTAGTCATATGCCATAGGACTGTATTATCATGTGCGATGTTTTAAGGTTATTTTGAAAACTGTTATGCAAAAGTGCATAAAATCTGGAATCATTTTCTTTCATTGAAAGATTATTTATATTTAATCGTACAGTATAAGTTACTTGAACTGGCTACGGATAAAAGACTGAAGATATAATAAAAAAAAGTAGCACTATCAGCTTCATTTTGGATAGCAGTTAAAAAAAATACACTGAACTTGCTGAGACTGGTTTAAAAATCTCTTCCTCATTTCAATCAACATACCTCTGTGAGCCTCCTTTCTCTACTTTGACTGCTGTTAAGCAATGTTTAGAAATAGTTTAGATACACATTATCCCCTGCAAAGAGCATTGCCATCCATTCAAACCAGATTAGGTAAATTGACAACCAGGAAGCAAGATTAATTGTCATATTAAAAACCTTAAATAGTAATATAAAAAATGTGTATTTAAAATGTGTCTACCAGTGTTTAACATGGAGAACTGCAATTTCATACAAAATATTTGTTTGGCAAAAAGTTACAAAGGTAATGATGACTCTCTGTGTCAATTGCCTATGTACTCACTTTCAAAGAACAATGTGTTCATTTTTTTGTAATTGTTTTCCTTTATATCTATGTTGTTTAATGACACTTACTGAAATTAATTTTATAATTTCTGACTCTATAAATTTCAAATTTACATTTTGTATTTTTTGTTTGTGTCATTTTCATTTTTCTAAGGTTCTTTTTTTTTCTTTTTCTTTTTTATTTTTCTTTTTTTGAGACGGAGCCTCGCTCTGTCGCCCAGGCTAGCGTGCAGTGGCTTAATCTCTGCTCACTGCAAGCTCTCCCTCCCGGGTTCATGCCATTCTCCTGCCTCAGCCTCCCGAGTAGCTGGGACTACAGGCGCCCGCCACCACGCCCAGCTAATTTTTTTGTATTTTTAGTAGAGACGGGGTTTCACCGTGTTAGCCAGGATGGCCTCAATCTCCTGACCTCATGATCCACCTGCCTCGGCCTCCCAAAGTGCTGTGATTACAGGCATGAGCCACCTCGCCCGGCCGGATTCTTTTTTATTATATTTGACAACAGTCTACAATTAATTGGAAAAAAACTTGATTGTTCTTCACTGTTTGAGACCACAGCTCTGTAGCTCAGCGCCTTTTAATTTTGTTAGGAATTGCTTGGGTAGTCTTATTAACATGTGGATGCTGACTCTGTAAGTCAGGGTGAGCCTGAGATTGTGCATTTCTTTCTTTCTTTTTTTTTTGAGATGGAGTCTCGCTCTGTCGCCCAGGAAGGAGTGCAGTGACCCGATCTTGGCTCACTGCAAGCTCCGCCTCCTGGGTTCACGACTTTCTCCTGCCTCGGCCTCCCGAGTAGCTGGGACTACAGGCGCCGGCCACCACGCCCTGCTAATTTTTTTTTTTTTTTTTGTATTTTTTTTGTATTTTTAGTAGAGACGGGGTTTCACCATGTTAGCCAGGATGGTCTCCATCTCCTGACCTCGTGATCCGCCCTTCTCAGCCTCCCAAATTGCTGAGATTACAGGCGTGAGCCACTGCCCCTGTCCGAGATTGTGCATTTATAAGAAGCTCCTATGCAGACGCTGCTGGCCCATGGACCATATTTTGAGTGAGAGTGCTTTAGGATGCCCAATAGGATGTATAGACGCCACATAAACACTTTTGAATTTACCAGTGGCCACATTAAAAAAGAAAGAAGAAACAAGTGAAATTAATTTTAAGAGTATATTTTATTTAACTCAATATACCCAAAATATAATTTTTCTCTCTATATATAAATATAAATTTAATATATATATAAATTTGTGTGTGTGTGTATATATATATATATATACAAATTAAAAATTTTAAAGCATTTTGTAATGGCATATTTAAATATCAGCAATTCATTGGAACTGGATAAGCCAGGGAACCATTTATTTTATGAGAACTTAAGGCCAATGAACTAACAAAAATAGAGGGAAAAATAACCCTTCTGTTTCTCAAAACGTAGGAAGATAATTTTCAAGGCAGAAAGATGAAGCGCTTCCAGGAAACACTGAAGCCTGTTGTGAAATAATGTATCACAGATGTTAACATATGAGAAACTGTAGCTTACAGAGGAAACTTAGCCCTTAGGATAAAATCTAAGACCAATACTTACTCTTGTCTCTCTTTCCTTCTATTGATTGTTTCTCCTGGAAATAGAAAAGGTCTGGAGTATTTAGCATATATACAGGGAGTATGAGTCCATGCCCCTTCTGAATGGTGTTGGTGGGACCTGACCCCTCACCTCCAGTGTTTGCCTCACTGTGCAATCTGCCCCAGTGATTCCCAAGCCCTGCCAGGCTTCAATACCCACCCTGCACCCTCCCACCCGTGCTGCAGACACTCTGGGAATTGTACCTGGTGGGGGGTCCACCAGTTGCCTTGAACTCCGAGTGTGGAAGCACGTGCCCTCTAAAAATGGATGGGGCGACTTAGGAGAAGATTTTTGTTTTCATGAAGAGAAAATGAGTGAGTAGAGAAAAAAGGAGAGGAGGGTTGAATCATGGAAAGAGGGAAGAGACTAAGAGTATGAGCAGAGGGGTTTCTGTCCTTCTGGTCCACTTTGGTCCTGCAGCACAGTTGGGAGGTCACCATCACCACTGGGACACTTGCTGGGACTCCTTGAGATGCAGCCCAGGATTTGCCTGATTCTTGAGCTGTGAAACAGACTCCAGAAATGCATGCAATGTAGTTCTTAACAGAATAGGCCTCAATGTCAGACTGCCTAGGTTCATACTCAAGCTCTACCTTTTTAGCTGGCTGATCTGGGAATTTTCTTAACTTCTCTCAGTTTCCATATCTATATGCTGGAACCGCAATATTACATAGACCCTGGGAGAAATTGGAGTGATAGCTATCATGCTAATGGAACAATGAAGCAATCGTATCATGCTAATGGTACTAATGGAACAATGCCTCTAGGCTGTCAATAATTTTAATCATTATTTGTATTATTCTTTCACAGCTACCATGGAAATTTACTTTCTTGAGCTTGCATCCTTCAGGCAGGAGTGTAGGCAATGGGAAGAAAATTTTGTCAGGTCAGTTCTTTTCTTTCTCATTTTAAAAACAGATATAAAGTGATAATAAAATTCACTCCTAGATAGAGACCTTCTCTCTATATGCACAACATTCACGTCTCCTGTTCTCCAAGAATGTTAATTTCTTCCTTCTTTTCATTTCCTTAAAACATCTGGCACCCATTTTACTTTGTTGCCCCTTCTGCCTAGTGAGAGTCAGACTCTCACTGGAGGACAGGGTCCAGTTTCTGGGTCTATATCGCAGGAGAGCTGTGGAAACCTCAGAGGAAATTTGGGGAACCTCCAAGAATGCAAGCTCCATGAGGATAGGGGCCTGTCAGGGGTACCCCACTAGGATGATAGTAATTAAAAAATGTTTATTGAATATACGAATAGACGTTTTAGAAATAAGGCTTTTAATGAAAGGTTACAGGAATCAGATTTACCAAACCTAAAGAAGAAATAGTTGAGGAACTATTCTTGTGATTTAAAAGGGTGAAGTATTTTTACACTTCATCATTGCCCTCACTGAATGTAAAAAATGTGGTATGTAAGGCATATAGTAGGGTTTCAATCAATATTTGTTGAATAAATGAAAGCGTGCATGTGCCGAGGAAAAGAACTGGATGCACATGAGGAAAATATCATTCTAGGGAGGGTTACTGGGCCCCAGCAAATGTTACAGGGAGGTGAAGGATGAAGCACAGTGTATTTTTACCCCACAGTACTGTTAGTCACCTCTAGATGATGTCTGTGTGCTTTTACCTGAAGACTGGGTAGCTGGGATTACAGGCGCACGCCACTATGCCTGGCTAATTTTCATATTTTTAGTAGAGATGGGGTTTCGTCATGTTGACCAGGCTGGTCTCGAACTCCTGACCTCAGGTGATCTGTCCACCTCAGCCTTCCAAAGTGCTGGGATTACAGGCGTGAGCCACTGTGCCTGGCTGACCTTCTCTATTTTTCTAATTCTCCAACCCCATTTGCCACCCCCACACCCTCTTCACCCTCGCAGACGCCATATTTTCTCGATAGAATTGAGGCCTCTGGTGTGCGTGCTCTTATATCTTCTTCCTCTACCTCAAAATTTCTCTTTCATGTTCACCTTCCCTTCCCCTCCAATCTCTGGGGAGGGTGTATCTCTTGTCTCCCCACCTTGCCAGGGCTAACCCTTCCACTGGTACCTACAATTCCACTCCTCCCTTTTCCTGCCAGGATTGTGTCTCAATTTGGATTTATGTGCTCAGTTATTTCCGGTCATCCAGATAGTTTCTATTTGCCTACAAAAATCTTTGGGTCTTCCTATCATGCAAACAAAACAAACACAATGACCAGGAAATCTCCTTAATTTTGTTCCTCATTACCTATTGCTTTTAAAACTGAGTATAAACCCCTTGCCCAAACATGCAGCCACCCTTTTCCCTCCCATTCTTCCTCTTACGTGTACCTTATGCACCAAAAAGCTATTTTTATTTTCTGAATATGCCCAGTACTTTTTCTTTACTGTCCCTACCCTCCCTGGTGTCTTCTGCTCAATCTTGTCTACCTGTTGAAATTTTTCAAAGTCCATCACACACTACCTCTTCAGTGAAGCCTTTTCTGGCTTCCTAAATGTGGCTATCATCCTGCTCTCAATGAAATGCTCACAGCACTATTTCTGACTTGCAGAATCCTAGCCTTCTTCCATCTACCTGACAACTCCTGAGGGCAGGGTGAATCCTTCTCATTTTTGTGTCCCCCACTGTATTTTGTGCTTTGTGCACTGGTGTTTGACCTACCTGCATCACACGGCTGGAAATGGGCCCAGCTGGATCCAGACTCATTTCTCTTGATTCTTAGATCAATGATTTTTAGTGTTAATGATTAGGTGCCTGTGACCTATACAAGGAGCATTTATGTGTGGTGCTGCAAGAGACTAAGTACTGCTTTTGATCTTTAGGTTTAGTTTTTGTTTTGACTGAGATTACTTTAGTCAAATAACTCGGCTAATTTAGTTAGGCAGTTTCATCTTTCAAGCCAACTCCTGACCCTGACTGATTAGGTATGCTTGTTTGGAATAATGTTAAGAAGGATTCTGAGGCTCCCTAGGGGAAAGGCATCATGTTTGATTAGTAATGTCTTCGATGGACATGGGAGTGGGGAGATTTTTGGCCTAGGTGTCAGGTTTCTGCCATCCTGTTGGAACATATGTGGTTTGATTCCTGAGAAGAGGCATGCTCTTTTACCTTGTCCTCTTTGGCAGTCTCCATGCATTGATGATCACATTTGGTGGGTACACTTTAAGATATGCAGTTCTTTATGTGAGCCAAGCCGCCTATGCTGGAGGACTGTGACTAAACTAGTAACCTTGGCCTCTCTGGAGTTTTACTCACTGAGCTAGAAAATAATTACTTTATTTCAGTTCCAGATTCTACCCTTCTGTAACAGAGAAATGCTGTGTCTTTCTCTCAGCCCCTCAGGGGATCTGAGGCAGGGCTATCTGATACCTTGCTTCTTTTCACTCTTTCTGACAGCTTTCTCCTCAGCAAATTTAAAGCTCATGGGAAATGTTTTTGCTCAAAAGGAGGGAAAATAGAAACTCTGGAAAGATTTGATGCAAATGTTTCCCTGACTGAGCCATGGAGTTCAGAGAACGTTTTCCCTGCCTGGCTTCAGGGTTTCAATGGCTTTAAGAAGGGCCCTTGTGATCTCGTGGGGCCCCAGGCCAGGCAAGGGTGGGCTTTATAGTCCCCTTTCCTCGGTCCTCACCCCTTCATTCCTTTCTCCGATCCAGGCAGTAACCCTGCTGAGACTTGAGTATATTACTTTTCTTCTGCTCAGGGAATTAAAAAAAGACTCAAAACTCACATTCTTTACTTCTGTTTGTTCTTGGCCTGCACTGGGATTGCCAGGTCAGCAGGACCTTGATTATGGAGCTCATCCTACACAGAGCCCTGAGTCTGTAATGCAGACAGAGCCAGGCTGGGAAAAGAAGCAGGTAAAAGCAGCTCAGTCTTGCAGGCAGAGGCTGAAATTCTTGCTCTTGCTCCTAACACTGCCATCTCTGGCCCTGCTTCAGACGCCCTGGTCCTGCTCCTTTGCTCCTAGGCTTTCCTGGCCTGGCCCAGTTACTCCATTCTCTTCCATACTTCTTGGGCATCTTTGGAAACACTTCTTCCCCTTGGCTCTAGATAAAGTGTACAAGTCTGTTCTGACTTCCACCCTAGCTCACCCATGTCCTGTTTCTTTTACAATTTCAGTGGCTCCTCATGGCCCCCTGTTCAGCAGACATTTCTAACCTTCCTCAAGACCACCAACCCTTGTGAAAGAAGCACAGATATAATTTCCCAGCTGCCAAGCCATTCTCCAATAGACAGATAAAGTTGTTGAAACCCCACTTACGGTGAATCTCCACAGCCCCCCAACCCTTGTGAAAGAAGCACAGATATAATTTCCCAGCTGCCAAGCCATTCTCCAATAGACAGATAAAGTTGTTGAAACCCCACTTACGGTGAATCTCCACAGCCCCCCAAGGTCGTCGCTCCTCTCAAAGCAGGTGGGCTCCAGTCCTTCTTCCAGACAGCACTTGATGGAGGCCAGGCCACTGACCCCAGCTCCCACAATGGCAACTCGCTTGGCCATGTTCTCCTGCGTGAGGAAAATGAAGCAGGCTTTTTATTCACAAGCTCCACCCCACCCTTGGCTGCTCTAACAAGCCAGGAAAAAGAATTTGGAAGATTAGGCGTTTTGCTCAGTTTGAATCTTCTGTAGCGGGTCTCTGGTGTGTGAATGTGAGAAGGAAAATGTTCAGGTCACTGGTTAACCCTGTGCTTGGTATGTTCCCGCCCCTCATGCAGCACCGGTGCCAAACGTTCGTACAGTTGTCAAGGCTGTAGCTTCTGGCAGAGCTGCTGGAATTGGACCTTTTACTGGATAAAGTCTTGCACTTGAGACTGTGCTGCTGCCTCTAGTCTCCATTCTGTGGCCCTAGAACTGCATAGATCAGCAGATTAGGAAAAGGTCACCTTGTCAGACACAATCTCTTTATCACATACAAAACTGAAGCTCCGATTGGTGTGGTGACCTGACACAACACCACACAGCAGCTGGTGGGGTGGAGTTGGGACCAGGAGCCACCACACCTGTGGCACCACAGGTGCTACTGCGGCACTGCCCTGTGTGATCCTGCCCCTGGCACAATGCCAGGGCCCCAGCTGTGCTGTTGGTGTGTCCCTTTCACAGGTCACCAGTGATGGTCACCAGTGGGAGAGAGAGAGGGTGGCTGCCAGGGAGGGTTTGTGGTAGAAAGGTAGGCATGCAAAGCCATCCCTCCCCTCTCAATTGGATACTGATTCACCTCCAGGGCACATGGCACAGTCACCACTGGGATGGGCCAGAGAATCTTCTGGCACCAGGCCATGTGTTAATAACACACATGTGTAAGAACACCGAGAGGCAATAGAGTGCATTGATTAAGCAACCAGGCTCTGGATCCAGGCTGCCTGAGATAAAGCGCGGCTCTATCAGTTACGACGGTGTAATCTCGGACAGATTAACCCTTCTGTGCATCACAAATATAAAGAAAACAATAGTAGCTTCCTTGAAGTGTTTTGTGAGAATCAAGTGAGTTAATAATGTAAGGTGTCTCAGAATAGCTCCTGGCACATAGTAAGTGCTCAGTAGCTGTAAGTTATTGAAACTTTAAAAGCATTTCCAAGAATTGGTATCTGCCTTTTACATCAATGAGCCTCTGTTCTTTTAATTCCTATAGCATTTCTGGTCAGTAGCACACACATTTGTCACTAAATTATGTGATGTTAGCTTTTCCCCCAATATATTTTTGTGACAGTTTTATCTCCCTAAGTTTGTTAAGTGCAATGCCCCCAAAGACATAATTTTTCTAAAAATTTGCTATTTTTTATTTCACAGGTGAATTCTCTTCTCAAAGCTGGATATGCATCTTTTTTTTTTTTGGATTAGGAACCTGAGAGAAGCAGCTCAACTGTAGAGACTAAAATGCTCAATTTTTTTTTAATGAAATAAAAAGGTCCTCTTTTTTCAAGCAACATGTAAAAGTGTTGCAGGGCTGGTTGATTCCCATAGCACCTGGATATAATTTACTGGGGAAGAACTAGTAGATTCCTTCTACGGGAAGTCATGTTTTAGGCCCTGAAGGACACTATAAAATCAAAAACCTTGTATAATTTTCCCCTCTCTGGGCCCAACAGGAGTAAGGTGACCCCACATTTAGAGAGGCAGTTGTGAAGTATGGGTATTGGGGGTAGACACATGTGTTTCAGAATCCTATCATGAATCAACTTGGTGATATAGGAAAATGACTTACCCCTTTTGAGCCTCAGTTTACTCACTCGCAAGATGGGATAGAATGCTACTCTTTTTTTTTTTTTTTCAGATGGAGTCTTGCACTGTTGCCCAGGCTGGAGTGCAGTGGTGAGATCTCGGCTCACTGCAAGCTCTGCCTCCTAGGTTCACACCATTCTCCTGCCTCAGCCTCCTGAATAGCTGGGACTGCAGGCGCCCGCCACCATGCCCAGCTGATTTTTTGTATTTTTAGTAGAGACGGGGTTTCACAGTGTTAGCCAGGATGGTCTAGATCTCCTGACCTCGTGATCCGCCTGCCTTGGCCTCCCAAAGTGCTGGGATTACAGGCGTGAGCCACTGTGCCCGGCCGAATGCTACTCATCTTTGTACGACATAGTAGCCATTCGATAAAGAATATCCACTTTTATGAGAAAAACAATTCCAGGAAAAAGGAAAGAGTATTGCATATATATATATGATATTGGCAGTTGTGCACAGAAGCATGCTGGCTCTATAAAGACAGCAGGTCTGCCCATAGCATGACATTAGTGCCCACAGCAGGACAGCAGGAAAGAAAGCAGGTTCTTTGTGTTAGGGGAGGGTGAGGAGCCATTTCCATGAGCTGGGTTGAGAAAGAGGGTGAGGCAATTTTCCTATCTCCCCTGAAACTAGAGAGGAGGCCAGTAGAGGGGGGTGTTATTTCCCTGGAGAAAGGCTAGTAGTGTTTATCCTGCCAGGGTGTCCAGAAGGGTGTCCCAGACAGAAGGAATGGGCTCCTAGTGTAGAAAGGACCAGTGTTATATATTTCCTTGACTAGAATGTAGTTTCAGGTACCCACTGCTGACTGAAAGCACCTGGCTGGTTTAGTAAGAAGGAACTACCTACTCCAAGTGCCTGGAGCAGAGGGAAGTACAGCTGGAGACCTGGATCTGCTGTGAGCTAGCTGTGGAGACCTTGAGCAGGAGACTGAACTGCCGTGGGCTCACTTTGCAAAAGAGGATCTAAGTAGTCTCTTAATCTAAGCACCTGACTCAGTAATGTAAACATTTGCCTTTAAACATTTGAAGGATCAACATGGAGAGAAAGATTAGAATTATGGCCAGCGGTGGAACTGAAAAGGCACATTTTTGCTTATAGCACCTTCCAGCATTTCAAGCTCTAAAATTGGCTTTATTCAAGCAGCATCTAGATGACAAATATTTGGAGGTATTATAAGCAGATTAACACATTATATAGAGGGTGAAACGAAATGCCCTATAACATTCTATCAACTCAGATCTGTGATTCATTCTCTGATGAGCTCAGGCATCAAACACTCAGTGGTTTCTATATTGCTAAGCCCAAGGTTGTGTATTGGGATTGCAAAGGAAGAATAAGGCATGACGCTTTCTCTAGAGCAGCAATCAGTCTGGTAGGGAAGTCAGACGTGAAAATATATAATTACAAGATTCTGTGTAAGATGCTAAGACAGAAGTATGTCTTATGTACAAATTGCAATAAGAGCACAAAGAAAGAGGTGCCAATTCTGACAATGGGTTGGTAGGAAAACAACACAGAGGATTACTATTTGCTCCAGATTTTGAAGGATGAATAGACTTCAGTGGGCAGAGAAGGGAAGAAAGTGGGCTCTAGAGTTAGGGAGCACTGAGAGTAGGGGCTGGAGGTGGTCACAGAGGTGTGTGAAGCTGCTTGACCCCACAGTAAGCTTGCCTTACTCTTGAGTACTAGACCAACGACAGTGTATCATCCATAAGGCATTGTTGATGAACTGATCATGTCTATTAGTCTTCTGTATATATAAGGTATATGTTTCCCCAAAGTAGGCATTTTCTTTGGCTCATCTCTTATTTTCTTGTAGCTCCTAACAACACACTTGGTCTATAATAGCTGTTGTGTAACTATTTGGCAATGGGTTGATTTTGTGATGGGTAAAATGAATTCATTTATCATCTATATCCATTTCAATTTAAAAATTAACTCGGGCCGGGGTGGTGGTTCATGCCTATAATCCTAGCACTTTGGGAGGCCGAGATGGGCAGATCACTTAAGGTCAGAAGTTCAAAACCAGCTGGCCAACATGGTGAAACCCTGTCTCTACCAAAAATACAAAAAAGTTAGCTGGGCATGGTGGTGTGCACCTGTAATCCCAGCTACTTGGGAGGCTGAGGCAGGGGAATTGCTTGAACCTGGGAAGTGGAGGTTGCAGTGAGCCAAGATTGTGCCACTGCACTCCAGCCTGGGTGACAGAGCAAGACTCCATTTAAAAAAAAAAAGTTAACTCAGTAAAAATTTGCTGTAAGCTAATATCCTAGGTCAAAGATTCCTTCCTCAAAATTACCTTTTATTGGCTAGTCCAAAGGTAGTGCGCTAACTCGATTGATTGTTTACAGTTACAGAGTTACAGATTGAACTCCTTGTTCTACTTTTTCCCCCTTTCTCACTACTGTACTTGACTAGTCTTAAAAAATACACAACTTTTTGTTAAACATCCAATATACAGAAGCCTTCTACCTGGGCCACCACCATACCTCAGCTGGACCAATGTAGTCAGACTTCTCTGAGCAGTAAATCTCCCTGGGGCTTTTCCTTATTATTATTATTATTATTTTTGAGATGGAGTTTCACTGTTGTTGCCCAGGCTGGAGTGTAATTGCATGATCTTGGCTCACTGCAACCTCCGCCTCCTGGGTTTGAGCGATTCTCCTGCCTCAGCCTCCCGAGTAGCTGGGATTACAAGTGCGCACCACCACGCCTGGCTACTTTTGTATTTTTAGTAGAGATGGGGTTTCTCCATGTCGGTTAGGCTGGTCTCGAACTCCCGACCTCAGATGATCCACCCGCCTCGGCCTCCCTTATTATTATTTTTTAAGGAGATGAGGTCTCACTATGTTGCCCAGGTTAGTTTTGAATGTCTGGGCTCAAGTGATCCTCCTGCCTCTGCATCCCAAGCTAGCTGGGACCATAGCCATGAGCCACCATGCCTGGCAGTCTTTTGAGCTTTTCATGGTACAGGTAGAGGGTTTAATTTGATATTTTTGTGGATATCTGACTTGAAAATTTCAGGTTTATTTATGAAGACAAAGTCACAGTATATCTGGAATCAGAGCCATGGGGTAAACTAGAAATGTGTGTTTAATGATTGTGTTTTAGAAAGTGAAGGAAATGAGTAGGGGAATATAAGAATGATGATAGAAGAAAGAGAGGGAAAGAAAAAAGGACACAAAGTCGGTTTCAAAGTCACCCTGAAAGGTTTTTTGTTTTTTTCTTTTAAGTTTTCAGTTCAGATCTGCTTGGTGTATCACCATGTTCCCATATGAGTTGTTGTCAAACGTGAGAAAAGCCAACATGAGAGCACATGAATGTCAAGGCGCACAATATCAATATCAGCTTCACTCTCAGATCAAAATTCATGCTTCCAACCACTCCTTCAAGTATTGACAATTATATGAAATCAAACTGATTTTTTATTTTTTATTTGAAAGACTGAGATTCATTTAAATAAACAAACTCATATTCCTGAAGCCCCAGACCGTGGTAGGCAGCCCTCCCTCTTCTGTCCCCTCACCCCCACCCGTTAGCCACAGTGAGAGGAATGGAAAATGAGAAAACACAAGAGCCTCTGCCAGAAAAGGCTGCACCAGATGTGTGGTGAGCACAGTGCACCTGTGGCTGTGGTGGCAGCTGCCACAGGCCCCTCCCTGTAAGTTAAGTCCCTGCAGCCACAGCTGTGGGAGAAGCGTACTTGTAGAAACAAGGCCAGTTCAGCATCAGAAGGCAGAGGCAGCATCACCGACTCTCAGCCATGGAATGGATGGAGAGCACAGGGCTCAGGGACAGAACAGGCCAGGTGGAAAGAGGAGAGGCATGGTGGGGGGCTGAGGCCCCTAAATTTTGGCCCTAGGGAAAGAGATGAGGGCAGTTGGTCCAGTTTTGATGGGTATGGGGAAGGGACTGTATTAGTAAGCACAGGGGGAGAGGATGCCAATAGGCACCCCAGAGGTGACAGGACAGTCTGAACCCCCACCCTGGCAGAAGGGAGCTTGACAGCTCTGGGGCTCTCTGGGAATGTCGCTGCTAAAATGGATATTTATATATATATTAACCATTCATGGGAGGGCAGGGGCAGGGCCTGGGGTGGGATTGGAGGATCTGGCATCGCATCCTGTAGCTGGTCATGCCTACCTGAGAGGGCTGGAGGAAACCAAAGTGGTTTAAAACATTTAAGTGTGCTTCTTCAGAAAAAGTTTTGTCTCCCCACGCCACTTTTTATTTAAACTAAAAATAATTTCTTGTTAGTGACTGCTTTGCATTTAGACAGAGTGATTGATAACAATTTATAGGAGATTTTGTTGGGGTGAAAAGCACACTGACATGCCACCGCTGTTTATTGGAGTGCGATTTCACGTGCAAATGCAAAAACATTAAAAATGTTATTGCTCCTTATGTGCATATGCGGCAGCGCTCCTCGAGGGGGCACCAGCTGCGGGAAGTCTGTTCCTTGCAGACCCCTGACCACGCGATGAATGAATAAAGTACACTGACACACAGATATTCTGCTCTGCCAGTCCAGCTGAGGGTCCAAGCCACTTACAGGCTCCCTGCTGAGCCCTGTAAACAGTTGCGACTCGGCAGGGAGCCTGTAAGCACCTGGGACCCTCAGAATATCTGTGTGTCAGCGTACTTTATTCACCGGTCATTGGGTCAGGGGTCTGCAAGGGACAGACTCCCCACAGCTGGTGACCCCTCGAGAGGAGCGCTGCCCCCAGCTGGTGCCCCATGTGAGGCGCTGTGTGAGGAACTGTGCGAGGAATGCTGTGAAGGAAACGCGACGAACCGCCCGAAAACGAAGGTAAGAAAAGAACCCGCGCGGTCAAGTCAGTGAGTAATCAGTAAGTCATTACTGCGGCAGCGCCTCTCACACGGGGTACCAACTGCGGCAGCGCTCCTCTCGAGGGGGCACCAGCTGCGGGGAGCCTGTCCCTTGCAGACCCCTGACCCAGCAATGGATGAATAAACGTACATTGACACACAGATATTCTGCTCTGCCAGTCCAGCTGAGGGTCCAAGCCACTTACAGGCTCCCTGCTGAGCCCTGTAAACAGTTGCGACTTGGCCCTGATCAGCTAGTCAGACTCACATTTATTCGGTAAGATTAATTAACAGAAGCTTGAGTCAACACCGTTAGAGGGTAATTGATATTATGGACTTCCCAAGTAAAAAGCACTTAAGCACCTGCCGTACATCAAAGATTAGTTTTAAGATCACATGAGTAAACAAACTAGGTAGGTAAACTACTCTGCCTTCCTTTGTTACTACTTTAATTTGTTTAACTAAAGGTAAAGATCAGGTTGCCTTCAACCATATCTATTACTGAAGTTATGCAAACTTCTCGGCCTTCCAAGAAGATTTGTGTCTATCTCCATAACTATCTTTAATATTTTTCCCACCAGCCTGATTGAACCCCAGCATAGATATTTAATAAAAATTTGGCCATTCCTTTGTTGGAAGTTTTAAGATAAATTTATTATTATTATTTTAATGAGAAAAGCCTCAGTAAAGCTGACTAAATATAAAAGAAATAAGAGATAAAAATAAGAAAATAGGACTAAATTAGGAAAGTAGATGCCAATGGGTGAAAATTGAGTGAAAAAAACAAGTAAAATAACTTAAGCAACATAAAATTACTAAATGAGTTGGGAACTCGCTATTGGTTGTATAAAAGTGACTGATTTTTAACTACAGGGTTAGAAACTACTATGCTTTTTTGTGAATTTTATACTGCTTCCTCTTCTTGAAAGTTGTAAAATGCAAATATATAATTTACTGAAGTCAGATTGAGTGTCCGCTTTGGTTTAGTAGGACAGTAGATCATGAGAGGTCAAAACATGAGGTGACGCCTGTCATTACCAAACTGCAGCGGCACTCTGAGCTATTTTAAAATTTTGAAGAAGCACAGTGATTCTTGATGTCAGTTGAACACTATGCTAAGTATTAGCTGAAAGTAGTTAACAGTTTTAATATTATAAAAGACTGTGTTCCATTTGCTGACGTCATATCTTTGCAAAGCTGGGTGTTTGACAGTTGCTATGACAAAAAGCAAGTATTGCATGGAAACTGAGGTAGAATAGAAATGAAGGGTTCATGTCTGATCTGATTCCAAGGTTTGAGAAGTTGTGCAGTGCTCAGCAGGCACATAAACCTTATTATTAAGTAATTGGGATTAAGAATGAAATAAAAATATTATTTTTCTTTTAGTTTGTATATTGTTCAAAAAACTACAAAGTTGTTAGAACATAAATAGTTATTAAGTTTTTGTCTACTTAATAGGAGAAACTATGGTCTGGGGGCACCTTGAAGAAATTGCACACCAAGGGCTCCTTGAACCTAGAAAGTTGAAAACTTCTGGGCAAGAGTCTTATTTTCCGAGTTTGTTTTATTCACCCGGAGATTTTATTTGTTGGTGTCAAGAAAATGCATATTATACTATATTTGAGGCTAGCATTGTATCAATTAGCCAATGTTTAACTGTTTCCAGTGTGACTCACCTATGCATTTACTAGGAAGCCACTGGCACTGTCAGATTTGTATCCAGCCCTCTATTTATGCATTCCCCATCTTCTCCTCCTTCCCTACTCCCTCTGTCTCTCTCTCACACACACACATACACACACTCCTACACCTTAGTGCATGAAAATACTTCAGAATACTGGTTGGCACAGACTGCACAATGATACCCTATCCTCAAGTGGGTTGTGACATTTCAGGAGTAATCAGAGAGAGATTCAGCTGGATGGCAGTTGGGGTGGGTGAAGGTGCCTACTTAGCCCCTGGGAACAAAGGAGCACAGCTGGTAAGAAACTTGGGTCCAAGGAGGGCCATACTCTGGGATTTCTGTCCTCTAGCAGCAGCTCCTCATTTACTCAAATGTTCCTAACCACAACAAGCAAATAAAAATTCTCCCAGGCTTTAGGTCCTCTGTGCCAGTTACAAGGCCATAGCAGGTTCCCTAGGATGCAGGGGAAACTCTAAGAAATAACCAAGGACTCAGTTTCTCCATCTGCAGAACAGATGGCATAGACCTGAATATCTAAAAATGATTTTCAAACCCTTAATGTTTATGATCTTGTGAATTTAGCTGGAGCAGGATTAGTAAAAAAGATGTGCCAATCACATGGAAATCAATAAATTTTGACATAATGCATAGAATGAAGCATGAAACACTTTTAACAACAGAAAAAAAGATGACATGACAGAACAGATTAGTCAAATTCTAAAGGGGCTTGCCTTTTGCTTCCCACTTGTGCCAAATGCCAACATTTGGTAGTCACCCTTCAAAAACTATGATCTCAGACAATGTTAGAAGCTGCTGATGGAAGCACTAAAAAAAAAAAAAGACTTTTCCTCTTGCATTAGAAATCCAAGTTTTTCCCATTTGATTCAACCACTTAATAATCTACCCAGCAGTATACTTACTTGTCTTCCATGTACACAGGTAAGTATACTGCTGGGTAGATTATTAAGTGGTTGAATCAATGATATTGTCCCATTATAAGTATCCAAACATTTACTACTCCTATACTTTGGGCCAAGGAGTAGCTTTATAGCTCCTCCAGAGTTGGACAGAGAAAGCTGCTTTCTGATAAGGTGGTTCTTCCCTGGAGCACAATAACAAAACAGGAAAACTCCAGGCCCCACTTTCCTCATCCAAAGAAATCAGAGATTATATCTGGTTACTTACTTTACGTACTTGTAATTTCTGGTGCCAATGGCTCTGCCACACAGGACTCTGGTATTAGCAGAGATCAAAATGCATCAGTATGAGCCAGTGCTGGCTTGGGAGTCCCCAGCACAGTGGATAAACCTGGTCTAAGAGATAAGGAATGTTAAATTTGAAACCCAAGGTTAGCCGTTGTTTATATTTTAACTTGTTGATTAATGCAACAGCGAAATGCTAGGAGAAACACTGTCTGGTGATATGTACTTTAGACTCACTCTTCTGTTTACAGACTATAAACTAAGTTAGGGAGTTACACCAGCATCCTCACTTGTTCATCAGTTTTATTCTTTAAGGGGATGAGAATAAAATAAGACAATTATGTTAACAGTTACTACACCACAGATTCACTTTTAAGGGCTTTGATCCATTTCACCTTTAGGGACAATTATTATTTTTAAAAAATCATGTATTACTCACATTAGTAAACTCAATTTGTAAAGGCTTTTTAAGTGCAGCTGATTGCCCAAGCACTTGGGAAATAAAAGACAGGTATATGGGAGGAGTCTGACCTTGGGAATCACAAGTCCTGGGTTCGAGTATTGTGTTCACCAGCTATTATCAGAGTCATGTTGGAAAAATTGTATAACTTTTCTCAGCTTTAGTTTCCTCAATTTAAAATAGGCATGATCGAGTGACTGCCAGGGGCTGGGGAAAGAAGGGAATGGGGAAGGATTGCTAATGAGTATGGAGTTTTCTTTTGGGTGTGATGAAAGTGTTTTGAAACTGGATAGAGGTTGTGGTTACACAGCATTATGAATGTACTAAATGCCACTGAATTCTATACTTTGAAATGGTTAATGACAGATTGTTGGAAAATGGTGGATAGGAGGCAGGACTAACTTGCAGTTTCCACGCAGACAGACAGAACAGCATGTGGAGACTCACACAGTGAAATTTTCCTCCAAGAAGTACTGCATGAACATACCAGGAAAACCAAAAGAATTCACAGAACCTTTGAAAGAAGTGGCTTGCCGCTGCAAACTCCATGAGACAGCTGAAAAACTGTGAGTGCCCAAAGTGTGAGTGGGGGAAAAAATCTGCCTCCAAACACGCAAACCCACTAGGGAACCTAAAAATCCAGATCACAGGAGAAGGATTTAACCTTACCTAGAGCTGAGATGAATTTAGAGAGCAAAACGAAATATAAAAGTAGAAGCAGTGGGAAGAGCCCTGTAGGTACTGTTGGTGCCCAGGGAAGTCATTTCTGACTTTATCTCACAGGGGTCCTTGAGGAGGGCTGCCAGTGAAATTGAGGAAGGACCACAGGGAGAAGGAAACTTCCAGCTGAACTTTGTAATAGTTTTGACTATTAGCCTGAGAAACACGAATACTTATCCAGGAGACCTTAGGGCAATCTTGCATTCTCCTTATACTACCGCAGCTGATGCTGTCTTGAAAATGAGGAAAAGGAGTCATTATACAAAAAAGATACTTGAACACACTTGTTTATAGCAGCACAATTTGCAATTGCAAAAAATGAAACCAGCCAAAATGCCCATCAATCAATGAGTGGATAAATAATTCGTGGTATATACATACCATGGAATACTACTCAGCCATAAAAAGGGATGAAATAATGGCATTCACAGCAACCTGGATGGAGTTGCAGACCATTATCCTAAGTGAAGTAACTTGGGAGTGGAAAACTGAACATTCTATGTTCTCACTCATAAGTTGGAGCTAGGCTATGAGAATACAAAGGCATAAAATGATACAATGGACTTTGGGGACTTGGGGGTAAGGGTTGGAGTGATGCATAAAAGACTACACATTGGGTATAGTGTACACTGCTCAGATGATGGGTGCACCAAAACCCACAAATCACCATTAAAGAACTTATCCAGGTAACAAAACACCACCTGCTCCCCCAAAAGCTATTGAAATAAATAAAATAAAAAATTCTAAAAAATAAATAAAACAGGCATAATAACATCTGCATCAGATAGTTGTGGTGGGGATTAGATGAGATAATCTATGTCAAGAGATTTATGTATACATAGTAAATACTGTGTATGATTGTAATGATGATAATGATGATGATGATGAATGATGGACCAGATAAGGTGTCTTGATTGCTGGTTCATAACACTGAAATGACTCCCACAGGTACAGAGAATAAATTCCATGAGAGGTTGGTGGACTGAAGCAGAGAGAAATTTCTGAAAGAATATGTCTTTTTCCTTGATTTTCAACATGGTATAACCCTTTGACCTGGAGGTCCTGTGTATCACTGAGTATACTGCTTGCTCATTGGGCTCACCTTTTGCCTCATTTCTGGCTTATTAAGTATTCAGCACAGAGACAGCATTGTTAGCTCTGTGAAATTCAGCTGCTTTGCTGCAGCTATGAAAATAATAATATTTGGATGATTTCAAGCTTAATTATACCCAGAGAGTAAGCCTTTAAAATGACTATTAGTTCAAGTATGTTTTCAAAAATCAGAATATGTTTGATTTGTAATTTACCTTGGTGTGCAGCATATACACATCAAGGTAAGTATGTAAGTACTGGGATTTGGTACACTAATGGTGGGACTTGTCCCTGGGCCTTACCAGGCGTGCTGCTAACATAAGGAGAATCATAGGACTTTAAACTGTTGGTTGAGAATAAGATGATGATTTTATTATATCATCTCATTTTCCATAATCAGCAAGAGACTTGTAGTAATTAAAAATGAGAAGACCGGACTTCGGTGGCAACTTCAGTTTCTGCTATTTTTAGGGATTTTTGTTAGTCAGTTATACTCTAGGCCATGGGATAAGGAAGGATATGTAGTCCCCTTATTCGAGTGGACCTAGACCCTAAGAAGCTGAATTGGTAGACAATAATGCTCTTTAGGAAATATTCTGGACCTCCTACCTTCAGGGAAGATGAATGGTAGGATTGTTCTTCTTGGCCCTCTAGCGGTTGGTTGGGAGGAATGTGACTCGTTCTGGTCAAAGAACTGTGAGCTAGAGTAAAGTGTCCTTTCTGGGCTAGAGCACTTAATTGCCAGTAAGATTCCATAGAACTTTCTTTTCCTTCAGTGTGGTAATCAGCAACTTTCAAGATGGCTCTTCTGTTAGTCCGAATACCTGGTGAATGTGATGAGCAGGGCCTACATTAATGGACACATACATGAAATAATCTTTGTTTTATTTCAAGGTATCGAGGTTTGGGGATTGGTTGTTAATGCATCATACCAAGTCTTTATTGATCAATGCACTAGAGGGATGTTTCTTGGCTCCTTCATTGTATTTCTCAATCATCTTCTTTTTTAAAAAGTATATTTTTTATTTCGATAGGTTTTTAGGGAGCAGGTGGTGTTTGGTTACATGAAAAAGTTCTTTAGTGGTGATTTGCGAGGTTTTGGTGCACTCATCACCCAAGCAGTGTACACTGTACGCAATGTGTAGTCTTTTATGCCTCATCTCCCTCCTGCCCTTTCCCCTAAGTCCCCAAAGTCCATCGTATCATTCTTATGCCTTTGCATTCTCATAACTTAGCTCCCACTTATGAATGAGAACATACAATGTTTGGTTTTCCATTCCTGGGTTACTTTACTTAGAATAATGGTCTCTAACTCCATCCAGGTTGCTGCAAATGCCATTATTTTGTTCCTTTTTATGGTTGAGTAGTGTTCCATGGTGTGTGTGTGTGTATATATATATGTATATATATATATGTATTACAAATTATTATCCACTCATTGATTGATAGGCATTTGAGCTGGTTCTATATTTTGGCAATTGCAAATTGTGGTGATGTAAACATGCTTGTGCAAGTATCTTTCTTGTGTAATGACTTCTTTTCCTCTGGTTAGATACCCAGTAGTGGGATTGCTGAATCAAATGGTAGAACTACTTTCAATTCTTTAAGAAATCTCCACACTGTTTTCCATAGTGGTTGTACTAGTTTAAATTCACACCAGCAGTGTAAAAGTTTTCCCTTTTCACCACATTCATGCCAACATCTATAATTTTATATTTTTAAAATTATGGACATTCTTGCAGGAGTAAGGTGGTATTGCATTGTGGTTTTGATTTGCATTTCCCTGATCATTAGTGATGTTGAACATTTTTCCATATGCTTGTTGGCCATTTGTATATTTTCTTTTGAGAATTGTCTATTCATGTCTTTAGCCCACTTTTTGATGAGATTGTTCGTTTTTTCTTGCTGATTTGTTTGAGTTCCTTGTAGATTCTGGATATTAGTCTTTTGTTTTATGTATAGATTGCAAAGATTTTCTCCCACTCTGTGGGTTGTCCATTAACTCTGCTAATTATTTCATTTGTTGTGCAGAAGCTTTTTAATTTAATTAAGTCCAATCTATTTATCTTTGTTTTTGTTGCATTTGCGTTTGGCTTCTTGGTCATGAAGTCTTTGCTTAAGTCAATGTCTAGAAGAGTTTTTCTGATGTTATCGTCTAGTATTTTTATGGTTTCAGGTGTTAGATTTGTCTTTCATTCATCTTGAGTTGTCAACCATCTTCTTCAGTCTCACTTCCATTACTCTATTTCACTTCTCTGATTCACAGTTAGAGCCACAGAATTTTAGAGCTGAAAGAGAGCACGGAATTTACTTAGTCTGAAAATTGGACCCACCCCGTGCAATTGTTTTTCTCTCTACAAAAAACAAAGTTAAGACAAACACAATTCCCTAACTCACAACTTCCCGCTACACTCGAAGCATCAAAGGTCCCCTACCTACACAGATCTTCCCCACAGATGCCTGTAACTCTAAAATGTGAGTGTTTGTTTTTTAATGCCACACATTAAAGGAAGTAATTCCCTCTGTTCCTTACACCTCGAGGTTATTATTTTTCTTTTCCTGAGAACCCACCTTTAGAATGAAAGCACTGAAAGTGGAGTTGGAGGGAGAACCAAGACTACTTAAGGCCAATTATTATGCTTGAAATGAGTTTGCTAGTGTCAGTAGTGGTGATTCAGTGACTCACATATCCACCATCTGAAGATTGGAGGAAATAGCCACTTTTATGTTTTTCTTTTTTAGAATTTCTTTAAACATCTTTATAGCTTGATAAACATTTGTGACAAAGCCTGCAACTGTACGTTAGAAAGTATCATATCTATCATATCACTTAGAATTCTATCTTGAGTCTGCCTAAGGGGTTTGTAATTAATACAAAAGGTATTACATGGTATCATTTTAAAAAATTTTTTCTAAAAAAATGGGTACATGTGCAGAATGCGTGGGTTTGTTACATAGGTATATATGCGCCATGGTGGTTTGCTGCATCGATTGACTCATCGTCTAAGTTCCCTTCCCTCACTCCTCACCCCCAACAGGCCCTGGTGTCTGTTGTTGCCCTCTCTGTGTCCATATGTTCTTATTGTTCAACTCCCACTTATGAGAGAGAACAAATGGTATTTGGTTTTCTTTTCCTGTGTTAGCTTGCTGAGGATGATAGCTTTCAGCATCATCCATGTCCCTGCAAAGGATATGATCTCATTCCTTTTATAGTATCCCATGGTGTATATATGCCACATTTTCATTATCCAGTCTATCATTGATGGGCATTTGGTTTGGTTCCATGTCTTTGCTATTGTAAATGGTGCTGCAATAAATGTGTGCATGTGTCTTTACAGTAGAATAATTTATATTCCTTTGGGTATATATCCAGTATTGGAATTCTAGGTCAAATGTTATTTCTGGTCCTAGATCCTTGAGGAATCACCGTACTGTCTTCCACAATGGTTGAACTAACTTACATTCCCACCAACAATGTAAAAGCATTCCTATTTCTCCACAGACTCACCAGTATCTATTGTTTCTTGACTTTTTAATAATTACCATTCTGACTAGTGTGAGATGGTATCTCTTTGTGGTTTTGATTTGTATTTCTCTAATGATCAGTGATGTGGAGATTGTTTTCATGTTTGTTAGCTGCATAAATGTCTTCTTTTGAGAAGTGTCTGTTCATATCCTTTGCCCACTTTTTGATGGGGTTGTTTTTTTTCTTGTAAATTTGTTTAAGTTTCTCATAGATTCTGGATGTTAGATCTTTGTCAGTGGATAGATTGCAGAAATTTTCTCCCATTCTCTAGGTTACCTGTTCACTCTGATAATAGTTTCTTTTGTTGTGCAGAAGCTCTTTAGTTTAATTAGATCCCATTTATCAATTTTGGCTTTTGTTGCAATTGCTTTTGGCGTCTTAGTCATGAGGTCTTTGCCCATGCCTATGTCTTGTATGGTATTGCCTAGGTTTTCTTCTAGGGTTTTTAAGGTTTGTGGTTTTACATTTAAGTATTTAATCCAACTTGAGTTAATTTTTGTATAAGGCTTAAGAAGTGTCCACTTTCTGTTTTCTGCGTATGGCTAGCCAGTTTTCCCAGCACCGTTTACTGAATAGGAGATCCTTTCCCCATTGCTTGTTGTTGGCAGGTTTGTCAAAGATCCGATGGTTGTAGATGTGTGGTGTTATTTCTGAGGTCTCTGTTCTACTCCATTGGTCTATATGCCTGTTTTGGTACCAATACCATGCTATTTTGGTTACTGTAGCCTTGTAGTATAGTTTGAAGTCAGGTAGTGTGTTTCTTCTAGCTTTGTTGTTTTTGCTTACAATTGTCTTGGCTATACCGGGTCTTCTTTGATTTCATATAAAGTTTAAAATAATTTTTTAAATTCGTGAAGAATATCAATGGGAATAGCGTTGAATCTGTAAGTTATTTTGGGTGGTATGGCCATTTTCATGATAGTGATTCCTCCTATCCATGAGGATGGAATGTTTTTCCATTTGTTTGTGTCCTCTCTTATTTCCTTGAGCAGTAGTTTGTATTTCTCCTTGAAGAGGTCCTTTACATCCCTTGTTAGCTGTATTCCTAGGTATTTTATTCTCTTTGTAGCTATTGTGAATGGGAGTTTGTTCATGATTTGGCTCCCTGCTTGTCTATTGTTGGTGTAAAGGCATGCTTGTGATTTTTGCACATTGATTTTGTATCCTGAGATTGCTGAAGTTGCTTATCAGTTTAAAGAGTTTTGGAGTTGAGATCATGAGTTTTCTAAATGTACAATTATGTCATCTGCAAACAGAGACAATTTGACTTCCTCTCTTCCTATCTGAATACACTCTATTTCTTTTTCTTTCCTGATTGCCCTGGCCAGAACTTCCAATACTCTGTTGAATAGAAGTGGTGAGAGAGGGCACTCTTGTCTTGTACCAGTTTTCAAAGGGAATGGTTCCATCTTTTACCCATTCAATATGATATTGACTGTGGGTTTGTCATAAATAGCTCTTATTTTGAAATATGTTCCATCAATACCTATTTTATTGAGAGTTTTAACATGAAAGGATGTTGAATTTCATCAAAGGCTTTTTCTACATCTATTGAGACAATCATGCGGTTTTGTCTTTGGTTCTGTTTATGTGATGATACCTTTATTGATTTGCACATGTTGAACCAGCACTACCTCCCAGGAATGAAGCTGGCTTGATCGTGGTGGATAAGTTTTTTGATGTATTGCTGGATTCAGCTTGCCAGTATTTTATTGAGGATTTTTGCATTGATGTTCATCAGGGATATTGGCCTGAAGTTTTCTCTTTTTGTTGTGTCTCTGCCAGGCTTGGTATCAGGATGATGCTGGCCTCAAAATATGGGTTAGGGAGGAGTCCTTCCTTTTCAATTGTTCAGAATAGTTTCAGAAGGAATGGTACCAGCTCCACTTTGTGTTTCTGGTAGAACTCAGCTGTGAATCTATCTGGTCCTGGGCTTTTTTTGGTTAGCAGGCTATTAATTACTGCCTCAATTTCAGAACTTGTTATTAGACTATTCAAGGATTCAACTTCTTCCTGGTTAGGAGGGTGTATGTGTCCAGGAATTTATCCATTTCTTCTAGATTTTCCTGTTTATTTGCATAGAGGTGTTTATATTATTCTCTGATGGTAGTTTGTATTTCTGTGGGGTCAGTGGTGATATCCGCTTTATCATTTTTTATTGTGTCTATTTGATTTTTCTCTCTTTTCTTCTTTATTGGTCTAGCTAGCAGTCTATTTACTTTGTTAATCTTTTCAAAAAACCAGCTCCTGGATTCATTGATTTTTTTTTTTGAAGGTTTTTTTTTGTGTCTGTATCTCATTCAGTTCTTCTCTGATCTTAGTTATTTCTTGTCATCTGCTAGCTGTTGGATTAGTTTGTTCTTGCCTTTCTAGCTCTTGTAAGTGTGGTGTTAGGGTGTTTTTTTGAGATCTTTAAACTTTCTGATGTGGGCATTTAGTGCTATAAATTTTCCTCTTAACACTGCTTTAGCTGTGTCCCAGAGATTCTGGTACATTTTCTCTTTGTGCTCATTGGTTTCAAAGAGCTTCTTGATTCTACCTTAATTTCATTATTTACCCAGGAGTCATTCAGGAGCACGTTGTTGAATTTCCATGTAACTGTGTAGTTGAGTGAGTTTCTTAATTCTGAGATCTAATTTGATTGCACTTTGGTTTGAGAGACTGTTATGATTTCAATTCTTTTGCATTTGCTGAGGAGTGTTTTACTTCCAATTATGTGGTTGATTTTAGAATAAGTGCTATGTGGCACTGAGAAGAATGTATATTCCATTGATTTGGGGTAGAGAATTCTTTAGACATCTACTAGGTCCACTTGATCCAGAGCTGAGTTCAAGTCCTGGATATCCTTGTTAATTTTCTGTCTTGTTGATATGTCTAATACTGACAGTGGGATGTTAAAATCTCCCACTATTATGGTATGGGAGTCTAAGTCTCTTTGTAGGTCTTTGAGAACTTGTTTTATGAATCTGGGTGCTCCTGTATTGGGTGCATATATATTTAGAATAGTTAGCTCTTCGTGTTGAATTATTCCCTTTACCATTATGTAATGCCCTTCTTTATCTTTTTTGATCTTTATTGGTTTAAAGTCTGTTTTGTTAGAGACTAGGATTGCAATCCTTGCTTTTTTTCACTTTTCATTTGCTTGGTAAATTTTCCTCCATCCCTTTATTTTGAGCCTGTGTGTGTCTTTACATGTGAGATGGGTCTCCTGAATATAGTACACAAATGGGTCTTGACTCTTTATCCAATTTGCCAGTCTGTGTCTTTCAATGGGGCATTAGGCCATTTACATTTAAGGCTAGTATTGTTATGTGTGAATTTGATCCTGTCATTATGCCGCTATTTGGTTATTTTGCACACTAATTGATGTAGTTTCTTCATAGTGTCATTGGTTTTTATATTTTGGTTTGTTTTTGCATTGGCTGGTACTGGTTTCTCCTTTCCATATTTAGTGCTTCTTTCAGGAACTCTTGCAGGGCAGGCCTGGTGGTAACAAAATCCCTCAGCATTTGTTTGTCTGGAAAGGATTTTATTTCTCCTTTGCTTGTGAAGCTTAGTTTGGCTGGATATGAAATTCTCAGTTGAAAATTCTTTTATTTAAGAATGTTAAATATTGGCCCCCAATCTCTTCTGGCTTGCAGAGTTTCTGCTGAGAGGTCCACTGTTAGTCTGATGGGCTTCTCTTTGTAGGTGACCTGGCCTTTCTCTCTGGCTGCCCTTAACAGTTTTTCCTTCATTTCGACCTTGGAGAATCTGATGATTATGTGTCTTGGGGTTGGTCTTCTCATGGAGTATCTTTGTGGTGTTCTCTGTATTTCCTGAATTCGCATGTTGTCCTGTCTTGCTAGATTTGGTAAGTTTTCCTGGATAATATCTTGAAGTGTGTTTTCCAGCTTGTTTCCATTCTCCTCGTCTCCCTCTGGTACTCCAATCAATTGTAGCTTTGCTCTTTTTATAAAGTCCCATTTTTTTTGAGGGTTCGTTTATTCATTTTCATTCTCTTCCTCTAGTCTTGTCTGCATGCCTTATTTCAGCAAGGTGGTCTTCAAACTCTGATATCCTTTCTTCTGCTTCATCTATTTGGCTATTGATACTTGTGTATGCTTCATGAAGTTCTCATCGTATGTTTTTCAGCTCCATCAGATTGTTCATGTTCCTCTCTAAACTGATTATTCTAGTTAGCAATTCCTCTAACCTTTTATCGAGGTTCTTAGCTTCTTTGCATTGGGTTAGAACATACTCCTTTAGCTCAGTGTAGTTTTTTATTACCCATCTTCTGAAGCCTAATTCTGTCAATTCATTCAGCTTATCTTCTGTCCAGTTCTGTGCCCTTGATGGAGAGACGTTGTGATTATTTGGAGGAGAAGAGGCACTCTGGCCTTTTGGGTTTTCAGCATTTTTTTGTTGATTATTTCTCATCTTTGTGAGTTTGTCTAGTTTTGGTCTTTGAGGCCGCTGACCCTTGAATGGGGTTTTTGTGGGGGCTTTTTGTTGTTGTTGTGATTCGGTTGTTGTTGCTTTCTGCTTGTTTGTTTTTCTTTCAATGGTCAGGTTCCTCTTCTGTAGGGTTGCTGCAGTTTGCTGGGGGTTCACTTCAGGTCTTATTCATCTGATTCGCTCCTGTGCCTGGAGATATCACTCAAGGAGGCTGGAAAACAGCAAAGATGGGTGCCTGCTCCTTCATCTGGGACCTCTGACCTCTAGGGGCACCAACCTGATGCCAGTAGGATTGCTCCTGTATGGGGTGTCTGACAACTGCTGTTGGAGAGTCTCACTCATGTGGGTGGCATGGGGAACAGGACCCCTTTAATGGAGCACTTTGTCCCTTGGTGGAGGGGGTGTGCCTCACTGGGGGAAACCCAGTCATCTAGACTGTATGGATTCCTCAGAACTACCAGGAAGAAAGGCTGTCTTCTGGTTTAGGGAGACTGTAGCCACATCTCCTGCTAGTGGCTAAGGCCCCAGGGAATCTGCATTCTGTCTCTGAGCCTCTGGCTGGAGTTATTGGAGTTCCTGCAAGGAAGCCCCACCCATTGAAGAAGGATGGGTCAGGGTCAGGCCTGAAGAGGCACTCTGCCTGCAGACTGCCACAGCTGGTGTGTTGGGCTGTGGGGGACAAGTCTTGGGAGCAAGCTGTCCAGCCTCCCTGGCTCCAGCAGGGGACAAGCACAGCCTGGGGCTATAGAGATGGGTGCTGCCCTTCCCTCTGCCAGGGAGCTCAGCGTGTTAGGCAGTTGTGAGTCCCAGTGCTGGCTGCTGCCCCTCCTGCAAGGAGCTCAAATGGCTTAGACAGCAGGCAGATGCAGCCATGATGCTGATCGGCCCTCCCCCTGGGAGCTCCATAGGCTTAAGCAGATTCCAGCTGCAAGGCTGTTAAGAGTCTGCATGTCCTGGGGTTGGGATGCTAGGCCCAGGTGATGTGTGTTCATGAGTGAAATTCTTTGATCCATGGGTCGCACAGTTCCATGGGAAAAGCACAGTTTTCCCAGCTGAGTAATATGCTCACCACCCCCCTTGGCTAGGCAGAGGGGGCTCCCCAGCCCCATGTGGCTCTCAGGTGGGCCGCCATACTACACTGTTCTTCCTTCTCTCAGTGGGTCAAACCAGCATCCTAATCAGTTCTGGTGAGAGAACCTGGATACCTTGGTTGCCAGTGAAGGATTCACATGCATATTTGTTGTGTGAAGTCAGGGACCCTGAACAGAGGGACCAGCTGGATCAGCAACAGAGGGACATAAATTGTGATTTCATGGACATTTATCAGTTCCCAAATCATACTTTTATAATTTCTTATGCCTGTGTTTACTTTAATCACTTATATCTTCATAAGCTGAGGATGTACATCACCTCAGGACCACTGTGATAATTGTGTTAACTGTACAAATTGATAGTAAAACATGTGTGTTTGAACAATATGAAATCAGTGCACCTTGAAAAAGAACAGTATAACAGCGATTTTTATGGAACAAGGGAAGACATACATAAGGTCTGACCGCCTGTGGGATCTGGCAAAAACAGCCATATTTTTCTTCTTGCAGAGAGGCTATAAATGGATGTGCAAGTAGGAGAGACATCACTAAATTCTTTTCCTAGCAAGGAATATTAATATTAATACCCTGGGAGAGGAATGCATTCCTGGGGGAAGTTCTATAAATGGCCACCTGGGGAATGTCTGTCTTATGCAGTTGAGATAAGGACTGAGATACACCCTGGTCTCCTGCAGTACCCTCAGGCTTACTAGGGTGGGGAAAAACTCCCCCCTGGTAAATTTGTGGTCAGACTTGTTCTCTGCTCTTGAATCCTGTTTTCTGTTGTTTAAGATGTTTATCAAGACAATACATGCACCGCTGAACATAGACCCTTATCAGTGGTTCTGCTTTTTCCAGAAAGTGTCCTGTCCCCTCAGAAGCATGTGATCTTTGTTAGACCCTTATTAGTAGTTCTGCTTTTTGCCCTTTGAAGCATGTGATCTTTGTACCTACTCTCTGTTCTTATACCCCCTCCCCTTTTGAAACCCTTAATCAAAACTTGCTGGTCTGAGACTCAGGTGGGCATCATGGTCCTACCAATATGTGATGTCACCCCCCACGGCCCAGCTGTAAAATTCCTCTCTTTGTACTGTCTCTCTTTATTTCTCAGCTGACTGACACTTACGGAAAATAGAAAGAACCTACGTTGAAATATTGGGGGCAGATTCCCCCAATACATATTATGGTTTTTTCAATGGGAGCCTTCAAATGCCACTGTTTCTTGTTGTCCATCTTGGTCCCACAGCCTTGTTATATTTAGAATAGTATAGTATAGTGGAGTGAAGCAGAAAGGATACTAGTGAGGAATCAAAGTTCCTTAACATCCTTATCTGTAGAGGGGGTTAATCATTTTTGCTTTGCCTAACCCACAATGTTGCGGTGGGGATCAGGTAGGATAATATTTATAGAAGTTCTTTGTAAATAGTTGCAGAACTCTATTAACTAAAGCTCAAAAGTTTGCATTTGTTTTTTTCTTGTGCCTCTTGGTATTCCCAGACATAGCACAGTGCCTGGCATGTAGTAGGTGCTTTATAAATGTTTAATAAATGAATAAACTGTAAGCCATATATCCTTGCGTGAAGAGGATATTTAGGTCTTTCTATGATACTATGAGTCTTGTAAAAGTAACAACTCCAAGCTGGTCTCTTATGTGATACACAGAGTTTTTAGCAACTTTTCTAAGGCTCAGGCAACCTGAGGACTTTTTTAAGATTTATGTAACTTGGATAGCAGCTGGGGTCTCCCTGTACCCAGGCACATACCATCAATTTCACAGCTCTGTCCATGACTTCTGCTTACTACTTCATGGCTTCGTCCATGTCTGCATTGGCCTCAGATTGTGCTGTTATTGTTTTGCCTCCTATCAATCTATGTATAAAGCTTAGCTCCTTTTCAATTCCACAAAAAATCCACCTCCACTACATATTTTTTGTGTTTAATAACTTTACTGAATATACAAAGGGCCACAGGGAGACATCACTTTGAACCTACACAGCATTCTGTTATCCCACTGTCTCTATTCTTTCTTTTTGTTCTTAATTTTTTCCTTCATTCCTCTTCTAAATTGTTTGAAAGTTCTTTCTGTTATCCTGAGGAATGCAATTCTGCCCAAAACAAGGTCCTTCAAAGTATCTACTTTTTTCTTCAGGCACTTATGAGGATATTTTTAGTGAACAAATGCAGTTCCCTTTTTTATACAGATACCTTAATACCTAAATCATTACAATATTTATGAATGTGGACACAAACAAATTAAAACCATTCTTTGAGGGGGAAACAGGGTCTCACTCTCTTGCCCAGGCTGGAGTGCAGTGGCACAACCATGGCTTACTGCAGCCTCAGCCTCCCTGGGCTCAGGTGATCCTCTTACCTCAGCCTCACAACTAACTGTGATTACAGGCGTGCACTACCAAACCTATCTTAAAATCATTTCTGAAATTTCTTTGACAACCTCTAGTTTGTCAACTTTTCAATACTGTTGAGGATCACTTGTAATTTTTGTATATAAACAGGGAACAAAACATTAACATAATATTCCATCTGGGATATAAGATGCACACTGAAGAATTCAGAGATAAAACATGATTTAAAAAAATAGTTTAATCATCCTATATGCCAGCATTTAGCACAGGGCCGAGAGTCAGACAGTCCTGGCAGTAAACCCCATCTGGGCCCACTTGTAGGCCATATAACTTGGGAAAGTTGTTTACTCTGTGTATTAGTCCATTTTCACACTGCTATAAAGATACTACCTGAGACTGGGTAATTTATAAAGACAGGAAGTTTAATTAACTCACAGTTCCATGTGGCTGGGGAAACCTCAGGAAACCTATAATCCATGCAGAGGGTGAAGGGGAAGCAAGGCACATCTTACATGGTGGCAGGATACATGGTGGCAGGAAAGAGAGAGAAGGGGGAAGCACCAGGCACCTATCAAACAACCAGATCTTGTGAGAACTCATTCACTCTCACAAAAACAGCATGGGGGAACCATCCCCATGATCCAATCACCTCCCATCAGGTGCCTCCCTCAACATGTGGAGATTACAATTTGGATTACAATCTGAGATGAGATTTGGGTGGGGACACAGCCAAACCATATCACTCTGACTCTCTGAGTTTCCTGATGCACAAAAGAGGTTGTCAGAATTAAATATAATTAAATAAAATTGGATTGTTTATAATGTGTAGTGGCTTTTAGTATTTTATCCAGGTTACTTAAGTTGCTAAAACTTGAAATAGCTCAACATCTAGAGAAATTGATGCTCTTTAATAATCAATTACTCTATTAGCCAGCAGCTCAAAGTGCAGGGATGTCTAACAATAAAACTCTTTTTATTAGTTATAATTAAAATCCTTCTCCCAGAATATGAGAGCATATAGATGGAAACCTAAGTATTAAAGCACAAGTTTTAGATATACAACTGTCATCTACATGATTTGAGTAGCCAGTTATTACAATGGTTTGTTTGGACTGGTAGTAGAAGAAGCAATACACGATATTCAGAAGACTTGACCAGTCATGTGACCCTGGGCAGTGCCTTGATTTCTCTCAGCCTGTTTTCTTATCTAAGAACATTCTGTTCAGTCCCTTCCACACCTAAAATGATCCAATGACTTGTGGTAATGCTTTGATTGCAAAGTATAATTGCTATTACTGTATTGTTGAAATTAATAAGTTATTTATCTAATAAATTAATTTAATCAATAAATTTAGTTAATTAAATTGGCCTAAAGATGCCTCTGTAGGAAACTATATTCTAACTTAAAATGTAAACAAACTATGACCTAACTCGAGAGTGCATTTTTGTAATTGAGTTTTGGCCAATTATAGTAGCTGAACTTTCAGCCAATCACAGGTGAAAACTTCTCAGACATGTCCAAATAAGGCAAATGCTGTGCTGTGACCAATCAGGCTCTTTCTGTGTATAACTTCCTTTTTCCATCTGTAAATACTGCCTGCCCATCTGGACCTTTCTGCCAGAAGCATTCTGGACCTTTAGTGGTTCAGGCAGCTGCCTGATTAATACATTTTTTTCTTTGTTAAAATAAACTCTGCTAAATTTAATTTGTCTACAGCTTTTCTTTGAGCAATTGGTGTCAGAAGTTGGATTTGGAGTAGACCTTCAGGGACCCCCAGGAGCACTGAATGACAAAATAAAAGTACTCACCAGGGCTCATTGTGCCCATTGATCTCTTGTAACAACTGGAGTCATGGGTGAATTCTGTCCTGAATTTGAGCTCCATGGATTTGTGTGATAAACTCTCTAACTTTACTTGAGCACTTTTTAGTTGACTGGGTCTAGGATCAAATTGGACTTCATAATTAACTAGACTGGATCTAGTTAGAGGCCTCATGTAGGTACCTTTCAAATCAAAAAGGAGTCTGGGACTCTAGGAGTCTGAGACTCCACTTTCTGCCACACTGGCTACCTTTATGTGCACAAATTCTGGGCCCAGAACCTGTATGTTCTGGGGAAAATGGGTTAACTTTACTAGTGACTACAGTGGGGATGTTTTAACCTAGATAAAATTGTTCACTTGCAAAGTGCATTAGAAAACAAATGCAAAAAGCCAAAAAAAAAAAAATGGAATGCATTCTGTAAGTGGTACAAAGAGGCATCTAAAAGATTAAATGAATCAAAGATTCTCTCTTTAAAAGGTTCTTTACAGAAGGCAAATGAAAAGCATCTTAAAAGTATTTTTCAAAAATGCCAGTCAAAATCTTTAGCCATTGGGCAAAAAATCCTAGTTCTAATGAACAGAAAATATTTGGATTCAGATGTTCTTTAAAAAAAATTGTGTAATTTAAAAAATTCATTTGTAGAGATAGTGTCTTGCCATGTTACCCAGGCTGGTTTTGAATGCCTGGTCTCAAGTGATCCTCCCACCTCAACCTCCCAAAGTGCTGGGATTATGTGCATGAGCCGCTGTTCCAAGCCTAGATCCAGATATTCTTTAATAAATTAGTGAGCTTGTATTATTGCACTGGCACACGGCTAAAATATCAGAATGAAAGCTGTAAGATCTGTTTCTGTCTATATGTTTATATATGTCTCTATATATGATATCTATGTGTGATGTTTTTCTATCTACTTATGATATTGCTAAATTAAGTGCTAAAAGAACTCTAATTGGCTTTAAGAAAAATAAGTGTTTACATAAATGAAGTATTTGTTTAGAAAAATAAGAACTAACCCAAGTAGTTTTCAAGTTCACATGATTTGGGTAATCTTTGATAAATTAGGATACTGTTGGTTTAATTAAAACAGGCATGTCTTCAGATTTTTCAGTACTAAATATAATACAGATGCATGACTTTTCCTGCCTAGGGTTACCAATAAAATAAATTTATTTTATGTCTATATTACAAAACTTGTCAGCAAGAAAAATAAGATGATGACTAGCTGCTTAATATTTAACCTTTACAAGCAATCCAAGTGAAATTGTTAAAAAAGTGAGTTAAATGGATGTAAGATAAAGTTCTCATGTAAAAAAATTCTTTCTGTACCAGAAAGTTTTGACATTCTTATCAAGAAAGAAAAGTTGAGGCTGAGGGTAATCTGTAATAACAACAATTTAATTCTCAGGCCTAGCAAACAAACAAACACACAAACAAACAAAAACAAACCCTTAGGAGGACAGACATGCAATTTTGCCTCCTCTACAGTTTCTTATTGCAGAGAGACTAAGGATATTTGGGAATGTTAGTAAATATCTTCTATGCCACACTGACAAATTGTACTATGAGAAAGGATGTGCTTCTAGAAACTATGATCATACATTTGCCAATTTACAGATTGCTGGTGTGACAGACAGTTCACAGCTGCTTGCTTCCTAATGTTCACTGGAAATTAAAGTCACTAGAGATTAAGAATTCTAATTAATACATGTAAGTAAGATCACTAGAACTAATAATGGAAACAACTCTGTATGCAAGAATACAAGGAAAGTAAGATTTACTTTTGATAAGGAAAAGCTATAAGATATGAGAATGTTATGTTTTGTTAAGGAAAAAAGAATAATTTTTGTACTAAAGTAGAATGACTGTTTTTTCCAAAACGAGAAGAGGTAAAGTACAGGACAAAAACTGAATGATGAAAAAGTTGTAGAGAGTCTGTGGAAGATAAATCTTTTTTTTTTTCTTGTATGTTCTTTCAATGTAGAAGATGAATCATGTGGAATAAATTTCATGTGTGACCAGGCTAGCTAGGATTAGAAAGAACTATTTACAAGTTTTTCTAAAAATTCAGTATTAGTATGAGAACTACACTGATACAAAACTAGAATTTGGTGTTTCTGTTAAAACAACATTTTCTTGGTCTACTTCTAACAGGAAATTGTGAAAGGTTTTTCTTTCCATTTTAGATAATTGGTGTAGGAGATAAATATTCTGTATTTTACTAAGATAATGTCCAGTGCTTCATGCTGTCTTTATTAGGTTTTTTATTTCATAAGAGAACTGAGTCTTCTCTATTAAGAGAGCTAAAGTTTTTCTACAACTATGTAGCTTTCTATATTTGCCTTTGAAGTGTTTTAATTATCACTTTGGTTAAATAAATTACTACTATTCACAGTGACCTGTGATCCTATTAAATATTTTGCTCAAGTGTTTCAAACCTTTGATATTTTGGACAGACTTCCCAAATATAAAATGTAAAATTAAACCTTTTTCTTGACCTTGAATTAACTTTGAGATTTTCCACATGGGCCCTTGGAACACATCAAAAGGATATCCATCCTTACAAAAGATAGATAATAAGTATTTGGGCTTATCTGATACATTAAATTATATGAATAGTACTGTCAAAAATAAGTAATGCTTAACTTTCTTTGGGTTATTTTCGTGTGTATGTGTTATTACTATATGGTTTGGAAATTGTATGAAATTCATAGACATCAAGTTGTCCTCATATAATGCTGGTATTCATAATTCTAGTTATTATCTTAAAATGTTGTATGAAACAGAAGTAACTTCATTTCCTTATCAATTCCATCATTATTGTAGTGAATTTTCATTAGGTCTTTTTATTTTTCTTTTCTTGTCTGTCTTTTCTTGCTTTTTCTTATCTTCTTTTCTTTTCTGTTCTTTTCTTTTTTCAGAGGCAGAGTCTCACTCTGTCACACAGACTGGAGTGCAGTAGTATGGTCACGTCTCACTGAAGCCTTGGGCTCTTGGGCTCAAGCAATCCTCCCACCTCAGTCTCCCAAGTAGCTGGACTACTATGCACAACAACACCTGGCTAATTATTTTATTCTTCGTAGAGACAGGGTTTCACTATGTTGCTCAGGCTGGTCTTGAACTCCTAGGCTCAAGCAATCATCCTGCCTCAGCCTTCCAAGGTGCTGGGATTAGAGTCATGTACCACCATGCCTGGTCTCATCAGGTTTTTAACCATGGCAATTTTAAGTCTTGTCATTCACAGATGGTTAATTGTTTACTATGGTACTTTCCTGGGCAACTATAAGCCTGAAGTGTTTCATCTTCAAGAAGATTCATGAAAAGGACACTGACAAATATAGTTTTCTGATAACTTTAAGATCATACCATTGGACTGGCTAAGAATTCTACAATGAAAAAATTGACTGGTTCATAAAACTGTGAACCCAATATATGTCAGGACAAGAATTAATTAGATATCAGTGAAATGATTTGGCAGACTTTTATGCTAAGTCAGCCAGTACTGAAATTGTTAAGATATGCAATTTGAATAAACTTTAAAAGATTGATCACTGTCAAATTACCTGTGATAACCTATTTAATGAGCAGTACTATTCACCTGAATTGGAGAAACAAAATTGGTATTTAAAAAGACGTAAATGCAATATTAAGCATTAACTCATGAAGAGTCTGGACAGCTGCTTGGTCCTTCCTGAGTCCTTAAAGCTTCCATTATTAAGAGCTCTGAATTCCATATTCATCATGACAGAGATAAAATGATTCAAATTATGAAAAAATATTGATGGCATGACTTTTAAAATTGCTAAAATTTATAACCAATTTTGGTTATAAATTGTCAAACTCATAGTTCTGATAAGAAAATAAAAACTTCAGGTGATACACACCTGCTGGATCATTTGAACACTTAAAAATGGAGTTCCTTCAAGTGACACATTAAACGTATGTTTTCTGGTTGTATAGAAGCTTTCCCATGCAGGAAGGCTGATGCCATAATAATAGCTAAAGTTTATTAGAAAATGTGTTTCCCTTGGCTGGGCACAGTGGCTTACACCTGTAATCCCAGCACTTTGGGAGGCCGAGGTGGGTGGATCATGTCAGGAGATCGAGATCATCCTGGCCAACATGGTGAAACCCCGTCTCTCCTAAAAATACAAAAATTAGCTGGGCGTGGTGGTGCGTGCCTGTAATCCCAGCTACTGGGTGGGCTGAGGCAGGAGAATTGCTTGAACCAGGGAGACAGAGGTTGCAGTGAACCGAGATTGCGCCATTGCACTCCAGCCTGGTGACAGAGTGAGACTCCGTCTCAAAAAAAATAAAAAAATAAAAAGGAAAAAAGAAAATGTGTTTCCCTTATTATTCATTCCTGGAGAAATCTTCAGTGATAGAGGTACTCATTTTGTGTCTGGAATTGGTTCCTTCCGGTGGGTTCTTGGTCTCGCTGGCTTCAAGAATGAAGCCATGGACACTCGCGGTGAGTGTTACAGCTCTTAAAGATGGTGTATCCGGAGTTATTTGTTCCTCCCAGTGGGTTTGTAGTCTCGCTGACTTCAGGAATGAAGCTGCAGACCCTCCCGGTGAGTGTTACAGCTCATAAAGGTAGTGCGGATCCAAAGAGTGAGCAGCAGTAAGATTTATTGTGAAGAGTGAAAGAAGAAAGCTTCCACAGCGTGGAAGGGGACCCAAGCGGGTTGCCACTGCTGGTTTGGGTGGCAAGCTTTTATTCCCTTATTTGGCTCCACTCACATCCTGCTGATTGGTCCATTTTACAGAGTGCTGATTAGTCCTTTTTTACAGAGTGCTGATTGGTGCGTTTACAAACCATTAGCTAGACACAGAGCACTGATTGGTGTGTTTACAATCCTTTAGCTAGACAGAAAAGTTCTCCAAGTCCCCACCCAACCCAGAAGCCTAGCCTGCTTCACCTTTGAATTTCACTGGACAAGTTTTAAAACAGTTAAATAAGATATTATAAATGCAATGGCATTAGGCGAAGCTAACTACATTGATTGGATTGCCTTAGTCAAAGGCAATTATCAACTGATGGCAATCACACTCATCCTCACTAGAAATCTAGGTTGACTGCTTATGAAATTAAATATTTGAAATTATGAAATAGTTACTTCAAGGCTTATTCCGTTAATAATAAAACCTATGGATCTTTTGCTTTTGTAAACTCTGACATGACTCAATAGTGCCATGCTTTGACGCATTATGCCAAAGCATATTTTCACCAGGTAAGAAAAGCCCTTTGTGACTCACAAATTGATGACAAACAGACCTTTCATGATTTAGAGCAATGAGGTTGGGTCTTTTGGAAATGACACCAGAGGAAGACTGCCCTTGATAGGGACTATACCAAGTTCTTCCTTGCAGCAAAACCTCAGGGTTTTGAGTCTCGTATTCACATCTTTTTACTAAGAAGGGCTCCTCCAGACTCCTGGTGTATACTTGTTGGAGGCCTTAAGGTAAAGATGACCGGGGAAGTTTTTCCCCAGAAGCAGATGGTATCCTAGACATAGACACTTTCCTAAGACCATGGAATAACATTTCTCTGTCATCACGAAAGCCTTATTTCTCCCCTTTCCCCCTAGTTTTCTGCTGTCTGAATCACTTCCTTTTCCTTAAAGGAAAATCCACGGGACCATAATCTGTGTGTGGCTTTATCAAGAGCTTATGCCCTAAAAAGAAATGAGAGCAATTTTTGGGTTCGTAGGCTAATGCCACCATATCAGAAAACAATTTCTCTCATGCCAATGTCTGTGTTCCCATTGAGAGTCATCATGAAGCCCTAGAGGAAGAGTGGAAAGCTTTCCTTAAAATTCTAGACATTACTGCTACTTACTTTTCTACACTCACTAGAAATAGTACCATGAACTTTCCAATTAATAACCTAATTGTTACCAAATATAGAAAACATATCTGAGTGATGTCTGTAAAAGGTATATCACATATTCAAGACCTGGGGACTACCAATGCAGGTATGAGTAATTGCTTGTATGATGTCACTGAATTAAATCTGGAAGCTCCTTTTCCACTAAATGTGGTTATGCACCCTTACAGCATACCCTTTGAGTAAGTTTCTCACTATACCTTACTCAGGAGCTATGTGAACTTGTGGACAAATTTAATTGACTTCTGCTCAAACACCACTAGGTGGCCATCTTTCCTAGCCCCTGAGGGCCTACATTGGGACTGCAGAGAATTTACTTTCCTCTTCCTCACTGGTTCAGATTTTGCTATATGGCCTGGCTCCCTCCTACCTTCTGAATAGCTTTTCCTGAAAGTTCCCATTGTATCTTTCATAACCAGAGGCCAAAGCAATCAATAACCAAAATTAGCACAAACCTTGAAATAGATGGAGATAAGTTAGTTTCCTTGGAGGAAATGTTCCTGTGGGGTTATTGGGGGCACACTCTTGGCAGTATTGGGGTGCTGGTTGTATAGAATTTGAAGATAGTCTGTAAATTAGGAAAAATCTTAGATTTTGTAGCCAATGTGACCACCCAAAAGTTCAGATGCATAGAAGCTGCTCTTTGAAAGGTGTATGAAAACATTCATGTTCAACAAAAATACTTAATGGAGCATCACGCAGATCTTCTCTTTGCCTACATTGAGGACTTGTGTATAGTGCTAAACGAAACTGAATGTTGTACTTACCTTTCTCCTGATTTTACTACTACAAAAAGCTTAATTTAAAATGTGGCTGATACTGATGTTTCTCTAGACACTGCCACCAAATACATTAAGGAAATTTCTCACGGGAAAGGAACACATGATGTGTTTACAGGAGAAGCTAACGGTTGATTTGCAGGTATCCAGAATGGTGGAATGGTGGATGGCAGACTTGGCTATTGGAAGGTTTTTTATTGTTTATTTTTAGCCTAATCATTTGGGGCTAATATTCCAAGGTTTTAAAATCTTTATGTGTCTTTTAGTAGGTCTTCAGACTAGTATGACTTGTGTTACCAGGCTAACTACAGAATCAGGCACCTCTTTAAAGGAGGGCATTTTACTACTAACTATGGCCCTTAATCACCGTCATGCCCTGAACAAAGACTATAACCAATAGGACTTGAATACTGTTGAATTGTCTTTATTATTGCTTGAACTTTAAATGGCTTAATTTAGATTATTTTGGTTTGTAGAGACTCCTGTTAAGTAGTGTACTTTAATTTTTTAATTTTTTGTATTTTTCCTCCTGATAACCATTATAATATTCTTCCTAATGTATTGTATCCCTTAAGAGTCTTTCTCTCTCTTTTCTTTTATTTTCTTTTCTTTTGACAGGGTCTGGCTCTATCACCTAAGCTGGAGTGCAGTGGTATGAGTGGTATGATCTCCATTCACTGCAACCTCCACCTCCTGGACCCAAGCTATCCTTTCACCTCAGCCTCCAGAGTAGCTGGGACTATAGGTGTGCACCACCATGCCCAGCTAATTTTTGTATATTTTTGTAAAGAAGGGGTTTTGCCATGTTACCCAGGATGGTCTTGAACTCCTGGGCTCAAGCAATCCACCTACCTTGGCCTTCCAAAGTGTTGGAATTACAGGCATAAGCCTCCATGCCTGGTCCCTTAAGAGTCTCAAATGCTCATATGGAGCCATCCGTTGTACGTCAACTAATCTCATTATAGTTAGAAAAACAAAAATATCAGGAAAACATAAAGAATAATCCAACAAATTCGACATTGTGAATTGTGAATTTTATACTGAGACCAAACAAGTCCATTATGATGGTGAAAAAAATTGGACCTAGGTTATGGTCAATTTCTCAAAATTCAAAGGCTGATAAAAGAGGGGAATTGTTAAATTAAACTTTGGCCTAATGCTGTCTCTAAATGAAGCAAACTATAACCTAATATATATAAATAAAGCATAATATATGTTATATATATGTTTTATATATATACATTATATATGTGTATAAACATATATATATATATAAACCTACCTTGAGACTACATTCTTGTAACAAGCAACTGAGTCTCAGTTAACTGTAGCAGCTGAGCTTTTGGCCAATCACAGGCTGCAAACTGCTCAGACATGTCCAAATAAAGCAAGTGCTAAACTGTAACAAATCAGGCTATTTTGGTATGTCACTTCCTTTTTCTATCTATAAATATGGACTGCCCACATTGCCAGGTAGAGTCTTCTGAACCTTTACTGGTTCAGGGTAATGCCCAATTCATGAATCATTTGTTTGCTCAAATAAATTATGTTAAACTTAACTTGTCTAAAGTTTTTATTTTAATAGCACCACGCTCTTTGAAATGCCTGTTCCTTGGTGCTGTAAAGAAATAGCACTTGAACGTAAATTCAATTTCCTCAGCAAGGCCATTTCTATACTTTCTGCAGAAAGGGTACACTCACCAGCAGTTTTGCCATGAGAGTACACAGAACAAAGGAGACAGGGTCATTTATAACTTGATGCGTCCACCTTACCACCTTACTGCTGTGTCCGGTTTCCATTGGCTAGAACAGGACCTCACATTCTGTATTTGTCCCGATTGGCTAGCAACTTAGAACTTTTTAAAAGAGGCAAAAGCAGAGGAGAACAAAGGAAGGAGGAAGTAACTTGTAGAATGCTGAGAAAAGTAAAAACACCTTCAAATAAGGAAGAGAAACAGGCTATGACCTAATGCTTGCTTGGACTAGTATGAGCACGCCAAGGCAAATATTTAGGCTAAATTGTAAGAGCTAAGAACATAAAGTACATTGATTTCTTTATTATGGCTAGCAGATATTTAAGAATGTTACTATAGGTCTTTCAATAAATTTTGCTTTTAAGGGAAGTTACTATTTATTCCTAATTAAATGGGGAGACAAGTCTTTCCAGAGGAACTTCTACTTTACTTTTTACAATTCCTCCTCTTATTTCATAATTCTTCTTCAAACTTGTTTAATATGTTTTGACTTAATTGCTTTGTTTGTCCTTTTAAGAGAAGTAATTTTTCTGAATAGGGTGGAGGAGAGTTAGGAATTAACTCTGTAAGCATGGCAGAGACAGGTTTTTGTGTAAAACTTCGACGGTAGGGAATAATATAACAGCCTACAAGAATAAGTACACCAATAACAACAGCAAATGAGGTGAGAATTGAAGTTAAAATTTCTTTTTATCTACTGAACAAATGTTTTATTACTTTAGAAAAAGGGTTATTTATTTTATTATTTTTGGCAAGTTTATTGGATAGGGCTTTTAATTCTTGTAGCACTTTTGTTATAATTCTGTCAGGGGCAGTATTTTTAGGAACAAAGGTATAACATTAAATTTTAAGTATGACACAAACATCTTCTTTTTCTGCTAATACTATATTTAAAGTTATTTTATTTTTCTAGGCCATCTGGCTGATAGGTCCTAATTGCTTAGGTATCTCTTTGATGGTGTCCTCAGTGTAATTTATGAATCGTTGCTGATTGTAATAGATATAGTTTATTTAGCCTACTTTTTTTTATAGTTACTTACTAGAACAATGTGGATTTAAATTCTGCAGCTAATTGATTTTGTGCTTTAAACTTATTTGGCACTTCTCACAGGACTTTAATGGCATTTATGTAAACCTGAGGATTAAAGGACTCATAAGGAGTTTCCTTTGGCCTGAGGTGTTTTGTTTTTACCTTTTTAGATTGATGAATTGCTAGGGTGAAAGGGATAGCGAATTGGATTAGAGCACAAGTACTGTTCTAATTATTTGGCAGAGTGTCTAATAAAGGTCTTCTACAGTACTACTATACATTTGCTTGGGGATGGCTAAGCATAGACTGATAATCAAGCTCTTGGAAAGACTTGAGCTCCTTGCATTTTTTTTATGCTTCCAAGGAACACCAAATTTTCCTCTTGCTATGAGAGGCATGAAGTAAACTTGGCCATCTGAGATGGAAGCTGGATTGCCCTTGGGGGCTGACCCGTAGGGTGTTGAATTTCAGGAAATAGCAGATAGAGAGCTCGGCATGATGTATTATCCTAAGCCATGGGATTCTGAAAGAGAGCCACCATACACTCCATATCTGGTTGACAAGGAGACCATCCAAGTGGAAAGGGGACAATCTGGGCCTCTGGCCTACCATGCGTACAAGCATAATAATCGCTTTTATTTAAAGTGCGAACGGAATATTTAATTCATTCCAGCCAGGCATTTGCATCTTGATATTTTTGTCTTGATGGCTAAGGTCTGTCTTAGATCTCTTATTTTTACAACAGACAGCTTAGTTTTATTATTAGATGTAGAAGCAACTGGTGTGGGATCTAGAACTGAGGCTACTGAAGAAGGGGAAGATGGGAGAATCATGCATACTTTAAAAATACTTAGGGGTCTTTTCCATTTATGTCAATCTTCATACCGTAGAAGCGACTAAGGGCTGGTCTAGAGTTAGTCAAGGTGGAGGTGGTGATAAAGAGAAGGACAGGGTTACATAGATAAGGCTGCCAGTTAGAAGGGGTAGTCCTTTTAGTGAAATAGATGAGGGGTTTTAGATCTGCACAAACCTTTTTTGTGGAAGTCCAACTTTGCTTCTAAGTAGTTTAAAGGACATAGTCCTATTTTCTACAAGGTTGCCAGGCTGCAGGAGCGGAAAATCAGTGTCTTGGCTGCAGCTGATCACAATGATGAGTGCTAGGGGTAACTGTGTCCAGTAGAGAGCCGGGTCATAAATATTTGTGTGAAAAGGCTAGCTGTCATTGATCTTTTACATCTCCACAAGGTATGACAGAGCAAGCATTAAAGGTAATGGTCTGAGGTGAGTCAGACTTAGTTACATTAATAACAAAGAAGCTAGTAACAGAATAAGGAAAGGAAAGGAAGCAATATAGAAGGTATATGAAAATTAAGCTTTCTTTAACTTTAACTTACTAGGGCTTGATCTTAGTACAGTAACATGATTCTGAAGAGGAAGATGTTTTCTTGACTCGAGTATGGTGGGTCCATTCTTTCTCAGCTGTGTGGACGGCAATCTCAGTGGTTAACAGCATAAAATAGGATCCTTCCCAGGCTGGCTTGAGTTTTTTTCTATCTTTTGATGAGAATGTGGTTTTCAGGCTGCTGCTGGTGTACTGGAAATTCTAGGAATGGTACTTGTGCTAAAATACTTTCAGTTCTGAGGGAAGGGAAAGTGGAAGATAAATTAAGTGTGTAATTTCTGCTGCATATCCTGGGGCTTGAGGCCTCATGGTGACACCTCCTGCTCCATCCCTGCTCAGCACTGCCCAGGGGATGCTGTGGCCTTGCCCTCTCTTAAGGTCTTGGCCTTCTTGTGGCCTTCACTGCCCCTGTGCGCTGTGGCCTTGGGGATGAGGAGCCTTGTGACTTACCCAGCCGCTTTTGGGCCTTAAGAAAGCTAAACACCGTTTTATATTTGACAGTGTTTTTGTATGATTTTATACCAGATAAGTTAAATTTTTTATATTAATGTGCTATTAATGTTAAGCTTAATTTTAATAAAATCTTGTAGATATTATTTAATCTATTTTTGATGTCTGACTATAAGGTAAGACTTTTATAGACTCTTTTTAACTGTTTATAATTTTTGTTAAATAGCAGGTTAGTGCTTTAAGAAAAATCTATTGTGCTTTTATTTTAATGTCCAGTTCACAGAAAAACTGGATGATACCTCTTTAACTTTAGCCATTATGTTTACACACAGAATTTCCTTTACAATTAACATTTGAAAACTTGCTTAAACTTTTAAAACAAAATATATATTTTTAACTTTTTAATGTATGTAAAAACCTATATTTTTATGCCTCCTTATAATCCTGTTATTAAAAATATATTTTATTTTTCTTACATACCTTGTAAATAAACTGTTTTTTAAATAATTTTACATTCAGGAGCCCTACTTACTTTTTAAATTATACAATATTTCTGGGATAAATTCCTTTTCATAACTTTCCTTACAACTTTCACAGACAATCTTCAACATGCCTTAACTTTCTGCCTTCCTTTTACACTATTTCTTTTCGTAGTTTCACCTTCTGTGTCTTCCTTTGATTTCTGTCTCTTCCAGTTTCTCTCTCACTTACTCTTTCCGTCTATTTATCTCTCTCTCATTTGCACTCTGTTTTCCTCTCTCTCTCTCTGTCATCCCGTTTCCTTTTCCCCTCCTGAGTTCTCTGGCTCCCACCACCGGCAGGGCCAGGCCACGGCACGGGCCCCACCCCTGCGCATACATTGCCATCTGTTTCTCCTGTTTTTGTTTGTTTGTTTGTTTGTTTTCCGATTTCCCTTTTTACTTTTTTTTCCCCTTTCTTCCTACACTTAGTTTCTTGGGCTGGGTGGGATTTGCACAGCTGCAGTCCTGGCCCCAGGCAGTCCCCCACACTCTTCTCCTGGCATCAGTCCCTGCCCTCTTTTTCACATAGAGCCTGGCTGGGGAGAGGGGCTTAACTCTTGGTGTGCCTGGCTGTCTGGTGTCGCACTTGCTGTTTTTGCTGTCTTTCTCCTTTCCCTTCCCCTAGGGGAGCAACCGGCGGGAGTGGAGCTTAGCCTTTTCTTTCCCGGAGAAGAGGGAAAAGGAGAATTTTGAATATATACGTATATATAATTTTTTTTACTACCAGAGGTTTTTGTGAAGTTCAATCCCCTCACCAATGGTGATTTCTCACTTCTTTTTGAGATTCAACTTCTTATCAATGGGGATTTCTTACTTTTTTTTGAGGTTCAACCTCCTCTCAGTGGGAATTTCTTACTTCTTTTTGAGGTTCAACCCCCCATGGGGATTTTTCACTTCTTTCTGAGGTTCAACTTCTTTCTTAATGGGGTTTTCTTACTTCTTTTTAACTTCCAAGACATCTTGACTAAGGAATACTTCACCACCACCCCCTCCCCACCCCCGAGGCTTTCTTTCCTTAGTCCTGACTAAGGAATGCTTTACCCCCATTGTGGTTTCTCTTTTTTCGGAATGTCTTAATTAAGGAATGCTTTACTGCCTTGTGGCTTTTTCTTTGGTTTTGACTACTAAGGAAATACTTTACTGGCTTTTCTGTTTTTTTTTTTTTTTCTTTTCTGTGTACAGAGTTTCTTGGTTCATGTGATATGTGAGGATCCTTTACTCCAGGTTGCCAGCCAGTTTTTATTGTTGTTGTTGTCTTTCTTTTTTTCTTTTCTTTGTGTGTGTGTGTGTGTGTGTGTGTGTGTGTGTGTTACTGAGAGTCTGGGTTTATTCATCACACTGGGTGGGTCTCGAGTCCTTATCCTTGAGGCTACTGCAGAGAGGCAGAGGACCATGCTTCTTCATGAGACAGGACTGGAGACTGCCTCCATATGAGAATGTATCCCCGTACAGGCCACCAAATTATTTGAAATGTTTGTTCCTTGGTGCTGTAAAGAAATAGCACTTGAACATAAACTTAATTTCCTCAGCAAGGCCATTTTTATGCTTTTTGCAGAAAGGGTACACTTGCCAGCAGTTTTGCCATGACAGTACACCAAACAAAGGAGACAGGGTCATTTATAACTTGATGTGTCCACCTTACTGCTGTGTTCAGTTTCCATTGGCTGGAATGGGACCTCATATTCTGTATTTGTCCCGATTGGCTAGCAACTTAGAACTTTTTAAAAGAGGCAAAGGCAGAGGAGAACAAAGGAAGGGGGAAATAACTTGTGGAATGTTGAGAAAAGTAAAAACACCTTCAAATAAGGAAGAGAAACAGGCTATGACCTAATGCTTGCTTGGAATAGTATAAGCATGCCAAGGCAAATATTTAGGCTAAATTGTAAGAGCTAAGAACATAGAGTACATTGATTTCTTTATTATGGCTAGCAGATATTTAAGAATGTTAGTATAGGTCTTTGAATAAATTTTGCTTTTAAGGGAAGTTACTATTTATTCCTAATTAGATAAGGAGGAAAGTCTTTGAAGAGGAACCTCTACTTTACTTTTTACAATGCTGAAGAGTGGCAATGTGACTATTAGGTACAAAATTGTCATCTTGCCATTAGTGTCAGTTACCATGATAAAATGACATTCAATTTAACCATCATAAAAGCATTGACAGTGGATGAATTAGGATTATAGAATATTGGATTTGATAGACTTTAGTCATTATCTGCCCTCTATTATATGCTGAGATGAGAAAACTCAGTCCCAGAAAGGTGAGGTAACTTTTCTAGAGACTACAAAAGTAACCTAATAGTAGAAGGCAAGAGGGTAAACATTATTGCAGAGTTAAAACAAAATGGTTTGGTAATGCAGAAGCAGAGGAGACTATTTTTGGCTGGAGGGACTCAGGAAAGCCTGAGGGAGAACAACATTTGACCTAGGCATTGTAGGAAGGATGGAATTTTAACTATTAGAGGCTGGGGAGGCAATAGTGGAGTAGCATTGAGACAGCCAGCTGGGAGGATGTCCCCAGAAAAACTCCAACCAGCATGCACACAGGGATGGAGCCTCAAAAATTTGCACCATTTGCAGTGGGGAGGAGCCTGGCCCCTCCTTTTCCTGTGTGGAAACTGGAATTCAAATGACCAGGTGGGAAGCACTCTAGCAGGGGACTCTGGCCTTGTAGAGAGTCCCTGTTTCCTTTTTTTCTTTCTTTTCACCCAATAAAACCCTGTCTTACTCACCATTCAAATTGTTTGAGAGCCTGAACTTTTGTGGCTGTGGGACAAAGAACCCCATCTTTAGCTGAACTAAGGAAGAGTCCTACAACATTTTTGGCACCCAACGTGGGGCTTGAGAAGTGGCAAGTGAACTGGGGACTCAAAACCTCTCAACGTTCGTTCTAAGCCTTTTCATCCTCAAATTTCTGAGGGTAGGGGAAACCATTCCCCAATCCTCTATTGCTCCCAGGCCTTTTCCTTCCTTTTTTGGGACTGACCAGCAAGCAGTAGCTCCCCGCTGCTCTCCCCTCCCTTCTGGGGCTGGAACGCATGGTCCAAGTGTCCTGTACAGCCAGCTGGCTGTTGTTTTCCACCATGCACCACCAAAGCCTTCACCTTCCCCTGCTAAGGGGCTTTACTCCATTGGACAGTAATTAAGCTTTTCTCCTGGTGGAGGAACCAGTTGTGTAAGAATAAGAGGGTCTTCCCCAGGCATTTTAAAACTTTTTTTCTTGGCCGGGCGCGGTGGCTCACGCCTGTAATCCCAGCACTTTGGGAGGCCGAGGCGGGTGGATCACGAGGTCAGGAGATCGAGACCATCCTGGCTAACACGGTGAAACCCCGTCTCTACTAAAAATACAAAAAATTAGCCGGGCGTGGTAGCGGGCGCCTGTAGTCCCAGCTACTCGGGAGGCTGAGGCAGGAGAATGGCGTGAACCCGGGAGGCGGAGCTTGCAGTGAGCCGAGATCGCGCCACTGCACTCCAGCCTGGGCGACAGAGCGAGACTCCGTCTCAAAAAAAAAAAAAAAAAAAAAAAAAAAAAACTTTTTTTCTTTTATCTGCCCCACCCCATCAGCAGTGAACCTTTAATTTTTTTTTTCTTTTAGAAGACGTTTTTACTAGGTCAGGCCCCACACCTATCACCGTTTATGTTTTCTGCAAAGCTTTTATTGTGAAATCAAGCCTCCATTTTGTTTTACATCCTGAGGGCATGGCTGGTAACCACTGCTTGGCAAGGCTTTGCTTAGCAATCCTGCCTTAGGGGATGAGCCCTCTCTGGTTTGATGTCTGCATGTTTTCCTAGCCTTGTCTCTTAAAGGTACCCACCCAGTGACTGGGTTTTCTTGTGCTTGTCTGCTTGTGTACTGTGTGTGATGTCTGTAAAAACGGCTCTAATTAATCTGGCCCAAAGAAGGACAAACACTTGAATCTAATATTTTTTAAAGGAAAGATAAAATTTCTGGTACCTTTCAGTTCACTTGACTTTAATCTTTAAGAAATAAAACCAGCCGTAAAGACTACGGTAAAATGCAGGTCAGATGCAAGGTTTGCTAAGTTTTTTGAGGTTACAAAGTGTTTTTTGGGTTTTGAGACCTGTCTGTCTCGCCTGCTTCACAATTGGTAGGGCCTGGGGATATATGGATCTAAACACACCCTAGATTAAGAAGGCAAACCTTTGCAGCCCTTACCACACACTTAAAGCAATTTGGCAGGTTTTACATTAAAGTTAAAAATTGCCAGGAGTTACCATTATATCACATAATCTAAAAATAGATTTACACGCAAGATGCCTAAGAACGGTAAAATGTGTTTTTTAGTAAAAGGTTATAAGAAGGCATGGAAATGTAAACTTTTGCCTTGGGTTAAAGGATTGTTTTGAGTTAGGTAGGAAAAGTTGAACGTTCAAACAAGTGATAGAAGCATTGTGGAAGTTAATCTTGCCGAAGAGGTTGTCTATGTGAACATATTAGCTAAATTCAAAGGGTTATAAAAGTTTTTGCTTCTTTTAAATTTCTCAGTATCATTTTGGCAAAATAAATAATTTATGGTAACCTGGAATTCTATTTCATAATATCAAGTGCTTTAAACATATTTAATAGGCTTCCCAAAATCAAACTTCAGTTTCCAAATGGTCTTTCCTGACACCTAACTCTTTGGATAGTCCAGAGGGCCCCTAGAATGTCCAGAAAAGAGAAGTAAACAGGATTATTTGACATGTTTAGGTACATGGTATTGCCAAAATGATGTTCAGTCTTCTTTAGGTTATATCTTGGTAAATAATGCTAATATATGTTCCAATATTGTATGGGATTTCTAAAATTCTAATGTCTAAGTGTATGCTATCAATCATAATAAGGTTGTGATGTTATTGTAAACCATGGAGATAACCAAACTTCTTTGTCAGTTTTGTTTCTAACTGTAACTACCCTGGACATTTTGTAATTCACAGACAATTGTTGTCTTGTTTTAATCCTTTTCAAAAGATTGTTTATAACAAGCTATAGAACTTTAACAGGTGCTCTCAAAAACAGATTTCTGATAACTTTAGAGACTGTAACATTGGAATAAAAGAAAATGTACAGGACTCATAAAGAGCTGAAATATTCACAAATATCAAGCAAAACAAGAGTTAACTAAATGGACTGAACTGAGAAAGCTGAAGCAACCTTTTTGACTTTTGCTTGGAATATTGATAACCCTTATTTTGTTTTTCAGTCAAGGAAACTCATTTTGAGCTATTTATGGCCTTTAATAATTAAGCAAGGTGTACTCCTATTATCAAAATTTGGAGCATGTTTGTTTCTCTCTCTCTGCCCAGTTCCTCCAGAATTTAGAACCTATCTGTGAGTATTCTTAACTTCTGGCAATATAGTTGTTTGCATCCATGCAATAAGAATCCATTTTTCTTTTGCAACAGAACACAATTGGAGAAAGTGGTTATTTTACCAAGGCTTTGACTGGAAGGGTATGCTTCCTCTTAAGGAGTTAATCTCAACTGACAGAGCCAATAAAAGCCCAGTGGGGAAACTGGCCTCATACCCTTGTCTACATAGTCCCTGTACAGGGTTCCTGACCTGTGGTCAGTAAAGAATATCACTTTCTAACAGGTCTAGGAGCTCCAAGTTTATCTTGGGAACTTGAGAGGATCACCCAACTCACAGGTGTTTAAGGATACAAACCCATGGATGGGCTCAGTTTTAAAAGGTCTTATCTGAGACTCCTTGTGGAACAGACTTCCATCAAAGCCAATCTAAAAGGCCTATGTAAAAATAATTATTCTTGCTGGACTTTATGCAAATAATCAGGCCAAGTATAAGACTAAAGTCTATTTAAACAACTAATTCCTATGATTATTTGTTTCTTAACAAAAATGAGGACTGGAGAGACAGAAATTACGTTCCAAAACTTATCACATATTTGTCACTAAATTCTAAACTCAATAGTTGTTTTTGAGTTTTTGCCTATATTTTAGACTAACCCTGCTTGCTCCTGTGAACCAACCAGCAATCCCTGGCTGCAGCTCAGAAAGAACAAAAGGGATGGGTAACATAGAAATCTGGATCAATAGTCTAGTTCTGAGCAATTATCCTGCAAATCCTGCCAGGTGATGGGAATAAATAGGATGCCCCAGACTTGGAGGTTTTCTTTTGGGGAAAGTGAGACCAAGGGAGCTAACCAAAACTGAGCATCATGCACCCAAATCCCGGCAAGCGTAACTACAGCTACCAGTTATCTGGGTGTGTCACAAGACATCCTTTCCTCTCCCTTGTTGGAGGAGGACTTAATTCCACAGCCTCACTTTAGCATTTGGCTTATGATAAGGAGTCCATGCAACCCCCCAAGATAAATTCTTGTCCCAGACTCAGTTCCAAGTGTTGGGTCAAAGCCCTAGGAAGAAAACTGGATCTGAGGAATCCAGAGGCAGATAGCAACAGAGGTTAAAAGGCACAGCACAGGTGAGTGTGGCTCATTCCTGCTGATTAAGCCAAGCCCAAGCTTCCTGTTTCATGGATACAGGCTATATTAATATCCATAGCATAAATGCCATCTAGGGAACTCCAAGGCTACTGACAGCAGGGGAAACGGCATACGTGGGTAAAAGTGGATGACTCCCCTGCCGACCCCCCCTGCTTCATGGGTGCAAGCCACTTTAAAACCCATGGCAGCACCTGCCAAGGTCACTGGAACTTGGGGATGCAAGGATGGAAGATGAAAAGAGGACACTCTTCCCTCTCTCCCTCATGTATCCCATGTATCTGCTAGGAAAAGAAGGGAACCAGAGATGTCTGCTCTCCTCTTTCTAGATGGGTAGCGATTCATCTTCAGTCTGTACCTCTTTCGAATGCATCCTGAACCCCTGGGACTCCTTTAAAAAATGCCTTCTTCTTTCCTTTTTCCCCCTCAGTTCTCTTCACAAATAGGTAGTTGCATCTTCATACTATGAGACACTCACATCAGATGCATCCTCCAAACTGGAAAGAGTTAATTTCCCAAACCTTAAACTGGTTGGCTTAGGATTGGGCTCAGGGGAAGGAAACCCAGAAGCCCAACATTCCGGCAAAAAGGTGAAGTTTTTTACTTTAAACAATTTTTTTTTTAACCAGTCGGGCTTTTGGCCTCCCTCTCCCTGTGCAAACTGGAAAAAGACCTTAGAATTTTTGAGCTGTCTTTGTCCCTCCCTTTGTTTTGCTTTGATATATGTTTTCTAATAACCCGGTTTGTTTGTCCTTGCCTTCAGGCCATCGAACTCCAAATGGTCATGCAACCAGAGCCTCTGACAATGGCCCGTTGTGCCAGGAACCCTTAAATAGGCCTCTGAGGAAGCTCTGACTGCTGTTTCCCCAAAACAGTGCCACCTGTCAGCAGGAAGCTGTTAAGATTGGTCTTTGTCCTTATCCTTATTTTAAGGGCAGTTAGATGTACTTCTTTAGAGGGGGGAATGAGACAGCCAAGTGGGAGAAGGTCCCTGGAAAAACTCCAACCCACCTGCGCACTGGGGTGGAGCCTCAAAAATTTGCACCATTTGTAGCGGGGAGGAGCCTGGCCCCTCCTCTTCCCGTGTGGAAACTGGAGTTTGAACTCCAGGGCAGGAAGCACTCTAGCAAGGGACTCTGGCCTTGCGGAGAATCCCTGTTTCCTCTTAATTCTTCCTTTTTACTCAATAAAGCCCTGTCTTACTCACCATTCAAATTGTCTGTGAGCCTGAACTTTCATGGCTGTGGGACAAAGAACCCCGACTTTAGTTGAACTACGGAAAAATCCTGCAACAGCACAAAGCAAGACCAAGTGCCGCCATCTCTGTAGAATAGTAAGTCATGTGGTTTGGCCGGAAAGCAAGCATGGTGGGCATAGCAGTGGGAGGTAAGGCTGGGAAGATAGGTTACAATCAATTAGAGAGTTTTGAATGACAAAGGAGGTGATAAACCTGTGGCAGCTATGAGAATGTGCCTCATGGATCTCTAATATAGTTAGTACAGGCAGTATAATTGACCAAGCTCTTTAGCTGCTGTACTTGAGATACATTTCGGTGCTTGTGCTAAGTCTCACTTTCCTATGAGCTGTTTTCAGCCAGTGGGTAAGTATGTTAGAGAGACTTGGGACACCTTTGGTGGCTTGAAGACTTCTCAATGGCCCTGATGAATCTTCCTTAGACTGCACAGCAGTCTAAGATGTTTCTACCCAACCTTTCTCCCCTCTCTTTTTCACTCAGTGTCAGACTTGTTGCAATCTGATGACTCTTCCAGCTTTTCACTCCTTTATTTTAGTCTTCTTTCAGTTACTATAGCAGAATATATAAAGCAAAATAAATTTATTTTCTTTTACAAAGAAAAGAAATGTATTTCTTATAGTTCTGAAGGCTAGGAAGTTTAAGATTAAGGAACTGTCATTTAATTGGCCTCTGGTGAATGTCTTGATCTGCACTATAACATGGCAGAGAAGTGAAAGCGGAAGTGGACATGTGGAAGAGGAAAGAGATGGCTGTCTGAATTCCTTCGTGATACTGGAACCTCCCTGACCCAAACACCTCTCACTAGGTTCTACCTCCCAACACTGCTGCATGGAGGAATTAAGGTTCCAACTCATGGACTTTTGGGGGACACACTCAAACCTTAGCATACTCTCTCCTTATTTTCCTTTATACGGGTATTTTCCTTAATAAAATCCTTGCATATTTAGTCTCATTTTGACATCTGACCTGGATTAAGTAGAATCTAGTCTTAGAAGCCTTGTACTTAGCTTCATTAATCCATTTAGTCACAGGGCATAATGGGCAAGAAAGTGAGTCCTGTTAACACATTCTGCCTCCTTGGAAACAGCCAAAGTTGCAGGTCAGGAGCAGCAGCTTCCAGGATGAAAGACTGATGGTACAAAAGAGGCTTCCTTTTTTATCCTCATTATAATGTGGATGCTGGATTCTTTCTGGGTTAAGCATTTTCAATCTTTATTATTTGAAATTATTGTTTCAAATTTTATTACATACCATGGCCCTAGTATTTTGTTTAAAATATCTTTATTTTTCTGTAAAGAACAAGTGTGCCATATTTAGCTTTTGATAGAAAAAATTAAGAAACTATCATAAAGGGAATAGCTAAAAGAAAGGTTAGTAAAGGGAGCCATCACAAGGAGAGATTTTGGAAAAGGGTGGTGTCTTAGTCCATTTTGTGTTTCTGTAACAGAATATCTGAGACTGGGTTATTTATAATAAACATAAATTTATTTGGCTTAGTTGTAGAGGCTAGGAAATTCAAGACCAAGGGGCCAGCATCTGATGAGGGCCTTCTTGCTGTGTCCACCCACGGCAAAGGTGAAGGCAGAAGGGAAAAAGAGTGTGTGGGGAAAAGAGGGAGCCAAACTTGCTTTTATAACCAACACACTCCTGAGATAATGGGATTAATCTTTTCATGAGGGCAGAGACTTCACCTAATCACCTTATTAGGCCCCATCTCCCAATACTATTGCAAGTTTCAAACACATAACTTTGGGGGACATATTGAAACTATTGAAGGTGATAACCAGTTGACATTCTTTACAGGAGAAGAACAAAAATTGTAAACTGCAGTTGGAGCACCAAGGCTGAACAGAAGGAGGAATTTGTCCTTGAAGAATGGGAAATTTCATGGGCTACTCTCTGAAAGCAATTTTTATTTTTATTTTTGAGAGATCTCAAACTAATGGTTTCTAGATTTAATGTACGCAGGAATCATCTGGGGAGCTTATGAAAACTGTGGATTTCAGCAGAGATTTCTATTCAGTAGGTTGAATTATTACTATGTTTATATTCAGGAATCTTCACTTCTATAAGCTCCCTGAGTTATTGTGATGTAGGTGGTCTGTGGCTAATATTTTGAAACAAACTACTCTAGATGGTTTTCCTGGGATAGTTTGATGTTCAGGATATATGGAGGCAGAAGGATAGACTGATGAGCCTTCTTTAACCTTTGAGTCAACCTCAGAGGTAGGGTTCTCTATAAATAAACTATTTACATTTTTCAAAGATACCAGAACATTTGGAAAGATTTTGAGAGATTTCTAAAAATTTTAGGGATATAAATTTAATAATATTTTCCTAGTGGAGCTATATTTCCGCACTGATTTAGCATTAACCTGACAAATGCTTTTCAATCTCTTCCATTGTAGAAGTAAGATAACAACCATAGCTACTAAATGGGTAGTGATAATGATGAAATAAGGCAAGTTATGCAAAATGGGACAATGCCTTACATATTATAAAGCAGGAATTATCAAACTTTTTCTGTAATGGGTGAGAATGTAAATATTTTAGCCTTGTGGGCCACACAGATTCTGTTGCGACTACCCAAATCTACAATTGTAGCTTGAAAGCAACCACAGAAAATAAATGAATGAGTGTGGCTGTGTACTATTATAAAATTTTATTTACAAAAACAGATAGTGAGCTACATTTGGCCCACAGGCAGTGGTAATTCACTGACCCTTGCTATAAAGGCTTGATAAATTTTATTAGTATTATTAATACAATGACTTACAAATAATCTTTAATACTTAACAAAGCAATATATTTTTTAACCAAGAACTAAGTATATACCTCATTTACAATTATTTTAAAACAAATTTGCTTATGGGAGCAATGAAAAAAAAATCTTGCCTGTAAATCCTGGTGTAACTTAATTGAATTTTAAAGAAAAAGTTTTAACTACAGAGACTGACTGACATTCCATTGTTCTACGTCCCTGAGGGAGAAGTACAGGCCAAAATGAAGAGCAATGTTCACAAAGGCTTGGTAGAAATAAGAGGAGAAATTTGCTGGAATCTTCAACATCTCCGACCTTTGTTCTCTCTTGGAAGGGCTTGGTTTGGACTCAGGACAGAGCTTATCTTCCAAAGCACAGTTCAGGGAAGGAGCAGCTGTAACAAATGTTCCCTTAGGAGATGTTTGTCTATTATGTTGCTTAATGTCTATTGACATTGAATTGCTTTTGTTTGTTTCAGACTTCAATTCTAAAAAAAGTTTGTCTCTCCTAACAGACCAGTATACTTCCTTTTACCAAATGTTAGAGGTTACATATTGTTTATTTAGCTTTTTGCCTTAGTTATCTGTAAGACTGGAGTTAGATACAAGTGTCAATCATTATAATGCTTTGCATCTACTTGGAAGATACACTTTTTTTCCTCAATTCTTATTTTTCCAAAATGTCAAAGATTATCCTAAATGTTATTGCATAGGTATCTTTCATTGTAAATTCCTTCAGATGCTTTTTAGATCTAGCTGAAATATAAATCAAAAATTATAAATAAAAGTAATTTGGTCATATTTGGCAAAAAGAATGCTGTTTTCTATGTAAAGGGCCTCCCAAAGTAGCAGATGTATGGGTATAAATAAGATAAACTGTTAGTAAATTCTTTATAAATAATGAAGTGTTTTGTAAATAAATATATTACAAGACAACATTATGATCTTTAGTTCTAGAGTTCAACAAATCTGAGTTCCAATTCCAGCTGCCTCACAAGATCAGCTGCTCTGAATCTTAGCTTCATCATCTGTGAAATGACTATAATAGCTGTAACCATTTCACAGAATTGTTGTGAGAATTAAATGAAATAATACATATGATATGCACATAGCACAATGTCTGGCCTATGATAAACATTAAACATATATATTTGTTAGGTAGCTATTATGGCATTTTAATTTTAATTTTTCCAGCAGTATCTCTGTCAAAATATAGGAAATGTGGCCATTTGCTTAGCTCTTAATATGAGGTCCTAAAAGTTCATCTGAGCATCACTGATGTTTTCTAAATCTATCCTCTCACTTTTTTGTCTAGTAGTTTTGAGTGATCCCCGACTGAGCAAATGAAACATGACCTAACATCTGAGAACTTTGTTACCAAGTAGGGTGGATAGAAGACCATCAGAAACATTGTTCAGGAGTTTTAAATATTTACCCACAATTTAAATTGTCCAATAATTTAAACCATGGGCTGCTTTTCATGCTGTGTAATTCTACTATTTTTCCATACAACTCCCCTATATCAGGGTTGGCAGCACTACTTACCTGAGCCAGTCTTATTTTATTTTACATTTTGGTAACTTTGGTGAACTGAGGGAAGCGTGGAAAGGCAAAATTTCATGACAAAATTTTGGTTTTGTATATATGCCTAATTCTGCTAATTCTTTACAATTTCCCCCTTACCTGTACTACCTAACTCTAAAATCTATAATTAGAACATGAATGTAATGTTTTTTCTTCTAGCCTTTTTTTTTTTCTTTAGGAGGTAGTGACTGACAAGATAATAAAGCCCAAAGCATTATGCTGACTAGGACCATTGAAGTTGGCAAAAAAAGGCCACAACAACAGCAAGAAGGCCCAGGATTTTCAACAGAAAAGAAACGGAGAAATTAGATGAATCCTTCAGGGCCCGAGTCTTGAGTGGCTTCAGTATTCTTTGTTTCTGGGTGAAGATGGCATTTCTGGCTCCTTCCCATTGCCCAGGCCCAACCAGGCGATACTGATAGGAGTTGCAGGGTCCGAAATAGAGTCTCACAGCCAGTTTAGGATCTTTGAACAAGAGAGAGCAGAAATCTGGCTTTGCACCTATCTCTAAGGCGAGCTCGTCCAAGTAGTCAACATAATTGGTCTGCAACGTCTGGCTCTGGCTTTCTCCAAACCTTAGTGAAGAAAGTAAAAAGGGAATGTTCACAGAATGTTCTAAGTTTTCTAGAATATTAGGCATTCAAAACTGCTAAAGGAATGAAGGAATGAGTGAATATGTGAATGAGTTTTCAATGAATCTCTGGTGGAAAGTTTGAGTTTATCATACCAGGAGGCTCATATCTCAGATTGAGAATACGCCCTCAAATAAAGAGCCATGAATTCATGGATGCTCTAGAAATGTGACAAGATTGGTAACCATTGTTTGGCATTTTTTAAGCAGTGGCAAATCTCCAGGCAAGTACATGCTAGCCAGGGCGGCTGCAGGAATTCATGAGATAATGCATATGAAAGCATAGCTTGGTGTCTTGCTCAAAGGAGATGCTTAATATTTGCTTGTTAAATTACTAAAGTACCTGGCAGTCTGGATGGCATATAGTAGATACTCAATCAATCTTAGGTAAATTTGAATTTGAACATGAGAAAACTCCTTACACCTGATGTAAGCCCCAAATCAACTTTCCAAGGGTACTCGATCACTGTTGAACCTCATTTTACCTCATCACAAAGTACAAATCCTTGAACCTTCACACCAACCCCTTCCTAATTTATTTTGATGGGGATTCTCTAACTTTTCACAGCTATTCAAGCTACTATCACCACCACTGTCTCATCCCATTCCCTCTCTAACCACAGAGTGTAGGTGGCTTGAGAAGTTATGGAATCTGACATAGACATCATATAAAACTGAAATGAAATTAAGCCAAGGAGAAGTGCTCTGATTTGGTACAATTCTTATCTTTAAGTATTTGGTTCTTAACCTAGTATGTATAAGAATCGCTGAGAAAGAAGATAAAAATGCAAATTTTTAGACTCACACACCGGAGTTTCTGATTCAATCATCTGGGCTATAGCCCAGAAATTTGCATTTTATCAGGCAGCTAGGTGGTTCTTGTAAGTTGTTAGATCACTGTACTTTGAGAAACACTGCTTCATGTAAAGAATTAAAAAAAAATTCTTACAGGTCAATTCTTTTTTCATTCCTTTTGATAATGTCCATCATCATAGTTCTCTCTGAGGGCAGGCTACACAAGCCTAAGGAATAAAAGGTTGGTTTGAATAGTAAGTTTGAGTCAATATCATTACTTTGTCTAGTTGTTGATTCTTAAAATTAAACTCTGAACCATGTCATACCAGTCAGGGCTTCCATGCTGTTGAACTTCAGGGGGTGCCACCCCCATAGCACTCTATGTGACACTGTCCAGGGTGCACAGTCTACGGCATGGACTACAAGTGGAGAGGGCCAAGAGAAGAGGCTGGAAAAGGGAAGTGTGTCTAGGAGCCTGGCAGCCATGACTATTGGTTTGGGCTCTATCCTGAAGGTGACAGGAGGCCCCAAATCAAATCAGTGGAAGAGTAGTCTGAATGAAGTGAGAAGATCAGATTTATTTTTTGGAAAGATCTGTCTGGCTGCTGAATTTAGGAAAATGGACTCCAGGGAGGCAAGCCCAAAGCTGGGGAGACCAGTAAAGAGGCTGTTGAAATAAACCTGGCGAGAGATGAGAGTAGGGCAGTAGAGATAGGGAAAGATTGATGCAGAAGTTATTACTGTGTGCTCATGACTCCATCGCCTGCCCACAAGTGTCCCCTGAGCTTTGGATGGGTTGAAATATGGTCAAGTCCCCTTGCCTAGAGTCATCAGACATCTCATGTTCAAGTAGTCCAGACCTGAGCTCCTCACTGAAGCCCTCCTGTCCAGACTTGCATCATTTTCTGCACACCCCCTCTGTATTCACAGCACTACTGTCCACCTGGTTTCCAATGCCAGAGATCTGTAAGTCCTCCTTGATTCCTCTCTATTTCTCTGACTTTCCCACATTGAACCAATCATAATGTCATGCTGATTTTTCCCTTAATGATTTCTCACATTTATGGCTTCCTTTCCACTTTGTGTCTCTGCCCTGGCCCAGGATGCATCATATTTTAGCATAGGCTATTTCAGTAGCTTTCTCTTTCATCCCTGAGGCTGTAGTCTTTCCCCACTTTCAAATCTATATTCCACACTACTGCTGAAACAATCTATCTGAAGTGTAAATCTGCTAATGCCTGTTCCTTGCTTATAACCCTTCACTGGTGCCCCGGGCTGAAGAGCTTTCTAAAATGCAGATTCCAGGTCCCTTGGCCAGTCTTACTTAATCAGGGTCCCTAAGGATCCATCAGATGATTTTCATATGTAGCCATATTTGGGAAGAACTGATCTATAATTTATAATCTAAGCTCCATAGCATGTCTTACAAAATTCCTGTGTCCTGTCTCCTTCTTCTCCAAGAGTAATGGCTCATCTCTCTCTGCCTCATACGTCATGCTCTAGCAATGTCAAATAGCATGTGCCTTTCCATATGCATCATTGACTCTATGCTTTTGTTCAGGCAATCCCCTTTTCTGCCCCTGAGAAATGCAGTTATCCAGGACGTTTTCCTTTATCATGTGCCCTTCCCTTATTTTACCGTGATAAGTGCCCTTTCTCTCCTTCCCTGAGCACTCCATATATTACTCAATCAAAGAATTTGTCATGTTATGTTGAAATGATCTGTTTAAATTCTCTCTGTCCCACCAGTTCCCAGCACAGGGCAAGGTATTCAGTAAGCTTTTGCTGAACAGAATTGAACCCTGGAGGCAGGGAGGTAACACCGTCCTGAGGGGTATGAAGTGCTACACAGACACCCAGAAAGAAACCTTTTAATAATTTTATAACTTGTAGGGATTTGTGAGGTTGAGCTGCCCAAGTATTAAGAGTTAAATTGATTTGCAGATATGCTGAGGAATTTTTAAACAACATATAGGTAAAACCAGGAGACAGATCTTTTTCTTAAACTTATGTCTCACGATTCAAAGAAAAGTTAATATGCACTTAGCTTTATGCCAGTTGAAATTCTCTTGACTGTCTAATATTTTAAAAGGATGATTGCAGGTATTTATTATTACTAAATTCCTGTATTTGTTTTTCTTTGAATTCTCCAGTAACTTTTTAGAATGTTAGTCTTGTGAGAGCAGCCAAGGTTGTCAAACTTTTTCTTGGCAACCTTTTTATCTCAGGCAACCTTCTTATCATTATTGATAAACTTCACCAGATCTGAAATGCTTAGCCACTCACCTGCCTACACACTTACCTTTGAAAACTCTTGTCACCCAACGAGCTTGAAGTTCAGCAGTTGGGAAAATGGAACCTAGGGGCTGGATGAGACCAATGCATGCGAGGGTTGACTTGTCCAGGTGAGCGGGGAATATGTATTTATACAGTGAGACCATATTATTCTCTACTTTAACAAGTGAATCTTCAAGGAAGGGAAAAGAGAAACTATATCCTGTTGCAAAAATGATGACATCAATGTTCTCCTCCACTGTTCCATCCTCAAAGATGGCAGAAGTTTCTGTGAGCTCTTTCACTGTAGATTTCACCTTGATGGCTCCACAGAGTAGACGACTTGGGACATCATCATTTAGTACAGGTTCCTTCATAATGTATCTGAGACATACAGAAGAAAAACATTCTGAAGGATCATTTGCTGAGGAATCTTGAACCCTCTTGATATTTTTGGGGTACGGCTCTGAAAATAAAAGGGCTTTTCAAATATCTGTAAAACTCTAACTTAACGGGTTGTCTGTGCAAATCCTTATTTTCTGACTTAGTTCTCATGTCACAAATAACTCTTGTCAATAAATAAGGAAAAACATGTAGGCAACGTGAGTGAAAGAGATTTTAAGGAAGGAAGCATCCCCAAGGGCTTAGACAAAATGCCTGTGCCTATGGTCAATCCCCAAGTATTATGGTGGTTATTATACCATTTCTGTTTTTAACCTTTTTCATGCTATCTAGCTTTTATTATTTTGCTGTTTTATTTAACCCCTATTTGATCATAAGAAAAAATTTGCTAAATTTCCACTAGTTTTGAAATCTATGAAGGGATCAATGTGAAAATTAATGTATAAAATTAGGTTTGGTGATATTTGTTAATCCCAAATATCCATGGAGTCTCTGTTAGTAATAGCATGGATGTTGATGCAAAGTCCGCTTATTTTTTTTGTAGATTTGAGAACATTTTCTTTTTCTTTTTTTAATAGACGATACGTGGCACTTATGTCAGATCTTAGAATATGGTAGTTGCACGGCAGGCATTTGTTAAAAGATTCTAAAGCTCTTCTGTTTTTTTAAGGGAAGAAGCCTGTAACAACTAAAGCAAAAGAACCATTCATAACATTTGCTTGTGCTTAAATCACTGACATATAACTTTGACGTCAACAGAGATTTGTCTTTTAGCAAAGAAAAAGGAATGTGTTTTCAAAGGTTTCCCATGGGAAGAACCTTCATGCTATAGGGTTAGCAAAGCATAAATTATTAGATGGAGAATTATATGTTTCCCACCACACCCCTCTGAAAGGCAGGTCGTAATCTCTTGAAACAGTTTTCTCCAATGTTAGATAACTCTGGGTATTAGAAAGTTCTCCCCTAGTTTTGCTTTCTGGAGCAGCTTATAACACTTCTGCTTCATCTTCTTAAGTATTTTTTAAAGGCATACAGAACAAATTTAGAAGCTAAACTCCAGGACCTATAAGATACTCATATTGTTAGATTGTAGTTTTAACTACCTTGTTAGCAATTTGAATCTTTGTTAAGGGAGACACCTTCAGACAACTTTGCTCACCAACGAGTATACCATTAAAAAAGCAAAATAACTCTACTTGTTTTGAGGCTCAAGGCCATAATTTTCATGGTTGAACCACCGATTCATCTGTTGTTCTATCATCCATTTTACAGCTGTTCGTGGCAGTACATTGCGGAGCATAGAACGAAACCGGGTGTGGAACACTGAGTCCCAAGGATAGCCATCTTCAGAGATACGGCTCATGACCCAGGTGCCATGCCTGGTGCTGATAAAAACCTGGCAAGCAAAAAGAAATGCAGTTTAAATTAGGGCATTGTCCCATTTAGGAGGAATCTACTATGAAGGTCATATATCACATGTGTAGCCCCAGAATTTACAGAGGTTCTGTTTTAAAGATGATTGACCTCAATGTAAAGTACCTCCTAAATAGGGGTACCCAGTGGCATTTACACTGATGCAGGAAGACTGCAACAAAATCTTGAGAACTTCATGGAGACATGAGAAAGTCTTTGGGCTAACTCTGATGATAAAATCCACAAGTCTTTCCCATGTTTACAGTTGTGGTTTGCTGCTCCTTAAGAGAAAGTTCCTCCCTCCCTCCTCTCATGTTTTCCACTCACCTAAGTTTCTTCTATAGCGCAGGTAGAATGATTATAATCCTTGGAAATGTGCGATTATAGCCTAGTGACTACACAAGTATAAGTGTATATGCATCTGAATATCCCTGGATGGAGAATAACAGGGGAAATAATCTTCCTTCCATACTTAAAAGACTTTATTGTGTGTGTGTGTGTGTGTGTGTGACAGGGTCTTGCTCTGTCACTCAGGCTGGACTGCAGTTGTGCAGTCATAGCTCATTGCAGTCTCGACCTCCCAGGCTCAAGTGATCCTCCCACCTCAGTATCAGACATGTACCACCACATCCAGCTAATTCAAACAATTTTTTTGTAGAGACGGTCTCATTATGTTGCCCAGGTCGGTCTCAAATTTCTGGGCTTAAGCAATCCTCCTGCCGTAGCCTCCCAAAGTGCTGGGATTACAGGCATGAGACACAGTGCCTGTAATGTATTTTAAAAGTTAAAAACTCTGAACTTATACTGTGATTCTCTTTCTCTTAAAGTGCACATCTGAATCCTCTTTCAGGTGTTTTCTTTACCTTGTTTACTAAGATTTCCCTTGTTTCCAAAATGTACATTTAATCTCTTTTCAAATGTATATTTTGCTGTGTTTGCTGTTACTCCCCCATCGGCCAAATGCATACTTGAACTGCTTCTTAAATTTTTACATACCATGCAATAAGTTTTTGTTTAAGGCTATACTTGATAAACACATAAGATTCACTTGCAAGGTAACCAATTTACTTGAGAGGTTTGGATACAGACTGCTTGGGTTTGAATCCCAATCACACTACTGTGGGTGAACTATTTCAATCTGTGTTGCCATGGTTGAATTATTTCAATCTCTCTGTGCCTCAGTTTCTCTCTCTGTAAAATGGGGGTATTAACAGTACCTACCTCATGGCATTCTTGTGTAGATTAAATGAGGTGGTATATATAAAGTACTTGAAATATTGCCTGGCAAGTGATAAGTACTGCTAGCTGTTAAGTTATAAAGTTAGGCTGGAAGAGAGGAGTTTCATACAGTGCCTTATGTCTGGAGTAAACCAGAATTTGGAGACAAATTTTGTGGGGATGGGCCTTACATTCCCAGCTTGTGAAGTAGCACCTATACCAAGCATTCCTATATTGCTGGTCTGTGTGTGGTATATACCTATGTTCTGAATTTCTCCTGCCGTTGCCCTTATAGGCTGACTTGGCAATACTTTGATTAGATATTAGATACAAAAATATTTTCATTAGTGTCTCTTTCCATTACTTACTGTCACCTCTTCTTTCTCAGGAGCAAACCATGTTTCAAATGGAATGCTCTGCCTGTTTGATTCACTCTTTTTCTGTTGTGACCCTCCCTACAGCAGGGTGGTCTAACCTGCCTTAATGACACTAGCTGCAACAGTGAGAGAAACATGAGGATTTAGGCTCAGGCTGCTTTCTCTGAGACGCATGTTTTAGGTCAAAGGCCAGAGATTTGGTTTTTGGTCAGAAGTATGTAAATGACTAATATGGTTTGGCTGTGTGTCCCTACCCACATCTCACCTTAAATTATAATAATCCCCACGTGTCAAGGGCAGGACCAGGTGGAGATAATTCAATCATGGGGGAGGTTTCTGCCATGCTGTTCTCCTAATAGGGAGTAAGTTCTCACGAGATCTGATGGTTTTATAAGGGGTTCCCCCTTCGCTCTCATTCTTTCTCCTGCAGCCTCGTAAAGAGGTGCGTTCCGTCATGATTGTTAGTTTCCTGAGGCTTCCCCAGCCATGCCAAACTGTAAGTCAATTAAACCTCTTTTCTTTATAAATTACCCAGTCTTGGGTATGTCTACATAGCAGCGTTGAGAATGGACTAATACAACGATGCAGCACCATCCCATATGATCTTGAGTGGTGCTTTTGGATTGTGGTAGAGGGTGCTGTATCCTTATGAAGGTGAATTTCTTTTAACAGAGCAGTGCACACTCAGAATTTTGGTGAGTTCAGGTTGTAATTTCAAGTTTTGCAGATGCGCCTAGTTCCGTTCCTAGCATATATAGCTCCTGTAAAGTCTCTGGTTAGTCTTTTCACAGAAGGCTTGAGAGTATATTACTCTGTGTAAGAGGTTTTATCATAGTTATAGATTTATGTTGTTACTCTAATAAATATTGAAGAGATTAGTGCAGATGAATGAGTATAATCCTGGAAATGTATGATTATAACATTATATTTAGGAGGAATCTATTATGTAGGTGATGTATCACATGCATAGCCCCAGAATTTACTGAGGCTCTGTTTTAAAGATGATTGACCTCAAAGTGAAGTACCTCCTAAAAAGGGGGCATCTAGTGGCATTTACACTGATAGAGGGAGATGGAAACAAAGTCTTTTGCACTCTGTGCAAAAGATTGTTTAAGAAGCTGTAAGGCATGCAAATAGAGCCAAGGTAGTTTCTTAATATTGAATCTCGCACCATAAGCCTTTCTGTAGGACAAGACCCATACAAGGAACTGGTTCTTGCCATCTAAGATTTGATATCTTTTTTTTTTTTTTTTTTTTGGGGCGGAGTCTCGCTGTGTCTCCCAGGTTGGAGTGCAGTGGCGCGATCTCGGCTCACTGCAAGCTCCGCCTTCTGGGTTCACGTGATTCTCCTGCCTCAGCCTCCCGAGTAGCTGGGACTACAGGCGCCCGCCAACACGCCCGGCTAATTTTTTGTATTTTTAGTAGAAACGGGGTTTCACCGTGTTAGCCAAGATGGTCTTGATCTCCTGACCTCGTGATCCGCCCGTCTCGGCCTCCCAAAGTGCTAGGATTACAGGCGTGAGCCACCGCGCCCGGCCAGATTTGATATCTTTGGAATGAAGAGCTCTAAATCCAAATCACTGGTCTGACAACGTGAAGTAGTCTAGGATGGATCTTCACTTGGCTGACTGCTATATTAGCTCCTCACATACTGCCCCATTACACACTGTTCCTAAGGCTTTGCGGGTATTCCTAGCATGAAAGAGCCTAGAGCTGGTACTCTCATTTTCCAGCTCTGCTCTTCTCCAGGCTGTCACAGTTCCTGCCTCTTCACTTGTTCTTCACACTGAGGTGATAAGTGACAAGAGGTTTATTTTCACAAAGTGAAGACTTATTGGGTCTAGTAAGTCTCTTTCCGGTGTTAGTGACCTGCTCTGTTCCCGGGCTGGCACTAACTGACTGATAGATGACTCTGACAGGTCCCAGTATAACCCCTTCATTAACCTGCTGGGCGGGTGTCATGTTTGCTTGTAACTTTTGCCGCTGGGTATCTAGAGTCCTGAAAGTGTAAGACTTAGGATGGAAATGATTTGTTGGTTGTGCACAGGGCCATGGTAAGCCCTGGGTAGCCAGAGACATCAGGCTGAAAGAGCTAGGGTAAGAGTGATTGGGCATCTGGTTCAGGCCTTCTTGAGAGGGGATACTTTGGGAAAGGATGTTTAGTGATTTTCCCTTCTTTGCCTAGGTCTGTCCTTGCAGAAGGAGTTTATTTTTTGCTATTCCTGACCACCACTGTCAGCAGCATCATCGTGTAATGAATGTTTGACTCTTTGGCAGCTCAGCTGGTGTCATTCCTGAGCAGGTGCAAAGATGACAGTGGTTAGAAGGCCTCAGGAAGCACCTAAATATCTATGATTTTAGTTGAGAGACCTACTATCTATTTAATCTTTCTTTTCATAATATTTGGGTAACTGAAGGTTATCTATATTTCAAGTATAATTCAAATATGCACTAAATTTCTAAAAGCCACCCTCCAGAATATGAACAGATTAACCTCTCATTAAACATCCAGGTAGAAACAAGGCCTCTTGGCTGGATGTGGTTGTGCATGCCTGTAATCCCAGCACTTTGGGAGGCTGAGGCGGGCAGATTGCTTGAGTTCAGGAGTTTGAGACTACCCTGGGCAACATGGCAAGACCCTCATCTCCACAAATATATGAAAATTAGCTGAGTGTGGTGTGGCATGTGCCTGTAGTCCCAGCTACTCAGGAGGCTGAGATGACAGGAAGATTGGAGCCCAGGAGGTCAAGGCTGCAGTGAGCCATGTTGATGAAAGGCCTCTTATATGGAAAATCATCTGGTCAAAAGTTCCCATTTTAAAAATGAGGGAGCCATTGCCCAGAGAAGTGAAATGAATCACTCTAGGATTCATGGCTGGTTAGTGACAGAGCTAGGAGGTAAAGTGGTTTCTTGACTTCCAGATTTTCTATGATGCCACAATGCGCTACCAACCAACTAGTTAATGAGGATTGGAGCCGCGATTATATGGCTGGGGTTCTCCAGTATGGCATCCCCACTTCCTCCCCTCCAGGTACATGGTAAGCAGAGAGCATCACACCTGAGCAGCATTCTTACTCAGCTCAACAGCAATATCTGAGCCCGAGTTTCCCATTCCAATCACCAGGATGCGTTTTCCCTCAAATCCATCTGGATGCTTGTATTGGCGGCTATGGAAATATTGGCCTTTGAACCTCTCGATACCTTCAGGGGGAAGAAGAGAGAAGTCTGTGAGCTCCAGAGCAACTATGTCAAGCTAATTTCAATAAAACTGCATTGCCAGCTTTTCCTTTCTGGAGTTAATAATTTGTTTTGCCTCTTCTCTATAGGAGTAAAGCACATAAGAAAGTTTAGGTACCAGACCAGGTGGGGCCTGTAATCCCAGCGCTTTGGGAGGCCTAGGCAGGTTGATTGAGCCCAGGAGTTTGAGACCAGCCTGAGCAGCATAGTGAAACCCTGTCTCTACAAAAAATACAAAAATTAGCTGGGCATGGTTGTGCATGCCTGTGGTCCCAGCTACTCGGGTGACTGAGGTGGGAAGATTGCTTGAGCTTGGGAAGTAAAGAATGCAGTGACCCCTGATTGCGTCACTGCACTCCAGTCTGGGTGACAGAGACTGTTACAACACCAAAACAAAACAAAAAACAAACAAAAAAACAGGACCAAAGGGGTTGATTTTTTTATTTCAGAGGCTGCAGCTTATGGCTGCAGTTTGTCTTTATCAGAGACAAACAAATGGTGATGAACACAGCAGGACCAGATACTGTCTTCTGGCTGCCTATTATATACTATTTTGGACTATATAATGACATTTGACCCTTTAATATCACATATTAGGCAAGGTGTGGTGGCTCACGCCTGTAATCCCAGCACTTTGGGAGGCCAAGGCGGGCGGATCAACTGAGGTCAGGAATTTGAAACCAGCCTGGCCAACATGATGAGGCGCTCTCTACTAAAAATACAAAAATTAGCCAGGAGTGGTCCTGCACTTGTAATCCCAGCTACTTGGGAGGCTGAGGCGGGAGAATTGCTTGAACCTGGAAGATGGAGGTTGTGGAGGTTGCAGTGAGCTGAGATCGTGCCACTGTACTCCAGTCTGGGTGACAGTGAGACTCCATCTCAAAAAAAAAAAAAATCGTTTATCAGATACTCTTAAATATTTCTTAAGCACATTATGAAGTGCTATTATTATAACTGTGTAATAGTTAGAATACAATTTAGCAATCTTATTTTCAAAAAGTAAACAAAAACTAAAACTAAAAACCAGGCACATAGGAGTTGGTTTCCATATTGTGTAAATCAGTGACTTGCTGGTGGTTAATCACAGACAAGCTTCTCTGTGTCCTTTCCTAGTTACTACTTTTACACTTCTCAGAAACACATGACTTTATAAAGTATTTGCCATTGACGGTGGGGTTGCTTGAAAGAATCTTTAGATTATTGGTTCTCAAAGTGTGGTCACATGGCCAGCAATATCAGCATTGCCTGGTGTTAGAAATGCAAATTCTCAGCCTCATGCCAGAGCTACTGTCTTAATTTGTCTTCTATTGTTTTTAACAAAATATCTGAAACCGAATATTTTATAGGGGAAGGAAGTTATTTCTTCTGGCACACAATTGTGGAGGCTGAGAAGTCAAGGTTGAAGGGCTGCGTCTGCTGAGAGCCTTCTTGCTGGTTTGGACTCTGAAGAGTCCCAAGGCAGCATAGGGCATTGTATGGTGAGGGAGCCAAGCATGCTAACATGCTAGCTCAGGTCTCTCTTCCTCTTCTTATAAAGCCACCAGTTCCACTCCTGTGTAACCCAATAATCCATTAACCTATTTATCCACAAATGGCTTAATCCATTCTTGAGGACAGAGCTCTTACTACTCAATCACCTCTTAAAGGCCCCACCTCTTCATACTGCCCCATTGGGGATTAATCTCAATATGAGTTTTGGACAGGACATTCAAGCCATAGCACCTATTGAATCAGAAATATGGAGGGTGGGGCCTAGCAATTTGTGCTTTGAAAAGCCCTCCAGGTGACTCTATTTGAGAACAATTGCTTTAGATGAGCAGGCCTTAATCCTGACTGTATATTAAAATCACCTGAGCAAACTTTCATTGCTCTAACCCTACTCCATAGTGTTTGAATCTTTGGGGGTAGGTCCCCAGGCCATCAGGGCTTTAGAAGCTCCCCAGGTGATTCTAATATGAGGCCTGGACTATGAACCACTATATTACATATTTTCCTAAGGGCCTTGGGAAAGAAGTGTGTTCTCTGAGGAAAGACTTGGGTGGACCAGAACAGCTGGATGCAGGGTTCTATTCCTGCACTTCTCTCCCTATCACTAACTTGCAAAGCATTTCTTTCTAGAAGCTCTCCCCTTGTGTGTGAGCATGGCCCTGTGAAAAAGGCTCGATGTTTGGCAGGGTAGAAAAAGGCCAACGCAGGCACATGGCTAAAAGGGCCTCTCCAACAGAGAACCAGTTTGATGTGAATTCTCTAAAATTATGCCAAGGACTTAGTGACTTCCAAGGAAGTTGGCTCTGAGATCTATGTGTGATGAAGACTCAGAGGCCAATAGAAACAAAGATGATGTTTGGTGTCTTTCATCTTTCTAGCTCTGTCTCAATCTTATTGAGCCAAGTTCTGCCCAGTTGCAGCAATGAATCCTGCTTGTCAATCCAAACTACATATAAAGTACCTGGAAACCTACTCCAAAAAGCTGGGAATCCCAGCGGGTCTCACCTGGAAATGACTTCAGTGGGATATGAGGTAGAATGTGGTGGCCACTGCAAACCATAACTGCATCAAAGACAGCACTCTGCTCCTTGCCGTTGCTCTGAGTGACAACCTTCCATTGGCCAGAGGATGAGAAATCTGGACATTTTCTCACACTAAGGACAGTTGTCTTGAAGAAACACAGAGAAGGCATCATTGAGAATTACTCCAGGATAACATCGGCCAAGTGTGTCCTTCTCATTGCTGCTTCATGCAAGAGGCCTGACTCAGCAGTGGGACTAATCTGTTAAGGGTGTTGAATACCGAATAAGGACTTGAGAGAGAAAAGAAAAGCAAGTTCTTATGAAAACTGTCAGAATCTAGATGGAGTCACTAATGTTAAGAAACCCGACAAATAGAATTGGGAAAGGCCAGAAAGAGCGGGTTCTCATGATGTGTGCCTGATAACAAAAACTACAAAAACCACCACCTTACACAAAGACCATCATAATCTTACACAAAAATGACTTCTTCAAGAACATCTGCTCAGTAACTGTCCAATCTCGGACTGGCATCACCCTTGTTATTGTTCTTTATATAATTATTTCAAAACAATTATGTAATTGTATTTTTTCCCCATTTAAAAACCTTTGTCTTCCTTTAACTCCCTGAATACACAAATAGTTTACCATGGCATGTACATTCTCATTACAATGCTCTATCACCAAATAAATATCTTTTCTTTTAAAGAACTTCTCTCTGTTTGTTATTTGATAATCTGAACAAGGAAACAAACCAATAATTCAAGTGATCATGCAATTGGCATATGTCAGGAACGTTTTATGTAGCCGCCTCTTTGTGGACTTTGTATTAGAGAAGATATTTCACGCAAAACACTTTGCAGAGAGCCTGACACATGGTCAGCATTCCACTGAATGATAGTTTTTAACATTTTCTATTTTTAAAACAGAGTACATCGTGTGAGCAAGACAGTTCATGATCTTATTTGAATAAAATGATTTATTGGTTCATTGATTTTTTTAAATGTAGCTCACTGGAGGTCTGTTAATTTTTAAAATTGTACATAAATGTTTCATATCTGCTGGATTAAGAAAAGATGTCAAGTGGAAGCAAAGTTTATAATGCTAGAGGAATGGCATGCTTCTCATTTGCAAGTATTTTAGTCTTTTATATATCTCAAATTTTCAGATATTTTTCCAACTGCTGGGTTTGTAATTTTTAAGCTGTCTCAACTTAAAAATGTATATAGAATATTAGTAGAAATCTTGTAAAAGGGCTTTAAATATCTGGGCAGTTTTCAGATGAAAGAAAAGATTTCAGATGGTAGTTCAAAGTAGTATATTAACTAAGTGCTGTAGATCCTTGCTATTCAAAATGTGATTTGAGGACCAGGATCTTCAGTATCACTTGGAAGCTTGTCAGAAATGCAGAATTTCAGAACTTACCCCATACCTATTAAATTAGAACCTACATTTTTAACAAGATATCCAGGTGATTCATGTCCACATTAAAGTTTGAGAAGCACTGATGTAGATTACATTGACAATCATAAGCAACAGGGCTTGTTACAGTTTGCCTGCTTCTCGAGTTGAGCTCTAACACCTATGACTTACACCAACTCAGAGACCAATAAACAGAAACCTTTCTTCCCAACCCCTCTTCACTCTCCAAGAAACAAAAGTAGCAGTAACACAATAACCAAGAGAAATGACTTCCTTGTGACTCTAACATGATCTTTAAAAGAATGGAATAGAAGTTATATATCATAAAAAGGCAATATATTTGTTAAGTAGATTGATAGTTAAGTGCACAAAGTTACAAAACCTTCTGGTATACTTAATCTGTTATTCAGAAGTTAGATCTACCAGGAATTGGTGAAAAACTACATTAGGTAGAACTGGACATTTTAATGGAATTTATAAATACAAATTTTCACCAAAATTTACTATTGTAAGTTGATATTATATAAGCCTAGTATTAGAATTACTAAGAAAATGACATGTATTAAAAAATAAGCCTCACTAACAGTTATTTATCCAGAAATGTTAGTTATTTACTTTGAGACAGGGTCTCACACTGTTGCCCAGGCTGGAGTGCAGTGGCACAATCACCACTTATTGCAGCTTTGACCTCCCAGGCTCAAGCGATCCTCCCTTCTCAGTCTCTAGAATAGCTGGGACCACAGGTGGGTATCAACATGCCTGGATAATCTTTTAAAAATTTTTTGTAGAGACAGATTTTCACTGTATTGCCCAGGTTGGTCTCAGACTCCTGGGTTCAAGTGATCTTCCTGCCTCAGCCTCCCAAAATGCTGGGATTACAAACATGAATCACCACACCTGGCCAAGAAATGTGATTTATATTTTATTTTCTAAGCATAGTAGCTATTTCTCAAAGTATAGACCATTGATAAAAATTCAGCATGCTTAATTAAAATATTGCTTTTTGTTGATTTTGAGGAAGCACAGGAAAAGGTAATTCCAAGTGTTTTTCAAAATGATCTGGCCATCTTTAGGTTGTAAGAGATTGCATTCAGAAAAAAATGATAAGCAAATACTTCCCACAGCCTTCTAGTATGAACAGAGACCAATGAATTTATTTAATACACATCTAAGAAATCCCATTTCTATGAAGAAGCTAAGAAAACAAAACAGCAATTTAATTTTGGTATACGCCCTTTCAAGGCAAATGAAGCTAGGTGTATTCAATGATAACAGATATTAGTTTAAATGAATTTTTGAGGCTGGGTGCGGTGGTTCACACCTGTAATCCCAGCACTTTGGGGGGCCGAGGCGGGTGGATCACTTGAGGTCAGGAGTTCGAGACCAGCCTGGCCCAAATGGTGAAACCTCGTCCCTACCAAAAATACAAAAATGAACCAGGCATGGTGATGTGTGCCTGTAATCCCAGCTACTCCGGAGGCCGAGGCAGGAGAATCACTTGAGCCTGGAAGGCAGAGGTTGCAGTGAGCTGAGATCATGCCACTGCACTCCAGCCTGGGCAACAGAGTGAGACTCTGTCTCAGGGAGAAAAAAAAAAAAAGTTTTGACATCAATATATTATTATTCAAACCTTTAATTTTAACAGATGATTTTCCTCTTCAATTAATGTATATAATCTGTAATACCAAGGGTAATGACACTGCTTTTTGGGTTTTATATGAGGCTGTTATATTTCAACAAATACTTAGAATGGGATACTTCATTCATAATTGCTTTCATTATCAGAGTAACTTTTCTATTTAAATATGAGCTGAACTAATGCAGAGAAACCCATTTCCCCAAAAATACAATACCTGGAACTGAATATATTTTAACAGATCAAATTTTTTAGCAAAAATCCTGAAATATTCCAGAAGTTTAGAATTATGCAGGAAGTTTGGAAAATCTTCAGGCATTGGAAAGTCACTGAAACAGGACATTTCTTTGCTGGTGTTGGTAATGACAGATTGATAGATACTTGCTCGGCCATCTTCCACATTCTCCTGAAGGATCAAATAAAATAATTAGTGATAATTACGCATTCAAAAATTTTTTGTTTTTTACTCTTCCTACATCTAACCCCTGGGTAATGCGATTGTCTTTGGTTGCTGCAGTGTGACGACAATGTTTAGGTAATGAATGCAGTCTATGTGTTCCATCAATCATTCTGTGACGACACCAGTTTGTTGCCTGCCTGTGACGCTCACTGTGAGGGGTAGGGGTAATATTGGCAATGGTGAGGTTGGGGACAGGGACAATTATTTTGGCACATTGCAAGATATTAGCATCCTAGGTCTCTACCTATTTAATGCCAGTCTTTGTGACAACCAGCTTACTTCCTAAATTCCCCTTGGGGAGGCTGTATATACCCACTACCTCTTTAGAAACCAATAAACCCTGGGACACTGGGCAGAGAACATAATAGAGAATTTCAGTATTATAAAATGAGTACCTTTGGAGGAAGGGAGTTTGCAAATTTTGATTTGAATCCTTTTACACAAATCAATCATTGTCAAGCGATAAAGGTGAGTAGACTGATACAATCAAATCTTTTTTTTTTTTTTTTTTTTTGAGACAGAGTCTCGCTCTGTCACCCAGGCTGAAGTGCAGTGGCGTGATCTTGGCTCACTGCAAGCTCCGCCTCCCAGGTCCACGGCATTCTCCTGCCTCAGCCTCCCGAGTAGCTGGGACTACAGGTGCCTGCCACCACACCCAGCTAATTTTTTTTGTGTGTATTTTTTAGTAGAGATGGTTTCACTGTGTTAACCAGAATGGTCTCAATCTCCTGACCTCGTGATCCACCCGCCTCAGCCTCCCAAAGTGCTGGGATTACAGGCACCACCATGCTTGGTTCATCCACTGCACCTGGCCAGAATCAAGATTTAAATGGTAACTTTGCTATAATTTCAAGTAACTTGGTAAAAGTTAATCAGGTTAAGGTATGCTAGCTTTCTAGGTAGTTAGAATGTAGTATGGTGTTATTGTTAACTATACATATTAAGATCCAAAGAGAGTTTGCACTAGAATACAAGGGGGTTTCTGTCTCATATACAAGGATATAATAATCTGAACTCTAGATAAACAAATCACGGTACAGTGTTTTTATTTTCAAACACTGGCTTCAAATTGCATAATACTGATGTCAAACTGATGTGTAAACTATTTCTGGATGTTTCAGCATGATTGAATGTAATGTCATTGGCAAGACAATGAGTTTCTTAATCAAGTTCTCAAAATGGAAAACATTTTATGAAGAAAAAAATACTGTTTTTTCTCAAGACCAGATTATTATTATTATTTTTGAGACAGGGTCTCACTCTGTGGCCCAAGCTGGAATGCAGTGACATGATTATGGCTCACGGCAGCATCAAACTCCTGGGCTCAGGTGATCCTCCCACCTCAACCTCCCAAGTAGCTGGGACTACAGGCGGGTGCCACTACACCGGCTAATTTTTTGTATTTTTTTTTTTTTTTTTTTGTAGAGATGAGGTCTTACCATGTTGCCCAGGCAGGTCTAAAACTCCTGAGCTCAAGCAATCCACCCACCTCAACCCCCTAAAGTGCTGGGATTACAGGTATGAGCCACTGCGCCCAGCCCCAAGACCAAATAATTTTATGAGTAGTATAGAGTAAATAGGAGGGTTCTGGAGTCACACCGACTGGATTGATATCCTAATTCTGCCACCTTTAATGGCTTGTGACCATGAGCAAGTTACATAGGTCAGTTTCCTCATTTTCCTCTGTAAAATGGGGCTCATTAATAACTTAAACATGCAACAATTGTTTCAAGGCTTTGATGAGAGTGAATAAAGTACTTAGCAGAATCCCTGGCTCAAAATACATACTTAAGAATATTTATCTCCTTTCTGTTATTATTGGCCACTAGCGTTAAATTTACTAAGCCAGCCATAGTTTTGAATCAGTTAAACTAAGACTGTTATACTACAGCCAAAATGCTAGTTTTTAAAAGACCCAACAATTTGGCTTAAAAATGTGGTTGGCTTCTCTATCAGGTCAATTTTAAGGGAATTTTGAGTGATGAGACGAACTGATTTGATGTCTGAGGCCCTACAGTAATCTTAGGGCCAGGGCAAAACTGGCGTTTGGGAGATTTTACTTGTGTAGTCTGTCAGCAAACAATAATGACCTCACTATTTTTCTGAAGATCAAGTGATAATCCCTTTTTTTTTTTTGAGACAGAATTTTGCTCTTGTTGCCCAGGCTGGAGTGCAATGTCATGATCTCGGCTCACTGCAACCTCCCCGTCTTGGGTTCAAGTGATTCTCCTGCCTCAGCCTCCTGAGTAGCTGGTATTACAGGTATGCGCCACCATGCCTGGCTAATTTTGTATTTTTAGTAGAGGTGGGGTTTCTCCATTTTGGTCAGGCTGGTCTCGAACTCCCGACCTCAGGTGATCCACCTGCCTCAGCCTCCCGAAGTGCTGGGATTACAGGCGTGAGCCACCGCGCCCAGCCAAGTGATAAACTTTTATTGTTGGGTTAATTGGTAAATAGCAGCTAAAAAAGACCCCCTTGTCTTCATATGTGCTTCCTTCTACATTTAGTTTGCTGAAGTAGGCATCTGTGTATTTAGACAAATCTGGGTAAAATTGGCCTAGTTTTCCTAGTTATGAAGAGATGATTAATGTTGATTTAATAGACAAGTATGTATCAAATGCTTGAATTGACCAGGGCCTGAGCTTGGATTTAGGGATAAGATGCTAACAGTACAAACATAGTTTATATCTTTATGGAGCTTATTGTTATATTGTATTAAAATGCACTTGAACTTTGGAGATGTGAAAGTGGAGACAGAGGGTTTATTGTCAATCAAGAGGAGGACAGAGACACAGTTTTCAAAACAGATAAATTTAACTCACATATTTACTTAAGTACTACTACTGCCTGGATAATTAAGCATAAATATAGTCTGAATTTCCTTATGTATAGAATTTGCTATAATTTGTTTAACATAAATTATCATATAATAAAGAATTCTTCTAATATAGAATTTTCAGAATGTCAGAAAACTCTAGCAAACCAAGTTAATTCAGATAGCACTTATTTAGAATTTATGATCTTTTGATCACGAGCTGAATTGAAGCTTATGTTTGACTTCATGACAATGAAAAGGTTGTAAACAGTAAGTTTAAAGAAGATTATAAGAGTAATATTTAATCTACTCAAGCGAGGAAATTTATAAAGCAGAAACAGATTTATTTATTATAAATGTGAATTACAAAAACTTACAAATTAAACTTTTTCTTCGTGAAACATCATTATATTGACCCTTACCAATCAATATTTTTGCTTTCACGGGTAGTTACCATAAGCAGTTAGAAAGAATAAAATTGCCTTTCTTTAAGAATATTCTGTGATTCTATCATTTCACTCTTTCAGATGGACCTTACATCTATCTGCTCCATTACTTGAATTGAATATGATTAAAACTCTTCTTACTTCCTTGTCCTACAATTAGAGGCAAAATTGCAATTCCCAAATGCCAGTCAGTGGACCAGTTGCATTAGAAGATGTGTGGTGGCACAAGGCTGTAATCCCAGCTAAATCGCTTGAACCCGGGGGGTGGAGGTTGCAGTGAGCTGAGATTGCGCCACTGCCCTCCAGCCTGGGCAACAGAGCGAGACTCCATCTCAAAAAAAAAAAAAGAAAAAAGACGGGCTCAGATTTCTGTATTTTAGAAGCTCTCCCTAGCTGCTTCTGCACAATGAACTTTGTGAACCACATCTCTATTAGAGTATTGCTATCTTCTGTCATCTTTCATTAGGCTGGTGTCTCCCTTGATCACTGGCCTTGATCACTGATAGAACCCCCTAATTAAGTTCCCTGGCTCAGGTATTTACTACTTTTTTCCTGCTGCTTTCAAGGTAAAAGGTATACACTCATTGGCAATATGTTTGGAATGTTGGATCTTGGGGGAGCCAAATTTTAAGAGAGAAAGTGATATTTCAGATTGAACTTAGAGGAAGAAAACCAAGATTGAGATATGTCTAGAGAGTATTACATGAAAATTAAAATAACTAAACATATACATCTGGAAAAGGAGGAGATCCAAATCCAAATATTAAAAGAAAACCCACAGGAAAAAAAAATGTACATGGTAACTCCCACGTGAATACAAGGTATTAGGAACAATAAAGGAAACAGAGAAGGTTAGCGGCTGAAAGAAGATCATGTTTTCCTCTATCAATACTTCAGCAAGGTTATTAAGTGTGAGAGCTCCGAAATTGTAAACCCTCGTTTTTTTTCTCCCGCCACCTATGTTCCCCTGAGCAAATTCTTTATCTGAAAACTATTTCTTCTTAATATGTAAATAAAGATAATCGTAATACATACTTCCTAGCAGTATTGCGAAGAAAAGAAGGTGCTGCTTGCCAAGTGCTTCCCGTTGCTGGAAACAGAACGAAAAATACATGCTAATTACCTACCTGTCCCATGGTCCATATGTGCCACTAGGGGGTGCTGGAGAGTCTGGAAGAATTCTGTATTGTCTGGGTTGGGTATAGGACAAGGATTCTTAAATTTACTTATTTATTGTTAACTTGTCACCACCAAATATGTTAAGTAATCTCAGTAGGAGTTGTGTAAATACAAAAATTAATAAATAACCCATTTAAAAAATTGCTTCTGGATGGTAGAATAGTGAAAAGGCAAAGTTTCCCAGGGAAGAGCATGGGGCTCCCAGCATCCTTCTTGGAAACTCCCAGTCACCTGGTAACCAAAACCCTCACATAGCCCTAGTGCAGGCAGCCTGTTAAATTTTGCTTATTTTATGTTTCACTCTGCAGGGAGACTCTTTGGACTCTTTGACTTCGTTGAGTGGAGACAATAGTTTACATTCCTCTATTGGATATAGTTTTAAGAGAAATTTGAAATGTCATACTGTTACAAGTTCCACAGTTATATACTTAACCTTTAATATTCAATAAAGCCTAATTAATCAGGTTTTAATCCAGTTTTTCTAGTGAATAGAAAGGTATCTCTAATCTGAAATTTTAGATACTGGCAAAAGGATAGTTGGAGAAATATTTTACTGCAGACAATACCTTCCTAGAATTCACCAAATCATATTGTTGGCAGACTATTCAAACTAACTCTCATCTCTTTTGCTGACAATAAATCTGTGGGATGTGAGTATGCAAGGATTTTGGTATACTGGGGGAGGGAGGTTGTGGAGCCAATCTCCTGCATATACCAAGGACCAACTGTAATTTCTACATTTCTTGTTTAGGTTAAGAATCTACCTGGGAGCAAAAAAAAAAAAAAAAAAAAAAAAAAAAAAAAATTCCAGCTGAAATCTGCATGTGAACCTAGAGTGGACAAAAATATAAATATCTTTGGTTAAGACAGGAATGACCACCATATTATATCACCATCCCAGGAAAAACTAAAATGATAATCATCAGCTTTTAATAATAAATGAATGTGATTTAAGCTGTTTTCCTTTTTGCAAAGCTACCTGTCTTACAGAAGAATCAATTTCTCCCTTCTCCCTCATTAACTCTGAGTGTGTTTAGATAGTAGAATGATCAGATTTTTAAATTAGGTGTTTGTGTAACAATTACCAAATTTGTCTTATCATAGGATTCATTTGAGATGTTTATTAAAAACCCCCAGAAGATTTTGATTCCGTAGATTTGGGATGGTGCCCACAAATCAGTATTTTTTTATTTTTTTATTTTTTGGTGGCAGGTTTAACCAAAGGAATCAGTATCTTTAAGAAACTCTCCATGGCTGGGCATGGTAGCCTGGGCGACAGAGTAGGACCCTGTCTCAGAAAAATATTAAAAAGAAAAGAAAAGAAACCCTCCAGGTGTGGTTTATGATCATGTGTACCTGAGACACCTAATGTTACATGTTAAAAAATATCCCTGTTGGCATGAGATTCAATTTGAACTGACAAAGCACGCACAGGTCCTGGATCACCTTGCCATCCTCCTAAATAGTCAGCCTGCAGTGAGAGACCTTTGTATGGTCTCTGCTGATATGAGTTTGATTTTCATGTATTCAAACCTTTTGCTCCCATTTGGAATATTCTTATGTGTTTTAATATCTCAGAGATACCTGATTACATAATTCTAAAGTCATTGCTTTTGGATTCTGAACTTAAACTTTTGTTTAATCTTTTTGAGCAAGAATGCAAGTTAGGGCATGGTTGTAAGTCAGGGCTTATCTGTTTAGAAGTCACGTAGGCTGTGGTTTGAAGGCCAGTTCCTCCAGTTGTGTGGCCCTGGCCATCTCACTTAACCTCCCTCACTTTCAGTTTGCTCATCTATAAAATATATAGTTATTATTAGTAGCTAACATTTATTGAACTCTATTATGAGTCCATAATTTATCTAAGTTCTTTATATGAATTATCTCCCCTAATCTTCAAAATAGCACTATGAGATAATCACGCTTTCCTGTTATTATATCCATTTATAACTGAGTAAATTGAAACACAGGATGTAAATAACTTGCTCAAGATCTCACAGCTAGAAGGTGGTAAGCTACTACCTATTGAGAGGTTGTGGGAAGGAATAATTGTAACTCCTTATAGCTATCTATGCAACTTTCTAATTTTTATACAAATTTTTAAGGACAGTGACATGGTTTGGCTTTGTGTCCCCATCAAAATCTCATCTTGAATTGTAGTTCCCACAATCCCCACATGTCTTGGGAAGGACCTGGTGGGGGGAGGTAATTGAATCAAGGGGGCAGCTACCCTCATGCTGTTCTCATGATAGTGAGTGCGTTCTAATGAGATCTGATGGTTTTATAAGGGGCTTTTCCCCCTTTGCTCAGCACCTCTCTTTCCCACTGCCGTGATTGTAAATTTCCTGAGTCCTCCCCAGCATTGTGGAACTGGGAGTCAATTAAACCTCTTTCCTTTATAAATCACCCAGTCTCAGTATTTCTTCATAGCAGCATGAGAATGGACTAATACAGACAACTAGCATTATCAATATTTTGGTTTGATTAATAGAATAAATTTAATAAAACATTTAACAAAGAGTTTCACAGCAGTTATACTAGAATGTCATTGATAAAGCTCAGTAAACAAACATGCTTCATTTGTCAGAGAAAAATAGTAATGATAAGAGCATGGTCTCTAAAGAAGCATTTGGTTTAATAATTGAAACAGAAGTGATATCTTGAGAAGAATCCCTGTTACTTCTATTTTTGTAAAACGTTCTCTAATATTAGCGTATTAAAGAATGACAAAAGTATGGGCTGTAAGACCATTGCTGAATCCAAAAGAAGAGATCTTTTACATGCCTGGGTCAGCTACCTGGGTTGGGTTAGTGTTGACTGGGGGAGAGATGCCAGCCTATGACTTCAGTTCCATTATGGCCACATCAATAAATAGAAATAAAATCTGATCAGTGTTGTTTAATAAATTTCTCAATATGACCCATCAGTAACTGTGATTCACCCTGAAATAACAACACAACCTGTTCAAGACCCAAGAAAATCTCACTTACTTTGAACCTCCACACTCCTCCAATATCTTCAGTTCTCTCAAAGCAAGTGGGCTCAAGTCCCTCATCCACACAGCACTTCAGAGAAATCAGGCCACTGACCCCAGCTCCAATCACAGCTACCTTCTTTGCCATCAGCTCCTGTCAAGGAGTTGATCAATCAACATTACTTAACTGGGACAACCAGTAAGAGAATCCTTATGATGTGGTCAGGTAATTGGCTTTAAACATTGTAGCAGTGGTAATTTAATAAGCAGCACTATTGAATAAAGAGCCAGTCAAAAATCCTGCTCTCTTCTTGCCTTTGAGAAAAGCTGAGTTGTCTTATGGACTTTGTTGCAAACCTTGCTTACATCTAGCTTTAATATTTAAAAGCGACCCATTCAACAAAGCCAGACTATGCAGTAACATACTAGGGATGTGAGCCAAATTTCCAGCTAGAGTTCTGAGCTTTTCCTTTTCAGCTTCTTTCCCCAGCGATCATCCTTACCTTTGTTTCTGCCTTTTGGCACCGTCTCTTTGACAGAATAGTTTTCTCCCTTGGTTGTGTGCTGGGAGGCAGTTGGAAGCGTTTTTAAGAGTTGGAGGTGGCTGTGAGAAATGGGAGGAGCTCCGTATTCCTCCAGCATTCTTCCAGCTGAAACTCCAAAGACTTAGCTAGGAGTCCTAGAATTAGGCAAGAGGCGTGTGCTCTGAGGTCAATAGTAGTAATGCAATGTCTTTACAGTAACAGCATATACTCTTACATAGTAGCAACATATACTCTTAAACATAGAGATAGTTTAAAAATCCTTTTTATAATGATGTAATAAATATTCATTCACAAATGAACATATAGGGATAAATAACAAGGTTAAGATTACTCCTAACCTCACCACCCAGAGGTAACTGCTGTTGACATTTTGGTATATCCTTCCACCTATTTATAGATACATATACACAAACAAAAATGGAATAGTCTAATTTCCAACTTGATTTTTTAACTTTCTAGTATATCAATATTGTGTACCTATAGCAGCATTTTTCAAGGTTGCATGAATCTCATTTAGTTGATGGTTTAATTATCTAACAAATATTCAGTTCTTACAGTTAAGCACTATTTCTGGCAGATTACCATGCCTGGATGAGCAAGACAGATTATGTTCCTGATCTTATGGAATTCACATTTGTGTTCTGGCTTAGTTTTCATAGACTTGATGATTTCTGGGTCCTAGCATACTGTGTTCATCTTTTCCCAGATTGCTCACCCTGTCCAGACTCATGTCTTATTTTGATTTTTCTGCCTATGTGTATGGTGGCTTGGATGAACCTAGTGGGACTTCTAAGATCTTTCTATCCACTGCTGTCTTTTTGCCTTGATATAGAACTGGATAATTACCTCTGCTAACAATTTCAGTTATTAGGGTTAACATTTATTAGCAGACTAACTTAGGAGACTAGCAAGCCCTTGTGTACCTTAGATAGAGTCTAACTGATGAGGTAAAGAACTTTATTCTCCAACCCCAAAAGACCAGTTTCTCTAAGGAGTCTGAGACGTTTTACATAAACTTATTCAATAAATATTTACTGAACACTTCCTAGGTGCCAGAAACTTTCTAAGTGATGCAGGTACAGCAATGAATAAAAGAGACAAAACTCTCTGCCCTTGTGGAGTTTACTTTGTAGTTGAGGGAGCCAGACAGCCCATCAATAAAATAAAACAAGTGGTGATGACCACTATGGAGAAAAAGAAAACTGGAAAGGGAGGTCTGGAGTGCAAGAGTGAAGAGTTGTTTTATAATGTCAAATAAGGTGTTCTAGAAAAACGTTTTCCCTGAAATTTCCTAAAATAAATTGGTCGTGATAAAAGGCCTTCTCTGTGTAATAAGTGCAGCAACTCTATGACAAGACTAACAGATATAACAAAAGTGATGATCAATGACTAAGGAACAAAAGAGCTGAACACATTTCTCAGTTAAAATGAAAAAAGGCCAGGCACAGTGGCTCATGCCTGTAATCCCAGCAGTTTGGGAGGCCAGGGTAGGGTATTGCTTGAGCCTAGGAGTTCAAGGTCAGCCTGGGCAACATAGTGAGACTTCATCTCTACAAAAAACAAAAAATCAGTCAGGCATGGCAGCATGCACTTGTAGTCTCAGCTACTTGGAAGGCTGAGGTGGGAGGATTGCTTGAGGCCCTGGAGGTCGAGACTGCAGTGAGCTATGATTGTGCCATTGTACGCCAGCCTGGGTAACAGAGTGAGACCGTGTCTCTAAAAAATAAGTAAATAAAAGGATACAAAAGAAAAATTTTAAAAAAAGAAAAAAATCAAGCCACTTCATTGGCAGTTGGGTACACATTTTGTTAACAGCCTGTTAACAATTCTCCAATTTTATCTTTGCAATGTCTTCTCTAGGTAGTTATGATATTGATGGAAGCCCTGTTAAAAATAATTGTACCTGACCAACATAAAGAGAAAAGAAAATACCTAGGTATAGAAGCAAATTTTTAAACTGACTGAACCCTTAAAAGATGATGGAGGCAGATGGCTTAGTTCTCCTCCAGGGATAACTGATGTGGGGATATTAATGGCCTTTTGTGTCAACTAAACATACATCTATGTTCACGGTGGCATGCATCAGCTGAGGAGCAGGCATCTTCTAGGTACCAGCACCAGCTGAGAAGAACCAGCTTGCTTTATAGAGTTAGCCTTGGCTGGCAAATGGTGTATTCATAGAAGAACCGTAAAGCACCTTGGCCAATTTTCTATTAGTGGAACTTTCTTTGTAAGATTTTGCTGTTATAAAAATGCTGTGTACTTAACCTAATCATTTTCTCAGGATAAATACCTAAAAACAAGGATTGCTTAGTGAAAGTGTTTGCATATTTTTAAGTTTACAGAGGTCCTCAGACTTTAATGTGCAAATGAAACACTTGGAGATCTTGTCAAAATGCAGGTGGGATTTAATGGATATGAGGTGGGCCTGAAATTGTTTCTTGCAAGCTTCCAGGTGATGCCAGGTGTACCCTTAGACCATATTTTGAGTTGCAAGTTTCTAATATGCTTTGCCAAGTTGCCTTCTATGAAGGAGATATGTTTTAATAGTATCTTGTGTTTACAAAGTGTTTTAAGTTGTAAAAATACTTTCACATATGTTAATTCATTTACTAGTTCAGGACCATAGGCCTTACCACCCATCCATCTTTCACGCATGTGGAAATAAGCTTGGCTTAGCTACCAGAGAATTTAAGAATAACCAAGATGGCAATGAACTTCTTAAAGTCATGTCACATAAGGGGCCACTGAAGAAACTTCTGATGCTTAGCCTAGAGGAGATATTGAAAAATCCATGACAATTGCCTTCAAGAAGGTTCCTATACGGAAAAGGTCATACAAGCCTATTTTGGGTAGAAACAAGTCTCTCTAGGATTACATATGTTAATGATACAAAAAAACTGAGTTTGTCTCAATGTGAGAAAGAACTTTCTAGCCAACCGTGCTGTACAAATATAGAGTGAGTTGTTTTGTATAGTAGTGAATTCCCTATCACTGTAAATATCAAACAAAGGTTAGATGACCACTTGTTAGTGGATAAGAGAGGAATTCAGGCAGCATGTGAAAGAGGAGTAATGTCACTAACTGCAAGAGTCTAGGGTCTTAGATGTGAAATCTTATCATCCATTAAAGTTTTAAGATAGGCATAAAAATGCTGAGAAGTATTTGGATTTGAAAATACTCCGGTTACTATAGGAGAATAAGAGGGTGTTGGCCCCCTTCAACCCTCTACATGGTTAGGGGCCCCATAGTCACCCCCCTGAACCATTCTTGGATGAGTCCAAGCTCCCTTAATTGTGTATGTTATCATAAGAACAATATACATATCAGCCCTGGTATCTCCTCCTTCATTTTTAACTTTCTGTTACATATTTCAACAGAAAACTCCTTAAAACCACATGGTACTTTTTGAGAAGCACAGAGTTGTGAGGACAAGTTCTCTCATTAAGTTGCCTTACACCTTAGAGAAATAACAAACCAACAAGTTCTCTCATTAAGTTGCCTTATACCTTAGAGAAATAACAACCAAACTGGTTTTCTCTTCCCTCGCCTATGACTCAATTTTTTTTTTTTGTATGAACCCATCTGCATTTCCTGTGTGACATATATAGTTCCATAACTTCTGTGTGTCCTCTATATTTTTGGGGGCAGTTCTTTTTAAAAATAATCCCTCCAAAGCTTCTGAATCAAGAGTGGACTGAGCAAGCACATTTGCTAACCCTTTCAAAAATCTCATTAAAGTGGTAAGAAAGTTATACAAAAGAACTAAATCCATGACAGCCCTGAGAAAGGGAAGTGTTCTGTGCATCAGATTTTTAAAAAGCAGTTTTGTGATGTAATTCATATACTATAAACTACATCAATTTGAAATGTAAAATTCAGTGGTTTGGAGTATATTCACAGGTTGTACAATTATCACCACAATCAACATTAGAACATTTTCATCACCACCCCCTCCCCCCAAAAAACTCCTGTATCTGTCAGCAGTCTCTCTCTATTTTGCTTCAAGCTCCCCTCACTCCCAGCCCTTGGCAACTACCAATTTATTTTCCATTTCTATAGATTTGCCTATTCTGAAATTGTATATAAATGAAATCATACAATTTTTTTAAGACTGGATTGTCTCACTTAGTGTAACATTTCCAAGGTTCACACATAGTACAGTGTGTATCAGTGGTTCCTTCTGTTTTTATTGTTCAATAGTATTTTATTGTATGAATATCATATTTTATTCATCTAGTCATCAGTTGATAGACATTTGGGTTGTTTCTACTTTCTGGCTGTCATGAATAATGCTTCTATCTAAATTCTATCTAAATTCATATGCAAGTTTTTGTATGGACATATGTTTTCATTTATCTTGGGTATATGTTTAGTGGGATTGCTGGGTCATATGGTAATTCTATCTTTGGCATTTTGAGTAACTGCCAAACTGTTTATAAAGCACATTTAACATTTTTTATTCTCACCAGCAATATAGGAGGGATCCAATTTCTTCATATGCTCTCCAACTCTTCTTTTCGGTTATACCCCTTCTAGTGGATGTGAGGTGGTATCTCATTGTGGTTTTGTTTACATTTTCCTATTATTTACCATCTGGCTAATGATACTGACCATCTTTTAATATACCTGTTGGCCATTTGTATATCTTCTTTGGAGAAATGCGTATTTAGATCCTTTGCCCATTTCATCTTCCTATTGAGCTGTGAGAATTCTTTATATATTCTAGATACAATTCTCTTATCAGATAAATGATTTGCCAATATTTTCTGTTTTTTGAGGCATTGTCTTTTAACTTTCTTGATGGTTTCCTCTGAAGTACAAAAGTTTTAATTTTGATAAAGTACATTTTATTGTTTTTGTTTGTGCTTTTGGTATCATATCTAAGAAGTCTTCACCAACCCATGGACTAGATATCAACGATGTTTCTGAAACATGGAATTTGCATGGGAGCATCTTGACAAACCAGAGGAGAAACCATGCCCCAGAACGGATGAGAGAAGCCTGGAGCAGAGATGGGAGGTTTTCTTATCAGTAGAAACTGTGAGAGGCTCCATAACCCCTACCATTTACGTAGTACTTCTTATTTACCAGGCACTAAGTTTTACGTAGATTAAGTTGCTTGTTATCACAATCTTGTGAAAAGTAAATCTTGTTAGCTGCATTTTTTGAGTGAGAAAGTTGATACCCAGAATAATTAAGTAAAATGCTGAAAACACAAGGAGGAGGGTTTTAAATCTAGGCCATCTATGCACTACATGCTCTTAATCACCGTTGGAAGAGGAGTAGGTTGTGGGATGTTAATCCAAGTAATTAAATAAATGAGAGCTTATGTAACAGCCGGGATTATTTTTCTTCCTTCATGCTTCCACCCATCATCTCCCAGCATGGGGATTGGGAGCAGGAGTATTTGCCTCCAGAATTAGTTCTAATTAACAGAGGAAAATTCAAAGTCCTATGTATGAATCAAGACATTATATTATTACAACAATTTATTGAGGTATATGCATTGTTCAGCTTGCTTTTTTGCTTGTTGTTTTTGTGAGATCTATTTTCTAATTTAAGCAACTTTATTTTATTCTTATTATGTGAAAAACTCTCTTATATAGATATATTAGAATTCATTTAGCTCTTTCCCATTGATATTTATATTCTCTCCATTTTTTCTAATACAAACAATACAAAAACATTCTTGTGCTTGTTTACTTGTACACCCATTCAAGAGTTTCTCCAGAGTACATGCCCAGCTGTGGAATGGCTAGGTTGTTGAATATGCATATTTTCAACATTACTAGATGGTGATAAATTGTTCTTTAAAATGTTAGTACCAATTTATGCTCCCTGCAACTGTGAAGGATTCTTTTTGTTCCTCATTCTATCTGATACATGATATTGTCAGACTTTTATAATTTATTTGCTGATTTTAAGATGTGAAAATATATTTTATTGTGGTTTTAAGTTGTATTTCCTTGATTACTAGTCAATGCTATGAATTAAGAAAAACTTGGAGGTAGCAGTACAATCAGAGAGTAACTTAACAGTTGATACAATAATTGGTAGAATGGCTTCTCTCTCTCTCTCTTTTTTTTTTTTTTTTTGGAGACAAGACTCACTCTGTTGCCTAGGCTGGAGTGCAATGGAGCCATCACAACTTATTGCAGCCTTGACCTCCTAGGCTCAAGTGATCCTCCAACCTCAGCTTCCTCAGTAGCTAGGACCACAGGCACATGCCACACTGCCTGGCTAATTAAATAAAAATTATTTGTAGATACAAGGTCTCCCCATGTTGCCTAGGCTGGTCTTGAACTCCTGGTCTCAAGCAACCCTTCTGCTTCAGTGTTGGGATTACAGGCTTGAGTCACTGTGCCTGGCCAGAGTTGCTTTTTTTTTTTTGAGTCGGAGTCTTGCTCTGTTGCCCAGGCTGGAGTGCAAAGGCATGAACTCAGCTCACTGCAACCTTGGCCTCCCAGGTTCAAGTGATTCTCCTGCCTCAGCCTCCTGAGTAGCTGGAGTTACAGGCACATGCCACCACTCCCAGCTAATTTTTGTATTTTTAGTAGAGGCGGGTTTCACCATGTAGGCCAGGCTGGTCTCAAACTCCTGACCTCAGGTGATCCACCTGCCTCGGTCTCCCAAAGTGCTGGGATTACAGGCATGAGCCACGGTGCCCAGCCCAGAATTGGCTTCTCTTATAGCCCATATACTTAAATTAGACCTTAGAGTCTCTCACCAACTTTTTGCTTAGCTTCTAGGAGGCACTAACCTTGAAGCGAAGGCCAAATTGCCTGCAAAACGCAGAGATCAAGTTCACCAATGTCCACCTCATGTGCTGCCTGAGGATTATCCCATTCTCCATTCAGCTGATAATGAGAATTTAATATTCTTCAGGGAAAATCCATTCTCATAAAGAATATCTTTGGTCTGTATGGTCAGGGCAGAACATAATAATAGGTTAATAGGATAAGAATATAATAGAATAACAGTACACCAGGCACAGTGGCTCATGCCTGTAATTCTAGCAGTTTGGGAGGCTTAGGCAGGAGGATTGCTTGAGTTCAGGAGTTTGAGACCACCCTGGGCAACATAGTGAGACCCCATCTCTACAAAACAAAGTGAAGCAAAACAAAAAACTGGTAGACTGTTAGAATGACAGTAGAGATATCCCAAAGTTGGAGTTAGAAAGCCTCAACACCATGTGGGTGACTCCAACAGTTGGGGCATATTGTGCTGCCAAGGCCAATATCATTCTACCCCGTTCTTCTCTCAGAGGACTTCCTGCATATTTCTTTAGCTGTGCTCTCAATTCTACTTTAGTATCCTGGAAGTTAAATTATAAGTAAACACAAACTCACAGAAGTTACTCAAAAACTGGTTTTAAGCATACATTGGTCTAGCTCCAGATTTATGAAAAAATAGAAAAACAAGGCTAAACATTTTACTGGGTCTGCATGATTATAGTTTTGCTAAAACACTCAATTTTTATTCCTTAAAATATTTGCTTTTTACAAATACAGTTGAATGTGTGTGAACTGGTTCATGTGTAAGGTTATTCACTGAAGCCAAATAAGATTGAAAATTTGGGGACTTAGAAACCAATACCCCAAAATATGGCACTTTAACATGCTGAACTGAAGAAGACGACTCAGGATCTCTCTGACCTTCCCTTTCTTCCTGTATCTCAATCCTCTGTATCCCCCAAAACTCTCCCAAAAAACAGGGTGAAGTTGTTCTCTGCAGTTCCCTTATTTGCCTAAAGTCTAGACTTGCCAAAGAAGAAATCAATTACCTTTGGTACCTTCCCTGAGTTTTCATTAACTGAACTCATACTGCAGGAAGAAAGAATTCTGTCAACACACCTAGACAGACTTGTCATAAGCCATTGTTTGCGCTGAGGGCCCAACATACTTTATTCCAGGCCATTGTATGTTCTTCAAGCCCGTTGGGTCCCCTAGAGATCATTTCATAGTCACCCTAAAATCAATCTACACTTTCTCATCTCCCTGTCACCTAAGGAAGGGGTATATAAGCATCTGTACCCCATTGCATGCTGGGATAATCATGTGATTTTTTACCCCAACTCCTGTGGAAGTTAATAAATTTGTGTACATTTTCTTCTATTAATATGCCTTTTGTCAGTAGATTTTTAGCAAATCTTCAGAGAGCAGAGGGGAATTTTCCATCAACGCTCCAAAAACTAACAAAATGTCCATCGATAGAATATTGGTTCCATATCTTATAGTACATCTCTATGATTGAGTAACATGTAGCTTTGAAAAGAATGACACAGCTCTCTATATATTAGTTGTCAAGGTATATCATTAAATAAGTAAGATACAGAACAGCATATACACAATGTTATGCTTTGTGTAAAAAGGAAAATACAATTTATTTTTCTCATATCTGCATAAATCTGAAAAATATTCAAGAAATTAGTAAGAATGGACACTTGAGAGGATCAGGGGGTGGGAACTGAAAAGAAGAAGGCAGTGTTTAGGCAGATAGAGGCTGGGAGTGAAAGTAAGATTTTTTTCACTTAAATTTTTTTTTGAATCATGAGAACATATAACTTAAAACAATAGCACAAACACAACACTTATTGTTAGCCCATGATAAATAAAGCATCGACATTTGGGTTGATTCTCTGATTTCAGGCTTGCCTAAGTAAAATGTCTGAGCACTTGCCTTACATGGTCATTACTGAAATGATAGAGGAATGAACAAAGGGAACAAAGGGAAGATATGCCCAAAAGGCAAATCACAGTTCCCCACTCAGGAAGACACACACTAATTGTGCTTGTCAAAATAAAAGTTTTTCTATTTCAGAACATTCTAAGTTCTAGTCTTCACAAAACACTTGTTACAAATAAATGCTCATGATTAATCATCTAACTTAGAATGCCCTGCCTCCATCCCCATCTATCAAATTTCACCCATTTTTTCTGATTACCCCAGCCAGGAGTTAAAGCTCACTGTTGCTACTATTGAAATGTAACCTACAGAAATTCCTCTTATGTGCTGTACCTCTTGGACTTCTTTACGACACTTATCAACTCCAGTTGCTTCTATCAATTTAGTTTGTCTCAAATTTGTCCCCTTATCTCTATTTTTCCTGCTACTATCATGGTTCAGATACTCACCACTTCTTACTAGAAGTCTTGATTGTCTCCTCCCTCTCAGTCTTGACCCACCACCGCCTTCCCACTCCAACCACTTCTAGCTCTCCCCCTACCAATTCATTCTTTACACTACAGCTGAAATTGAGAGAACTTCAGATTAAATATGGTGGACTGAAGACACATTTTCCTCTGCTTCCTCTTGAAATCTCACGAAAGAGTATTTTAAAAGGCATAAACTTAGAGGATAAATGAAGTAAGAGATTGGGATTACAGTGAGAAGAAATGTCAACACACTATTTGAAGATGAGAAGTGAGTTGATGAATTATCAGAAAAGAGAACGCTAACACCAAGGGCTTGCAAATGGGATGCTATCATGAAAAAAGTGAATGCATGCCAGATGATTTTAAGATAGCTTAGTGAGTGATTGGAGGCATCAGGAACTGCAAAGATGTTGGTAATGGGACATAACAGAGGAATTCGTTGAAAGTCTTTTTATGAAATGGATATTTCTCATCCCCATTCTGCAAACAACTATGAGACTGACCTTCCTTCATCCTGGTTGGAGACTGGAGGTTTGATCTTTGTGGAAATTGAACTGGTAAAGTTCCAGACCTGATAATATAAAAAGGACTCAAAACCAGGGCACTTCACCAAGAAATTTCAGAACCCCAGAGATAGAGATTCCACAACCTTTCAGAAAAGGAAATACAAGTCGCATATAAAGGACAGGAAGTAGAATGAACAATGGGCTTTTAACAATATTGAAGCTCGAAGGCAATGGGGCAATGACTTTAAAAGTCTAAGGTAGTATAATTTTCAGCTTATACTTTTACATTTAGCTGAATTACTAATAAAGTGTGAGCATGGAAGTAATATATTTCAGTTACAGAAGAGGTATGACACATACTGTTTATTGGTTACCCAAAAGTTTTCAAGTTCACTTTTCTCTTTTTACCTTCCACTATAGGCTGGGAAAAATTATTTATCATTATTTCAGATGCCCTTGTACTTAGAAGTCACCATGCAATCTCCACTCTGACCAATGAGGTATAAACAGAATTCTCCCAGTGGATCTCTAGAAAACCTTTTGATTCCTTCCTCCCTCCCTCCCCTCCCCTTCCCTTCCTGCCCGCCCTCCCTCCCTCCCTCCCTCCTTCCTTCCTTCCTTCTTTCCTTCCTTCCTTTCTTGTTTTCATCTCTCTCCTATCTCTCTGGACATAGCTTATCTTTATTTGTTTTTATGAAATTAGGATATTTTACCAGATTCCTTATTTAGTGGTGCCCTCTTCTGAAAAAGTAGAAAAGTTCAGATATTTAACAGTTTTCCTTTTGTTTGTTTGTTTTAACGATGATGATTGGGGAAGGGTTTTGAATCCTCCAATTTTATGGTTCTTTTTTTGTCTTATAGAACCCTAATTTTTTTCTTCCTTTTTTTCTTCTTGCTCCCTTCACTGCCAAATTGCCACAGGGCTTGTCTTCCTTCTTTTTGCCTTTACTTTTCTCACTCAGAGCTATGCATTTCAAAGACCAACTTTTAAAATGTAGTCTATCCTTTTAAATCTCACCTGTCTCTTTATATTGCATCAATCCTTTTCAATGGTGCCTAGTCCTTTAAATAGCTAGTATTTGAAATTACTTTCTAGTAGCCAGTACTCTGACTTGCTTACATGCTTTTTTACAGTTTCTAATGTAAACTAGTTTTATTTTATGATACTTTTTGAATTTACTGTAAAGAGACTCCAGTATGGCCAACATGGCGAAACCCCGTTTCTACTAAAAATAAAAAAATTATTCAGGTGTGGTGGCTCATGCCTATAATCCCAGCACTTTGGGAGGCCAAGGCGGGAGGATCACTTGAGGCCGGGAGTTCAAGATCAGCCTGGCCCACATGGTGAAACACTGTCTCTACTAAAAATATAAAATTTTGCCCAGTGTGGTGGTGTGTGCCTGTAGTCCTAGCTACTTGGGAGGCTGAGGCAGGAGAATTGCTTGAACCTGGGAGGTGGAGGTTGCAGTGAGCTGAGATTACACCACTACATTCCAGCCTGGGCAACCGAGCAAGAGTCTATCTCAAACAAACAAACAAAATGTAAAGAGACTGACTAGTATTTACGTTTTAGGATGTCAGTGAAAATTAGTGAAAGCTTTGAATAATGATTTATTTAAAAATAAATGCAGTATGATTACTTTCAGGTGTGGTGAGGACCTTCAGGAGCACTTTCTTTGCAAAGAAGTAATTATTTATAATTGTTATATTTCTTAATTGTACGGATTTTATGTTAAAATAGTACCAGATTGCATTTTGTTTTCTTCAGTAGTCTAAGTTCCCCCATTGAAATATTGTTCACTTAATTTATTTACTCTGCAAACTTAAAAACAGAAGTTATAGTTAGCAGAAGTAAATTTTAGCTCAAACTATACCCATGACATTATGAATTTTACATAGAAATTTACCGAGACTTATCAGGAGTTAGTGTGTTTATAAAGCTTCCTAGAGAGGGAGATGCTGAATTTCTCTTTATCACTCATTCTTTTACCTGTCCTCACCACCAGGAAGTTCTTTACTGTATTTAATCAAATCCATTAAATCACATGAACAACTGTTAAAACAAACTAAAAGTGGGCCCAAGGAGGCCTATGTGTGAGTTCCTAAATGCAGCCCAACTCAGCACTTAAACAAACTGAAAACATAACTTAGGAACAGAATCTCAGCCAATCACAGACGGCCAATTCTTCAAACCATGTTCAAATAAGACAGATGTGAACTATAACCAATTGGGCTATCTCTGTACCTCAGTGCAGTTTTCTGTATGTCACTTCCTTTTCTCTAGTTACAAATATAACCTACACATTTGGTGGGATGGAACATTCTGAGCCATTTTTGGACTGAACTGCTGTTCAATTCTAAAGTCACAAATAAAGGCCAATTAACGCCTGTAAAACTAGATTTGTTGTAATTTTGTCTTTTAACACAACACATTTCCAATATGACTAATGTTTAGGAAAACAAACAACTTGAATTTTTGCTGGCTTCTCTGTAGATACATTCATAACTTTAATCCTACTATATTTTGTGTGATTTAAAATTATGTTGTTTAATTTTATAAGTCAAAGACAATTTCTGGTCTATTTAAAAATATTTATATACTAGGATTGTAGCTCATATTCTATGAGAATATGTTATGGATAAAAGACTTTTTTTCCATAGTAACTGGAGGCAGGGTGGTAGGTGGAGGTGGTAAAGCCAGTAAATTGGTGTGATATCTGAATGGGGTGCTATTTTTAAAGAAATGATGAGTGTATGGATTTATTTAGTAAATATTTATTGAGTACATATTGTGTGCCAGGTATTGCACATACTTGAACTACTGAACAAGTGCTTGCCCAGTGAAAGTCTTTCAAGAACATACTTTCAAAAGCACGTAATAGTTTATAACTAGTACATTAATTGTGGGAATGTGATTGCTTCCACGGTATTTAAAATATTTTGTGTTGTATAATAGTTTAAGCTTTCTCTTACAATTTTGTTTATAGTGCTAAGTGTTCATGAAATATCCCTTTTATAGATAAAATAAAGGGACACTTCAGCCATGTTCTTGTCAAAATTGTCATATGTTCTGAATTATTGAAATCAGGCCTAGATTGTTGCAGTGGCTTTTCAACTGGTGTTCTTGTTTGTAGTCTTTCCCATTTATAATAAATTCTCTGCCTTGAAGGTAAAAGTATTTTCCTATACTGTTAAATCAATTTTTGCTACTTCCCTGCTTAAACACCCCATTGGTTTCCTATTTAAACATTGTTTTGAGTCATTTAATGAGCTGTAGGTGAAGAAACACGATTTTCTCTCTACCCTGCATGAGTTCTTAGTTGGGACAGACCTTTGTAATAAAAGACAGATTAATAAGAGAAAAACAAACAGAAGTTTAATCACATGTATATCTTATCTATACGTTTTCAGGGAAAAATGAGGAGTTCTCTGGAGTAGATCTGAAACAGGTGGCTTTGACTTCGAGCTTAAATACCATGGTTCCCTGATACAAAGAAGTATGTGAGAGAGACTCAGTTATGACAAGAAAAAAATTATGCCAAGAAAAGCCTGTTAAACAAGAACAAGGTTTATTATGCAGATTTTTGCTGATGACTTTTCCACTGATAAGAATTTCTAATGATTAAGTAATCCTTCTCTTCCTGGTACAGAGAGGGAGATACCCTTACAAATGAAGATTTCCTTTATAGATATAAATTTTCCTTACAAAAGAATAACTTCTGTTTTCAAAGCTTCTCTTGTGTCTGCTGTTTCTCAAAATAATCAACTTTAAGTAATTTTTTGTGCCAAAGAGGCATTCTTAAGGTGGCATAGTCTGGTCTCCTACAGTTATATTGGGGTGGTACATCCTGAATTTCCTCAATATTTTATAAATATTTTGAAGCAATCACATTTTGGTTGTGTGTAACACATTTATAAAACAAAACCATTATAATATGTATGAGTGAAACGGAGTCTGATCAACAACAAGCTTTGTCACAACCAGATATTTAAGAGGAATGCAAATACCTGTTATTCTGCATATGTTAAAAGTTTTGAGATAGGGGTATAGAATTATAATCTATCCAGAGAAGACATGTGGGAAAAATCTCCAAATTTTAGAATAAAATCCAATTTTCTAAATATAGCTTTCTTGGCTCTAACTGTAGAGAAAGCAAAATAACTGACTTTTTCTTCTTTTCTACAACCTCTTTCTGATTGCAGATGCTTCTTTATGGCTTCTTTTACCTTTCAAGCCTGTACTGGATGTACCTGTCACAGGACAAACAATTATGACACATGAGGAAAAGTAGTTGTGTGGACTATTCCCAGATATTTTCAAAGGATAATCTTTTGTTAACTGAGATAATAGATGTTAGGGTACTGAGTTGGAAAAGCCAGAGATAACTGAATTGTTCTAATGAGAAAAGAGTGGAAGCTTGGTGGTGATGGGATTGAGGATACATTGCTTCAAAATATGACAGCTTGGCATTTGAGAAAACAGCACAAGCAGAAAGTACTCCTTGACTTTCTTGCTGTCTTTCTTCCCTGAAATAGGCCATAAAATAATTCTTTGACCTTGCTCTGAATAGGCAGTTAGTTTGAAATCAAGGGTGGAGAAGCTCTGGGGAGGAAGGGTTGATAAAAGGGTGGGGGTGACAAGTCATCTGAGAAGAACCTTGAGAGGAAACAGAGATCTAATGAGGATTTTTTATTAATGTTTTTGTTGTCAGGTGTATTCTTTTGTCTTCCTATAGAAAAATTGGAATGATTTGCTAACATTTCATAGAATCGGATGTACTTTTAGGGAATAGCTGAGTCTTACTTTAAAGTGGGAACAAGAACAGGTTGCCAACAGGAGTAACTTATTTACTTTAAGCCCAATGTATTTCATGTTCAAATCTGAGTGTGTGTGTGCATTCATGTGCATGTCCATGAGTGCATGTGCATACATGCTCACATAGGGAGGAATTCAGGAAGAATATAGATATCTTGTGGTTTGACCTTGCCTCTTCTATTCCCATAGATGTGTCTATTTTCAGATCTTGGTGACCTAATAACTACAAATAGCTAAGGAGACAGAGACAATAAAGGTTATTTGTAAGATTTTAAGCTTGGTGGATCATGATATACTAGTGTCAGTTGAAGAATGACAAGGTTCATAAATTTGTGAAGGAGAGCTTTATTTCTCATAAATGATTATAGCCTGAAGGGTGGCCCTTCTGACAGCTGGGAAGCATGGCCTCTGGCCAGAAGCTGGAAGCAGGCACTTTTTGGGGGGAGGGGTGTGGAGGTGGGGCAAAGGGAACATGAATTTATGTTGAGCAGGGTGGCTAAATATGCAAATTCAATATGCTATAGGAGGAATCATGAGTATTTATGAAATGAGAAACATTTATGTGCACATCTGAGCTTCATCTTCCTTCACGGGACCCATGTTCAAAAAATGGCAGGATCAGCATGACCCAAGGGTGGCGTTTTTGGCCCTCTGATGTCAAAAGGTGAAGCAGAGGACACAAAATCCTCACTGTGCATTCTCTGCAGACTGGCCAGAACCACTCCATGGTCATCAGTGATCTCTTATCAGTCAGGCAGTTGGTTGAAATCACGCATGGAATCTTTTGAAAGGGCTGGTTTCTACACACACACACACACACACACACACACACACACACACACACACACACAGGAATATTATTCAGCCTTAGAAAGGAAGGAGATCCTGCCATTTGCAACATGATGATCCTAGAGGACATTACGCTAAGTGAAATAAGCCACAGAAAAAAAAAGTATTCCACATCTTTCTTATATGCAGCATCTTAAAAAATGCTGAATACACATAAACAGAGTAGAAAGGTGGTTACCAGAGGTAGAGGGAGATCAGGAGATGTAGATAAAAAGAAACAAAGTTGCAGTTTTGTCAGATGAATAAATCTAGAGGTCTGATATGCAGCATGTGGACTATAGTTAATAGTGTTGCTGATACAGGATTTTTCTGTCACTTTTGCCAGCTGGAAGTGTCTGGCTGGCGATGCCCCAAACTGGGCCTCGCTCAGCCCCAGGCCTGCTGCAGGAGGTACTCTGCCCATTTGCACACTAGCTCACCCCATGACTGGCCCAAGAGTGCCCCAGCCCACCTGTGTTACAGCTCATACCTATGTTCAGCAATTCTTGTGTTCTTGTCCTGCATCCAAGAGAAGTGAGGTTACACTGACAATTGAAGGGTGAGAAGGGCAGAGAAGAGCTTTATTAAGTGACAGAACAGCTCTCAGCAAAGAGGGGCCATGAGGGTGGTCCATCACATGAAGTTGGGTGGTCTCCCCTTCAGTGTGGCTGGGTCTGGGGCTTTTATGGGCTCAGAATGGGGGAGTGGTGATTGGTTTGTGAGTATGCAAAAAAGGTTAAAACAAAGGCACAACTCAGTGGGCATGGCAGTATAAAAAACCAATTAGGGAAGGGTAGGTACATATAAAATAGGTGAAGTGTAGGGATCATTCAGAGGAAAGTGTACCAAATGGGAAGAGAGGTTCTCAATCCAGTCTGTGGATTTGACTTGTAGCTTGGCTTTCAGGCTTTAAACTGTCTTTGGCTTGAAGGTGGGGTTTCACCAGGGACCTGCCCCTGTCTGCCTAGGCATTTGCCTGCCTCTTGCAGATATCATTGTATTGTATACTAGAAATTTGCTAAGAGAGTAGATTTTTGGTGCTCTTACCATACACACACATACCAATTAGGGAAGGGTGAGATGATGGATATATTAATTGCCTTGACTGTAGCAATCATTTCAACATGTATATGTAAGGATAGGTATAGGCAAAGAGGAATGAAGACAATGGTCCCCAGGAAAAGCCACTGTGCAGAAAGAATAAAGATAAATAACAAAGAGCAGGAGTTGCCCAAGGCTATGGTGGTAGAGATGTGTGTGGGGTGATGGAAGGTATCTGTGACCAGGGGAACAGCAGGAATTGGAGCAAAGAGGTGAGGATCATTATGGTATGAGTTTAGGAAATATCGCCAGTCCAATACTACCAGAGTACTAAGAGGGAGCAAGGAAGAGGTAAAAATGAGAAAGAGTAGAGCCAGGTGGTAGAGGGCCTCATTTGCTCTTGAGCTTGGGCATTATCCAAAAGGTGATGAGAAGTCTTTGAAGGGTTTTGAGCGGGGCGTGCTATGGCCAGACTTGCAGCAGAGTTGAGGATAGATGGGGAGGTGGCAGGGCATTATCACAACCTATGGTCCTCTCTTTCCAGATCTCAGCATTGATCTGGGTGATGCATTATGAAAAAATTACATGCATTACCTGGGGACTTTTGCGATTCCATTATTCTTCCCTTTCCCATGTACAGGGCAAAGCGGCTGAGATCTTTGAGCTCCCTTTGAACTTTGAGAATGGTGACTGGAAGATGACAATTCATGTTGTTTTCAGGAAAGGTAAGGAGAAGTTCACAACCTGCGCTCAAACTTTTGTTGGCTTATCCACAACTGTGTATTCTGGTAAAGTGCATTCTAATTAGTATATACCTCATTAGTCACAGCCTTCTCTGGCAATAGCACAATTAATATTGTTATGTAATGCACAAACACAGTCATCTGAACACAGGGAGTGGTAACATGACACACAGGACAAAGTAGTGTCATTGAGAAAGCAGAAAAATATTTTGCAGTTGAGACTAAAATTCATACACAAAATCTTTCATTTTTCTCTTGTCTTCACAAGGTTCACCAATCAGGCATCTTGTAGGTGCTTTCTAGACTAAATGGTACCTATTTAAAAAATTATTTTCTTACATATAAAACAAGTCATGTATGAAAATGTCTTCAATGAAAAAACTCAAACAATGCAAAAGTATGTAGAAACAAAAGTGCGGTTCCTACTCCTTCCTCCCATTTCCAGCCCCAGTCTAATCTTCAGAGAATACTACTGATGACAACTGGCTTTCAGACATTTCCTTCTGTGTAAAAATAACATTTGTATACACAGATACTAGACTTTACATAAATGAAGAAATATTGTTTACTTTGTTACTTGCTTTTTTCATTAAACAATATATTTTGAAAAGAGTTCCATGTCAGTATATATACGTTGATCTCCTATATTTTACTATATGTTATTTTATACTATTATAGATATTTGAATTGTTTCCAGGTTTTCATGATTATAAATGAGACTGCAATGATTTTCCTTGTTCATCCATCTTTGTGCTTTAATGCAAAAATATCCATATAACAGATTCCTAGAAATAATTATTCCTTTTTAAATATTCTATTAAGTTACGAAGACTCTAGTTTGGAATAAGTTCAGTGTTTTGCTTTGAGTTTTTGAGCAGGTAGCTGTGACTCCCGCATTTGAACCTCTTTCTATCTCACAGGGCTGGTGTTCGCCACTGTGAATGAATGGTGGCTGTACTGGGTAAATGCCAGAGGCAGTCATTTATCTGAAGGCTGCTCCAGAGGGTAATGAATGAATTTTGTGTCCAAAGAGGTGTTAAAGAGGAGGCTGGATATTGTAGAAAGAACACAAATATCAACCAAGAGTTGAATTAGGAGATCTTTAAACTCCCTCTGAACCCTGAGAATGGTGGCTGGAAGATGGCAATACATATTGTTTCCAGAGAAGGTAAGGAGAAGTGGAGGTTCTTCAGCTGAAATCTGCCCTTACTGAGTTTTCTCCAGCCCATCTAAGACTTACAAATCTCTTTTTAAAAGTTGTTGCTAAACATTAAAAATCCAGAAAATAAGAGATGGAAATATCAATACAAGGCTTCTCTAAAAAGTTTAGAAAATCTGGTTGTCCTGGGCCTGCAAATATTTTTGCAGAAGTAAAGGATGATTTCTCTATGTTTAATGTGCCAACAGAATGATTAATATGCAATCTGTCTGCTTTACTTACTTATTTTTTCAGTCTAGTCCCAAAAGTATCTGGATTTGGATGTCTCATATTGGCCAAAGCCTAAGGGAGCTTAAGGATTTTCTTAATACATTAAGAAGGCAGGTATAGAACATGAGTCAGTTCTTAGCTTCAAAACTCATTTGATGATTAGTTGGGTGGGGTGGTGATGAATCTGTGATATATTAGTAAACCAAATACCTGAAGATTACATTGTCTTATTTCAGAGAGGAGAAATTAACAAATGTAGTCATAAAGGCTCTGGTTATACTTCTTTTATTATAATATAAGAAAAGGTAATCTGTGAAGCTATCTACACCTTATTAAATCTAAGGACAGGGCAGTTGAAGGCACCTAGATCACTGCAGTTCAATGTAAGATGTAAATTTTAAATATATGCATAGAAATTTCAGCTATCATTTCCTTGTGGCTTAAATTTCAGCTATCATTTCCTTGTGGCTTCATTTTTTAATCTAATTATTCATTTTGCCTTCAAGTACTTTTTACTAAAAAGCCATATTATGACACTGCATCCAGATATACCATTGTTAATTATCAAAGTATTATAATCATCAACGTAATGTATAAACCAGATTGTGGTTTATATCCTTAAAGAGATTGGTATATACAGAGCAAGGTGCCATGTCTAAGGGCCTGCCTTTTGATCTGTGTAGCTGCCCTTTTCCTCTCCTGCATTCCAAACCCCTGTCTCTTAAAAAAAAAACCCTGTGTTCCTCCCACAAATTGAAGAGTGGAAATTTTGGGAAAGAATTCTGCCCACTCTTTTCCTTGCTAACACAGATGATAAAACTCACTCTTTCTCTGTCACATCTCGCTCTTGTTATGTTGGTATCTTTCTAAAAGTGGCAAGCAGCAGGACCCTTTTGCCAGTTACACAGTTTGTGTTGCTATAAAGAAATACCTGAGACTGGGTAATTTATAAAGAAAAGAGGTTTATTTTGGTTCATCATTCTGCAGACAGTACAAGAAGCATGGTGCCGACATCTGCTTCTGGTGAGGCCTCAAGATGCTTGCAATCATGGCAGAAGGTGAAGGGGGAGCAGGCATGTCACATGGTGTGAAAGGGAGCACGAGAATTGGAGCAAGAGAGAGGAGAGGAGGTGCCAGTCTCTTTTAAACAACTATAATAGCTCTCGTGAACTAACAGAGTGAGAACTCACTCATTACCCTGGGGAGGGCACTAAGCCATTTATGAGAGAATCACTTCCCACAAGGCCCCACTTCCAACACTGGGGATCACATTTCAACATGAGATTTGGAGGGGACACACATCCGAGTCATAGCAGCTGGCTAATTTTTTAATTTTAATTTTTTTGTAGGACAAGGTTTTGCTATGTTGCTTAGGCTGGTCTCAAACTCCTGTGCTTAAGCAATCTTTGTGCCTGGGCCTCCTAAAATGCTGGGGTTCCAGGCATAAACTACTACTCTTAACCCTATTTTAAAAATATGCTAATTTATGCTAGGATTTTAGAGGCAAAGTAAAACATTAAAAATATGGTTTCTTCTGTGTCTGATGATGCAAAACATAGTAGTTTCTTAACTGTGAGATTTGCTATTGATCTGACTGAAAAGCTGATTGTCTTTGGGAATCAGCTGGTGAAAGGGTTTTATTTAGTTAGTTTATTAATGAGTTTGTCTGGTATAGTCCTTACACTAGATTCAATTACAGATTGTATATACACACAAACATAGATTTCACAGATGAGCAGGCTACCCAATCAGTAGAATGAGGTGCATGAATTAGCTTTGAGTTAGCATGCTCCCTCGCCTTTTGTCACTCCTTAACGGCTCTTTGTTCTCACTTTATTTTGCATAGTTGGTAAAGATGATGGGAAGGACCACACTTATGTCTACTTACTACACATGACCAAATACACAGAGGTTATAAGCAACATTCCATCAAATTTAATTTAGTGCAAATTAATATTATCCATATGATTGAATAAAATATCAAGAAGTCTGAATTACAAAAAAGTTTCTAGTTGGCTCAAATAAACTAAGTCTGAAGGGCTCAGCAGTCCATTTAGCCAACTTTCACCACAGTCTTTGTTGAGGAGAACATCCCTCTAGTAATAGATCTGAGGAGGGAATGAGACTCTCACACCCTGAAACATGTTCCAGAAAAGAGACCCCCACTCAAAATATTATTTTTCTTGTTCTTCCCAAGTGTCTCTCTCCAAGATTCCAGATTAGTCTTCATTGGTAGTCCCCAGATTGAACAGAGGACTCAGAAATATGTGCATAGGATATTTGGAAAATCAGCTTATAATTCTTACAGACTCTTTCTGTTACACAATCTAGCATCATACTAAACACAACACAACACTAGCATGTGTGTACACATACACACATGTACACAAGAATACTTTGGAGACACATCTGGTTTGAACCAAATTTGATTACTAGGATAAATTATACGTATTCTAAAAACAAATTGAGATAGTTTGGTATACATTTTTCTTTTCAAGTCTGAACTTTTTCTACTATGTCTTATCCATCTCTCCAATTAGACAAATTGAGTTAGAATATTCATCCTGCTTTTATTAGATACAAATAATGTGGATGTCATAAGCATCAATGTACTTACTATATTCTTTCCTAAAGGAATATTAGAACTGTTCTTTTTTTTATTATATTTTAATTTTTAGGGTACATGTGCACATTGTGCAGGTTATGTGTCATGCTGGTGCGCTGCACCCACTAACTCGTCATCTAGCATTAGGTATATCTCCCCCCTCCCCCCACCCCACAACAGTCCCCAGAGTGTGATATTCCCCTTCCTGTGTCCATGTGATCTCATTGTTCAATTCCCACCTATGAGTGAGAATATGCTAGAACTGTTCTTAATTTTGATGAAGTCCAATTTACACAATTTTTAAAATGAATATTGTGCATTTAGTATTGTATCTAAGACATTTTTGCCTAACCCAAAGATTTTCTTTTTCATTTTCTGCTAGAAGTTTTAGGGTTTTAGTTCTATAATCCTCTTTCAGTTACTTTTTGTATGTAGTACAAAGTATTGACTGAAGGTTTTTTTTTTCCATATTGCATGATATCCAATGGTTCCCACATCATTTGTTGAAAAGACTCTCCTGTCTTTACTGAATTTTCACCTTTGTCCATATTGTGTGGTTCTATTTCCAGACATGCCATTCTTTTTTATTGACCTATTGTTTATCTTCACACCATAACATACTGACTTGATTACTGTAGCTTCATAAAATAAGAAATTTTGAAATCAGAAGTCAGGTAGTGTTAATGCTCCACATTTGTTTTTTCTTTTGAAATGGAGTTTGGCTCTTGTTGCCCAGACTGGAGTGCAATGGCACGATCTCGGCTCACTGCAACCTCCGCCTCAAGCAATTCTCCTGTCTCAGCCTCCTGAGTAGCTGGGATTACAGGCATACACCACCACGTCTGGCTAATTTTGTATTTTTAGTAGAGATGGGGTTTCTCCATGTTGGCCAGGCTGGTCTCGAACTCCCGACCTCAGGTGATCGGCTTGCCTCAGCCTCCCGAAATACTGGGATTACTGGCGTGAGCCTTCGTGCCCGGCCTTTTCAAAGTTATTTTTTAACAATTCTAGGTCCTTTAAATACCTTGTACATTTTAGAATCAGTTTTCAATTTCTATAAAAAAGCATGTTAGAGGGTTGATTAGTATTGCATTGAAATTATGGATCAACTTGAGGATAATTGACATCACCACAATATCGGTGGTTCAACCCAGGATATAGTATAACTCTCCATTTATTTAGACCTTTAATTACTCTCAACTATGTTTTTTAGCTTTCAGTGTATAGTTTTTACCTTTCTTATGCTGGCTTATCCTAAATATTTCATATTTTTGGATGTTATAAATAATAGTTTACAATTTTCTAATTTTCTACTGTTTACTGTTAGTATATAGAAATATAATTATTTGTTCTGTAATTTTTATGTAGATTTCAAAATAATTTCTGCATAGACAATCATGTTGTCTAAGAATAAAGAAAGTTCTACTTCTCCCATTCCACTTTTGATATCTTTTATTCCTCTTTTTTTTTCCTTATTGCACTGGCTAGAAATCCCAGTAGGATGTTGACTAGAAGTGGTGAGAACCAAAGCCTTTATATTGTTCCTGATCTTAGAAATACAGCATTTAGTTTTTCACCATTGAGTATGATATTAGCTGTAGGTTTTTCATAGATGCCCTTTTTCATGTTGAGGAAGTTTCCTTTTATCACTTTGTTGAGAGTTTTCTTCAGGAATGGATGTTGGCTTTTGTCAGATGCTTTTTATGCATCTATTGAGATGATCCTATGGTTTTTCATTTTTAGTTTACAAATGTGGTGAATTACATTGACTATGAAACCAACATTGCTTTTCCAGAATAATTCTTGCATGGTTATGCTATTCATTTTATAAACTGTTTGATTATATTAACATTTGTTAAGAATTTTTGCATATATCTTCATGAAGGATATTGATCTATATTTTATTTTTTTAGAATGCATTTGTCTTGTTTAGATGTCAGGGCTACGATGAGCTGAGGATTATTCTGTCCTCTTTAATCTTCTGGAAAATTTTGCATATAATTGGTATATTGCTTTCTCAAATGTTTGACAGAATTAACCAGTGAAGACCTGGTTCTTGGCCTGTTTTTGTGGAAGAGTTTTTAAACTACAAATTCAAGTACTTTAATAGATTTAGGTCTATTCAGGTTATATGTTTCTTCTTGGGAGAGCTTTGGCAGTATGTATCTTTCAAGCAATGTGTTCATTTTATCTTTGTTGTTGTATTGGTATAAACTTATCTCTCTATGTTGATTTAATGTCAAGAACTTCAGTTAATATGAAAAATACATTGGTTGATATACTATAATGGACAAAATAAAATGCCTTTACATTTTGTTAAACTTTGTTCAGCCTGAAAATCTGTGCTCATGCTTATTCGACTTCCTGTCTTATCTTAAGCATCCCCAAATTTGCCAATTCAGCATGTGAAAAGCCTTTTAGAGAACAGATTCCCAACAGAGAGAGAGAGGCTGAGTATTTTCCATTTTACTTATACTTTAATTCAAATGGGCCAAGACGGATTTTCATATCTTCAGGAAAGGAGAGAGGAACTATGTTGTGATTGTGTGTGTGTATGTGTGTGTGTGTGTGTGTGTTGTATTGTGTGATTACACTTCTGTGCTGAATTTTGAGACCTCAAAGACTTTCTCATTAATAAAATGTAAGTGTAACAGCCAGAAGGAGTAATGGGAATGAGAGCATTTTAAGCAAATTGTAAAAGGGATGGGGTCGCTGAACTTCACTGACAACTCTTGTCCTGGTTGCCTTCACTGTCCGGTTCCACTGGGTCAGGATGGCATTTCTGGCCCCATCCCACTTCCCTGGTCCCATCAGTCGAAACTGGTATGGGCTGCAAGGGCCAAAGTACACCTCCAGGGCCAGGCGGGGATCTGTCAGGAAGAGCCATGGTATGTTAGGCTTGGCCCCTATGAAAGAGCCCAGCTCATCCATATATGTGATGTAATCTGTCTGCAAAGTCTGGCTTTGGCCAAACCTGAAGAAAGAAGAGAACATACTGGAATAAGTGTTACAGTTGCAAATAGGAGCATTAATTTCTTATTTTTTCTTTCAGAAAAATAACATTTTAGATAGCACCTCCATTTATGCCCTCCTTTTCCACAAAATTGAATTTATTGTTTTTTCTTTAGCTAAGTGAGCTGCTTTTCTCCTCCTTCCTAATCTCTATTTGAGTTTGATGTAATGTTGGACTTTTGCCTTTGACCATGTGGCCTGGAGTAAACTGACCCTCTGGTTTAAGGAGACTAATTAACTTAGTTTACTCATTAACACATAATTATTCTTTATAAGACATTGCTTAGAATCTGCCCCAATGTTAGACTTTCAGATTGGTTTGTTTAAAAGTGAGATCATGGATGGTTTTAATACTCCTGTAATCTAATAATATAAATTGTTTCATACTAAAGAAAACAAAAAATATTTTACTGCAAAATATATACTTCGTTGACAGATTTTGAGATGGCTCTTCAGAGGGCCTGCAGACAGAAACAGCCCTGAAAAGCTGCCTTTTGTGAAGGAGATTTTTATCTGTGGAGAAAATAAAAGGAAGTAAACAGAAGATGGAAACTAGGCTTTCTCGGAGGCCTCCCTTGCCCACTCTAGGAAAGATTAACTTGCAGGAGAGAGAGACTGAGAGTCAGGCACCGCTGAATGTCTGACAGAGAAACTTTCATCATAGGCTACTGACTCTTAAGAGTTGCTTTCTGTGAGGTTTCGTCTGCAGAACAGGACAGCCTTTGTTTGACATACTTTCCTCCCTTTAGTCTCCCATGTCCTGTGATGTTACCTCTGAAATCACCTTTAAAAAAATTATGACAGTGAAAAAAATGTGAAAAAAAATGTAATTACTCCATCTTTCTTCTAATCTCCAAGCTGCCGTTATTCATTCCTGAGCATAGGCCAAGCTAACTATGGGAGACATTTAGTTTACAGTTTAACTTTGAAACAAAGATGGTAACAGCCCTTTCCCAAAACAAACCCCCTCCTTGCTTGGAGATCAGACTGCTTTTATAGAACTAACAAATTAGCCACAAGATAAGAAATTAGGGCTCAGGAGTCATGCAGTCAGAAATCCCCAATTGCTCCTATGGATAACATCACCATTATAAAACCTACCATTGGTGCTCAAGATATTTTTCAGACCCTGCATTCTGATGGGCCAGCTGGCACTACCCGGACTGGTAAACTGGTTCATCTTGTCATGTGGTCTCCTCCCAGGAAGACCAGAAGACAAGCTTTGACTCCCTATGGTTTCATCCCTGACCCAACCAATCAGCATTCCCCATTCCCTAGCCCCTGACTACCAAACTATCCTTAAAAAAATCTAGCCTCTGAATTTTCATGGAGGCTGATTTGAGTAGTAATAAACTCCTGCCCTTCCGTTTAGCCGGCCAGAACCCAAAAGAGGGTTCTTGGACCTCTCACAAGAAAGAATTCAGGGCCAGTCCATAAAGTGAAAGCAAGTTTATTAAGAAAGTAAAGGAATAAAAGAATGGCTACTTCATAGGCAGAGCAGTGGCATGGGCTGCTCAACTGAGTATACTTATAGTTACTTCTTGATTACATGTTAAACAAGGGGTGGATTATTCATAAGTTTTCCAGGAAAGAAATGGGCAGTTCCCAGAACTGAGGGTTCCTCCCCTTTTTAGACTATATAGGGTAACTTCCTGATATTGCCATGGCATTTGTAAACTATCACAGTGCTGGTGGGAGTGTCTTCTAGCATGCTAATTCATTATAATCAGCATATAATGAGTAGTGAGGACAACCAGAGGTCACTTTTTTCATCATCTTGGTTTTGGTGGGTTTTGGCCAGCTTCGTTACTGAATCCTGTTTTATCAGCCAGGTCTTTGTGACCTGAATCTTGTGCTGGCCTCTTTTCTCATCCTGTGACTAAGAATGCCTAACCTCCTGGGAATGCAGCCTAGTGGGTCTCAGCCTCATTTTACCCAGCCCCTATTCAAGATGGAGTCACTCTGGTTCAAATGCCTCTGACAGCTGTGTGTTTATTAAACTCTCTCTATTGGAAAAACCTGCTGTTCTCAGGGCATCAGCTTTTCTGGGCAGTGAGCAAGATGAATCTGTTGGGTGATTACACCTCCCCCAAAGCCCAGAGAAACTGGGTCTAAGCTGCTGTTCTTTGGACTTATTAATTTCCTCTGAAAAATCATTTACTTTTACACTTCCATCTCCCCTAACCCTAGTGAAGAGAATATTTAAACATGAATGATCTGGCCCTCCTTTGAGTTCATGTTTTGTAAGGCTCTCATGCACACATGTGCACATAATAAATCTGTTACATTTTCTCTTGTTAACCTGTCTTTTGTTATAGGGGTGTTGGCCATTACCTTTTATGACAGAGAGTAAAGAGATCACCTCCTTTCCGCCTCTATAGTTCTTTTAGTTGGAATGTGGAGTAATTTGCTTTTTGAAACTCTGAAGAGCAGCTTATCATTTAAGCAATAAGATGAACATTTTAACCTATTTCCTCATTTTTATTTCTACTGGGCTCTAAAGGAAAGGGTATCAAGCTGCATGAATTGTTAGCACATAAAAGTGCCCAACTCTGAAAGTTGTTCGTGAACTGGATGAAGTTGTGCAGGGGAGGTTTTGTTGAATCTGAGGGTTCCATTTCTTTTCCTCTCTAGGCCCTGAATGGGTGACTACATTGTGGCATTCAATGTGAGAGAAGAAAAATAGCTCAGAGTAGTCTGCGCTATGTGAGGTATGCAAAATTTATCAAGCCTAGAGAGCCACGTGTATTGGACTTGTCATGCTGCCCTCTACCAATGCCTGGGGGCAATTGTTAAAAGGCATTTTTATTCCTGACTAGCTATCTCACTCATCATCTTCATATTCCTAGAATTTGTGATACGAAGAACAGTATATAGCCAATCAATAGCTTATATAATTTTAATGTAAGTTCTTGGTAAACAACTTAGAAGTTGACTCTTTTGTATTTCCTTTAAAAAACCTACTTGTAACTGCTGCCAACGGAGTGTATATTCAGGACAATTTGACTCTGTGCTCCCGAGTTGCAGTCCTCAAACTTGGCCCAAATCAATTCTCTTTTTATATTAAATTTGCCTCAGTGTTTTCCTTTAGGTTGACATATCAATGCCATGTTAAATGTTTGAAAAAGTAAAGAAACTTCCTATATCAGTTGACTTTGGAAGAACTCAGGGGTTAGGGGCATTGAGCCCTCTTGCAGTCAAAAATCCATATATAACTTTGGACTCCCCACATACTTAACTCTTAATAACCTGTTGACTGGAAGCCTTACCAATAATGCAAACAGTTGATTAACACATATTTTATATGTCATACATATTAAATACTATTTTATAATAAAGTAATATGGAGAAAAGAAAATGTTATTAAGAAAATTATGAGGAAGAAAAAATATGTTTACTATTCATTAAATGGAAGTGGTTTATCATAAATGTCTTCATCGTCATCAACTTTATGTTGAGTAGGCTGAGGAGGAGGAGGAGAAACAGAAGGGGTTGGTCTTGCTGTTTCAGGGGTGGCAGAAGCAGAAGAGATGGAGGAGATAGAATTGGGGGCAGGAGAGGCAGGCCCATTGGTGTAATTATGGAAATACATTGTAATTTCTGTCTGACTTTTGCCTTTTTATTTCTCTAAAAATTTTCTATATGGTAGTAATCCTTCTCTATCATTTGCTTTAGTTTCAGTACCTGTATCATATAAGGGTCCATGTTATATAAAATAAGTCAAAAGAAGTCTTAAATAACTGGAAACTGTCTGCCAGATTATCTAATGTCAATTTATTTCTGGCATGGCTTGTTCTATGTCTTCGTTCTCATATGGCACTGCTTTGGAAGGACTCATCTCCATCAAGTCATCTTTTAGTTCCTCTAGTGTGGAATTAAAAGTGTCTATTAGTGGTGTCTATTAGCTGTTGAATTTCTCCATGATCCATATCTTGAAACCCTTCACCCTCGCCTTTTTATTTTGCCATATCCATAATCTTTTTCGTGATTTCTGTGACTGGTCTGTTGTAAATCCTCTGAAGTCATATATAACATCTGGACATAGTTTTCTCCAGGAGAGATATGTTGTTTTAGGATTGATGGCTTTCATGGCTTTTTCTATAACAATTAGGGCATCTTCAATGGTATAATCCTTCCAGAATTTCATGATGTTCTCTCTGTTGGGTTATCTTCCACAGCATTGACTATCTTTTCCATAGAGTATGGTATGTGATGAGCCTTAAAGGTCCTTATGACTCCCTGATATAAAGGCTGAATTAGAATGTTGTGTTTGGGGGAAATTAGACTACTTCGATGCCTTCCATGTTGAACTCATGGGGTTCTGGGTGGTCAGGGGCATTGTCTATATCAAAAAAACTTTAAAAGGCAGTCTCTTATTGGCAAGAACTTTCTGACTTCAGGGACAAAGCATTGACAGAGCTAATCCAGAAAAAGGGTCTTGTATAACCAAAAGATAGGAAGCTGATATTCATCTTTTCCCTTTGAGGCTTGAGGGGGCAGCTTCATAGATAGGGGCCATCCTGATCATAAATCTGACTGCATTTGCACAAAACAGTAGTTAGCTTATTCTTTCCTGCCTAATCTTGGTGCTCACTTCTGCTCCTTATTAATGGCCTTTGTGGCTTTTTTTTTGTTTTCCAGAATAGGGCACTTCTGTCTGCGTTAAAAATCTGTTCAGGCAGAAATCCTTCCTCCTCAATGATTTTCATAATGACATCTGGGAATTCATCTCCTTCTTCTTGGTTGGCAGCATGCATGTCTCCTGTTATCTTGACATTTTTTAAGCCAAACTCTTTCTGATATAATCAAATCATCCTTTGCTGGCATTAACTTTTCCAGCTCTAGATCCTTCACCTTCCTTTTGCTTTGTCATATAATAACTTCACTTTTTCTCAAATTATATTAGAGTCTATATGTATACTTTCTTATAGCAATCCTGCACCCACATAAAAAGCTGCATTTTCAATCCAAAATAAAAAGATATTTTACAAAAAGTGCAAGATTTCATGCCTGCTGGCATAGTTGCACTGGATTCATTTATCTTGAAATAGTGGGCAACTATAGCTGCAGACCTCAATGTATAGTATATATTAAGCAACTCAGTTTTTTTATTATAATGTCGTAACTTTTCTTTGCTTCTTGGGAGCACTTCCAACATCATTAATGACACTTCATATGGAGCCCATGGTGTTATTAAAGGCTTAAGGTAGTGCACTAAACATGATAAAAATATGTGAGAACCTTGAGAGTTCACTTTTTACTGTGATGCAGAATTTACTGGAGATATGAACTGCTCAGGTGAAAATGACTAATGTCACAGAGCATTTTAAGTAGATACTCAAAACACTTGAGCTCACTGCAATACCAACAAGAGGTGACTGCAAAATTATTATACTAGTACATTATGTGCTACATTTTATGCAGTTATGACAATATTGCATCTTTATGTTTGTTTACATTTCTCTTGACTATGAATGGTGCCATGTATAGTCTGTAAGAGTTTGTATGTATGCATTTAGTTTTGATAAATTTTAATTTTTTAATAATAGATTTGTGTATATTTTATGGTAGTAAATGATAAAATAGACTAGTATCTAAAAATATTTTAAACATGGCATCTTTTTCTTAATTTTTTTCAATATTTCTAGGCTACACAATTCATCTTTGAGGTTTTTTTTTTTTTTTTTTTTGAGACGGAGTCTCACTCTGTTGCCCAGACTGGAGTGCAGTGGCACAATCTGGGCTCACTGCAAGCTCCGCTTCCTGGGTTCATGCCATTCTCTTGCCTCAGCGTCCCGAGTAGCTGGGACTACAGGCGCCTGCCACCACGCCCGGCTAATTTTGGTGTATTTTTAGTAGAGACGGGGTTTCACCATGTTAGCCAGTATGGTCTCGATCTCCTGACCTCATGATCCACGCACCTCGGCCTCTCAAAGTGCTGGGATTACAGGCGTGAGCCACTGTGCCTGGCCTTGAGTTTTTTAAATTGCTGCAAATCTCCAAAAAATTGCATTTTTTTTTTTTTTTTTTTTTTTGTGAGATGGAGTCTCACTCTGTCACCTAGGCTAGAGTGCGGTGGTACGATCTCGGCTCGCTGCAACCTCCACCTCCCTGATTCAAGCAATTCCCCTGCCTCAGCTTCCCGAGTAGCTGGGATTACAGGTGCACACCACCACGCCCAACTAATTTTTTTGTATTTTTAGTAGAGACAGGGTTTTACCATGTTGGCCAGACTGGTCTCAAACTCCTGACCTCAGGTAATCCACCCGCCTCAGCCCCACAAAGTGCTGGGATTACAGGCGTGAGCTGCCGTGCCCAGTCTGCATTATGTTAATTGAAAAAAATCCACGTATAAGTGGACCCAAATAATTCAAACCTGTGTTGTTCAAAGGTCAACTGTAGTCATTTATAGAGTTGTTTCTTAACCTCAGCACTATTGACATTTTGAGCCAGATAATTATTTGTTTTGATGGACTGTGCTCTGCATTGTTGGATGGTTAGCAGAATCCCTGTTCTCTACCCATAAGATGCTGGTAGCATGCCCTCTCCACTCACAATGACCAAAAGTGTCTCCAGATTTTGCCATATGTCCCCTGGAGGGCAAAATTATCCCTGATAGAAAACCTCTATTCTTGAGTTACACAAGAGAAGTGTGATGACTGTTTACTATCTAAACATTTTTTGATTATTGCAAGTGTTCAGAAAATGTAAACTCTGACTAATGACAATATTAAAGCATATTAATGTTTTTCTACATATAAAGGCACATTTTAGGACTTGCTCTATTAGCAAGTACAGTTAGCTGCTTACCACTTGAGTTTTTCCCCCATTTTCTCATCAGTGTCATCCATCATTTCATTCGCGGTTGGCAGGGTACATGAGTCTAGAAAAGAAATGAAGAGAAAAATATTGAAAAACACAAATCAGAAATATATAATGACATATGATGGAAATCATTTGGTTTTTATAAACTGTATTCCTGAAAACTTTTGTATTAAGAGGAGCTGGAGATGTCTTTGATATCTTTAGCAAAATACCAGTTCATAGAAATAAAGATCTGAAAAGTTAATGAACCTTTGGGAATGGCAAAGCTGGCCTGTAGTGAGATAGTGACAGCAGAGACATTCGTAGCTTCAAATCACTCAGTCTCTTATTTCGGTAACATTATAGAGGACCTAATCCTCAACATATGTGCTCAGTACACTTCATGCATATAATAGCTTAATAATTTCTTCCTTTTTTTTTTTCTGTATCCTCATCCTAAAACTTCTCTGAAGAAAGAATCTGGTAAAACAGTTCCCTTTAAGGTTTCTGGCATTTTAAATGAGGTAATAGAAGGAAGCATAGGATTTTAAACATCTTCTGCAGCTATGTAAGGTGTTTTAAGGGGCAGCAGACAAGTTTTAGCTTTTTGTGAATTTCACTACATCAATGCCACTTCTTTTAACTGGTGATGGTAGCTTATTTGCCTTTGTAACAGTGGAAGAAAGTTGCTCTAAAATTTGCAGTGCATGAATATTTCCCAGTCATCGTTAGGGTCTTATGTCAGCCTGGTAGTACCCTATGATTGATATTGGCTGGACACCCTGCTAGAAAGTAAGAGGCCAGAATTTTGTTCTGCTTCATTTGTTGTTGTGTCCTAAGTGCCAGGTTAGAGCCTGACACATAGTAGGTGTTCAATAAGTATTTGCTGAATAAATAAATGATACCATTTGCTTTATGTAAATTTCTTAGGTTTATGAACTATATCCAGTCTTCTCATAATACCTCAGGCTCTTGGCATTGTTGTACCTTTCAAAGGAAAAAGGCAATAGAAGTATTTTGCAGGGAGCACCTTTACAAAAGATTTCATGATGGGGTTTATTTAAATAATGATCTTTCATGGTGTAATTGAAATAGAAATTTATTTATCTACAAAGTTTTAGACAATATATATACATATATTCCATGATTGTAATGGTTTATTAATTACCAATAGTGTAAGTTTTTATGGATTAGTTATGTTAGGTAAGTTATACCTATATTGGTCAATATTTTGGAGAATACATGAATAAAAGAACACTTTTCAATAATAATGATAATATTCAGTATGACTGGAGTAAATTAATATATTTGAGACATTGCCTTTCTCCATGTAATCCTCATATTCTTGATTTCCTCACATAAGCATGCTTGTAGCCCCTGGAGACCATGAGGTCTAGAGTAGAGGGAGAGAAGAAGAAGATTGTCATGAGAATCAGAGTGGCCTGACTTTGTTATTCTGACAGAAGTTGACACCAGTGAGGTTTCTGGCACACCTCCAACCCTCACCAGGGCCCTTCCAATCTTCATAATGTAGCCTGACATTGCAGTTATCCTCTGCTATTTTTTTCTTGCTTAAAATCTTGCAAAGTCCTTAATCCCTATGAGAAGTTTAAGCTCTTTAACGTGGCTTATAAACCTATATTTCTTGCCACTCCCTGCCTCTGCTTTATATTCCCTTCCACCAAAATGTTTCTGGGTCCTTACACATTTCATGCTTTCCCTCACCTTTATGACTTCCTGTATACTGTTTGCTCTGTGCAACAGTCCAACTCCCCTCACTAGAACCCCCCCAGATTTCCCCTATTATGGCATCCCCCACACCCCATTTTAAGCTTTGAGAGGTCAAGGAACATGTTTGCCTTTTTCTCATTGTATCCCTAGCAAAGTGCTTTGCATATAGCAGGTGTTCAGTAAATGTTCATTGATAAAATGAATGAAAGACAGAATGGCCCACCTACTTGCAAATACTTTAGCAGCCCACCGGGCTTGCAGGTCTGCTGTGGGGATGGCAGCTCCAAGGGACTGAACCAAGCCAATCACAGCCAAGGTTGGCTTCTCCATTAGTGGGGGGAAGATGCCTTTCAACAAGGTAACCTCATTGTTTCTGCTTTTCATGATGGTCTCATCAAGGAAGGGGTAGGAATAATCATAGCCTGTTGCAAAGATGACAGAGTCGATAGCCTCAAATACGGTCCCATCCTCAAACACAGCTGAGGTTTCCGTGAACTCCTTCACACTGGGCTTGATAGACAGAGTGCCACACAGGATGCGGGATGGGAGCTCATCATTGAACACAGGCTCTTTTCTCAGGGAACTACAGCAATGAGAGGCAAACACCCTTGCTGTAAATAGCTCATTTCCAAGAAATACCTGCAACAGCCCATAACATTGAAATAACATCGAGCAGTTAAACATCAGCATGAGTGCCATTGACTCTCTTCTCTCATGGCAATTCCTTTCCTAAATGAGACTAAAACTAATTTACAGACATGCTAAAGTGGTTAAGAACGCCAAATCTGGAAGCAGATGGCCCAGGTTCATAACCTAGCTCCATCTCTTACTAGTTGTTACTTTTCTGTATTTGTTTCTTTATGTATAAAATGGGGATGATGATGGAATCTTCCTCATAGGTTGTTGTGAAAATTAAATGATCAATTATCCTTAAAGCACTTAAAACAGTTCCTGGCACATGCAAGCACTGTTGTTATAAGTGCAATATTATCATAACTTTAAAGTCTTGTCTTACATGGAGAAATCAGACTTGCAGTGGTGGGAAGTTTTATTGCCATGTTTGGTTTTCTTTCATCAGCTGTGTCCACAAAAAAGTGTAACAACTTTGATATTGCATTTTAGTTGCCAAAATTCTAGGAATAATATTTTTCAGGACAATATATTTCATTTTGATTTAAGTTTCCTTTGAGATTCCGGAATTTCCTGCAAGTATCTCAGACACAAAGAAACCTTGTAAATCCTGAAATTTGTCTCTATACTTCCACATCATTTTCTATCTAATCCTGCAACCTCTTCTTTTACCTTACAAGGTAGCAAAACATAGACCACAATGAAACCTGTTTTTCCTCCCCCTTTCTCCCTCCAGAAACTTAGGGTAATTGGAACCCTTTCCAAAAGGAAGCTTAGTTTTCAGAATGAATGAATTTCTAAAACTATGTTTTAATTGTCTAAATGGCAAGGCCAAAATATAATTTATAGTTACTCTTACAAGATAAAAAATCTTAACTAGCTCAAGCTATGGGACTTATTATATTAAACATAATTTTTAAAAACTTTTATTTTAGGTTTGGGGGTCCATGGTTTGTTATATAAGTAAATTGTGTGTCACAGGGGTTTGGTGTATAGATAATTTTGTCACCTGGGTAATAAGCATAGTACCTGATAAGTATTTTTTTCTGATTCTCTTCCTCCTCCCACCCTCTACTGTCAAGCAAGCCCCAGTGTTAAACATAATTTTAAATGCATAAAATCAACATTTTTTAAAGGGTTATAGCAGCCTGCAAGACTTGGTAGTATAAGTGCTTTGGACTGACAGTTTAGCTCCTAAATCTGGCATTTGCTCTTTTGATTTACAGTTCCTCCTTTTTCTTACCATCTTTCTCTAAACACAATGAAACTTTTTGGCTAGCATGGGCCAGGAGATAAAATTTCTCAATTCTTTCTTTTCTTACCAACTTAAATATTCTTTTTTTCTATTGATATGCTGATTCTTCTACCTGGAATGACTTCCTAATTAGTAAGTGTTGGGCCCTGTCTCTGTAAAGAAGTAAATAAATGAATCTGACTAATCTTACAGGCCATGTTAGTTGTGACTCTCCATTACTTTATGTGTTCATGCCTCCTGATGGTTCTGCAAAAATGTCAACATTTCAGGGGTGGAGGAAGTGTGCACTTTTGTTTTGAGACTTCCTACTTGCTGAGACATGTTGATTAACACTATTTTGTTATTTGCTCCTTTGAAGCACATTAGAAAAATTGAGACTAAGAAGAACCAATTTTTTAAAGCTTTATCATTTAGAAAGCAATTTTTATATTTTTATATTATTGAATACCACAACCATCTTGAGAAGCAAGTATTATTATTGATGTCTTCATACACCCATAAGCACGGACAAGATATTCTTCCAAAAAACCAATTTGAGTTTGTTCAGTCCTCAAAGTTCTATGCTATAGCTTGTAGCTACCACAAATGAATCATGCATGTCAGGGTGATTTATCTGCCTGCGTCATCTCCATTTCAGATTTTTCCATACCCTTTCTGTACTGGACTAATTTCAATAAGTTTTCCAAGCCATACGTGGTCTCTGGGCATATTCCGTCACCTGTGAAACCTTGAGTTTAATGTTTCTAGGCTCAATGAGACAACAAAAGTAAGTTCTAGAGAGAATAAATTCATTAAATGAGTGCCCCCCTTTTTTGAATAAAAAAAATTTCCATTTTTAAGTACCCATTTAAAGGCATCAGGCCATAGTTCTCATGCTTAAACCACGTGTTCATCTTCTGGACATATAACCAGTCAGAGATGAATGAAGGAAGGACATTCCGGAGAAAGGATGCAAAGCGGGTAACATACATCATATCCCGAGGATAGCCATCATCCCAGACCCGACTCATGACCCAGGAAGCACTTCTGGTACTGATAATGACCTGGTGGGGAAAAGCAACACAGATTTCAGCATTACTCTGTAAGAAATAAGCAAACACAAAACACTTCTTTGGGCACTTCCGTGCATTTTCCTCAATATCCAAGTAGGAACACTTTTAAAAGGCGAGTCTAAATAAGTTGTCTAGCAGCCATAAAAAAGAATGAGTTCATGTCCTTTGCAGGGACATGGATGAAGCTGGAAACCATCATCCTCAGCAAACTAACACAGGAACAGAAAACCGAACACCGCATGTTCTCACTCATAAGCAGGAGTTGAATCATGAGAACACATGGACACAGGAAGGGGAACAACACACACCAAGGCCTGTCGGCAGGGTGGAGGGCTAGGGGAGGGAGAGCATTAAGACAAATACCTAATGCATGTGGGGCTTAAAATCTAGATGAAGGGTTGATAGGTGCAGCAAACCACCATGGCATGTGCAGACCTATGCATGTTCTGTACATGTATCCCAGAACTTAAAATAAAAAAAAATTTTTTTAAAGTCTAAAATTTAAACTAGTAGAGACAGGATTCTTTCACTGCCCCTGAGGGCTGGTGTGTAGTTGTTGAAAGGATTAGAATCATACCTCTAGGAACAAGAGGGCTCTGTGTTCAACTGTGATGGTTTAATCTTCACATACTCATAGACTAAGATGGCAAGTCTGGTAGGGACCAGATGATCCAGTGAGCCCCAGTGGTTGTGGCTGGTGATAGTGGACTAGGTGTGGGAAAAGTGTAGCTAAATCTCTAGCTGAAATTAGGCTGATGAGATGTCAAGGATTTAATTCTGTTCTCTGTCTCTGGTTGCCTTTTCCAGTTCTCCCTATACACATACCCCAAGGACTTCTCCTGAGCAACCCAAACCATGGCAACTGCCTCAGCCCTGAGATGAGTCTGGCTGCTTATCTATTTTACCGTCTTTGCAAAATAGACTTTAACTTTGTGATAACTGAAGGGAATTTTTAGTTTAAAAAATTTAGGTTTTATTTACATCCATTTAAGAATTTATTCATTGAGAACCTGTTTTCTTAAAAATATGTTGTTTCTTCAGGGTCTATCGATGATACATGATTTAGCTTGGAGTCCTCTGAGAAGTCTTCCTTGACCTCATCCAGGCTAAGTTAGATTCTCTTTTCCCTGTGTTGCTATTGCCACACCTAATTCTACTGGAAGACTCACCATCTCCTCTGGTGATAGTCTGTGTGTACCTGTCAACTCCATCTCCATCCATTGACTCTTTCTTGAAGTCAGGAACTAGTCTAACTTATTTATGCATTTATTTTTAGTTTATCATAGTTCTGACACATAGTAAGCATAGTAAGTGCCCAATATTTGTTGAGCATCTGCTGTTGATTAAATTAATGTTAGTAAATACCAAGTCATGCATATCTTTCAGAACTTCAGAGTGGTAAACACAGTGCTTTTTGCATGATATGTTATAATAAATACTGTTAAATAAATAAAGATTAAGCCTGACCAGGAACTAGTCTATTTGGAGGTGATCAGAATATAAAATGAAAACAAGAAATACACACATACACACTCATCTGTACATACACACACTCATGCACTTACTTCTGGATTCAATGGAATGTACTTCCTTACTAGCATGGGCCACATTACCTGGCTTCACATGGAGGATGTCTCAAGTCCTCCTTGATTTGAAGGGCCACATAGAAGAGGTGGATCTCTTGTGGTGTGGCATAGAAGTACCATCCTCAGTGCCTTGGCTACTGATTTAGAAGCACAGCCCTACCTTAGGTTTATTTCCCAAAACCTTTACGTCATGTACCTGTGTAGCCAGACGGCTGAGCTCAACAGCAATGTCAGATCCCGAATTCCCCAGACCAATCACGAGGACCCTCTTCCCCTTGAAGGCTTCTGGATTCTTATAATCCCGGCTATGGAGGTAGTTGCCTCAAAACTGCTCCAGGCCTAAGTGGAACATGGCAAGTTGTTTGAACTGATTTTCAGAAATTATGAAGATGTTTTCTTTGTGTCTTTTTAAACCTATTATCAGTTGTAATTAAAAAATTCCCTAGTCGAAGTGCATTTATCCATTTAGCATTTTTTGACATTAAGCCCCCTAAAACTTACTTTTAGTTCCTTAAAAAATCTTAAGGCATGAGAATGTATGTTTCGATAATAATAATGGTTAATATTTATTAAGTTAACTCTGTGGGCTAGATCCTCTGACAAATGCTTTACACGTTTTAACTATTTAATCTTGATAACATCCCTGCATGGTGGGCTATTGTCCCTATTTTAAAAGAAGAGGAAATTGAGACAAAGAAGTTAAGTGGTAAGGAACTAGTGGAATAGTAAGTTGAGGCCAGGTGTTCTGATCCCATGCTCACAAACATTAAATATGCTGCCCGTTAACATTAAGAGTTTTAATCTTATATTCCTCCTGAACCTTCACTCTTTAATTTGCCTTGGCCTATGGACATCATACCTAGACATGGAAACTCTAATATCTTTGAGTAGATTGTGTTCCTGTGGCAAGGAAGGAAGGAAAAATGGAAGGCAGCCTCCATGTATATTGTATTTATTTGAGGTTTGCCACTTTTGGATGGTAATGAAGTATGCTGCTATACACACACCCATGTGTGTACCCACACACAAATCACTGAGATTCTAAAGTTTATTTGCAAATTGTGGATGAAGATGAAATTAGAAACCTAGGAGTCTCCTATAAATAACATAAGTAAACGTGTCTTTCTTTAAACCATTTGGCAGTTGGACTCTACTTTTTTTGAATGTAACTGTGCTTGGAGACCCCGTGTGCTGTCAGAACTTATATTTGAGTTACTGTCTGTAAAACAGGAACTTGTGTTTGTCTGATCTCTGGCTTGCAGTCCTTGATTATTTTAATATAAGGACTTATGAGGCTATTTATTACTATATCCTATCATTAAACTTAATTTTTTTCTTTTGAAATCTAAGAATAATCATTATGTAATACCTATAGAAAGATATGTTTCTAACTCTTGATGTTTGCATATAAGTCCCTAGATTATTATATATTTTCCAAACTTACCAGGAAAGGAATCAGTTGGCAGATTGGGGTATACGTGATGTCCTGAACAAATCATTACAGCATCAAAAATAGTAGATTCCTGTTTCCCATCCTTTTCAGTAACAACAACCGATTGGCCAGTGACTAAGAAGCTGGGACATTTCTTTATACTGGAAACCAGGGTCTTTAAGAAAACCAGAAAATTTATTTTTCTATTTATAATTCTATATGTGAAAGTTTTTTTCCTTCTTGCATTGTTTCTGTGGAGGAAATAATTGTTACGAGCTCTCTTGGTCATTCAGAAATGTATAGAAAGATAGTAAAATTGGAGTCACAGTGAATCTTCAGTGAGTCTTTGAATCTCACAAGAAAAATTACTCACTGGAGTACATTTACTTTTTGACATCAAGTTAGTTGATTTAGGGGTAAATCACACTGAATATTTTTGTGATTGATGTCATATAACAAATCTGTGTTATTTTCTTATGGCTACCCTCTACTGACATGGCTTCCTCCTTTTCTGACCTCATCTTCCATCTACTCAATAAATATGGGAATATCTCAAGGTTTGATCGTTGGCGTCTCTTTTGCTCTGCATAAATACTCTTATCTTAGAAATATAGCAACTTTACGGCCAGGCGCGGTGGCTTATGCCTGTAATCCCAGCACTTTGGGAGGCCGAGGCGGGTGGATGACGAGGTCAGGAGATCAAGACCATCCTGGCTAGCATGGTGAAACCCCGTCTCTACTAAAAATACAAAAAATTAGCCGGGCGTGGTGGCGGGCGCCTGTAGTCCCAGCTACTCAGGAGGCTGAGGCAGGAGAATGGTGTGAACCCGGGAGGCGGAGGTTGCAGTGAGCCGAGATTGCGCCACTGCACTCCAGCCTGGGCGACAGAGCCAGACTCCATCTCAAAAAAAAAAAAAAATTAGCAACTTTGGTATGAATATACAAATACATCTATCCTTGGTCTCTCTTCTATCCAGTTTAGCTTGACCTTTCCATCTGGAGGGCCACCTAATACTTCCTCATATGTAGCAGGTTTTGATTGACCTACTTAAATTTCCTTTGAAACTGGCTTCTGACTTTCTTATTTCTTTGAATGATGACACGAAACTCCCAGCCACTTATGCTTCAAATCCATGACTTGTTTTCCTTGTTATTTCTCCATCCTTGCCTCATGTTTAAACAATATTTCTCTCCCAATCTCACGCTTTCTTTCCATGGTTGCTAACACTGCCTTCATTCAAGTCCTTATCACTCCCTTGCATGGACTACGGTAAGAACCTATAACTAGCCTGTCTTCAGTCTCCCATTTCCTACAAGCCATCCTTTGTCCTGCTTGTCAGATTAATCTTCCTGAAGGACTATATTCATTTCATGTCTCCTGCTCAATTTCTGTTACTTCACAGCCTCTAAAACTTATTCTACATTTTGAATGCGATTACTATTAAGTCCATACAATTTTTTTCCAATTTACTCTTTTAGTTTTATTTTCTGTTATTCCCACAGACTTTTCTGGGACATATTCTGCAAATTGCTTCCCTAATGTCCATTCTCCCTTCATTCTTACTAACAGAACCCTGATTTTGTTTGGAGCGACAACATACACAGAAAAGGGATGCATTTTCCAGGTTCCTGTGCAACTAGGGTGGCCTGTGAGATATAAGCAATGTTGGACAGTTTTTTTCAGGAGAATTTGTAAAAGGGGAGCTGATTCAGCTGAGAGAACATCCCTTTGCCCTTCATTCTTTCCTTTTTTTTTGTTTTTGCCTAGAAGGCAGATGTGACGGCTCAAGCTTCAGCAACTGTTTTGGACCACAAGGCAAACCTCATGATGTAGGCCGCATGCTAAGAAGGGTGAAGCTGAATCTTTGAGAACTTTGGTGCCATCACATAAGCTCTGGATGTCCCTTCTTTGGACTTTTATTACATGGTTGCAAAATAATCCTCTATTTTTCAAAGTCACAGTACACACTAGTTTACTGATATATGTGGCCATATCTCATCCTAGCATATATATCTCCCTCCTAACCAACTTGGTTTGCCCACTGTTCTCCAAATGAGCAGGGCATTTTCCCACCTCTCTAATTTTACTCATGCCACTCATTTATCTAAAACACCTACTAAATACAACTAAATTTTACCTCCTCTAGAAAATACCTTCCCCCAAAGTGTTGCCTCTTGCTTCATGATCTCCATAGCATTGTTTTATTTATAAACAAATCATAAACAGCTTTAAAAAATTTTCTCTTTGATTGAAATTGTTACTGGAATCTTTTTACTTACTCTTTATATATTTATTTTGAAATAACTTCTTGAGAGCTAAGTCTTAGACCTCTTTTTCTTTTACATATAACACATAGCACAATGCAAGCACACAATAGGAACTTCATTAATGTTTGTTGATATTAACACCATAATGGAAGCAAATGAATGTAATGAATGAATGGAATAAAATGACTATTGGAAAATTTTATTTTAACTATACATTTGGGGCTACTCCAGGTAAAATAATGATGTAAATATCACCATGGTTCATAATTTTGCTGATGGTTTTTCCCACTATATGCATGTATTCTGCATTTAGCAGCAGTTAATTGAGGTTAAGAGTTCCAAACATACAGACAGAAATGCTCAATAAAGAGTCCCAAATAAATGTAAAACATTATTCTCGCAGAAACAATGCTGAAATCTCGTCTTTTTAATAAAAAAAACTAACGAACTGAGTGGGTAAAGATGGGAGCAATAAGTATATTTCCCATTTAAGTTGTTAACCTTTTCATAATGTAATGGGAGAATCCCTACCAAATGCTGTGATTTTTTGAACCACAACTCATTGGCATTGAACTGACAAAATTCCTAATATATACTAAAGCATTTTGGATTATTTCCAAAACATCAGAGCATGAGGGTGGAAAGTGGGCAATGATGGGCTAGCTGCCTCCATTTTCTAAGGTAGTCTGAAAGCTCTCAGAGACTAGTGAACTAATAAGTCTAGGAGAAAAAAAATCAATGCATGAATGCTTTATAATCAGAGCCAACATTTGATTACTGAGGTGCCCAAACATTTGGCTCTAATTTTTATAATAGTTTGCTGCCTCCTTTTTCTCTAACCCACACATATCTTAATTTCAACAGTACAAGTTATGAGACCCCTACCTCAAACTGTATGTATCTTAAAAGATCCTTCTTTTGAGCATATGTCTTTATATATTCCTGGAGCTTGCTGTGGTGCATATAGTTTGGGTAATCATCCGGGTAAGGGAAGTCTGGAAAGCACATCATTTCTTTGGAAGAGTTCGTGAATACAGACTGGTAAATGCTGGCTCTGCCTTCTTCTGTGTGGTCCTAGGGAGAATAAGAAAGCTTAAAGAGAAAGCCAAGAATTGTGTTCCCTTCAGTGAACACAGTGGTTAAATTCTTGGTTGACTAAAACCCTTTTCATGTTTAAAAGCATAAACAAAAATTAAAAGCTCTCAGTAAGATAAGGAATGGAAAGCCCTTCGCGTAGCACCTGGCACAGAACTGGAGCTCTTTCCATGTGAATCCTCTTACTGTAATTACCCTCAGTGTTAGCTCTGTCTTTATAGCCACTTAGTGGTTTTTGCTTTCTCCTGTGCCACCACTGGTTCTGATCTTATACTCAGGTTAAAAAAAAAACAAAAAACAAAACTGTCTAGAAGAGGCTCTGACTTCTAGCCTATTTATTTGCTTTTGGAGTTTAGCAAACTCTTCACTGGCAACAACCCAATATTGCAGTGGTTTCCCAGCTTTGGCGTAATGAGAATCACCTGGAGGCTCCCTAGACCGTAGATTCTTGGGCCCTATTCTTAGAATTTCGGATTCAATCTGTCTGGGGTGGAGTCTGGGGTGGTTTGCATTTCTAACAAGTTCCTGGTGATGCTGATGTGGCTGGTTTAGGAACCACACTTTGAGAACCACTGCTCTGTTGTAAATGAATCCTATTCTTTGGCTCACCAGTTGCTGGACTTCACTCCTCACCAAAGAAACACAGGAAACCAGAGCCCTTAGATCATGTGTTAAATCTTGGCACTTCATTGTAAAGCCTCTGTGTAATTGAAAAGTGGCTTATTTTTTAGAAGCAGTCAAAAGCTAAATTGAAAATAAACATTTCCTCTCAGTTGTGAGGGTAGGGTAAAAGTGCACACAATGTGCTGCCTTGAAAATACATTTCAGAGCTGGCAGCTTCTGCTTCCCGAGGTCCGGAAGGGACTCTTGTGCAATGGGGGAAAGAGATGGAATGTCACGTTGCTGCTGGATTCAAGATGTGTATCTCCCTCTCACACCAGATGACCTCTGGAAGAGGGAGACAAAAAGTGCTGGAAAGGGTTGAGAGGATTGTGTCCCCGTGGGGAAGTGGGGGGCTGCCCAATCCCTCAGTATTTTTTCTCAAGCTGAAAACATAATCTTCCTCTATTCATGGTTGCTGTATTTCTCATAAGCGTGGAAGCACAGGAATTTAAACTTTTTAAAATTTTTGTGGAGGTCAGAAAAAGGGTGAAGGCTCATGTCCAGCAGTTTGGCAGGCTGAGTGCTTCCCTTTCACCCACAGCTAGTGCCTTCTACTGATGGTTGTGAGAAGAAGGAGAGGTGGGAAGGAGGTTTTTTCAGCTGCCTATTGAAAGGAGGCAGGGCTGAACTGTGGGATGGAGACTGGTTAAAGAATGTAAGACTCTGTTCTGGGAAACAGATGCTAAGGCCTTGGAATATTTCCATCTTGAATGAATCTCTGCTTTTTTGCCCCTTGACCTCAGCCAATTATAACACAAGGAGAGAAGAGTAGGTACACTACAGCTCCTTGGAATTTTTCCGAAAAGACTGTTCTCCAAACAAACACAAAGAAGCAAATGTATTAGATAACAAGTCAGTTGCTCCAGGGAGCATGCATTTTTATTATTTCAATATGAGGTGTGGTTTGAGCCAGTAAGGAGGAAATTCAACTTTGACTCTGCCTCTAGCTGAGGGAGCTTTACCCTGGAACCAGAGATCTAAGCAGCTGTGGGCACCATCTGTCTTGGATGATAACTGTGTTCATCTCTCATCTTTCCCACGAGAACATAAGTAACTTGAGGGCAAAGTCAGAGGTTAATTTCAGAATGTTGTACATGCATCTAAGCAGTTCACCTTGATCTTCTTTCCTATTCCAGCTCTGCTTATGAGTCCCATATCTCCTTGTCTAAATATGCCCTTGAAATATGCTCAAAAGTTGCCTTCAACTTTGTCATGCCTTTCTTTACCTTCCCTCTCAGCTACTGCCAAATCATCTTTAGTTTTACTAAGCTCCCATTATCCTTATTGCCCTAATTATATAGTCACTTATAGTTATTCTAATACTTGTTTTCTCACGGCTTTTAAAGTGCTGGCTGGCCTCTTATCTGCAGCTTATGCTTAATATAGTACCCTACACATAAAGTACACAGTATGTATTCATTGAATGAACAAAGGAATAAATGAGTGGGGAAAAGTTCAAATAGTCCTGGCTTCAGCTTTTGCAATCAAAATGCTACTAACCTATTGGTAAGCATTTTTTTTTTTTTAATGGAGTCTTTCTCTATTGCCCAGGCTGGAGTGCAGTGGCATGATCTGAGGTCACTGCAACCTCTGCCTCCTGGGTTCAAGAGATTCTCCTGCCTCAGCCTCCTGAGTAGCTGGGATTACAGGCACCCACCACCACACCTGGCTAATTTTTGTGTTTTTAGTAGAGACGGGGTTTTTCTGTGTTGGCCAGGCTGATCTTGAACTCCTGACCTCTGGTGATCCACCCGCTTCGGCCTCCCAAAGTGCTGGGATTATAGGCATGAGCCACCGCACCTGGCTGTTAAGCAACTTCTTATTACAGCAGTAATGAAATCTTTTGAGGACACGAGGCCCTATTTAGGAGTGGATGAAACTTAAAACACACATTCAGCCTGCTAGTATTTAAATCCCATTTGGTTTTCATTTCTCAGAAAAAGCAAATAGTGAAAAGTTCAGAATTATCAGGTTTCTGTCTGCTAGAACACCTTCTAAAAAAGGCTTACAAGATAAAGTCTTATGTAACACATAAAAAAAATCCCTCTCTGATTATATATTGTGCCAAGCAACTTTTCTAAGAAAAGAAGGAAGGGCTGGGGTATGTGGAGGGGGCTAAAGTTTTGAATATTTGTATGGGTCCATATCCTCACCAGGACTTTGAGTAGAATTTTGCTTATAGACAGGACCTTATGGAAAAGAAGAATTTCCTCTTGTGGATAACTCAGAATCCAACTTTGAATCTTACTGATCTTTGTATCATATTATTGCTTCCTTAAGTAAACTTTCTGATCTGGCTATATTGGCTAACTCATGGATCCCTCTCTGCACACACCATGTTCATTGCCTTTTCTGTGCCTTTCATGGATTGTTGGTCTCTCTTAACCTGGTGCTGGCACACTGCCAATGACTGCATAGGCCTATGGAGTGCCATTCGCAGACTTTGTTGGGAAATGCACTCTCTAGGAGTTGTGTCACAGGTGGTCCTCTATTTTGCTTGTCTGGGGTTATCCTTCAAGGCTAAGTGTCATCCCTGTGGGAGGTTTTCTTTGACCTACTAAGATTTCCGTAGTCCACCCTCTTCTAAACGCTCGAGGCACTCGTCGATTGAATTGATGGTGAAAAGGTCTATCTTGTTGTTGTAGTTATATAATCTCTTATTTTAAAAGTCTTAGGGCCAGATATATTTTGGAATGTGTACATTTTTGGATTTTGCTCCATAATACTCCTAGTGAGATCTGGGGCAGCAATCTGTCAAATGCAATAAAATTTCTGCCGTGCAACAGAAAGTGAGCCTTAGCTTCATGTTGATCCAATTCACGGTATTTAACCTTATGATTTCAGAAGAAGTTCGGCTATCAAATGAGTTTTTGCCCATTTGCTATCAAAGGATTGCGGAATTATATTATGGCTTGCTTAATCAAATGAAATGGAACCATTTACAAGGAGTGATTATATTCCATATTTGTCATCCCAGTACTTAGCACAAACTACCAGAATAGATGCTCAAGCATCATTTAATTGTTACTAGGGAGATAGTAGAAAGCCATTTTATGATTTACTCTAAGCTGTCCACATTTCCCTGAGCAAATGTAAATAAGGAAAATTAAATTCTTGAAAAATATTAACTCTTGATTACCCCCTACTGGGAAATAAAAATTAATGACCTTATATCTCATGGAGTGCTTTCAGGGTTACAAAACCACAAATTTTTTTAAAAAAAGCTTGGAGAAGAATAAAAATGTGTTCTAAGTTAACACTGATATACTCTATTGGAGGAGGCTGTTGGCGCAGGCAGAGCAGTAACTGAGACCAGGACAGGAAGTAGTTACAATATGAATAATGTGAATATGTTTTCAAGCCAAATATGTATCATCGACAACTGATTACAATGGCTGGGAAATCCAGGACAGAAGAACTAGAAGTTTCTCCAAACTTGGCTTTGAAATTTAAAAAAAAAAATGTGTTTACAAGGACTATTTCCTAATTATATTATTTCTACAATGAGCCCAAATGGCAAAGACCATAATTTTTCCCTCTGGATTTGGAGCTGATAGGCTATTCAACAGCCGCACACACAATCATCATCTATAATAATTTCTATCTGCCCAATAGACATAAGTTAATTATAGAATCATATCCTCTGCATTTGACAAATGAGCATTTGAGGTCCAGGGAAACAAAAGCAACTGGCCTGAAATCTTATCTGCCTAGAAAACCTACAAGTTGAAATTAGAACTCAGGACTTCTGACCTCAGGATCTCAGTCCAGGTTTGTTTGTCTCTTTTCTAATCGTGTTCCTGGCATTTAAGAGCAATAAAGAATAGAATTGTTTCAGTTACCTGGGAAGGCCATGGTATATTTTTGACTAATTACCAACATTAGTGCCCTTTACAGCTTGGAGATCTGGATTTCACCATGCAGGTGATGATGTTTAATGAGCTGAAAATGTCCTTTTCAGGACAAATTTTGCTGGTATGAAATAGTTTTTTTGGGCATTAGTGTGATTGGAGAGGTAAGATTTTACTTTCCAGATTTGGAGCTTTTGTGATCTGCCTTCTAAATCTGAATTAGAACTGATCAGATTTGATTTGCATTGGAATCCATCTCCTTCCACTGGTGTTCTAATGATGTGCCACTCACCGAGAATTTCCACAGGCCTCCAACATCATCGCTTCTTTCAAAGCAAGTGGGCTCCAGCCCCTCCTCCAGACAGCACCATATGGCAGCCAAGCCACTGACTCCAGCTCCGATGATGCCAACCCTCTTGCTCATGATTGCCTGTAGCAGAGTCTGGAGAGAACATCTTCAGAAGAGTGTCTTTAATACTTACGATTTTTTTCAGTAGAAATTATCAGCCAAGGTTTATGTATCAGGATCCTCACTCAAACATAAGAAGACATAGATGCACATTGATAGTATATGCTCATTATTTTTACCACTTTTGCTATAATAAGATTCTAAAACTGGCTGCTTCTGATTATTCAATATGTCAAAAATAGCAGATTCAGTGAATGCTAGAGCAGGAAGGACCTTGAAGATCATCAATCCAATGCTCTTAATTGCAGATGACGCTTTGGTATGCTGAGACTAGAAACTACTTCTTCAAGGTCTCAGAGGTAACAAATAAAGGAATTGGAACTAGACATCCAGCCTGCTGCATGATATCCTCTGTACAGAATCACTCCTCATTTTGAATGCTCTAAGGGGCTTCACCTCTTAAGCAATCACCTTTCTCTCCCCAGAGAATCAGCAGTTCTCGAAATATGGAAGAGAATGGCATTTAACAATATCTTTTGATGTAAAAATTGGGGAAGGGGGAGGAGTTATTCTCAAAGTAAAAATTCCTTTTTTTTCTTGTATTTTTAATGGTATAGAGCCATAGTAAAATCTGAAAGAGAAGGACTGAGTGTGGTAGGGATAAGAGAAGAACAGGGGAGGCGTGGGTGAAGTAAAAAGAAAGGGGTAGGAAAAAGGCAAGAATGAAGTCTTTGGTTGTTGTTACAAAAAATATAAAACAGTGACTGCCATGGCCACTGGAGCTGTAAGGTGAAACTCCTGGGAGATTAGGGGAACAATGATTCTTTCATTTATTTTTGCTTTGGAAATATAGAATATATAAACAAAGGCTATGCACCTGGACTATAATGAAACGTTTTGTTGTGCCAACAGTGAAAAGTAGCTCAAATTTCTGGAAACCTAGGGCCTGATCTGAGTTGCTGAACTAACGCTTGTAGATGAGCTTGTAAAACTAGTGAACTCAAAAGACAGAATTGTGGTCTCTGAACCTTGTCTCTGGCTCCCTCCGGCTTCTATACCTGTCCTTTCTGCTTCTGTTTCCCTCCTTTCCTTCCTCTGGCCATTCCTTTCACTGTACTGACAGCCTACTATATGTCATGCATTATAATAGTCTTTTGGGGGATTCAAAGGTGAGAAGACACAGTGCTTTCCATCTGGAACCATGAAGTCTAGTGTTGAGGGAGATGATAAATGTCACAGTGGAAGTATGGTTCAGTGTAGTGCTAGCATGTAGGAAGAAAAATCTAGGTCCACTTGGAGGAAGAAAAAGAGAGGCTTCAAGGAGTGTGAGAAGACAGCTGAGTCTTGAAGGAAGAATAGATGTTTTCCAGACAGATAAGGGACAAGAAATAGAAAAAAGGCAGAGAGAAAAATATGTGAAAATGCATAGAAAAGTAAGAACACGTGATGGGGGAACTACAATTAGTTCAGTTTTGCTGGACCATAAGTGACGGGAATAGCAAAATATGGGTTAAACATGCAGGACATAGGTTATGAAGGATACTGAAGTGCCACAATCACAGGTTTGGATACTATCTTCTGGATTACGGTTGTCCATTCGAGAATTTTTAACAAGGAAGTGACAACATCAGACAAGATCAGATTCACCTGGAGGCTAGAGCGGACGGTGAATAGAATCAAGGAGACCAAAAACCCAGGATGTTATTTCAACAATCTAGGCCAGAGAGACTGAGGACTTAAATTAGAGTAGCATTAGAGGAATGGATAATGGAGACAGGATATATGAGATATTCAGGAATTAGATGTTTGGGGACCTGCTGACTGATTATATGCTTAATGCCTCAGCAAAAGTACTTCTGTTTTTAAGATTTCATATTATGATTTATATGCATATACTCATGATTTAGTGCAGGAGATAAAAAACACTATATATCATGAAGAAAGGTATATACTACAGGGAATTAGGTGCTTGCAAAAGGTCAAAGAGCTGAAAGAGCAGGAACTAGGAGGTTGCTGCAGGACTGGAGAGGTCACACCACTAGAGCTACTATCCAGAGAGCAGGAAACTGCTTCTATCACCGCAGATGCCTGCAACCTACAAATTGGGGGGCTAAAAGGTGGAACATGGAGTTCAGCTGATGTAAGCACACCTGTTGGAATACATTTGCCCATCAACATTGTCACGAAAATTTAGCTTTTGCTTCCCTTTGCCTTCTGAGCCTAGATGTCTGTCTCACTGGCAAAACTAATTGCATCCAATCCCTAACTGCAAGAGAGTCTTAGAAATGTGGTTTTTAGCTTTCCAATTCTTGTAATACGTATGATATTAAATGAAAGCCAGTTCTGCCTTCTTATAAATTTTAAAAATATTCATACAATTGTCTAATATTATAGTTAAAAACTCAGTGATTTATCTCTTTGGCTGTATATTTTGGGATAATTCTTGCAGGAATTTAGATCCTTCCCTGTAAGATAAGCAAATTGGATTAAGTAATTACTAATATCCCTTCAACATTTTACAAATCTCTTAATTTCCTGCATACACCTCAGTGTATTAAGAAATTAAGAGATTTGTAAAATGTCAGCTTTTCAAAGACAGAAAATATAATTTTCCGAAAGGGTTGGAAACTTTTCCATCAGCATCATGGGGAGGAGGAGTGGAAGCATAAGGCGATATAGGAGAAAAGCCTCATGCTTGCGTTCCAGGACCTCAGGCTTCCCCTACCTGCAGGTTCAGCTGAAGGTAATACTGAAAAGATTACAGCTGAAAGTAAAGTCCAAGGTTTTGATTATCACATATGATGGGATCTATTTTCCGGATTGAGACTGCATTTGTGATTTAATGAGATCACAGAAAGTCCTGTTACTCAAAAATGATCAGGAAAAACAGACCTTGTGGATCTCCTGCCTCCCCCTGCATTCTCATAGCTTGGCAGTGTCTTTAGAGCTATAAGAAGGTGGTATCCCAGGTACTTAATCAACTAAAAGATGAAGTCCCTGGAGTTATTTGATAGGCCAAAGTGAGCAAGATCATGAAACAAGGGGAGAACATTGTCCACAGTGTCTTCTTCTTCCTCAGCGTCAGCAGTTCTCTACTGGTGAACCATCTTTAGGCTGACCCTGAGTACTATGGAGGACCCAGGAGGAAGAGACATGTTAAGGCCAGGGATAAAGGTGATCATTTCCAGAGCTCCTCTACCTCCCCCTCAGCTGGGAATCTACCTCTTTGTGGCCTTTCCATGTCTCCTTGTACTTAAAGTTCCATGCTTTTCCCTTAAAGCTCAGGGCTCTATAGGTCATACCACTGAGGCTTGCAGCCCCTAATGGTTCACACTAGCCACTCCAAGAACAGGATTAAGAATAGATTGAGATTAATGAACATCTTCAGAATGCTGACACATATTTCAAAGTGCTTTTCATTTATTTTCTTCCATTAACCTTGTGAGGCAGGTATTATTATCCTCAATATACTAATGAAAAACTGAACTGTTCAAATTTGCTAAGCCAGCAAAAATTGATGACTTGATGCTATGTTTTTTCCAATACCCTATAAACGGGAATAGTGAGAAGACATACTTTAGAGAGTGTGAAGAAGATACTCTTACTTTAGAGAGTATGGAACCTTCAGAGGGTTATTCAACAAGTATTAATCGAGCATTTACTGCATGCCAGGCATTGTTTGCAATGTTACAGATACAGCGGCAACAAAAAAGGACAGAGTACCGTCTCCTAGGAAGCTAAGTTCTAGTGCAGACTCTGGGACATGGTATGTAAAATGCTTCAGACTGCCTCACAGTCAGGAAATGATGGGGGAAAATACCACTAAAAATAATCACTTTAGAATGTGCATTCACTGGGTGCCAGGCGCTAAACTAAGCACTTTAGACACATTATGTTATTTGTTTTCAAAAGTACCTTATAAGGCAAGTATTACTGTGGCCATTTTTCTGAAGAAAGACTGGGGCTTAGCAGGTTAACCTGGCACAATTATACAACTAAGATGTGGCAGGACTGTGAAGGTGTGCTGCCTCCCCTTAAGAGAAAGAAAAGAAACAAAAAGGAAAAGGAATTATTATGTACCAAATATTTAATAGGTATCAGTCACAGCATTAGGCCAGATAGATGGGAGGAAGACACATACATTGTTAACTATGCTACAGTTTTGACCATGATTCACGTAGTAACAGAGTCTTAAAAGGGGCTATTTAAACCTAGAAGGGTGAGAAATTTACTCTGTGGGAGGGGACTGGAGGAAGATTTGCATTTTCATCAGTGTTTGAGAAAGGACTTGAAGAATGAAGAAAAATGTGTGGTTTGAAATGGGTGGAAAGTGTTGTCAGCTACAGGGACCATGGGAGCAAGAGCACATACCCAAGAGAGTGCACACAGAGAGTTGGGCAGAGTGCAGAATGCAAACCATGAGGTAAGGTGTATGACAAATAAAAACTGCATATATTTAAGGCACAAAACATGATATATATATATATCTCCCCATTGTGAAATGATAATCAAGCTATTTAACATATTTATCACCTCACATAGTTACCATTATTTTTGAGTGAGAACATTTAAGATCTACTCTTTTAGCAAATTTGAAGCATACAATACAGTATTTTAACCATAGTCACCATATTGTACATTACATCTCCAGAACATATTCATCCTGCATGACTGAAACTTTGTACCATTTGACCAAGATTACTCAATTTCCCCCACCCTCAAGCCCCTGGAAATCACTCTTTGCTTCTGTGAGTTTATCTTTTTTAGATTCTTCATGTAAGTGAGAATGATCAGTATTTGTCTTTCTGGGCCTAGGTTAATTTCACATAGCAAAATGTCTGTCAGGTTCATCCATATTGTTGCAACAAGATGTTTTCCATTTTTAAGCCTGAATAATATTCCACTGTAGTTAAGTGCCACATTTTCTTTATCCATTTGTTGATACACGCTTAGGTTGATTCTATATTTTGGTCATTGTGAATAATTTTGCAGTGAACATGGGAGTGCAGACATGTCTTTGACTTACTGATTTCACGTCCTGTGGATATATACCTAGAGGTAGGATTGCAGAATCATATGGTAGTTCTATTCTACTTTTTTGAGGAACCTTCATACTGTTTCCCATAATGGCTATTCTAATTTACATTCCCATCAACAGCGTTCAAGGATTCCCTTTACTCCACATCCTCACCAACACTTGTTATCTTTCATCTTTTTGATAATAGCCATCCTAATAGGTGTGAGGTGATATCTTGTTGTTTTGATTAGCATTTTCCTGATGATTAGTGATGTTGGGCATTTTTTCATATGGCCATTTTTTTTTAGATGTTTATTCAGGTCCTTTACCCATTTTAAAATCCGGTTATTTGTTTTCTTGCTGTTAACATGTTTACGTTTCTTATATATTTTGATATTAACCCCGTATCACATGCATGGTTTGCAAATCTTTTCTGTCATTCTATAGGTTGTCTCTTCACTATGTTGTTTCCTTTCCTGTATAGAAGCTTTTTATTTTGAAGCAGTCACATTTGTCTCTTTTTGCTTTTGTTGCCTATGGTTTTGGGGTTATATCTGAAAAAATCATTGCCCAGACAAATCTCAAAAAGCTTTGTCTCTATGTTTTTATTTTCAGTAGTTTTACAGTTTCATGTTTTATATACATGTTATACTTACAGTTTAAGTCTTTAATATATTTTGAGTTAATTTTTGCATATTGTGTGAGCTAAGGGTCCAATTTCATTCTTTTGCATGTGGATATCCAGTTTTTTCCAACACCATTTATTGAAGAAACTATCCTTTTCTCATTGTGTGTCCTTGGCACTTTTGTCAAAGATTAGTTGGTTGTATATGTGTGGGTAATTACTTGGCTCTCTATACTGTTTCATTGGTCTGTGTCTGTTTTGGTGCCAGTACATTACTGTTTTGAATACTATAGCTTTGTAATATATTTTGAAATCAGGTAGTCTGATGATTCCAGCTTTGTTCTTTTTGCTCAAGATTGCTTTGGCTCTCTGGGATATTTTTGGTTCCATATAAATTTTAGGAATGTTTTTTCATATTTTTGTGAAAAATGCTATTTATATTTTGAAAGGGATTGCATTAAATATGTAAATTGCTTTGGATTATATGGACATTTTAACAATATTAATTAATGAACACAAAATATCTTTGCATTCTTTTGTGTCTTCCTCAATTGCCTTAAAGACTATAGTTTTAAATGTCCAGATTTTTCACCTTATTGGCTAATTGTATTCCTAAGTATTTTTTCTTTTTGATGCTATTGTAAGTGGAATTTCTTTCTTAATTTCTTTTTTGAATAGTTTGTTGTTGGTGTATGGAAATGCAATCAATTTTTTAGTGTTGATTTTGTATCCTGCAACTTTACTGAATGTGTTTATTAGTTATAAAAGTTTTTGGTGAAGTCTTTAGGGCTTTCTATATAAAATATGATGTCAACTGTAAATAAAGGCAATCTACCATTTTCATTTCTGATTTGATTTTTTTTTCTCTTGCTTGATTATCTGGCTAGGACTTTCAGTTCTACATTGAATAGAAGGGGTGAGAGTTAGCTTTCTTGTTTTGTCTTTGATCTTAAAAGAAAAGCTTTCAGCTTTTTACTATTTTGCATGAAGTTAGCTGTAAGCTTATCATATATGGTCTTATTATATTGAGGTACATTTGTTGTATATGTAATTGTTGATAATTTTCATCCTGAAAGGATGCTGAATTGTCAAACACTTTCTCTGCATCAATTGAGATTATCTTCTTTTTTGTCTTTCTTTTTGTTAATTTGATGTATCACATTTACTGATTTGCATATGTTAAACCTTCCTTCTATCCCAAGGGTAAATCCCACTTGGTCATAATGTATAATCATTTTAATGTGTTGTAAACTCAGTTTGCTAGCGTTTTGTTGAGGATTTTTGCATCTATGTTCATTAGGGATATTGGCCTAGAATTTTCTTTTCTTATAGTATCCTTGTCTGGTTTTGTTTTGAAGATAACACTGGCCTCATAAAATGAGTTTGATTTCCTCTGGTTCAATTTTTTGGAAGAGTTTAAGAAGGATTGATATTATCTATTTGAATGTTTTCTAGAATTTAGCTATGAAGTCATCTTTTCCTGGGCTTTTTTTCTTTATTTTGTTTATTTATTTTTTATTTTTGAGACTGGGTCTAGCTCTGTTTCCTAGGCTGCAGTGCAATGAGGCTATCTCTGCTCACCACAACCTCCATATCCCTGGCTCAAGCTATTCCTCCCACCTCAGCCTCCTGAGTAGCTGGGACTACCAGTACACAGCACCTCACCTGGCTAATTTTGTATTTTTTGTAGAGATGGGGTTTTACCATGTTTCCGGCTGGTCTCAAACTCCTGGGCTCAAGCAATCCACCTACCTCAGACTCCCAAAGTGCTGGGATTACAGGCATGAGCCACCATGTCCAGCCTGGTCCTGGGCTTTTCTTTATTAGAAGATTTTAAATTACTACTTAAATTTTTTTGTTTATATATTCAGGCTTTTTATTTCTTCTTGACTCAGTTTTGGTTTGTTATCTGTTTCTAGGAATTCATATATTTCCTCTAGGTTATTCAATTTGTTGGTATATAATTGTTCATAATAGTCCCCTATGATCTTTTTTGTTTCTGAGGCATCTGTATAATGTCTCTTCTTTCATTTATTTTAAAATGTAGGCATTTATCTTTGTAAGCTTTGCTCTTAGAACTGCTTTTGCTGCGTCCATCAGTTTTGGTATTTTTTTCTCTCAAGATATTTTAAAATGTTCTTTTTGATTTCTTCTTTGTCCTAGTCATTGTTCAGGAGAATATTATTTAATTTACATGTATTTGTAAATTTTCCAAAGTTCTTTCTGTCATCGATTTCTGATTTAATACCATGTGGTCAGTAAAGATACTTGATATGATTTCAGTATTCTTAAATTTGTTAAGACTTGTTTTGTGGCCTAACATATTATCTATCCTGGAGAATAATCTATGTGCACTTGAGACAAATGTGGGCTCATAGGTGAAAGGGATTCATTTCCAGATAAGATGTTGGACTTGAGACTTGGAACTTGGGACTTTTAAGTTAATACTAGAATGAGTTAAGACTTTGGGGACTATTGGAAGGGATAATTATATTTTGCAATGTGAGAAGGACATGAGATTTGGGGGCTGGGGTGGAATGATGTAGTTTGGGTGTTTGTGCCCTCCAAATCTTATGTTGAAATGTAATCCCCAATATTGGAAGTGGGGCCTGGTGGGAGATGTTTGGATCATGGGGCCATATTGCTCATGAATGGCTTATTGCCATCCCCTTGGTGATGAGTAAGTTCTTGTTCTGGTAGTTCACTCAAGATCTGAGTGGCACCTCCTCTCTTTCTCTCTTGCTCCCCCTCTGGCTGTGTAACATGCTTGCTTTCCTTCAGTTTCTGCCGTAATTGCAAGTTTCCCAAGGCCCTTACCAAAGGCAGATGCTGGCACTATGCTTCCTATACAACCTGAAGAACTGTGAGTGAAAAATAAAACCTCTTTTCTTTATAAATCACCCAGCATCAGGTATTCCTTTATGGGAATGCAAGAACAGATTAACACATCACATATAGTATTCTTGATTGGCATTTTATTTTTCTTTCAGCATGTTGAGTATATCATTCCATTTTTGCCTACAAAGTTTCTACTGAGAAATCTACTGATCGTTTTATGAGTGTTCTCTTGTATGTGATGAATCACTTTTTTCTTGGTGCCTTTAAAATTCTGTCTTTTGACTTTTATGAATTTGATTATGTGTCACAGTGAAGATCTCTTTATGTTTAATCTAACTGAATTCTTTGGGATTTATGGATTTGGATGTTTAGCTCCCTTTCTAGATTTGGAAAGTCTGCTATCATTATTTCTTTATATAAGCTTTCTACCTCTATTTCTTTGTTCTTTGTGGGGCTCCCATAATGCATATATTGGTTGACTTGATGGTTTCCCATTTGTCTTGTAGACTTTCTTTACTATCTGTCATTCTTTTTTCTGTTTCTCTCACTGGGTAATTTCAACTGATCTGTCTTAAAGTTTGCTGATTTTTTTTTTCTGCTTGATCAAGTCTGCTGTTGAAGTTCTCTGTTGAATCTTTCAGTTCTGTAATTGTGTTTTTCAGCTCCAGAATTTTTTTGTGTGTTTTTTGAATGGTTTCTATCTCTTTGTTAAACTTATCATTTTGTTTGTGTATTTTTCCCCTGATTTCATTTAGTTGCCTACCTGTGTTCTATTTTAGCTCACTGGACTTCTTTAAGACAATTATTTTAAATTCTTTTTCAGGAAGTTTGTAGATCTTCATTTCTTTAGTGTTGGTTTACTCGTGCTTTATTCTGTTCCTTTGGTGGTGTCACATTTCCCAGATTATTTGTAATCTTGTGGTCTTGAACTGCTGTCTGCAGATTTTAAAAAGTAAGGACCTCTTCTAGTTGTTAGAGACAGGTTTTGGCAGGGAGATCCCTTTACATTCAGACTGGGCAGAGATTCTTGGCAGTCTGACATGCAAGGTCCATGACAGGTTTGCTACTGAAGTCCTCAGGTGAGCTGGCTTGGTGCCTAAGTTAGCAGATGAACAGGTCTGATGCCTAGGTTCACAGAGGTCAACTTGATGCATAGGTCCATGGGAAAGACTTGGAGCCTGGGTCCATCGGGCTTGGCCTGAAGCTGCAGCCATGTGGACAGTCCTGGTGCTTGCATCCACAGGGGCCAGCATGGCTCTGTGGTCCACTGGGGTGGGCTTAGTGACTGTCCATGGGGGTGCACTTGAAGCTTATGTCTACAGGAGCTATCCTGGCACTGGGGCAGTTCTTAGGCCCAAGTCCACAGGGGCTGGCCTGGTACTGGGGTGGGCCTAAAACCTGGGTTCTCAGTGGTCAGTCTGGTGTCTGGGGCCATGAGGGCTGCTGCCTTTAAATCTCAGGCAGATCTGGAAAACTGGGTTCGCAGGAGTTATCCTGCAGCCTGGGACCATTAGATATGGCCTGACACCTGGTTAAGCCTGGAGCCTGGGTCTGTGAGGACTCACCTGGCACTGGGGTTTAGCAGGGCAGGCCTGGTAATAGGGTCCAGAGCAAAGTTGCATACTCATTTTCTTCTCCTTACTTAAATGGAGGGCATCTGTCTCCATACTGTTTTGCCTAGGCTTGGGGGAGAGGTGATACAGGTAGTGTGAAACTGTCCCTCCTATCCTCTTCTATGTGTTTTTTCTTATTTCTGTGCCCCATTCAGGTGCTGTAATCTCTCACCTGGATTCCTTAGGTCTTGTGCAGGTATTTTTGTTGTGGATGGTTATTAAAATTGACATTACTGTGAGAGAATGAGCACTGAAAATTCCCATTCCACCAGCTGACATTCTGTAGTGTTTTCTTATTAACAACATGGAAAAGTGATTAAATTCATCTGCCAGGGGATTTTAGGCTCTCTGGTACCTTGGGATTTGGAACAGACTTTATTTCTTACCACAGGAATGCTAAGAGCCATTCTTCTTTTGTTCTGAATATCATATGCTATGTTTATCTTTTCAAGCAAGTCTATGTCAAATACATTTTTTGGTCATTACTACTGGTTGCAAAACACATTCTCTACATTTGTTATGTTATGGGAACAGCTTCAGGTTTGGATCCACTTAAATCTTTCTTTTGACATGGTCAAGGGGAGGAGTGAAAGAAGGCAATGAATTAGATGCTGAGAAGTTTTCCAAGTTTGAGATTAGGTTAATCACCGTAAAAAGAAGATATTTTATTTTATTTTATTTTATTTCCTCAAATGGCATTACTGTTTAATCAAAGCATTCCCATATGCAGAATCCCCTATTGTCATTCAAGTCTGACTTCCTGGACTGACATTCAATTCAGTTAAATTTATTCACTAACTAATCATTTATTTTCACACACACACACACATACACACACACATACATACATGAGGTATTATACTCTAGGTCCAGTTCTAAGCACTGGGATTCAGCAGTGAACAAGTTCAACAACTAGCTATTGAGAAGTCAGAGGCAATATGGAAATAAATGAAACACTGTTCCAGCATTCATTGATTTTTTTCTAATATGTATGTATTTGTATATGGAGAAGAACGACAATGAAGAGGGGAGAGATTAAGACAGCTATAGGGATACCTGTAGTACAGGGCAAAATATAAGTGACACCAAAAAGCATCTAAGTTGCTGTAGAGATTCTAAGGAGAGAGAAAAACACATATATAGAGAGTAAATTAAGAAAGCCTCAAAGGAGGAGGATTTAAATCCATTTGAGATGGGTTTAAAGAAGGCTTCCTGATTAGGTTACTTTCTCTCAACTTCAAACATGTTCTTTTATGCTGTGCTTTATGTTGCTGGGGCTGGGACTTTGCAAACCTCATTCCACTTCCCTCCTTCCTGGTTGCTTCCTGTTCCTGTTAGTATTGTTGCAGAAAAAGGTCTTCACCTCTGCAGCCATGCTGGTGCTGTAGCTAGTTCCGATTTATAGCTGTTCCCAAACTCCTAGAACAAGTTTCTTCATGTGACTTCAGGGAGAGCAACATCAGCCAGCTGGCACCCTCTTCAGAGATGAGATTCCAGCTCTGCAAGTTCCTCCTAAGCCTCTAAGTTTTAATAATTCCAACCTGTTTCTGTTTTCTCTTCAGGCATAGGAGAGGCAACTCCTTCTATAGAAACTATCTGTGTGATACTCTGAGTTCTCTTTTCACCTTTAAGACTCTCTGATACCTTGCTAATGCTTTTAAATATTATATTTGTATTAGTCCATTTTCACACTGCTGATAAAGACATACCAGAGACTGGGCAATTTACAAAAGAAAGAAATTTATTGGACTTATAGTTCCACGTGTCTGGGAAGGCCTCAAAATCATGGCAGAAGGTGAAAGGCACATCTCTCATGGCAGCAGACAAGAGAAGAGAGCTTGTGCAGGGAAGCTCCCCTCTTTAAAACCATCAGATCTCATGAGACTTATTCACTATCACGAGAACAGCACAGGAAAGACCTGCTTCCATGATTCAATTACCTCCCGCTGGGTCCTGCCCACAACACGTGGGAATTCAAGATGAGATTTGGGTGGGGACACAGCAAAACTATATCAATATTCTCTATGTTGAAACTATTGATAAGGTTTCTCTTTCCTGAAAGCACCCTAACTGATACACAAGTTGGTGCCAGGAATGGTCCAAGAAAATGGACACTTAAAAATAAGATATTGGGATTGGTTTGGTCATGTCCTTGGACTTGAATGCAGTGCTGACCTCCTTAAAAATCGTGATACAGTAATCCATGCAAGCAGTGGCATCACAATTAACCACATTATCACCTCTATTTGATTGTGAGAAAGTACCTACTGAAGCAAGTCCCTTGGTGGGGCAGGGTGGGGGTGGGGCAGACGACAAGTGGCTGCTACATTTACCTGCATGATGGCAGTAATGACCACAAGATCAAGGGTAGGGATGGTAACTTCTGAGTGCACTGAAGCACTTAAGAAAGAAGATGACAGGCACAGGTTTTTCAACTCTCGGCTCAAGTCATGCCAGACAGCCAGAGTGCTCCTGTGGTGGATTTAAAATAATATTTTATTTCTTGCAACAAAGGTTCAACTTGTCTGAAAATCAGAACAAATTTTAATTTTGCAGGTTTCAGAATGACAACTTATGCTGAATACCCAGCCTCAGCAAGTCTTTTAATGAAGCTGAGAATCTCAAACCTTCGAATCACTTTGAGCTTCTCTTTCTAGTGGAAGCAGCCCACCATCCCAAGTCTGAGGATGTTTAAAAATCCTGTAATAACCTCATTGGTGGCAATTGCTTTGCAAAAGGATGGCTATTCTCAAGAAGTACCCCAATCCAGCCTTTGCTGCCATTAGATTCATGACTAGAGTTAGATCTCAGCATGCTCCTGGGAACAGGTACAAAGTCTGACCCCAAAGGAAAGAATTTAGATTTAAGACGGGTTTGAAAAACGCCTGGATTTCAGGCATTTTTCTATGGTTATATATATATTTCATGTATAACCATAAATATATACATGAAGGTGGGTTTATTCAGGGAGAAAACTCTAAATAGTATAGTTTGTCTGGAACATAGTTACAAATAAGACTGGAAAAGTAGCTTTAGTCATATTGGGAGGCCCCTTGTATGAGATTTAAATGGGGAGAAAGAAGAACCAGTAAAGAATTGTATGCACGTGTAATGTGTTTTAGAGGCTCACTTCAGGAAGATGATTCTGGCAGTAGTATACAGGATAAACTATGACAGGGAAACTAAAGTCTAGCTGGCCAGTTAGAGGCCTATTCCAACAGACTAAGAAATTATGATAGCTGGGAGTGGGGTGGTATGTTCCATGTACTCGGGAGGCTCAGATGGGAGGACTGCTTGAGCCCAGGAGTTCCAGGCCAGCCTGGACAACATAACAAAAACCTGCCTCTAAAAAAACCAAAACAAAACATGAACAAAAAATTAAAAAACAAACCAGGCAGCAAAAGCAAAATAGACAAATAATACTATATCAAAATAAAAAAAAATGATAGCCAGATCTAATTTGCCAGAGTGGGAATTATAAGATAGAAAGAGGCAAAAGAGATATAGAAAGTAGACTTCATAGAACCTATCCTTAGATTGCAAGTGGGGATTCAAGCCAGGGGAAGAGAGAATGAGGCTGAAATATTGAGTCTGGGTATGGGTAGCATAAAAATGAGAGATAGAGAGAAGAAATGATGAAATGAATTGGTCGAAGGCACAGTGGGGTGGGAACAAGCATTGAAGATGCCAAAAAGGAGCATTCTGCTGATTTAGAATGAGATCTTACTGGGATAAAATAGAAGGAATTGCAGCTGGATTTCTGCACTAGAGATTAGGGAAATATAGAACTTCAGAATATTGATAAATTGACTAGAAATCCATCAGGTTTGGGGCTGATACACTGTAAGCAATATAGTTTCAGTAGCTTAAGAAAAAGTACACCTGGGACTCAAAGGGAGTTGGTAACCACTGGCCTCACATGTTTCCTGGGTTGCTTTGGTTTACAACTAGAGGACTGGACTAGACAACTTTTAAGGCCATTTGTTTTCTATTATTCTATGTCATGATATGTTCTCTATTAATTTTAATTTTAATTTTTTTTTGAGACGGAGTCTTGCTCTGTCGCCAGGCTGGAGTGCAGTGGCACGATCTCAGCTCACTGCAACCTCTGCCTCCCGTGTTCAAGCAATTCTCCTGCCTCAGCCAACTGAATAGCTGGGACTACAGGTGCCCGCCACCACACCTGGCTATTTTTTGTATTTTTAGTAGAGGCAAGGTTTCACCATGTTGGCCAGGATGGTCTTGATCTCTTGACCTCGTCATCCGCCTGCCTTGGCCTCCCAAAGTGCTGGGATTATAGGCGTGAGCCACTGTGTTTGGCCTGTGTATTTTTAAATAGACTGTTTTCCCCTGATAGAATGTGACTTTCTTAAAAGTGGGATTATTTTAATATAATTTCCTGTTAAATCTCCAGGTCCTAGAATATACCCTAGTACATAACTAGTACAAAAACTGTTGGTAGAAAGCATGAATTCTGTTTGCCCTTTACTATTATCATTTTTATGGAAACTTTTGCACTGGAAAACATGATAATTATTCTGGAGCTGAAAAACTGTGCTGTGATTTGGATATACTTTGCTTGGCCCTATCAAGTCTCAGGTTGACATTTGATCCCAATGTTGGAGGTGGGTCCTGGTGGGAGGTATTTGGATCTTGAGGGTGGACCTCTCATGAACTGCTGGGTGTCATCCTCACGGGAGTGAGTTCTCACTCTTAGTTCTGTGAGAATTGGTTGTTAAAAAGAGTCTGATGCCTCCTCCTCTCTCTACTGCTTCCTGCCTTACCATGTAATTTCTGCACACATCAGGTCCCCTTTCCCTTCCATCATGAGTGGAAGCAGCCTGAGGCCCTCATCAGAAGCAGATGCTAGTGCAATGCTTTTGTACAGCCTGCAGAACCATGAGCCAAAGAAACCTTTTTTTCTTTATAAATTATCCAGCCTCAGATATTCCTTTATAGCAGCACATATGGGCTGAGACACAGTGGCACTGGAAAGCTATTTGCAGTAGAGCAGCAGTCTAAAAATAAGCAGATCATGTGACCCCCACTATTATCTGTCTGTTTTATGTTCCACAGGAAGAAAACTGCTTGAAAACAGGCTGGGGGAACAACATAAAACACTGACAGGAGTTGTGTTATCTGACAGGATGCAAATTACACAGTGAAATTTAGATAACCATTTGCCATTATCTTGCTGGAAAATTTTCAAAAGTTTAACATTTATCTTTGAAGGCTCTGAGCTGAAATTCATAGCTCAGAGACCCTCTTTAATTTACTCAAGCTTGGGAGAGGAGGTTTAATAATTGCCAGTTGTGCCTTCACACAGAAGCACATTTTCACCTAAACACAGAGAAATTTCAGTCTGCTGAGTTTGCTGTTCCTGATCACTAAGCCAATCCAAACCAAGGCGAAAGGTGAACAATGGTCAGCTGCAGGGCCTGGAATTAGTTTTCCTTTGGTTATGTTGGTATCTGGTATAAACTCTGCACCTGTTCCCTCACCAATCCTTTGGTAAATCCTACTGGGCTGGCTCCTTCTGGTGGTCATGAGAAGTTGCAGATCTCCAACTACAGGGAGCATAATTGACCAATGGACCCAAACTACAGGGAGCATAATTGACCAATGGACCCAAACTACAGGGAGCATAATTGTCTAATGGACCCAAGCTGCTCATTGAATGCTGCCTTTGAACTGAGGCTGTACTTGTTCAGGCTATTCCCAGCCAATGACTGAGTATGGCAGAGATACCTAGGCAGGCCTCTGCCTTATAGACACAGGGCTCTTCTGATGCCCAACTTTGTTCAGACATTCCCCTGCAGCTTTGCCAAACCATTCCTAGACTGCTTGGCAGTCTGGAATGTTTTCACCCAACTCTCCTCCCCTCACTTCTTCGCTTGGGGTCATACTTGCATCCCTGTCTGACAGCTCTCCCTGTCTTTTCCAGCTCCTTTCCTATTATCTTTCACAGGTATTCTCCTGATCAATTCCTTGCATGTTTAGTCGTATGTTGTCATATGCTCCTTGGAGGACTGTTCTTAGAGAATATACCCATGCTCTATGACTTGACTTATTAGAGCCTTATTCTGATCTCCAGGCCACTTGATTGGGACTCTGGTAGTCTGTCTGGTTCTTAGGAGTATCCCTTACCTGTAACTAGGTGCTAAATCTTTTCTTCATGTCATTCACTTCTGGCTGGAGTCTTATTCCACCAATGTATGGGCTATCTAGAATGACATTGGTCTTCTGGAACCATTTGTAAGATTTTGACTCTTGTTACAATTGAGGAACTCATCTTGTCCTCATTGTAGCTATGACCGAGAAACCAAGAAACTCACTATCTTGTCCTCTTGGATGCCAGCTATAAATTGAAGCAAGTTGGACACCGGAATTTTGACCACTTTCCACCTTTCTATCGTGGTCAGGTAAGTTGCATAAGCCTGTGATATGCATGATTTTGGACTTTGTTCCTTTTCACACTGGCCTACAGTTGAGGTACCAGATTCTCATATATCAATAATTAAAGTAGTAATCACTTATATGAGACGTTGAAATGTACTCCCTTCAAGAAAGGTGACATTTTCAGCTGTTTTCTTAATGGGAAAACATTATTGGTGGGAGCAAACTACAGATCCTTCAATGAGATTAGTGTGAAAGCAGAAGAAATGTGAAGGCAGTGGCTATTTGAGTGACATGAAAATATTCTAAGGGGCACAAAAGCAGAAAGGGAAAGCTGGTAACTTCACAGTAAATCTCATTGCCTCCATAGTTTTTCCCAACATCAGGAAGTGCCTTTCTACAAACCTGTGGCATGAACTTAACAGAGAGAATTGAAATTTCTACTTGTTGGATAACTACACAGTTACACAACAAACAAGAGGCTATACATTTCCATGTGGAGACTAATGTTACAACTTAATCCTTTTGGCAATCAGAGATGGGCAATTATCCTAACCAACTTATGTTTCCAACTTAGAAAGCTTTCTATTTTCAGGGCTTTCTTCATACTTAAATCTGGTAACCAAGCCTATGAAAAGAAGTTTTAAATAACAGCAGGTATAAATGTCTGTAGGAAAAGGCTTGAGCAGTGTAGGTACCATCTCAGAATTATAAGAGGGTGGACAGAACTTCTTTTGTTAAATACTATTATCTCAACCCAAGAGAACTGTCAATAGAGAGCTGAGTTTCTGGATTATGGGTGCTTCCCTCCTATGTCTTAAGATTAGCCAGCAGCATGCAAGGAATTGGAAGCATGTCCTTACATGACACAGCAAGAAGGGTGACAAGATCCTATTTGTGTTTGAAAAAGTTTACTCTTGCTGCTGCATACAAAATGGAATGTTAAGATGCAAGAATGGAATCAAGGAGGCTCTTAGAATAATGGGTAAGAGTTAATGGTGGCTTTGACCTGAGTGGAGGCTGTGGAGGTAGACAGAAGTGAGAACATTTGCTGATGCTGTAGGTAGGGGAATGGTGAGGTGTTATGGACTGACTTGTGTCACTCTCAAATTTATATATTGAAGTTCTAATCCCTAGTACTTCAGAATGTTACTATATTTGAAGACAGCATTCTTAAAAAGGCTATTAAGTTAAAATGAGGTCATAGGGTTGTCCCTAATCCAATATAATAGGTTTCTTCATGAGAAGAGGAGATTCGGTCACAGGCATGTACAGAAGAAGACTGTGTGAAGACACAGAAGAAGTTATCTACAAACCAACAAGAGAGGCTTCAGAAGAAACCAACATTGTTGACACCCTGATCTTGGATTTCTAGACTCAGGAATTGTGAGAAAATAAATTTTTATTGTTTAAGCCACCCAGTCTGTGGTACTTTCTTATGGCATCCCTGGCTAATGAATACAGGAGGCAGCTAAAGGAATTGAGGATTATGCCTAGTTTTGTGGCTTGAGAAATGGGGTATTTAGAGGTCTCATTACCAGGACGAGTAAGATTGAGGAAAGAACATGTTTGGAATCTATATGGGAATGTTGGTGGTGGGAAAAACTGAGAGGTAAATGTAGTAGTTTATGTGTGGGATGCCTATGCACATGCAAGAAAAGGTATCAAGGAGGCAGTGGTATGTGCAAATCTGGAAATTTTATAAATTCTTATGCAGATGATTTAAATAAATAAATTTGAACCCTGTCATCTATTCTCAATCCCTTCTGGATTTCAACCAAAAGGGCTGGTTATATGGGGCTAGCATCATATATCAATGTCAGTAAGTTAGATTGTCCATTACTTTGTATTGAATGGAACTATGTGCTGCATGATTTCTGTGTCTCTAAAAGTCAACAGACCTTGGGCAGACACAAAAGTTTAAATGTCACCCTGAAAAACCACTCTAAATTAGGAGGCAGTTGCGACATTCTAAACAAATTTACTAGATTACATATCATGAGATATGGCTTTGGGTTCAAACTCTACCCTTTTTAGATTAGTGTTCTTGGATCATAATCTCTGAGACTTAGATTTTTCATTCATTTTATAGTGAATCTCATTAGGGGTACTTCACTTGATTTAGGGTATTTTTGGAATTTTCAGGGTGAGTTTTTGTTGTTGCATGATTGAGGAGTTCTAGTTAGTAGAAGCTCTGTGAAGTCCTGCAAAATGATTTGACACAAAGCCTTCTTGGATGTGTACTTACAGTTGCACAACTTGAAAATATTCTATACATTACAAGTGGGGCTATAGTGACACACACACACACACACATTTAACACATTTGTGTATTAATTTTACTTCAGGACTGTAAAGTGTTACAAAATTCTAGCTATTAAAAGAGGGCATTGCACCAAGTTATGTTGTGTTGAGAACCACTGACCTATAATATCTTTTTATTGCCTTTATTATTTTGAATGGACACATAATAATTATACAATTTATGGGGCACAGTGTGATATTTTGATGCATGTATATCATGAATAGTGATCAAATCAGGGTAACTAGCATATCCATCACCTCAACCATTTATCATTTCTTTGTACATGGATAAAGAAAATGTGGTGTATCCATTTGTCCGTTGACAAACACTTAGGTTTGGCCATTGTGAATAGTACTGCAATAACCATGGGAGTGCTTTCATATTGCTTTCCTTTCAATATGATATATATCTATATATCTATATATCTATATCTATATCTATATATCTATATATCTATATCTATATCTATATACACTCACATACACACATATGGGGGATATAGAAATGGAAGAAAGAAAGAAGATCACATTTTTACCTAACGCTTTCTTCTTTTCTATTGTTACTTTCTTTATATTTTTATCTTTGAAGCTCAGATTTATCATAAATGTTGTATACTATTTTAAATATTTTCTTTTTCCTAATTGTTTGTGGTAGCAAAGTAACATTCTGCTTTTAAGGTCTTCTTACCAGATGTGAAATATTCCCAAGTATTCCCAAATGAAGCAAAACTTTTCTTGAAAACCTGTGCCCTAAATGGAATCAAATAACTAAAAATTAAACACAGCCCATAAAAATTTTTTGCTTCATGTTATAAATGCCAGTACAAAAAATAAATAGAAGATTAAGTTGCTATAATCCAATTTTTAATATCCTTTTTTTGTATGATGCAATGGTTTGAATGTTTTTCACTCCAGATCTCATGTTGAAAACTAATCCTCAATGTAGCAGTATTGAAAGGTGAGGCCTTTAAGAGGTGATTGGGTTATGAGGACTCTGCCTAAATAAATTGAAGCATCATTTATGGATTAATGAATTAGTGGATTATCACAGGAATGGGACTGGTGGACCTTTAAGAATAATATATATACACACACATATATATTTGTTCCATCGATCTAAGTTGGAAGGGAAGGTTTAGTAAGAAATATGTAGTATGATAACTAACTGGTGGAGCCCTCTGATGACTGATGATTCTGGCAGGTGATTTTATCTGCTCTATAATGTCAAAATTTAAAAATCATAATTATGAAAATTTTAACTATAAAATGTAATATACTATAAAATACAGTTTTAGATTTATTCTGGTACCTCATAAGTTTATTGGGGCAGACTATATAAGACTATAAATCTTTAATCTATAAGCATTAGATTTTGGTCACAGTTTTGGCTAAATATTTAATTTTTAAAAGATTAAGCTAAAAGGTGTATTATTTGGTACTACACTCATTGCTATTGCTATTATTCTTTTGCTGCTAGAAGTTGAAAAGTTTGTTTCCTTATTGAGAATATAAATAAAACAAATTACTTTGTGTTAACTTTCAATATAGACCAGGTCTTTATGCTATGTTTCTTGGGCAGGGAAGAGGAGGTCTTACCTGGATTATGTTGCACAAAACAAACAAATGAAAAATAATGTAATAGCCAAGCTCCCCCCTTGACCCTGCAAATAGCTTATAGAAGTTGCCTGAGAGTATCATATTATAATTATTCTGCTTAATTTGCTCTTTATTTAGATTTAAAATACATCTTTCATATATTGTTTAAAAGGAAAAAGGAATCATGTCAAAATGTTTCAGGAAATGATGTAAGTTAGATATAAAGAACATAGTTCTGATTTTGAAGTGTTAGTGGAACTCAAACAGAAATGATTAGTGCTCTCTTAAGATCATGACATGATTCTTAAAGTGGCTATTTCAGAGCCTAGAAATAACACTGTGTTACTGACTAATGTCTACAGAGTACTGCAAAAGATGCTGAATAGAAAAGCAGGTGGTGTGAAAATTTTAATTTTTAAATAGCAAAGCCCCTGTCTGGGTATTGTCAGTAACTTTCAGAAATCCTAGAGAAAATGATGATTAGGTCAACACAAGGAAAACAGCAATTAACAGAATAGGAATTGCAAAGAGCTTCAGCCAATGGAAAAAGAAGCAAGGCTTCTGAAGTCTCCCGACCACTCGTGTCTGCATGGGTTTCAACGACCGGTCCCACTGGGTCAGGATGGCATTTCTGGCTCCTGGCCACTGCCCTGGGCCCACCAGCCTAAACTGGTAGGGACTACAAGGGCCAAAATAAACTTCCATGGCCAATTTGGGATCTGTGAGAAACAGCCATGGGATGTTGGGCTTTGCCCCAATGAAGGAGGAGAGTTCATCCATATAAACAATGTAATCTGTCTGTATGGTTTCGCTTTTGCCAAACCTGGAGATGGGAGAGAAAACACCACTGTGGATACCCAAACTCTGTGTAGAAACAGAACAGAGAAAATGGCTCGCAACTTTATATCAGTGAGAATTAACATCAATCTCTCTCTCTTTCTAAAAAAATTTCCCACACTACCCTGACAGACAACATCAATTTCTTGTATAAGGAGAATGTCATTTGTTTATCCTGTACTTTGTGGTTTTTTTAAAGAACTTTCATATTGGTTTCATTTGGAAATACCCCAACACTGCAATGCAGCTAAGAAAGACATTTTTTATCCTTATTTACAAATGGATAGATTGCCTCTTGCTCAAGTGACCCTTCTATAATAGTTCATGGCCACTGAGCTAATTAGTGACAACTAGAAATGGAGCCCAGTTCTCCAGATTCATTCTCACTTTTCTGAGTCATTTTCATTAGAGGTATACCTTTGAAATATCCTCTACATCTTAGAGGATTTATGGGCTAGAGAATGGAAGTCCACATCCGTGTGTTCCCAAACTCCTCTGATTTCAAATCCTTTCTGGGTCTCCTTTGTATGATATATATTACAGGAGGCATGGAGGGCTAAAACTGTCTATGTAATGTAGATTCTCAATCCTATTATTTACTCTGTGCCTTGTACTAAAAAGAACTTAATACAATGTCAGAAGCAACGTAGGTCTTCAATTAATATTTGTTGAATGGATGAATATAGCTTGTAGTTGTCATTCCAATGATGTCATTCAGGATAATTTAAGATTAAGACAGTTCCAAGCATTCATAAATTCTCACTTTTCTATGGAAATCCTACACTCCTATTACAATAGGTACTCTTACCATTTGCGCTTTTTCTCCATTTTCTCATTAATATCATTCATCATGTCTTCCATAGAAGGCAAAGTACAAGTTCCTGATAAAGAAGGAAAGACATGATGGTAATTAAATGAGTCTGGCATAGGACCAGCCTGTAATTTTCCCTTTTTAATAATGAGTTATGAATTACATTAATTGGTGTTCATTTTCAGACAGACGTCAAATTCAGTTCTAGTCTTCTCAGAACTCATATTTGTCATAATAATTAAAAAACATTACCTAAATAGCTTTGCTCTTAAACTGGTTACAAGATGTTTCAAAACAGTTTCATAGATATATTTTAATCTCAGTCATATTTTAAGAATGTTGTCTTTTAAATTATAGCCAAACAGAGGTGAATTGGCATCACTTTTCCAAGATTTATGAAGAAAAATCTTCATAGAAATTAATCCTGCTTTGCCAGAAAATGGAATTTCCAGAAGATAAGATATAGAATTTGGTGAAGGGCTAAGTTTTTCTATGGAAAGCCAGTAGTTCTTGAATATGACTGAGGATATGGACTGTCCACAAGTCACCAAGGACATAAGGGAGACCCAGGAGACTAGATCTGACTTGGGGCTGCCCCAGGATCCAGGTTTACATAAGTTTGCAGAGTTCTCTAAAACCCAGACCAAAACAGCCTTTTGTGTCCAGAAATACTTCAAATTTAGGATGATTTCTTTGGTAATCTTGGAATCAACTTGAAAGAGAATAAAACTCTTAGCCCAGATATGATTACTCAAGACCTACAATGGCTTGCTTAATTTCCCATTTCTACACTTCTTACAGGGAGGGTCACTTGAACAGCTTTTGTAGATATGGTATGGTTCCAGGCCTTGGAACTTGTCATGCTTTTCAGAGGAAGAGATTGAAAAGAAAGAGACTGTTTTTTAGCCTGCCAACTACTGCCATTGGGTTGCTTGTAACTAGCCCCTCTTGTCTTGGTACTCTGGTTTTCCAAATCTAGGTTGTTTGCCTTGTGTCTCATTTCCCTTAAGACAGCCTGTGCCGTGTACATCAATTTTCCCCATAAATTGCCTTGTTTCCTTTCTTCAGAGCCCAAGTTACAACTCTTGTCCTCATAGAGAGTAAGGGTCCCACCCTTCCTTTAATGCCAGCCTCTCTGGGTCTGAACCCTAAGTGGAATCCTGAGTGAAATTTCATGCCATTACCTTCCTGGCTACCTGGTCGTGTGATCTGCATCTCCCCACAACTGTATTCCAGCCTGCTGCTGGGGGATGCTGCCTGCCTTTCTTGCCTGACCCCAATCAAGTTTGTTGTTTCCTTTGTAAAATATAAGAACTCAGTATTCTTATGTATTACAGACTGATCATCTACTACACTGAGCACTTTCTGTCTCTATTGATCCACTGTTTGTTCTTAGCACTTTCTGCCTCTGTTGATCCACTGTTTGTCCTTTTTTTGTCAGGGAAGAAAATAATAGTAGAAAAACCATTACCTTTCAGCAATCATATTTTCCATGACTGTGGATATTTGAAGTTGGCTGGATGTTGGCTCGTAAACATATTTTCTTATGAACTTTTCAAGCAATGTAATTCTACTGAGTTTTGCAATCATAATTTTATAAAGTTGTCATTCACTTAGTCTTAAGTGGATGTAAGCTTTGGTGGTCTCAAGTCTAATAAATGATCTTGGGTAATTATCAGCTGTAAGAAGTTGTAAGTCACAAAATACCTCCTCTAATAATATCTTGTAGTATTTCATACAATAATCCAAACTGGTATACTTTAAATTGCTAACAAAATATAGCACCAAAGAATATAGAATTATAAATTTTCAAAACTGAAGGGGACCTTGTAACTAGGATTATTGTTTTCACAAAGATCCAAAGTTATTGTCACTGGCATTCATCTTCGCAATCCATGAGCCTCTTTATTGACTTACCCTTTATTACTTGTGCTGCCCAGCGGGACTGGAGGTCAACTGTGGGAATGGCAGCCCCAAGGGACTGGACAAAGCCAATCACTGCTATGGTTGACTTCTCAAGTAGAGGAGGAAATACTCCTTTAAATAAAATGATCTCATTGTTTCTGCTTTTGATGATAGACTCATCAAGGAAGGGGTAGGCAAAACTATACCCTGTTGCAAAGATTACACAGTCAATGCCCTCAAATATGGTCCCATCCTCAAAAATGGCCGAGGTCTCTGTGAATTCCTTCACGTTAGGCTTTACGGACACAATGCCACACAGAATGCTTGCTGGGAGCTCATCATTAAATACAGGCTCTTTCCTCAGGACTCTGTATGGAAAACAGAGACAATTATTGGAAGTGTAATATTTCCCTCTTGTTTCATTGGTCCATATATAAATTGATAAGGAAGGAAAAAATGACCCAAGATTTTTTTTTCTGAGGCATAGAGTATCTCCAATATGGCTGAAGAACAAAACTGATGGGAGGCAACATTGGGAAGTAAGAGAAGTTGTTATTTGCTGGCCCCATCTCTATTTTCTGTGATCCTTCTCTTCCATGGAGCTCTTTCCAAATCCCGGAATAAAGGCTTATGCCCAGTTCCCTGTTAAAGCCTGTTTCAGGAAAAACTCTGAAGTGAGGGTACCTCAGTGTTTACATTTTTAAAGTTGCTACTTATTCAGTGGGAACCTTGATAAGATTATGTTTTTTAAATTCTTGGTGTCTCATATTTCTCATCTGGAATGTCAGTAATGTTTGTACTACCTCAGAAGTTCCCTAAATGATATAAAGAGTTTTGCACAGTCTCTAGCATATGCATAGAGCTCGAAAATGTTAACTGTTATTCTTAATTCAGTATACTCCAAGGTGGTCATCATACTGTGGAGAAGACCAAATAGGAGGAGGAAAGTCAAAGGTGTGAGAGCTGCAGCTGGGCTCTTGAGGGATGAAGTATGAGCCCCATGCAGACAGAGGCACCAGTCAGGTGAAGGAGGGAGCACCCAGGAATTTAAATAAGGCCAGAGGGAGGGTGCCAGTTTGAGGCTTTGGCGACTGCAAGTCTGGAAATAGAGAGCTTTGGACTACTTTTTATTCAATAATATCTGTAGTGGGAGCAGAGAAATCTGAACCCAGGGATGAATGTGAATACAGTTGAAGGAAAGAGTGTTGTTCTTGTATGGCTGTGGGAGCTGTGAGAGAGTGCTACAGGCAGATTCCACTGGAGAACAAACTGAGCTGGACAATGAGATTGGTTGGAATCTTACTTGGAAAAAGGCTTGACTCACTTGCACTTATTACCTGCCATTTATTTGAAACCTGTGGCCATCAGGTTTTTACCTCCACCATCACCACGCTGAAACTACTCTTGTCAAGGACATCAGAATCAGGCTCCCAGATCCAGTGGTCCACCCTCACTTTCCCTTTTACTCAACTTAGCATTTAACATAATTGATGGTTTCCTCTTTCTTGAAACACTGTATTCATTTTGTTTCCAGGTCATCACTCTCTCTCAGTTCCTTTCCTACTTTGCTGGCTATTCTTTTTCTGTCTCCCACAGAAGTCTTCTCCTCTTCTCCTCTTCCTGACTTCTGACAATGGCATACCTCAGGACTCAGCCCCCAGACCTTTAGTCTCCTCCATTTACACGCATTCTTCAAGAGATGTCATCTAGTTCCATTTCTTCAGGAAAAATTTTCTCATGACTCCAAAGTTTTAACTTCTGGTTTGAGCCTCCCTCCTGTCTTGTGTTTCCCACTGCTGGCTCAACATTCTTCTACTGGAATGTCTAATAGGCATTCCAACTTTAATATGTCTAAAACTGTACTTCTGTTCCTCCTGCAGTTTTTCACATTTTAGTAAATGTCAATGTCATCCTTTTTCAAATATCTTGAAGACATTCTTACTCCCTCCTTGCTCTCTCATCCTCTATCCAGTCCACAGAAAATCCTATTTGGGTCTACCTTCAAGCTATCCAGAAATCTGCCCAATTCTGACCACTCACTGCTAACAATTTTGGTCCAGACCAACATCCCCTCTGATTCAGGTTTTTGAGAGTAGCTTTTTAACTGGTCATTTCACTTCCTTCCTTGCCCTACCCTTACATTGAATGATGACCACAGCAGCCGATCAATCTCTGCAATGCTAATTTAGGTCTTGTAATTCATTTGCTCAGATGCCTGCTGTAATTTCCCATTGCTTTCAGAGTAAAAGCCAGAGTCCTTACAATGATCTACAAGGCCCACGCCATCCAACAATTTTTATGTCTCTGGTTTTATCTCCTGGCATTCTCCCCTCATTCTCTTTTCTCAAGGAAGAGAAGCCCCATTGTTGTTTGTTGATCATGCCAGCCCTGCCCGTAAATGCCCTGGCTGTGTCCTCAGTCTGGAATACCCTTCCCCTGAGACCCTCATGGCTCATTCCTTCAACTCCTTCAGAGGTTTTCTTAAAAGTCTCCTCCCTGAGACGTACTCTGAGGACTTTATTGGAAATTGTCCTGACAGCACTTGCCATTACCTTTATCTGCTTTGTTTTCTTCCCCAAAGCACACATCGCCATATGATCTTATGCTATTGTTTGTCTGTTTCCCACCACTTAGAATGTAGGTTCCATGAGGACAGGGATTTTTGCATGTTTTGTTCACTACTATATCCACAGGGCTAAACACAGGACGTGGCATATAATAAACGTGTAATAAATGTTTGTCAAATTAATGAATTCACTTTGATGTAAACAGCTCGTAACTTGGGTTTTTCACCTCTTGTCAAAGTCATTTCTTGTTATGTTACTGGCTTGGAGGACGTTATAGGAGAAGATGGGAAGGAGACTGAAGATGCAAGCATTGGTAAGTATGTGTTTAGTGAGAGGGGTCCATTAAGGGGTGGGTGATGAAACGAAAAGGGAAAGGTAGGACATGAAACGTTCTCCTGATGTGCTTAACTTTGCCATTAAGTGACAGGTAGTAGAGCAAGTGGCCAAGAGTGAGAGGCTCTAGAATCAGCAGATCTGGGTTTGTTTTGAACGTTGCTTCTACTTCCTGGCTGTGGGACCTTAGTAAAGTTATTAACTACACTGAAACGCAGTTATCTCATCTCTAAAATGGAGATACTAATAGAGCTCTCTTCATAATTGTAAGGATAAAATGAAATAATATATGCCAGAGCCTTAGCAGAGTCTTGCTAAATCTCTGACATGTATAAAATGCTTAAAAGAGGTTAACTTTGATTATCATTACTCCCGGGACTAATTCCTGAGGCATTATATAATTTTCCAGCTGTGTAAATATAGTAAGGAGGATTGCAAAATAGGAAATCACTCTTAATTTGTGCAGTTCTTTATCTTCTGATATATGAGTTGTGATTGCTAATACTTTCATTTGTTTTGGGCTTACAGGACATTAAGGGTTGTTGACACTGAACTAAAAGCCAGCAGGCATATCACGTTTAGCTCTGCATTACCCATTTAAAGGCATCAAGCCATAGTTTTCATGCTTGAATCTTGCATTCATCTGCTTCACGTACAACCAGTCAGAGATGGCTGTCGGTAAATTGTTCTTGAGGAAGGTTCCAAATCGAGTGACGAGCAGCATGTCCCAAGGATAACCATTGTCCCAGACCCGGCTCATCACCCAGGAGCCACTTCTGGAACTGATCATGACCTTAAAAAACACCAATTGAACCATGAAATTAGTGACCATTTGTAGTGGATATTCTGGTGAGCACCCCAGATCCCTCTTGAGGAATGGATCTATTACCCCAGCTGCAGAAAGTGGTGTCAGAAGACATCTCTCAGCTGTCAGTCCTTTTTGACCATTGCTTTGGCTGAAGAGAGGGGCCTCACCCAACATCTTCTACTCTTTCTGAGTTTCCTCCATCTAGTGACTGGTCAATGCGGGCGTATAAAGGCCCAGTCCCTCACCTCAAATTGGGGCAATGCCAAAGGACCATCCCAGCTTCAAAGTAAATGGAAGCTTCCTTCCCTTCCTGTGGAAGTATTGATCCTGAGAGTGTTCCCAAATAAACGTCTGAACTTTACATCTACATCTTAGGGTCAGCCACCCTGTCACAGTGCTGCAGGCAAATTTTCGTATTTTAATCAATCTCTGCTACAGGTAACTAATAACTGAATTCTAGTCATGTTTTCCCTAGCGCTTATCTAACTATTGCTGTCTACAAATAAGCAATTATGATCTCAAAATAGGCATTTTAAAGCAAAATGCCTGCTACTATCTGGAAAGAAGGTGAGAAATTTGGAATCAGAAAACCATACACTCAAACGCTGGCTCTCCTACTTATTAATGATGTGATTTGAAAAAATTCCTTTAACTTCTCTAATCTTGTTCCCTCATTCCTAAAATGGAGAGAATCGAATTTGCCTCATCAAATTTGTGTAAGCGTTAATTCGATGTGATAAACTATGTCACATGGCTAACGTTACCTGGCAGATAGTATGTGCTCAGTAAATGTCAGTTTCCTTTCCTTCCCCTTCTGTTATGCTAATCCATAATAGTGTAGTTTTCAGGCTTTCTTTGTCTTTTTTAAAACCAATTTTTATACGCCATATCACTTCAAGGCATTTGTTATAAGAGAAACTAGGCAAGAAGAGACTAAAGGAGTCCGGGCATGGTGGCTCACGCCTATAATCCCAGAATTTTGGGAGGCCTAGGTGGGCAGATCATCTGAGGTCAGGAGTTCAAGACCAGCCTGGCCAATATGGTGAAACCCTGTCTCTGCTAAAAATACAAAAATTAGCTGGGTATGGGGTGTGGTGGTGGGTGCCTGTAATCCCAGCTACTCAGGAGGCTGAGATGGGAGAATTGCTTGAACCTGGGAGACGGAGGTTGCAGTGAGCCGAGATTGTGCCACTGCACTCCAGCCTGGGCAACAGAGTGAGACTCTGTCTCCAAAAAAAAAAAAAAAAAAAAAAAAGAAGAGACTAAAGGATCAATTAATTAAATAGCCTCTGAAATTGATCTTCCCTTTAATGTATCACATATGCAAATAATCACATATACAAATAGAAATCTCTGAAAACTATGAGTTCATCATAAATTTCCTAAACCCAAGAAGCTGAAATAATGATTTACCTTTATTTACACAGAAATCTATTTTATCCTGTCATTCAAGTCCTTAAAATATGTGATATAATCTGATCCCAATCTTTCTTTCCTGTAACGCAATCCTATGACTACTGTTCCTTGGATTCGGAAGCTTTGGCTTTCAGTTCTGTAACCCTTCAGTGGCTCAAACATTAATTTTCTCAATGACTTTCAAGAAGACAATTGACATTTCTGGTCCTCATTTATCCTTTCTGTTATAAAACTACTTTCTTCCCACAAGCAAAGGAGCCCATTTACAGGAAGGTATTTGAGTACCATAATGCATCATACAAATTGTTAGCATTAAGAACCTCCATTCCAGCAAGATGAAACTATAACCTACAATAGTAAAATATACAATGCTCATTTTCTTGTCTTCTTGCCTCTGCTTGTGGCATTTCCAATTCTAAGAACAGCTTCTGTCGCCTCTTCAGTCTCATGATTTATATTTATTGTTCAAGGACTGGTTCTGTTCTACCTCCTTTGTGAAGCATCCAGTTTTGGAATCATAGCATTTAGTGCCTGAATCACTTGTTTATCCTTTTCTCCAGTGGCAGCTCTTGTTCCAGAGCAGGGATCATGCCTGTTATGTTCACCACTGTCTTCAGCACCCAAGCCAGTGCCTGGCACATAGTAGGCCCTCAATAAGTAGTCATTGAATAAATGTGTGCATGCATCATAAATGAATGAATAAATGAGCCACTCTGTATTGCTTAAGTCTTGTTCAAAATCTTTAACTTTATAACAAGCCCAGAAGTAGGTTCTATTTTTATCTGTTTTACCATTGAGAAACCTGCCTCAGGGAGATTGAAGGACTTGCCCGAGTCTAAGAGTCATAACCTTAACCCTAAATCTGTGCTAGTTTTAGAGAAATTGATCCGAGATATTAGGCATCAAATGTCTTGAAGAAGGAGATTGTTGAATGACAGTTACTCCTTGCTGATATTCTGCCTTTGTCTATGAAGTGATTTAAAACCTCACCTGTTACTTGGGGAAGCTCAGCTATGTGAAATACCACTTAGTCTTTACATCAGATACCCTTCCCTCCTCCCCCACATTTCATATCACACCTTTCAAACGATAATAACTCTTCTGTCAGTAACGAGAGTCACCCGAGTACCCGGGGAGTAGTACCTGTTCTGCTGTGCGGCTGAGTTCTGTGGCAATATCACAGCCCGAATTCCCCAGGCCAACCACCAGGACACGCTTTCCATTGAATACACCTGGTTCTTTATAGTCCCTGCTGTGGAAGCATTTGCCTTTAAAGTGGTTTAGTCCTGAGTGAAAAGTGAGAAATATATGGCAGTTTGAGTCATATATTTAAACAAAGACTTTAACAGAAGCGACCTTGTGAATAGATGCAGTCACAATAATGTGCTATTTTAACACACCAAGCATATTAGATATAACAGAAGTATATTTTAATTTAACCTGCTTATACTTTTAGAAAAAAGAAGACATTATCAAGATATTCATTTTTGTCAGTTATGTGGCTAGCAGCTTAAATTTTGGCCTTACCTGGAAAGGACTCTTTTGGTAGGTTGGGATACACATGATGTCCGGAACAAACCATTACAGCATCAAAGACAGCCGATTCTTTTTTACCATCCCTTTCAGTGGTAACATCCCACTGGCCAGTAGTTGCAAAATCAGGACGTTTATTTACACTGGATACAAATGTCTAAGAGAAATACAGAAAGAAATCCCTCTTTTCTATGCTAGCAAATGGTTTTGGCAGATACAGTATGAAAAAAGAGAAGTGGGTTAAGAAAAATATTTAATGATTAAGATACATATTACAAATTTAAAATTCCCTCAGAATAAATCAAAACACTAAATGGTATCTGTCTATTTGTCCCTGCATGATTTCTTGTGCATAACCAGTATCTTCCGGAGTACAAGAGTGACACCCCTTGGAGATATGGCAGTGAATTCAATTATAATTTATAAGAGGTGCACATCACATATACTAGAAAATCTGATGGCCAATGATGTTCTGGATCACATTCCTGTATGTTCTGGTTCAGTATATTAAATAACTCAAAGATAGATGTACTGAACCAGAATATATGAAAACGTGATCCAGAAAATTATTAGATTTGTTAAATTAAAGTTAAAACTATTAAATTCAAATTTCTAACACACTCCTAGGTGACGCTGATGTCACTTGGACTATACACTGAGTAGCTTTGACTAGATTATCGATAAATATTTGTTCACAGCTAAATGGCTGCCTGTTGGTGTGCTCCCTGTTTTAAAAAAATCTTTCAATTCTTCTGATTATATTGGAAAAAGAATCTCTATTTGGTATTAATTGTTCTTAAAAACTTTATTATGTACTATTTCATACATATAAGAAAATACACAAACACATATATGTTACATTTTTGTTAGTTATGAAATATAATAAAATGAGCACTTATGGACTCATAAGACCTAATACATAATTTGTTTAGAATAACTGTGGGATTAGTTAATTAGTTATGCTATTATATATGGCAACTTTTTTTTGGATAGGTTTCTGTTTGCTGCTGGTTTACAGAAATGCAATTCATTTTTATATATTGATCTTATATACCACCACCTTGCTAACTCTTTTTGTATTGCTATGAATTCTAGTAATTTATATATTCTTTTGGATTTACTACATAGAGAATCACATTATCTTCAATAACTGTGTTTTACTTTCTTTTGAGTTGTCATTCTCTTTATTTTTCTTTACTTACTGCACTGTTTCTTAAATTTCTTAAGACTATTGAAAAGAAGTAAGTGCTATTGATAATAGTAATTAGGAATTCTTATCTTGTTCTGAAACTTTAAAGTGAATGCTTCTAACTTTTCATCCTTTAGCACAGCACTGACCAGTACCAATATAGTATGAGCAACATATGCAATTACAAAATTTCTAAGACCGGGCATGGTGGCTTACGCCTATAATCCCAGCGCTTTGGGAGGGTGAGGCAGGTAGATCACCCGAGGTTGGGAGTTCGAGACCAGCCTGACCAACATGGAGAAACCCCATCTCTACTAAAAATACAAAATTAGTTGGGCATGGTGGTGCATGCCTGTAATCCTAGCTACTTGGGAGGCTGAGGCAGGAGAATCACTTGAACCTAGGAGGTGGAGGTTATGGTGAGCCGAGATCACACCATTGCACTCCAGCCTGGGCAGCAAGAGGGAAACTCCGTGTCAAAACAAACAAAAAAAATTCTAATAGTCACATTAAAAACTGAAAAAAATGTATAATTTAACTCAATCTGTCTGATATGTTAACATTTCAAAATGTAATTAAAATTTATTAATAAGGTATTTTACTTTCCTTTTTTATAATAAGACTTGGAAAGTTTTTGTATATTTTATACTTATAGCACATCTCAGTTTTGTGACTAGTGGCTACTATATTGAACAGTGCAGATTTAAGATAAATTAAGATAAAGATTAAGATAATGTTTGCGTATGTTTTGCTGGTTCAAGACAATTCTGCTCTAAGTTTGGCGAGAGTTTTCTTTTGATTTTCTTTTTTTATCTTTCACGCATAAATAGGTGTTAAATTTCAGTTAATGTAACTGAATTTTAAATTCTGAATTTGTTAAATAAACGTGGTTTTCTGCCTATAACAGGTTTTTGTAGTAAAATATACATTTATATTTCTTAGTATTAAAATACTCTTGCATACTTAGGCCAAACTCAATCAAGACAGTTAATCTCTTTTTTTTTTTTATTATACTTTAAGTTTTAGGGCACATGAGATACCATCTCACACCAGTTAGAATGGCGATCATTAAAAAGTCAGGAAACAACAGGTGCTGGAGAGGATGTGGAGAAATAGGAACACTTTTACACTGTTGGTGGGACTGTAAACTAGTTCAACCATTGTGGAAGTCAGTGTGGTGATTCCTCAGGGATCTAGGACTAGAAATACCATTTGACCCAGTTAATCTCTTTTAATACTCTGTTGGATTCATTTTTGAAGGATTTTTACATTGATTTTCATGAAGGAGATTGGCCTGTAATTTTCCTATTTCATATTATCTTGTCTGCTTTTGATGTAAAGGTAATAATGTCATAAAATAACTTTGGAAATCATATCTCATTTTCAAGTCTCTGAAAGTTTCTAAAATATTGAAATAACTTGTTCACTGCAAGTTTGGAAGTACTCACCCATGGAACTGTTTATTTTCTTTATGGGAAGATTTTTAATTTCTAGGTCAAAAGAACTATAAATCATCAAACGACAATTCAGGCTTTCTACTTATTATTAAGTGAGTTTTGATAAGATTTGTTTTAAAAAATTGAGAAAATTTAACCAACTTAAAATATTACTTGGCAAACACTTTTATAGTATTCTTGTTATATTTTTTAATTCATCTGTATCCATTTTGTCTATCCTTTCCTTTGCAATATTATTTATTTGTGCCTTTGATTATTTTTTCCTTACACTGCCAGCTTTTTATCTATTGTTTATTTATTTATTTTTTGAGATAGGGTCTCACTCTGTCACCCAGGCTGGAGTGCAGTGGCGTGATCTCAGCTCACTGCAACCTCTACCTCCCGAGCTCAAGCAATCCTCCCACCTCAGCCTCCCTAGTAGCTGGGACCACAGGCATGTGCCACCACATCCAGCTAATTTTTGTATTTTTTGTAGAGACATGGTTTCTCCATGTCACCCAGGCTAGTTTCCAACTCCTGGACTCAAGCAATCTGCCTGCCTTGTCCTCCCAAAGTGTTGGGACTATAAGATGGGCCATTGCACTTGGCTCCTGTTGTTTATTTTATTAGTCCTTTCAAATAATTAACTTTCAATTTGTACATATGCTTTTTTACATTTTATAAATTTATTTTTATATCCCCTTCATTCTATGTTCTTTGAGTTTATTCTGTCTTTCTTTTACTAATTTCTTAAACTTTCTTACCTTATTTTTAAACTTTTTCATTTTCTAATATAAACATTTACATTTATAATTTTCATGAAAATATAGCTTCCTATGTTTCCCACAAGTATTGATACATAGACTAAATTAACATTCAGTTATAGATATTTTTAAATTCCCATTGAAATTTCTTCTTTGACCTATATGTTATTTAGATAAAAAGAGTTTTTAATTTCCAAATTCACAGGTATTTTACATTTATTTCTTTGGTATTGATTTCTAAATTAGTAGTAATTTAGTCTAAGAACTGTAGGTGGTCAAATTTTGTGAATTTTCTATGTATCCTTGAGAAGAAGGTAATTCTCTAAACCTAGAGTTAGAGAGGCCACACTGTTAAAAATGTTGACAAATTAGAAAGGGAAACTGAAAGGAACAAATGAGAATCCAGTAGTAGACATAGACTTCTTCAGCATTATGACAAGAGCTAAATTGTTGATAACATCTTACCTTAAATTGTATGTACTTCAGGAGGTTCTTTTCTTTGGCAAATGCACTGATATATTCCTGGATCTTGCTGTTGTGCATAAAGTTGGGGAAGTCATCGGGAAATGGGAAGTCTGGGAAACACATCATCTCTTTGGAAGAGTTGGAAAAGACTGATTTGTAAATGCTAGCCCTGCCCTCCTCTGCATGGTCCTGTGAATGTATAGTATCAAATGGAAGCGAATTGGTAAATGAGTATACTGATCATGGTCAGGGCTGGTTCCAAGTAATTACAGTCATCCCCTTGGTATCTATGGAAGGTTCCAGGACCTCCGTGGTTACCAAAATCTATGAATGCTCAAGTCTCTTATATAAAATGATATAGTATTTTCGTATAACCTATATACAGATACTTTAAATCATCTCTAGGTTACTTATAATACCTAATGCAATGTAAATGCTTAATGAATAGTTGTAGTGTATTGTTTTTTTATTTTTATTTTTTTTATTTTTATTTTTGGATTTTTTTAATCAATGGTGGGTTGAATCTATGGATGCAGAACTTGCAAAAACAGATGGCCAAGTGTATACTTATTTGAGTTATCCTTTATCCACAGTAAATTCGGTAAGACACACATAAATTAACTTCACTTCAACAATTGATGCTAATCATGGAAACTTACTAAGGGAACTTAGGATATGGAAGAATACCTTTCTTAATATCTTTTAAGAAAATATATCTTAATCTTTTCTAAGGGAAACAAATTTTAAATTTCATTATGTCCTTTAGGCCTATGTAACTAGAATCCTTTCATTCCCTTGAACCATTAAATATGGTGACAGAGATTTTTCAAAATTCAACCTTGCATAATTTCAATGTGTCAACTCATGAGCACAAGCATCTAATGGTCAATTTATAAAAGCAAACAGTAACAAGAGGTTGCAACTATTGATCAGATTTGTAAATGTAAGCATTTTAAGACCTAATTTTAAAAAAATTAACCTTAGAATTTCTATAATGTATAAAATAAGGTTAACTATTTTGAATCTAACACAGAATTTATGGGCATTGCATGCCTTTTAAGCACTTATGTAAGTAACAAAGTTTTAGCTTTCAATGATGTAAAAATATCTGAATTTGCTTTAACTCTAAGGAATTATAGAACTATGCTAATAAAGCCTTAGAGGAAATGTTAAGTGATGATGAATAAAGAAAAAGAACATTGAAGAAAGAATGATCAGCAATGAGAAGGTTAGGATATTGTGTTGTGGTTCTTTAGCCACACACTGAAATAAACTGGGAGCTTTAAAAAACACACTGAGCATTAGGTCCCACTCTCAGAGAATTTGATTTAATTGACAGCAAGTTTTAAAAGCTCTTCAGGTAATTTTAAGATGCAGCCAAGTTTGTCAGTCACAATGTAGAGTTCAACAAATAGAAGCTCATGACCAACAGGCTACAGTTACTGCGGAAGAGCTTACCATAGGACACATCTGTTACAGCTGTGAGCTCTGCAAAGCAAGCTGTTGAATGAATAAAAGGCATTAAGTTAAAAAAAAAAAAACTGGTTGGAGCATGATTAGGAAGAGGTGGAGCCTTGGTTTAGCTCTGTTGAAGCACCAAGGTACTTACATCTCAAGTTTCATGATGAAAGATCAGATTGTAGATCTCTATGTGTAGTTGCTAGTTCATAGTGGAAAGTACTGAGCACTAGAAACTTCTAATTAGAGCTCATCTAACTCAAAGTTGTCAGGGCTCCCAGAACATGAAATTTTAGTATAATATTGGAATATTACAATCACATCAAAAGCCAATGTGGCTGCAGTTTCATTATTGACAAATAATTAATTGGCAGATTAGTTGCCATGTTCATTTCAGAAAGCAGCGTGTTCTTTAAATAGGACATGAGTTTTCTGCTGCTCACATGGTTTGTTGACTCTGCTATAGGCATGTGGGATGGGGAAGTGCAAAAATTTGTAGCTTTCTGTGAGTTGGGTAAGTTTAAAGAGATGATAATCAGCATAAAGAGAGAAGAAACATTAAAGAAAAAAATTGATACATAGTCCAGAAAAAAATCAGAGGAAGTTAAAAAAGGGAGGTATTCCCAGAAGAAAGCCTCTATTCATAAAACTTCATGCAAAACTTCATATGATTTACTGATTTATTGTTTGGGGAGCTCCTGAGAAAAGAGGACATTTTACCCAGATCCGTGGCCTATTCAGAAATGTGCCCTGTGATTAGGCCGCAGATCTGGGTGAAATGTCCTCCTTCTGTGACCAAAGAAGGTGAGGGAAATACATCATCGTGGCTCTAGATCAGGGTTAGAAGTCAGAACTAGAAGGGCATAGAAAGTACTGTAGTAAACAGCTCCAACAGTTTCAACTATATGCACCCTTAGTGTTAGCTAAGTTTTAACCAATGTTTGGATCTCTCTGAAATTTAAAAAAAGTTAAGATAATGTAAAATGATGATGTTAGAAACCAAAGGGAAGGCAAATACACAATTAGAACAATTTTATAACAATCTTATAGTGTGAATACTCAGCCTATTGCTGCAGACTTCTAGTGATCTGAGAAACACTGCTGTTTGCTCCATCATTTGCAATCTATAAGCCCCCTCACAGTAGTAAAATAGGAAACGCTGAAAAACCAAAGGTATTAGTTTCTTGTGGCTGCTGTAATAAATTACCACAAAGTTAATGGCTTAAAATAATAGCAATTGATTCACAGTTCTAGAAGTCAGCAGTCAGGAATCACTATCAGTAGGCTGAAAACAAAGTGTGACAGTACCATGTTCATTTTCAGAGGCTCCAGGAGAGAATCCATTCCTTGCCTCTTCTGGCTTCTGGTGGATGCTGGCATTTCTTATTTTTTTCAGTGGCAAGACCCCTCTTGTACGCCTTCACTCATGGCTCCTCTGGCCATCATCAAAGATAGAGCATAGCATCTTCAAATTTCTCTCTTTCTGTTGAGGTCATCACATCACCTTCTCTCTTCTCTTTGTGTTAAATCTCCCTCTGCCTCTCTCTTTTAACGATGCATTCATTATAGCATTTGGGGCTCACCCACATAATGCAGAAAAATCTCTCCATCTTAAGATTTTTAACTTAATTATATGTGCAAATACCCTTTTCTCTTGTAAGTAAGATAACATTTACAGGTTCCAGGAATTTGGATGCGATATCTTTGAGGAGGGGCATTGTTAAATTGTTCAGCCTATTACAGGCCATCCTCTGGTTCCCAAGGATTCACATCCATCCCATCTGCAAAATACATTAACCCAATCCCAACATCCTCAAAGTCTCAACCCATAGCAGCATGAAATCAAGTCTCAACTCTCATTTATATATTTTCAATTCAAAAGTCCAAAATCTCATCATCATATAAATTATCTAAATCAGGTATAAATGAGACTCTGGATATGGACCAGGATGAGGCAAAATTTCTATCTGTGAATCTGTGAAACTAGAAAACAAGTTATCTTCTTCCAAAATACAATGGTGGGACAAGCATGGGTAACCGTTATCGACATTCCCATTTAACCGGGGAGGAAAAAGGAGGAAAGACAAGAATCACTAATCCCAAGCAATTTTGAAATCCAGTAGGACAAATTCCTTTAGGCTTGAAGGCTTTGGCTCGGGCCTCTGCCCTCAGGGCCTGAGGCTCTACCCTCTGGGCTATCCTTTCTTTTTCTTGAAGGGTAGCACATGTTGCAGTTCAGTTTTATCAACCTATGCTGCCAGGTTCAAATTTTAAAGCCTTCCTTGAGCAGCAAGAAAAGACAAATTAGCTGTCTTTGGCTGTGTTCCTCTCAATAGCAATATCAGCAGTGCGTTCTATCTTCAGCAACGTCTTGCAAACTAAATTTGAGTATGACGCTTTGGTTAAGATCACTGTGTATAAGATATGGCTGGCCAGGAGTGGTGGCTCATGCCTATAATTCCAGCACTTTGGGAGGCCGAGGCGGGTGTATCACCTGAGGTCAGGAGTTCGAGACCAGCCTGGCCAACATGGCGAAACCCCATCTCTACTAAAAATACAAAAATTAGCGGGGCGTGATGGCACACACCTGTAATCCCAACTACTCGGGAGGCTGAGGCAGGAGAATCCCTTGATCCCAGGAGGTGGAGGTTGTAGTGAGCTGAGATTGTGCCATTGCACTCCAGCCTGGGCAACAAGAGAGAAACTCTGTCTAAAAAAAAAAAAAGAAAAAAAAGAAAAAAAAAAAAAAAAAGAAAGACATGGTCAGCTCAATAGGCCACTTGGTGAAATGGCAACCAGCAATTTACAAAGGAGTTAAGAATAGACTGGAGAGAAAGGCAAGCTTGAATTGGGATCTTTTCTCCACCATTATCAGCTGTATGATTTTTTTCTTTTCTTTTGAAGCTTCAAATTCATTTGTAAAAGGAGAGAAAATATACCTAGCTTATAGGATTACTATAAATATTTAATTAAATAGAAAAAGTCATGTGTCATATAGAAAGTGCTTGATAAAATAGCCCTAAGTTTGGCCACAAAGAAACAAAAATAACAACAACCAAAAAGCCCTAAGAATCACCAGTGTGTTAATCTGAAGCCCTGTCAACACATTTTAATAACATACAGTAGGCTCCACAACATTGTATAAGATGCTGGGGGGTTTCACACCACACCTAATCCAAAACTGACCACATAGTTGGAAGTAAAGCACTCCTCAGCAAATGTAAAAGAACAGAAATTATAACAAACTGTCTCTCAGACCACAGTGCAATCAAACTAGAACTCAGGATTAAGAAACTCATTCAAAACCGCTCAACTACGTGGAAACTGAACAACCTTCTCCTGAATGACTACTGGGTACATAATGAAATGAAGGCGGAAATAAAGATGTTCTTTGAAACCAACGAGAACAAAGACACAGCATACCAGAATCTCTGGGACACATTTAAAGCAGTGTGTAGAGGGAAATTGATAGCACTAAATGCCCACAAGAGAAAGCAGGAAAGATCTAAAATTGACACCCTAACATCACAATTAAAAGAACTAGAGAAGATATATCTCAAAATAATAAGAGCTGTTTATGACAAACCCACAGCCAATATCATACTGAATGGGCAAAAACTGGAGGCATTCCCTTTGAAAACTGGCACGAGACAGGGATGCCCTCTCTCACCACTCCTATTCAACATAGTGTTGGAAGTTCTGGCCAGGGAAATCAGGCAGGAGAAAGAAATAAAGCATGTTCAATTAGGAAAAGAGGAAGTCAAATTGTCCTTGTTTGCAGATGACATGATTGTATATCTAGAAAACCCCATCGTCTCAGCCCAAAATCTCCTTAAGCTGATAAGCTACTTCAGCAAAATCTCAGGATACAAAATCAGTGTGCAAAAATCACAAGCATTCTTATACCTCAATAACAGACAAACAGCCAAATCATGAGTGAACTCCCATTCACAATTGCTTCAAAGAGAATAAAATACCTAGGAATCCAACTTACAAGGGATGTGAAAGACCTCTTCAAGGAGAACTACAAACCACTGCTCAACAAAATGAAAGAGGACACAAACAAATGGAAGAACATTCCATGCTCATGGATAGGAAGAATCAATATCGTGAAAATGGCCATATTGCCCAAGGTAATTTATAGATTAAATGCCATCCCCATCAAGCTACCAATGACTTTCTTCACAGAATTGAAAAAACTACTTTAAAGTTCATATGGAACCAAAAAAGAGCCTGCATTGCCAAGTCAATCCTAAGCCAAAAGAATAAAGTTGGAGGCATCACGCTACCTGACTTCAAACTATACTACAAGGCTACAGTAACCAAAACAGCATGGTACTGGTACCAAAACAGAGATATAAACCAGTGGAACAGAACAGAGCCCTCAGAAATAATACCACACATCTACAACTATCTGATCTTTGACAAACCTGAAAAAAACAAGAAATGGGGAAAGGATGCCCTATTTAACAAATGGTGCTGGGAAAACTGGCTAGCCATATGTAGAAAGCTAAAACTGGATCCCTTCCTTACACCTTATACAAAAATTAATTCAACATGGATTAAAGACTTAAATGTTAGACCTAAAACCATAAAAAACCTAGAAGAAAACCTAGGCCATACCATTCAGGACATAGGCATGGGCAAGGACTTCATGTCTAAAATACCAAAAGCAATGGCAACAAAAGCCAAAATTGACATATGGGATCTAAATAAACTAAAGAGCTTCTGCACAGCAAAAGAAACTACCATCAGAGTGAATAGGCAACCTACAGAATGGGAGAAAATTTTTGCAATCTACTTATCTGACAAAGGGCTAATATCCAGAATCTACAAAGAACTCAAACAAATTTACAAGAAAAAACACCCCATCAACAAGTGGGCAAAGGATATGAAAAGACACTTCTCAAAAGAAGACATTTATGCAGCCAACAGACACATGAAAAAATGCTCATCATCACTGGCCATCAGAGAAATGCAAATCAAAACCACAATGAGATATCATCTCACACCAGTTAGAATGGCGATCATTAAAAAGTCAGGAAACAACAGGCGCTGGAGAGGATGTGGAGAAATAGGAACACTTTTACACTGTTGATGGGACTGTAAACTAGTTCAACCATTGTGGAAGACAGTGTGGCAATTCCTCAGGGATCTAGAACTAGAAATACCATTTGACCCAGCCATCCCATTACTGGGTATATACCCAAAGGACTATAAATCATGCTGCTGTAAAGACACATGCACACGTATGTTTATTGCGGCACTACTCACAATAGCAAAGACTTGGAACCAACCCAAATGTCCAACAATGATAGACTGGATAAAGAAAATGTGGCACATATACACCATGGAATACTATGCAGCCATAAAAAATGATGAGTTCCTGTCCTTTGTAGGGACATGGATGAAGCTGGAAACCATCATTCTCAACAAACTATCACAAGGACAAAAAACCAAACACCACATGTTCTCACTCATAGATGGGAATTGAACAATGAGAACACTTGGACACAGGAAGGGGAATATCACACACCGGGGCCTGTTGTGGGGCGGGGGGAGTGGGGAGGGATAGCATTAGGAGATATACCTAATGCTAAATGACAAGTTAATGGGTGCCGCACACCAACATGGCACATGTATACATATGTAACAAACCTGCACATTGTGCACATGTACCCTAGAACTTAAAGTATAATAAAAAATATATTTATATTTTTAATATAATTATATTAATTATATATTTTTAATGTAATTATATTAATTATATATATTTTTAATATAATTACATTAATTATATATATTTTTAATATAATTATATTAATTATATTTTTAATATATAATATATATTATGTATTTTATATATATATGATTATATATAACATATATAATATATATGATTATATATAACATATATAATATATATGATTATATATAACATATATAATATATATGACTATATATAACATATATAATATATATGATTATATATAACATATATAATATATATGATATATAACATATATAATATATATGATTATATATAACATATATAATATATATGATTATATATAACATATATAATATATATGATTATATATAACATATATAATATATATGATTATATATAATATATAATATATATGATTATATATAACATATATAATATATATGATTATATATAACATATATAATATATATGATTATATATAACATATATAATATATATGATTATATATAACATATATAATATATATGATTATATATAACATATATGATTATATATAACATATATAACATGTATGATTATATATAACATATATAATATGTATGATTATATATAACATATATAATATGTATGATTATATATAACATATATAATATGTATGATTATATATAACATATATAATATATACGTTATATATAATCATATATAATATATGATTATATATAACATATAATATATATGTTATATATAACATATATAATTATCAATATATAATTATAATATTTATATATTTTATATATTTATATATATTTTATATGTTATATATAAATATATTACATATTATATATTTATACATTATATATAAATAAATTATATATTATATATAAATATTGTATATAATATATAAATATTATATATAAATATTGTATATAATATATAAATATTATATATAACATATAATATTTATATATTATATATAATTTATATATAATATATATAATTTATATATATAATATATATAATATTATATATAATTATATAATATATAATATGTATAATTTATATATAATATATAATATATAATTTATATATATTATATATTATATAATTATATATAAATATTATATATAATATAGAATATAATTATATATAAATATTATATATAATATAGAATATATTATATATAAATATTATATATAATATAGAATATATTATATATAAATATTATATATAATATAGAATATATTATATATAAATATTATATATAATATAGAATATATTATATATAAATATTATATATAATATAGAATATATTATATATAAATATTATATATAATATAGAATATATTATATATAAATATTATATATAATATAGAATATTTATATATACTATATAATATATAAATGTATATTAATATATAATTATATATAATTATATATTATATATTAATATATAATTAATTATATATAAATATTAATATATAATAATTATATAAAAATATTAATATAATTAATTATATATAAATATTAATATATAATAATTAATTATATATAAATATTAATATATAATAAATTATATAGAAATATTAATATATAATTATATATAAATATTAATATAATAATTGTATATAAATATTAATATATAATAATTAATTATATATAAATGTTAATATATAATAATTAATTATATATAATATATTATATATTAATATATAATATATAAATATATATTTTTATATAGTATATATTTATATTTTAATATATAATATGTAGATTAATATATAAAATATATATAAAATATATCTATATAATTATAAATATATAATTATAATACATAAATATATATTATACATAATTATATATTATATTATATATTATAATTAGATATAATGATATTATATATATTATGATATATAATATATAATCATATCTTATATATATTCATATTATATATAATTATATATTTATATATTTAATATATAAATATATAAATATATATTTATATTTTTTATAAATTTAATATATATAAATATATATAAAATATATATTTATATTATATATATATATATAAAAGAAACATACCATATTTTTAAAAAAAGATGCTGGGTGGTTTCAAGAGTTTTTTGCAGCCTGCAAAATATCTATATTAATAAGAATGATATCTCGTCTTTATAATATTTAAACGGCTGTTACAGACACTGTTTCATTAAATACAACCTTTTCATTGAGGTAAATAATATAATACTGATTTTGCATTTGAGGAGGAAATAGTGGCTTAAAAGGGTCATTAATCTTCCTAAATTTGCATATATATTAATGGGTTCATCAGAAGAAGAAAAATAAGACTCAGGCAATAAGGCTGGAAGACTGTACTGATTGAGTGGAGAACATAGGGAAGCCCCATTCCTGCTGCTGTTTGGCAACACATGAAGTGATTTAATGAGTGCATACATGCATGTCTGCTAATAGAACCCTTATTACAAATGCACGGGACAAAGGGGCATTGAAGAACTTCAAAGCAATTCTCAGTTTTGTAGTTTCACAAGACCAAAGTCAGCACCTGAAACTTTAAAATCCATGGTCCCAATCACTTTGGTAGCCTCACCAAATGAATGGGAAAAGCCAACAACAATGGAAAAATTATCTAGGAACCCATTTAACCAGAGGTGCAAGATCTCTTTGGGGAAAACCACAAAACGTGAATAAAAGAAATTGTAGCTGACACAAATGGTAAAACATCTCATGCTCATGGATTGGAAGGGCCAATATCATTAAAATAACCATATGCCCAAAAGACTTAATGCAATTTCTAACAAAATATCAATGCCATTTTTTACAGAATTAGAACAATTCTAAAAATTCATATGGAACCAATAAAGCCCAAATAACCTCAGCAATTCTAAGCAATTCTAAGCAAAAAGAACAAAACTGGAGGCATCATATTACCTGACTTCAAATTATACTACAAGGCTATAGTAATTAAAATAGCATGGTACTGGTATAAACATAGACACATAGATCAGTGGAACAGAATAGAGAAGTCAGAAATAAAGCCTCATCCCTATAGCCAACTGATCTTCAGCAAAGTTGACAATAGCATATGCTGGGGAAAGGACACCCTATTCAGTACATTGTGCTTGGAAAATTAGATAGCCATACGCAGAATGAAAGTAGACCCCTATCTCTCACCATATACAAAAATGAACTCAAGAGAGATTAAAGACTTAAATGTAAGACCTGAAACTATAAAAATTCTAGAAAAAAATAGGTAAAACTCTTTTACCTAGACTATGACTAAGAATTTATGACTAAGGCCTCAAAAGCAAATGTAATAAAAATAGACAATCTAAAAATCTTTTTCACATAAAAAGAAATAATTAACAGAGTGAACAGGCTACCTTCAGAATGGGAGACAATATTTGCAAGCTATGCATCCAACAAAGGACAAATATCAGAATTTATAAGGAACTCAAGCAACTCAATTTTAAAGAAGCACAGATAACACCATTACAAAGTGGAAAAAGGAGATAAATAAGCATTTTTCAAAAAAAGACATACCAATGGCCAATAAACATATGGGAAAATGCTTAACATCACGAATTACCAGAGAAAATGCAAATTAAAACCGCAATAAAATACTATCTTACACCAGTCAGAATGGCTGTTATTAAAAAGTCAAAAAGGCCAGGCGCAGTGGCTCTTGCTGGTAATCCCAGCACTTTGGGAGTCCGAGGCCGGCAGATCACCTGAGCTGAGGAGTTTGAGACCAGCTTTGTCAACATGGTGAAACTCTGTCTCTACTAAAAATACAAAAATTAGCTGGGTGTGGGCACCTGTAACCCCAGCTACTCGGGAGGCTGAGGTAGGAGAATCGTTTGAACCCAGGAGGTGGAGGCTGCAGTGAACTGAGATGGCGCCACTGCACTCCAGCCTGGGAGACAGAGTGAGACTCCAACTCAAAAAAAAAAAAAAAAAAAAAAAAAGATATTAGTGAGTATGTGGAGAAAAGGAAACACTGTTGGTTGGAATATAAACTATAGAAAACAGTATGGAGATTTCGCAAAGAATTAAAAATAGAACTACCATTTGACCCAACAATGCCCCTACTAGATATCTATCCAAAGGAAAATAAGTCATTATATAAAAATTTCCTGCACCCATATGTTTATCGCAGCACCATTCACAATAGCAAAGAAATGGAATCAACCTTGTTGTCCAATAAGGATGATTGGATAAAGAAAATGTGGTATATACATACATATATGTATATATACACACAGACACATATACATATATATGTATGTATATATGCACACACCATGGAATACTACCCAGCAATAATACAGAATGAAATTATGTCTTCTGCAGTAACATGGATGGGACTGGAGGCCATTATCTTAAGTGAAATAACTCAGAAACAGAAAGTCAAATACCACATATTCTCTCACTTATGATTGGGAGCTACATAATGTATACACATTGACATAGAATTTGGGAATAATAGACATTGGAGACTTGGAAGGGTAGGAGAGTGGGAGGGGGTTGAGGTATGAGAAATTACTTAATGGGTGCAATGTACATTATTTGGGTCATGGCTACACAAAAGCCCAGACTTAACTGCTATACATTATATCCATGTAATAAAACTGCACTTGTACCCCCTAAATCTGTAAAAAAAAGATGTGAAAAGTTATTGTGTTTTAAATGAGTAAATAATTATAACTACATAAACCTAACTAATATTTACCACTAATTTTATGTCCAAGTGGCTCTTATTAATGATCTATCAAGGGAGAACTGTAATGGAGAATTTCAAAGCCCATTGTCTAATTTACTTCTGACTTGCAAGGAGGTTACTTTCCAACCTGCTCTTGACACTGTACTTAGTGGATTCCAATTCTAACAGATATGATAACTGCCATGGTAGCAGGTTTGGAAACCTGTGTGCACACAGCGTGCTCTTATACACTTCCCAACCTATTTTCCTGTCTATTACAACAACATGCTACTCACTGAAAATTTCCACAGGCCCCCAATGTCATTGCTCTTCTCAAAGCAGGTGGGCTCCAGCCCCTCTTCCAGACAGCTCCTGATGGAGGCCAAGCCACTCACACCAGCTCCAATGATGGCCACTTTCTTCCCCATGGTCACCTGTGCAAAGGCCCAGAGAACATTTCCAGTAACAACATTGCTGAAAATTTGTTTACTTATCTATTTATTTTGATTTCACTCTTTGGCTTAATAAAAACTTTACTTTTTAATAAACACTGGCTGAGTATGGTAGCTCACGCCTGTAATCCCAGCACTTTGGGAGGCTGAGGTGGGAGGATCACTTGAGCCCAGGAGTTTGAAAGCAGCCTGGACAACAGAGTGAGACCCTGTCTCCACAAAACAAAACAAAAAACAAACAAACAAAATCAGCTGGGTGTGGTGGCACATGCCTGTACTCCCAGCTACTCAGGAGGCTGAGGCGGGAGGATCACTTGAGTTCAGGAGTTCCAGGCTGCAGTGAGCCGTGATTGTACCACTGCACTCCAGCCTGGGTGACAGAGTAAGACCTTGTCTCTAGAAAACAAATTCCTTTTAGTGATCTAACTACATTTTCATTTCTCTCTAATTTCTAAAGAGAAAGTTTTCTTCTGAAGAAAAATAAGCACTTTGTTTTTAGTCATCAGCTCTCCAAAATTAAGAGACTGATGACCCAGCATACATATTTATCTTTTTTGCTTTTGGACTTTGTCATTTACTGTCTACCAAAAAGAGTAAGCAGAAGAAATAAAGATTCGCAACTAAAACACCTGTAGACACATCCACCCACCCACCCACATACATATGCCTGTATATGGGAATGAAGAAACACATATGTATATGTATACACACACACACACACAATCTGTATCTTCTTTTTACTTAGATACGGATAATGAGGAACAAGGTCTGAAGATGTCTGTATTTCAGTGTGCCAGGTAGTCACCCCTTCTCCCCATCAATAATGTTCTTCACCTTCTCAATTAAAAAGACAAGTAAATGGTGCATACCTATAGTCCCAGCTACTCTGGGATTATATAGTCCTGTTGAGCTGGGGTATCGCTTGAGCCCAAGAGTTTGAGGCTGCAGTGAGCTATGGTTACAGCACTGCACTGTAGCCTAGGTGACAGAGTGAGACCTTCTCTCCGGGAGGTGGTGGGGGAAAGAATTCATGTTCTTACCTAAAAACAATTTTTTCCCACTACCTTCAGCGTCCATTCCCCTCTAAGAAAATTACGTTTCCTAACTTTTTTCTGTTCCTGACACTGTCTTTAGGCTCTACCACTACTTCTTTCACTACTTTTTTTTTCTTTTTAGGCAAAATCACATAGCTATGCAGGGAAATAGACTTGGATGATTAAACATCATGATCCGTGATTCCCAGAAACAAACAAACTGCCTGAATTATATCATTCTCATTCTAGCCATACTTGGTATAAAACTACAGCATGCTCCTTCTTCATTTACCCATCCCACCCTCAACCCTTTACTATATCACCTTTTATTCTTTTTCTTTTCTTTTCTTTTCTTTTTTTTGAGACGGAGTTTCGCTTTTATCCAGGTTGGAGTACAATGGTGTGATCTCGGCTCACTACAACCTCTGCCTCCCAGATTCAAGTGATTCTTCTGCCTCAGCCTCCCAAGTAGCTGGGATTACAGGCATGCACCACTACGCCTGGCTAATTTTTGTATTTTTGGTAGAGATTTGGTTTCACCATGTTGGTCAGGCTGGTCTCGAGCTCCTGACCTCAGGTGATCCACCCGCCTCAGCCTCCTACCTTTTTAATTTTCCTACCCGTTCTTTGCCTTCTTTTCTTCTGTGTGTCTACGTCCTGTCCAACCGTCTGGGCAGTTTGAAAGAGAAAATGTTCTAGTGAGCCTACATATTAGGAAGATTGTTGGAAAATGGGAGGAGCTGCTCTTAAAGAGATACTCATTTATTGGTCCTTGAATGGGTGAGCACACTCCAACCCTCTGTGATGGATGGGACTCTAGGCCAGTCTCCCATGGCCACCCAGTTTCTACTTTTCCTTTGATTATAGTAAACACAAGCTGCTGGTTATACTCTTGGACCCTTGGCCTGGGAGTCAAGTAGTTTCTCCCAGGTGACTTTGCAGTTCTGTACTCCATTTTATTATGTGTTATTTGAAAGTTTACCTTGTTTTCCTTATTCCTAGTTCTTTTGTGGGTACCTCATAGTAGTCCTCCAAATACTGTAGAAACTTAGCTACTTAATTGAGATAGCCCAATAAGGAGGATGACTTTGCTCTGCTCTCTCTTTTCATGTCCTGTCTTGGAATTTTGGGGTCAAAGGCCTGTATTTCTCAAGCTTATATTTACTTGTTTCTGAGTACAGTGTGTGGTCACAGAAAAGATCAAAATTCCACAAATTGATCTATTAGTACCAGGAACCAGGTAAAATTAGTACCAGGTAAAATTATGTTGGCAGTTAGACAAAATAAACTGCACCTAACTCCCAGTCATGAAATATAGTAGAATTTCAAAAAAAGTTTTCCTATCAACTATATTTTGATGTCACTTAGAATTATAACATCTCACTCATTTTATCTAGTTAACTCCTTCATTAAGCAAGTGATACTTAGTGTAAACTGGTATATGTCTAATTTTGAGGAATTACCCTTCATGCCTTTTGAAGACAGTAATCTTCATCTCTGAAGTGTGAGTATGAGAGATTCCAAATCACTTCTATAGCTCTGTGGCCTTGGGCAAGTCACTTAACCTTTCCAATCCTTGATTTACTCATTAATAAAATAGGGATAACTACACTATTACTACCTGTCTGGCTATTTTTTTTAACAAGGATTAGAGGATTAAAGGGTATGTACACATAAATACATGTATACATAGGTACATATAAAATGTGGCATGTAGTTAAAAATGAGCAAATATGACTTGTAGATAAAAATTAAAAACAAGTCATAGGTTCATGAAGTTTTCTAGGGCTGCAATTCAGACAACATGATTTTCTCTGCTCTCATTTTACATAGAACTTCTTTTCAGTTTTTAATGCTACACAAATAGAATTAAAATAATGCAAAGAAAAGATTGTGACTACTTCAGGAAGCAATACTACTCCTATAGCCTTAATCATTTAAAGATTGGCAGGACACACCCAATTCTACCTTGGCCTCCGATGTTTTATCTCTCTAGGAGGTGAAAAGGCCACCTATTCTTTGCTGTCCTTCACAATAATGTATCTGAAGTCGACACATTTATTAGTCCTGTCTCTCTCTAGCCTATCCTTTGCTTGCCACAGCTTTCTGCAGAGCCCCTTTTTAAATCTTCAGAATCTCAAATGCCCAGGCTCTAGTTGGGGGAGTGGGCATTCTCTACTCTGTTGTCCCCTCCAAATCACAAAACTGCTAAGAAGAAACTTTCATCCCTGGATGGTTGCTAGATTATTGTTGCTGTTGGAGGATATGAGTGGAAGACTTCATATTCTGTTCTCTTGCTCTATATTTTCTTTGTATTTTAAAGAAATTTTTGTTTTCTTCTAATTGATTTGCTGGAGGCAAGGCATATATCTCTTGTGACACCTGTTGTCATGTCTGATGATGCATAACAGTTGAAAGATTTCTATAAAATGAGAGTGGCTTTTGGAGACTCAGACTTGATCATCAAAGCTACGATGGAATATTCCAAAGATGTGGATTCTTTAGGGTCCATATTCTGAAGCTAATATCTCGTAAAGAATCGAGTGAACAACAATTAGTGCAGGCAGTGCTAAATGAAGCTGACAGTCTGTTGCGTCTTCTGCTACAAGTTTAAAAAGTGTCTCAAACTTTTTTAGTTTCATAGCCAGAGGAATGCTGTGTTTATTTCCAAAGATATATTTTTTCATATGTTTTTAGCTATCTTTGTCATGTATGTGTGGTCTCTAAGTCAGTGATGTAAAATTATGTAAAATGTTTTCTCTAATGGGCTTGTCAATTGTTAACTTCAATAATGATAAAAATAAAGTATCTTCAGTTTTTCTTTAGAAAAAAGATATATGCTGTTTGATCAGGTGATTTTACTTTTGGGAATATATCTTATAAAAATACAAATATAAGCATGCTTTAACAAATTGTATAAAAAAGTTTATTTCAGTGTTGTTCAAAGTATCAAAAATGAGATAGAATGAATGCTTTTTGTTAGAGAAGTGAATAAATTATTCTGTAAATTAGAGCTAACAGATAGCTTGGAGAAATACCCCATTAAAGTACTAGAAAGGAAAAAAGCAACATGCAAAAAAGTGCTTATAATATGATCCTTATTTCAAAAATGAATGCTGCTTTTTAAAAATTCTGTATAAATGTGAACACAGACACACATAGACATACTCATATGATCTGTAATGGATTTTGATCAGGGAGAAAAATATGAATGTATACATAAGAAACGGTTAGTATGCTTTACCTTTGGGGGTCATCATATGTGAGTAGATGAAAGAGCTTAGAATAAATAAAATAGGAAAACTAAATTTAAAAAATTATGATAGGGAAAAAATAAAACCAAAACATTTTAGAACTTAGGTAATAAAAGACTGTCTATTTAATCCTGGAACTAACAAGCAAGTGCAAACAATGTTTGTCTGTGATTTTGGACATTTGGTTGCACTGTTGAGAAACACTGAGTTAAAGTCAGGTCCAATGATAGGTCCAGAGTGGTTACTCCACTTGTTCCTTTACAAAGGGGCAAGGTCTCTGTTCCTCACATTGCCACTATTGCCCCAGGGGCAGGAAAACCAAGACAGCCATGATTAAGGAAAATAAATGAAGAAGAGCTTATCTTACAACTCTGAGTTCCCATCTGAGCCTTCCGTGGCAGCTGCTGGAGTTATAAATAACCCTAAGTTACCAGGAAAATGGTCGCCATTACCAGAGCCTTCCAGAGCAGGAGCCTTATGGAATAAGAAAGATCACTTTTATCGCTCATTAGAGAAAGAACCCTTGTGTTAGTTGCTTTGGTAATTTGGGGGCAGTAGAGGTGAGGGGACAAGATAGCCTTTTAGGCTCCATTCCATTTCTCATATTCTATCACCTGGAACTGGGTTGGTGTATAACGGCCAAAAAGACTTTCCAGGCTAGTTTTGGATGCATGAGGAATGGGGACAGTAGTTTGAGTTTCACACCACAGAATCTGACCATTTCATTCATAGAGCCCACATATTGCACCTGAAAGTAATGGGCCAGCCAGGAACACACATGAAGGCGAAAGAGGAAGAAAACAGAAACCCTATTGGCTGATGTTAGCCTGATACTCATGTCTGCATTGTAAAACAATAATTTTCAAAATGTACTTTCCACTTAGAATCATGTAATTTTAGAACTTTAAAGAACTTTAAGGATTAAATTTATGAACGATCTCACTATAACATTTTGGGCCAGGTAATTTTTCTTTTTCTTTCTTTATTTTTTGAGTTGGAGTCTTGTTCTGTCACCCAGGCTGGAGTGCCGTGGTGCGATCATGGCTCACTGCACCCTTGAACTCCTGGGCTCAAGAGATCCTCCTGCTTCTGCCTCCCAAGTAGCTGGCACTGCGGGTGAGTGCCACCATGCCTGGCTAATTTTCTTTTCTTTTTTGTAGAGTAGAGATGGGGGCCTTGCTATGTTGCCCAGGGTGGTCTCAAACTCCTGGGCTCAGTGATCCTCCAGCTGTAGCCTCCCAAAGTGCTAATATTACAGGCTTGAGCCACTATGGCAAGTCAGCCTGGGCAGGGCAATTTTTCATTGTGTGAGATCATCCTTAAGATTGCAGGGTATTTAGCTTACCTAGTATCTAAGTCAATAAATGCCAGTGAAAACTACTAGGCATAGAAAAAGAAAAGACTACCCCTATATATTTCCAGATGCCACTACGGGGAAGTATTTCTGCCATCAAGACCCACTTATAGATCAACACACCTATTTTGTTTTTAGACCTAAAAATGTGAAGGAGGTTAATTAACTAATTCAACTTGTAGTTGTAGCTGACTAGTTACAAATCACACACACGTGCACTGTCCAGCATGCTGAGTTGCGTGGCATATTAAATAGCCAAAATAGCAAATATGTAAAATGAAGGCCAGCTGGTTGGAACTTATAACTAAGGAGAATGCACATGATGCCTTTCATTGGCACATTAAGCTGCATTCATATACACTTTTCATTTGTTAATCTAGTAAATGAGTGTCTATTATATTCCAGATAATGTTCTAAGTATTAGTGACACATGTTCTCTGTAACTTATTCCAGTGATCTCCTTCGTTGCCAGTTTTCCAGTTCCACTCCTAAGTGTCTGACAACAGTGGTATATATTTAAAATTTAGGACCCCCTCAGCAAGTTATTTATTTATTTATTTATTTATTTATGAGATGGAGTTTCGCTCTTGTTGCCCAAGCTGGAATGCAGTGGTACTATCTCTGCTCACTGCAACCTCCACCTCCTGGGTTTAACAGGTGATACACCTGAGTTATTCTTCCATTTCACTACCTCTCCCGACTCCACAATACCATCAAGAGGAGGTTACACATCATTTATTGGACCATAAGTAACACAGAAGCCACTTAGACACTACAATTGAAAAATGAGAAATAAGGACAGTAGTTTGAGTTTCACGCCAGAGAATCTGATCATTTCATTCTTAGAGTCCACATACTGCACCTGAGACTGATAGGCCACCCAGGAACACACAGGAAGGCAAGAGAAGCTGCAAAACAGGCACCCTATTGACTGATGTTAGCATGATATTCATGTCTGCATTAGAGTTTATGAAAATGTTACATATTACAATAAAAAATGTTATAGTGATGAATAGTATAGCTTTTATAAATAGATTAGTCAAGTTAATTTGAAGATTAGCATATATTTGTTTTTTTATTAACCAGAAATATTTCCTTTATTAAAATGTGATAGAATTACTTCACTAAGATCCTACATGATTTAGTACATTCAGTAACACTTTATAACAAAAGGTTATCTTCAAAATGGTGGACTCTTACCCAAGAATTACAAGCACTGCACAAATTACTTTAATTGCTTTTAGAAGCCATCTCTTGTAGGGAAGTTGTAGGAGACTACATCTATGAGGTCAGCCAACAGTAGCTGACTGAATGTCTCCTAATGAATCTCTACTTCCAAATTTTTCTCAAGAGCCCTCCTTTGGTAGTTTCTTAGTTTTCTCTTTAATTAAAATGATAATTATTCTCCTTTTTTTGAAACAAAATGAGCATTTCTTTTTTATACATGATATGTTCAGGTAAATAATCAGACCTTTTGAAGAATCACACACACATTTCCTTGATCATAGTAGCTTTGCAGAATGCTGAAATCACTCACAGTCCTGCAGGCAACTTCCTATTCTCCCTCACAGAACACATAAGTAATGATGAAACATGGAACTTGGGTCATAGGATCATATGGGACCAAATTGCTCAACAGGTTTGTCTTTATCAGGGTTTCCCCTAAGGTACCAGGGAACCAGTACATCCCGAGAACAAAAAGAAGTCCTGTTAATATGAATAGGCAGCTTGGAATTAGTAACTTGCCTTGAATTATATCCTCCCTCCTAAGAGTCATTAATGGAGGAGACAGAAGATGCTGAGTCTTGACTGCCCACATCAGGCATTTGCTTCACAAGCATCCCCTGCACTGAGGTGTCACTGCTTATCTCCTCTCTCTTTCCTTGGCTAGTTCTGTTTCCTGTAAGCTACTTGGACTTCTGTTTATTATAATATATTCTTGTTGCATTGCCCAGACATAAACGAGTGCCTTCCCACCAGGTTTCAGGAGTCCAACTTGTTCTTGAAGAGCTGTCATTCTATGTTCTGCTGTTGCAAAATGGGGAATAACAGCAATGGAGAGTCGGGCATACCAAACCCACTGTGGACTGGTACTGCCAATGCATCACAAACAAAAGCCTGGAATTGTCTTACTCTACAAATGTCCACAAGGTTTTGACTCTGATCACAACCAATCACATCTAACTCCTTATTGATGCCAAGGTGCTTTCCATTACCACATCCAGTATCAGCCACTATTAAGCCACTTGGCAAAGCCTTCAAAAACTCAATGATGTGTGGCCAAGCTGTATATCTCATGCTGCTGAAGTGCTCAGCAATCTATTAATAAACTTGATGGATGTACTCTTGCTCTAGTTGTCAGGCTTCTTTATCACTCTCTGGAAAGGAGGGAGGAGTCTCTTTCCTCTGGCTATCACAAGCCAAAGGGTAACCCATGGGCCCAAAGGTATCTAGATTCTCCTGTCATCACCAGCCAACTCAAACAAGGCAAAATAACTGGCACTGTGATACCATCTGGGTACTTAAAATCCATGACAGTCATGCCCAGGTTCATATTGATTTATGGTCAATTGTTCAGGTTTATGTTTAATGTAACCCTCCCTCAACCATTTCTCCAAAAAGCTATCACAAACATCAGGAAGACCCCTAGGCAAAGGCTTATCTTTATCTACATTGTTTTTCTCACAGTGGAACTCATAACCAAAATGCTTTACTCTTCTGTGTTTTAAGCATTTTTGAAAATTTTGATGGTCTGTATCTTTTGTTTAATCAACACTTTCCAAAAGAATTTTCTCATCCTCAGTAGAAATTATTTCTTCTACTACTATGAGGACTAGTGGTAAGGCTTGAGGCCCCAACTCCTTCCATTGTGCTTTTTCCACAAAATTCAAATACAGAATCATCTTTTGTCCTAAAGCATCCACTATTTCTTTCCCATTGAGAGTAACATAGGCTCTCTTAGATTCTTCTGTAGTTTTGTATCTTTCAAATGAGTAGGGCTTGTAAGGTGGCATTAAGAGAGCATCCACCAGTCCACATTTCTCTAAAACCAGTAGCAGTTGGTTTCTACTCACACCATTACCTAAACCAACATTGGCAACAACAAGCCTCTCCTCTTCAGCTCAGGCCGGATTCAGATTCTCACCCTGCAAGTGCTTTGTTCTTCGCTACCCTCTCCACTCTAGTGCCAGACAGCCGTCATGGATACTTGCACACCACTTCCCCTGGGCTCGGCCATGTTGGAGAAAAGCAGCATATATTTGTTTATAGGAGACCTAGTATATTTGTAAGCTAGTTTTGTTGGCTTGACCTCTGAGGTGCTGGAAGAGATTCAAATGTTCTTTGATCTTTTTGCCAGAGAACAACAGCAAAAAACTTGTTCAAGCACATAACTTAGTATTTTCTCTTGTGATGAAAATTAAAGTTGTTATATAATCTCTATTTTATAGTAAAATGATTTTTTTCTCTTTTATTCTTAGGAATTACATCAACTCAAAGAAGTCTCTGTTTACTTTGACATCTGAACTTTCACTTTATCCGCTAGTTATAATTCCTTGGTTATCATTATCATTACATAAATTTTTCTTTCTGAAAATGGATGATAGTTCTTACAGAGTGTAGGAGTCATGTCTTGTAGTCTAACTTGGATTTTCCTCAGCACGATGCCCTATGCATACATAGTTGATCACAAAATTATTTACTGAATGGTCAGAAGTTTTAAAAATGAGCCCTATTTTAGAATAGGAAGCCTAGTACAGAGGAGAAGACTACAATTTTTAATAGTTTCTCTACAGTTAAGTCCACTTAAATTCATAAAACATTGACAAATACTGTTTTACTGCTTTTCATTGACCTTTACCCTATTGGTAACATTAACCAGTATATCTTTGCTAGGGATTATGACCAGATCTGGAAAAAAAAAAGATAACAAAACTATTTTCTTTTCAAGCAGAGACCTCATATTCCTGGCAAATAAATCGACCTTGACAATAAAACACAGGCATTAAACAATTGGATGAATGAATAAGGAGTAGAAAAAATTTATGTGTAATCTTCACAATGAAACTTGAAATTACCAGAAAATAATCTTGTTGGTCCTTTTAGTGGGCACCAAACCAATGAATTATTCATAAAATTCATACATGAACAGAACATCCAGTTTAAAACCTACCTAATGCCAAAGTTGACAACTTCCTCAATACTAAGAGCCAGGAATAAGACTAAGGTATGCTTGTGGGTAACACAATGGGACTTAACACATGGGCAATGGATAAGGCAGGAGAGAAAATGAAGACAGAGAAAAGTCAAAGGAAAGTAATTTAGCATCAGGCAGACCTAATTTGAAACTCAACCTCCAGTGTGTATCAGCTGCATAAACTTGAGAAAGTTATTTCCTTTCTTAAATTTGCTTTTTAAAAAAATCTGTAAAATAGGCATACTGCAAAAGGTGGTCACAGGAATAAATTAGCTGATGAATATGAAACAGCAAGGTTCTACTTGGCAGAGAGTATTTTTGCACACAGGCTCATTTAGTGGCAAAGCACGATCTCCCTGGAAGAAAGCACAGCTGGTAAGAAAAATATTGGCACAAAAATATACACTTCTGTTTCAGAGAAGCTTTTGTAGGTTAAAGCAGTATGTCTCGCAGCTTTTAGCAGAGGTAAGCACAGCAGCTCTAGAAAATAAAAGATGAATTACTTAAAGTGGACTTTGTTCGTCACTTAAACTGAAGCTAAACCAAATCTGTATTGCCCTGAAACATGCTTGAGAGCAATGGTTCTTAAATAGCGAACGGCAAGCTAACGTGAATGCATTACAAATCAAAATGAAACAGATTACCAGGCCTCATCCTGAGCCTACTGGGTCAAAAATGAAGGGTGAAGCCTAGAAAGGAGTCACTTCCCCTGAAACACTCTCCCCACCTACCACCACTCAAAGAAAGCAAACAACTTCCCTCACCATGAGAATTGCTGAGTTTACAAATGAAGAGAGCCCAGTGTGCAAACTAGACCAAATTATACTAGATTTGGTACCCTTGATCACATGGGCTAGGAGTTCAGACTACACTGGTCAATTCCTCAACAAGGAGTAACTGGACATTTATATCAGCATCCTGCTTCATGTTTTTTAGAGCAATGCTACTTATATTTATGATTAACTTAGCTATAGTGAAGGCCATCTGGTTTTTATTCCAGAGTGTGTGTTTGAGATACTCTTAAAAACCTGTGTGACTTGCATGAAGTTTAGAATTTAAAAGTTGCTTCTGCCACCTACTGGATGTTTGACCTTAGGTAAATTATTTAATCTTTCTGAGCTTCAATTTTCTGTTTCATAAAATGAAGATATTAATAGGATTGTGTTATAGTAGTAAATTCCTACATTAAATGAATCCTTTCTATTACACTCAGGATCCAGAAATCTCAAATAGATAAAACTCAGGGAAACAACATCATTTATATAATGCTGATTAACGAAGCTTGTTTCCATCTAGAAATGCAATAATCTATAAAGCCACTTTGTACAGAACTTGTCATAAAATAGGTTTTCAGAAATGCCAGTTTTTTTTCACTCTCCCTAACTTATGGCCACTTTTTGTATACTACCTTGCTTGTTATTTTGCATTGCATTATTATGATCTCTTGTGTTATTACTTAATTTTCTATGCATGTCTTGTTTTTTCAATTGCCTTTTAAACTCTTTGAAGAAAGTGAATACATCTTACATTCATGGTACTATTCCTAATGCCAAGCACGGAGCATTCCTAGTGCCAATCACAAAAAAGTGCTCAATAAAAATTTCAGTTGATTTAGGGTAGAAATACTAAAAGACTGATGAAGAGAAGAGATGGGAGTTTGTGGTGAACAGAGTTAATATATGAGATACAGAGTAGCACTAATGCCAGGGATGTTTAGTCTCTCCCCACAGTTGTGTTTTGGCTTCTGTGACATCCCATCTTCATTACTCAAACTTTGTTTACATAATGCTTTGAATATATATATATTTTGAATGTGTATTTGAAAAGAATTTATATAATGAAAATATTTTTAAGTGATACATATTTGAAGCTATAAGTGAGCTACAGAGATTAGACCTAGGGTGTGTAGACTGGCAGATACCTCTCAATATCCCCCAGCAATTGAGTGCCATAAAAGTATATAAGGGAGCTGAATCAAATACCTTATTTCAGAAATAGAGGGAGACCACGACTCTGATAATAATTCGTTCATGAAACTGGATTGTAAAGAATAAGTAGACTTATGGCTAAGAATTTTAATTTTTGATATGTCTTTTTGTTTTAGTCAGACTACCACTACAGATAGCTGAAAAGTTAAAAAAAAATCAGATAAGTATACATAATGCTTGGTTGGTATTTCCATTTTCTGGCCTTCTCTGGTTCTCACATCTCTGGTCCTAACTCATTTCTGGGATATCGAAATAAAACTTCTCTCCAACCATAATTGTTGACTTTCTAACTTATAAGAATAAATGGTAGACCTGATCCAGATATTCCATTGGGAGTTTAGAGTCTAGAACTGTGCTACTCTTTATTATTTAACAATGTGCCAGTTAAAGATATCACCCCAATGAAAAAGAATAATTATAATAAATTTCAAATTAGAGACATATTAATATAGTTGACTGAATACTAGAAGCTAGAGTTCAAAGACTTAACTCTCCCCACTAACTATTTTGCTAATCATGAACAAGTCACTTGGAATCCCTAGACTTCAGGTTCCTCATCAATTTCAATGTGCCTCAGGCTATTGTTGTAAGAATAAAATAAGATATCACACGTAAGGTATTTAAAATGGAAAGGCACTAGGGACAGTGCGGTGGTATTAGCCTGAGGAATCTGCATGTGGGGTCCTGGGATTGCTCTGTGACAGGTGTGGAAGAGCCATTTGAGATATTTTTTCTGGGTTTTTAATACTCTTTGACAGGGCTGTAGCCTTGAAAATAAACACTGAATATGTACAAGTTGAAGAGAAATGAATAGAAAGAACTTTCAGGATGAAAAAGAATCAATAAAAAATGTGAACATCTAAGGGATTTTTTTTTATTATTATACTTTAAGTTTTAGGGTACATGTGCACAATGTGCAGGTTAGTTACATATGTATACATGTGCCATGCTGGTGCGCTGCACCCACTAACTCGTCATCTAGCATTAGGTATATCTCCCAATGCTATCCCTCCCCCCTCCCCCCACCCCACAACAGTCCCCAGAGTGTGATGTTCCCCTTCCTGTGTCCATGTGTTCTCATTGTTCAATTCCCACCTATGAGTGAGAATATGCGGTGTTTGGTTTTTTGTTCTTGCAATAGTTTACTGAGAATGATGATTTTCAATTTCATCCATGTCCCTACAAAGGACATGAACTCATCATTTTTTATGGCTGCATAGTATTCCATGGTGTATATGTGCCACATTTTCTTAATCCAGTCTATCATTGTTGGACATTTGTGTTTGTTCCAAGTCTTCGCTACTGCGAATAGTGCTGCAATAAACATACGTGTGCGTGTGTCTTTATAGCAGCATGATTTATAGTCCTTTGGGTATATACCCAGTAATGGGATGGCTGGGTCAAATGGTATTTCTAGTTCTAGATCCCTGAGGAATCGCCACACTGACTTCCACAATGGTTGAACTAGTTTACAGTCCCACCAACAGTGTAAAAGTGTTCCTATTTCTCCACATCCTCTCCAGCACCTGTTGTTTCCTGACTTTTTCATGACTGCCATTCTAACTGGTGTGAGATGATATCTCATTGTGGTTTTGATTTGCATTTCTCTGATGGCCAGTGATGGTGAGCATTTTTTCATGTGTTTTTTGGCTGCATAAATGTCTTCTTTTGAGAACTGTCTGCTCATGTCCTTCGCCCACTTTTTGATGGGGTTGTTTGTTTTTTTCTTGTAAATTTGTTTGAGTTCATTGTAGATTCTAGATATTAGCCCTTTGTCAGATGAGTAGGTTGCGAAAATTTTCTCCCATTTTATGGGTTGCCTGTTCACTCTGATGGTAGTTTCTTTTGCTGTGCAGAAGCTCTTTAGTTTAATTAGATCCCATTTGTCAGTTTTGGCTTTGGTTGCCATTGCTTTTGGTGTTTTAGACATGAAATCCTTGCCTGTGCCTATGTCCTGAATGGTAATGCCTAGGTTTTCTTCTAGGGTTTTTATGGTTTTAGGTCTAATGTTTAAGTCTTTAATCCATCTTGAATTGATTTTTGTATAAGGTGTAAGGAAGGGATCCAGTTTCAGGTTTCTACATATGGCTAGCCAGTTTTCCCAGCACCATTTATTAAATAGGGAATCCTTTCCCCATTGCTTGTTTTTCTCAGGTTTGTCAAAGATCAGATAGTTGTAGATATGCGGCGTTATTTCTGAGGGCTCTGTTCTGTTCCATTGATCTATATGTCTGTTTTGGTACCAGTACCATGCTGTTTTGGTTACTGTAGCCTTGTAGTATAGTTTGAAGTCAGGTAGCGTGATGCCTCCAGCTTTGTTCTTTTGGCTTAGGATTGACTTGGCGATGCGGGCTCTTTTTTGGTATTGACATTGACCTCAGAAAGCATGCCAGATTTTTCATAGGTTAGTGATACATAGATCTGCAGTAACGTATGATTACTGTTTAAAAACCAATGTCTCTTTTTGGTTGTGAAGATTTTTGCATTAAAAATACATATAAGATATTGATAAAACACCACATATGTAATCTAAAAACTCCTCCACGTTTGCAGCTAAACTTCTGAGTTAAAAAAATTTCTAATGAAATGGTTCAGTTAAATTATTTCTTGTCTACATCCTTAAGCTGCTGTCTATACTGCAGATAAAATGTGATTCACATGTGATCACTACTGAGAAAAATTGAGTACAAGGAACTATTGAATATAAGAATGAAATATTTTTATAAGTTTAAGAAAAGTTAGGAACTAGATAAAGAGCTGAAAAAGAAAGGGCCTTGAAGAATGTGCCAGGAAGGCCTTGAATCTTCATCCAAGCTTTGCACAATTGATACGTAGTCTAACAGGCTTGGACCTTGGAACTAAAAATGATTCTTCTCGGGCAGCCACCCAGTAGACATCTGTTTCAAGTGCATATGATGCATAACTCATGCCCCTCCCCCAACCCCCTGCCATCCCACATTGCTCAACTCCTTAAGATAAGCTTTAGTTTTTTAATTTCACTTGTAACTTTTATAAGAACTTCTGATAGCCTCTTAGGAAAGAAGAAACCTACATATTTTAATAAAGCTTGATGGCATATAATTTTATACTAAAATTTTATAAAGCAAAATTAATAAATACAAGTGTATTAGTCTGTTTTCATGTTGCTGATAAAGACATACCTGAAACTGGGCAATTTACAAAAGAAAGACATTTAATGGACTTACACGTGGCTGAGGAAGCCTAATCATGACACTAGGCAAAAAGAGAGCTTGTGCAGGGAAACTCCCCGTTATAGAACCATCAGATCTCATGAGATTTATTCACTATAATGAGGACAGCATGGGAAAGTCCTGCCCCCATGATTCAATTACCTCCCACTGGGTCCCTCCCACAACATGTGGGAATTCAAGATGAGATTTGGGTGGGGACACAGCAAAACCATATCAATCAGACTTTGAGTTAAAATAACACAATATTTTATGTAATTTTTATGCTTGACTATGTACCAGAAAGAATTACTTTGCTAGCTTCTTCTTTCTCCTCATTTCCTGCTGCCTCTGCAGTACCCATCCCCAATATAAATAGAACACATGAATTTTGGAATCAAATAGATCTCCAGTCTGATAGAATAGGTAGTAAGAAACAGAGTAGAGGCAAATATGGGTGGGCTGGATTCAAAGAAAGAGGCATGGTGGAGTTGAGGAATTTCCTGGATGATGGCTTCTAATTTTGTCTATAATGTAGGGAGCAAAGTCATCTGCTGAGAATGAGTGGGCAAGTCGTCAAGTAGTAGATTTCAGGAGTGTTAAATAAAGGCAGGAACTACCTATAAGGCTTGCCTGGGGTATCAAGGTCTGGTTGGGGTTGAGGAACACAGATTTCTAATAGACCAGGACTTCTTCATGGGCAATAGCAGCATTCTGCATGCATGTGTAATGTTTCTTAGGGAGTAGTGTAATCTAGGAGCAGAGAAGGAAGTAAAGTAGGTGAATTCATCTAAGGTTAGAGTTTTCCTAGATAGGTTCAAAGGAAGGGGGATGGTGGGGTAGAAGCTTTTGTTCTGAGGGTGGCAGCTGAAGTGAAAGACAAGAGTCCTAAGCCATGCAAAGAAGGCAATGAAGATTTGACAACAGGGTTTAAAGGTCTGAATCTTCGCAGTAAAGTGAAAGATGAGATGTGGTAGGAATGAAGGTGTCATGAGCTGAACTGTGCTCCCCACCAAACTCCTACGTTGAAGTCTTAACCCGTAGTACTGCAAAAGATGACTGTATTTGGAGATAGGGTCTTTAAAGGCGGAACTAAGATTAAATGAGTTCATTAGGGTGGGTTCTAATTTGGTCTGACAGTGTCCTAAGAAGAAGAAGAGATTAATACACAGACACAGAGGAAAGATCGTGAGAGGACACAGAGAAGTTGGCTATCTATAAGCCAAGGAGAGAGGCCTCAGAAGAAACCAGATCTGGGGCCAGGCGCGGTGGCTCACACCTGAAATCCCAGCACTTTGGGAGGCTGAGGCGGGCGGATAACCTGAGGTCAGGAGTTTGAGACCAGTCTGGCCAACATGGTGAAACCCCGGGCACAGTGGAGGGCACCTGTAGTCCCAGCTACTTGGGAGGCTGAGGCAGGAGAATTGCTTGAACCCAGGAGACAGAGGTTGCAGTGAGCTGATACGGTGCCAATGCACTCCAGCCTGGGTGACAGAGTGAGCAACTCTGTCTCAAAAGAAAAAAAAAAAAAGAAACCAGATCTGCCAGCAAATTGATCTTAGATGTTTAACCTTCAGAATTATGAGAAAATAAGTTTCTGTCATTTAAGCAGGATTGCTTGAATTTAAGATATCAGTAGTGGAGTAATTCTACATGGTCCAGGGTGTGGCTACGGGAGTGGAGGCTGAAATGGTAAGGATGGGAAGGTCACTAGATGCAAAGACAGTAAAGCATGCAATATAAAGACAAATAATTTAAAACCAATTTTATAGTGTTATAAAAAACAAATTTAACAGTTTTGGTGGCAATTGCGAGGTCAGTTTACAAGGTACTCTGTACATATCTTTTAGAACAAAAACTATCATGTGAAATAATAAATGTGAAAGTGTCTTTTAATTTCAAGCCATAAAATAAAATCTCTGAAGCCTGAGGTGCATAAATATAGGCCTGTATAAGCCTATTAAGAGAAAAAACATTCTCTGAAACATCTGATTTATTTGCCCTACAAAACATTATCTTCCTGTGACTTTTCCTTCCCTGTATTTTGATGTGGCAATTAAATGCTATGGGCAGTTAAATTATAGGATACATATAGAATGCTTAGCTCTTTGGAAGAGCTCAATAAAAGTTAACTACTATGTACAAATTAGACATAGAAACCTACCATATCTGGGGAAGGGAGTCGGGAAACTTGGGAACTGCAGAGCTGAGCAGGTGTCTGGTACTTTCTAATTGTGGCTAAACAAATTAAAATATTGCAAAGAATTTTTAGAAGTCAACGTTAATGCTTTGACAGAATAATATTTTAAAAATATTTCTTCATTTGGTAAAGAGTTAATCCATGTTTGAAATACCTGTAAGTTCCTCTGAATGCATGGGTTCCATTTACTGGAAACTTTTCTGGAGTAATTAGAGAATATTTCATGGTCAAGTTTACTCTATGAATTGTTTTAGTAAATATATCTGTAAAGTGATGGACATTTTATTATCAAGAAATGAACTAAAATACTCATGATTTATGTCATTAATTTGTGTGGCTGTCAGGCCCTATTGATTTATATCCTCTGTATCTTGTTGAAGCACACTGTGAAACCCCTTCCCTAGCTTGTTTACAGCAATGAACGTCTTGCTTATTTAAAGCCACTGCCAGCCCAGACAACTTCTATTGCTTAGAATTATTCTTCCAGTCACCCATTACCCTCTATTAAAAAGGCTTTTTTCCTCTCTTTTTAGAAAACTACTCTTGACTACAATTATAACTCCCTGATGGGAGGCCTTCCTCTATAACTGATGTCCTGAAGGAAAATTTTACCTTGAGGCATTTTTCATATACATAAGTGGTAAAAGAAGAGAATAAAAGGAAGGGAAAAAAGACAGTAACAGAAATCAAGCTGTAAATAAATGGGACCCCAAAATACCAGGAACTAAATTATCTGACATTGTGGAATAACTTAGTAACTCTTGGCCTCATAAATATATTTCTAAGTAGCAATTCAATTCAAACCAATATATTAATATTATAGAACTGTGGTTTCTACATTCTTTGACTAAGAACTTCCTAAAAGAGTCCCTCCCTCCCTCCCTTCTCTCCTTCCTTCCTTCCTTCCTTTTTTTTTTTTCCTTTCCTCCCTTTCTTTTTTCTTTTTCTTTTCTTTTCTTTTTCTTTCTTTCTTTCCCACAACGTTTTACTCTGTTGCCCAGGCTGGAGTGCAGTGGTGAAATCATGGCTCACTGCAGTCTCAACCACCACGGGCTTAGGTGATCCTCCCACCTCAGCTTCCTGAGTAGATGGGACCACAAGCACATGCCACCATGCTTGGCTAATTTTTGTATTTTTTGTAGAGAAGGAGTTTCACCATGTTTCCCAGGTTGGTCTTGAACTGGGCTCAAGCGATCCACCTGCCTCAGCCTCCCAGAGGGCTGGGATTACAGGTGTGAGCCACAGTGCCTGGCCTAAAAGGAATATTTCTTACCATTCTTTTTCCAAAGTGTAGATTCACAGTTTGACTAGATTGATTTTGATGTCACTGTAAGGTGGTAGAGGAAGAGGTACAGAGAAGGTCCCATTTGTAAACCAAAAAGTATCTGAGACAGGACTCAATCAATTTAGAATTTTATTTTGCCAAGGTTAAGGACCATGGCCAATGATACAGCCTCAGGAGGTCCTGAGAACATGTGTATACATTTTAGGGAGACAGGAATTAAAGGCAAAGACATAAATCAATACATGTAAGGTATACACTGGTTTGGCCTGGAAAGGTGGGGCATCTTGAATGGGTGGGAGAGGTGGGCTTCCAGGTCATAGGTGGATTCAGAGCTGTTCTGATTGGCAATTGGGTGGAAGAGTTAAGCTCCACATGAAGACTTGAACTCAGCATAAAGAAATGCTTGAGTTTAGATAAAGGGTTTGTGGTAACCAAGGTTCTTGTCATAGAGATGAAGCCTCCAAGTAGCAAGCTTCAGAGGGAATAGATGGTGAATGTCTCTTATCAGAACGTAAAAGGTGTCAGACTCTCAAAAAAAAAAACAAAACAGGAAGGGAAAGAGACTCTCTACAGAATGCAAATCTTCCCCACAAGAGACAGATTTTCAGGGCCATTTCAGAATTTGTCAAATAAATATATTTTGGAGTAGAATACTTATTTTCCTTCAGAGCCTGTTATCTGTCATGTATATCAGAGTCAGGTTGGAATTGTCTTATTGCTATGGAGTCTGTTTTGTTAGTCTTGAGTTTGCTAGTTAGTTGCATCTAAACTCCAAAGAGAGGAGTGAACAAAGAGGCAAGCCACTTTTCATCATGGCTTGAACAAGTCTTTCAGGTTTCTTCGGGGTTCCCTTGGCCAAGAGGGGGTCCATTAAGACAATTGAGGGACTTGGAATTCTATTTTTTGTTTACACATTGAGGAGGAATCAGAAGAGTCTACTGAAAACAGAGCATACGACAAAATTGCTAATTTTATCACAACTCTCCAATGAGAATATAGGTAATTTAATTATTTGAGGATTCAATTTTTGCAACTTACTCTATCCTTATGGGTGTTGGAGGACAGAGTGGGATATTGATTTTTGTAATAGATATAATATTGTATTTTGAAATGTTCAACATGCCAAGGAAATGCAAAGTCCCACCTGTCATTCCTGTTGTCACAGTCTTGATAGAAGCCCTCATGCAACCTTGCTTTCAATATCATAGTGGCAGTGTAGCTGGCTTTCCTGACTACACCCTCCTTTCTTCTGCTGGCAACCTCCAGCAGATAGCCATCAAACCAATTTTTCCTGATAGCCTACTTTTATTAAGTCAAGAGACTACTCCAAATCACTACTTCACACTCAACATATTTAATATAAATTCCTGTGCATAACATGCTTTTATTATTTTTATTTATTTATTTATTTTTGAGACGGAATCTCGCTCAGTCTCCCAGGCTGGAGTGCAGTGGCCTGATCTGGGCTCACTGCAAGCTCCGCCTCCCGGGTTGACGCCATTCTCCTGCCTCAGCCTCCCAAGTAGCTGGGACTACAGGCGCCCGCCACTACACCTGGCTAATTTTTTGTATTTTTAGTAGAGATGGGGTTTCACCATGTTAGCCAGGATGGTCTCGATCTCCTGACCTCGTGATCCACCTGTCTCGGCCTCCCAAAGTGCTGGGATTACAGGCGTGAGACACAGCACCTGGCCATAACATGCTTTTTAAATTTTGAAAATGTTTATATAGTTCCAGGGTTTTGTGCAAAGTGCTGAAGATTCAGTGACAGATATGACATAGCTCTTATTACAAAAGAGCTTGTCGATTAATGATGAGAAATCAGATGACTTCTTATTTCCTTTTCAATGACAGTGACTTGTTTAAAAGCATTCATTGAATCAGCATATATTTGAGTGCCAAATGACAGGCATCGTTCTTGAATTTAGGATTACAGTGGTGGACAAAATTGAATGCCCGTTTCATAGTGCTTACTTCTGGCTTGGATTACTCATAAAAGTTGCTTATAATGTAATAAAAAGCAAAAAGTTAAAATAAGTATTATATCCTATATCCTTCGTTTTCACTCCCCAAAGGCAATCACTATTAATGGCTTTTGTGTATATTTCCAAAGTTTTCTGTCTATGCCAATATATATGTTTATTTTATTTTTAAGCAAAGGGCTCAAATTCTAACTCTAATTTATTTAATCAAATCATATCTTAACATCTCTGAAATAGCGACATCTTATAATCAATGCTATATTATAGTTTTAATTGGCAGAATGTTTTCTTCTCTTTTTGGTACATAAAATGAGGGTGGGTCTTAATGTTGAGCCGATGAAATATAGTATTTTAATAGTAAAGGACTTGGCTATGAGTACAGAAAACCAACAGCATACCAGTTAGAGATGGTATGGTGTTTTCAGCCTAATTACGTTAGGCTGGAAGTAACAGAAATGAAAACCAACAGCTTAAAAAAGGAGTGTAATTTTTCTCACATAACAAGAAATTCTGGAGTTAGGAATGCAGGGCTAATGCATGGCTTTAATGTGCCAATGGGGCTCAAGCTCCTTTGTCTTTATCCTCCTCAGGGTAGTCAGAAGATGGTTCCTTCTCTTTCTGATGGTGCTACTACATCTAGGCAGGAAGAAAAAATGCTATCTACCTTTAACGCATTCTATATATAATGGTGGAGAAGAAACAGGATAAATGCAGGAAAAACTACCATTCAGAAAAGAGGAAGACGGGAAGACGGTGATCACCGGTTCATAGATATTGGCAAATCCTGCCAGGCAGGGATGGTAACTCTGGGCCCCAGCAGCAGAGTGAATATTTAGTTGGGCAACCTGGCAACCCCTGGTTCTGTTTTCTGGAAGAACCACCCTTGTCTATTGTCCTCTGTGGACCTGAATCTTTCCTTTTCAAGTTGGGGAGTATGAAGGATGTACTTCTAGGAGTTTGTTCAGCTGTTAAATTTTACTTCTTTTGGTATGAATTTGGGTTCTCTGAGATTATTTTAGCAATTGCCAACTGTTGTAGGTCAGGTATGGCGTTTCTTTGACCAATGTATCGAATCAAAATTTAGAATGCTTGCTATCTGTTTGCGTCCAGTCATATCTACACATAAGAAACAACAGCCAGGGATCTTGTAAAGACACATTCTATACCTGAAAGTCCCTATTTACCGACATACTAGTTTTTGTGCTAGCTTTTTAGAAGGCTCATGTTGTAAAGAAATTTGAAAAAATGACAGTACTCTTAATCCCATTTGTCATAGCAGCTTCCTGCTTTTTCTCCTTAAAAGACTGAACTTTATTCTAATGTGTTTATATTAAATATTGGATGCTAAATAATCCATCCCTTTACCATAAGATATGATGATAAAGGTATACATGGAAGAGCATTTGAAAACATTTTTAACTTTAAAATATTTAATTGATAAAGACTGCATATATTCAAGATGTATATCATTATGATTTGATATATAGATATGTTGTATAATAATGATCAGAATCAAAGTAATGTATTTTTTTTTTTTTTGAGATGGAGTCTTGCTCTGTCGCCCAGTCTGGAGTGCAGTGGCGTGATCTCGGCTCACTGCAAGCTCTGCCTCCTGGGTTCACGCCATTCTCCTGCCTCAGCCTCCCGAGTAGCTGGGACTACAGGCGCCCGCCACCACGCCTGGCTAATTTTTTGTATTTTTAATAGAGACGCGGTTTCACTGTGTTAGCTAGGTTGGTCTTGATCTCCTGACCTTGTGATCTGCCCGCCTCAGCCTCCCAAAGTGCTGGGATTACAGGTGTGAGCCACTGCGCCCGGCCGGTAATTTATGTTTTTGTATTACAGTAGCACTGGTTTTATCTCCTAATCTTCTACTTGGAATGCCTTCTGCTTGATGTATAGAAGCAGTTGGTTTTCTTAACTCTATAAAGCTATGAGCTATGTACTGTGGCACATAGTATCCTCTCAAAATGGGTGCAACATTATCTCCAGTCCTTATACAATAGTCTGATGTGGATTGGACATTTTGCCTGAGAAGCTGTTCTCAAGGATACCAAATCCTTTCATTTTATGATGCCATCATCTTTAACAAATGGCCTCTGATACAGAAGGGGAGGAGTGAGAGCATCTAGTACTTATCCACCTAGACATAGAAGTGACACTTATCACTCTCACTCACATTTGACTGCCCAGAATGAGTCAGTTGGCCAACCTAACTGCAAGGCAGGCTGGTAAATCTCCTCTTCCAATGTATCAGTAGAGAATAAGGAATTGCTAAGGACCTAGCCAATATCTATCACAAATTTTATTGTTAAAATTATTACAGTAATTCAACCTACTATAGAATCATCATTTTCAGCACCATAAAAAAATGGATCAGAATACCAGCTTGTCAGTCCAATGGAAGAGTTTTGCCATTGTATAGTGCGCTAGATCATGAGAAGTCACATCTGACTAAGGAATAGCATGCTACCCAGAGGTCACAGAATTGAAGCTGAGAGCAGTAATTGGATGAGACTGTTATCTTCCTCAAACATTATGGTGGTGTGGAAGAGCTATGTTCTTCATTCTCTTACAAAAAGGATTACTTAAAACTATATAATTCTATATAATTCTCCCATTAAAACTTCACAATAATCCTGTGCATGCTCTGGGGGAATATTAACTCCATATCATAGAAAAATAAACAAAATTAATTACCTAAGGCTTCCAGCTAGTAAGCAGAGAAGCTAGAACTCAAACCCATATCTCCACAATTCAAGTCTAGGTTTTTTTAATATTTTCTCAAGAGGGAACCGTCATAGTACTGGCCTCTGCATCAAGCCAATGTTTCTCATGTATTATGAAAATGTTGTATTGGGCTACCAGGACACTGCCCTGCCAGAATATCCATTCTCTATCCATGTGCCTTCCTATTCTACTCAAGTCATTATTGCAAGGTGCCACCTCAGGACCATGGACATGCTTCAGTATTTATCAACTTGGCATCAGTGGTTATTTAGATGTTGCAAAAAAACAAAATAAACTGGAAACTAAACAAATTGATGCAAGTCTATTAAGCTTTTAGTTTTTACTTTGTTCGATGCTTGGAATTTCGAATGTGTTAGTCTAAACAGCAATCCTCTTTAGAATTTAGATATCTTCTTTTAATGGGGAACAGCCTCTCTCCCTCCTCTGCCTCACCTATTACAGAGTATCTTATTAGAATCATGCATCTGGAAATGCTTTATATTCTTATTTCCTAGTACAATGTCTCTTTACCCTAATGTCTCTTTACCCTAACTAAACTAATGTTTGTTTGTGAACAAATAAATGATTGGTTCCTACACCCAATGAATTATAAATTTATGACGTTTTTCCCCACATGACAAACACAGTGCTAGATGCTGATGATATAGAAATGTCTAAACCCGATCTTAAGGACTGACTAATACACTGACACACAATACTGACTTCTCTCTAGATCTACCAGGACTCTTAAAAAACACTGATGGCCAGGTATCAAGCCCAAATATTCTGATATAAATGGTCTGGATTAAAGCCTGTTTATTGATATGTATTTTTAAATCGGTCTAAATGATTCCAATGTGCAAACCGAGTTTATACCCAGTGGGAAAAACAAATCCATAGAAGGGCAGTTTCAGTGATATAGTGATTAAAATCCTGTTCTGGAGTCCTTGAGTTCAAATATTCTGCACTCCTCTCCTTAAGTTATGTGATGATTTACCCAATCTCTCTGATATTCAGATTGCTTTTCAGTAAAATGGGAGCAGTAATAATACCCAGCTGCTAAGATTGTTGGGAAGAATAGGTCGGATATTACAAGCAAAGCACTTTGTAGTGTTTGGGGTACAGTAGCCACTAGGCCGAGTGTGCTGTGGAAACATGTGAGTTAGAGAAGGCCTCTAAGAGGGAGGATACCTCCTTCTCTGACAGGGTGCCACCATAATTTTGTGGTATAAAATGGAGGTCAGTTATCCTCCTGGAATAGTGAACTCACTGGGATCTCTCAAATCTTCTCCCCTTGCATGAATATCAAAGCCAACAGAGTGTATGAAATTGTTTCAACTATGCAATAGGAACAAAAATACCTTTTTTTCAGGATTATTGTGAGGATGAAATGAAATAGACACACAAAGAGTGCTTATCATATAGTAAGTCTGCAACAAATGTGTCCCACTTCCCTATACCATGGGCCACAACAGTATGCCCAATAAAGCTTAGACTGTCTCTTCCGTTACACATATCTAGCCACCTAGTATCAGAAAGTCTGCTCCTGTGTCTGTTTACTTATCCATTTATCCATGTGATGAATATGTATTAAATACTACTATGGCCTGTGTGGATACAGGGGTGAATCAGGCAAACACAATTCATGATCTTGTGGAGCTGGCATTTTAGCAACAGGGCCAGAGTAGAGGCAACTAACTGCAGATAAATTACCTTTCCATTAATTTATTCTGTCATTAATTATCCTAGTTATTGTGGTAAGTGCTCCAAAGGTATATGGGGTCAAAGACGCTTCCTGTGGAAATAAGTTCTGAATTGGGTTTTGAAGGATGGGTAGGAACTGACTGTGTGAGGGGAAAGGAAGAGTGCTTCTGGCACAGGAAGAACATGAGTGAAGATCCTAATTCATGGGGAGAATGGGGAGTTGAGGAAGCCAGTGTTTCTGGAGCACAAAAGTGAGCAGGAGAGTGTTCCATGAGGCTGGCAAGTGATGCAGGGCCAGATCCTGCATGGCCTCAAAGGCCATGTTGACTATTTCTCTCTTACTCCAGCAAACAATGGAGAAGCTTTCAAGGATTATTATACTTTTCAAAAATGGGAATAACAGCGATGTGCCAAGAAGAAAGGCGTTCATAACCACAACTATTTCCTAAAGAAGATGAAATATATTGAAGGGATACTCTTATGTCTTCAGAGCATATGGAAGACCTGGATATCTAAGTAGGAGTTGAAGCCTCTGGAGAGTTGAGTGTTTTACCAAGTAAAGTGAAAACAACTCAGAGATCCTGAAGAAATCAGGAAAATGTGGGGTGAAGAGAAAATATGGAAAGGAGAAAGAGGAGAGAGAACCAGGAGATGATGAAGATCATGTCTAATATGATTATCAGACCTTTTAAAGAAATATCAACATTTGTATAAGGCCCATTATACCAGTTGCTGTCTGGTTGATTGATGGGTATTGGCTGATTTGGTTTTCTTTGTTTTGCAGAAATACAGGTATATTAATTTCCTTTTGCTGCTCTAGCAAATTACCACAAACAGGGCCTTAAAACAACATGAATTTATTATCATACAATTCTGGATGTCAGGTGTCCCAGGTGGGTTTCACTGGGCCAAAGTCAAGATGTTTGTAGGACCCTTGCTCACTGGAAATTCTATGGAAGTCCATTTCCTTGCCTTTTTCAGCTCCTAGACCTGTATTCTTTGCATTTTTTTGGCTCATGGACCCTACCTCCATCTTCAAAAAGAAGTGTAGCATCTTCAAGAATCCCCTTTCTCACTGACCTCCCATATTCCTCTTATAAAGACGCTATGATTACATTGGGCCCACCTAGATAATCCAAAGTTATCTCCCCATCTCAAGATTTTTAATCACACCTGTTAAGTTCCTTTTGCTGCGTAAAGCAAAATATCTGCAGATTCCAGGGATTAGGAATTGGATATTTTTGGGGAAGTCATTATTCATCCTACCTCTTTAGGTATTCTGCTAGTTCATTAGGTGAGAATGAAAATTTGCCCTAATTTTGAAAGGTGAGATCTGAGACACCTGGATATGTAAAATAATATGGGTTAAGGGATAAATTAAACTTATGTATTCTTTATTTCTAGTCTTTTTTATTACTCCACATTTCATAAATATGTAAAAACTTTTATTGAAGTGTGAAGGTAATATGTCTTGTCAACATTTCATTCATTTGGCAAGTATTCACTGAGCATATATAGGTACCAGGCATTGAGCCCAAGAGCACACAACCAAGTGTAAGATATGACAGTTGCTTTCATGAAACTTCCATTTTATGAGGCAGAAGGAGAAGGAAATAGATAATTTTACTACAGTGTGATAAAAATGACGAAAGGTATAATCACAGGGTGTTAAGGCAAAATATAGGAGCAACACCCACCCAACTTGATCAAAGAGGGAAAGAAAATGGATCCCAGATATATCCATCAGGACTCAACTACACAAGCAGAACTGGGGATTTGACCATATGAAATTGTGGGAGCAGTATAAGTAGTCTAGTCTCTGAAATCTGTCATCTTCACATCCGATCCTGGAACTTGAAATATGCAGGGCAGGCTGTTGGGAGGGAAGGTGTATGTGAAATGGGAAGAGCAAGGACAAGGTAGAACCCACAAGCTCAGAACTGTGTCCATCTCTTACTGCTTCCAGTATTGATGTTGATGATGTGGGTATTTTGCAGGAGAAGCTGAATCCCTTGTCAATAAAACTAAACTCACCTGGCCCGGAAGTCAGAGAAGCTGAAGGAGAATGTAGGGGAAGCTGGAGTGGCTGCCATACAATACTAGAGAAGTGACCCAGCAAAGAAAGGAAAACATACTTGAACTGCAAGTTGCCACATTACAAATTCAGATGCCACTACATCTGAATTAACAGAGAAAAAGTGCTTTCATCTAATTACAAGTAATTTACTGTGGCTAGAATGGCTTATGCTCAGGTGGGGATATGGGGATCCAAAGAAGGTAAGGTGGGAGGAGTGAAGGATAAGCCTGAGCCTTAAGTCGAGAAAGGTCATTGATGAGGTTTTATAATTCTGATGGCAATGTGAGTACTGACTGTGATGGACTATCCAATCTTTCTTTTAAAAAGCTCAAATCCATTAGCATAAAGTAATCTTCCCTTGGGTATCAGCTCTTTTCATTCTTCTTTCTTCCTCATAGTTGTACCCACAAACTCCTCCACTTTCCCCTACACTCTTATTGCTCAATACCTGTACCCAGAATACATTTCCTTCTCCCCTTTCCCTTCTTCAAGTTCCATATCTTTTTTGTTAACACTGCCCTAGGCAGTCTTTCTCCCAGCATGATAGAAATGACCACACTATGTGTCACTAGACTGTGCCCATCCTGAGATCAGGAACCTTGTCTATATCATCCAAATGTCCCCACTGCCAAACACAGTATCTGGCACTTAGAAGGTGCTCAGTAGAGCTTACGGACTGAATCAAGTTCCCAGAGCTTCTCATCAAACACTTTGCTTATGTTATTTTCAATTGTCTTAGTGGTTTTGATGAAATAGGGCTTCTGATCACTGTCAGACATACAGAGGCACCAGTTCTCTCAGATTTCTATATTTGAATAGAGAATTAAGAAGTAACAGTAAAAGCTTCCAGAATTTTTCAGAAAAGCATCTACAAACAGACTCAAGTTGTCAGGAGGGAAAGAAAAATCGTTCTTCTTCTAAGGTCAGCTCCAAGACATTGTTGGACTTCCCATTGTTTATGAATGATGAATGTCATCATCATTCTCTTCTATAAGGCCTTATCATTCTTGATATCTTTACTGTCTGTAGGACTGTCTATCTGGCCATTGGGTGAGTTATAATTGTAAAGAGGCTTCAATTTTTTGATGTAGAATAATTTAAGCAACTTTTGGAAGTTTTGTTTAAGAGGTGCAGAGGTCAGTTTATGGGCTTTTTTCTTAAAAATATCATAGGTTATTTCAGCCAACTGTTTGATCATAGGGTCTTCATCTCGGAGCAGTCGTCCAATAACTGTAATATCAGAAGAGACTTTAGTTCAAGTTATCTCTTTCTTAGAGGCCATGAAGCTTTAATACTAAACAGCCCTGCCACCTTTCACAGAGTGCCCCCTTCTCTCCATCTCTCCTCTGCATTCCCTCTGCATTTTGTAACTTTGGCTGATAGCATTCAGGAAGTTTTATCATCTATCCCTACTAAAACCCCACATAGACCCCATTAAAAGAAAAATGGGAGTATTCACTAAAAATTACCAAGGACCTTTTATATGCTGAGCATTCTGCTAGATAACATAAACATGTATTCATATATTTAGGAAGAGGTTCATATTGGTCATAATAATGAAAAAGTTAAAATCAGTCTCAATGTTCATTAACAGGGAACTGCTTAAAAGTTAGGAACATAAAATGAAATGCTACATACATATTAACATAATGTAGGCCCATATTTCTTGGCTTAGAAAGATGTTTATATTATAAAGGTAAGTGAAAAAAGTTAAAAAGCAGTTATGATAGTTTAAAAAAATATATAATAGCTTTCATTCTTTAGAAATATCCTGGATAGGCCAGGCACGGTGGCTCATGCCTATAATCCCAGCACTTCAGGAGACCGAGGCAGGTGGATCTCGGGGTCAGGAGATCGAGACCATCCTGGCTAACACGGTGAAACCCCATCTCTACTAAAAATACAAAAAATTAGCCGGGCATGGTGGCATGTGCCTGTCGTCCCACTTACTCAGAAGGCTGAGGCAGGAGAATCACTGGAACCCAGGAGGAAGAGGTTGCAGTGAGCTGAGATCACACCACTGCACTCCAGCTGGGTGACAGAGGGAGACTCCGTCTCAAAAAAAAAAAAATCCGGAATAATACATATACCAAAATGCTAATATCATTATATCCAGATAGTGGACTGTAAGAAATTACTATTTTATTTCTCGATAAAATAAATAGAAACAAAGGGGGAGATTTAGAAAACAGAGATGAGAAGAGCAGGATGGGGGGAATGAAAGAAGAAAATGACTGTAAGAAAGAAAGATGGAAAATTCTAGTGTTTGACATTTAGCAGGTAGTCAAATATCTGTTGAATGAATGAGTGAGTGAGTGAATGAATGAATGAGTGAATAAGGAAGGAAGGTAATGATGTATAAATGTAGGTCCATGAATTATAATAAATGTACTACTCTGGTGGGGGATGTCGATAATGGGGGAGGCTATGCATAGGTGAGGAGAGAAGGTACTTGGGAAGTCTCTGTACCTGCAGCTCAATATTGCTGTGAACCTGAAACTGCTCTAAAAAATAGTCTATTAAGAAAGAAAAAGGAAGGAAGGCAGCCAACTTGTTTTTATAACTCACTATTTGTAATTCTTACCCTGATGGGACAATAGACAGAGCCTAAGGGAGATTCCTAAGACCCAAACATTTTGATAGACTAATATTACCCTTCTTTAATTCCCTCCTCTGCAAATGTATTGTACATTGCTATCCACTAAAATGTGAATTCTCTGAGGGAAGAGACTGCTTTATTTGCAACTCTGTCCCTAGCAGTAAATAGTGCTGTCAAGTAAATGTAAGAGATGCTAAAAAATATTTGTTAGATGAATGAGTAAATGAGTTTTCAACTTTCTGAAGTTCCCAAGGGCTCTAGGATGATAGTTCTCAGACAATTAGTGGAATACATGGAGAGACTGAAACAGGGAAAGAGAGTAAGGGGAAATAGAATAGAAAGAGAAAAAACAAACCTCTTAACCCAGTCCTTTCATTGATTCTTCCGTAATTATCCAACTACTACTACCACCACCCTCTTCCTATCTGGCCTGGCACTCTAACAGAACTCATATGTGACTAGAATTAAAAATAGTAAATGTATTTAGATTTATGCATAAAGACTTTGTTATAACCTCAATACTCACCATCAAGCATGACTCTGATTTCATCTCTAAGCAGTAAATGACCACCTGATTTTGCCAAATATCCTATGCACATAATAAAAATTAAAGTTACTGCAACATGCATTATGAAAATACATTTTCTGATGTTATCTGGCTACCTTCTTTGCTTTTTTCAAAGCAAAGCATCTCTATATTATCCTTGAGTCATCTTTTAGTACTTTTAATTATTGTCTCATAAAATTGTTTATTGAAAGATATATGAGAGTATAAATGTGCATGAATCATATTGGACAGCTCAGTGAATGACCACAAAAGGAACACACCAGGGCTACCACTTAGGTTATTAAATAGAGTTTTAGCAGCATCCTAGAAGCTTCCTTCAAGGCTCTCCCAGTCTCCTCCTCCGCCTTTCAGAATATATTCTTTTGTGTCTGCTTTCCTTTGCTTCATATTACCTTTTAAGATTCAACCATGTTCTTTCATGTAGCAATAGTTTGTTCATTTCCATTGCTACACGGCAGAGGCTAGCAAATAAAGTTTTCTTGAGATACAGCCATTCACATTGGCTCATTTGTTTACATATCTATGGTTGTTTTCATCATACCACAGCAGAGTTGCAACAGAGACTATATAGTACTCAAAGTCTAAAATATTTACTATTGGGCCTTTAACAGAAAGAGTTTGCTGAACCTGCTATATACGAGTACATCTTACGAATGCATCATTTTTTAAATCCATTCTGCTGTTGATGGGCATTTGTGTTGTTTCCAGTTTGGAGCTATTATGAATGATGAAGTTATGGGCATTCTTGTACATGAATTTTGGCAGGTATTTGTATAACTGCTGTTTGGTATATAACTAGTGGATTTACCGGGTATGCTTATGTTCCACTTCAGCGGTTACTGCTAAACAGTTATCCAAAGTGGCTGTACCAATTTTCACTCCCACAAACAGTACGCTAACATTTTCATTGCTCTATGTCCTCCGAACAATTGATACTGTTAAGATGTTTCCTTTCAGTCATCCTCATGGGTTTGGTGATAATATCACATTGTAATTTTAATTTTCATTTTTTGTTGTTAATTAATAAGATCATGTGTGTATTCACTGGCCATTTGGATGTCTTCTTTTGTGAAATGCTTATTCAGATAAGTCTCTTGCCTGTGTATATATTGAGTTATCTTTTTCTTAGTTACTTGTAGACGTTTTAAAGTTCTAAGTACTAATCTTTTTAAAATGGTGCATATCTTACAATATCTTCTCTTATCTCATGGCTAAATTTTTCCATTTGCATTTGTTTTTTAATTAACAGAAACCCCTAATTTCAATGTAGTTGAACTCATCATCTTTACATTTATGGTCAGTTAATTTTGAGGTCCTGTTCAGGAAATGTTTGCTTGTCTTAAGCCATAAAGATATTCTCCTATATTTACTTCTGGAAGCTTTACTATTTTACCTTTTATGCTTATATATACCATCCAGCTGGAGTTATACAGCATGAAGTTGGGGTCAAGATATTTTTATATACCTGTATAGTTGATCCTGCACCGTTAAGAGAAAAATCGTTCTTACCTTACTGTTCGGCAGTGTCACCTAGATCGTAAATTGTGTGTGGTCAATGTCTTGATTCTATTCTGTCTATCATTGTGTCACTACAACATGACCTTAATGTGTAATGCATCTTGATATCCCATGGTATAAGTCCTTCAACTCTAGTTCCTCTTTAAATTGTCTTGGCTATTCTTGAACACTTAAGTTTTAATATAAAGTTTATAATCAGCTTGTCACATTTCATACACACACCCAAAATACCCAGTGAGATATTGTTTGGGAATACATTGAATCTATACAGATCAATTTGGGGAGAACTGACATCATCATAATATTTAATCTTTCAATCAATGAGCATAATATATCCCTGTATGGAACCCTTTTAAAATTTTCTGTATGTTTCCCAGTTTTTGTGTATTCATTTTGTGCAACATTTCTTAGTTTTATTTTAAGGTATTTGATGATTTTTGGTGCTATTGTATTGGTATTTTTTAAACTTTTATTTTTTATTTCAATAGGCTTTGGGGGAAGAGGTGGTATTTGGTTACATGGTTAAGTCCTTTAGTGGTGATTTCTGAGATTTTGGCGCACCTGTCACCTGAGCAGTGTACACTGTACCCAATAGGTAGTCTTTTTTTTTTTTAATCGTAGAGAGAAATTTATTTTCTTTCTCTTTCCATCATTTTTTAAAATATGTGAGTGCACATATAACCTTTCATTTATTTTAAGTAAAATTTTTGCACCTATTGACCCATCCTCTAAGTTTCTTCCCCTCATCTCCCACCCTCAGACAGGCCCTGGTGTGTGTTGTTCCCCTCCCTGTGTCCATGTGTTCTCATTGTTCAACTCCCACTTACGAGTGAGAACATGTGGTGTTTGGTTTTCTGTTCCCATGTTAGTTTGCTGAGGATGATGGCTTCCATCTTCGTCCATGTCCCTGTAAAGGACATGATCTCATTTCTTTTTATGGCTGGATAGTATTCCATGGTATATATGTGCCACATTTTCTTTATCCAGTCTATCATTGATGAGCATTTGGGTTGGTTCCATGACTTTACAATGCTGCAATAGACATAGGTGTGCATGTGTCTTTATAGGAGAATGATTTGTATTCCTTTGGGTATATACCCAGTAATGGGATTGCTGGGTCAAGTGGTATTTCTGGTTCTAGATCTTTGAGGAATCACCATACTGTCTTCCACAATAGTTGAACTAATTTACATTCCCACCAACAGTGTAAAAGCGTTCCTATTTCTCCACAGCCTCGCCAGCATCTATTGTTTCTTGAGTTTTTAATAATCACCATTCTTACTGGTGTGAGATGGTATCTCATTGTGGTTTTGATTTGCATTTCTCTAATCAGTGATGTTGAACTTTTTTTCATAAGTTTGTTGGCCATGTAAAAGTCTTCTTTTGAGAAGTGTCTGTTCATATCCTTTGCCCACTTTTGTTACTTTGCCCACTTCAGACTCTGATATTCTTTCTTCCACTTGGTTGATTCAGCTATTGATACTTGTTTTTTTCTTGTAAATTTATTTAAGTTTCTTGTCGATTCTGGATATTAGACCTTTCTCAGATGGGTAGACTGCAAAAATTTTCTCCCATTCTGTAGGTTGCCTGTTCACCCTAATGATAGTTTCTTTTGCTGTGCAGAAGCTCTTTAATTAGATCCCATTTGTCAATTTTGGCTTTTGTTGTGATTGCTTTTGGCATTTTTGTCATGAAGTCTTTGCCCATGCATATGCTCTGAGTGGTATTGCCTAGGTTTTCTTCTAGGGTTTTTGTGGTTTGCGGTTTACATTTAAGTCTTTAAGCCATGTTGAGTTAATTTTTGTATAAAGTGTTAGGAAAGGGTCCAGTTTCAGTTTTCTGCATATGGCTAGCCAGTTTTCCCAGCACCATTTATTAAATAGGAAATCCTTTCCCCATTGCTTGTTTTCATCAGGTTTGTCGAAGGTCAGATGGTTGTAGATGTGTAGTGTTATTTCTGAGGTCTCTTTTCTGTTCCATTGGTCTATACGTCTGTTTTTGTACCAGTACCATGTTGTTGTGGTTACTGTAGCCTTGTAGTATAAAGTCAGGTAACATGATGCCTCCAGCTTTGTTCTTCCTGCTTAGGATTGTCTTGGCCATATGGGATCTTTTTTGATCATATATGAAATCAAACTAGTTTTTTTTTCTAATTTTATGAAGAATGTCAATAGTAGTATGATGGGAATAACATTGAATCTATAATTTCACGATATTGATTCTTCTTATCCATGAGGATGGAATGTTTTTCCTTTTTTTTTTTTGCATCCTCTCTTATTTCCTTGACCCGTGGTTTGTAATTCTCCTTGAAGAGGTCCTTTACATCCCTTGTTAGCTGTATTCCAAGGTATTTTATTCTCTTTGTAGTGATTGTGAATGGGGATTTATTCATAATTTGGCTCTCTGCTTGTCTATTGTTGGTGTAAAGAAATGCTTGTAATATTCGCACATTGATTTTGTATCCTGGCACTTTGCTAAAGTTGCTTATCAGCTTAAGGAGTTTTTGGGCTGAGGTGATGTTGCTTTCTAAATATAAAACCGTGTCATCTGCAAGCAGAGACACTTTGACTTCCTCTCTTCCTATTTGAATATGCTTTATTTGTTTCTCTTGCCTGAAAGAATATATTTTGGTGTTTTTTTTCCCCCATATTTAGTGCTTCTTTCGGGCAGGCCTGGTGGTAATGAAATCCCTCAGCATTTGCTTGTGTGGAAATGATTTTATTTCTTCTTCACTTATGAAGCTTATTTTGGCTGGATATGAAATTCTGGGTTGGAAATTCTTTTCTTTAAGAATGTTGAATTTGGCCCCCAATCTGTTCTGGTTTGCAGAGTTTCTGCTGAGTGGTCCACTCTTCGTCTGATTGGCTTCCCTTTGTAGGTGACCTGGCCTTTCTCTCTGGCTGCCCTTAACATATTTTCCCTTATTTTGACCTTGGAGAATCTGATGATTATGTATCTTGGGGTTTGTCTTCTTGTGGAGTATCTTAATGGTGTTCTCTCTCTTTTCCTGGATTTGCATGTTGGCCTGTATTGCTAGGTTGGGGAAGTTCCCCTAGATAATATCATGAAGTGCTTTTTCCAGCTTGTTTCCTTTCATCCCATCTCCTTCAGGTATTCCAGTCTATCACTGATTCCATCTTTTCACAAAGTCCCCAGTTTCCTGGAGGCTTTGTTTGTTCCTTTTCATTCTTTTTTCTCTAATCTTGCCTGCATGCCTTATTTCAATAAAGTGGTCTTCAAACTCTGATATTCTTTCTTCCACTTGGTTGATTCAGTTATTGATATTTGTGTATGCCTCATGAAGTTCTTGTGCTGTGTTTTTCAGCTCCATTAGGTCATTTCTGTTCCTCTCTAAACTGGTTATTCTAGTTAGTAGCTCCTCTAACCTTTTATCAAGGTTTTTAGCTTCTTTGCATTGGGTTAGAACGTAATTCTTTAATCAGTGTAGTTTTTTATTACCCATCTTCTGAAGCCTACTTCTGTCAATTCATCCATCTCATCCTCCGTCCAGTGCTGTGCCCTTGCTGGAGAGACATTGCAAACATTTGGAGAAGAGGCACTCTGGCTTTTTGGGTTTTCAGCATTTTGTCATTGATTCTTTCTCATCTTTGTGAGTTTGCCTAGTTTTGTGAGTTTGAGGCTGCTGACTCTTGGGTGAAGTTTTTGTGAGGACTTTTTTGTTGTTGGTGCTGTTGTTGTTGCTTTTTGTTTGTTTTTCTTTCAATGGTCAGGTCCCTTTTCTGTAGGGCTGCTGCCATTTGCTGGGGGTCCACTTCATGCCCTATTCATCTGGTTTACTCCTGCGTCTGGAGATGTCACTCAAGGAGGCTGGAGAACAGCAAAGATGGGTGCCTGCTCCATCTTCTGGCAGGGGCACTGACCTGATGCCAGTTGGATCGCTCCTGTGTAGGGTTTCTGACAACCCCTGTTGGAGGGTCTCACCCAGTTGGGTGGCATGGGGAACAGGACCCATTTAATGAAGCACTTTGACTGACCCTTGGTGCAGGGGTGTGCTTTGCTAGGGGGAAACCCACTCATCTGGGCTCCTGGAACTATCAGGAGGAAAGGCTATGTCTGCTGATTCACAGAGACTGCAGCCATTCCTCCCACTAGAGGCTCAGGCCCAGGGAGATCTGGGTTCTGTCCCTGAGCCTCTGGTTAGAGTTGTTGGATTTCCTGCAGGAAGCCCCACCCAGTGAGGAAGGATGAATCAGGGTCAGTCCTGAAGAGGTCCTCTGGCTGCAGTCTTCCACAGCTGGTATGTTGGGCTGTTGGGGACACCTTTTGGGACCAAGGTGTCCAGCCCTACTGGTTCCAGCAGGGGAAAAGCACAGCCTGGAGCTATAGAGAGGGATGCCACACTTCCCCTGCCCAGGGAGCTTAACATGTTAGGCAGTTGTGAGTCCCAGTGCTGGCTGCTGCCCCTTTCCCAAGAAGCTCAAATGGCTTAGACATCAGGCAGCTGCAGCTGTGGTGCTGGTCACCCCTTCTCCCCAGGGGCTCGGCAGGCTTAAGCAGAGTCCAGCTGAGAGGCTATTAAGAATCTGCATGGCTCTGGGGTTAAGGCCCTAGGCCCCAGTGGTGTGGGTTCATGAGTGGGATCTTTCAATCTGTGGGTTTCATAGTTCTGTGGAAAAATCACCGTTCCCCCTGCTGGGTAGGATGCTCACTCATCACCTCCCTTGGCCTGGGGGTAGGGACTCCTCTGCTCATCTGGCTCCCAGATGGGCCACCACACCACACTGCTTGCTCTTCCTTTCTCTCCATGGATCACACCAGCTGCCTGGTCAGTTCTGATGAGAGAACCTGGTTACGTTGGTTGCCAGTGAAAGATTAATGCACTTATTATGGTTCTTTTCAATGGAAGCCTCTGACTGCCACTGTTTCTAGTTGGACATCTTGGCCCCTCAATATGTTGTCTTTTATCCCTCATCCCTTCCCACCTTTTCCCCTGAGTCCCCAAAGTCCACTGTATCTTTTTTTTTTTTTTTTTTTTTTAATGAAGCCTCACACTGTTGCCCAAACTGGAGTGCAGTGGAGCGATCTTGGCTCCTGCAACCTCCACCTCCCAGATTCTAGCGATTCTACTGCCTCAGCCTCCCAAGTAGCTGGAATTACAGGCATGCACCACCATGCCTGGCTAATTTTTTAGTATTTTTAGTAGAGACGGGGTTTCACCATGTTGGCCAGGCTGGTCTTGAACTCCTGACCTTGTGATCTGCCCACCACGGCCTCCCAAAGTGCTGGGATTAAAGGCATGAGCCACTGCACCTGGCCCATTGTATCATTCTTATGCCTTTGCATCCTCATAGCCTAGCTCCCACTTATAAGTGAGAACACAGGAAGTTTGGTTTTCCATTCTTGAGTTACTTCACTTAGAAAAATGATCTCCAGTTATCCAGGTTGCTGCAAATGCCATTATTTCATTCCTTTTTAACGGCTGAGTAATATTTCACAGTATATATACACCCCATTTTCTTTATCCATTTGTTGATTGACAGACATTTAGGCCAGTTTTATATTTTTGCAATTGCAAATTGTACTGCCATAAACATGCATGTGCAAGTGTCTTTTTTTTTTTTTTATAATGACTTCTTTTCCTCTGGGTAGTTACCCAATAGTGGGATTGCTGGATCAAATGGTAGATCTACTTTTAGTTGTTTAAGGACTCTCCACACCATTTTCCGTAATGGCTGTACTAGTTTAGATTCCCACCAGCAGTGTAAAAGTGTTCCCTTTTCACCACATCCACACCAACATCTATGATTTTTTGATTTTTAAATTATGGCCATTCTCGCAGGAGTAAGGTGGTATCATATTGTGGTTCTGATTTGCATTTTCCTGATAATTAGTGGTGTGGAGCATATTTTCATAGGTTTGTTGGCCATTTGTATATTTTCTTTTGAGAATTATCTATTCATGTCCTTAGCCCACTTTTTGATAGGATTGTTTCTTTCTTGCTGATTTGAGTTCCTTGTAGATTATGTTGGATGCATAGTTTGTGAAGATTTTCTCCCACTCTGTGGTTGTTGCTTTACTCTGCTGATTATTTCTTTTGCTGTGCAGAAGCTTTTTAGTTAAATTAAGTCCCATCTGTTTATCTTATTTTTGTTGCATTTGCTTTTGGGTTCTTGGTCATGAAGTCTTTGCCTAAGCCAATGCCTAGAAAGGTTTTTCTGATGCTATTTTTCTGGAATTTTTATGGTTTCAGGTCTTAGAGTTAAGTCTTTGATCCATCTTGAGTTAATTTTTGTATAAGGTGAGAGATGAGAATCCACTTTTCATTCTTCTACATGTGGCTTGCCAATTATCCCAGCACAATTTGTTGAATAGGGTGTCATATCCCCACTTTATATTTTTGTTTGCTTTGTTGAAGATCAGTTGGCTGTATTTTACTTTATTTCTGGGTTCTCTATTCTGCTTCATTGGTCTACAAATTAAGCTTCTAATTATTTATTGTTTATGTATAGAAATCCAATTGATCTTTGTATACTGATGTTGTATCTAGAAAACTTGCTAAACAGATTAATTTGAGAACTTTTTTCTGAATTTTTGGAATGTTTAAAATATGCAATTATTTATTTGCTAATTTTGAATGTTTCATTTCCTTTTATCCAAACTTAGCCATTTTATTTTTTGTTTTGCCTTATTTTAGTTTTGGAAAATTCTTGGCCATCATCTCTTACAGGAGTTCTTCTGCCTCATTCTTTCTCCTCTCTCTTTTTGAAATCTATGTTAGACCATTTAGCCATGTCTGATATTATCTTACACTCTTTTTGTATTTTTCATTTTTATTTCTTCAAACTTTAATCTTTAGGTTGAGTATTTTATTCTGACATATCCAATTTTCTTTTAAGCTTTTTCTAATATGATGCTGATTTCATCCATTGAGTTCTGCATTCCATTTCATTATTTAATCTTTTGAATACATTAATCATATTTATTTTAAAGGTATATCTAATAACTGCAACAATGATATATTATTCATTCTATATCTACTATTTGTTTTCTCTTGTAATTAAAAAAGTCTATACATCTGGTTGTTTTTGATTAACTGTCAGCTACTGTGTATGAAATTGTGTGTAGAAAATTTGAGTCTCTGGGTAATTTATCTTCTCTCAGAGGGGATTTATTTTTGCTTCCACCAGGCAGTTAAGCTAAAGGTATATCTTCTTCATCCAACCAGGGATTTAGATGTTCAAGGCTTTGTTCATTGTGAGGGCTGGTCTATTTCCTGTTTACTCTTTCTCCTAGGATGAATCCATCACAGATCCCTTTTGAAAGCCTGGGAGTATTTGGGAGCAAGAGGAGGACAACATTTTCAAACTGGGCTCACACAAAGTCAATCATTGTTTGGTGATCTGGCAGTGATGGCTACCATGAGCATTTGTCTTGGGCCTCAGAGCACTTGCTTTGAAGTGGGTGAAGGGTTCCCACAGCAAGCAGGGAATGTGGAGTGCATTCCAGAGATAGGCACTGAAATTGGGATCTTTCTTGCTGCAGAGCTAGAGCAGAAGGAGAATTGTTGAAGCTGCAGCGAGTTTTACAGCCAAGGATGCCTTTGAGACCTGGGATGACAGCTCTGTATAGGTCATTGCTAGGTGCCTCAACCTGTTCCCTTGGTCAGTCAGGAGAATGAGCCCCACTAGTTCCAAGGAGTGGGAGAGAGAATCCCATTCCTGCTCACCTGAATTAGAAGCATGGGACATCCTTCCCTTCCTATGCAAAGAATTTTGTGTGGCAGTGCTCCCTCCACTCCCCACTAAGGCGTATTTTCAGGCATTTGATGCACCTACTCACCTGCATTAGGAGCCTGCACCACCCCTTGCTTTCTGTGCAGAGATCTTGGTGCTGTGGCATTTTCTTTGCTCCATGCCCAGGGCACATTTCCAGGCATTTGGCTTACCCACTCCCCTGGATTAGGAGCCTGAGCTGCCCCTGCCATTCTGTGGGCCGTAGTGATTTCTCTGCTCCTTTCTGGGGCACATTTCTAGGCATTTTTATGCACTCGCTTGCCTGGATTAGGAGCCTAAACCACCCTTCCCTTTCTGAGTAGAGAACTTGGTGCAGCCAACTTGATAGTCTCTTCGCTCTACACCTGGACATATCTCCCGGCATTTGGAGTACCCACTATTCTAGATTAGGAGCTTAGGCTGCCTCTCCCTTCCCATGGAGAGAACTTAGGGTAGTGGAGGTTTCTCTACTCCACACACAGGCACATCACTGGGTGCTTTACCCCCTGGATTCCCATAAAAGCTGGTGCTTATGACTACCACTGGGGGGCCACGGATGGACCTGCCTGGCCTGGCTTCACCCAGCTTGGTCCCCAACTCTGAGACTCAAATAAGAGATTCAAATAAGCACAATCAGAAATGATAACAATGACAAACAACTGATTCCGCAGGAATACAAAAGATCATCAGAGACTACTGTAAGCATCTCTATGCACACAAACTATGAAATCTAGAAGAAATGTGTAAATTATTGGAAACATACAATCTCCCAAGATTGAACCAAGAATAAATAGAAGTCCTGAACAGATCAATAAGTAGTAAAATTGAATCAGTAATTAATAAAAAAAAGGTCCAAGACCAGACTGATCCACAGTTGAATTCTACCAGACATACAAGGAATAACTGATACCAATTCTATTAAAATTGCTCTAATTCCTATGAAGCCATCATTACCCTGCTATCAAAGCATGGCAAAGGCACAAAACAAATGGAGGAGGGAACCCTCCCTAACTCACAAAACAATACAAAAATTAGTCTAGCATGGTGGTACAGGCCTATAGTCCTAGCTACTTAGGGGGCTGAGGTGAGAAGACCACTTGAACCTGGGAGGTCGAGGCTGTGTGAGCTGTGTTTACACTGCCCTCCAGCCTGGGCTACAGAGGAGACCATGTCTCAAATAAAAAAAAAAAAAAGAAAAAAGAAAAAACTCATTAAAAAGTGGGTAAAGAACATGAACAGATGAACAGACATTTTTTCAAAAGAAGACATGTAAGCGGCCAAGGAAAATGAAGAAATGGGGGGTGGAGCAAGGTGATGGAATAGAAAGCTCCACTGATCATTACCCAGATCAATGACTCCTCTCTGACTAGGGTTGGTTTAAATGTTCCCTCTGTGGGTTGGCATTGGCTGAGTTTTATCTGGTTTTACTTCCCACTCTAACAGGACAGCACTGAGTTTAGTGCTTCACAACTGCTGTGTTCTCCCTCACAACTGCTGTGTTCTCCCTCACTCGGCACCCAGAAACCCTCTTAGAACCATACTGCTGCCACTGGGGCTGGGGGTGGGGGTAGTGGAGTCAGTGATTCAGGACTGTTTTTTCTATGTCTGCAGTACCTCTTTCAGAGATATGAAGTTAAAACCAGGTACTATGCATGCTCACCTGACTTTGGGTTCTTATGAAGGTGTTTCTTCTGTGTAGGTGGTTTTTTACTTGGCAGCAGATTGGGTAATGATCAGCCAAGGCAGTGCTGGCATCAGCCCTCCCCTAACCCCAGACTACACAGCTCGTGGCTCCAAAAAAGACACTTTCCTTCCCCTTGAGGAGAGGAGAGGGAAAAGTGGGGAGGGCTTTGTCTTGCATGTTGGATACCAGCTCAGCCACAGTAGGATAGGTCACCAGTCAGAATCATGAGGCCCTGTTCCAGGTCCTAGTTCCCAGACGACATTTCTAAACATACCCTGGGCCAAAAGGGAACCCACTGCCTTGAAGGAAAAGGTCTGTCCTGGCAGCATTCATTACCTGATAACTGAAGAGCCCTTGGTCCTTGAATAACCAGCAGCAATACCCAGGTACTACATTGTGGGCCTTGGGTGAACCTCTGAGACTTGCTGGCTTCAGTTGAGACTCAGTACATTACCAGCTGTGGTGGCTATGGGACAAAACTCCTTCTGCTTGAGGAAAGCAGAGGAAAAAGTAAAGGGGACTTTCTCTTGCACCTTAGATCCCAGCACAGTTACAGGGGGCAGAGCATCAAGTGGGCTCTTGGGATCCTGGATTCCAGGACTTGACTTTTGGATGGATTTTTTAGACCTGCCTTGGGCCAAGGGGAACCCACTGTCCTGAAGGGTGAATCGTGGGCCAGGCAGCATTCACCACAAGATGACTTCAGAGTTCTTGGGCCTTAAGGGAACATCAGTGGTAGTCTGGCAGTACTCCTCATGACGTGGGATGGTCGTGGCTACAAGGTGAGGCTCCTCTGCCTTTGGAGAGGGGAGAGGAGAGTGGGAAGCATTGCATCTCACAGTTTGAGGGTCAGCTAAGCTGCAATACAATGGAACACCAAGTAGACTTCCAAGGTTTTTGACCCTAGTCCCTGGCTCCTGGACAACCCCTCCACTCATGTCCTGGGGGACCTCACTGTTCTGAAGGGAGGAACACAGGCCTGGCTGGCTTTGCCACATGCCAATTGTAGAGCTCCGCAGGCCGTGAGAGAACATAGGCCAGAGAGTGGTCACAGTAGGCCTTGGGTGAGACTCAGTGCTGTACTGGCTTCAGGTCGACCCAGTGCAGTCATAGTGGTGGTGGCCACAGGGATGCTCATGTAACTCTATCCCCTGCTTTAGGTGGTTCACAACAGAGAGACAGAGAGAATATGTTTGTTTGGCAAAAAGTAAGGGAAGAAACAAGAGTCCCTTCTTGGTAATCCAGAGAATTTTCACAGATCTTGTCCAAGACGATCAAGGCAGTATCTCTATGAGTCTGCAAGAACCACAATGTTACTTGGCTTGGGGATACAAAGTAGATACAACTTAGGTTACAACACCTAAGTCCTTTCAAATCTCTGCAAAGCCTTCCCAAGAAGGACAGCTATAAATAAGCCCAGACAGTGAAGACTACAATAAATACCTAAGTCTTCATTGCCCAGACAGTGAAGAACATCTGCTATCATCAACACCATTCAGGAAAACATGACCTCACTGAATGACCTAAATAAGGCACCATGGACCAATCATGGAGAAATAGAGACATGTGACCTTTCACACAGCGAATTTGAAATAGCTGTGTTGAGTAAACTCAAAGAAATTCAATATAACACCAAGAAGGGATTCAGAATTCTGTCAGATAAATTTAACAAAGAGATTAAAATGATGAAAAAGAATCAAGCAGAAACTCTGGAGCTGAAAAATGCAATAAGCATACTGTAGAATGCATCAGAGTACTTTAATAGCAGAATTCATCAAGCAAAAGAATTAGTGAGATTGAAGGCAGCCTATTTGAAAATAGAGCTGACAAAAAGAATAAAAAAAAATGAAGCATGCCTACAAGATCTAGAATAGCCTCAAGAGGGCAAATCTAAGAGTCACTGGCCTTAAAGAGGATGCAGAGAAAGAGACAGGGGTTGAAAGTTTATTCAGAGGGCTAATAACAGAAATCTTCCCAAATCTACGGAAAGATATCTATATCCAAGTACAAAAAGGTTGTGGAATACCAAGTAGATTTAACCCAAAGAAGACTACCTAAGGCATTTAACAATCAAACTCCCAAAGGTCAAGGATAAAGAAAGAAAGGATCCTAAAAGCAGCTAGAGAAAAGAAACACATAACATACAATGGAACTCCAATACATCTGGCAGCAGACTTTTAGTGGAACCCTTACAAGCCATGAGAGAGTGACATGACATATTCAAAGTGCTGAAGGAAAACTATGTTACACTAGAATAGTATATCTGATGAAAATATCCTTCAAACATGAAGGAGAAATAAAGGCTTTTCCAGATAAACAAAAGCTGAGGGATTTCATCAATACCAGACCTGTCTTACAAGAAATGCTAAAGGGAGTAACTCAATCAGAAAGAAAAGGATATTAATGAGCAATAAAATAGTCACCTGAAGGCACAAAACTCACTGGTAATAGTAAGTACACAGAAAAAACACAGAATATTATAACACTGTGACTGTGGTATATAAACTATTCTTATCCTAAGCAGAAAGACTAAATGATGAACCAATCAATAATAATAACTACAACTTTTCAAGACATAGACAGTACAATAAGATATAAATAGAAGCAACAAAAAGTTAAAAAGCAGAGGGATGAAATTAAGGCATCTTGTTTGTTTATGCAAATAGTGTTGTTAACAGGTTAACATAATGGTTTATAAGACTGTATTTGCAAGTCCCATGGTAGCCACAAACCAAAAAATGTACAATAGATACACAAAATATAAAAACAAACTAAATTACACTGCCACAGAAAATCACCTTGACTAGAGGAAGACAGGAAGGAAAGAAAGAAGAAAGAAACCATAAAACAACTAGAATACAAATAATAAAATGACAGGAGTAAGTTCTAATAAATAATAACATTGAATGTAAATGGATTAAATTCCCCAATCAAAAGACATAGACTTGCTGAATGGATGGAAAAGTAAGATTAATTGATCTGTTCAGTCTACATAAAACACACTTCACCTATAAAGACACACATAGAGTGAAAATAAACTGGTGGAAAAAGATATTTCATGCCCATGGAAACGAAAAAATCAGAAGAGTCACTATACTTATATCAGAAAAGATAGATTTCAAGACAAAAACTATAAGGAAGGACAAAGAAGGTCACTATATAATGATAAAAGGGTCAATTCAGCAAGAAGATATAACAATTTAAAATATATATGCACCCAACATAGGAGCACTCAGATATATAAAGGAAATACTATTAGAGTGAAAGAGAGAGATGGGCTTCAATATAATAATAACTGGAGACTTCAACACCCCACTTTTAGCATCACAAAGATCTTCTAGACAGAAAATCAACAAAGAAACATCAGACTTAATCTGCACTATACATGAAATGGATCTAATATATATTTAAGGAACATTTCATTCAAGAGCTGCAGAATACACATTCTTTTCCTCAGCCCATGGATTATTTTTTACAGATAGACCGTATGTTAGGTCACTGAACAGTCTTAAAACATTCAAAATAAAGGGAAACAATATCAAGTATCTTCTTTGACCACAATAGAATAAAACTAAAAATTAATAACAAGAGGAATTTTGGAAACTATACAAATAAGTGGAAATTTAACAATATACTTCCAAATGACCAGTGGGTCAATCAATAAATTAGGAAGAAATTTAAAAAATTCTTGAAACAAAATAATGGAAACACAACATACCAAAACCTATGGGATACAGCAAAAGTGGTACTAAGAGAGAAGTTTGTAGCTGTGAAGTGCCTATATCAAAAAAGAGGAAAAACCAAATGAGCATTCTAATGATGTATCTTAAAGAACTAGAGAAGCAAGAGCAAACCAAACCCAAAATTAGTAAAAGAAAAGAAATAATAAAGATCAGGGCAGGCCGGGCACGGTGGCGCATGCCTGTAATCCCAGCACTTTGGGAGGCCGAGGCGGGCGGATCACGAGGTCAGGAGATCGAGACCATCCTGGTTAACACAATGAAACCCCGTCTCTACTAAAAATAGAAAAAATTAACCGGGTGTGATGGCGGGCGCCTGTAGTCCCAGCTACTCGGAGGCTGAGGCAGGAGAATGGCGTGAATCCAGGAGGTGGAGCTTGCAGTGAGCCCAGATAGCACCACTGCAGTCCAGCCTGTGTGAAAGAGCAAGACTCCATCTCAAAAAAAAAAAAAAAAAAAAAAAAGATCAGGGCGGAAATAAATGGAATTGAACTGAAAACAACAATACAAATGATAAGTGAAACAAAAAGTTGGCTTTTTTGAAAAGTTAAACAAAAGTGACATACCTTTAGCCAGACTCAGAAAAAAAAGGGAGAGGATCCAAATAAAATAAAAAATGAAAAAGGAGACATTAAAACTGCTACTGATGAATTTCAAAGGATCATTAGTGGCTAGTATGAGCAACTATAGGCCAATAAATTGGAAAATATAGAAGAAATGGACAAATTCCTAGATACATGCAACCTACCAAGATTGAACCAGGAAGAAATACAAAATCTGAAAAGACCAATAACAAGTAATGAGATCAAAGCTATAATACAAAGTCTCCCAGTGAAGAAAAGCCCAGAACCTGATGGCTTTACTGTTGAATTCTACCAAACATTTAAAGAAGAATGAATACAAATCTTAATCAAAATGTTCTAAAAATTAGAGGAGGAGGGTATACTTCCAATATCATTCTGTGAGGCTAGTGTTACCCTGATATCAAAACCAGACAAATACACATCAGAAGAAGAAAACTATGGGCCAATATCTCTGATGAATATTAATGCAAAAATCCTCAACAAAATACTAGCAAATGGAATCAACAATGCATTAGAAAGATCATCCATCATGATTTAGTAGGATTTATCCCTGGGATGCAAAGATGGCTCAACATTGGTAAATCAATCACTGTAATACATTGTATCAACAGAATGAAGGATAAAACCATATGATCATTTCAATTGATGCTGAAGAAGCATTTGATAATTTAATATCCCTTCATGATAAAAACCCTTAAAAAACTGCATAGATGGAATATACATCAACATAATAAAAACCATATATGACAGACCCACAGTTCGTATCATACTGAATGGGGAAAAACTGAAAGCCTTTTCTCTAAAATCTGGAACATGACAAGAATGTCCACTGTCATCGCTGTTATTCAATGTAGTACTAGAAGTCCTAGCTAGAGCAATCAGATAAGAGAAAGATATAAAGGATATCTAAATTGGAACAGAAGAAGTCAAATTATCCTTGTTTGCAGATAATATGATCTTATATTTGGAAAAACCTCAAGACTTCACAAGAAAACTATTAGAACTGATAATCCAGTAAAGTTGTAAAATACAAAAATCAACATACGAAAATCAGTAGCATTTCTATATGCCAAGTGAACAATGTGAAAAAAAATTTGAATCCCATTTCTAATAGTCACATATAAAATTAAAGACCTAGTAATTAATTTAACCAAATAAGTGAAAGATTTTTATAATGAATATTATAAAACACTGATGAAAGAAATTGAAGAAGACACCAAGAAATGAAAAAAAATTCCAAGTTCATGGATTGGAAGAATCAATTTTGTTAAAATGTCCGTACTACACAAAGCAATCTACAGATTAAATACAATCCCTATCAAAATAAATACCAATGACATTCTTTATATAAATAGAAAATACTATTCTAAAATGTATATGAAACCACAAAAGACCCAGAATAGCCAAAGCTATCCTAAACCAAAATAACAAAACTGGAGGAATCACATTACCTGATTTCAAATTAAACTACAGAGCTATAATAACCAAAACAGCATGGTGCCGGCATAAAAACAGACACACAGACCAATGGAACAGAATAGAGAACCCAGAAAGAAATCCACACACCCACAGTAAACTCATTTTTGACAAAGATGCCAAGAACATAAAAGCAGTCTCTTCAATAAATGGTGCTGGAAAAACTGGATATCCATGTGCAGGAGAATGAATCTAGACCCCCATCTCTTGTCATATACAAGAATCAAGCCAAAATGGATTAAAGGCTTAAATCTAGGACCTCAAAATATACACCTATTACAAGAAAACATTGGGGAAAACCTCCAGGACATTGGTCTGGGCAAAGATTTCTTGACCAATACCTCACAAGCACAAACAACCAAAGCAAAAATGGACAAATGAAATCACCTCAAGTTAGAAAGATCTGGACAGCAAAGGAAGCAGTCAACAAAGTGAAGAGACAACCCACACAATGGGAGAAAATGTTTGCAAACTACTTATCTGACAAGAGGTTAATAACCAGAATATATAAGGAGTTCAAACAACTCTATAGGAAAAACATCTAATAATCAGATCAAAAGATGAGCAAAAGATTTGAATAGACATTTCTAAAAAGAAGACATACAAATGGCAAACAGGTATATGAAAAGATGTTCAACATCACTGATCATCAGAGAAATGCAAATCAAAACTACAATGACATCCTGTCACCCCGGATAAGATGGCTTATATCAAAAAGACAGGCCATAACAAATGCTGGTGAAGATGTGGTTAAATGGGGACCCTCTACACTGTTGGTGAGAACATAAATTAGCACAGCTGCTATGGAGAAGAGTTTGGAGGTTCCTCAAAAAACTAAAAATTGAACTACCATATAATCCAGCAATTCCACTGCTGGGTATATACCCAAAAGAAAGGAAATCAGTGTATCAAAGATATATCTGCATTTCTTTGTTGCAGCACTGTTTACAATAGCTAAAACTTGGAAGCAACCTAAATGTTCATCAACAGATTAATGCATAAAGAAAACGTGGTACATACACATACACAATGGAATACTATTCAGCCATAAATAGAGTGAGATCCAATCATTTGCAACAACATGAGTGAGTCTGAGGATCATTATTTTAAGTGAAATAAGCTAGGAACAGAAAGACAATCTTTGCATGTTCTCACTTATTTGTGGGATCTAAAAATCAAAATAATGGAACTCACAGACATAGAGAGTAGAAGGATGGTTACCAGAAGCTAGAAAGGGTAATCGGGGGTTGAGGGGGTTGTGGGGATGGTTAATGGGTACAGAATAATAGTTACAAAGAATGAGTAAGACTTACTATTTGATAGCACAATAGAATGACTGTAGCCAATAATAACAATTGCACATTTTAAAATAGTGTGATTGGATTGTTTGTAATTCAAAGGATAAATGTTTGATGGGATGAATACCCCATTTTCCATGACATGCTTATTTCACATTGCATGCTTATATCAAAATATCCCATGTACCCATAAATATATACACCTACTATGTACCCACAAAAATAAAAATATTAAAAAATGAAAAAATGTTGAATGTCACTAATCATCAGTGAAATACAAATTAAAACTACAATGAGATACCATCTTGCACTAGTCAGAATGGCTATTACTAAAAAGTCCAAAAGAACAAATGTTGATGAAGTTACAGAGAAAAATGAATGCATATACACTGTTGGTGGGAATGTAATTTAGTACATCTTCTATGGAAAACATTATGTTGATTTCTCAAATAATTAAAAATAGAACTACCATTCAATCCACCAATCTTACTACTAGGTATCTAATCGAAGAAAAACAAATAATTGTATCAAAAAGACACTTGCATTCTTATGTTTGTCACAGCACTATTTACAATAGCAAAGTCATGCAATCAACATAAGTTACCATCAGGGATGACTGGATAAAGAAAATGTGACATATATATATGTGTGTGTGTGTGTGTGTGTGTGTGTATATCTTGACCAATACATACACACACACACACACACACACACACACACACACATCATGGAATACTACTCAGCCATAAAAAAGAATTGAATAATGTATATTGCAGCAACATGGATGCAACTGGAGGCCATTAGCCTCAGTGAAATTACTCAGAAATATAAAGTAAAAAACCACATTTTCTCACTTATAAATGGGAGCTAAACAATGGGTACACATGGACATACAGAGTGGAATAATAGATGCTGGTGACTCCAAAACGTGGGAGGGTGGAAAGAGAATGAGGGATAAAATAATACCTATTGAGTACAATGTACATTGTTTGGGTAATGGGTACACTGAATGCTCAGCCTTCCACCATTATGCAATATATCCATGTAACACAACTGTACTTGTATCCCTAAATCTATTAAATAAAAAATTTATATCAGCTTTATAACTGACAGAGATATATATTATAACAGAGCCCTTCATTTCAGTGGATAATCATGTAATTTTCAGAATCTTCAAATAGTTATTCTTCAGTCAGCCAAAATATTCAATTGATACATGCCATTCTATGTGATAATTAAAAAAACTAAACAATAAAATGATTTTAACAACCAGGTGGAAAATAATGCTACAAAGGATTGAACAACTGCCATATGCTAGCCACTCTCCTGAGTGCTTTGTTTCAATTACTACTCACACCCATTTTGTGAAGCTATTCTTATTATCCTCATTTTACAGATAGTAACACTAAAGTTCATAGAGATTAAGTAACTTGGTAAAGGTCACATGGCTAGAGGGTGTCCATTCTGAGGTTTAAATGCAAGATTATCTATTTTTTACTTGAGTAATCAGAAAATAAAATTTGTTTTTCTGTTGTGTATATTTAAGGTATATAACATAACATTTTGATATACATATACCTAGTGAAATGAATACAACACTCAAGCAAGTTAACGTATCTATCATCTCACATAGTTACCCTTTTTGTGTGTAACACACACAAATGTGTTGTATTTTAAGTGTTCTTTTAGCTAAAAACACCTAAGATGTACTCTCTTAGCAAATGTATGGTATGTAAGTATGTAATACAATATTATTAAGTACAGTTTTCATGCTATACATTAGCTCTCTAGATTTATCTTACATAACTGCAACTTTGCACCCTTTGATGTATATACCATTTGATTTACATCTTCCCATTTCTTGTGCCCTTGCTCCTGGTAACCACCATTATACTTTACATTTCTATCTATTTGACTTTTTAAAAAAGATTTCACATATAAGTGAGATTATGCAGTATGTTTCTGTCTTTGGTTTATTTCACTTATTATAATGTCCTCTAGGTTCATCTATGTTGTCTCTTGTTTTCCCCTTTTTTCAGGATGGATCATCTATGTTGTCTCAAAGGAGGATTTTCTTTGCTTATCAAACCAATATTTTATATTTTTTCTTTGCTTTAGTAAAAATAGTGACCACAAAAATCACATGATCATTTTCATAATACAATCAACTGGCAGTAAAGCTCAAGATACTCTTATTGGCAGGTGGAGCATGGGCTTAGCAATTTAAGAATAATGCTTTTAAAAAAACTTGTTTTGTGGGATGTCTTTTATTAGTGTGCTTTTCTTTCTGTTTGATTTTGTATTCCAATGTATTTCCTTTTAAGATTAGGTAGATAAATGAATGAAAATTTCTCATGCTAACAAGTATTAATTCCCCCTAATGTCAAATTTCTTTTTTTTTCTTTAGTGCTTTTACTAAATTACTGAGAGTTAGCTGGCCACCCAGCTAACAACTAGATTTTTAAGCCTTCTTCACAGCTAAGCGGGAGGATATGTCTATGATATGGGCTAATGATAATTTAGCAGAAGTTATATTTGCTCTTCAAAGGAGTGTGTGTGACCTCTTGATATTTCTGTTTCTTTCCAACCAACTGGAATGTAGAAGTGGTTGCAGGAGCTAGAGCAAACATTTTGGAGCTGATATGGGAAACTATGTGATGAGAATGCTAGAGCAGCAAAAGAGCTGGCCCTAGTTTACGTATGCTTGGACTATTGCATGAGAGAGAAATAAATTATTACGTTGTTTAAACCATAGTTATATTTGGATTGTTCTTACAACTGCAGATACTTATTTCATAAATACAATGTTACCACCAAATGAACAAAATAGGTGGAAACATTATGCAAAAAGACCTACAAATTAAATGGCTCTATGGAAACTGTTTTTTTGAAAGTCACAAATGAACTTTCAAACAGAATTTGATGCTTTGGAAATGATGTCAAATTAACCAAAATGCCAAGGCCCAGGTAGGTAAGCATGTGATCTCAACTGTGTGGAAGAATGCATTTGGTGGTGGTGGGGAGTGTGGTGAACAGGAAGTACAGGCTTCATCCACAAGTGAAGCTGATGGTCAGCCACATCCGGGTTGCTACCAGGCAGAAATGCAGGTTCAGTATAGCTTCATCTTCCCTTTTTTTTTTCTTCATGAATAACTGGAATCCCAGAAACTTATATGAGATCTCTCACTTTTTAAATATTGACAATTGTGACATACTACTAGGTGTTAACACCATGATTTCTTGACCATTTAAATAACTATATTTCCAAGCATCTCTTGAACTAATGGTGTCACTATGACAGTTCTGGTCATTATGACTGTAAGATAAGTCACAGGTTGGGGACTTTGAAGACAGCCTTGTAAAATTGGGCTGACCCAGTTGGAAAGCACATCTTTTGTCTTTTACTTTTTTTGTTTGTTTCTTGCTGTAACACTTTTAAAATGCTGAAGGTAATCAGAAAACACAAGGATAAAAGCCACATGCTAAGGTGAGATGGCAGTGTACAATGATGCAATAAATATCTATGTACACACATCATTTCTCCCCTGTGTGACTGTATCTGAGGATATATTCTCTTGAGAGGAGATTACTGAGTCAAAAGAATATGCATTTCACATTTTGATAGATTTTACCAAATTGTTCTTCTTAGAGAAAGTAATGATTTATGGTCTCACCAGTAATGTAAGTGATTGCTCACTTCCTGCAACCTGGCCAAAACTGGGTAGTACAAAACTTTGCATCTTTGTCAACTCAATGGATAGAAACATCGTTTGCATCACTTTTGGAAAAATTTGTGAAAATTTTAATGCTTAAGAGCCAAATGATTTTTTTTTGGTGTGTACTTCGTCCATTTTTCTATTGTTACTTTTTCTCATGGGTTAGTAAAGATTCTGTAGACAGAATTCATGATAAATGTAAATATTTCATCCAAATTTGGCTTTTTACTTTGTTTATAGTAGTTTTGCCTTGCAATACCGTTTCATTTTTACATAGTTATCAATCTTTTCTTTATGGCTTCTTTTGACTCTTACTTAGCAAGATCTTCCCCAACTCAGCCAATTTTTCCAAATTATTTAATTTAATTTAATTTATTATTATAGTTTCCTTTTTAACATTTGAACTTGTGACCATCTGGATTTTATTTCGTGTAAGAAATGAAATGGGAGTAAAATTATTCTAAAAATTCCAGATGGCTCAGCAGGTGTCCCAACGTCATTTAACGAACATTCCATATTTTCATCACTGTTAGTTAAGGTCAATTTTTCACTTTCTAAAATATTGCATGTTTAGGGGGTTATTTCTGGATGGTATTATGTCCTATTTATCTGTCTATTCATTCCATGTGATTTTAATTACTAAAGCTATATTGATGTATGATAGGGCTAGTCCTCTGTCATTATTCTTTTCAGTTAGAGTTTCCATTATTCTTGCATGCTAACTTTTCTACTTTAATTTTAGAATCAGCACGCCAATGTTGAAAAAAATTCTATTGATATTTTAATTGGCATTTCATTCCATGCATAGATTCATTTAGAAAAAAAATTGACACTTTTAAAGTTTTTATTCTTTTTTTTCCTAAAATAGGGTTTATACCTTTCTATTTTCCGTCTTTGTGTCCTTCAGTAATGTTCGCAATTTTCTTCATAGAAATATTGCATATATTTTAAAGTTTATTTTTAGACCTCCCTTCCTTTCTTCTGTCTATCCTTCCTTCTTTTTTTCTTCCTCTCCCTATCTCCCATCTCTCTTCTTACTTTCTTCCAAAAGTCTTCCTTCCTTCCTTCTTTCTTTTTCTCCCTCCCTCTCTTTTTCCTCTCTCCCTCCCTCATTCCTCCCTTCCTCCTTTTCTTCCTCATTTTTTATTTCCTTCTTTATTTTTTACCTACTATAAATGGGATATTTTCTTTCACTGTATTTTTTAATGAGTTAGTTGCTTTGAGATTAGCATAATTTAAAGCATGTATTTTTAAATTAAAAGTATATAAAAGAATAGATATAATATCCTACCTATGGACTTAAAAAATAAAAAATACTGGTGCTCTTGAAGCCTCTTGTGTGTCCTTTCATAAACGCTTTTTTTTCCTCCCCCTCCTTCTAGATAAACTAGTATGTTGAATTTTATGTTGACCATTTCCTTGATTTTTCTTACTGTTTTCCAGAAAATTAATGTGAATTCCCAAATAATGTTTTAGTAGTGTCTGCTTTCATCCATATATAAATAGTATGTATTCTTTGGGTTTCGTTTTTTGCTTTTATTCATTTTACTCAAAGTTTTTTTCTTTTTTTTTTGTATTCACCTATTCTGGTGAGTGAAAAGATAGCGTTTATTTATTTATTTATTTTTATTTTTTGTAATAAAATTCCTTGCTATTTGCTGTTGCATTTGTGACAATACATAAATTATTTATCCATTCTACTTGTGACAGACATTTGGATTATTTCTAATTTATCTGATATTACTAATAATAGGGCAATAAACTTCTACATGTCTCCAGATGCACCTATGTGAGAGAGTCTAAGGTACATAGTTAAAAATGGTATTAAAGATTTATAGGAACATTATGCTCAACTTTAGCTTTTATAAGATGATGTCAAATTATTTTCTGAGTGTTTATATCAATTTCTGTTCCCACTACAAGCAACAAAAATTCCCATTATTTCACACACTTTTCAACTCTTGGTATGTATATATACATAAAACTTTAATTTTAAACATCTAGGTATAACGCATGTATGAAAAAGTACACATATAAAAGTACAGCTCATGGAATGTTCACACAGTGACCACATCTAAGGTCAAGACACAAGACATTACCAGTAATCCAGAAACTCTCTCCGAGGCTCCCTTTTATTTTCTCCCCAAGTGTAAACACTACCCTGAGTTTAATAACTCTTTAGTTCTAGCTGTTTTTGTGTTTTATATCAATGGAATTGTACAATATGTACTTTTTGTGACTGGCTTTTATTTCAACGTTGTAAGCTTCCTCTACATTGTGAATGAAGTTGATTTTTTTTTCATTGGTATGTAGTATTTCATTGTGTGAATCTACATCAATATATTCATCTAACTGTTGATTTGCAGGATTGGGTTATAACTAGTAATGCTGCTTTGAATATTCTAGTACATATCTTTTGTGAACACATGTATGTATTTCTGTGAGATTTTATAGAATTCCTGAGTCATAGGATATGTATGTGTTCGGCTTTATCAGACATAGCTAAACAGCTTTCCAAAGTGGTTTAAGAATTTTCTCCGCCAACAGCATATAAGAGAGTTCTGTTTGCTCCATATCCTTGACAACAGTTGAGATTGTTAGTCTTTATTCTACACTTTATGTTGGATGTATAATGGTATCTTACGGTTTCAATTTGCATTTTCCAAATGAACAATGGAGTCAAATATCTTTTTATATGTTTATTGGTCATTTGTCTATCCTTTTCTGAAAAGTGTCATTTATTACTCATTTTTCTATTAGGTGGTTTTTTTCTTATAAATTCACATGAATTCTTTATATATTCTAATGTGGTTCTTTGCCAGATATATGTGTTGTAAATATCTTCTTCCATTTGGTGGTTGCCTTTTAACATAACTTGGTGAAGAGAAGCTTTCAATTTTAACATCAGTTTTTTTTTTATATATTTTAAAAAACGTTGCTACTTTATTGGTGTGAAATGGGTTGTTATTGTTCTAATTTGCATGTTTCTGATTATTAATATTGTTGAACTTTTTTACATGATTATTTGTCTTTATGTTTTCTCTTTTTTGAACTTCCTCTTTATATTTATTATTATTTTTTGTACCTTTTATTTTTTGATCTATTGGATTTTTTTTGTCTTTTTCTGTTATTATAATTAATATATCAAAATTAATACATTTTAGTTACACATGTGCAGATATTTCTCTCAGCTTATTGCTTGATTTTTAAATTTTTTGTCTGTAGAAATATTTTATCTTCAGTTATGAAGATATTATCTTACATTTTCTTCTAAAAGTTTTTAAATATTTGTGTTTTATGTTTACATTGTTTGATTCTTCTAGAATTAATTTTTGTGTAGGGTGTCAGGAGTCCTTTTGTTTGTGCACTTCCAATTGTCGTTGCACCTTTTGTTAGGCAGCCCATCATTTGCCGGTCTGATATACACTGCCAGTTCTGATATATATTAGGTATATGTGTGGATCTGTTTATAGGCTTTCTATTCTGTTCCACAGGTCTGTTTGTCTTTCCTTGAATGAGTAACAGACTATCTAAAATTCTGTAGCTTTATAATAAATCTTGGTATCTGGTGAAACTAGTAGCCCCAATTTTTTTTCCTTCAGGAGTATCTTGGCCTTTTGCTATTCCACAAACATTTAGAATCAACTTATCAAGATCTATGAAATTATCTGATAGTATATTTATGACACTTGGACTGAGCCTGTTGATCAGTATTTTTAAACAGATGCTCAGTAAGGATTCTAGATGGGACAAGCATTTGTGAATAGCACTGTCATAATTATTTCTGAATATTAAGCATACCTCTGCTCATTAAATGCATTAATGGACATTAAGTGTTGTACCCATCAGGAAGCAAGCTGGCAAGGGAGCTTGGGAGATACAGAATGCAGAGGTCAGCCTTCCAAGGCATAGAGAAAAATAAAAAGTAGTAGAGACTTGATTGGCAGATGAGAGTCCTACAGCTAAATAGATACTAGATGTCTTTTTGCAAAAGTTCATCCATTCATTCATTAGTTAGATGAATTCCATCCTCTAATAATGTCTTCAAGAAGAATTCATGATGATGATTTCATCCTGAGTTCTTGTCTTTTTGAAAATAATGTTCTGTTATCTGTATAGCTGGATAAAATTGTGCTGGATATAAAATTCTTCAGTCACAATTTTCTCTTCACTTAGGAATGTGTAAGCAATATTCTATATTTTATAGTTGAATACTATAAAAGTTTTTTTTAGTATTCAACTATAAAATATGGAATATTGAAGTAAAGAAGTTTAATGACAGTTTCTCTATTTTTAAAATTTGTAGGTAATTTTTTTTGTCTGAATGCATAAAGAATTGTTGAAGAATTCTTATGGAACCGTGCAGTTCCATAACTTTATTACAAAATGCCTTAATGTTGCATTCTGTATAAAATATTTCTTGAAAAAATGATTCCTTATCTCAGTATATTTAATCAAGTCATCTTTATTTCTTAAATTATATATTTGAAGACTTTTGCTCTGTTGTAGTTTTTCATTTCTCTTCTTCAGGGATATCACTTGCTCATATTTGCATTTCTTTTTTCTATCATCTATATCTACTATTGTTCCCTAATTTTAAGAATTTTGTGGGGGAGCCGAATAGATGGCCGAATAGAAACAGCAGCGTTCAGAGGCTCCCATCAGGAAAAAAACAAAACAAAACAAACAAACAAACAAAAACATAATAAGCATGTGAATCCTTCACTGGCATCCAAGGTACTCAGGTTTTCTCATCAGAACTGACTAGGAGGCTGGCGTGACCCACAGAGAGAAGGAAGAACAGTGTGGCGTGGCGACCGGCCTGAGAGCCACACGGGGCAGGGAAGCCCCTCCCCCAAAGCCAAGGCAGGCAGTGAGTGAGCATGCTACCCATCCAGGAAACTGTGCTTTTTTGATGAAACTGTGCAACCCACGGATTGGAAGATCCCATTCACGAACCCACGCCACTGGGGCCTAGTGTCCCACCTCAGAATGTGCAGACTCTTAACAGCCTCTCATCTGGAATCGGCTTAAGATTACTGAACTCCTGGGGTGAAGGGCGACCAGCGCCAGCTGCCGCTGCCTGCACTCTAAGCCATTTGAGCTCCTTGGGAGAGGGGCAGCAGCCAGCACTGGGACTCACAACTGCCTAACACTCTAAGCTCCCTGGGCAGGGGAAGGGTAGCACCCATTTCTAAAGCCCCAGGCTGTGCTTTTCCCCTGCTGGAGACAGGGAGGCTGGATGGCTTGGTCCTAAGACTTGTCCCTCCGCAGCCCAACACACTGGCTGTGGCAGTCTGTGGCAGAGTGCCTCTACAGGCCTGACTCTTACCATTCCTTCCTCACTGGGTGGGGCTTCCCTGCAGGAACTCCAATAACTCCAGCCAGGGGCTCAGGGACAGAACCTGGATCCCACAGGACCTGAGCCCCTAAGGAGAGGGTGGCCACAGTCTCTGCAGACCAGGAGATTTAGCCTTTCTTCCTGGTAGTTCTGAGGAATCCAGGCAGCCCAGACAAGTGGGTTTCCCACCTGGTGTGGCACACCCCCTCTGCGAAGGGACAAAGTGCTTTGTTAAATGGGTATTGTTCTCCGTGGTACCCAACTGTGTGAGACCCTCCAACAGGGTTTGTCAGAAACCCTATACAAGAGCGATCCTACTGGCATCAGGTTGGTGCCCCTTGAGCTCAGAGATCCCAGAGGAAGGAGCAGGCACCCATCTTTGCTGTTCTCCAGCCTCCTTGAGTGACATCTCCAGGCACGGGAGTGAATCAGATGAGTAGGGCCTGAAGTGAACCCCCAGCAAACTGCAGCAGCCCTACAAAAGAGGGACTTTACCATTGCAAGAAAAACAAGCAGAAAGAAACAACAAAAACAACAACAAAAAAGCCCCCACAAAAACCCCATCCAAGGGTCAGAGCCTCAAAGACCGACTCTAGACAAACTCACGAAGATGAGAAAGAAGCAATGAAAAAATGCTGAAAACCCAAAAGGCCAGAGTGCCTCTTCTCCAAATAATTGCAATGTCTTTCCATCAAGGACACAGAACTGGACAGAGGATCAGATGGATGAATCGACAGTAGTAGCCTTCAGAAGATGGGTAATAAAAAACTATGCTGCACTAAAGGAGCATGTTCTAACCCAATGCAAAGAAGCTAAGAACTTTGATAAAAGGTTATAGGAGCTGCTAACTGAATAACCAGTTTAGAGAGAAACATAAATGATCTGATGGAGCTGAAAACCCCAGCACGAGAAGTTTATAAAACATATACAGCTATCAATAGCCGAACTGACCAAGTAGAAGAAAGGATATCAGAGTTTGAAGACCACCTTACTGAAATAAGGCATGCAGACAAGACTAGAGATAAAAGAATGAAAAGGAATGAAGAAAGCCTCCAAAAAATATGGAGCTTCATAAAAAGATCAAATCTATGATTGCTTAGAGTACCAGAAGGAGACGAGGAGAATGGAAACAAGCTGGAAAGCACACTTCAGGATATTATCCGGGAGGACTTTCCCAACCTAGCAAGACAGGCCAACATGCAAATTCAGGAAATACAGAGAACACCACTAAGATACTCCATGAGAAGATCAACCCTGAGACACATAATCATCCAATTATCCAAGCTTGAAATGAAGGAAAAATTGTTAAGGGCAGCCAGAGAGAATGGCCAGGTCACCTACAAAGAGAAGCCCATAAGACTAAAAGTACGTCTCTCAACAGAAACCCTACAAGCCAGAAGAGATTGGGGGACAAATTCAACATTGTTAAAGAAAAGAATTTTCAACCCAGAATTTCATATCCAGCCAAATTAAGCTTCATAAGCAAAGGAGAAATAAAATCATTTCAAGACAAATGTTGAGGGATTTCATTATTACCAGGCCTGCCTTGCAAGAGCTCCTGAGAGAAGTGCTAAACATGGAAAAAAAGCACCCAGTACCAGCCACTGGAAAACACACCAAAATGTAATGACCAATGACACTATGAAGAAACTGCATCAACTAGTGTGCAAAATAACCAGCTAGCATCATGATGACAGGATCAAATTCACACATAAAAATATTAACCTTAAATGTAAATGGTCTAAATGCCCCAGTTAAAAGACACAGACTGGCAAATTGGATAGAGTCAAGATCCATTGGTGTGCTGTATTCAGGAGAGCCATCTAATGTGCAAAGACACACATAGGCTCAAAATAAAGGGATGGAGGAAAATTTACCAAGCAAACAGAAAGCAAAAAAACTGCAGGGGTTGCAATCCTAGTCTCTGACAAAACAGACTTTAAAACCAAGAAAGATCAAAAAAGAAGAAAAAGGACATTACATTACGGAAAAGGGAACAATTCAACAAGAAGAGCTAACTATTCTAAATATACATGCACTCAATACAGGCACACCCAGATTCATAAAACAAGTTTGTAAGAAATACAAAGAGACTTAGACTTCCACACAATAATAGTGGGATATTTTAACACCTCACTGTCAGTATTAGACAGAACTAGACAGAAAATTAATAAAGATATTCAGGACTTGAACTCAGCTCTGGATCAAATGGGCCCAATAGACATATGCAGAACTCTCCAACCCAAATCAACAGAATATACATTCTTCTCAGTGCCACATGGCACTGATTCTAAACTAGACCACATAATTGGAAATAAAACATTCCTCAGCAAATGCAAAAGAACTGAAATCGTAACAAACAGTCTTTCAGAACACAGTGCAATCAAATTAGAACTCAGGATTAAGAAACTCACTCAAAAACACACAATTGCATGGAAATTGAACAACTTGCTCCTGAATGACTCCTGGGTAAACAATGAAATTAGGGCAGAAATCAAGAAGTTCTTTGAAACTAATGAGAACATGGGACAATGTACCAGAATCTCTGGGACACAGCTAAAGCAGTGTTAAGAGGGAAATTTATAGCACTAAATGCCCACATCAGAAAGCTTGGAAGATCTCAAATTGATGCTCTAGTATCACAGTTAAAAGAGCTAGAGCATCAAGAACAAACTAATCCAAAAGCTAGCATAAGACAATAAGTAACTAAGACCAGAAAAGAACTGAACTAGATAGAGACACGAAAAGCCCTCCAAAAAAACAATAAATCCAGGAGCTGGTTTTTCAAAAAGACTAACAAAATAGACTACTAGCTAAACTAATATAGAAAAAAAAAGAATTAAATAGATACAATAAAAACTGATAAGGAAATATCACTGCTGACCCCACAGAAATACAAACTACCATCAAAGAATACTATAAACACCTCTATGCAAATAAACTAGAAAATATAGAAGAAATGGGTAAATTCCTGGACACATACACACTCCCAAGTCTAAACAAGAAAGAAGTTGAATCCCTCAATAGACCGATAACAAGTTCTGAAATTGAGGCAGTAATTAATAGCCTACCAACCAAAGAAAAGCCCAGGAACAGATGGACTCACAGTTGAATTCTACCAGAAACACAAAGAGGAATTGGTACCATTCCAAACAATTGAAAAGGAGGGACTCCTCCCTAACTCATTTTATGAAGCCAGCATCATTCTGATACCAAAACCAGAAAGAGACACAATAAAAAAGGAAAATTCCAAGCCAATATTTCTGATGAACATCGATGCAAAAATCCTCAATAAAATACTGACAAATCGAATCTAGCAGCAAATCAAAAAAACTTACCCACCACGATCGGTTCAGCATCATCCCTGCGATGCAAGGCTGATTCAACATATGCAAATCAATAAACATAATCCATCACATTAAACAGAACCAAAGACAAAAACCACATGATTATCTCCATAGATGCAGAAAAGGCGTTTGATAAAATTCAACATCCCTTCAAGTTAAAAACTCTTAACAATCCCAGCACTTTAGGAGGCTGAGGCAGGTGGATCATGAGGTCAGGAGTTTGAGACCAGCCTGACCAACATGGTGAAACCTCGTCTCTACTAAAAATACAAAAATTAGCTGGGCATGGTGGCACATGCTGTAACCCTAGCTACTCAGGAGGCTGAGGCAGGAGAATCACTGGAACCTGGGAGGTGGAGGTTGCAGTGAGCCAAGATTGCACCACTGCACTCCAGCCTGGGCAACGAGCAAGACTCCGAAAAAAAAACACAAAACCCTCTTAATAAACTAGATATTGAAGGAAGATATCTCACAATAATAAAGCTATTTAAGACAAACCCACAGCCAATATCATATCAATGTCATGTTGAATGGGCAAAAGCTGGAAACATTCCCTTTGAAAACTGGTACAAAACAAGGATGGCTTCTCACACTACTCATATTCAACATAGTATTGAAAGTTCTGGCCAGGGCAATCAGGCAAGAGAAAAAAATAAAGAGTATTCAAACAGGAAGGGAGGAAGTCAAATTGTCTCTGCAGACTGCATGATTCTGTATTTAGAAAACTCCGTCACCTCAGCCCAAAAACTCCTTAAATTTCAGCAAAGTCTCAGGATACAAAATCAATGTGCAAAAATTACGAGCATTCATTTACACCAATGATAGACACACAGAGAGCCAAATCATGAGTGAACTCCCATTCATAATCGCTACGAAGAAAATAAAATCTAGGAATACAGCTAACAAGAAATGTGAAGGACCTCTTTAAGGAGAACTACAAACCACTGCTCAAAGAAATCAGAGAGGACACAAACAAATGGAAAGACATTCCATCCTCATGGATAGGAAGAATCAATATTGTGAAAATGGCCATACTGCCCAAGTTAATTTATAGATTCAGTACTATTTCCATCAAACTACCATTGACATTCTTCACAGAATTAGGAAAAACTATTTTGGATTTCACATGTAATGAAAGAAGACCCCATATAGCCAAGACAATCCTGAGCAGAAAGAACAAAGCTGGAGGCATTGTGGTGCCTGGCTTCAAACTATACTACAAGGCTACAGTAATCAAAACAACATGGTACTGGTACCAAAGCAGATACATAGACAAATGGAACAGAACAGAGACCTCAGAAATAACACCACACATCTACAATCATCTGATTTTCGACAAACCTGCTAAAAACAAGCAATGGGGAAAGGATCTCCTATTCAGTAAATGGTGCTGCGAAAACTGGCTAGCCATATGCAGGAAACTGAAACTAGACGCTTTCCTTACACCTTATACAAAAATTAACAAGGCTTAACGACTTAATGTAAAACCCCAAACCCTAAAAACCCTAGAAGAAAACCTAGGCAATACCATTCAGGACATAGGCATGGGCAAAGATTTCATGACAAAAACACCAAAAGCAATTGCAACAAAAGCCAAAATTGACAAATAGGGTCTAATTAAATTAAACAGCTTCTGCACAGCAAAAGACAAAGACTGAACAGGCAACCTACAGAATGGGAGAAAAATTTTGCAATCTACCCATCTGACAAAGGTCTAATATCCAGAATCTACAAGTAACTTAACAACAAAAAACAACCCCTTCAAAAAGTGGGCAAAGGATATGAATAGACACTTCTGAAAAGAAGACATTTACATGGCCAACAAGCATATGAAAAAAAGCTCAACGTCACTGATCATTAGAGAAATGCAAATCAAACTACAATGAGATACCATCTCACACCAGTCAGAATGGCGATTATTAAAAAGTCAAGAAACAATAGATGGTGGCAAGGCTGTGGAGAAATAGGAACACTTTTACACTGTTGGTGGGAATGTAAGTTAGTTCAACCATTGTGGAATACAGTATGACAATTCCTCAAGGATCTAGGACCAGAAATACCATTTAACCCAGCAATCCCTTTACTATGTATATACCCAAAGGAATACAAATCATTTTACTATAAAGACAAGTGCACATGTATGTTTATTGCAGCACCATTTAAAATGGCAAAGACATGGAACCAACCCACATGCCCATCAATGATAGACTGGATAAAGAAAATGTGGTATATATACACCACGGAATATTATGCAGCCATAAAGAAGAATGAGATCATGTTCTTTGCAGGGACATGGATGAAGCTGGAAGCCATCATTCTTAGCAAACTAATACAGGAACAGAAAATGAAATACCACATGTTCTCACTCATAAGTGGGAGTTGAACAACAAGAACACATGGACAAAGGGAGGGGAACAACATACACCAGAGCCTGTTGGGAGGTGGGGGTTGAGGCGAGGGAACTTAGAGGGCCAGTCAATAGGGGCAGCGAACCACCATGGCACATGTATAGCTATGTAACAAACCTGCATGTTCTGCACATGTATTCCATTTTTTTTTTTGGAAGAAAGAATAAAAAGAATTTTTCATTGATGGTTTTTGTTTGATTTTGCTAACATTTCTCAACCCTGTACTCCTTGTCCCTTACTGAGTTCTCAACAAATATTTTCTCTTTTGCTGGTTGTAATTTAATTTTCATTTTTGGTGATATACGTTTTTTCTTACTGTTTCCCCCTTGTACTTTGAAAGCTTATTTTTCATATGCTCCCATTATCCCATCCCAGATTCCCGGTATGCTTGTGTCTATACTTTAGATCTTCATTTTAAAATGTTTTGGATTCATGGAAATATTTATCATAACTTTCATCTGCTCTATTGACATATTTTCTAAGGTTTGTTTTTCTTCATTCTTTTGTCTCTTTTTTCCCTTGAAGTACCTCTGTAGAAAGATAATGCTGTTTCTTTTTTAAAATTACTTATTTACCAATCTTGCAATAGTTATATACAGAGGTTTATTTGTGGGAACTTCCAAGGTAGAATTCAGGATAGCAGGGATTATTTCTGGTTTGAAATAAAGTTACTATTGGCTGAGCATGGTGGCTCATGCCTGTAATTTTAGCACTTTGGGAGGCTGAGGCAGGCAGATCACTTTAGGTCAGGAGTTCAAGACCAGCCTGGCAAACATAGTGAAACTCCATCTCTACTAAAAATACAAAAATTAGCCAGGCGTGGTGGCTCATGCCTATAATCCCAGCTACTCTAGAGGCTGAAACAGGAGAGTCGCTTGAACCTGGGAGGTGGAGGTTGCAGTGAGCCAAGATTGTGCCACTGCACTCCAGCCTAGGCGACAGAGCAAGATTCTGTCTTAAAAAAAAAAAAAAAAAAAAGAAAATGACAGAAAGTTATGATAACACAGGATTTTTCTTTGTGAGGGTGTGTGTGTGTGTGCACGCATGTGCCTGTGTCTGTGTGTGTTCTGCCCCTCCTCTCTGATTAACACAGATCGTGGGCTTTAGTGCTGATCATAATTCATTTGGTCATCTACCCTGACCGAGAGCCTCCTCTCTATATGTATGATGTGACCATGTATTTCCTCATTCTTTGCTGCTCCTGTTACTCCATGATGCTAATTGGGGTCAAGGGAAGATCCTACTGCCAAGTCGGAGACTCACTACTAAGCTGGGAATTCCAAAATAAAGAATAATTAATTTTTATTTTCACAGTGAGAGCTAGTACAGAAAAACTGTTTGGTCAGGTTTGTCTGATATAAAAAACTTGTCTAGTCTTAGAGTCTTCCTGGGTTGCCCCTGCCTGTTTCCACTTTTTTAAAACTTTAGTGGGTTTGGTAGTTCTTCCTCATCTATTGTAGTTTGTGGTTACAGATGTCCAAGTTTGGTCGAAGATGATGTTTTTATATATTTTTAAATTATTCTTATTCTTTGGGTAGTAATTTTTAAGTGGTGAAGGGGAATAATGAACAATGGTATGTCACTGTCTTAGGTTTTGAAATCCATTTTGCTGAACACATTTTGCATAATAATTAACCATACAGCTATATTCTCTGTGTATTATAAAATAGAACTCTATTCTCATCACACGTATCAACCTGTATTCATCACCATCACAGGTGCTGTCCCTCATAAACAGAGACATTAAAAAAAATGTAAGAAAGACTTTTAGCTTCTTCTCCATTCTATACCATTTAAGACAAGTTAGGAATTGAGAACTGAATTATATTTACCTATCAAAATAACCGATGCCCTCTTAAGATATGTTCTGGGGCTCCACAGGAATCGTAAGGTATCAGATGTCAAATCTGTAATGTAGTTCCTATGAGAAGTAATCTGAGAATAAAAAGGGAAAAAAGCACCTCACTCAATTGCTGAAATAGAACATTTGCTCCCTCCAGAAAGGCTTCAACATACCAAATCAGGACCAAATTAGAAATTGGGGATGTTTTTGTGTGAACTATACTCTTGTTCCCAAACTCAACTCTCTTTTTCCATTCTTTGATTAGCATTCATCCATCCCCACTTGGCTATCATTGCTGTTCATGCTGGGTTTCAGAGGACTAGCTCAAGAGGCAGTGGCAAAGTAATTCTAGTTTTCTTTTTTGTGATCTGGGATGTTCTTCCTACCTTAATACCCACCCATAGCTCAAAATGGGTGGGCTGGAGGAAGAAGATAAGATGGATGATCAGTGTTGAGAAATAGGAAGTGGAAAATTCTAATTCCTCTCGGCTCAAGCTCCAGCTATAATCACTTATTTAAAATATTTTCTTCCATTTTTTTCCTCCAAGATCCACTCTTATCCCCATTACAGTTTTTATCACTTTGGATATCCTGTAAGTTTTGTCTACAACTCTTATAGTAGTAAAAATGGAAGGGCCACTTACAAGATTGTTACAGATATTGAGCACCACCATCTCAAAACTGTAATTTTCATCTTTGAGCAAACGTGATGTTGACCACTTTAATTGTGAGGTACAGATTTTTAATGTATATTTACATGCCTGTGAGACAGAAAAAGGCCGGTGAAGATCTATTCATCTGTTGTTAGATAAAACATTATAATCCTTGGTAAATTTATGAAAAAGAAGATCAAATGACTTACTTCAGCTACTCTTTTATCATCATCCTCCAAAAATAGGATTAGGGGCACCAAGCCTTCTAGAACCACATCATTCACCATCCATGTGTACTGTCTCATATCCCTAACTAATTGACCAAAGTGTCGAATTGCCATACTTCGAATGCCTCCATTAATCTGTAAAAGACAAAGGCCTTATTTGAGGATAATATTAGGGCTTTTTTCTTCAATCAGTAAACTACACACACTCACACCCACACACACACACACACACACACACACACCGTATAAATATACTATATACGTATATGTGTATATATACATACACTATGTGAAATTTTATTTATTTTTAGAAAAAATTCACCTTGGGTTCAAGTAGTTAGGGCATTTTTTAATTTTAAAATAATATTTGCTTACCTATTATTCACAATAGCCAAGATATGGAATTAACCTAAGTGTCCATCAATGGAATAATTGAAATACTTTTCAGCCTTAAAAAAGAATAAAATCCTGTCATGTATGACATGGATGAACTTGGAGGACATCATGCTATTTGAAATCAGTCAGGGACAGAAAGACAAATATTGCATGATCTCACTTATATGTGGAATATTAAAAGGTTGAACTCATAGAAGAGGAGAGTGGGCCTAGGTTGCCAGCAGCTGAAGGGTAGTGGGAGGCACTGGGGGAGATGTTGGTTAAAGGATACAAAGTTTCTTTTAGACTGGATGAATAAATTCTAGAGATCTAATGTAAGTCTAGTTACATTAGAGTATAGTTAATAATGTAATGTATACTTAAAAACTGCAGAGATTAGATCTCAAATGTTCTCACCACACACAAAAAAAAGATATGTGAGGTAATGGCTATGTTAATTTTGTTTGATTTAATCATTTGACAATGTATACCTATATCAAAACATATTGTATTCTGTAAATATATATAATTTTAATTGATTAATTATGCCTTAATAAAGCTGAACAAAATATATAAACTAGTAAAACAATTTACTTACCATAATTCAGATTACATTAAAAAAAACTGTGAAAAATGAGTTTCTTAAATTTAGGAAGATGATTAGTATTTAATAACATCCTAAAAGTATAAACTGAAATAGTATGTATAACTTGAAGATAATTTTTGTAAGGATACTTATAATAATGTAACCATGCTGTGTTCAAAGGCTGGAAGACTTTGCTGAGTTGCCACTAAATAACAATGGAAGCTCTCTGCATACTGGCATACAACCAGGTTTTCAAAGGCTACTTATGCCAAATAGGAAGGTAATTGGATAAAAATGATTCTATAAAGGAAAAATTGCAAGTCAGAAGAGGTTAATTTTTAAATTTTTATTTATTTATATTTTATTAGAGACAGGGTCTCACTCTGTTGCCCAGGCTAGAGTGCAGGGGCAGGATCATAGCTCATTGCAGCTTTTAACTCTTGGGCTCCAGCAACCCTCCTGCTGGTCTGAAATTCTTGGGCTCAAGCCATCCTCCCATGTCAGTCTTGCAAAGTGTTGGGATTACAGGCGTGAGCCACTGCACTTGGCCCAAATTTTAAAAATATAATATCACCTTCTGGTTTTAAGGAAATGTTTATAATCTCATATTGATTTTTTTATATGAGCGCTCTGACTACTTTATCACATATATGACCTTGGCCAAACATTGCCTTCTCTTTGCCTTAGTTTCTTTACATGAAAATTGGATAATAGTAATACAGTTGCTTAGAGATTTATGTAAAATAGCTCAAGTAAATCCTTTAGAAAAGCCCCTGGTATATATTAAGTGTTCAATAAATTAAGCCACTTTTTTCTTTTTTTTTAAGTTCTGGGATACAAGTGCAGAAAGTTTAGGTTTGTTACAAAGGTCTATGTGTGCCATGCTGGTTTGCTGCACCTATCACCCCATCATCTAGGTTTTAAGCCCCATATGCATTAGCTATTTCTCCTAATGTTCTCCCTCCCCTTGCCACCCACCCCCCAAGTGGTCCTGGTGTGTGTTGTTCCCCTCCTTGTGTCCATGTGTTTTCATTGTTCAACTCCCACTTATGAGTGAGAACATGTGGTATTTCATTTTCTGTTCCTGTGTTAGTTTGCTGAGAATGATGGCTTCCAGCTTCATCCATGTCCCCGCAAAGCACATAATCTTCATTCCTTTTTATGGCTGCATAGTAGTCCACGGTGTATATATACCACATTTTCTTTATCCAGTCTAACATTGATGGACATTTGGGTTGGTTCCATGACTTTGCTACTGTAACTAGTGCTGCAATAAACATACATGTGCATGTGTCTTTAAAGCAGAATGATTTATAATCCTTCGGGTATATACTCAGTAATGGGATTGCTGGATCAGATGGTATTTCTGGTTCTAGATCCTTGACGAATCACCATACTGTATTCCACAATAGTTGAATTAATTTACATTCCCACCAACAGTGTAAAAGCATTCCTATTTCTCCACAGCCTTGCCAGCATCTATTATTTTTTGACTTTTTAATAATCACCATTCTGACTGGTGTGAGATGGTATCTCATTGTGGTTTTGATTTGCATTTCTCTAATCAGTGATGTTGAACTTTTTTTCATATGTTTGTTGGCCATGTAAATGTTTTCTTTTGAGAAGTGTCTGTTCATATGCTTTGCCCACTTTTTGATGGGGTCATTTTTTTTTTTCTTGTAAATTTAAGTTTCTTGTAGATTCTGGATATTAGATCTTTGTCAGATGAGTAGATTGCAAAAATTTTTTCCCATTCTGTAGGTTGCCTATTCACCCTGATAATAGTTTCTTTTGCTGTGCAGAAGCTGTTTAATTTAATTAGATCCTATTTGTCAATTTTGCTTTTGTTGCAATTGCTTTTGGTGTTTTTGTAATGAAGTCTTTGCCCATGCATATGTCCTGAACGCTATTGCCTAGGTTTTCTTCGAGGGTTTGTATGGTTTGGGGTCTTACATTTAAGTCTTTAAGCCATGTTAAGTTTTGTTTAATGTGTAAGGAGGGGTCCAGTTTCGGTTTTCTGCATGTGGCTAGCCAGTTTTCCCAGACCATTTATTAAATAGGGAATCTTTTCCCTATTGCTTGCTTTTGGCAGGATTGTTGAAGATCAGATGATTGTAGAAGTGTGGTGTTATTTCTGAGATCTCTGTTCTGTTTCGTTGGTCTATATACCTGTTTTGGTGCCAGTATCATGTTGTTTTGGATACTGTAGCCTTGTAGTATAGTTTGAAGTCAGGTACCATGATGTCTTCAGCTTTGTTCTTTGTGCTTAGGATTGTCTTGGCTATATGGGCTCTTTTTTGCTTCCATATGGAATTTAAAGTAGTTTTTTCTAATTCTGTGAATAATGTCAATGGTAGTTTGATGAGAATAGCACTGAATCTATAAATTACTTGGGCAGTATGGCCATTTTAATGATATTGATTCTTTTTATCCATGAGGATTGAATGTTTTTCCATTTGTTTGTGTCCTCTCTGATTTCCTTGAGCAGTGGTTTGTAGTTCTCCTTAAAGAGGTCCTTGACATCCCTTGTTAGCTGTATTCCTAGGTATTTTATTCTCTTTGTAGCAATTGCGAATGAGTGTTCATTCATGATTTGGCTCTCTGCTTGTCTATTGTTGGTGCATGGAAATGTTTGTGATTTTTGCACATTGATTTTGTATCCTGAGACTTTGTGAAGTTGCTTATCAGCTTAAGGAGTTTTGGGGCTGAGGTGATGGGGTTTTCTAAATATAGAATCATGTCCACAAACAGAGACAATTTGACTTCCTCTCTTCCTATGTGAGTACCCTTTACTTTTTTCCCTTGCCTGATTGCCCTGAACAGAACTTCCAATACTATGATGCATAGGAGTGGTGAGAGAGGGCATCCTTGTCTTGTGCTGGTTTTCAAAGGGAATGCTTCCAGCTTTTGCTCATTCAATATGATATTGGCTGTGTGTTTGTCATAAATAGCTCTTATTATTTTGAAATATGTTCCAACAATACCAGGTTTATTGAGAGTTTTTAACATGAAGGAATGTTGAATTTTATCGAAGGCCTTTTCGGCATCTATTGAGATAATCATGTGGTTTTTGTCATTGGTTCTGTTTATGTGATGGATTACATTTGTTGATTTGTATATGTTGAACCAGGCTTGCGTCCCGGGGATGAAGCTGACCTGATCATGGTGGATAAGTTTTTGAATGTGCTGCTGGATTTGTTTTGCCAGTATTTTGTTGAGGATTTTCGCATCAATATTCATCAGGGATATTGCCCTGAAGTTTTCTTTTTTGTTGTGTCTCTGCCAGGTTTTGGAATCAGAATGATGCTGGACTCATAAAATGAATTAGGGAGAAGTCCCTCCTTTTCAATTGTTTGGAATAGTTTCAGAAGGAATGATGCCAGCTCCTCTTTGTATGTCTAGTAGAATTTGGCTGTGAAATCCTGGTCCTGAGCTTTTTTTTATCAGTAGGCTATTAATTACTGCCACAATTTCAGAACTTGTTATTCGTCTATTCAGGGATCCAACTTCTTCCTGGCTTTGTCTTGGGAGGGTGTATGCGTCCAGGAATTTACCCATTTCTTCTTGATTTTACCGTTTATTTGTGTATAGATGTTAATAGTGTTCTCTGATGGTAGTTTGCAGTGCTGGGGGGTCAGTGGTGATTTCCCCCTTATCATTTTTTATTGTGTCTATTTAATTCATTCTTTTTTTCTATATTAGTCTAGCTAGTGGTCTATCTATTTTGTAATTTTTTCAGCAAACCAGCTCTTGGATTTGTTGATTTTTTGAAGAGTTTTTTGTGTCTTTACTTCCTTCAGTTCTGCTCTGATTTGGGTTATTTCTTGTTTTCTGCTAGCTTTTGAATTTGTTTGCTCCTGCTTCTCTAGCTCTTTTAATTGTGATGTTAGGGTGCTGATTTGAGATATTTCTAGCATTTTTTTTTTGATGGAGTCTCATTCTGTCGCCCAGACTGGAGTGCAGTGGTGTGATCTCGGCTGACTGCAACCTCCGCCTCCTGGGTTTAAGCAATTCTCTGCCTCAGCCTTCCGAGTAGCTGGGATTACAGGCATGTGCCACCACAGCAGGCTAATTTTTGTATTTTTAGTAGAGATGGGGTTTCACCATCTTGGCCATGCTGGTCTTGAACTCTTGATCTCGTGATCCACCCACCTCAGCCTTCCAAAGTGCTGGGATTACAGGCATCAGCCACTTCTCCTGGCCGATGTTTCTCGCCTTATGACATGGGCATTTAGTGCCATAAATTTCCCTCTCAACACCGCTGTAGCTGTGTCCCACAGATTCTGGTACATAGTCTCTTTGTTCTTACTGGTTTCAAAAGACTTCTTGATTTCTGCCTTAATTTCATTATTTACCCAGGAGTCATTCAGGAGCAGGTTGTTCAATTTCCATGTAATTATGCGCTTTTGAGTGAGTTTCTTAATCCTGAGCTCTAATGTGATTGCACTGTGTTTTTAGAGACTGTATTATGATTTCAGTTCTTTTGAATTTGCTGAGGAGTGTTTTACCTCCAATTATGTGGTCTATTTTAGAATCAGTGCCATGTGGCACTGAGAAGAATGTATATTCTGTTGATTTAGGTTGGAGAGTTCTGTATACGTCTATTGGGTCCACTTGATCCATAGCTGAGTTTAAGTCATCAATATCCTGTTAATTTTCTGTCTTGTTATCTGTCCCCTATTTCTCAGAGGTTTTGCTCATTCCTTTTTATTCTTTTTTTCTCTAATATTGTCTGCATGCCTGATTTCAGCAAGATAGTCTTCAAACTCTGATATCATTTTTTCTGCTTCATCGATTCAGCTGTTGATACTTGTGTATGCTTCATAAAGTTCTTGTGCTGTTTTTCAGCTCCATCAGGTCATTTATTTTCCTCTGTAAACTGGTTATTATAGTTAGCAGCTCCTCTAACCTTTTATCTAGGTTCTTAGCTTCTTTGCATTGGGTTAGAACGTGCTCCTTTAGCTCAGAGGAGTTTGTTATTACCCACCTTCTGAAGCCTACTTCTGTCAATTCGTCCATCTCATCCTCCGTCCAGTTCTACGTCCTTGCTGGAGGAGGTGCTGTGACCATTTGAAGGAGAAGAGGCACTCTGGCCTTTTGGGCCTTCAGCGTTGTTTTGTTGATTTTTTTCTCATCTTCATGAGTTTGTCTAGTATTGATCTTTGAGGCTGCTGACATTTGAATAGGGTTTTTGTGGGGACTTTTTTTTTTGTTGGTGCTGTTGTTGCTTTCTGTTTCTTTGTTTCTCTTGCAATGGTCAGGTCCCTCTTCTGTAGGGTTGCTGCAGTTTTCTGGGGGCTCACTTTAGGCCCTATTCATCTGATTTGCTCCCATGTCTGGAGATGTCACTCGAGGAATCTGGAGAACAGCAAAGATGGGTGCCTGCTCCTTCCTCTGGGATCTCGAGGGGCACCAACCTGATGCCTGTGGGCTCGCTCCTGTATAGGGTTTCTGATGACCCCTTTTGGAGGGTCTCAATTGGCTGGGTTTTATGGGGAGCAGGACCCACTTAACAAAGCACTTTGGCTGTCCCTTGGTGGAGGGGGTGTGCTTTGCTGGGGGGAAAGCCCACTTGTCTGGTCTGCCTTGCTTCCTCCAAACTAGTAGGAGGAAAGACTATGTCTGCTGGTGTGCAGAGACTGTGGCCACCCCTCCCACGAGGGGTTCAGGCCTAAGGAGATCAGAGTTCTGTCCCTGAGCCCCTGGCTGGAGTAGTCAGACTTCCTGCAGGAAGAACCCAGTGAGGAGGGATGGGTCCAGGTCAAGCCTGAAGAGGCACTCGTCAACAGTCTGCCACAGCTGATGTGTTAGGCTGTGGGGGATACCTCTTGGGATCAAGCCATCCAGTCTCACTGGCTCCAGCAGGGAAAAAGCATAGCCTGGAGCTATAGAGATGGCTGCTGCCCTACCCCCACCATGGGGGCTTAGTGTGTTAGGTGGCTATCAGTCTGAGTGCCAGCTGTCACCCCTCCCCCAAGGAGTTTAAAGGGCTTAGACAGCAGGCAGCCACAGCTGTTGTGCCAGTCACCCCTCCCCCAGGAGTTCAGCAGTCTTAAACAGATTCTAGCTTAGTGGCTGTTGAGAATCTGTGCAGCTCCATGTTTGGGACCCTAGGTCCTTATGGCATGGGCTCACAAGTGGGATTTTCGTGGAAAAAACACGTTTTCCCAGGCTGGGTAGCACGCTCACTCACTGCCTCCCTTGGCTGGGGGTGGGGGCTCCCCTGGCCCGTGTGGCTGTCAGGTAGGCCTCCACACCACACTGCTCTGCCTTCCTCTCCATGGGTCACGCCCGCTGCCTAGTCAGTTCTGATGACAGAACCTGGATATCTCAGTTGCCAGTGCAGGATTTGCATGCTGTTTGGGATTTGCATCTTTGTGATGGCAGCTTCCGGATGCTGCTGCTTCTAGTTGACCATCTTGGCCCCGCCCCTTTAAGCCACTACTATTATTATTACTATTCTAATGTGTTTATGTGTTTATAAAATTAATTTTTGCCACTACTTTTTTTTCATAATTTAATAATACTGTGCTTTTCTTCATTGAACTGTAAGTGATTAAAAACTTAGAAGTTTTGGCAAGATAATTTATTGTGAAATAATTCTCTGGTTTACAAACAATTTATTGTGGAGTTCTTTAAAAATACATAGATTCCCCATGGCATACCAAAGTTTTCTTTTTTTTTTTTTTTTACAGGCATGAGCCACCGCGCCCGGCCCATTCTGTTTTTTTTTTTTTTTTGTAACATTTTTATTTATTTATTTATTTATTTTTTTAATACTTTAAGTTTTAGGGTACATGTGCACATTGTGCAGGTTAGTTACATATGTATACATGTGCCATGCTGGTGCGCTGCACCCACTAACTCGTCATCTAGCATTAGGTATATCTCCCAATGCTATCCCTCCCCCCTCCCCCCTCCCCACCACAGTCCCCAGAGTATGATATTCCCCTTCCTGTGTCCATGTGATCTCATTGTTCAATTCCCACCTATGAGTGAGAATATGCGGTGTTTGGTTTTTTGTTCTTGCGATAGTTTACTGAGAATGATGGTTTCCAATTTCATCCATGTCCCGACAAAGGATATGAACTCATCATTTTTTATGGCTGCATAGTATTCCATGGTGTATATGTGCCACATTTTCTTAATCCAGTCTATCATTGTTGGACATTTGGGTTGGTTCCAAGTCTTTGCTATTGTGAATAATGCCGCAATAAACATACGTGTGCATGTGTCTTTATAGCAGCATGATTTATAGTCATTTGGGTATATACCCAGTAATGGGATGGCTGGGTCAAATGGTATTTCTAGTTCTAGATCCCTGAGGAATCGCCACACTGACTTCCACAAATGTTGAACTAGTTTACAGTCCCACCAACAGTGTAAAAGTGTTCCTATTTCTCCACATCCTCTCCAGCACCTGTTGTTTCCTGACTTTTTAATGATTGCCATTCTAACTGGTGTGAGATGATATCTCATAGTGGTTTTGATTTGCATTTCTCTGATGGCCAGTGATGATGAGCATTTTTTCATGTGTTTTTTGGCTGCATAAATGTCTTCTTTTGAGAAGTGCCTGTTCATGTCCTTTGCCCACTTTTTGATGGGGTTGTTTGTTTTTTTCTTGTAAATTTGTTTGAGTTCACTGTAGATTCTGGATATTAGCCCTTTGTCAGATGAGTAGGTTGCGAAAATTTTCTCCCATGTTGTAGGTTGCCTATTCACTCTGATGGTAGTTTCTTTTGCTGTGCAGAAGCTCTTTAGTTTAATTAGATCCCATTTGTCAATTTTGGCTTTTGTTGCCATTGCTTTTGGTGTTTTGGACATGAAGTCCTTGCCCACGCCTATGTCCTGAATGGTAATGCCTAGGTTTTCTTCTAGGGTTTTTATGGTTTTAGGTTTAACGTTTAAATCTTTAATCCATCTTGAATTGATTTTTGTATAAGGTGTAAGGAAGGGATCCAGTTTCAGCTTTCTACATATGGCTATCCAGTTTTCCCAGCACCATTTATTAAATAGGGAATCCTTTCCCCATTGCTTGTTTTTCTCAGGTTTGTCAAAGATCAGATAGTTGTAGGTAAGCGGCGTTATTTCTGAGGGCTCTGTTCTGTTCCATTGATCTATATTTCTGTTTTGGTACCAGTACCATGCTGTTTTGGTTACTGTAGCCTTGTAGTATAGTTTGAAGTCAGGTAGTGTGATGCCTCCAGCTTTGTTCTTTTGGCTTAGGATTGACTTGGCGATGCGGGCTCTCTTTTGGTTCCATATGAACTTTAAAGTAGTTTTTTCCAATTCTGTGAAGAAAGTCATTGGTAGCTTGATGGGGATGGCATTGAATCTGTAAATTACCTTGGGCAGTATGGCCATTTTCATGATATTGATTCTTCCTACCCATGAGCAAGGAATGTTCTTCCATTTGTTTGTATCCTCTTTTATTTCCTTGAGCAGTGGTTTGTAGTTCTCCTTGAAGAGGTGCTTCACATCCCTTGTAAGTTGGATTCCTAGGTATTTTATTCTCTTTGAAGCAATTGTGAATGGGAGTTCACTTATGATTTGGCTCTCTGTTTGTCTGTTGTTGGTGTATAAGAATGCTTGTGATTTTTGTACATTGATTTTGTATCCTGAGACTTTGCTGAAGTTGCTTATCAGCTTAAGGAGATTTTGGGCTGAGACAATGGGGTTTTCTAGATAAACAATCATGTAGTCTGCAAACAGGGACAATTTGACTTCCTCTTTTCCTAATTGAATACCCTTTATTTCCTTCTCCTGCCTGATTGCCCTGGCCAGAACTTCCAACACTATGTTGAATAGGAGCGGTGAGAGAGGGCATCCCTGTCTTGTGCCAGTTTTCAAAGGGAATGCTTCCAGTTTTTGCCCATTCAGTATGATATTGGCTGTGGGTTTGTCATAGATAGCTCTTATTATTTTGAAATATGTCCCATCAATACCTAATTTATTGAGAGTTTTTAGCATGAAGGGTTGTTGAATTTTGTCAAAGGCTTTTTCTGCATCTATTGAGATAATCATGTGGTTTTTGTCTTTGGCTCTGTTTATATGCTGGATTACATTTATTGATTTGCGTATGTTGAACCAGCCTTGCATCCCAGGGATGAAGCCCACTTGATCATGGTGGATAAGCTTTTTGATGTGCTGCTGGATTCAGTTTGCCAGTATTTTATTGAGGATTTTTGCATCAATGTTCATCAAGGATATTGGTCTAAAATTCTCTTTTTTGGTTGTGTCTCTGCCCGGCTTTGGTATCAGAATGATGCTGGCCTCATAAAATGAGTTAGGGAGGATTCCCTCTTTTTCTATTGATTGGAATAGTTTCAGAAGGAATGGTACCAGTTCCTCCTTGTACCTCTGGTAGAATTCGGCTGTGAATCCATCTGGTCCTGGACTCTTTTTGGTTGGTAAACTATTGATTATTGCCACAATTTCAGCTCCTGTTATTGGTCTATTCAGAGATTCAACTTCTTCCTGGTTTAGTCTTGGGAGAGTGTATGTGTCGAGGAATTTATCCATTTCTTCTAGATTTTCTAGTTTATTTGCGTAGAGGTGTTTGTAGTATTCTCTGATGGTAGTTTGTATTTCTGTGGGATCGGTGGTGATATCCCCTTTATCATTTTTTATTGCGTCTATTTGATTCTTCTCTCTTTTTTTCTTTATTAGTCTTGCTAGTGGTCTATCAATTTTGTTGATCCTTTCAAAAAACCAGCTCCTGGATTCATTAATTTTTTGAAGGGTTTTTTGTGTCTCTATTTCCTTCAGTTCTGCTCTGATTTTAGTTATTTCTTGCCTTCTGCTAGCTTTTGAATGTGTTTGCTCTTGCTTTTCTAGTTCTTTTAATTGTGATGTTAGGGTGTCAATTTTGGATCTTTCCTGCTTTCTCTTGTGGGCATTTAGTGCTATAAATTTCCCTCTGCACACTGCTTTGAATGCGTCCCAGAGATTCTGGTATGTTGTGTCTTTGTTCTCGTTGGTTTCAAAGAACATCTTTATTTCTGCCTTCATTTAGTTATGTACCCAGTAGTCATTCAGGAGCAGGTTGTTCAGTTTCCATGTAGTTGAGCGGCTTTGAGTGAGATTCTTAATCCTGAGTTCTAGTTTGATTGCACTGTGGTCTGAGAGATAGTTTGTTATAATTTCTGTTCTTTTACATTTGCTGAGGAGAGCTTTACTTCCAACTATGTGGTCAATTTTGGAATACGTGTGGTGTGGTGCTGAAAAAAATGTATGTTCTGTTGATTTGGGGTGGAGAGTTCTGTAGATGTCTATTAGGTCCGCTTGGTGCAGAGCTGAGTTCAATTCCTGGGTATCCTTGTTGACTTTCTGTCTCGTTGATCTGTCTAATGTTGACAGTAGGGTGTTAAAGTCTCCCATTATTAATGTGTGGGAGTCTAAGTCTCTTTGTAGGTCACTCAGGACTTGCTTTATGAATCTGGGTGCTCCTGTATTGGGTGCATAAATATTTAGGATAGTTAGCTCCTCTTGTTGAATTGATCCCTTTACCACTATGTAATGGCCTTCTTTGTCTCTTTTGATCTTTGTTGGTTTAAAGTCTGTTTTATCAGAGACTAGGATTGCAACCCCTGCCTTTTTTTGTTTTCCATTTGCTTGGTAAATCTTCCTCCATCCTTTTATTTTGAGCCTATGTGTGTCTCTGCATGTGAGATGGGTTTCCTGAATGCAGCACACTGATGGGTCTTGACTCTTTATCCAACTTGCCAGTCTGTGTCTTTTAATTGGAGCATTTAGTCCATTTACATTTAAAGTTAATATTGTTATGTGTGAATTTGATCCTGTCATTATGATGTTAGCTGGTGATTTTGCTCGTTAGTTGATGCAGTTTCTTCCTAGTCTTGATGGTCTTTACATTTTGGCATGATTTTGCAGCGGCTGGTACCGGTTGTTCCTTTCCATGTTTAGTGCTTCCTTCAGGAGCTCTTTTAGGGCAGGCCTGGTGGTGACAAAATCGGTCAGCATTTGCTTGTCTGTAAAGTATTTTATTTCTCCTTCACTTATGAAGCTTAGTTTGGCTGGATATGAAATTCTGGGTTGAAAATTCTTTTCTTTAAGAATGTTGAATATTGGCCCCCACTCTCTTCTGGCTTGTAGGGTTTCTGCCGAGAGATCCGTTGTTAGTCTGATGGGCTTCCCTTTGAGGGTAACCCGACCTTTCTGTCTGGCTGCCCTTAACATTTTTTCCTTCATTTCAACTTTGGTGAATCTGACAATTATGTGTCTTGGAGTTGCTCTTCTCGAGGAGTATCTTTGTGGCGTTCTCTGTATTTCCTGAATCTGAACGTTGGCCTGCCTTGCTAGATTGGGGAAGTTCTCCTGGATAATATCCTGCAGAGTGTTTTCCAACTTGGTTTCATTCTCCGCATCACTTTCAGGTACACCAATCAGACGTAGATTTGGTCTTTTCACATAGTCCCATATTTCTTGGAGGCTTTGCTCATTTCTTTTTATTCTTTTTTCTCTAGACTTCCCTTCTCGCTTCGTTTCATTCATTTCATCTTCCATTGCTGATACCCTTTCTTCCAGTTGATCGCATCGGCTCCTGAGGCTTCTGCATTCTTCACGTAGTTCTCAAGCCTTGGTTTTCAGCTCCATCAGCTCCTTTAAGCACTTCTCTGTATTGGTTATTCTAGTTATACATTCTTCTAAATTTTTTTCAAAGTTTTCAACTTCTTTGCCTTTGGTTTGAATGTCCTCCCGTAGCTCAGAGTAATTTGATCGTCTGAAGCCTTCTTCTCTCAGCTCGTCAAAATCATTCTCCATCCAGCTTTGTTCCGTTGCTGGTGAGGAACTGTGTTCCTTTGGAGGAGGAGAGGCGCTCTGCATTTTAGAGTTTCCTGTTTTTCTGTTCTGTTTTTTCCCCATCTTTGTGGTTTTATCCACTTTTGGTCTTTGATGATGGTGATGTACAGATGGGTTTTCGGTGTGGATGTCCTTTCTGTTTGTTAGTTTTCCTTCTAACAGACAGGACCCTCAGCTGCAGGTCTGTTGGAATACCCTGCCGTGTGAGGTGTCAGTGTGCCCCTGCTGGGGGGTGCCTCCCAGTTAGGCTTCTCGGGGGTCAGGGGTCAGGGACCCACTTGAGGAGGCAGTCTGCCCGTTCTCAGATCTCCAGCTGCGTGCTGGGAGAACCACTGCTCTCTTCAAAGCTGTCAGACAGGGACATTTTCCCAAAGTTTTCATTAAACTTTTCTGAAACATATTTACCATGTAAAATGAGAATTTTCAGAAAGAACCACTTTCTGATAAAATACTTTTAAATTCGAGTTTTATATGATAATAACAAACATTTATTTGGGGCACGGCAAATATCAAATCTAATTCTTATAATAAACCTAATATTGTTTATGTCACTATTGATGTTTTATAGATGGGGAAAAAGTGATACACCAAAAGACTGAAGAAATCACTCACTCAGTGTTTCATAGCCAATAAGAGGTGGAAGAGGGATTTGAACCCAGGCAGTCCAGATATAGGGTTAACCAGTATATAGCCACAAAGCTACAGTTTCATCCAAGGATAGAGGCTATTCCTTGATTAGTCTTCTTTTCTTCCCCAGTTTCTCACAGTGTACTTAAAAAAAAAAAAGACCAGTACTTACCTAACTAATATTTTTATCTCTGGAAAAGAAATGGTGGCTTCTTCTCCTATTGACTTATTCTGTGACCTAACATCACTGCCTCAACTTGAGTTTCAGCTGAACCACAAAACCTAATGATCTCACATATCTAACTGTGTAACTCACATGATCCATCAGAGTACAGTAGCTGGAACCAATTCTGGTACCCAAAGAGTAGGTCACTTTGTCCAGTTCGTTTAAAAGCCTTCTAAGGGTGAGCAAGGCCTGAAGTACAACATTATCATCTTTGGAAAGGAAGGCATCCAGGATGGCTATTAATATACTGCTGACATTTTCTGTCTACATATAAAAGGAAAAAATGGTGGGATTTAGGAACTAGCAGGAGACTTGAGCTGACATTTATATGGATACCTTGAGTCTGGGCGGCACATCATGGTGTGCGGAAGCCGACTCATGAAAATCTCTTGTCAAATTTTCAAAAATGTTGACTTTTTGCTAAGAAAATTATTATTGAAAATTAAATTATATAAATTTAACATTAAATAGAAACTGATAATACTAAAAAATTATCACTCCCTAATTCTTTCGCTACATTTTACCATTATCTATGCTCTTGAGGTTATTCATGGGCATTTTGTCTGATTGGCAGGAATATTAAATAATGATGGGCTATTGTGCATCTTTTCCCAGTTCCATGGTTAGTGATGTCCCTTTGAAAGCTTGAAATTAGCCATCATAAGGATCTTTACACCAGGGAATTGGCCTTATTTTCAGACACCTGGCTGTCAAACATTTACTAACACACTACTAGCAGAATGACCTCTAAATTAGATGATAGTGACCCATTTGGACATGAGAGCTACTGAGACACTCAGGCAGGTCATGGGAGTCAATGTAGATCAGAACCAAACAGAATAGAAGGCAAGGAAAAACACGAAAAGGAGACAGCAGAGAGAAAGAAAGGCAAGGAGAAAAAGACTAAAGGAAATGAATGAATATTATTTTGCCAAAATAATAGCTTTAAGGAGAAAAAAATAGAGCTAAGGACTATGTCAATGCCAGAGGCCATTTGTGTCTTTACCAACAGTATATGAAATCTCAACCCAGATCACTTTCCACTACTTTTCTTTCACTCTCCTAGGAAGTCTTGACAGAATTTTCCTTTCAGTTTTTGATAACATTGGGAAGAGCTCTGGGTAAAGCAATAAATAATTTGCTGCTTACTAAGATAATGTACACTGCTGGTAAATCCATCAACTTGTATTATTTATTTAAAGTAAACAGACCATGGCTTATGTCATTCTAAATGCACAACGGGTGTCCACTGATAGGCTTCAGTTCTCAGAGACTATGCTCAATAGATAAACAAGGATTTATTATTGGATGTATTATGAAAGTAATGATTTATAGAACATTTGCACTGTCAGCATTTTGCAAGATACTTTGGAGTGTAGAATTACAGAAAATGGAACGTGCTTAAATTCAGTCGACCTGGAAGGTAACAAGTATTCATGTGAGTCAATGGGAAACAGTATAAGATTGTTGTTCTCAACTTTAACTTGAATAACAGTCACCTGGAGGACCTTTAAAACACAGATTGGTGGGCCCACCCCAGAATTTCTGATTCCATAGGACTGGGGTGGGGCCTCACAATTTGCATTTCTAGCAAGTCTCCAGGTGATGCTGATACTGCTGGTTCAAGAACTATGCTTTGACACTGGTATAAAATATGAGTGCACATAACTGATATGGCTCTGAGAGGGATGAGGCTGCGAGAGATAAGAATTTTCAGTGCAGTTTGACTTGGGCTGATCATTGAAAAAGGAGAAAAACGTAAATATGTATAGGTAAAGTAGGAACATTATGAGTAGAAGAAAAAGCTTGAGCAAGTGCTCTGAGATAGGAATTAGTGTGTACACATGAGTGTATGTTGGAGGGGAAATTATGTATATATGGTTTAGACTGTAAGACAAGTCTAGGGCAATGAGGATAAATACATTCTGAGTGCAATGAATGATTTTCTGTAAAAAAAAAAAAAAAGTAAGGTGATAAAGCCACTAAGTGGACTTAACACATCCTTTCTATTCAACTCAGTTTCCTTGTTAATAAAACAGCAGGCTTTGATATGTTTTAGTTATATAGAGACTGAAAAATATCACCGCTTTGTCAGTGAAGATGTTAAGTAACATCAAAATCTCAGATTATGATTTTGATGATGCTTGCAGACGCAAATCACATACACATACCTTATTGATAATTGGTAACATGTGGACAATTCTATGAAGGATCAGTCTGCTAACTACAGGATTGGAATCTTTGATCCAGTTTATGAAGAGGACCAAAAATTCTTCTGGTAAAGGGTCCTTGAAGTAGTTATTCAGAAGCTGAAAGAAAATAGTTAATAAGTTTATAAGCAAAGTAGAGGCCACTGCATGATTTCTGTCATAAAAATCAAGATATTCTAGGTAAAACTAGAATGCAAATCTCACTAAAACATCAAATATATATATTTCAGTGCTCACAGCAGTGGGGAGAGACAACAATCAGGATAGAAAAATAGATGCTTTGTTTCGTTTTTGTCTGTGTGTGTGTGTGTGTATTTTACATTTTCCTCCATTGTTGGAAACTGAGTGACCCAATTGAAATTTCCCCATCATACTGATTGTAGTCAGGTTGTGAGTTTCTTCACAGTGTATGTCTACATATGCTAAGAGGTGATACCCACTACAGGCCAGGCACTGCGCTAGTAAATAGAGATACAATGGTGAGCGAAACGGTAGCAACCCACGACCCTGTGGAGCTTCCAGGCAAGCTAGAGAGACTGATACTATACTATGTACTATTCTAATGAGACAGAGTTTCTAATTTTAGTCAGTACTAGAAAAGAAAGCTACCAGATGTCACAACACATCTGCATCTACAGCAGCAGTCCCCAAAGTTTTTGGCACCAGGGACCAGTTTTTGGAAGACATTTTTTTTCCAAGAATGGCTGGGGAGGGAGGGTGTAAAACTCTTCTACCTCAGATCATCAGGCATTAGTTTAGATTCTCATAAAGAGCCTACAACCTAGATCCCTTGCATGCACAGTTCACAATAAGGTTTGTGCTACTATGAAAATCTAATGCCGCCACTGATCTGACAGGAGGCAGAGCTCAGGTGGTAATGCTCGCATGCTGCTCACTTCCCGCTGTGCAACCCTGTTCCAAACAGGCTATAGACCGGTACCAGTATGTGGCCCAGGGAGTTGGGGACCCCTGATCTATGGGACTATTGAATTTACATTGTGTAATGTAGATTCCATTTAGAATGAAGAGTGATATTTAGATTTAGGTTTGTGAGTTGGCATTAGCTAGAAGAAGTGTTTAGAGAGGAGACCTTCAAGGATGGTGAACCATGTGCAAAGGCCCTGAGGAATATGAAGCAGGGTGTGTTTGAGCACCTGAAAGATGAGTGAGAGGAAGGGAGAGGGAACAGAAGACGACAGCAGGGAGGCTTGAGGGCAAGTATGGAAGGTGGGACAGAACCTGCAGGCCAGTTTGAGGAAGTTTAGTTTTTAAGAGCTAATACCCAGAGTGAAGACATGAGTATCATGAGCCTTCATACATTTAATAACTGACAGTCAAATATGCTGATTAAAATCTCTCAAAAACACAATGATAGTTTTGGCCGGGTGCGGTGGCTCATGCCTGTAATCCCAGCACTTTGGGAGGCCAAGGCGGGCGGATCATGATGTCAGAAGATCGAGACCATCCTGGATAACATGGTGAAACGCCGTCTCTACTAAAAAATACAAAAAATTAGCCAGGCTTGGTGGCGGGCACCTGTAGTCCCAGCTACTTAGGAGGCTGAGGCAGGAGAATGGAGTGAACCCGGGAGGCGGAGCTTGCGGTGAGCCGAGATCGAGCCACTGCACTCTAGCCTGGGTGACGGAGCAAGACTCCATCTCAAAAAAAAAAAAAAAAAAAAAATGACAGTTTTATAAAATCATGTTTTCCTTGGAAGAATTTAAAATATCCTTAGATCAGGTACACAGAAAGTTAGGGAGTGACAGAGCAAGAGAGCGAGAGTGAGAGAGACTGAATGAGAGAGGAGGACAGATCACATCTTCTTTTCAAGCTTTCAGAGAACCTTCACAAAAATTAGATACCATGTCAAAAAGTATTAATAACTTCTCTAAAGCAAAACAATTAAAAAGCACTTCAAAAATTTGTGATATAATAAAAGAAGAAACCAAAAAGAAAGTTTAAATAAAAAAACAAGAAAGTCTATAAAGTACTTGCAAATTTAAGAGAAATTTCCCCTAATTTGTGGATCAAAATCTTAAACCACAGAGGAACTCAAACACTCAATAGGATGACAACAAAATAAAAAACAATAAAAATTATATATAACATAGGTATTTACACTATAGTTGGAAGTAAATGCATAATTTGACTTTAAATATTTTACTTAAAAAGAAATGCTAACATTATTTATATCCTGAAATTAAGAGAAACAATATCACAAAATATAAAACAGTGCTAAAGAAAGTTGGTGTAAGAAAATAATAAAGGCAGAAATCATTGTATTAGGAAACAAAAAAAAATAGAATTAATAAGCCTATTGCCTTTTGCACAGGAAAAAAATCCTATTAAGATAAACAGATTTTTGATCAATATAATACAAAAAAGAACAAGTAAAATGAGCAATGAGAAAAAAAGTGTGGATTAGATCAAAAATTTAAAAAGAATATCTGTGTTAGTAGTTCTTAGGCAAGGATGAGTGCAGGATCTTCTGCGGGCAGCTTTTATACATTACACATGTCTGGGCGTCATCCTAGTAGGTTTTCCAATGGCAGACCCTGGCTTATGTACTTAAAAAATATTTCTTGGTGATTTTAGTAGCCCATCTAGTAGAGACCCAGTGATTATGGCAGTCATTTGAAATTCTGAGTGAAATAAATTATTTTCTGGAAAAATATAAATCTTCCAACGTAAGTCAAGGAAAACTAGATCATTGAAATAGATGAAAAATAATGGGAGACTGGTAATAATCAATGCATTATTTCCAAACAGGATCAAAGGTAATTCTTTTTGAGTGATAACCACACATAAAAATGTAAAGTCATATTTTCCCTTTGGGATTCCAGTAAGTAATCTGTAGGGTGGTAATTTGGTGCTATGTGAATATTCCATTCTCTAACAACTTTTCACTTAATTGTTTTAACATCTATTGATGATTTTTCTGGATTTAGTTATCACATTAGGGCTTGCAGAAATTGTGATTTGCCACTTCTAGCATTCTTTCTACATTTAGTGGATGGCATCTGTCTCGCTGTCTGTCTCTATTCCTGTCTCTGTCTCTCTTCTCATTCTCTCATTTTGAGAACCACTAAGGACTCATGAAGTAAAAAAAATTCAATGTTACTAAAAGTCCTAGAAGAGAACCTAGGCAACACCATTCAGGACATAGGCATGGGCAAAACTTCATGTCTAAAACACCAAAAGCAATGGTAACAAAAGCCACAATTGACAAATGGAATCTAATTAAACTAAAGAGCTTCTGCACAGCAAAATAAACTATCATCAGAGTGAACAGGCAACCTACAGAATGGGAGAAAATTTTTGCAATCTACCCATCTGACAAAGGGCTAACATCCAGAATCTACAAAGAACTTGAACAAATTTACAAAACAAAACAAAACAAAAAAACAACCCCATGAAAAAGTGGGCAAAGAATATGAACAGAAACTTCTCAAAAGAAGACATTTATGCAGCCAACAGACATATGAAAAAATGCTCATCATCACTGGTCATTAGAGAAATGCAAATCAAAACCACAGTGAGATACCATCTCACACCAGTTAGAATGGCGATCATTAAAAAGTCAGGAAACAACAGATGCTGGAGAGGATGTAGAGAAATAGGAACCCTTTTACACTGTTGGTGGGAGTATAAATTAGTTCAACCATTGTGGAAGACTGTGGTGATTCCCCAAGGATCTAGAACTAGAATTACCATTTGACCCAGCAATCCCATTACTAGGTATATACCCAAAGGATTATAAGTCATTCTACTCTAAAGACACATGCACACGTATGTTTATTCTAGCACTATTCACAATAGCAAAGGCTTGGAACCAACCCAAATGTCCATCAACAATAGACTGGATAAAGAAAATGTGGCACATATACACCATGGAATACCATAAAAAGGGATGAGTTCATGTCCTTTGCAGGGACATGGATGAAGCTGGAAACCATCATTTTCAGCAAACTATCACAAGAACAGAAAAACAAACACCACATGTTCTCATAAGTGGGAGTTGAACAATGAGAACACATGGACATAAGGAGGGGAACATCACACACTGGGGCCTTTCAGGGAGTTGGGGGCTAGGGGAAGGAAAACATTAGGAGAAATACCTAATGTAGGTGATGGGTTGATGGGTGCAGCAAACCACCATGTCATGTGTATACCTATGTAACAAAACTGCACATTCTGCACATGTACCCCAGAGCTTAAAGTATAATAATTAAAAAAGGAAAAAAAATGTTACAATTATTTAGTTACTATTCATTTTGATACTCAAAGTTGGCTAGTAGAAGCCACTACTTCTTGTGTCCTTTTGACATGGCCCCATGGGCCTTTAGTCCTTCTTTGGGTTGTGGAAAAATTAGATGTCCCTGACTCATCTATTTTTCTTGCCCTCTGAAACCAGCCATTTTATCAAGGAGACATGGTTCCTTTTGGTAAGTAATAGCACTTAGAAACCATTAGAAATGGATGCTAAAGTACTCCTAGCTGTCAGAATATCATGTCTTCTTGGCTTTTACTCAGAACTTGGAAATAGTTATTCTTTAAATCGTGAGTTTATACTTATAATGTTGATATTTTTAATTCAAAGCTAACATAAGAGTTTATATTAACTTTTTGCAGCTTCATGTTTTTATTGCCTTCCTTTTACTTGGAAAACCCTGGCATCTAATAGGATTAATATATTTACTTATTTGCTTTCTGATAAATAATACATACCTTAGTCTTAAAATGATAATATCAATATACAATACCAATAAACCTTCTGAGTAAAAGTGAATATTTCTTTATAGACATTTTCATTCTTAGAATATATCTAAGTCAAAGCACTATGTTCATAAGCTGCATGGAGTAATTATATTATCTGTGTGGTTATTAATTTGCTATACAAATAAATTCATTTGCATCAGTTTAAATTTGGCTTTTTTCTTCTTCTTGATTTAATTTTATTCTTTCAACAATAACTTTATGCGTTGAAACTACACAAGAGGGGTACTTTGAGAGTCTCATTTCCATCCCTATCCATTCTACCCTATTACTTCCATGTCCTTTAAAGTAACCAGTTTCTTTAGTATCTAGTTTATCTTTTTGTTTTCTCTCCAAAAGATAAGTATATATTTAAAAATCCTTATATTTTATAATATATAATAAAACTATATAGAATTATATATAATACATAAAACATGTATTTAGTGTGTGCATATGTATGTTTCCCAAAGAATAAGTCTATATTTTATATACTTCTATAGTATATAATACATGTCTTTTTCTCTCTTATGCAAAAGGTAGCATCTGTGCTGCTCTGCAGCTTGTTTTATTTTCACTTAACAACGTCTCCTGGAAGTTACTCTGCATCAGTACAAAGAGATCTTTCTCATTCTTTTTTTAAAAGAGATACGGTCTTGCTATGTTGCCCAAGCTGGAATGCACTGATTATTCACAAGCACAATCACAGCTCACGACAGCCTCAAACTCCTGGCCTCAAGTGATCCTTCTGTCTCAGCATCCTGAGTAGCTGTGACTACAGGTGTGTGGCTTCTCATTCATTTTTATGGCAACATAGTATTAAAATCTGTGTGGATCACAGCAGATGATTTTAACTACAGCCTTCTTCCAAAATTTTAAGAAATAGATGATTTCCAAGAATCATAAGTAATTCCATTGTACAGAAAAGTATTTAAAATTACTGAATTGATTTTTACAATTGAATGTAAATCTCATACAAAAATATGAGAGGCAACACATAATAAATAACTGCAGAACAAAATCACCTCTGAACAAGATATAAAAATTCTTAATAAAATTCTAATAAGTCAAGTTCCAATCATATCTAGTTTGTAGAATATTACAATGATAGTTTTAATGTTAGGCTATCTGTGACCATTATATATTATTAATAAGTTACATAAAAAATTATGTTGTTCACTGTCAAAATACAGTCAATAAAATTCAACATTTCAAATACAACTATGAATAGAACAATGGCTAATAACAGTGTATTTCCAATAAAAGTTAACTGTCTTAATAGTGAAATAGAAGCATTTCTATGAAAATCCATAATAAAACAAGAATGGAATACTATTCACCATGATTATCCCCCAGAGAAGCAATAATTTTGCAGTCATCCCCAAACAAAATTACCTTGCTGGGAACTTTTTGGGATTTATGTAGAAGGTTGCAAAAACATGGTGGATTCTAAAATTAAGGAGAGCTATTTTGAGAGTGCAGATCAATGCTTGGATGGTAGGCTTGCTGACTGTGGTCCTGGTTCTAAACCCAGAAATGACCCGGTCTCTCTGCAGACTTGGCTACAGCTACATTTGGTGTTGGTTCTGCCACCAAAACCATCCATCAAGGAAACCAGGGTAACAGGCCTGCTGACCTTGGTTATGTCTTTGTGCCCTGAAACAGCCCTGTAACTCATCTCTATCTCTTCTCAGCAGTGGCCTGAGAGCCTTCCTGCCTGCCGAGGAAGCTGCCAAAAGAAGCCTATATGTGATTTTGCAGGCTGGACTGCTAACTTTGGTCCCACAGCAGATCCTGGAAAGGTCCTGTACCTTGACTCCAGCCCCTTTTAGCTGCAGTTTGGGAGCAGTTCTTCCTGTCTAGTGACCAGCTTACGAACGTGCCTATCCTGCAGATCATGGTCTTGGCTGTAGACACTGAAGCAGCCTTGTGACTGGGTTCTATCCTTGCTAGTCATTGTCTGGAGCCAGTCCTGCCCTGGGACCCACCTACTTACACAGTAGGAGCCATCTCACAGACCCAAAAGGAGCTACACCCATCTGTGTACTTGGTAATAGGTCTGTTGTTTCTGGACTCTGTAGTGGACCCTCATTCCAGAGACAACACTACTGACCAAGGTCCTGGAGCTAGGCCAGTTCACCCAGGAACCAGAGAAGAGACACACCTTCTTGAGTCCGTGGTAACAGACCAGCCAACCACAAGTCCCAGGAGCACCCAGGTGCCCTAGCTCCAACTCCACCTAACCTACAATTCTGGAGGCATTAGCCCAGGTGTGAAAAGGAAAAGGTGTTTACCTGCCAAAGCCAGTCTGTAAAAGTGGGAAGAGGTGTTTGCATTTTCAAATGCACAGAAACCAATGCAAAGCTATATAGATAATGAAGAATGAGGCACATATGACATTACCAAAGAAGACTTATAAAGCTCCAGTAGTTGACCACAAAAAATGGAGATCTACAAACTGCCTGACAAAGAGGTCAAAATAATCATCTTAAAGAAGCTCAATGAGATACAAGAAAACACTGATAGACAACTAAATAAAATTAGAAAGGCAATGCATGAACAGAAAGAGACACTTAATTAAAAAAAAATAAAAAATAACAAAACAGAAATCCTGGAGCTGAAGACTATAATAACAGGCTGAATAATTCAATTGAGACTTTTGAGAGCAGACTTGATCACACACAAGAAAGAATTAGCAAACTTGAAGACAAGTCATTTGAAATTAGCCAAAAAAAAAAAAAAGAAAAAGATAAAAAAGAATGAAAGAGAGTAAAGACAGGGATGTAAGGGACACTATTAAATATATGAATCTAGATGTCTATAACCCTCACAAGATTCAGACAGTTTTGAGCCAGAATTTCTTTAAATGTTCTCTCTCCTATAGGAGTTCCAGAAGTTGGGGGAGGAGAGAGAGGGCAGAAAGAGGTGTGGGGGAGGGAGGAAGGAGCAGAGAGAAAGATAGAGAGAGAACATCTAGATTCATAAAGCTCAAGACTCTAAGATCAACTCAAAGAAGAATTATCTGAGACACATTATAATCTAATTATTAAAAGTAAAAAAAAGAGATAAGCTTGAAAGCAGAAAAGACAAAGAGACTTCTCACATACAAAGAAACTAGCATAAGGCTATCAGCAGATATCTCAACAGAAACCTCACAACTGAAGGAGCGGGATATATTCAAAGTGCTGAAAGAAAAAAAAACCTGACAACCAAGAATACTATACCTGACAAAGCTGTCCTTCAGAATTAAGTAGAGATAAAGACATCCCCAAACAAACAAAAGCTGAGGGAGTTTACAACCATGAGACCTAACTTACAAGAAATGCTAAAGGGAGTTCTTCAACTTGAAATAAAAGGACACTGAGTAACAACATTAAAATATGTGAATGTATAAAACTCACTTTGAAAGATAAATATATAGTCAAAATTAGAATATTTTAATATGGGATGGTGTGTAAATCACATTTAACTCATATAAAAGTTAAAAGACAAATGTATTAAAATATAGCTTCAATAATTTGTTAATGAACACACAATATAAAAATATGTAAAGGGTGACATCAATAGAATAAAATGGGAGCAGGTAAGGAGAAAAAGTGTAAAGTGCTGCAAGTCCTAGTACTTTAAGTCCTGGACAGACATTCAGACAAGAAACACAAGTCATTCAAATCAGAAAGGTAGAAGTAAAATGTTCTGTCTTTGCAGATGCCATGATCTTGTATGTATAGAAAACCCTAATGACTCCATAAAATGCCTGTTGGACGTAATAAATTCAGTAAAGCTGCAGAATACAAAATAAACATACAAAAGTCAGTTGCATTTCTATGCACTAACAATAAACTACATGAAAAAGATTAAGAAAACAATTCTATTTACAATAGCTATAAAAATTAAAATATTTAGGAATATATTTAACCAAGGATGTTAAAGACCTGTACACTGAAAACTATAAAATGCTGATGAAGGAAATTGAAGACACACATACATGGAAAGATATCCAGTGTTCATATATTGAAAGAATTAAAATTGTTAAAATATCTATACTGGCCAGGCGTGATGGCTCATGCCTGTAATCCCAGCACTTTAGGAAGCCAAGTTGGGTGGATCACTTGAGCTCAGGAGTTTGAGATCAACCTGGGTAACATGGTGAAACCCAAAACCCATCTCTACTAAAAATACAAAAATTACCCAAGCATGGTGGCATGCACCTATAGTTCCAGCTACTCTGGAGGCTAAGGTGGAAGAATTGCTTGAGCATGGAGGACACAGGTTGCAGTAAGTCAAGATCATGTGACTGCACTCCAGCCTGGGAAACAGAGCAAGACCTGTCTCAAAAAAATAAAAATGTCTATACCACCCAAAGTGATTTACACATTCAATGTAATCTTCATCAAAATTCCAACGGCTTGTTTTACAGAAATAGAAAAAAAAATAAGGTTTGTGTGAGACCAATAAACACCCCAAATAGTCAAAATAATCTTGAAAAACAATAAAGTTGGGATATTACACTTCCTGATTTCAAAATATATTACAAAGCTATAGTAGTCAAAACAGTATGGTCCTGGCCTGAAAACAGACATATTGACCCATGGAACAGAACAGAGTGCTCAGAAATAAACCCACCTGGTGACTAGGAGGGATCATGGCAGATAGGAAGCAGGACTAGATTGCAGCTCCAGACAGAACAGCATGCAGAGGCTGCATTGTGAATTTTAGCTCCAGATTGATTGCAAGGACAAACCAGCAATCCTGAGAGGACCCACAGACCCTCTGAAGGAAGTGGACGCTCCTGCAGGACCCGGAAGATACCCCCAAATACTGTGAGTGCCCCAACTGCGGAAGTGAGAAAGGGAGACCCTCCTTTCCTAAACACACAACCTGACTGGAGAAGCTGAAGGTCTGTTTGCCAGAGAAGTTTATGACTTTACCTGGAGCTGAGTCAAGTCAGAGAGCTGAGCCAAGTGAAATACAGGGGTAGGGGAAGCAGCAGAAAGGCCCTGGGAGTTCACTGGGTCCCCAAGCAGCCCATTCCTGCTTGGCACCACAGGGATCCATCAGGAGGGTGGCCAGAGGGGCAGGGAGTAAAACTATGCAGGGAGAAGGAATTCTTGAGCTGAACTTTATAACAATTTGAATGGGGCAAGAAGCCTCCTGGCCAGAACTCGGGGGAGGGCATGAATGTGGCTTGCAGACTTAGACTTCACAGGCAGGGGAAGAACTAAAGCCTTTTTCTTTTGCAGCTGGGAGGAGAAAAGCCTTGGCCAAGTTTTCAAGCCTGCCTTGCCCTCTGCTTGGAAACAGACTCAGGGCTGTTGCAGGGGGCATGGTGGGAGTGAGACTGCCCCTTTGGTTTGTGTGGAAGCTGGGTGAAGCTTGTGACTGCCACTTTCCCCAACTTCCCTGACCACCTGCATGACTCAGCAGAGGCAGCCATAATCCTCCTAGGTACACAACTCCAGTGACTTGGGACTCTCACCCCCATCCCCTACAGCAGCCATGGCAAGACCCACCCAAGGGGAGTCTGAGCTCAGACACACCTAGCCCCATCCCCACCTGATGATCCTTCCCTACCCACCCTGATAGCAGAAGACAAATGGCATATAATCTTGGGAGTTCTAGGGTCCTACCCACCACCGGTCCCTCTCCACACTACTACAGCTGATGATTTCTGGAAAGCACCATCTCCTGCCAGGAGGCCAACCAGCACAAAAATAGAGCATTAAACCACCAAAGCTAAGGCTCCTCACAGAGTCCATTGCACCCTCCACCACCTCCACTGGAATAGGCACTGTTATCCACTTCTGAGAGAACCAAAAATGGTTCACATCACAGGACTCTGTGCAGACAACCCCCAGTACCAGCCCAGAGGCTAGTAGACTCACGGGGTGGCTAGACCCAGAAAAGAGACAACAATCACTGCAGTTTGAATCACAGGAAGCCACATCCACAGGAAAAGAGGAAGAGTACTACATCAAGGGAACACCCTGTGGGACAAAAAAATTTGAACAACAGCCTTCATCCCTAGACCTTCCCTCTGACAGAGCCTACCCAAATGAGAAGGAACCAGAAAACCAAACCTGGTAATATGACAAAACAAGGTTCATCGACATCCCTCAAAAATCGTACTAGTTCACCAGCAATGATTCCAAACCAAGAAGAAATCCCTGATTTTCCTGAAAAAGAATTCAGGAGTTTAGTTATTAAGCTAATCAGGGAGGGACGAGAGAAAGGCAAAGCCCAATGCAAGGAAATCCAAAAAATGATACAAGAAGTGAAGAGAAAAATATTCAAGGAAATAGATAGCTTAAAGAAAAAACAATAAAAAGTTCAGGAAATTTTGGAGACAAATGCAAAATGCTCTGGAAAGTCTCAGCAATAGAATGTACAAGTAGAAGAAAGACATTCAGAGCTCAAAGACAAGGTCTTCAAATTAACCCAATCCAACAAAGACAAAAAGAGTAAGAAAATATGAACAAAGCCACCAAGAAGTCTGGGATTATGTTAAATAACTAAACCTAAAAATAATTGGTATTCCTGAGGAAGAAGACAATTCTAAAAGCTCAGAAAATACATTCAGGGGAATAATCGAGGAAAACTTCCCCAGCCTTGCTAGAGATCTCGACATGCAGATAGAATAAGCTCAAAGAAGAGCTGGGAAATTCATTGCAAAAAGATCTTCATCTAAGCACATTGTCATCAGGTTACCCAAAGTTAAGATGAAGGAAAGAATCTTAAGAGCTGTTAGACAGAAGCACCAGTTATCCTAACAAGAAAAACATATCAGATTAACAGAAGACTTCTCGGCATAAACCCTACAATCTAGAAGGGATTGCAGCCCTATCTTCAGCCTCTTCAAATAAAATTATCTGCCAAGAATTTTGTAATCAGTGAAACTAAGCATCATATATGAAGGAAAGATACAGTTGTTTTCAGACAAACAAATGCTGAGAGAATTTGCCATTACCAAGCTACCACTACAAGAACTGCTAAAAGGAGCTCTAAACCTTGAAACAAATCCTGGAAACACATGAAAACAGAACCTCTTTAAAGCATAAATCACACAGAACCTATAAAACAAAAATACAAGTTAAAAAGCAAAAACAAAAAACAAAATACACAGGCAAAAAAGAGCATGATGAATGCAACAGTACCTCACATTTCAATACTAACATTGAATGTAAATGGTCTAAACACCCCACTTAAAAGACACAGAACTGCAGAATGGATAAGAACTCACCAACCAACTATCTGCTGCCTTCAAGAGACTGACCTAACACATAAGGACTCACATAAACTTAAAGTAAAGGCATGGAAAAAGGGATTTCATGCAAATGAACACTGCAAGTGAGCAGGAGTAGCTATTCTTATATCAGACAAAATAAACTTTAAAGCAACAGTGGTTAAAAGAGACAAAGATGGACATTATATGATGGTAAAAGGCCTTGTCCAACAGGAAAATATCACAATCCTAAACATATTTGCACCTAATACTAGAGCTCCCAAATTTATAAAACAATTACTAATAGACCTAAAATATGAGATAGACAGCAACACAATAATAGTGGGGGACTTCATACTCCACTGGCAGCACTAAACAAGTCATCAAGACAGAAAGTCAACAAAGAAACAATGGATTTAAAGTATACCTTGGAACAAATGGACTTAACTGATATATACAGAGTATTTCATCCAACAACCACAGAATACACATTCTGTTCAACAGCGGAACTTTTTCCAAGATAGAATATATGATAGGCCAAAAAATGAGCCTCAATAAATTTAAGAAAATTGAAATTATATCAAGCACTCTCTCAGACCACAGTGAAATAAAACTGGAAATAACTCCAAAAGAAACCTTCAAAACCACACAAATACATTGAAATTAAATCCTGCTCCTGAATGAGCATTGGGTCAAAAATGAAATCAAGATGGAAATTTAAAAAAGTTTTTGCACTGAATTACAATAATGACACAATGTATCAAAACCTCTGGCATACAGCTAAGATGGTGCTAAGAGAAAAGTTCATAGCCCTAAATGCCTATGTCAAAAAGTCTGAAAGAGCACAAATCGACAACCTAAGGTCACACCTCAAGGAACTAGAGAAACAAGAACAAGCCAAACTCAAACCAAGCCGAAGAAAGAAAATAACAAAGATCACAGCAGAACTCAATGTAATTGAAACAAACAAAGAAAAAAGTACCAAAGGTAAATGAAACAAAAAACTGGTTCTTTGTAAAGATGAATAAAATTGATAGACCACTAGAAAGATTAACAAAGAAAAGAAGACAGAAAATCCAAATAATCTCACTTAGAAATGAAACAGGAGATATTACAACTGACACCATTGAGATACGAAAGATCCTTCAAGGCTACTATGAACACCTTTATGCACATAAACTAGAAAATGTAGAAAAGATGGATGAATTCCTGGAAAAATGCAACTCCCCTAGCTTAAATCAGGAAGAATTAGATATCCTGAACAGACCAATAACAAGCAGAGAGATTGAAACGGTAATTAAAAAATTACCAACAAAAAAAAGTCCAGGACCAGATGGATTCACAGCAGAATTCTACCAGACATTCAAAAAAGAATTGGTACCAATCCTTTTGACACTATTCCACAAGATTGAGAAAGAAGGAACCCTCCCTAATTCATTCTATGAAGTCAGCATCACCCTAATACCAAAACCAGGTAAGGACACAACCAAAAAAGAAAACTACAGACCAATATCCTTGATGAGCATAGATGCTAAAATCCTTAACAAAATGCTAGCTAAATGAATTCAACAACAAATCAGAAAGATAATCCACCATGATCAAGTGGGTTTCATACCAGGTATGCAGGGATGGTTCAATATATGCAAGTCAATAAATGTGATAAACCACAGAAACATAGCTAAAAACAAAAATCACATGATCATCTCAATAGATGCAGAAAAAGCATTCGACAAAGTCCAGCATCCCTTTATGATTAAAACCCTCAGCAAAATCGGCATACAAGGGACATAGCTTAATGTAATAAAAGCCATCTATGAAAAACCCACAGCCAACATAATACTGAATAGGGAAAAGTGGAAAGCATTCCCTCTGAGAACTGGAAACTATAAAAATTCTAAAAGATAACATTGGAAAAAAAAACTTCTAGACATTGGCTTAGACAAGGATTTCATGACCAAGAACCCAAAAGCAAATGCAACAAAAACAAAAATAAATAGCTGAGACCTAATTAAACTAAAGATCTTTTGCATGACAAAAGGAATAGTCAGCAGAGTAAACAGACAACCCACAGAGTGGGAGAAAATCTTCACAGCCTATACATCTGATAAAAGACTAATATCCAGGGTCTACAATGAACTCAAACAAATCAGTAAGAAAAAAACAAGTAATCCCATCAAAAAGTGGGCTAAGGACATGAATAGACAATTCCCAAAAGAAGATATACAGATGGCCAACAAACATATGAAAAAATGCTCAACATCATTAATGATCAGGAAAATGCAAATCAAAACCACAATGCAATACCACCTTACTCCTGCAAGAATGACAGTAATCAAGAAAATCAAAAAACAGTAGATGTTGTTGTGAATGCAGTGATCAGGGAACATTTCTACACTGCTGGTGGGAATGTAAAGTAGTACAGCCACTATGGAAAACTGTGTGGAGATCCCTTAAAGAACTAAAAGTAGAACTACCATTTGATCCAGCAATCTCACTACTGGATATCTACCCAGAGGAAAATAAGACATTATTCGAAAAAGAAACTTTCACACACATATTTATAGCAGCACAATTCCCAATTTGAAAATCATGGAACCAACCCAAATGCCCATCAATCAATGAGTGGATAAAGAAATGGTGGTGTGTGTGTATATATGTATATATGGATGGAATACTACTCAGCTATAAAAAGGAATGAATTAACAGCATTTGCAGTGACCTGGATGAGATTGGAGACTATTATTCTAAGTGAAGTAACTCAGGAATGGAAAACCAAACATGGTATGTTCTCTGTGATATGTGGGAGCTAAGCTATGAGGATGCAAAGGCGTAAGAATGATACAATGGACTTTGGGGACTTGGGGGGAAGAGTGGGAGAGAGCTGAGGGATAACAGACTACAAATATTGTGCAGTGTATGCTGCTCAGGTGATGGGTGCATCAAAATCTCACAAATCACCACTAAAGAATTTACTCATGTAACCAAATACCACCTGTACCCCAATAACTTATGGGGAAAAAAAAGAAACCCACCTGTAAATAGTCAACTAAAGATTGATAAAGAAGCCAAGAATAGACACCGGGCAAAGAATAGTCAATTCAATAAAAATAATGAGTCACGCAGTAAAATTAATGAGAGGTCAAAATAGACTGAGCATATTTGAAATCATTGATGACTACCACAATGTTCAGTTAAATTAATTTATGTATACTTTTGAAAATTTTAGAAATAGATGGTATAGTATAACAGTATGCTTTTCATAATTTATTAACTGTTTTCCTATGATGTTTGAAATCACCTCAAATTTTGAAAGTATTGGGCACTTCACCTTAGGTAATATGTGCCTATTATATTATTATTTTTATGAAAAAATTAGATTTGATAATTTCAGGTTATAAAGCCTTTATTTTTTGTAAACAAAAGTTTGTCAATTTGCTTGATTCCATTATAGTATTACAATACATGGCACAATATTGATATACAAAGTAATATGGTTCCACATCTTCATTTTACCCAGTTACTCAGCCAGTTCCTTTCTCCCTCTAGATGGTCAGAAGTACTGCCTAGATCCCAGATGTTAACTACCATCTTTATTAAACCCAATTATCCCTCAATATACTTTAACAATCATGCAGAAATATATAAACTGGTCCTAAAAAATAATTAGTTTTTGTACAAATTCACACCCCTAGAAACAGAGAAAAACCAACTGCTGGGGAAAGCTGAAGGGACAACTCTTCCATAACCCAGATCTAACTCCACACCTCTCCCCATCCGACTTCAGATATCTTTCATGATCTTAAGTCTTGGTAAGAACCAACATTCAGAGGGAGAGATACGAGAAACTGGAATTTTGATTTAAATTTGGGTAAGAAAAGGAAATGAGAACACAGCTGTTCACAGTCTACAAAACTCACTTCAGTGAGGAATAGTAATACGATGACAGTGTCTTCTGACCTTCTAGGACCTTCTACTGAGACCTTATAGAGATAACTCAGGGTCTCCGGAAACTGTGGAAAGTTATATTCACTGAGAGTTCTGTAAAAGAGAATAAGGCACTGAATTAGCAAAGGAGAAAACACCATGCTAATAGTGGCAAAGAGAGAATCATTATTCTAATATCTTGTACCTCCCAGATGAAAGATATTCTTTAATATTCCCTAAATAAATTGTAGTCCCACTATGAATTCTACACATACTCTGGAGAATTACATATAACTGGATCCCTGTCAACATCTCTTTCCTTAATGTCACTTTTCTTTCCTGTCTCTCCCATCCTTTGCCACAGAACAGAATGTCCTATTTTAGTGCAAGCTCCCATCAATTCTTGACTAAAGGGAGAGGAAATAAAAATCTAGTGCTCAGTCCAAGATGGCTGCATACAGGTCATCTTTGTGGTTTTGGACCAAGCTCTTTCTTTGAATGATGTAACGCCGATGAGAGTTTGGGACCGCCCTGGATTAGTCAGGAAAGGAGGTGATGAGCTCTGATTCACTATGCCATTCTCCAGAACACACTTGGGTGGTGGACAGCCTCACACTTGTACTGACATGGTGGCCTGGACCAGATCAGTAAGGGCAGAATTGCAAAGGATAACATGAGGAAGTTTCCATTTTAAGATTCCCAGTTGGTCTTCCAAACCAGTGATTCTCAAACTGCAACGTGCAAACAGATCACCCTGGGGATATTGCTAAAATGCAGATTCTGATTCAGTAGGTCTGAGGTGGGCCATGAGATTCTGAATTTTTAACTCTCAGGTGATGCTGTTGCTGCTTGTCTGTGGACCCCACTTTGAGTAAGAAGATCCAAAGTTACTTCTTAGATACCCTTAGAGTGACATTCAACTTGTGACAACTTGCAGGGTGCAGATGTGCTACACTTTAACACAGCATGTGTTCCTGAAATCCATTTGCAAATGAGATGCTGTTATAAAAGCATCAAGGCCCCATAGACCACAAAGAGTGTAGTTTCTGGGTCAGTCACAACTTGAAGTAGTCTTAGTTTGTCATGTTGTCAACAGCCCGTATTTTGATTCTTGATCAGAAAATCTGATCCCTACAATCAGAAACTTGCTGTTCACTAAAGGGTTAACTAGAAAACCCCCTTTCCAGTACAAGAAAAATAAAAGTTCTCTTCTATTCTTTTCCAAATTTATTTGGCTTATTGAGTATAGGTTTTTACTGGACCTGTTTCAAGTGGAAACATGTCTAAAACTGATGCCTGCAGTGCAGGAATCAGCTAAAATCAGAGGGAAAAAACCAAACTCACTTCTAGTTTTCTGTATCTGTAAGAAAAGAAACCTGTTCTGTGGAGGGAGGATAATTGGGCATCTATGTTATCAGGTAAGAGGGCAAGAAAAAGGAAAAAAGAATCACAAATAAAAACACTTCAAAATAATTGAAGAAGTAGAAATCAAATAGCAACTCAGATCATTAAGAGATATTTGGAAATTGAAATAGATGCCTATCTTGTTCCCGCATGGCTTATTGAAGGAAGTTGGAGAAGGTAGGATAGAGACCAAGAATCCTACACAGAGACCCCTGTTCTTACTTAGCAATAAAGCAGACTCCATGATAGTAACACAGATCTTCAGATAACTGGTCCCAGAAATTCTCCTTCATTAGAGTAATATCCACCTGTCGCAGTCCAGAACAATTCAGCAGAACTCTCAGGGCATCCTGGGCATACCTAAAGCCCCAAAAGAGAGCAAGGTCATCACATGCCGGTGATATTCAAAAAACTAAATACACATTACCTGCCTTTTAATCCCATCTTGGGCAGAATATAGGTTTTGAGAAAGGGGATGTCTCAATGGAAAAAGATTGCTAAATGTCCTTCATCTTCCCTGATTAACAGTACATGGGATAGGGTTAAATTAAAATTGTGGCACACAAAATCTAGCATCAATCGCAGAACACCTTATTTGTTTATTATTACTAGCTTATTTGCAATAGATAATTTGAAAGAGATGTTCAATGATGCAATGACTTGCTAAAGATGTCCATTTTCTTCTATTAAATGAATAGGATATATTCTTATCTAGTTGGGATGCTTTGATGTATGTCATCTTAGAGAATAGGGCAAATAGTAGACAGGTGGGTTGAGATTTCCCTGCAGGGTAGCAAAATCAACTGTACACCCTTGGGCAAAATGGAATTGCCAAACTTCTATGTGGACAGACAACTGCACGTAGTCATAAACCCATATATCACATCTCCAACCACAAATTAACTTTCCAGTTCACAAAGTACATTTGAGCACATCATTTTTAATCTTATATGTATAATAACCCTGAGAGGTTACTAGCAGAAAGTAAGTAAATGGCAGAGCAAAAATGTATCTGACTTTGGATTTAATGCTCTGCTCTCTTTTCTGTGGTAGTCTCTTACTGATCTGATAGGCAGTGTGGTAGGAATCAACAGAGTTCTGTGGTCACGGCTCTTAATATACTACACATGCTCAGGGAAGGTGAACTAACTTTTAGGTACTTGGGCTGGTTACTTTTCTGAAGGCATTCTACCATTCAGAGGAGAGAAAACTGTAATAAATGAACACACCGCACATGGGACTGTAAAGAATCCCATATGAACCCAAGAGGGTAGAAGTATTGACAGCTGGACGCTTATCTCTTATTTAATCTGAAATAACCAGTTTTAACTCACAAAGCCCTGTCCTTGAGTATCGGTTTCAGCTCACTGTTGTAGAAGACTTGGAACATAAGAGTCGTCAAGAGCTGGGGGAAATACTGGGCCACCGCTTTCCTGTAGGAACCAAGAGGCAGAAAGGTGCACAGGGCCTGGCATGCCTATAAGGGAAGGAAATAGGAGGTAGAAATGTAAACATTTTTCTCTAAACCCGGTCAACCTTACTGAGGGGAGCAAGAGAGTGACTCTGCAACCCCTCCTTCAGCCTCCTTGAAGAAAACCTAAAGCATATATGGGTATCCATTCATTTAATAACAGCCGTTACATCAGTTGTGAGCTAGGAACTGTGCCAAGCCTACTATGGTAAGGAACTCTTAAGGCACTATACAAACACCCTGGATGACAAACCAGTGGGATGCAGGTTGGTTTCCAAGGTAGGCTTCCCTTCCAAAGTCCCCTTCCTATGTGGCCATGAAGAGCAGTCATACTAATAACCTAGGTCCTACCTGTGCTCAAACAATACAAGGAAGTGAGATATTTAAGGGGAAGGCAGGTCAGGTCACCAACAGATCATTTGGCATATTGACTACTGCAATATGGGCGGGAGGTCACCACATCAGAAATATGGGTCTGGGCTATAATCTTAAAAGACACATTCCCAACTGCCATAATCCTGAATATTGAAATCCTGGGAGATCAAACTCCCAAAAATGTAACTCGGGAAAAATAATTTAAAAATTTTAAAGACGTGTTTACATTCTTAAAAATGAGATTTATTGGTTACCAGAGACTGGGAAAGGGTAGTGGGATGGGGGAGGTGGGGATGGTTAATGGGCATAAAACAATAGTTAGAAAGAATAAATAAGATTATTTGATAGCACAACAGGGTGACTACTGTCAATAATAATATATTTTTAAATAAAGAGTGTAATTGGATTGTTTATAATTCAAAGAATAAATGCTTGACGGGATGGGTACCCCATTCTCTATGATGTACGTATTTTACATTACATGCTGGTATTGAAACATCTCATGTGCCCCATAAATATATACACCTACTCTGTACCCACAAAAATAGAAAATTTTTTAAAAAATTAAAATGACATGTGAGAAACATGAACACATGACAGAAAACTTCATAGGTCTTTTTATACAATAAATTAGGCAATAATAACATATGTACTTTTCCAAACATAAAACACTTAGGTATACTAACAGCAGTCACGTGGTAACAGTTATGGGCAGACAAACCATATTCACGAAGAAATAGCTTATATAATTGTGGTCATCTGAAATCCCTTGGTGGACAACCTAAGTCTTTTGACAAGACAGACCAATGGACCACCACCACATATGCAGTCACCCAAAGAGCCGAGATCTCAATACATTTTATCTTTCTTGAAAAAGGCAAATATACAAAAATGCATCACTTCATTTATTGAGGAAGTTTCAACATTTTTATGTATAAGCGCAATGCTTACACACAAAGTCAATACAGTGACAATGCATCTTCATGGAGACAAATTTGCAAAATGCATAAAAATAATTAGAACCCTCTAAAAGTCTTTACATTTTTATCTGCAGTATAGGAAACGAAATATGTAGTATATAGCAAATTGGAGAAAATAATGCTGACAACTTAAAATAGAGAGAAAAATACATTAAAAAGAAAATAAACATACTAAAAAGAAAATTCAACATATAAAAACAATAGGAATAAATTATGGGCAATTGCATAGAGGTGGTTCATAAGAGCTGGTCAACTTTTATGATCATTAATTATATTTTGAAGTCCTTTATTATGATGAATGGCTGTTATTTTTTCTTTTCTCTTTTACAGCATGGCTCTCCCTGGAGAATATGTTCACATTTATTTTATATGTGATGCTACTCTTTTTGAAATTCTTTTATGGTTTGACATACACTAACTCGAGCACTCCCTGTTAAATTTTCCCATCTTCTGTGCCATGCTTTTATGATGTTTTGGCATGCAGAAATCTATTTCACATGCACTCATAGAAAGACCACAGATTTGGAGGAAACAATACTGATGGTTGAACAGCAACACCATTGCATAAGTGTCTTCTCCTACTGTACCCACAATTAATTTCAAACCAGTCAGTAACTTTTCTGGCTTATTCAAGGCATATGTGGCTTTAATTTATCAAAAGCTCCTGGAATTTCATCAGCTGGAAGGAATGTCAATGCAAACAAATGACATATTTTACCACTAAAGTTTGCATCATTGCCATATTGCCTGGCTAATCCCCTCATCTGAATTTTCCTAGAAATGCTTTGGACTGAATGGAAAAAACAAACTTTATTAGTGACAACTTGAAATTCACTTTTAGAAGCCTTGATTGCACCTAATTCCAAACCTGTCATTACAGTTTGGGGATTCAATTAGATGATAGAAATTTTAGACTTTTGGGATTTTGATATTTTGGAATTTTGATATTCAGGATTATGGTGTTCAGGATTTTGCCTTTAGGGATTGTAATTGGCATCGTAGAAATACATATTCCAACATTTCACATTTGTGAAGCAATGCCAACTTTATACTACTCTGTCTCTGTAAGACCTTAATTTACTCCCAGGAGTGGTGATTTTGGTTTTCAGGAGAATAAAATGATGGACACAAATGAGATTAGGTCTTTCCATGACTACAAACGCCTACATGATCTAGCCAGTGGTTACTTCTCTCATATCATCTCCTATACTTTCATCTCCCTTGCCCAATTCACTCAGATTCTTTGGCTTCCTTGTATTCGCTGACATACAAGGTAAGTGTCCATCAATACGAGACTTTTCCCTTCTCTCAGTCTAGAACTCTCTAACTCAGATATATGTAAGGATCACATCCTCACCTGATTCAGGTCTCTGATTAGATGCCAGCTCAGCAGAGAGGCCTGCCCTGACCAACTTACCTAAACCTTGCCAGTCACTTTCTTTCCTCCACACCACTATATATCTCTTTTAAGCTTTATACCATCTGATTTACAACACATTTATTTGTTCATTGTCTGTGTTTCTTACCAAAATGTAAGCTCCATAATAGGGCATAGCAAATAATAGACACTCAATAAATATGTGTTGCATGAATGGATGCATGAGAAGAGGACTGTGTTAAGAAAGTATGATTGAGTCTGTGGGCAGATAGGGATTTTCACAATCAGGAAAACAGTACTGAGAAGAAGAAACACTCATCGTGTTATTTACCGCCAAAGGCATCAAGTTGGTAGTATCAAGAGAGAAACGTTTCCCTTCCGTTACGGTGTCCTCCATTTCCCCAGGCTTTCCTTTCAGTATCAATAAGATTGTCTTCAGCACGTGAGGGGCCACGCTCGCCTGAGAACCTGCCGCCTGCCACATCTGTATCAGAGTGCTGCAAACACAGCCCCACCCCACACAATGAGAATCATGTTTGTCATGTCCTACTTGATAGAATAACAAGAATCAGGAAAATAGTCTTGGTTTTACATTTTTATATAGCAAAGACACTGCAGACATGTCCAAAGCAAACTGAGATTCCTATTTCCAAATGATCCCACAAACCTCTTATCCTAGAAAACAGAGAAAGAATTTAAATAAAACCTTACGGAAAATACCAGAGTCTGGTCTGCAAGTTCATTTCTACTGCAATTTAAATGTCTGTCTAGCTCACTGTCAAGAACTGATCAGCTTTCTGCAATCTATACTTCCTCTGCTCCTCTGGCCTTGTGACTTTGTTTGTTCAGGAATAATAGAATATTTAAAAACTGGCATGGGAATATAAATTAATATGTAGATTAATATAAAAATTAAAAAACCCTAAATAAAAATGAACTAATTAAATAATAAAAATAAAAACAAAACTGAGCTCAGAAGAGTGAGCCATTTTGTCAAATGTCACACAGTGAGTGACACAGATGCTATTAAAATCCTGGCTTCTCAACCTCCAGTCCCCTAGCTCCTTTTCCTATATACTCGACACTCTTCAAGATTAGTCTTACTATTGCTTATCTTAGAAACTGCTATACATCTCTACACCGATGTATTTCTGATACCTTGCCAATTCATACTGGGTTCTGACACTTATTGCTCAGCCTTTCTGTTTTTAGGTTCATCATATAGGTGCCTGATCTCTTGGAATATGGAAATACCCAGCTCTGTAGCACCCACTACCCACCTGCTCCTGCCTACAGGTCCCACTTAGAATCACATGGACATCAACTCTCATATGCCGTGTCTCCTTGTCTTACCACTTGTTCATACCTCTTGGCTGAGCAAATGTTCCATGTGTTTCTTTGGTTTAGTTTCACTCCAAATCCTGGCCTTTTCTACCTCAATCCTCACATAGAATTAGACCTGCTGGTAGCAGCTTTGATTAAGTTCACCTAACAAATTATGCCTGCTTTCTGTACTTCCTCAGCACATATTGCTTGTACCAGATTTATTGGCAATTTTTGTCTTGTATACATGTGGATATATTCCCTCTCCTCAGCAAACTGCTTAAGGGCCAGTAATACTTTACACAAAGTGGGTGCTTAGTTCCTGGATGAGTAAATCATCTTACAAAGATCTTTCTAGGAATTTCATGAATAGTAAAATACTTTGTGAGTTAAAGCTTCCTAAATAAATACCATCTTTCAGTCTGAAAAATAAAGTTATGTGATTTGTTTAGAGTTTTGTTGATTTCAATGCCCTTTCACAGACATTAACTAACTAAGCAACCCACATAACATATCTATAGATAGAACTTTCCTCATTTTCTAGATGAGGAAATTTAGCATCGGGGAGTTTTATCAAACTTGCATAATGTCACATAAAATGTAAGGGTCAAAGTTGATGGAAACAGATTCATTTGTTTCCAAAGCCCAAGTCCTCTTCAAAATAAAACTCTCTGCCTTTTACACTGTTCATAGTAGAGAAGTAGTACCTTGATTTCCAATGTTTATGCCAATTGTAGAAATGGAGTGGTGTGATTTTTCTAAGCTCTTCTAATGTGCCTGTTAGGTTCATATTGTCCCATAGACTCGCGTTTGTATTTTTTTCTTCTTAAACTTTTCTTGTGATCCTGGATCATAAATTTCAGTCTAATAGTTAAAGGACACAGGACTCCCAATTTTAATGCTGTTATTGGTATGTAGAAATATCTTATGTCTGTCCTTCATAAACAAGAAAAACACTACATGTACAAATTTATTTCCTCAACAAAAATGAGTAAATTCACAAACGGGAATAAAAATCCATTATCACATTGAGGAGAGGTTTGTTCCTCTGGGATATGCAACAGAACACAATTTAAAGCCTCAGATAAATAATAGTGACATTGGTCATATCTTGTGGGCCTATTGTGTTTTAGGTATTATACAAAGATATGCATAACACATATGATCTTATTTAAGTCTTACAAGTATCCCACATGGTGCAAAAATAGATTTTCTCTTTCAGAAAAAAGAAACCAGGCCTGACTATGGTAGATTGAGAGTTGAACCCAGGTCCATCTGACAGTGCAGACTGTGAACAAGCCCTTGTGGAAGGGACAGAGGGTTGGGGGGCCTTACTCGTCTGCTGGAACTGGGTAGTCCATAAGTTGAAAGATGACCTTCTTGGGTGAAGTACATGTCAACAAAGTGATAACCTGCAACATAACATCCTTCATACAATTGTTATCACACAATTGCCTGTAAATAGCATCCACGATCTTAGACACCTGGAAGAGAAATTCCACAGGTAAACAAGAATCTCCTGTTCCATGGTCACCTCTAAACTAAGGCATTTCTTGGACATAAGAATTCACTTTTTCTCAGAATTACCAAAGCAGCAACTAACATACAGATAAGCACTAGTAGAAAGCATATTTACATGTGTGACTACACAATGCAAAATATTCATCTGGATGAAGACTGAATCTGTGCATTTATGAATAGCAGGAAAATGCCCATTTCTTTAAAAGTTTATTTTGGGAGGGTTGAATTCATTACATAAGAAATATAAGCTCGGTATAGGAAACATACATATAATTCAAGTACTTAAAGAAAATCAAAATAATGGAACAGAATAACAATGGAGCTACAGTGTATACTTCAAAGAAAACTTTTGCAAGTTAAAGACAATTTGAATCCACATATTGAAGGGATGAACCATGTACTGGAGGAATGACCCAGAATGGTAAACACTAACCCACAATCTTGCAAACTCTACTCGTAGGTCCCATGTTAGTGTCATTTTTCCCCCTTTTTACTCATTCTTGAACAAGGAGAGTTCTAGCTGGATCTGAAATTTGTTTCAAATCAGTGGCTGTGTATTCAATATCAAATTTAATCCACTCAGATCATCTCACTTCTTATTTTGAAAATAATCCATTGCATTTTTTTCTTCTTAAATTTTTCTTGTGATCCTGGATCATAAATTTTAGACTAACAGAGATTATAAGCTGAAAAATTAGTTGATGCAAATTTACATTACCCTGCAGTTACATCATATACAGTTCATTTATCTGTACAACTTTCTATGGCAAACAAAAGAAAAAATTATAAATGTTAAAAAGTGCAGGGTACTTTTCCAACCACATAGGTTCCAAGGTGAGCAAGAAATGAGAGATATCAAACTACTCTTTTCCACAGACCTTTTAAGTATAGGATTTAGAGCTTCTTCTAGTTGTCCTCTTCCTATTTTAAATGCAAATACCTCTAAAGCAAGCCACCTATGTCACTGGGTGCTTAATTATAGAAATTTATGCTAATTTATGTCCAGTTATAAAAATGATGGTCTGTTTCAATTTTGATGAAATAGTTGATGTGTTAGGATTATTTAGAGATTATAAGCCCATATACTGTATATGCAATTTGGGGGATTTTTTAGGGATGTTTTTAGCCTTATAACTCATTTTAGAACCTAACCCCATCTAAGACAAGAATCCACTGTTTTCAGTAGTCCAGTTGCTTGTGGGAGCTGGGGTTGGGTCATAAATTGAGGAGCCCATTTTGTTCATTTTGTTTCTGTGGTTAGGGATTTCACTGTAGCAGAAGCTAGTTTTACAAATCTAGTTTTCTGTTTGGTCTCTCTTTCTCTCAGGGACTTGGTAAGCCTTCATCTCGCCTTCCTTTGAGTGCTCTTTCCCACTTCACTAGAAGAGAACTCTATTTTGTAAGATGACTCTTGCCCTTCACCTTTCCCTGTGGTTGTGTTTGCCCTACAGAATGCTCCCATCTGCAGCAGCATTGAGAGTTCTATATAAAGCATCACCTCCCCTTTCCTGCTCTATGAATTTGAGTAAGACTTCTCAGATTATTTTCAGTCACCTTGCACTCCTGTGTCAGGAGAGGGAACTAGAGGTTCATTCCTCATGTCACCATCAGGACTGGTTTCATGGGCCTGTGACCTATGTGTTTGCACAGGGCTCCATGCTGAGAAGGTACCCTTACTTTGTTTAAAGCTCTGCCACTATCACCTTGAACTTTTAAACAATTTCATCTTTGTATTTTGTAAATCAAGTCCCATGGGACAGTGGAGCAGAGGAGATACAGTATGTGAGTCTGCCATTGTTCCTGTGGTCCCATTCACATGTGGTGTTCACAAAATGCCAGGGGACCGATGATGTGAAGCTCAGTGGAAAAACAAGATAAGCATCTTATTGAAACTGTAACCTACTTTAAAAATTCCCACTTAGTCTGAAAATGACATAGAAGGAAACAGAAAGGGTAGGCCATAAATTATTTTCCTTTCAGGCTTTCCTTACTCATCAATAAGCCGAAGGTAGAGAATGTTGGTAGGATATATGAATGATAAAAATTGAAATTTTAAAAGTCGAGCTAGTTTTACGTAGTGTTTCCACCCTTTTGGAAAGAATGTAATACGTATGCATGTGTGAGCTGTGAAACACAAATAGCATTATTTTGGTGATTCTGCACATGAGCTAAATGCGCCTATGCTTACGTTTGTAACTGGCATTGCACAATATATGTATGGATAGTAAAATTTGTGTTCACGACTAAAAAATGTTAATTGTTCTTTTTGCTTAGAAAGACGTTAAATAGCAAATAAAACCAGCATGAAGAATTGAGAGAGAGAGACTGTGGAGGAAAGGCGAACACTGCATGTGCTTACACATTTAATGACATTATTTCCTACGTTGTGAGGAGGCAGTCCCAGATTTCATTCTGTACTGAGCCCCACAAATTATGTAGCCAGCTCTACGCAAGCTGAGAGTCTTTGAAATCGTTCCTTAAGGGATACACAGGGGATTTCAATTACAGCTATACTATTTTATTGCTGTTAATGTATTTCTTTAAAAATTCTAAAGCAAATATGGCAAAATATTATGATTTAATATGATTGGTGGATAAGCATTCATTACTTACTCTCTAAAATTGTTCGTATGCTTGAAATATTTCACACAAAAAATTCTCAGGCCAGGCATGGTGGCTCATGCCTGTAACCCTCATGCTTTGGGAGGCCAAGGTGGGAGGGTTGCTTGAGCCCAGGAGTTTGAGACCAGCCTGGGCAACATAGTAAGACCTCCATCTCTACAAAAATTCGTTTAAAAAATTAGCCGGGTGTGGTGGTACATGCCTGTAGTCCCAGTTGCTTAGGAGGCTGAGGTGGGAGGATTGCTTAAGCCCAGGAGTTTGAGGCTGCAGTGAGCCAAGGTTTCACCACTGCACTCCAGCGTGAGCCACAGAGCAAGACCCTGTCTCTAAGTAAAACTTAAAAAACCAAAAGCCTCATTATATTGAAGTCATTTAATGAACAATGACAAGAAATACATATAAAAAGAAGTGGACATACAACACAGGCAAAAATGCACATTAGAGAGTAAACCCTGTGCTCTCCTGCTTATTGTCAAGTATCTTACCATGGTGACCTTCTCAGCATGAAATTCCAGAGTAAATATCAGTATGGATGCTGCATCAGATGCGATTTTATCATCAGGTGAAGAGAGTTTCATCAGAAGACTCCACACAAAGTCAGTCAGCAAGGGAGGCAGTAAGGTTTGCCCTACTCTCTGCAACCACAAAGGATAGTCATGACCTCAGGCCTTACTCACACCAACATAAGACAGCTAAACTCAGACATGGTGGGGGATGCTCAAGAGCCAGGCAGGGCCACAAGTCTTCCGTGGGCCATATACATCTTGTTGGAGTCTCTTTCTTCCATGAAAAATATTAAAAATTATATTTTACAACAATGTTGGTACAAAAATGACTATAATCCAAGTGAAATTATGTTTAATTTTTTTCTTCTGATTTTAAAGCAATTCAGCTGTTCAAATATTATCATGAATTTATTCAGTTTTGGAAATGAGTTTGCTCCAATCAGAAACAAGTATGAAGAAAGCAGAAGAAGCAGGAGGGGACAGGGTGAGGAAGTCAAGGGAATCAAAGGCATGGACTTTCCTCTTTTACAGAAAGGGATCAGGAAGCAGAAAGAAATAAAAGGCCTTTATGTCCATGATCAAGGTGCAAGAACTACAATTCAAATAATCCCTTTTTAAAGTTGGAGGACTATCCATGGATTGTAAAATTTGAACAAACTCACATTGATTATAGATTTCTCAAAGAAAGATAAACGAGCCAAATTTTCTCCTTTTGCCTTTATATGGAAAAAAAAAAGTCATTCTCCCAAGTACAGAGGATACCCAATCTCACCAATAAAGGTTTTTCTTCACTCTCCTTAAAGGGATGGAGTATTGCTTTTTGGTCATAAGGCAGAACTAAGGTCTGAGTGAGAATTGATGATCACTAGCTCCTCTCCCACTGGGCAGAGGGGTGATGGATGGGAATCTTGGAAAGCTATGGAAGAAAATTAGAGGGGGGTAACCAAGGCTTGGAGAGGTGGGCTGAATATCATAAATAGTTTGCCCTACTTTAAGAGAGCCAGATTTAATTATATGACGCTGGATTTTTTAAAAATATTGGAGGGCAGAATATTCTCTTCTTGAATATTTGCTTACTCAACAAAAAATTTAGTATCTATCTAAAAAGTTGTAGAAGAAGCAATTCCCAGTGAAACTTAGAGCCAGTGTTAGAAGTTTCTGTCATGTACAGGTGAAGATGTGATAGTAGATTATATAAAATGGTAGGTTTGCTTTGTAAAATATTATCTACACGTAACTCTCCAGAAATACACCAATCACACAGGATCAGCTGGGTTCTTCAGAGGTCATTTTTATCTCCTCCTGCTTCTTACTGCTACGCCGTGTTGTTACATGTTCTTGATGCCGCTTGCTTGAATGTTTGCATAATATACTATTAACTTAATAGTCCATAGATTTTCATTTATTCCTCTATGTTTGGCATATACTTTAAAAAATCTGTGAAGAAGCTCTTCTCACAAATAATGGTGCCATTTTGAGTTATTTCTTTCTATAAATTCCCATGAGTGACACTATTAGTTTATTTGGTATGAACATATATAAACATATATATTTTTAGTTAATGACACTTTTGTGGCTCTCTGTGGATCCTTTGCAAAACAGTGTCCTCTCTTACAACCAACCACTATATCAAATGAGAGTGCCATAGTTTGGGAATTGTTTTCGGTTTTGTTTTTCAATCCAGCCCTCCCATTTAATGGTGCTTTGCTTCCAGCTTCCATGGTTAGCAACCTTGCTGCTTCTACCCCTATTTGCATGCTTTGAACTTTGTCTTTGGCTATAGTCCTCTTGGTCTTGTTTCTACAATCTTGTATTCTTTCAATTTACCTGTTCCATCTACTACTGGAAGTCCCAACTCCAGGTTTTCCAGCTACTGTTCCCGCATGTAGTGCTGGGCTTGCTTTGGTCTCACAATTGGGAAATGAATAACAGGTCATGAACACAAGGACCCAGGGTACCTCCCCCAACCCCAAGGATTTTTACACCTGATGGACATTAAACTCAGATAAGCAAGGACACCAACCTAGAGGCTGTGATGATAAGTCTCATGAACAGCTTAGGAGAGGCCCCAACAGACTGCTGGTCCTAGGTTCATTAGCCCAGTCATGGTACTCAGGATTTCAATTCCAGGATACTGGAGTGGAGGATGGAAGGATGAGGGAAGATTTGCTAGTAAACTTAAACAGATGCCTGGTTTCTTCATGTGAATGAACATAGTCATCCAGGCTTGAAATTTTTGAGAGGAGGTGGGAAAGAATAACTTTTGATTTTGGAAAGATGTACCATTGGGCTTCTACATATTTAAGACAGCTATGCAGTATTTTTGACCATACCATGTTAGATGTATTGCTTCTGCGTATCCTCAGCCTCCCACAATTCAACCCATCTCAGCCATGGAAGAAGACACTGCTTTATACATGTAGTTTTAAGAGGAACCCCTAGATCCTCCCACCCCAAGAGATGAGCTAGTCTAACGGGTTTCCTCAGAAGTTTTGCTGAACTACTAGCTCAACGTGTGTGGCTGGAAGGTGCTGGAAATCCCAACCTGGGCCCCAGTGCTGTGCAACTTCTGGAGCCTATGGCTAAACCTATGTAGTCTGAAGAAGGTGAGGGAGTATATATGGCTATAGAGCCTCACAGTTCTCCCAAGGGTCGAGACAGTGTAAAAACTACTTACTTGGTACTGAGGTTTATCATGTAGGCTTTTTAAATTTTTATTTTTCATTTAATAGCGCTTTTAAACAAAATCACAGTGTCATTATGATGTTTGCAGATTAAATTATGATAGTATTGGAAAGTCTGTTAACTGATGACTGTTAATTTTTCTAAATAAGCAGAAGTTCTCCATTTTTAGTGAACTATTTGTTGGCCAAACAAAAAGAAGTGTAACTAGGAAATACCTCATTTGCTTTCTATAAGGATTAAGTAAAGTAATACAAATTACTATATTTGGGAATAATAGGCATAACTACTATTAATAGAGATGAAAATCAGAAAACTAAATGGTCTATAATCATTTACATTTTATCACACTGAGTTTAAAAAAAAACGAAAAAATACTAACGACATAAACTTTGTTGAAATAAATTGTTACTAAGAGTAATAATACACATAAACAAAAGCCCTCAGAAAAAGTGGGGGCTAAGTTACCTGAGCTATTTTACTTTCGTCTTGTTGAAACTCCTTGGGTAGAAATTCTACATCAGAAGAAGGAAACTGGAGGCTATGACTTTTACTGTTTGTAGGCTTATTTGTTCCAATATCTGCTTTGTTAAGAAAAAGAGTTTCAGGTTGTTATTTGATCACTGGTTTGTTCTATGACATTACTATTTCCAATTTTCTTTTCCTGCCCAGTTTTGGAGATCTGAAGTTTTCCGAATATTTAACTCTCTGCTCATAGTTTAGTCTCATAAAATTTTATGGCACTCACACAGAATTCATAAAGTGTTTAAGAGAGTCCATGTGACATATGAATGGACAAATACTTTTAATAATAGCCTGACAAGATAACATATATATATAGACCTTCAAATGCATGGTTCAGTGTGCTGGAAAAGCTAATGCTAAGCTGGAGGGTCTATTGGCAGGGAAAGTAGACTTGGAGGCAACTGAAATGAGCTGAGGAGTGGTAGACCAGGGAATCCAGAAGTGCTCAGCAAAAGCTTCAGGTGCAGATAACTTCAGTTCTGGAGAAGGTGAGCTTTAAATGATTTTGTTTGTTTTTAAATAGCTCTATAGAGATATAATTGACATTTATTTACTGATTTTGTTTTTGTTTTTTGTCTTTTTTGACCCCGGATCTTGCTCTGTCACCCAAACTGAAGTCCAGTGGTACAAACAGGGTTCACTGCAGCCTTGACTTCCTGGGCTCAACTGATCTTCTCACCTCAGCCTCCCCAGTAGCTGGGATTGCAGGTACATGCCACAGTGCCCAGCTAATTAAAAATATACATATTTTGTAGAGATAGGGTCACACTATGTTGCCCAGGCTGGTCTCCAACTCCTGGGCTCAAGTAATCTGCCCGCCCAGGCCTCCCAAATTGCTGGGGTTACAGGTGTGAGCCACCATGCCCAGCCCATATAACATATCTAAGGTGAACAACTTGGCAAGTTTTTGTGTATCTATACACTCAGTAAAACATTACCACAGGAAAAAAAATGAACATATCTATTGTCTCCAAAAGTTTCCTCATGCCCTTTTGTAACCCCTCACACCTAATCCCTGTATCCATCCTCTGACTCCAAGGCAACAACTTATCCACTTCTTGTCATCTGCTCTCTGTCAAGTTGGTACTTTCTAATTTTATATAAGTGGATCATACCATATGTACTCTTTTTGGGGGGGATTGGCTTCTTTCACTCAGCAAAACTACTGAGATTCATCCATGTTTTCGTACATATTAATAGTTTGTTCTTTTTAACTGTGAATAATAGTATTCTATTATATGTACATACCCAAATCTCTTTATCTATTTGCTTGTTAATGGACATTTAGGTTGTTTCCGGTTTGAGGCTATTACAAATAATGGTGTTATGAACATTCATGTACCAGTAAGTGTTTGTACGAACAATTGCTTTTATTTCTCTCAGGTAAATATAAAATTGTGTTATGACTGAATCATATGATAGCTATAGTTTAACTTTTTAGGATAGTGCCAAATTACTTTCCAAAGTTGTTATACCATTTTACAGTTTCACCCGCAATGTATGTGAGCTCCAGTGACATCCTTAACAACACATGGCAGAATCAGTCTTTTTAATTTTAGACATTCTAATGAGTGTGTAGTGGTATCTCATTATAGGTTTAATTTACATTTCTTTAATAAGTATATATAGAATATTATTTGATTTGCTTCTTTGCTATCTGTGCTTCTTTGGCTATTTAAATCCATTTTTATTTTTTATTTGGTTATCTTTTTTCATAGAGAGTTTTTTTTTTTTATTTCTTCTAAAAAAAAAAGCGGAAGGGGATACATGTGCAGAACGTGCAGGTTTGTTCCGTAGGTACACATGTGCTGTGGTGGTTTGCTGCACCTATTGACCCGTCCTTTAAGTTCCCTCCCCGCACCCCCCACCTCCAACAAGCCCTGGTGTGTGTTGTTCCCCTCTCTGTGTCCATGTGTTCTCAATGCTCAACTCCCACTTAAGAGTGAGAACACGTGGTTTGTTTTTCTGTTCCTGTGTTAGTTTGCTGAGGATAATGGCTTCCAGCTTCATCCATGTCCCTGCAAAGGCCATGATCTCATTCCTTTTTGTGCCTGCATAGTATTCCAGTGTATGTATGTACCACATTTTCTTTATCCAGTCTATCATGGATAGGCATTTGGGTTGGTTCCATGTCTTTGTCATTGTAAATAGTGCTGCAATAAACATATGTATGCATATGTCTTTATAGTAGAATGATCTATATTCCTTTGGGTATATACCCAGCAATGGGATTGCTGGTTAAATGGTATTCTGGCTCTAGAACCTTGAGGAATCACCATACTGTTTTCCACAATGGTTGAATTAACTTACATTCCCACCAACAGTGTAAAAGTATTCCTATTGCTCCACATCCTCCATCTATTGTTTCCTGATTTTTGAATAATCACCATTCTGACTGGCATGAGATGTTATCTCATTGTGGTTTTAATCTGCATTTATCTGATGATCAGTGATGTTGAGGTTTTTTCATGTTTGTTGGCCATGTAAATGTCTTCTTTTGAGAACTGTCTGTTTGTATCCTTTGCCCACTTTTTGATGGGGTTGTTTGTTTTTTTCTTGTAAATTTTTTTAAGTTCCCTGTAAATTCTGCATATTAGACCTTTGTCACATGGATAGATTGCAAACATTTTCTCCCATTCTGTAGGTTGCTTATTCACTCTGATAATAGTTTCTTTTGCTGTGCAGAAGCTCTTTAGTTGAATTAGATCTCATTTGTCAATTTGGGCTTTTCTTGCAATTCCTTTTGGTGTTTTATTCATGAAGTCTTTGCCCATGCTTATGTCCTGAATGGTATTGCCTAGGTTTTCTTCTAGGGTTTTTATGGTTTTAGGTTTTACATTTAAGTCTTAATCCATTTTGAGATAATTTTTGTGTAAGATGTAAGGAAGGGGTCCAGTTTCAGTTTTCTGCATATGGCTAGACAGTTTTTCCAGCACAATTTATTAAACAGAGAATTCTTTCCCCATTGCTTGTTTTTGTCAGGTTTGTCAAAGATCAGATAGTTGTAGATGTGTGGTGTTATTTCTGATGTCTCTGTTATGTTGCATTGGTCTATATGTCTGGTACCAGCACCATTGTTCCATTGGTCTATATTTTTGGTACAAGTACCATATTGTTTTGGTTACTGTAGCCTTGTAGTATAGTTTGAAGTCAGGTAGCATGATGCCTTCAACTTTGTTCTTTTTGCTTAGGATTGTCTTGGCTCTACGGGGTCTTTTTTGATTCCATATGACATTTAAAATAGTTTTTTTCTAATTGTGTGAAGAATGTCAATGGTAGTTTGATAGGAATAGCATTGAATCTATAAATTACTTTAGGCAGTATGGCCATTTTCATAATATTGATGCTTTCTATCCATGAGGATAGAATGTTTTTCTATTTTTTTGTGTCCTCTCTTATTTCCTTGAGCAGTGGTTTGCAGTTCTCCTTGAAGAGGTCCTTCACATCCTTTGTTAGCTGTATTCCTAGGTATTTTATTCTCTTTGTAGCAATTGTAAATGGGAGTCCATTCATGATTTGGCTCTTTGCTTGCCTATTGTTGGTGTAAAGGAATGCTTGTGATTTCTGCACATTGATTTTGTATTGAGATTTTGCTAAAGTTGCTTATCAGTTCAAGAAGTTTGTGGACTGAGATGATGGGGTTTTCTAAATATAAAATGATGTAATCTGCAAACAGAGATGACTTCCTTTCTTCCTCTTACAGAGTTTTGATGTCCTTTATGAACTTTGAATATGGGTCTTTTATCAGATATGTAGTTTGCAAATATTTTCTCCCAGTCTGTGGCTTAACTATTAACAGTATCTTTCAAAGAGCAGAAATATCTAATTTATCATTTATTTTCATTTATACTTTGACTATTGTATCTAAGAAATCTTTGCCTAATCCAAGGCCCCCAAAATTTCTTTGAGTTCTATAGTTTTAGATTTTACATATAGTTCTGTTACTCACTTTGGATTAATATTTGAATATATATGAAGTATAGATCAAAGTTGTTTTTCTGCCTATAAATATCCATTTTTTCCAAACGCAATTTATTGAAAAGTTTTTGCTCACTCCTTTAAATTGTCTTTGAAACTTCATAAAAAATCAACTGACTATATATATGGATTTATTTCTGGACTCTCAGTTCTATTCTGCACAATGTTGAATAGAATAGAACTAATGACAGTGCACATCCTTGCCTTGTTTCTGATGTTTCAGGGAAATCATTCAGTATTTCACCATTAAGTGCAGACATAACCTCAAAAGATACTACAGGTTTGGTTTCAGATCATTGCAATAAAGTGATTATCACAATAAAGTAACCCATGTTAATTTTGTTGGTTTCCTAGCACCTATAAAATGTATGTTTACACTATGCTGTATTCTATTAAGTGTGCAATAGCATTATGTATAAAAATATACATATCTTAATTAAAGACATTTTATTGCTACAAAATGCTAACAATCATTTAAGCTTTCACTGAACAGGTTCTCCTGGCTTGGATCTCCAGCAATCCCTCACCAGGGCTATTGAGCCAGTAGCATCTCTGCAACTCCCTGGGACAGACCTCCCTGGGAGGGCGAGTTGCCCTCTTTGCTGTCTTATAACCCTTACTGTCTCCAGGTTCTTGAGAGTCTGTGGGGACCAAAGGCTGGTCTGGATTCCCAGCACAGAGCATTCCTGACATGAAAAAGTGGCTGGGCTATTTTCCACACAGGTCTCAGTCCTTCTCCTCACCAGACAGGGCCTCTTGACCTTGGACTCCAGCACAACCACCCTGCTCCCACCTGTCCCCTTCAATCAGAGGCAGCCCAGCATTTCTCTGAGTAGAAAATCCCAGAGTCAACCCACAATACCTCCGCGACTGCAATTGCAGTAGTACTCCCTTAGCAGCCCTTGGGCTAGGGGAAGGAACAAAGGGCCTAGTCACTATGCTGGCACCTCCAACACACTCCAGCCACAAAAGGAAAAGGAGTCTAGCCCTTATTCCCTGGAAATACCCAACCCCCACTCCTCACCAGCCAGGGCCCCTGGCTTACAACTGCAGAATGGTCACCCACAACCATGGCTGAGCATATCCACTGGTAAGTGGCTGGAGTCTCCCTGGGGAGAGGCTCCCAGAGGTGTTTGACAGCCCCTCTGCCACTGCCACAGTAGAGTTCTATCCCTGCTGCCCTCAATTTGGGGAAGAAATGAGCCTGAGGGCTACACCTGAGCTTATAGCACACCACAGTCACTGTAGGGAGAGGAGACCAATCTTTCCACCTGGAGAGCCTTTGAACTCCTGCTCTCCAACAAGCATAACCCCAAGCTCATACCAGCAATTTAGCTGTCCCACTCTACTGGCTGAACAATCTCAGTAACAGCAGCTCCATGTTTCTTGGAAGTAGAGCTCAAGGGGGCAACTGAAAACTCCTCTGCCACTGCCTCTGCAGTGGTACTATCCCTGCTACCCTCAGACTAAAGAAGGAGCAAAGACTGTAAATACCTAATCTGCAACTCCAGCAAGTTACAGTCAACCCAGAGAAAGGGGGCCAGTCTGTCTCCTGTGGGTTCTACTCATGTTCCCTGCTCATCACCAGGCAGGGAACTCCTAGCTTGGGCCCACAGCACAGACCTTCAATCCTGGGTTGATTGCACTGAGCAATTGCTGACCTGCATCTCTCTGGTGTGGAGCCTCCAGAAGACAAGTAAAAGATCCTTGGCCACACTCACTGCTGAGGTCCCTTTCTCTGCTGCCTCCAAGTTGGGGAGGAAACATAAACCTTGAAATCAACCCAGAGTTGTGGTAGGCATCCTGAAAGTGCCAAGCCATGATCTATAGCCAACACTTAAGTGGGAAAGGAGCCCATGCTTTCGGGGCACTGAGAAGAAGCACAGCTGCTACTGTAAGGAAATATAGGGGAGCCACAACTGAGCAAGAGTCTACCAACTGATCACTATGCCTAAGTGCCATTGACCAGACCAGATCACACCCTAAAGCTTCAACAACAAAATATCTCACTAACATACCCTACCATGAAACCAAAGATGAGAAGTCAGATACAAATACAGACCCTGTACAAGGCTCAGTCCTGTGAAGACATCCAGAAAGGAAGTCTACTGACTATACTCAATCTCCACTGCAGTTAAAGGAATACCCTCATGCCGAACTGAGAAAGAATGAGTAACTCAAATAGCTAGAGTGTCTTGTGTCCTCCAGATGGCTGAAATAGTTCTCCAACAAGGGTTCTTAACCAGGTTGGATTGACTGAAATGACAGAAATATAATTCAGAATATGGCTAGGAATGAAGATCATTGAGATTCAGGAGAATAGCAAAACCCAGTCCAAGGAAACTAAGACTCACAATAAAATGATACAGGAGCTGACTGATGAAATAGCCAGTATAAAAAAACCTAACTGGCCTGATAGAGCTGAAAAACACACTACAAGAATTTCACAATGCAAATGCAAGTATTAACAGCAGAATAGATGAAGCTGAGGAAAAAATCTTGAAACTTGAAGACTGGCTCTCTGAATTAAGGCAGTCAGAAAAAAAAAGAAAAAAAAGAAACCAGAATGTAAAGGAAAGAACAAAACCTCCAAGAAATACAAGATTATATAAAGAGGCCAATTCTACGTGTTATTGGCATCCCTGCAATAGATGGAGAGAAAGCCAACAACTTGGAAACATTTCAGGATATCATCCATGAAAACTTCCCCAACCTTGCTAGACAGGTCAACAGTCAAATTCAGGAAATACAGACAACCCCTGCACAATTCTACATCCCCAAGACACATAATCATCAGATTCTCCAAGGTCAAAATAAAAAAAGAAAATATGTTATCATTTTTTTATATGCCTCAGCCTCCTGAGTAGCTGGGATTACAGGCACACACCACCATGCCCAGCTAATTTTTGTATTTTTATTAGAGACGAGGTTTCACCATGTTGGCCAGGCTGGTCTCAAACTCCTGGCCTCAATTGATCTACCCACCTCAGCTTCCCAAAGTCCTGGGATTACAGGTATGAGCCACCATGCCTGGCTTCAACATCCTTAAAAAAAAAATAAATTCCAACCAAGAATTTCATATCTGGCTCAACTAAGCTTCCTAAGTGAAGGAGAAATACGACCCTTTTTAGACAAGCAAATGCTGAAGAAATTCATTACCACTGATCTGCCTGATAAGAGCTCCTGAAAAGGGCACTAAATATGGAAAGGAAAGACCAGTACCAGTTACAGCAAAAATACACTGAAGTACACAGACCAGTAATACTGTAAAACAATCACACGAACAAGTCTGCATAATTAATCAGCTAACATCACAACAGGATCAAATCCATAAATAACACAAACCTTGAAGGTAAATGGGCTAAATGTTCCAATTAAAGGGCACAGAGTGGCAAGCTTAATAAAAAACAAAGACCCAATGGTATGCTGTCTTCAAGAGACCCATCTCACATGTAATGACACTTACAGGCTCAAAATAAAGAAATGGAGAAAAACCTACCAAGCAAATGGAAAACAGAAAAAGGCTGCGGTTGCAAACCTAATCTCAGGCAAAATAGACTTTAAGCCAACAAAGATCAAAAAAGACAAAAAAGGGCATTTACATAAATGATGAAGGATTCAGTTCAATGGGAAGACTTAACCATCCTAAATAAATATGCACCCAACACAGGAGCACCCAGATTCATACAGCAAGTTCTTAGAGTTCTTCAAAGAAACTTAGACTCCCACACAATAATAGTGAGAGATTTCAGCATCCCACACAATAATAGTGGGAGTCTTCAACATCCCACTGGCAGTATTAGATCATTGAGGCAAAAAAGGTCATTTTCTTAAGTGAAATAACTCAAAACAGAAAGTCAAATACCACAGGTTCTCACTACATAATGTGTACACATGGGCATACGGAGCAGATTAATAGACATTAGAGACTCATAAAAGTGGGAAGGTGAAAGGGGAGTGAGGGATGAGAAAGGACCTAATGGGTAAAAGGTACACTGTTTAGGTGATGCTTACTACTGAATATATCCATGCAACAAATCAGCATTTGTACCCCCTAAATCTATTCAAAAAAGAATTGTTATGTCTCCTTAATTAATCGATCCCTTTATCATTATGAAATGACTTTCTTTTCCCTGGAGGCATTCTTATCTCTAAAATATATCTTTTTATAATAATAGAATATAGCCACTCCAATTTTCTTTTTATTATTGTTAACATGTTATATCATTGTCTAACTTTTAACATTTAATTCATGTATGTTTTTTATTTAAAGTGAGTTTCTGGTAGGCAGCATATAGTTGAGGCTTGCTTTTTATTCAGTCTGACAATCTGCCTTTTTACTTGGGGTATTTAGAATATTTACATTTATTATGATTGGGTTAAAAATTTGTCTTGATTATTTGTTTCCTATTTTGTGTTATCTGCTTTTTTTCTATTCTTTTTTGCTTCATTTTAAATTATTTTCTATGATTCCATTTTAGCTCCATTTTGGCTTAATATATATAACTTTTTGCTATATTATCTTAATGGTGGCTTTAGGGTTTAGATGATACATCCTTAACTTATTAGTTTACTTTCAAGTGTTATTTTATAACTTTGTGCATAGGAGAAGAATTTTAAAACACATTTATACGTTTTTCCCTTTAAGTTTTTGTGTTGTTTTTATATATTTTACTTTTGTTATTATCTTTACTTTAAAGAGTTGATTATCATTTAAAGAGATTTAAATAAGAAAGGTAAATGAATATTTATCTATATTGCTGAAGTTTTCCAGTGCTCTTTATTCCTTTTTGTAGATCTAGATTTTCGTCTGGTATAATTTCCTTTTCTAAAAGAATTTTCTTTAACATTTCTTGCAGTTAAAGATCTTATGGTAATTAATTCTACCAACTCTTGTATATCTAAAATGTCTTTATTTACTTTTTATTTTGAAAGATATTTCTACTGGTTTAAGGATTCTAGATTGACTTTTTTTTTCTTTTCTGTATTTTATGATGTTCCTTCATTGCCTATAACTTGTGTCATTTCTGCTGAGAAATCTGCTGTCACCCTTATCTTTGTTTCTCTATATGTAATGTCCTTTTTCCTCTTTGGCTCCTTTTAAGATTTTTTTCTTTATCACTTGTTGTAAGCAATTTAATTATGATGTGCCTTGATGTTCTTTTCTTCACATTTCTTGTTCTCTGCTGAGCTTTTCAGTGTGTGAGTTTATAGCTTTTATTACATTTGAAAATTTTTCAGTCATTATTCTTTAATTTGTTTTTCTGTCCTCCCTTTCTCACTTTCAGAGACTCAAATAAAATCTGTATTAGGCTCTTCAGAGACTCAAATTAGACATGCCTGATAGCTCACTGATGCTCTATTTGTCTGTCATTTATTTCTCTGTTTAAATTTTGATAATTACTATTACTATGTCTGCAAGCTCATTAATCTTTTCTTCTGCAAAGTTGTTGATAATCCATGCCAGAGAATTTTTCTTCTCAGATATTGTAATTTTTACCTCCAGAGGTTCAATATAGGTCTTTTAGGAGTTTTTCTGTCTCTACTTAAGATGTTTTTATCTTCTAATTCCTTTAATAAGTGGAATGTAGTTATAATAATTCTTTTAATGTCACACTCTACTCATTCTATCATTTGTGCCATTTCTCTATCGCCCAGGCTGGAGTGCAGTGGCGCGACACCAGCTCACTGCAACCTCTGCCTCCCAGGTTCAAGCAATTCTCCTGTCTCAGCCTCCTGAGTAGCTGGGATTACAGGCACGCACCACCATGCTCAGCTAATTTTGTATTTTTAGTAGAGACGGGGATTCACCATTTTAGCCAGGCTGATCACGAACTCCTGACCTCAGGTGATCTGCCCGCCTCGGCCTCCAAAACTGCTGGGATTACAGGCATGAACCACCGTGCCCAACCTAATAATTTTTTTTTAATTGGATTTCAGACATTGTTAATTTTAACTTGTTGAGTGCAGGAACTTTTTTTTTTATTTCTAGGGGTATTCTTCAGCTTTGTTTTGGTAGGTAATTAAAATATTTGGAGATAGTGATACTTTTAGATCTTGTTTTAAGGCCTTTTTAAGTAGCACTAAAACAGTTTAGGATGATTTTTTTTCTCCTAATGAGACAAAACCCGTCTGAGTACTCTACCTCGGTACTTGTGAATTATAAGGTTTTAAATTCTGGCTTACAGCCACAGGCATTATCACTAGCCTTTGTTGAGCACTGGATCTTTTTCTCTAATCATTTTTGTTGTTTCCTACCCTTCAAACTCAGGCAGTTTACTTGCATGCATGTTCTCATTAGTACTCAGCTAAATACTTAAAGGGGCTCTCTTTAGATCTCTGCAGATCTCGAGTTTGTGGGTTTGTGCGTGTGTGTGTGTGTGTGTATGCGTGTGCATGCACTCATGTACTCCGTTCTGGTACCCTGGCCTTTCAACCCTAGCTATTGACCTCTCTGGACTCCCATTTCTGTCTTTTTAACTTGATGAGACCACTGGCTTATCTCTTTTTGTGTTGGCTCTTAGAAATGTACTGTAGGTGGTAAGCTCAGGCAATTACAAACCCCACCTCATTCATTCTCACCTCCTCATCTTTCAAGAGTCATTGTCCTTTATTATTTAATGTGCAATGAATTGAAAACTGTGTGTGTGTGTGTGTATATATATATATATATATTTTTTTTTTTTTTGAGGCGGAGTCTTGCTCTGTCACCCAGGCTGGAGTGCACTGGCATGATCTTGGCTCACTGTAAGCTCTGCCTCCTGGGTTCACGCCATTCTCCTACCTCAGCCTCCTGAGTAGCTGGGATTACAGGTGCCTGCCACCACACCCGGCTTATTTTTTTGTATTTTTTAGTAGAGAGGGGGTTTCACTGTGTTAGCCAGGATGGTCTCGATCTCCTGACCTTGTGATCCGCCCACCTCAGCCTCCCAAAGTGCTGGGATTATAGACGTGAGCCACTGTGCCTTGCCAAAAACTATGTATATTTTTAAGGTTGCTTACTATAGGAGTGTAAATAGAGTAAATGTGTTCTCTGTTATTACATCCTGGACAGAAACAGAGGCATAGCCTCCATAGACAGAGGCTCCACCCCTTACAAATATACAAATATTTTTAAGCTTTGTTCTAAAATGCAATTAAATTACTTGGAAATAGCTTAATACTTTCAGGTCTTGCTTTTATGCTTTGTTAGACAAGCCATAGCAACATTTATTTTAATCCTAGGCTGATTTTTCTCCACCATTGAAGCAAGAATCTTCTGAGTAGTCTATCAGATGCTCAATTAGACAGAAAAAAATACCACATTTTTAAAGTCCCATTGGTAAACTCTCTCCTTCTCTGTCCTCCCTGGATCCACCCAGCATTCCTCTCCCTACCATTAACCCTCAAGTAATCTAAGCACAGTACTTTATAAATCTTGAAGAACCAACCACACTATTACCAAAATTTCTTGACAGTGCTAAAAAGATTAAAAGACACATTTTAGAAAGTATAGCCATGACTCTTGGGGCAGGATTTAGAAATTAACAGACATAGAGCCTTCCCAGGACCTATAAGTTGAATAACGAGGGACATATTCTTAGTAATCCTGAGAAAAGATGGTGAACCGTTCTTACCGTTCTGACACCGTGCAATGTAGAGGAGGTGACACATTCCCAATGATGCTTGTTTTACAATCGAGGGATCTTCATGGGAACACAAAAGAGACAGCTCTGCTGCCAGGAGACCCAAACATGGAGCATCAACACTTATCTAATGGAGAAACAAAGGAGAACATGCATTTGCTATGCATAGCCAACATGAAAATGTCTGCATACATCTGATCCTGTTATAAATCAGACTAGGATTCTAAGATAAGCTTCAGAGTTTACAATATCTGTAATCAAATCCTGGCCCCGTTACTGACTCTCAATTTCCTCATCTGTGAAATGAAGACAATAAATTCCACTTTGTAACAGTTATTGTGGAGAGTAAGGGGTAACACTGATGACAAGAAGAAAAATTCCTAGGAAAGTACTTGGACATAATGGTGACTCAACTAATGTTAGTTTCTATGCCATGAAGTGGGTAGTCACTTGCAGGTAGCACATTCCCAGGACATAGAAAAGTAAGGTGGGCTGTATATTTCCAAAACCTTTAGTACTTCCTTCTTCACATACGAAACACTAGATGTTTCTACAAGTCACTGAGGAGGCATGCCACTTTTCCTCTGGAAGTTATTCTGACTCCTCTCAAGGAAATTCATTTTTTTAAAATGCAGATCATTTGCTTTTGATGTCAAAGCTACTACCAAAATATTTCTGTATTTCTTTCTACAACTTCTTCAACCCTTAGACTGATCAAATATTTAGATTTTCACCTTAATGGACCTCTCTGGCTAGATAATATCCAAACAGAGAAGGGAGTAGAGAGAGAAAAGAGGAAAGGTAGAAAAGGCATTTGCTTTTATGAAAGTATGAGGGCCTTTACCAACTTTGCATGTCTTTTTTTAGACAAAGAAGGGCTCTGATTAAATGTAGATTTGGCAAACTAGCAGCATGACTTGCAGATAGTTCTTGCCTCCAAGACAAGTGAGTACTTTTCCTAGGTAGAGGCTTTGATGATTGGAGCAATTGTTGATGGTAAACTCTAGGGGGATCCCAAGGCCTGCTTCTGCTTCTGTTGACCTTTTTCATGCCCCATTTTCCCTACCCTTTATGTGGCTTAACTCACCACTCCCTGCCCACTCTGTCTCTCTCTCTCTCTCTCTCTCTCTCACACACACACACACACACACACACAGAAATTCCTAAGGAAGAAATATGAAGTGACCTGGGTCATCTAGGTCATGGGCGAAGGCCATAATTGAATTGTGATGTGGGGAGTGATGATCTCAGTAGGAGAAGAGAGATTATAAATCTCTTTTTTCCGTGGATATTCTCCTTGTATTCTTTTCCACCCGTACAAAGAGTGGCCTGGTCCTTCCCCTTATAGGAGCTCTGTGGCTTTGGAGAATCTGGGAGCAGACAGCCTCTGCTCTAGGCCCTAGGGAGAAATGCTCTCTTTCCCTGAATGTTCTTTTCTTTGGGTTTGCATTCCAAGTTTTTTTTTTTTTTTTCCCACTCGATGGCAAGATCTTAAAACCATCATTGTGTATGGGCATGAGAAAAAGGATCAAGTTTTCTCTCTCTCTACTGGGTATGAGAGAAGAGTAGTACTTCTCACAGCTTAACTCACTGAAGCTGAGCACCACTTACAGGGGATTGGCCTTACAGTCATCTTATATTACAGGTTTTGCCTCAAATGTCCTCTCTGATTATCCCTGCTCAGGAGCTTGTTAGATTTGTAGTTCTTAGTAGATGTTTTTGTAAATGAAGCTCCTAGTGGTTTCCTTCTGTTCTGTTTGCCAGTTGGGATCTATCTAGGTGTATGTCTCTAGCAGAGTATGTGTGGTCGTGCCTAGACTGCATATCCACTTACTGTCACCAACTAAAAAGGCATGTTTAGGAAGTGGGACATGACCCAAGGTAGGCTGAGAGAGGAGTAAGGCAGCGTGGATCGTGGAGCACACTGATGTATATCCTGCCAAGCCCCTTCAGAAGCGTGACAACCACAGTTACCCCTCCTCTAAGACAAGACTTTGAGAGCTTTCAATATGATATATCCTGCCTTTATAGAAAATCTACCCAAGTACTAAAAAGAGGCAGATATTTAAAAACTGGAGAAAAGTAGCTTCTCGGTATTCACTCCTAAACCTAAGTATTCCTGCTTAGTTTTCTGGCCCTTTTAACTGTGCCCTTTCTTTGTAGATCTGGCCTCTCCAGTGCCTTATCTTAACAATAATGATAGTTTTAAGAGCTAGATTCCAGAAGCAACCACTTCTATGGTTTTCAGCTGCTTCTTCTGGAAGTCGCCCCTGTTTCTATAAACAATGCACCTTTGCTTCTAACATCAGTTTGAGACATTGTCTGTCTCAATTCCATTCTTCCACTTCGCCACAATTCTCTCAATAGAGAACATTACTCATCATAGTATATTATTTTTAATTCTTCTACTTTTGTGTTTTACTAATATATTAATACTTTTATTTCTTGTTTCATAGAACAGAATAACAGAATAGGAATGTAACAGGATAAAACATAACAGAATAGGAACATAAGTAGGATCATACAAAATGTAGCCTTTTGTGCCTGGCTTCTTTCACTTAGTATAATGTTTTCAAGGTTTATGCATGTTGTAGCATGTATACAACTTTATTCCTTTTTTTGAGTGGATAATATGCCATATGTGTATGTTACATTTTATTTGTTCATTTATCTGTTGATGGACATTTAGATTGCACTTTCAGCTACTGTGAATTTTGCTGCAATGAACACTTTGTACAAGTTTTTGTTTGAACAACTGTTAAATTCTTTTAGGTATATACCTAAGATTTCTGTGTCAAATGGCAATTCTATGTGTAACTTGTTGGAGAACAACTAAACTATTCTCTGCATTTTAATTTTTGCACTTTTGAGCTCATAGCATTTACATTGTATTCAGTAACTCATTTAAGTTTTCCTGTGCTGGATTTATAGATTAGTTCTAAAAGTTGAAAATCAATAATATGGTCTCACCATGACTAGATAAAATTATTCAATGTATAGGTCTTGCTCACTTTACTTATCTTTCCTTTCGGTATGTACCTATGTCTTTCTCATCTGTACCCTGCATTATCTCTTTATTTTTAAAATTATTTTTATTTTTAATTTTTTTGGAGATGGGAGTCTCACTCTGTCTCCCAGGCTGGACTGCAGTGGCGTGATCATAGCTCACTGCAGCCTAGAACTCCTGGGCTCGAGAGGTCCTCCCACCTCAGGCTCTGAAAGCACTGGGATTATAGGCATGAGCCACAAAGCCCACCTGTCTCTCTATCTTTAATAGTAATTTTTTTCTTTATTTACCTTTGTCGGTCTCTTTTATTTGGAGAGTTTCCCCAAATTTCACAAAGTGTGGTTGCTGCTTAATATTTAAGGATGTAATGCCTCTTGATGGGGTTTTGTGTGTGAGCAAGGCTTGCCACCTGTTGTACTTTGTTTTAGAGCAACTGGGAGGGATGCTGGGGTCATGCTGTACTATAGCTAGACAGAATGCAAGACTCTTTTCTCAGGGAGCTTAACAATGGTTTTTGCAAAAGAAAAATTCTCAACTGCTGTCTGCCAATGTGTGTCAAGAGGAATGCGGGACAATGTAGATTCTTCTGTACAGGCTTTCAATTAATCCTTTGAATTAATGCATGTGTTTCCAGCCTGCCTTTGACTCCCAGCCTTTCATAACTCACTCTCTAGGGTTCTACAGGGCAAACTACTTTTCTTTCAACTAACTCCTACCCTAATGCTCATGGGTTCCCACCATTCAATTCCCCTGCCAGGTTTTATCTTCTACCTAATCTGTCTTCCAGAAATTTGTTGGCATCACTAGCCCGTTGAAAACACTTCATTAATTCTTTTTGTTGCTGTGTATTTATACTTTTAAAATATTTTATTACCATCATTTTATGGGGACTCTGGAGGAGAAGGAGATATATACACATGGGCAATTTGTTAGAGTTAGCTGGAAACCCACCATCCATTTTTAAATGCTGATGTGCCAAAGGAACAAAGCTAAGAAAAAAAATCTTAATGCTATAAGTTGACATGCTTAACTTACATTTCTTTGCCTGTTGAAAGTTGAACCATTTAATTGAAGGAACATGTGCTTTGAGTGCAGGAGTTTCTCTACCCTGATGGGCACATGAGTCATGTGAGACAAATTGTCACTTTAGAAATGTTTATGACAAGATAAAAATGATAGAATTGTTCAATAGGACAAGAATCTCTGACACTCTGGAGGACGTAGGCTAGCGTTATTATGGAGAAAAAAGTCTATCCAGTGTAGGAACAGTACCAGAGAACAAATGAGGTGGATGCACTTAGAGAAGGGTAGAACAAATATTCGTTGATGATATACAATGTGTCAGATACAGAGATACACAGACTAGGACTGTGGGAATCTTAGAATTTAATTTGTCAACAATGTGTTTTGATTTTTTTGTTTTGTATATTTGCCTCCCCAATTGATTTCACGGGCTTAATCATCTTTACAAGACATTATTTTAAAGAGAAAGCGAACTTACTGAAGTTTTATGCTTCCTTGATTGTGATGAGCTGGTTGATTCTAGCTCTAGTTTCAATGTTCTGGAAAATACTGAAGTACTTCCACCTGGTGGCACTTAGTGAACATTGCAGAACCGAGTAATAGGTTATTCCGTTGGGTTTCTCGAACAAATCTGAGTTATAGCTAGGAACTCTCAACTAACAATTTATGAGAACCTTCTGCTACACATGTGAATTTACATATTTATTCCTTTGCAGTTGAAGGATGGGATGTATGCAAAGGAGAATGAACTCTACTACAGTAATGGAAAGAAGTGATAGAAGATGAAACTCCAAAATGCCTATCTGCTACTTGAGTGGAACTCACTAGAATATATCAAATGCAGAGAGAAACATGTGACTAGGCTCTAGTCAAACAATTGTCATCAAATACTTGCTGAGTATATAACACATTTTAGGAGCTGTGCAGAAAACAGTCTTGAGTGGTGAGATACACTTAATTTCAAGCCTCACTTGCAAAATTTTCAGTGGTGAATCTTCTGGACACCAAATGTATAACTCGAGCTATTTTAGAAGTTAGAGAAAGGCTGCCTTCCCAGGTCAGAGAATCAGAAGATTGAAATAAGCTGCTCACTCTCTTTTTTTGGACACTGAAATAGGGAATTAGCATGATACAAACAACACTCTGGACTGTGTCCCCCATCTAAGTAAATTGTATTATGTTCCAAAGCTGAGTTTAAACAAAATAGTAAAAATTCAGAGGTATTACAAAGCTGATCTAGATTCTTCATCTCAATAAATCTGGGGACTGCTTGTACAAGCAGTAGAAAATGGATAAAGATAACATCATGAATGCATGTTTCTCACCCTCTTTACTTTTATCTCCTCCTGAAGTGACTCCAGCAATCAGATAAGTAATTAGCAGAGTATGTTTACAAATCGCTGTGAAGGATGAGTTGGGAAACAGAGGCTGAATATACAGTATCCACAAAAGGGAAATGTTCATAGGTAGTATAAGGTTTTTGAGAAGGCAGGCCATGATGTCATTCAAAATATAGACAAACTCAGTAAATACTGGTGATTATGACATACCTATTTGTTCTCCATCTGAAATGCAAAAATTAAAAAGTCTGATTGTATCCCAGTATTTGTGAAGGTGTGGGGAAATGGGCACCTTAATATTTACATGAATGCAAATTGGTGGACAATTTTGTGTTACTAAACTTTAACCTATCATACTTCTTTATCTGACCATTATCTTTCTAAGCCTTTCCAGGTACACACTCATGTACTTGCACAAAGATGCCTGTTTTGTATTGTTTGAAGCAGAAAAAAATTAAATGATACTTTAATGTCCATCAACTGAAAAATAGCTAAATGGATCATAATATGTCAAAACTATGGGCTATATACTGTATTTAAAATAATAAAATGAGTCTACATATGTTGACATGAAAATGTCTATAGGATGTATTGTTTCAGTGAAAAAAAGCAAATTGTAGAACCATATGTGAATATAACTTTAGTAAAGAAACAATAAATAATAAAGCTATGTATTTCAGTGTGTGTTTTATATGTGGGTGTGCACATTGAAAGTGGTTTGTCAGGACACACATCATGCTGACATGGCTAAGGACAGGGTTGTTGTGGAGAGGATAGTAAAGGGAGATTTATGCTCTACCTCTAGCATGTTTCACAATGAAAGAACTTGAGGATTACTTGTATAAATTTAAAATAAATAACAGCTTTCAAATTATTTTAGGAAGTAATACATAAGAAGACAGGTAAGGTTGGAAGAATTTTAAAGATTACAAATTGTGGTCTACAGAGGAAATTTCAGAGTCAGCAAGAATCTGGTTTTAACACCCTCATGCTCTTTGCATAAAGCATGATGCATCTTAACCAATTGTTTGAGAAACTCTGTTCTGATTGACAAAAAGTCATATGGGATATTGACTCCTTTTCTGATATCCCAACCAACCTACCAGTACAATATTACCAAGGACCTGTCAAGTACTGTTAGGACCCAAGACATGGAAAGCAGCACTATGGAAATGCAGTCTTCAGAATCAGGTGGCATTGTTATATTCTGTGACTTACATATTTTCTGACTTTCGTGACTGTAAATCTTAACACCTTGTTGATGATCACCATTATTCTCTCTTGCATATATGAGCTATCTTTTCTCATCCACACGAGCATTTCCTGTTGGAAACATAAAAGTCATCCTAGAACCATGAAATTTCCATTTTCCAAGAACCTTTCCTCTATTCTTCAACTTCACCAAATCAGGCCTTCCTACATTCTCCTGGTTATTTCACACTTAACCTACATTTATCTCAAAAACACAGACAATAAGCATCTAGTATACTACTTCATCTACTATGGAAACTGTATCTGGGTTTTATTTTATTTTATTCTATTCAAAAAGTATTTACTAATATCCACTATAATAGTCACTTTGTTAGGCACCATGAATAGTTCAGTACGAAGCTATGATATGATTATCAGCTGCTTTGCCTCCTCTTTTTCTTTCAAAGTATGTATTCTCCCTTTTACTTTTAAATGACAATCTGCCTTTCAGCTTTAAAGAGACTTAAAATCTTGTCTGATCCTGCAATATCATCTTATTCCAGAATTCCTCTGCCAATTCACCACTCAAATATTCTGGCTTATGGTTAGAGAGTACATTACTGGAGTCAGGTTGGTTAGAAAGTTCTTGCAAATTTTGATTCAAATCTGTCTTAGCTGCACCTTCTAGCTGTTCTTAATCCTCAGAGGCAAGGACACATTTACAACCTTGAAAAGGGAAGAATACTGCATATGCCTCATATGCCAATCGCCATTAATAGCCTTCTTTAAGGCAATCTGTCAGGGTCTACTATATTTATGTCAATGGTTGGCCAAACCTCTTCACCTTTTCTTGCTCCCATTGTGAAAAATGTTTGAAGTCTATTTCCTAAGGTGAAAGAGTTTCTAAATCTCAGAGGGGTCAGCCTCTGCCTTGTCCTTTTCAGGAGTGAGGTTTCAGCCCTTTTTGAGAAGCAGGGAAGATTTTAGGCATGGTAGGTATAAGAACAAAGTGGTTAAGTAACAGGCTCCCAAGCTAGAGGGGCTCCTCCACACATTAGCATTATATATATTATTGCTCCTTTCTCCGTTTTCATTTTTTTTTAATCTGTGAAATGGAAGAATTAATAGTAACCCCCTCATGGAATTATGTTAATGATTGTATGAGATAACCCACATGTTCAATTTAGTGCCTGACATGGAGTCAATGCTTAACTCAATAAATGGAAGCTGTTGATAGTGTCATGGAGTGAATAAAAGAGCATGCATGGGCAGGGAAGGGGAGGATTCATAATCACGGTGAAGGGTTGTGAGGATAACAACTTTTTTTAACTTTTATTTTAAGTGCAGAGGTACATGTGCAGGTTTTTATATAGATAAACTTGTGATATTAAGCCTAGTACCCATTAATTATTTTTCCTTATTCTCTCTCTCTTCCCAACCTCCACCCTTTGTCAGGCCCCAGTATCTCTTGTTCCCCAATATGTGTTCATGTTTTCTCATCACTTAGCTCTCACTAATAAGTGAGAACATGCAGTATTTGGTTGTCTGTTTATGTGTTAGTTTGTTAAGGCTAATGGCTTCCAGCTCCATCCAAATTCCTGCAAAGTACATAATCTTTTTCTTTTGTATGGCTGCATAGTATCCCATGGTGTATGTGTACTACAGTTTCTTTATCCAGTCTACCATTGGTGGTTATTTAGGTTGATTCCATGTCTTTGCTATTGTGAATAGTGCTGCAACAAGTATATGTGTGCATGTGTCTTTATGACAGAACAATTTATATTCCTCTGGATATATTCAGTAATCGAATTGCTGGGTCAAATGGTATTTCTGTTTTTAGGTCTTCGAGGAATCACCATGCTGTTTTGTACAATGGTTGTACTAATTTACACTCCCACCAACAGGGTATAAACATTTATTTTTCTCCACAACCCTGCCAGCATCTGTTGTTTTTTGACTTTTTAAGAATAGCCATTCTGACTGGTGTTAGTTGGTATCTCATTGTGGTTTTGATTTGCATTTCTTTAATCATCAATGAGGTTGAGCTTTTTTTCATATTCTTGTTGGCCACATGTATGTCTTCTTTTGAAAAGTGTCTGTTCATGTCCTTTGCCCACTTTGTAATGGAGTTTTTTTTTCTTGTAAACTTAAGTTCCTTATAGATGCTGGATATTAGACCTTTGTCAGATGGATAGCTTGCAAAAATTTTCTCCCATTCTGTAGGTTGTCTGTTTACTCTGTTGATAGTTTCTTTCACTGGGCAGAAGCTCTTCAGTTTAATTAGATCCCATTTGTCAATTTTTGCTTTTGGTCCCATTTGCAACTGCTTTTGGTGTCTTTTTCACGAAATTTTTGCCTGTTCCTATGTCCAGAATGGTATTGCATAGGTTGTCTTCTAGGATTTTTATAGTTTTGGGGTTTACATTTAAGTCTTTAATCCATCTTCAGTTAATTTTTGTATATGGTGTAAGGAAGGGGTCCAATATCAATCTTCTGCATATGGCCAGCTAGTGGATAACATTTTTTAAATGAATTAAAAAAAACAGCTCAAATTAGGCACAAATTAGCTTAATACATTTTTATTTTCCTTCAAATTCCTTTTTGGCTTCATAAATACCAATACTGCTTCTTTACTTGTATGTATTTATGAATTATACAGCTCATAGATGCTCCTGGTAGGATAAATCCATCTGTTTTTCCAGTACTTCTGGACAGTTGGCCTCTGATGCCAACATGTTAGGAATGCAAAGTTGAAGACCATAAGACATGCAGTGCAGTCTTCTGTCTCTGGTTGGGACATTAAAAAATGAAGTGAGGTCTCAGTTGTGAAAAATAGGGTTTTGAATTGTTGTCAGGCCTTCTTTAGGTACAGTAGTATCCATGAAGATAGAATGCTCAGCATTTTCTTTAGCACCTGAGTTGATGAGGAAGAAGCATGAGCACAGACATACACAGCATGGTTTCATTGCTATGTGAACTTGAGGGTAGTTTAGGCTAATACTGCTCTCTAATACTATTCTCTGCTACTTCAAACTGTGTTCACCCATATATCACCACATGAGATCTGGTTTCTCAAGTACCTGTTGATGCTGTCCTTCCCAAATTAAATTCCTAAAAGTGTGCCCCTGTAATTCAAATAAAGGGAAGTGACTACATTTCACTCTTTTGTGGTAAAGAAAAACTTTCAGTCATCAAATACTTGAAGGAGATGCAAATATAGCAAATGAGAAGAAAGTGAAGCATAGTGAGCATACTAGACTTATGACAAGAAAATTAAACTACTTATTTCCCCTTTACCTTTAAGATCTGTAGTTTGTAGAGGTCTTTAGACACCAAGCTCGTAAGAATGTTCTCATATGTATTTAAAATATTGTGGTATAAATTCTGAAACACAAAAACATTGCACAGTCAGCCAGACTTAGATAAAATTTTACCTAATGTCTACAGTTTTTTTCTTGCTTAAAAGTTACTTTTAATTGGGTTTCAATTCCTTGAACATAAATCAGTGACACAGAAAATACTTAACATCAAATTGTAAAATGCCACACATATTTAAAGAATTTTAGCATTATCTCAGATATTAAAAAATATACAAAGAAAAAGACAAATGAAAACATTAAAATGTAATTCTCTTTGAGAAGTAGAATGAGTATTTTTAGTGACTTTCTATAATATTTAAATTTTCTGTAATAAGCATCTACCATGTTTATAGGAGGAAAAGCTATAAATTTAATTTTATAAAAACTTGCTTTTCCATGTTTATGAATGCTGCATTTCCTCAATATTCTTTGTGCTTAAATGTGATTTTGCTTGAGAATTCAGTATGTTGGATTTATTTTCACTGGATGTGTGATTTTGAGTTCATTTTCAAAAAGAACATAGCCCTGGCTAATAGTTTTGTCCCCCTATTTATAAAAAGTTTTATTTCCTATTCTAATGGTGAACATTTAGAAAAATTCTCACCTCTAAAATTTTAAATTTTCTCTTGCCTTAGCTGTTTATAGATTATCTTTTTAGTGTTTGTTTTGGGATACTCTTGTACGTATACTTTTCAGTTTTCCACTGTCTTTTAGAATGTAATAACATGAATATATTTTATTCTAACTGTTGCTTTAAGTTCATTGAAAGGAATAATTTGTGAATATCCACCTGAATAGTTGTGATGGAAGTAGACAGTAATTGCTATTTTAAGTGCTGCTACTTACTACTATCTATATAAAAAAAATAGACTTTTATGCCTTTGTGATTTGAAATAGGTTGGAGAAGACTCAAGCATGACGTGACTTGGTTCTTATTTTAGCTGACACCTACAAGTTATCCAAACATCATATTTAAATATAATTCAGGCCAGGCACAGTGCCACACACCTATAATCCCAGCAATTTGGGAGGCCAAGGTGGGAGGATTGCTAGAGTTCAGGAGTTTGAGACCAGCTTGGACAACATAGTGAGACCGCATCTCTATTAAACAAAACAAAACAAAAATTAGCCAGGTATGGTGGTGCATGTCTGTAGTCCTAGCTACTTGAGAGGCTGAGATGGAAGGATTGCTTGAGTCCAGAAGGTGGAGACTGCAGTGAGCCAAGATAGTGCCACTGAATTCTAGTTTGGGTGAAGGAGCAAGACCCTGTCTCAAACAAAACAAAACAAAACCCAATATTGAATACTTTTTATATGTAAATAGATGGAAACAGTAAGATTTATTGTTCCACATACTATGTAGGTACTAGAAATTGTATGCTATGTGGGTATTGGAAATTTCCATGTGTGAGTAGCTGATATATAAAATATATGTAACATTAATAAACATGGGGCATTTGGATGATGAAATGCTATATAACAACACATTTTTTTCTTTCTTTCTAGTATTGGAAGAAGACTTTTATTTAACTCAGAAGTTATTTTTCTTCTCCCAACTACCAGAGTGGTCTTCACCAGTAAAAAGTAGAAGTATCTCTGGGTATCCTCAGGTAGCCACTCAGGAATATTTGGAAGAAGTCCAGTTGGAAAAGAATGGCATATTTGGAAAAAATAGCAGCCTACAAATCTGTGTTAGGGATATAGGAACATAGCTGAGAAAGTTTCTACATTAAAGTCACCTTGCATCAATTGCAGACGAGGCTGAAATTCTCTGAGATGTGTATAGAAGCTCTTATAAAAAGAAACAATTAGCCTGATAGTTTTGCATCTGAGTGTTGTAGGTTCTCTCCACAAACTGAAGAAAGGAGAGAGGTGGCTATGCTGAGACCTCACTTTATACCATATGCCACGAATTTCTTCTCTAGCTTATAGAGCAAGTTCACTGTATAGCAATGCTGAAGAAATGGAGACCACAGATGTTTGCTAATCTTACTATAGGATTCTTTCTACTTCCATCTTTCTATGTTCCTATTCCATTCTTTGAAGCACTTGCCAGCAAACTCCCTATTCTTGCTAAACCAATTAACCAAAAATATCTTCGCCTATTTGCTCCTACAAATCCTATAGAATCCATTAAAATCCCATGGGTTGTAGAACTCACAAGGAGTCCAGTGGTATAGATTAGTGCACTGACTGTTATAACTAAAAAGAGTGAAGAGGAGGACCCTAAAGATTATCACCTGCTGAGTCACATTCTGCAGGATTGCTGTGATGTGTAATAACATCCTATAATGATTAAAGGAAGAAAAATTTTACCTTCATGTCCTCAATGTACTCATAACTGGTCCCCATTTCTTTTACTTTGTCAAGACTTGGCATGACAACTAGCATTCCAAAGGATGACTCTATTATCTTCAACTGAGATTCAAACTGCAGGAAGGGATCCACAAAGCTGACAAGAAAAAGGAGTAATTATTAATGATGAGAAAACAAATATAGTAGAAATTTAGTGGCCTTTTTTTCTTTTCTTTTTTATTTATTTATTTATTTTTTGAGACAGAGTCTTGCTCTGTCGCCCAGGCTGGAGTGCAGTGGTGCCATCTCGGCTCACTGCAAGTTCCACCTCCTGGGTTCACACCATTCTCCTGCCTCAGCCTCCTGAGTAGCTGGGACTACAGGCGCCCGCCACCACGCCTGGCTAATTTTTTGTATTTTCAGTAGAGACGGGATTTCACCATGTTAGCTAGGATGGTCTCAATCTCCTGACCTCGTGAGCTGCCTGCCTCAGCCTCCCAAAGTGCTGGGATTAGAGGCGTGAGCCACCGTGCCTGGCCCAGCCATTTCTTAGTGATAAGCAAACATGAGGTTCAGCTTTTGGCTTTGTGTGACAGATGAGTCTTAAATATTCTCTTAAAAATGATAATGTTGTAAAAATAAAGGAATTAATTTCTTTGTAAATATTATCTATAAACAGTTATTTAGAAATCAGAATATATTTCTCCATAAACATAATAAGGCAAAGAGTGGTTACATTCCCAGCCAAGTCCACAAAGCCATGCTAAGCTTTAAACAGTTGAAATATATTACTGCCACATTTTCTGTAATCAATAATAATATGTTTTTCACATCTTAGTATTTCTTACATTGAGATGCATCTTCAAATTGATGGCAAATGAAGCTTGCCTCAGCAGCTAGAAAGATTATCTGCTTGTCTATGCAATACAGAAAGAATGGGAAAGAGTATAAGAAAGAAATAGTAGTCGCCAAATTGTGATGGTGAAGTTTGGAGTAATTTCTTATCTTTCACAGTTGCATGTTTTTAAAGATATAACATTTTAAATACATCCAATTAGTGAAATAAAAGAGCATGACAGCTTATCATACCTGGAGTTCACAGCCAGGATCATGGATTCATTACTTAACAGGCCTGAGTATACATCCAATAGGCTGCTAACTTTATGTGCCTAAGTACCATGTTAAAAAAAAAAAGAAGAAGAACAATTAATGATTACAGAGCAGTGAGACTGATAATAGCATGTGCACTTTTTCCTTTTACAGAGACTAAAGGAACCAAATCAGACTGGAAAACATGCTCAAGAGTTCACAGAAGTGTTGAGACCAAACTGTAATTTAAATCCACAGTAGTATGTTTGCCTAAGTGGAGGTCTTTTACAGTCAACCACTATGCTTATATAATTTGCATTTCCAGACAGTATTTTGTAAGGTGTGCTCTTTACCAGATGCACTTCTGTACACCACTATAACTATTAAGTCCCATCTACACAGTGTGGAGTCTACCTATAAAAATGCCAGCAGGGCCGGGCGTGGTGGCTCACACCTCTAATCCCAGCACTTTGGGAGGCCGAGGCGGGGGGACCACGAGGGCAGGAGATCGAGACCATCCTGGCTAACACGGTGAAACCCCGTCTCTACTAAAAATAGAAAAAAATTAGCCGGACGTGGTAGCAGGCGCCTGTAGTCCCAGCTACTCGGGAGACCGAGGCAGGAGAATGGCGTGAACCTGGGAGGCAGAGCTTGCAGTGAGCCGAGATGGCGCCACTGCACTCCAGCCTGGGTGACAGAGAGAGACTCTGTCTCAAAAAATAACAAAAACAAAAAAATGCCAGCAGGGCAACTTAAGTCAGGCCTTATTAAAGAATGACTAAACTCACACTATGGAATGAGAATTTAGCCTTTAAAACTGGTAATTAAAGGGATTCCACTAAGAATTTATCATTCTTTTTTTCCAAGAAACTGGAGAACTAGACCTCCAATAGCCAAAACAATCTTAAGAAAGAACATGGAGGTATTACAGTTATGATTTCAAGCTATAATACAAAAGTAATTAAAATTGTAGGGACTGCTATAAAAACAGACTCATAGACAAATTGAATGAAATAAAAAGCCCAGAAATAAATCTATTGATATATGGTCAAGTAATCTTTGATAAGGGAGACGAGAATTCACAATGGGCAAAGGACTGTCTCTTCAATAAATGATGTTGGGAAAACTGAATGTCCATAAGCAAATAAATGAAATGGAACGCTTATCTTTTACCATATACAAAAGTTGATTTGAAATGGGTTAAAGACAAATGTAAAGATGTGAAACTGTAAAACACCTAGAAGAAAACATAGGGAAAGAGCTTCTTTACATTAGTTTCGATGAAGATTTTTGGATATGACGTAAAAAGCACAGGCAACAAAAGCAAAATTAAACAAGTGGGACTACATCAAATTAACAAGCTTCTGCACAGCAAAGAGAACAATTAATAAAATTAGAAAGACAACCTATGGAATGGGATAAAATATTTGTAAAACATAAATCAGATAAGGGGTTAATATCCAAAATGTATAAGAAACTCATGATTCAATGGCAAAAAAAAGCAGTTAATCCAATTACAAATGGGCAAAAGACCTGAATAAAACTTTTTCCAAAAAATACATACAAAAAGCAGTCCCTCTGAGAACAGCAACAAGACAAGGATGCCCACTCTCACCACTCCTCTTCAACATAGTACTGGAAGTCCTAGCCAGAGAAATCAGGCAAGAGAAAGAAATAAAAGGCATCCAAATCTGTAAAGAAGTCAAATGGTCACTGTTTGCTGACGATGTGATCGTTTACCTTGAAAACCCTAAAGACTCCTCCAGAAAGCTCCTAGAGCTGATAAAAGAATTCAGCAAAGTTTCCAGATACAAGATTAATGTACACAAATCAGTAGCTCTTCTATATACCAACAACGACCAAGGGGAGAATCAAATCGAGAACTCAACCCCTTTTACAATGGCTGCAAAAAAAAAAAAAAAAAAGGAAAGAAAAAACAAAAACAAACCAACAACAACTTAGGAATATACCTAACCAAGTAGTCAAAAGACCTCTGCAAGAAAAACTGCAAAACACTGCTGAAATAAATCATAGATGACACAAACAAAAGGAAACACATCCCATGCTCATGGATGGGTAGAATCAACATTGTGAAAATGACCATACTGCCAAAAGCAATCTACAAATTCAATGCAATCCCCATAAAAATACCACCAACATTCTTCATAGAATTAGAAAAAAAAATTCTAAAATTCATATGGAACCAAAAAAGAGCCCGCATAGCCAAAGCAAGACTAAGCAAAAAGAACAAATCTGGAGGCATCACATTATCTGATTTCAAGCTGCACTATAAGGCCATAGTCACCAAAACAGCATGGTACTGGTATAAAAATAGGCACATAGACCAATGGAACAGAATAGAGAATCCAGAAATAAACCCAAATGCTTACAGCCAACTGATCTTTGACAAAGCAAACAAAAACATAAAGTGGGGAAAGGACACCCTTTTCAACAAATGGTTCTGGGATAATTGGCTAGCCACATGCAGGAGAATGAAACTGGATCCTCATCTCTTACCTTATACAAAAATCAACACAAGATGGATTAAGGACTTAAATCTAAGACCTGAAACTATAAAAATTCTAGAAGATAACATTGGAAAAACCCTTCTAGACGTTGGCTTAGGCAAAGATTTCATGACCAAGAACCCAAAAGCAAATGCAATAAAAACAAAGATAAATAGCTGGGACTTAATTAAACTAAAGAGCTTTTGCATGGCAAAAGGAACAGTCAGCAGAGTAAACAGACAACCCACAGAGTGGGAGAAAAGCTTCACAATCTATACATCTGACAAAGAACTAATATGCAGAATCTACAACAAATTCAAACAAATCAGTAAGAAAAAAACAATCTTATCAAAAAGTGGGCCAAGACATGAATAGACAATTCTCAAAAGAAGATATACAAATGGCCAACAAACATATGAAAAAATGTTTAACATCACTAATGATTAGGGAAATGCAAATCAAAACTATAATGCAATACCACCTTACTCCTGCAAGAATGACGGTAATCAAGAAATCAAAAAACCTTAGATGTTGGCATGGATGTGGTGATCAGGGAACATTTCTACACTGCTGGTGGAAATGTAAAGCAGTACAGCTGCTATGGAAAACAGTGTGGAGATTCCTTAAAGAACTAAAAGTAGAACTACCGTTTGATCCAGCAATCCACACTACTGGGTATCTACCCAGATGAAAAGAAGTCATTATTTGAAAAAGAAACTGGCACAAGCATGTTTATAGCAGCATGATTCACAATTGCAAAATCGTGGAACCAACCCAAATGCCCATCAACAAGTGGATAAAGAAACTGTGGTATATATATATATATACATATACATATATATATGTGTATATATATATGTATATGTATATATATATATATAGGAATACTACTCAGCCATAAAAAGAAATGAATTAACAGCATTTGCAGTGACCTGGATGAGACTGGAGACTACTATTCTAAGTAAAGTAACTCAGGAATGGAAAACCAAACACCGTATGTTCTCTGTGATATGTGGGAGCTAAGCTATGAGGATGCAAAGGCATAAGAATGATACAATGGACTTCGGGGACTTGGGGGAAAGAGTGGGAGGGGGATAGGGATAAAGGCTATAAATATGTTGCAGGGTATACTGCTCAGATGATGGGTGCACCAAAGTCTCACAAATTACCACTAAAGAATTTACTCATGTAACCAAATACCACCTGTACCCCAATAACTTATGGGAAAAAGGCATATAAACGGTGAATAGGAATGTGAAAAATGCTCAATATTATTAATATAATATTAATTGTCAAGGAAATGCAAATTAAAATCACAGTGAGACATTACCTCACACCTGTTAGGATAAGTATTATCAAAAAGATGAAAGATAATAAGAGTTGGTGAGAGTATGGAAAAAAGGAAACCCTTGGATGCATGTAAACCCTTGGCATGAACGTAAATTGGCATGAAAACAACCACATGGGAAAACAGTATGGAGATTTCTAAAAAATTAAAACTGGAACTACATATGATTCAGCAATCCTATTTATGGGTATTTATCCAAAGAAAATAAAAGCAGGATATCAAAGAGACATCTTTACTTCCATGTTCATTGCAGCATATTCACAATAGTCAAGATATGGAATCAACCTAAGTGTCCTCTGATAGATGAATTGATACAGAAAATATAAAATCAGATATTGAAGAGTCCCAAAATTCAAAGCTGTCAAATAGTAAAATTTCTTAAGAATTTACAATTCAATATGTAGCTAATAGGAGTCTCATAAAGAAATAATGGAGAAAACATGAAGAGAAAAATTATCCAATCAATAGTGTAGTATAATTTCTCAGAGATAAATGGCTGGAGCAGTTGGATTGGAAATGTGTGAGTGCCCAGTATATTTGAATTAAAAAATGCCTAGAGACATTTTTATAAAATTCCAGTTTACAAAAAATAAAGATAAAGGCTTCTACAGAAAGAATCCAGGTGACAAAGGCTAGAGAATCAGACCACCATCATGTTTTCATCAGTCATAACGGATACCACAAAACAATGTAAGTTATGCATTCAATTTTTTTTTAAGAGAAAATGACTTGTGACCTAGAGAAATGGCTGAAATAATAATTGGTGATGACTCTTTTCACGGTGCTTCTTTCTTTCTCTCTCTCTCTTTCTTTTTTTCTTTCTTTCTTTCTCTCTCTTTCTTCCTTCCTTCCTTCCTTCCTTTCTTTCTCTTTCTTTCTTTCTCTCTCTCTCTCCCTCCCCTCCCTCCCCTCCCTCTCTCCTTCCTTCCTTTCTCTTTCTTTTCTTTTCTTTCCCTAATCTACATTGCATGGCTTTTAAAAATAAGAGCATACCATTTTTGTAAAACTATAAAAGCATTTGAAATTGATCATATATTCACTTCATGAAGAAAATCTCCTTAAGCTCTGAAAGTTAGAAACTGTGTGGGCCAATGCTACAAGACTTTATGTTACAAACATAAGAATGGGACAAAAGATGTTTAATACAACTAGATGAATTTATACTTTACCTCGCACCTACACAAAATGGATCATAAATATAAATGTAAGGCTAAAACTGTAAAACCTTTAGAAGAAAACAGCCATTTTTGGTTAGGAAAAGTTTTCTTTTTGTTTCTAGATGCAACACTGAAACCATGGCCCACAAAAGAGAAAAAAATGGTAAACTGGACTTGATCAAAACTAAAACCTCTTGCTCTTCAAAAGATACCATTAAGAAAAATAAGACAAACCATATACTGAGAGAATATATTTGCAAATCATACATTTTACACTCAATAACAATACTATTTATAAAATACTTCTAAAGATATTGTATGAAGTCTGAATGAAGAAAAAGCTTTACTAAATATTCAAATAAGTAGAAAGAAAACATGTTTCTAATGATAAAACAATAGTTTAAGGAAGTATTCATAACTTAATCTATAAATTCAGTGTTTCAAATCAAAATGCCAAGAGAAATTCTGGAAGGAATTTGACAAGTATATTTCAAAGTTCCTCTGATAGTGTGAATAATTAAAAGTAGCTAATACATTTTTGAAAACCAAAAATAATTGGATAGATTACAAAAGATTTTGTGTTATACATCTGAGCTATCTGTAGTAAAGATTTGTCTGATACCTCCTTCACTGCTATAATTTGATGTGTTGGCATTGCCTACCTCTGTTGAAGTCAAAAGCTGCTGCTTGCTGCTGCTGCTGCCTCTGCCATCTGTCAAAGGCATTGATACTGTTGCTAATGCTTCTTTTTAAAATATATATATATTTTATTATACTTTAAGTTCTAGGGTACATGTGCACAACGTGGAGGTTTGTTACATATGTATACATGTGCCATGTTGGTGTGCTGCACCTATTAACTTGTCATTTACATTAGGTATATCTCCTAATACTATCCCTCCCCCCTCCCCCAACTCCACAACAGGCCCCAGTGTGTGATGTTCCCCTTCCTGTGTCCAAGTGTTCTCATTGTTCAATTCCCACCTATGAGTGAGAACATGCAGTGTTTGGTTTTTTGTCCTTGCGATAGTTTGCTGAGAATGATGGTTTCCAGCTTCATCCATGTCCCCACAAAGGACATGAACTCATCATTTTTTATGGCTGCATAGTATTCCATGGTGTATATGTGCCACATTTTCTTAATCCAGTCTATCATTGATGGACATTTGGGTTGGTTCCAAGTCTTTGCTATTGTGAATAGTGCCACAATAAACATATGTGTGCATGTGTCTTTATAGCAGCATGACTTATAATCCTTTGGGTATATACCCAGTAATGGGATGGTGGGTCAAATGGTATTTCTAGTTCTAGATCCCTGAGGAATCGCCACACTGACTTCCACAATGGTTGAACTAGTTTACAGTCCCACCAACAGTGTAAAAGTGTTCCTATTTCTCCACATCCTCTCCAGTGCCTGTTGTTTCCTGACTTTTTAATGACTGCCATTCTAACTGGTGTGAGATGGTATCTCATTGTGGTTTTGATTTGCATTTCTCTGATAGCCAGTGATGATGAGCATTTTTTCATGTGTCTTTTGGCTGCATAAATGTCTTCGTTTGAGAAGTGTCTGTTCATGTCCTTCGCTCACTTGTTGATTACAGTCCCATGGCTGCTGTAACCCATTAGCAAAAGAGCCAGCTTCTGCACAAAAGGTGCTCTCACTTTATAGCTAAAGCCACAGGTGACTGAATTCACTCTCATCATTTTCAGATGGTCATTGTTTTGCTCTTTTACAACATCCCTGTCTTTATAGGACTTAGCAGCTGGGACTGTGCTATTAATATAGCGAGAAGCACTGATCAACCTCTCATACTAGCCCACTGTCTTTGAATCACATTCATGCACCTTGATAATCTTCAGCTAGGAGGTGTCTTTCCCTGCAGGCTCTTCCATCCTGCTAGTCCTGCCTTATCTTGAGTGGCCCAGACATGCCTCAATGCTAGCAATAACTCAGTTTCTACATCAAGCAAGTTTATGTTTTGTTTCCAATGAGCCATTTGATTATCTCCTTCTCTCTTCTTGCAACTCCTATTTCCAATCTAAGTCTGTGTCATTCTTTTGAATATAATTGGGTTTCTGAAGTTGACCTTTTCCACAGCTAAGAGAAATGTAGATTCTGTTGCTGAAAAACAAATTAAGGCCTGGAATGGTAGTCCAGTTTTTGCTTTCTTAGAACCACAGTTTTACTATGCATGCTTAGGAGCTGGTTCACTAACTCCTATTATTCCTGTAGAGACAAATTGATGGAGTTAATTAATTTGTTTCTGTAATTGGAATGCCATAACTCTTTGCACTTTCTAAATTTTCTGTGCACTTTATATTTTCGACAAAACTCCTTATCACACTATTGGCAATAATTGTGTTTGGACTACTCTACTTCTCTAACAGTGTATACATCTAACTAGATCAAAATTTAGTGTGGTCATCTCTAACTGATGGCAAATCTCTATTTTAAAATTCCTTCAAATCCACATAGGAAGACATCTTTCATTTATTCATTAGGACCCCTCTCCCACACTAGGGAAAAAAAGAGGGATTTTCAGTGGCTTAGAGACAAAGAAAACCAATTCGATGGTATAAAAATAAAGGCTAAAAGAAAATAAAGAATAAAAATTAAGACAAAATGGAGGATTTAAGGGTGAGGGACATTTACAAACATGCATAGTAAACAGCCCCTTTACAAGAGCAAAAGATGGATTGTAAATATAATTATAGACTATATCAAAATATAGATATAGTTTGATCCAGCAATAAAACTTAGATTATTCATAGAAGCATGTTTTTGAATGGACTTTTAAAGTAGTATACCTTATTTATTTGTTTGAACATGTAAAAAGGTAATACACATGCATGTGCACTACAGTACAAAAGCGTAAACAGTGAACGTTTCCAAGTCTTCCCCTTCTCTAGCTCCCATCCCCTAATTTCCATCCCCAGAATCTACAGTTGTTACTGCTTTCCTGTGCATTCTCCTAGCAATAGAATATGCAGATATAAGAATGTTAATGATACTCTTTTGTGAGCAGTTTTAGCCTCTAAGGTATATATACAGGAATTGGTTCTATGTTTTCCTGTAACTGCTGCCACTGTGCTCTGTCCCTCTTCTCTGCCAACTCCCTTGCCCTGTCTTTCCCTGATAGATGGCTGTCTCCTTTATGGACTATTCTAAGTCTGATTTCATGAATTCTCCATCTTTTTTTGGTTATTAATACAGTCTCATAATTATTGTTAGTACTAAATCCTGTTTATTTAAAATCTTCAACTTTATTGTTTGTTCAAAAGTCTTCCTTGATACCCAGAGCAGGCAAGGATTTTGGTTTTAGGGTAAACACAGTATAGCTTGGTGCTTAGACCAGCAACTGTGCAGCCAGGATCTATGAATTTATAACCTCGTTCTGCCACTTGCTAGCTATGTGACTATAAGCAGGTCACTTTCTGCCTCTGTTTCCCCATTTTCAAGGTAGTACTTACCCCACAGGGCTGTTGTGAGAATTAAATGAGTTATTCATTTAAAGCACTTACAGCATGCCTAACATGTTATGGGTACTATATAAGTTTTAGCTATTTTTACTATCATTGGAATAGGGAAGGGATTTCCCTCTCTCACACGTCTCTGTACTCTGTTCCCTTTCTCATCTTCCTTGTCTTTGTATCTCTGGGGTTGTAGGTGGCTGAGGAATTGGGGGAAATATGTTTCCTTTTTGGTCCATCCATGAAATAATTTATTGTCCCCTTCCTGTTGGTGATTTGTTCTGGCAAGCAGGTGGTGCCCCCAACAGCCCTGCTGATGAAGAACTCAATTTACTAGGAGAGTGTCACTTTCAAGGTCCAGCTACATGTTCTGGAAGATCCCCACTGTGCTGTGTTTTGGTTTTTTGTTTTTAAATTTTGAAACACCAGCCCACTTGACCCAGGTGCAGGAGTTCCCAACAGCCATCCGCCCTCAATTGTACACTTCAACTCAGATGTCTGTTATTACTTATAAGGAGTATCTTTGTATTTCATCATCTATAATTTTGTTGGAGCAACACCACTCTCCTGATTAAGTAAGTCACCAAGGTTTTGAACTTTTTAGCAAAGCGTAAAGGAACTTTTATGACTAAGTCTGTGCTTACCTCTCCATCCACAACTCCTATTATTTCCTCTTGACTAGTCTTCATTCTAGATACACCTTTTGTCTTAGATGGATGCTGCAGGGTGTTGTTTAGACCACCCCTCTCCATTTCAGTACTGAAATACTCTTTCCACAACTTGTGGAAGTGTTGGCAGCTGAGAGCTTTTAGATAAGTATTCTTGAGACTTCCCTTAGCCAAAGAGCCTTCCTACCTAAGATCACATCCCCTCTCTGGGAGCAACCTACATCTAATGACTAGTTGACATGGGGGAAATAAAGGCCAAACCTCCTTGCCTCAAAGAGGGTCAACTTTGAAAGGTCATTCCAGTTCCAGAGTGCCCTGCAGAAGTAGCTGAGACCTATCTTGCAAGTGCATTGCAGTTCAACACCTCCTTGTACTTAATCCTGCTTCCTTGACTTTGCCTCTACTACTAATCCCCAAGTATTGATCCAAAGAGCACATCCAGTGTTATTTTAGAATCTGCTTCCTGGGGAACCATAGCTAAAATCTATAATTCTACAAATGTATGTTGCTTTTTCTTTCTCCACGCCTTTACAGGTGCTGTTTCCTCTTCTTGGAATGTACTTCACTTTCATCTAGGCATTCTACTCATCTTTCAAAGTCCAGCTCAAATCTTCTCTGGCCCAAAGTCATATTTGAATGTCCCTCCAAATATACTTCTATCATTTCCTGAATATTGTAACTTCTTCATAACTTATAACAGTTTTAACTACTGAATTTTTTTAAATCTCTCCCATTGGACTATAAGCAATTTGGGGCTAGTGTTTGAGTTTTATTCTACTTTGTTTCTCAAAAAGATAGCATAATATTTAATGCATAGTAGATTCTCAATAAATATTTGTTGAATAAATGAATGAGGGATTGAATGAGTGTAATTCTAAACTGCATCTTTCTGACTCTATGGACTATACAAATGGGAAAGGATTAAATGACCCTGTTTAATAGAATATGGTTTTATTAACAACTCTCCTCATGTCCTGGCTGGAAAAATCAATTTGTCCACCAAATGTTATCAATGTTTTGCTTTAATTATCAGCGACTTCAACCTATGGATTATGAACAAAGTCTATAAAAGTTTTAATATCCACGCTGAAGCATTTCTTTTGTAAAGGTAGAAGATTACATATTTTCTTATGGTAGCCCTCCCCTGTTTCTTCTGTGTTAATTTGGATGTGGATTAAAATGATGGTAGGGTCTATTAGAGGTTCAGAATTTTAAAACAATTTTGAAAAATGACTGGATGAATATCCACTAAGACAATACTGTGCTACACACTGCAGAGAACACAAAGATGAATAATCACAATCTCTGCTCTTAAGAGATCAAAGACAAGAAATCTGCAAAAGGCCTAGAAAATAAGATAAATGGAAAAGGAAAGACACAAACTAGAATGGCTCTCAAATAAGGAAACAATATCATTCAATCAGAGAAGAGCTTCACTTTGATGGGAAGGGTTTCCACAGTGATGATGGAAGGGAAAATATGAGTGAGGAGACTATCCTAGAGACCAGTCAGTTGATGGAGGATGGGTGGGATAAATAGTAGGATGGGTAAAAAGTTTCATCCTTTTAAATTAGTGCTGAAGGTCATTTTCAGGAGCATGAGAGAATGAAGAAGAAATGACGCTGCAGGGACATACAGGTAAAAACAATTTTTAACCAAATTGCCTTTTTTCCCCCTTTCTCCCCCAACACATGTATTTTAAACATTACTTGTAACATCCTTGTAATGGAAACAGTAAAAAGTTATTTTTTCCAAGAGAATTCAGTTACGTTGATATCCTTATAGAATATCACTTACCATGTGGTGCCATTTCACACTGTCTTGCAGAATCTGGAGACTACTCTCTAGCCAGAAAGAAGGAGATTAGTTAAAAAGGAATGAACATAGACTCCTATCATCTTAGTGGGGCCTTATTTCCAAACCTGAAGCTACTATGACCTTGATGTCAAAGTCCAACAAGGACATGCACACACACACTAAAACTATAGACAAATTTACTGTGAGTATTACTGGACAACACTTAACAAAAAGATTAGTAGGCAGGCTATGGCAGCACATTAAAAGACTAAAAGACTATACCCAAGTAGTATTTATTACATAGAGGATGGTTCAATAAAAGAGAATCTATAATACAATTCTCAACATTAATTGCTAAAGAAGAAATTCTACACAATAATTTTTGAGTTCCAAATTTATAAGATTTTAAATATGAACTTGATAACATTTTTAAATAAAATGGCTATGTAGTTCATGTCTTAATGTGATAGATAAAAAAGTCAGTACCAAGTGTGATTAGAAAATAAATAGAAGCGTTCTTATTAAGGTAAAGAATAAAACAAAGATTATCGTTACTACCACCATCATTTACCATATCTGGAAGGACCATCAAATATTATTTAAAAATAGAAATAAATGCATATATTAAAACTGGAAAGGAAAATATAATTTTGTTTGAATTATAACTTCACAGGAAACAGTATAAGGGGCTTTTAAATTTTTTAATGTTATCAAAATAATTTAATTAGAAATGGAGTTATCAGTTACTGAAATGATTGATAAAATTGCCTTATGAAATTTTTAGAAACTGTTATGTTTTCCTTTGCTTGCTTGGAGGAGGTAGCCCTTTGATAATTATTTTATGTCTTCTATTTTAATTAGTATATTTAGATTTTCTAGATCTTCTTTGATTCTTTTTTTAAAAAAATAACTTTTTATTTCAGACCTATAGGAAAGTTGCAAAGACAGTAAATTATCATGTATCCTTCAACCAGTTCCCTCCAATGTTAACTAACATCTTACATAATCATGGCACATTTTTCAAAACTAAGAACTTAACATTATTACAATTACATTAACTAAAATTCAGACTTTATTTGGATTTCACCTATTTTTCCACTAATATCCTTTTCTGGTTCTGGGATCCAGTCCAGGATTCCACGTTGCATTTACTCAGCGTGTCTCCTCAGTTTGCGCTGATCTCTAACAGTTTAGCAGTCTTTCCTTGTTTATGACCTTGACAGTTTTGAAGAGCACTGGTTAGGTATTTTGTAAAATGTACCTCTATTTGGATTTATCTGATTTTTTTTCATATAATTAGACTGGGAATATAGGTTTGAGGAAAAAATATTACAGAGTGAATGCCTGCCTATCATGAAAAAAATACAAGATTTTGAATTTATTTATTAGTCCTACTATTTTTCTTTTCCTGAATTCAAATATTCAACTTCATCTTTATATGGGTCATTTTATTTCTGCATTCCTTAGATTTGTTTTGTTTTATTTTTATAACTTCTTGCTTTCAATACTTGATTTCATTATTCTTATTTTGTTCTGGTTTAGTTTTCTAAGTACTAAAGGCTATAAATTTTTCTCTGTGATCCCTTTGGCTGTATACTATAGGGTTTGATATGTAGTATTATCAATACTTTGTAATTTCCTATTAATTTCCTCTTTGACTCAAGAATTGTTTAAAATAGAAAGTTTACTGGACAAGTGGTAGGTTGTTTTTCACTTGTTTCATGAATTCATCACTAGTTTCTAATTTTTTGCATTGTAATCAGAGAATATGTCTTCTATTTCTACTTTCTGGAATTTATACAGAAATTTCTAGCCTAATATATGGTTACTTTTGTGAACGTTCTACGGGCATTAGGGAAAAAAGGTACATTCTTTGTTATCATGGTTACAGAATGATGTATAGGTTTCTCTCTGTCATCTGTCACTCATACACACACATATACACAAAAATACCTTCTCCCATCTCTATTATGTCCTAAAGCCTTACTTGTTTTTGGATTCCTTGTCAACATGCTGACAGAGGTGTATTAAAGTCTTCTACTAGTAATGCTGCAAAAAATATCACGTATTAGTACATAAACCAGAAACTTTCCTACAGCTTTGTTTTGCTCTATCAATATGGATGGTACTATGATATACAGTATGTGGATTGTGTTAATTTTCTATAGCTGTGCATCAATTTATCACAAATTTAAAGGCTTAAAAATATGTTGTTATTTCAGTGTCTGTAGGTCAGAAGGTTCAGTCTCAGTTTAGCTGTAGTCTGCTCAGGGTCTCACACAGCTGGACTCAAGATGTCAACTTGGAGTGCTATCTCATTTGAGGCTCAGAGTTCTCTTTCCAGGTCAATTAGATTGTTGGCAAAATTCAATTGTTTGAGGCTGTCAGATTGAAGAACCTATTACTTTGCTGGCTGCGGCTGAGGACAGTACTCAGCATCTAGAAGCCGTCTGTGGTTTCTTGCCATATGACCTGTTCCAGAGGCCATCTCACACTACCAATCTCTGACTTCTGTCTCCAACCTCCAGACCCAGACTTAAAAGACTCATGTGATTAGGGCAGGCCACTCAAATACTCTTCCTTTCAACTCAAAGATAACTGATTAGTAACCTTAATTATAGCTGTACAGTTCCTTCTTCCACGTTATATAACATAATCATGAGAATGATTTCCCATCATACATCATATTCAGATCTTCATTCCGTACCCTTCCTTCCTAAATATTTCAGCTTCAAGTGGAGGGATTGATATAAGACGTGGATACTAGGGGACAGGAATATTGGGGGCCGTCTTAAAATTCTTCTTACCACATAGATTTTCATAATTATTGTATCATCATAATGGATTATGAACTTTTTCATAATGTGATGCATTTAAAAAATCACCTTTACTGCCTCAAAGCTTATTTTAAAGCCTGAAATTCAAGTTTGTCTGAATTATGATCCCAACACCTACTTAGTGGTTGTTTACACTTTTTTGGTATTCCTTTTTTCCATCTTTTTATTTGCAACCTTTTCGAGATACTTTGTTTTATAAGTACCTCGAGTATGTAACATATTGCTGGACTTTACTAGTGATTTAACCATATTTCTTTCTCTTTGTACATAAGTTCAATCCATTGTTGTTTATTACATAACAGATTTTGTCACTATATTTTGTATGTGCTTTTGTTGTTGTTGTTGTTGTTACCTTTAAATATTTTATTATTTGATGTTTTTCTCCATACTTTGTATGTGTGTGATGTGGTGTTTTGTGTGTTTCTTTAATACGAAAGGTTTATATTCCTGTTGTGATGATGTTTAGGATTACAATAACTTCTTATATTTATTCCTCAAAACTTTAGACAGAACCTGTTGATTGCCAACTATGAGCAAAGATGAAATTAGTTCATTTCTATTTTCTCTTCTCTGTCACTCCTCATATAATTTTAGTTGATTTATTAGTGAAACCTTTATGCATTTGTGTTTATATTGCTTGTTTAATATCCCCTAGGCTTTAAAAATGAAATCAATGTATTTATTAACTTTCCCCTTATCTTTTATTTTTATTATAATTGTTATTAGCGATATTATTTTTATACTTTCAAGATGTATAATATTTACATTCAGTTCTGTAACAATAATCCTACTTCCTTTATGTCTTAACCCTTCATGTAAACAGATTCTATGCATACTGCCAGACTTTCCCCATTCATTTCTTGTTGAGCTAAAGTTCATTTTCTTTGACTTTATTTAAGAGAATCTCATGAGAATCACATTCCTTGATTTTTTTTCACATTAAAACTGTTACACTGAGTTAAAGTTTGACTGCATGTAATACTCCTGAGCTATAATGTTTTCATAAGGATTTTACAGACATTGTTCCATTGTCATCTAGCATTGTTGTGGAAAAGGCTAAGGTTAGCTCCTTTTTTTTTTCTCCTATATAGATCAAATGAACCTTTTTCTCCCTCTCTGGATTTCCAAAGGATTCCTTGTTTATTTTTGAAATTAAGTAACTTTACAAGTAAAGAGCTCATCATTGATTGACTTAATTTTTCTAGGGACATATTCTGCTTTTGAATCTATATGTTCATGGCACATTTTGTTAAAATTTATTTATATATTTTCTTCTTTTCTGTTATTTTGGTTCTCTTCTTTAGTGATATCAGTTATGCTTATATTGTATCTCATTTCTAAAGTCTTTCTAGCTTACCTCAGTTTGGTCCTTAATTCTCTTTAGCACATTTTTAGCAATATTCATTTTCTTTGCACTGTTTCCAACAGTGCTTTTGGAGTATTTTTAACACTCCATTTTTTTCCTGAGCTGCACTATTTCTTTCCTAAATTCTTATATATCTACTTTGAAATCACATTTTATGGATAAAATCACTCCATTAAATTAAAAAAGTTTTTCATCTGCCGTTTGATATTTTTCCAGTTTTTAATTGTCATTGATTTTTTTAATTTTCTACTTTTTTCTTGTAAAATATTTGTTTAGATCCTGTATTGATTCTTTTAAAATCATTGCTTATTAGAATAAGATGGGCTACTTCCAAATCAAATATTTTCAGGACTTTCACCTGGAGGAATTTTCCTTTTGATCCAGCATAGTATATGTAAATTTGCTCTTTTGGCTTTACTTTTCCCCAACTGTTTTACCCTCCTGGCAGCATTAGCGCTACTGCAGAATTGGCCTCCTTCACCCTGGCCCACCTGCAAGCAACAACAGCTTGTTTGTGTGATTTCTTGTTTAGTTCAGCTTCACCAGCTTATCTTTGGTTCAAAACCAGAACCAAAGAAAGTTTACTTAGTGCATGCATTCCATTCCCCTTTTTCTGTCTAAGCTACTCACCTTGCTTTCCTCACATCCCTATCACCCAGGAAAAGTATCAGTCATCTATCCAGGGAGGTATCTCTGGGTCCAAACATGTGAACAAAAGCCCTATTCCAGGCATGTCATATTTCCATACAATTCAGCTGTTACTCCATAACTGGAGTGCTTTCCTTGCTGTTTTTGAATATCCCATATTTTAGTAAATGTATGTTACTGGCCTACCCTATCAAAGACTTTGCTTTAGCAAAAGTTTCTTAAAAATTTTCACAGGATTAAAGACATACAGAAAGAAATTTTAGGACAAATCTAAAATTTTACCCTCGATAAAATTATTGGTATTCTCTGAGGGTGTGTGTGTGTGTGTGTGTGTCTACTCTACATTGCCGGAGGAAACTGTAATTGCCTTCCCTGAGGCAGTTGCCAAGCAAGATAATGCTGAGTCTTCTTAGGGACTCAACCCCACCACTCTTCTTTGCTTCTAGACCCATAACTAGACCCAAGTTGCAGAAGGCCCCTAAAGTCAAGGTAGAAAGTGTGACCCATGAGGAAATGTGCTACACTCCAAAAGAATGACTTGAGTTTTCTTATTTCTACAAGCAGAAATCCAGGGAACCTGTGTAGAAATGGATATTAAAGCTGTAGGATAATGGTGGAAGAAACAAAAAGTTGAATTAGGCCAAATTTATTGATATGGGCTCACTAAGCAGAGATTCTGCATTTAACGGTGAAGCTCAGGGAGTTGGAAATGGCTCTAACTACTTGTTTGGTTGATTGGCTAAAACATGGACCAAAAAGTGGCCAATGAGGAGAAAGTTAGAAATGCCAGACCTGTATAGCTTAATGTAGAAAAGGGATTCAAAAGCTTAGGGAGATTGGAATGTTAGAGTGAATTTGTCGTTTAAGACCTAGTCCCTCACGCTGGGAGTGTCCAGAAGACACACCTTTTGCCACTACAGCAAGCAATTTGTGAGGGAAGTCCCAGCATCCTTGAGGAGCTCTGTGCTTGCTCTTTTCTGTAGATCAGACCCTACTATGGTGGAAACTGCAGCCACTGAATAGGGAAATGTAAATGTGATGAGGATAATTGGATTTCAGGGTGGCAGGGGCAAAGGGGCAAGCTCAACAGCCAATGGAAAGATGAGTGCAGTTGCCTTAATGAGCAACAAAAAGTCAAAGCAGCAGTCAAAATAGTCTGACTCTTTTGAACCTATGGTATTGGCTAGTTGATCATGGTGTTCCTAGAAGTTAAACAGATAGGAGGCCTATTAAATTCTTATTTGATTTGTATAAGCATAAAAGTTCTAGGTCAAGTGAACAAAAATCTAACCTAAATAAAAAATTGAGTCATGATCCCTCAATCATTTCCCAGGCTTAAGCTGGCTTATAAACCCAGAATTCCTTGAGTGAAAGGGAGGCTGGGCCCTTTTGAAGAAGGACCTTAGTATACTACCAAAATTTATACTGTGAATCTTTCTCCCAGTCTGCCACAAAGGGACCTATGGCCTTTTCCAGGGTAAGTGTGCCTTGGGGAAAGGAAATAATCAGACCTTCTAGGGAGTACTAGAAAATGGTTCTGAACTGACAATAATTCCAGGAGACCCAAAATGTCATTCTGGCCATCCAGTCAGAATAGGGAACTAGGGAGGTCAGGAGATCAATGGAGTGTAGCTCAGGTCATTCTAACAGTGGGTCCGGTGTGTCCCCAATCCATCCTGGGTTATTACAGAGTTATTTGTTATAACTGAGGTTATTTCCTCAGTTCTGGAATGCATAATTGGAATAGACAAGCTGAGTAGCTAGTGGAATCCGCATACTGGTTGTCGGAGCTGTGGAATGAGGGATATTATGGCGAGAAAAGCCAAGTGGAAGCCACAAGAACTGCCTCTACCTAGGAACATAGTAAGCTGGAAGCAATACTGCATTCCTGGAGGGATTGCAGAGATTAGTGCCATCATCAAGGACTTAAATGAATCAGGGGTTGTCATTTGTACCACATCACCATTTAAATTATCTATTTGGACTATGAAGAAGATAGATCTTGGAGAATGACAGTGGATTACCATAAACTTAACCAGGTGGTAACTCTAAATGCAGTTGCTGTTCCAGGTGTGATTTCATTGCTTGAGCAAATTGACATATTCTCTGGTACCTGGTATGCAGCTATTAATCTGGCAAATACTTTTTTTCTCTATCCCTTTCAGTAAGGTGTACATGAAGCAGTTTGTGTTCAGCTGGCAAGGCCAGCAATACACCTTCACTGTTCTACCACAGGGGCATGTCAACTCTCCAGCTCTATGTCATAATTTAGTTTTCAGGAGACTTAATCACTTCCCCATCCACAAACATTACACTGGTTCATTATATTGGCGACATTATGCTTATTGGATCTTCTGAACAAGAAGTAGCAATATCTAAACTTATTGGCAGGACACCTGTGTGCCAGAGGGTGGGAAATGAATCTGACAAAAATTCAGAGGCCTTCTATCTCAGTGAAATTTCTAGGGGTCCAGTAGTGTGGAGCATGTTGAGATATCCCTTCTAAGGTTAAAGGTAACTTGTTGCATCTGGTACCTCCTAAAGCCAAAAAAGCAGAATGCCCAATGGGCCTCTACAGATTTTAGGCAACATATTTCTCATTTGGGTGTGTTACTCCAGCACATTCACCAAGTGACCTAAAAAGCTGCTAATTTGAATGGAGCCCATAGTAGAAGAAGACTGAAACAGGTCCAGGCTGCTGTACAGTCTGCTCTGGTACTTGGACAATAGGATGCAGCAGATCCAATGGTGCTTGATGCATCAGTGGCAGATAATGATGCTCTTTTGAGCTTTTGGCAGTGAATTGAAGTGCAAGCCCGCAGGATTTTGGAGCAAAGCCTTACTCTCCTCTGCAGATAGTTAGTCTTCTTTTGAGAAACAGCCCTTGACATGCTACTAGGCCTTAGTAGAGACTGAATGCTTGACCATGTGGCACCAAGTTACCATGTGATCTGAGCTGCTTATCATGAACTGGGTGTTATCCAACCCACCAAGCCATAAAGTTGGGTGTGCACGGCAGTACTCCATCATCAAATGGAAGTGATATATATGTGTGATCAGGCCTGAGCAGGTCTTGAAGGCACAAGTAAATTATATAAAGAAGTGGCCAAAAGCCAATGATCCTTCCTCCTGCTACACTGCCTTCTCTTTATTAGCCTGCAACTATGGCTTCATGGGAGTTCCCTATGATCAATTGACAGAGGAAGAAAACAGCCTGGTTTACAGTTGGTTCTACATGATATACAGGCACAACTTAAAAGTGGATGACTGTATCCCTATAGCCCCCTTTTGGGACATCTCTGAAGGACAATGGTCAAGAGAAATACTCCCAGTGGGCAAAACCCCAAGCAGTGCAATCCTCCCTGTAGGCAGAACTTCGAGCACTGAATCTGAATTTTTACCTTGATTGGAAGGAGAAATAGCCAGATGTGTGATTATATACTGATTCATGGGCTGTGCCCAGTGATTTTTCTAGATGGTCAGAAACTTGGAAGGAACATGATTGGAAAATTGATGAAGAAATTTGAGGAAGAGATATGTGGATAGACATCTCAGAATTAGCAAAAAGTTTGAAGATATTTGTGTTCCCTGTAAGTATTCACCAAAGGGCAATCTCAGCTGAGGATTATTTAATAATCAAGCAGATAGGATGACCCATTCTGTAGATACCAATTAGGCTATTTCTTCAGCCACTAGTGTCATCACCCAATAGGCTCATGAGCAAAGTAGCCATAGTGTCAGGGATGTAAGTTATGTATGGGTCCAGCAACATGGACTTTTATTTGTCAAGGACAACCTAGCTATGGCCACTACCGAGTGGCCAATATGCCAGTAGCAGAGAAAAACACTGAGTCCTTGATGTGGCCCAGAGTGATCAGCCAGCTACCTGGTGGCAGGTTGATTACATTGGACTGCTTCCATCATAGAAGAGGAAGCATTTTGTCCTTACTGAAATAGACACTTACCCTGGATATGGATTTGCCTTCCGGGTGTGCAATGCTTCTGCCAAAACTGCCATTTGTGGACTTATAGAATGCCTTATCCACCATCATGTTATTCCACACAGCACTGCTTCTGATCAAGGAACTCACTTCACAGCCAAAGAAGTGGGGCAATCGGCTGATGCTCATGGAATTCACTAGTCTTACCATGTTCCCCACCATCCTAAAGCCACTTGTTTGATGGAATGGTGGAATGACCTTTTGAAGACTCAGTTACATCACCAGCTAGATGTCAATACCTGGAAGGGCTGGGGCAAGGTTCTCCGGAAAACTGAATATGCTCTGAATATGTTCAATTTATAGTGCTATTTCTCCTATAACCAGGATTCCTGGGTCTAGGGATCGAGGGGTGAAAATAGGAGTTGCACTACTCACTATTATCCTTAGTGTCCCACTAGCTTCCTGTTCTTGTGACATTATGCTCTGCTGGCTTAGAGATCTCAGTTCTGGAGGGAAGAATTCTTCCATCAGGGGACACGACAATAATTCCATTGAACTAGAAGTTAAGACTGCCACCTGGCCACCTTGGTCTCCTTGTGCTTCTGAGTCAACAGGCTAAGAAGGGAGTTATGGTGCTGGTTGGACTGACTGATCTACACTACCAAAGAGAACTTGGGCTACTATTCCATAATGGAGGCAAGGAAGAGTATGTCTGCAATACAAAAGATCCCTTAGTGTGTCTCTTAGTATTACTGTGTCCTGTGATTAAGATCAATGGAAAACTACAACCACCCAATGCAGGTAGGACTACTAGTGACCCAGACCTTTATGGATCACTTTAGCAGGTAAAGAACCACAAGCAGCTGAGGCGCTTACTGAAGGCAAAGAAACTACAGAATGTGTAGTAGAAAAAGGGAGTTAAAAATACTGATTATGATGCTGTGATCAGTGCAGAAATGAAGACTGTAATAATTATGAGTATTTCCTTTTAATTTTGTTCTGAATACATTTCTTTGTGTATATATTAGATATCAAATATTTTTTCTTTTCTTATTCTCTTATCACATAATACAAAATGCAATGACTTCATATTCTAGTATTTAAGTATTGTTAATGTTACATCATAGTGTTTAAGTTACAGGACATCAAGGAAGAGAGTAAACATCACTGAAGGACTTTATCTCCTCCTCTGAGAAGGGTTTAGTGCATTTTCAGTTGTATGCAGGACATATGTTGGAACAGGAATTAAAAGAAATTAAAGAATGTGTAAGCAGAAACTCAGTTGTATGTAAGAAAACCCAATTCCCCAGAGAAAGAGAAAGAGCTGGAGTCCTTTAAAATTAACTGCCTGTTTTTCTGTGGCTAGTGAGCCTTATCTCTCCTCCTTTCCCAGGCATTGTGAAGACCCTGTTTCTCTAGCTGTGCAGCTGCAAGGTCACTAGACAGATAAACTCAAGTCATAAAACATGTTTTTCCTTGAAAAGTAAGAAATGATGTAATGCATGTTTCAATTAATTGAATAACTGTCTTTGTTTCTCACTTCTGTAGTATGCTTCCCCCTACACAGATCTCCCCCACCCCACGAAATGATTAAAAGATAACTCTTTGTTCAGGGCTCAGTCCTTTGGAGGTTAATCCAACTGGGCCGGTGCACCTAAATAATAAATATCCTTCTCAACCCCATCGGTCTCTCTGATTCCTTATCAATCCCACTACATTTCAACATGTTAAATGGAATTATGAGCTTCTTATTGACTTTATTTGGAGATTAACTATGGCTTAAGGATATGTATATGGGTGCCAAATTTTCAACGTGGGAACTCATTATGGTTAGTTAATATTACGTGTCAAACTGAGTGAGCCATAGGATGCCCAGATATCTGGTAAACATTATTTTGGGGTATGTCTGTGAGGATATTTCCAGAAGAGATTAGCATTTAAATTGGTGTTCTGGTGATAGGAGATGACACTCCCTAATGTGGGTCAACATCTTCCAATCCATTGAGGGCCTGAATAAAACAAGAAGGCAGAAGAATGCTTAGTTTTCTCTTTGCCTGACTACTTGACTTGGGACACAAATCTGCTGCCCTCGGTGCTCTGGTTCTCAGATCCTCAGAACCAGGCTGGAATTTTTATCATCAACTCTCTTGCTCTCAGGCCTTCAAACTGCACCATTGGATCTCCTGGGTCTCTGTCTTGCAGAAAGCAGAATCCAGGACTTCCTAGCTTCTATTATTGTGTAAACCAATACCTTATAATAAATATATTTATCTATATAGTTGTGGTTTCTCTCATCCTTACTAGTAAGAGAATCCTTACTAGTAAGGCATGAAGTTAGGAGATTAATGAATAAAGAAAAATTCTTCCATTTGCCAACTTTGGCAAGATTTCTGGATGAGGGCCCATAGTAATGTAATTTTCTTTTTCTTTTTCTTTTTTTTTTTTTGTCTCACTCTGTTGCCAGGCTGGAGTGCAGTAGCATGATCTTGGCTCACTGCAACCTCCACCTCCCGAGTTCAAGTGATTCTCCTGCCTCAGCCTCCTGAGTAGCTGGGATTACAGGCACCCGCCACCACACCCGGCTAATTTTTGTATTTTTAGTAGAGATGGGGTTTCACCAAGTTGCCCAGGGTGGTCTCGACCTCCTGACCTCATGATCCGCCCACCTCATCCTCCCAAAGTGCTGGGATTACAGGTGTGAGCCACCATACCTGGGCCATAATGTAATTTTCTAATGTATTCATGGTTCTTTTTCTTAACAGAACAAAAGTTAAGAAAAGTAGTCAGGATTAGAAAAAAAGACAAGCTTTTGACTGACAGAAATATTAATAGGAATTCACTTACATATTTGTAACTTCTCTGTAATCACGGTGAGACAAAGTAGTGAAGAGAAACTCTAGTATATTACCTCTTAGCCAAAGGTAAAATACTCTAGATAGTTATCAACCAAGCAAATTCTTTGAAATGTTGACACTCGTCATGGCAACCATATGTTTCAAAGATTCCATTCTGGAATGAATGTGGTAGAATATCCTGGCATGCCCAAGTGGCTACTAAAGCTCACCTGTCAATTATTGAGGGGTGGGTAAGTTTCTGGTTTCTATGTTCCAAGCACTGAAAGATAGTTCTTCAGACCAACAGTCCAGTAGAAGCTGGGCAAAGGATAAGAATAGAAAATTCACAGAAAAGGAAAACTGAATGGCCAATAAATATTTTAAAAGATTTTTAATCTCACTTGAAGTTATGAAAATACAAACCATTAAAATATTATTTCCCAGCTAATAAGTTAAAAAATACTAAAATACAAGTAAAAATTAAAAAAAGATAATTTCAAATATTGGCAAAGATAAAAGAAAGTTGAACTTTCTCACACGACTGGTGGGATTATAAATGGATATAACTAGTTTGTAGAGAAACTTGTCAAGTTCTAGCAAAACTGAAAATCTACAACCCAGAATTTCCAGTTCTAGGTCCATAGAGTGTATAAACATGTATACAACTGATGCACTGAGAGACATGAAGGATGTTTATTGTAGCACTTTTTATAATAGATTTATTAAAATATAATTCACATACCATAAAATTTATCTTAAAGTATATAATTCAATCATTTTAAATATATTTACAGAGGTATACAACCATCATTACTATCTAATTTTAGAACATTTTCATTTAGAACAAGCTCCAAAGAAACCCTGTACCTGTTAGCAGGCATTCTCCCTCCCTCTCCCCCAAGTACCTGGCAACCACTAATCTTCTGTCTGTCTTCTGGACATTTTATGTAAATAGATTTATACAATAAATGACTTTTTATGATTAGACTGTTTGGTTTTTTATTATTGAGTTGTGATTTTTTATATGTTCTAGATGCTAGTCTCTTATCAGATACATAATTTGCAAATATTCCTCCTTTTCTATGGGCTACCTTTACATTTTCTTGACGGTGTCTCTTGAAGCGCAAAAGTTTTAAATTTAAGTGAAATTTAAATTTGCCATTCTTTTTCTTTTAATTGCTTGTGTTTTTGGTATCATAACTAAAAAAAAAGAAAAAGACATTGCCTGCATTCCCTGGCCCAACTTCACAGAGATTAGATTTAGAACTTTTCTAAGAGTTTTGTAGTTTTTTGCCTTACACTTAGGTCTTTGGTTCATTCTGAATTAGTTTTAGTATATAGTGTGAGGTAGAGGTCTAATTTTATCTTATTTTTTGCATCTGGATATTCACTTGTCTCAGTACAATTTGTTAAAAAGATGATTCTTTTCCTGATTGTCTCCACATCTTTGTAAAAAATGAATTGACTAAAATGGTTTATTTCTGAACTCAATTTTATCCCATTAATCTATATGTTTTTCCTATACTGGTAGCACACTGTGGTGATTTCTGTGTCTTTGTAGTAAGTTTTGAAATCAAGAAGTGTGAATTTTCAAACTTTGTTTGTTCTAGGGTCACAATTATAACATTAGCCTAAAACAATGTAGTTTGAATTAATATCAATTTAGTTTCAATAACATACAAAGGTTTTGCTCCAGTATACCTGGTTTCCTCCTTCATTTTTTCTGCTATTATTGCCATGCACATTATATATATTCATGTTATACATACATATATTTAAACATTATAATTCCACCAACCCAGTTTTATAATTATTGCTTTAAGCTGTTTTCTTTTAAACATAATAGGAGAACAAAACCAAATAATTTTATTCTACCTCTGTAGTTTATGAGTGTGCTCTCTGTGTAGACTTGAGTGACTAGCTAGTATTCTTTTATTTCAGCCTGAGATAATATCTTCAGTATTTCTGGTAGGGCAGATCTGCTAGAAAAACAATCTTACTTTATTTGTGAATACTTAATTTTTTCTTTCTTTCTTTCCCTTCCTTCCTTTCTTTCTTTCCCTTCCTTCCTTTCTTTCTTTCTCTTTTCTTTTCTTTTCTTTTCTTTCTTTCTTTCTTTCTTTCTTTCTTTCTTTCTTTCTTTCTTTCTTTCTTCTTTCTTTCTTTCTTTCTTTCTTTCCTTCTTTCCTTCTTTCTTTCTTTTTTTTTGAAGGATAGTTTGGTCAAATATAGAATTCTCAGTTGGTAATTTTTTTTTTCTTTTTTGAGACGGAGTCTTGCTCTGTCACCCAGGCTGGAGTGCAGTGGCGCAATCTCAGCTCACTGCAAGCTCCACCTCCCAGGTTCACACAATTCTCCTGCCTCAGCCTCCTGAGTAGCTGGGACTACAGGTGCGTGCCACCACAGTGGCTAATTTTTTTGTATTTTCAGTAGAGACGGGGTTTCACCGTGTTAGCCAGGATGGTCTCGATCTCCTGACCTCGTAATCCGCCCGCCTTGGCCTCCCAAATTGCTGGGATTACAGGTGTGAGCCACTGCACCTGGCCCGGTAATTTTTTTTATGGTTCCTTGTTGTCATCTGACTTCCTTCCAGTCCCCTTCTTCTCTGTCTTCCTCCTGCTTTGGCCATGTAAGATGAACCTGCTTCCCCTTCAGCCATGATTGAAAGTTTCCTGAGGCCTCCCCAGCCATGCTTTCTGTACAACATGTGGAACAGTGAGCCAGTTAAACCTTGTTTCTTTATAAATTACCCAGTCTCAGATATTTATTTAAAGCAGTGTGAGAACAGACTACTACAGAAAATTAGTACCTAGGAGTGGTGCATTGCTATAAAGATACCTGAAAATGTGGAAGCAGCTTTGGAACAGGGTAATGGACAGAGATTGGAACAGTTTGGTTGGCTCAGAAGAAAACAGAAAGATGAGAGAAAGTTTGGAACATCCTAGATACTTGAATGGTTTTGACCAAATTGCTGACAGTGGGGCAGAGATGGCCAGGCTGATGAGGTCTCAGATGGACATGAGGAACTTATTGGAAAGTTTGAACTTGAGAGTGATGATTTAGGGAATTTGGTGCAAGAAATTTCTAAGCAGCAAAACATTTAAGATTTGACCTGGCTGCTTCTAACAATATATGCCCACATGCCTAAGCAAAGAGATGGTCTGAAACTGGAACTTAAAAAGGGAAGTGGAGCATAAAAATTTGCAGCCTGACCATGTGGTGCAAAAGAAAAACCAATTTTCTGGGGAGGAATTCAAGCCAGCTGCAGAAATTTGCATAAGTAAAGAGAAACCAAATGTTAATAGCCAAGACAATGAGGGAAATGCCTTAAAGGTACTTGAGAGAACTTCAGGGCAGTCCCTCCCATTACAGGCTGGAGTCCTAGGAAAGAAGAACGGTTTTAAGGGCCAGGCTTGGGGCCCCACTGCCCTTGGGACACTGCTTCTTGTGTCCCAGCTGTTACAGCTCCCACTGTGGCTAAAACAGCCCCAGGTACATCTCAGGCCACTGTTTCAAAATATGCAAGCCATAAGCCTTGCTGGCTTCCACATGGTGTTAAGCATGCAGGTGCACAGGGGACAAGGGTTAAGGCTTGGGAGCCAATGCCTAGATTTCAGATAACATATGGAAATGCCTGGATGTTCAGGCAGCAGTCTGCTGTGGCAGCACAGCTCTCATGGAGAACCTCTATAGAGCAGGGTGGAGGGAAAATGTGGGATTGGAGCCTTCACACAGAGTCCTCACTGGAGCACTGCCTAGTGGAGCTGTGAGAAGAGGGCCACTGTCCTCCAGACCTCAGAATGGTAGATCCACCAACAGCTTGTACTGTGCACCTGGAAAAGCTGCAGGCACTCAATACAAACTTGGGAAGGCAGCCACGGGGGCAATACCTTGCAGAACCACAGGGGCGAAGCTGCCCAAGGCCTTGGGAGTCCACCCCTTGCATCATTGTTGTCTGGATTTGAGACATGGAGTCAAAGGAGATTATTCTGGAGCTTTAATATTTAAAGACTGCCCTGCTGGGTTTCAGACTTGCATGGCACCTGTAGCCCCTTTGTGTTGGCCGATCTCTCCCTTTTGGAAAGGGAATATTTCCCTATTGCCTGTACCATCATTGTATCTTGGAAGTTACTAACTTACTGTTTTTGTAACTTGGAAGTTACTAACTTACTGTTTTTGATTTTTCAGGCTCATAGAAGGCACTAGACTTGTCTCAGATGAGACTTTGGACTTTTTAGTTAATGTTGAAATCAGTTAAGACTTTGGAGAACTGTTGAGAAGAGTTGATTGTATTTTGCAGTGTGAGAAGGACATGAGATTTGGGAGGGGCTAAGGGCAGACTGATATGGTTTGGATTTGTGTTCCCACCCAAATCTCATGACAAATTGTAATTCCCAATGTTGGAGGAGGGGTGTGGTGGGAGGTGATTGGGTCATTGGGATGGATTTTCCCCCTTGCTGTTCTCATGATAGTGAGTGAGTTCTCATGAGATCTGGTTGTTTGAAAGTGGATAGCACCTTCCCCTTCTCTCTCTTTTCTCTCTCTTCTTCCTGCTCCGGCTATGTAAGATGGGCCTGCTTCCCCTCCTGCCATGAATGAAAGTTTCCTGAGGCCTCTGCAGCCATGCTTTCTGTACAGCAGAAGTCCTTGCCCCACCATTCTAAAAATGCTTTCACTGTTTTGTTTTGATAGAAAAAAAATTTCTAATATTAAACAAATTGTGATCTCTTCATACAATGGAAATAGCAATTAAAATAATGGACTAAGATTGTATATCTAAACATGGATAGCTATAAAAAATTACAAAAAAATTGCAGAATGATATGTATGGTATGACACTTATCATATAATAACACACTGAACTATATTTTTGTTGGGTGCAAAACACTATTTTTGATATGAAGTAAATTTTCTAAAACAATTGGATAGGAGGATAAATACCACATGCATCATAGTGATGGTGAATAAAACTAGAATGAAGAAAAAAATCAGATAAACTTTTTCCATAATATTTTCTTTTTTTATTAAAGAAAATCTCGACGCATGAAAATTTGCTATATTATTTTCTGTGCTTTTCTGAATTTAAAATTTAAGAAGAAAGTCATAATGAATTAGTTCCGTCTGTTCTCTGGGAATTCCTTTGACTCTATTCAATTCAATATTTTATAATCTATGAGTGGAGAGAAAACAAAAGACAAGAGTAAGATAAATAACTGCTGAACCACAATCAAGTCTGTTATATAACGATTTTGAAATGGGTTTCAAATCTGGAATGTCAAATTCTGGTTTTCATTTTGCTTTTAAATAAGCACAAGTTCAAACCAGACAGAAAAAAATATGAATCATTGGCTTCTTACTATCTAAAAATCTCCACAGTTTTCTCTGCTCTGGCCAGGGAATGAGAACTTTGGACATTGTTTCTCTTCTTTCCCCCTCAGTGTTGGTTTGTAACACCTCCACAGTTTCCAAAGAAGGGAAGGAAACTGCTTTATAATCATAGCCACTTGAAAGAACATAGCACCTCTCTTCCAGAGATTTTTAACATTCCAGCAACGAAGGGCGAGCACAAATATAAATTCCGTTTTACAAGTAAGAAGTGGGACAGTCTGAATTGCCGTGATCCCTAAATCATTTTTCTCACATGACTATTTGACCAGGGTAAAGATGCAAAACAAGCTCAAACCTCACCCCTCTGGCCTGCTAGCCAGAGCTTCCAAGCCTCCTCCGTGTTCTCATTACAACATGAAACCACTAGGTGTCACTCAAGATAAAACTTGCAAGCATCATATTAGAGATTACAACTAGGGGAGCAGAAAGGAAATTCAATGTTAGTGCGGAATTCAAGGTGTTAACAGAGAAAACTGAAATTTGCACACTTACATGACACAATGGAAAGTGGCCTCTCTCCAACCTAGTACCCTCAGGAGAAGGTTTCAGATCCTCTGTATCACATCTGTATAGTGTGTGGACTCATTTAGGTTGGAATCAGCTTTCAACAGAAAAATAACTAAATGAGTTCACAAAACTCAAAAGGCATGTTATAGTGATGCCTCTGTCAGTAAAATGGGGTTAAAATTCCAAGCCTTAAGTTTGCTGGCGTCTCTCCTGGGAATTGCGTCTGAAATTTCGGCAGCTCCCCTCAGGGGTTAGTGAGTCAAATAATTCGGATTCTCATATCTCATGAGATATGATTTTAAAATATCCATTTGTACTATTTCCTATGATTTTTCCCATTGTATGTCTTGTATAAACCACAACTAGCAAATAGTATGAATTTAATAAATATTTTTTCGGTGAATCAAGAGAAAGACACTAAATTTATTTAGTGCCGCTCTATGCCTTGTTCTCTATGGCTTTCTTTCATTCTTTTTTTTTTTTTTTAATAACTTCAGGAAAGGCCTGAGGGGGTTATTGTAGCCATCACTTTGTACAAGCAATACTCACAGGATATAATCACAAGTGATTTTTACTTTTATTTCTCCCTATACTTGTAAACGTTATTAAGTAGGAAAGCCTTTGTCCTGTTCCTGGACAAATGTCAGGCACACCTATGACATTTCTGATTTCTTGTTGCTAATAAAAAGCCCTATAGTCACTGTACATAGCAGAATAATCACAATTTAATAATTATAACAGTCCCTTTTTGTATAATAACACAATGTATTTCACTCAAAATTACATTTTCCTTGTCCAAACTAGGCATGGCTGCAGTCAGGCAGCCTCCAGAAGTGGGTGAGGTATGTTTGTCTTCTTTTTCTTATTTGATTCCTCTGCACTCCCTAACTTGGGTTGAAGAGGGTAAGAAAGAAGAGAGATGAGAAAGGCAGTGAAATTTCTTTCTTTGAATGGTGTTTTTGAGATATTCAGATGTCCCTACTAAAATCATTTGACTGCACTTCCCAAGATGCGAGCTAAGCATTTTCTTCTAGCTGGCCATTCTCTTGCAGTTTTTCATATAGTTTTACCTTCTTTAATGAAGATTTATTAACTACTGTGGTGTTTTCTCCTTCTTCTATATTATAGAGTCCCCAGTGTTTAGCTGAGTATATGACTGCTTGGAATAAGCCTCGTGACCATGGCTCATGTGTAAATTCTTGGACGCCTCCTTGCTTTGTTTTCCTTTTCCTCTATCCTTTTTCCTGTTGGCTGCAGCAGACAGACAAAATTGCGGCCTGGATAATGAGGTGGAAGCCCTGTGCTAAGGGCCTTAATGATCATGAAACTGACTTGCCAGCCTTGCTCAACTTTGCTCATCCTTGTCCAAACTTGCTCAGTCTGGACTTCATTCACCTGAGATAAATAAATTTCTAATCTGCTATGTTAAGCTTTTAGCACTTGTAGAAAAACATAAGCCTAACTGATAGAACTATGGAACTATACTAGATTTAATTTTAGTGGAACTTCTTTGTGAATAGTCAAAATTAGAAAAATAACCTTTACCGATGCATTCTAATGTTTGATCACCTTACATATAGGAATGACATTGTGTGAAGTTCTGGAAGAGGAGGATACTGAAGTGAAATAAGGGAGGTCCTGAACACAAGAGGTCACTCTCCTCCTCTCCTACTAGAAACATTTACCTGTGTTTCCCCAAGTGTAAGCTAAGAATTTTCTTTCAGCTGGCCATTCTCCCTCAGTTCTTCTTAGATTATTATTCTTATATACTTACATACGTATATACTTTTATATCATATACCTTTATATTTATACACTTATGTACATGTATTTACATACATACACTCCGTTTTTCACATACCTCATGCTTTCTGCATAGTAAATTGGATCTATTGCCCATGGCTGATTTCTTCTCTTCCAACGCTTCATAGCTACTGCTTCTTTATTCTCTGGTGGCAAATCTTATTATTTGCTTATTGAACTCCAACAATACATATTGACATAAGAGAAAATAAATGAGTAAATAAATAATGTTGCCATGGTTTTCTCATGCTTAACTTCCTAAAATTCTGTTTCTCTCAGATGAATTTAGGTGTAAGGTGTTATGATAAGTTGTAATAGGAAATTAGAGTGTTCTTTTTTCCTCCAATAGTCACATTCTGATGTGATTAGAGAAAATTTACCTATGTGACTTCCAGTTTAAAAAATATGCTCCATGAACAAAGGATTCTATGGTCACTGCCTCTTTTTGCAAATTCATATTGAAAATTAGCATACTAAAGTTGCACAGTATCCCTGTGGTAAATAAATGTATTTAACTTTCTTTAACCTAGCATTTTCCAATCTCATTTGATTATGGAAGCCTTTTGTCCCATAGCATCTACTAACGTATATTAGCAGAACACCATGTGTCCTGAGGCGTTAAGATCACAGTGAGCTCCTCTTGCTTTCTGTGGCAATGATCCATGAGGTTGATCACTGACATAATTAAATAATGATTACCTTTCCTAATTTGCAGATGAAAGTCAAACAGAAAGAATATCTTAGTTCAAAATTATACTTTCATTAGTTTTGCTTAAATCTTTGGTGTCATAATTATCTGCTTTACAAAATAAATGAGCAAGTAACAAGCATTATTACTAGAAAAAATTTTAAAAAGAGCAGATCATATTTAGATATACAGCTTATTTTTCCAAAGTAACAGTTTCTATGGCTGTGATTTTACATGATACACATACAGTATTATACATTCATTAGAAAATTATTTCCAGATCTCATGATAAAATATTTTTTGATGCACTTTTATGGTGAATCTCAAGAGTGTATTGAGGATCTAGAGAGGCAACTCTCTTTGGACTCACATGGGCACTTGAGGGAGCAGGAAGGCATTGGGGGAGGGCACAGGGCAGGAAGGATGAGGAGAGGGAAATGGGGCATTGCTTTCTATTTATTTGAAGCTGCTAAGATGTCAACATTTTCCAAGCTTATAAACTGCCCCCACAAAAATGTGTGCCCTCTCCTCTCAAGTTCTCCCATTTTTTCTTTTTATTTATTTTTTAATCATGTATCAAAATGGAAAGGACGTGTCTAAGATGAGTAGAAACCATTCTGATTCTTTCTTACCTAGTATTTAGTATAGAAATGGTAAGTATGTGATGCTAAAAAACCATTCTTTTTTGGATCATTTCTTGTTTAAAAGAATAATTTCAACTTTTATTTTAGATCCCGGGGGTACATGTGCAGGTTTGTTACATGAGTATATTATGCGATGCTGAAGTTTGGGGTATGACTGAGATTGATCTGATCATCTGGGTAGTGAGCATAGTACCCAGTAATTAGTTTTTCAACTTTTACCCTTCCCTCCCTACCCTCTGTAGTGGTTCAGAGTTCCTATTGTTTTCATCTTTATGTCCATGAGCACCCAATATTTCGCTCCAACTGATAAGCGAGAACATGCAGTATTTGTGCTAATTCACTTAGGATAATGGTCTCCTGCTGCATCCATGTTGCTGCAAGGGACATGGCTTTGTTCTTTGTTACGGCCGTGTAGTATTTCATGGTGTATACGTAGCATATGTACCATATTTTCTTTACCCAATCCACCACCGATGGGCACCTAGGTTGATCCCGTGTCTTTCCTATTGTGAATAATGCTGTGATGAACATGTGAGTGCACATGCCCTTTTGGCAGAACGATTTATTTTCTGCTAAAAACAATTCCTAATATAAAACAATATCTAATAGAAAAACCAACTAAAAAGTAAGACGTTGACCCTATCCCCAGCATGTGCATTATAGTATAGTTCGATTGTATTTGATTTTTATATTTATTTTTACAGTTTCATTAATAATTAACAAGAATATTTCTTTAAAACTACAACTAAATAATTATGTCTAATTTTGTCAAAAAAAATAATACATCCTACCCTCACGTTAAATAAAACTCCCCAAGTAATAGGATTTTATTCTCTAAGTTATACTTCCAGAGATGTGGAAATTTGGCAGGAGGGATACTAGTTATGTTGTATTTTCGTTTAGACATGGTGAACGTTAGAAAAGATTAAGAATTTAGAATGAAATTCTTTTAGTGCAAAATAGGAAAAAAAAGTCCATAAAACATTATCATAGAGTAGTTCCCCCTTATCTGTGAGAGATATGTTCTAAGATCTCCCCAGTGAGTATCTGAAACCATGGATAGTACTGAACCATATATATACCATGTTTTTTTTCCTATACATACTTACCTTCAATAAAGTTTAATTTAAAAATTAGGCACAGTAAGAGATCAACAACAACGAATGATAAAATAGTACAAACATACCAATATACTGAAATAGAGCTTATGTAAACTTGGTCTCCCCCTCTCTCTGTCTCTCTGTCTCTCTCTCTCAAAGTATCTCATTATACAGCAGTTAATTATTTTTGAACCACGAATGACCACAGGCAACTGAAACTACAGAAAGCAAAACTATGGGTAATTGTAAATGGGATTGCTGCTTTGATTTCTTTTTCAAGTTGACTGCTGGTAGTGTATATAAATGTAACTGATTTTTGATGTTGTATCCTGCAACTTTACTAATTTCATTTAAGAGTTAAATAAATTCTCTAAGAGTTTTTTAGTGGAGTCTTTAGGTTTTTCTAAATATAAGATCACGTTGTCTACCAACGATGATAATTTGACTTCTTTCTTTTTAATTTGGATGTCCTTTATTTCTTGTATTAGTCCATTTTCACACTGCTAATAAAGACCTACACGAGACTAGGCAATTTGCAAAAGAGAGAGGTTTAATGGACTCACAGTTCCACGTGGCTGGGAAGGCCTCACAATCATGGCAGAAGGTGAAAGGCACATCTGACATGGTGGCAGAAAAGAGAAGAGAATGAGAGCCAAGCAAGAGGGGTTTCCCCTTATAAAATCATCAGCTCTTGTGAGACTTACTCACTACCACAAGAACAGTATGAGGCAACCCATGATTCAATTATCTTCCACTGGATCCCTCTCCCAACATGAGGGAATTATGGGAGCTACAATTCAAGATGAGATTTGGGTGCGGACACAGCTAAACCACATCATTTATCTCACCTAAATGCTGGCTAGGACTTCCAGTACCATGTTGAATAGAAGTGGTGAAAGTGGGCATCTTTGTCCCATTCTATATATTAGTGGAAAGGCTTTCAATTTTTCTCTGTTTAGTCTGATATTAGCTGTGGGTTTGTCATAAATGGCCTATATCATGTTTCTTCTATACTCAACTTGCTGAGAAATTTTATAATAAAGGAATGTTGAATTTTATTGAATGCCTTTTCAGCATCTATTGCGATGATCATATGGTTTTCGTCCTTTATTCTGTTGATGTGGTGTATCATGTTTATTGATTTGCACATGTTGAACCATCCTTGTATCCCTAAGATAAATCTCATTTTATCATGATGAGTGATTTTTTTTTTTAACTTTTAAGTTCAGGAGTACAAGTGCAGGTTTGTTAAATAGGTAAACTTGTGTCATGGGGGTTTGTTGTACAGATTATTTCATCGCCCAGGTATTAACCCCAGCACCCATTAGTTGTTTTTCCTGATCCTTTCCCTCCTCCCACTCTCCACCCTCCAAAAGGCCCCAGTGTGTGTTGTTCTTTTCTATGTGTCCATGTGTTGGCGAGTGATCTTTTTAATGTGTGTTGAACTTGGTTTCCTAATATTCTGTTGAGAATTTTTGCGTCTATGTCCATCAGGGATGTTGGCCTCTAGTGTTTTGTATTTTGTTTGTTTGTTTGTTTGTTTGATTTGAGGGATGTTCTTCTCTGGTTTTGGTATGACAGTAATGCTGGCCTCAGAGAATTAGTTTGGAAGTAGTCCCTCCTCTACAATTTTTTGAAATAATTAAAGTATAATTGATATTAGTTCTTTACATGTTTGGTAGAATTCAGCAGTGAATCCATTAGGTCCTAGGGTTTTCTTTGATTGGAGACTGTTTTGCTCTTGTTGCTCATTATTGGTCTGTTCATATTTTCTATTTTTAAATGATTCAGTCTTGGTAGTTTGTAAGTATCTAGGAATTTATTAGTTTCTCCTAGGTTTCTGATTTGGTGGTATATAGTTGTTCATAGTTGTCTATAATTATCCTTTGTAATTCATAGTAGTCTATAATTATCCTTTGTATTTCTGTAGTACCAGTTATAATGTTTCCTTTTTAATCTCTGATTTTATTTATTTGGGTTTTCTCTCTTTTTTTTCTTAGTCTAGCTAAAGGTTTTCAATCTTGTTTATCTTTTCAAAAAAACGAAGTTTTTGTTTCATTGATCTTTTATATTTTAGTCTCAATTTCATTTGTTTCTGCACTGACCTTAATTACTTATTTTTTCTTATTAAATTTGGCTTTGGTTTTTTTGTTGCTTTTCTAGGTCCTTGAGGTGCATTACTTGAAGTCTTTCTGTTTTTTAAATGTACATATTTATTGCTATAAAATTCTCTCTTAGTGTTGTTTTTGCTGTGTCCCATAGGTTCTGGTATGCTATGTTTCCATTTGCATTTGTTTAAAGAAATTTTTTAGTTTCCTTTTAATTTCTTCATTGACCACTGGACGTTCAGAAGCATGTTCTTTAATTTCCATGTATTTACACAGTTTTCAAAAATTTCTCTTGTTATTTATTTCTTATTTTATTCTGCGGTGGTAAGAAAATATACTCAATATAATTTTGACTTTTTTGAATTTGTTGAGACTTGTTTTATGGCCTAACATGTGGTTTATCTTGGAGAATGTTTCATGTGCTGATGAGAAGAATGTGTGTTCTGCAGCAGTTGGATGAAATGTTCTGTAAATGTCTATGATGCCCATTTGGTCTAAAGTGCAGTTTAATTCTCATATTTATTTGTTGATTTTCTGCCTGAATTATCTGTCCATTGCCAAAAGTGGGGTGTCCCCTATTATTATTATTATTATTATTATTGTTATTATGAGACAGAGTCTCACTCTGTCACCCAGGCTGGAGTGCAGTGGCACAATCTTGGCTCACTGTAACCTCCGCCTCCTGGGTTCAAGCAATTCTCCTGCCTCAGCCTCCCAAGTAGTTGGGACTACAGTTGTGCGCCACCATGCCCAACTAAGTTTTGTATTTTTAGTAAAGACAGGGTTTCACCATGTTGGCCAGGCTGGCCTCAAACTCCTCACCTCAGGTGATCCACCCACATCAGCTTCCCAAAGTGCTGGGATTACAGGTGTGAGCCACCATGCCTAGCTGGTGTCCCCTATTATTATTGTACTATAGCCTATCTTCTTCTTTATATCTATTAACATTTGCTTTATATATTTGGGTGCTCCATTGTTGGGTGTACATATATTTACTATCATTATATGTTCTTGCTGAATTTACCCCTTTACATTATATAATGACCTTCTTTGTCTCTTTTTACTCCTTTTTACCTAAAGTCTAGGGAAGTATAACTACTTCTGCTCTATTTTAGTTTCCATTTACATGGAATATATTTTTCCATCCCTTCACTTTCAATCTTTTTGTCTTTATAGGTGAATTAAGTTTCTTGTAGGCAGCATAGAACTGGATCTTGTTTTTTAATCTATTCAGCCACTGTATGTCTTTTAATTGGATAATTTAATCCATTTACGTTCAATTACATTCAATGTTATTATTGATAGGTAAGGACTTACTACTGCCATTTTGTTACTTGTATTCTAGTTGTTTTATAACTCCACTCTTGCTCTCTTCCTTTCTGTCTTCCTTTGTGGGTTAAGTGAATTTCTCTGGTAGTATGTTTTAATTTGTTACTTTTTATTTTTAATGTATGTATTATAGGTTTTTGCCTTGTGGTTGTCATGAGGCTTACACAAAGGTCCTATAATAACAAGTTATTTAAAAGTGATACTAACTTAACTTTGGTCACAAAAAAAGAAAAAACAACCACATAAGATCCTGTATACAATAACTTACTTCTTTCTCCACATTATGAGTATTTGATGTCACAATTTGTATTTTTTATATTGCCTATCTCCTAACAAATTGTTGTGGCCATTACTTTTAACAGTTTTCTCTTTTAGTCTTCTTAGTAAAGATATAAGTGGCTTAAACAGCACAGTTACAACATTAGTTTAACAGTCAAATTAGCATTCTTCCCTTTCAGTTTGAAGAACTTGCTTTAGCATTTCTTGTAGGACCAGTCTGGTAGCTACAAACTCTCTGAGCTTCTGTTTGTCTGGTAAACTGTTTATCTCTCCTTAATTTCTGAATAATAGCTTTGTTGAATACAGTATTCTTGGTTGACCGTATTTTTCTTTCAGCTCTTTTAATATATCATTTCACTCTCTCTGGACTGTAAGGATTTTGCCAAGAAGTCTGCTGCCAGGCACACTGGCTTTTTAAAATATGTTATTTGCTTCTTTTCTGTCACTGCTTTCAGAATCCTCTCTTTGTCTTTGATCTTTATAGTTTTGATTACAATATGCCTTAAGGTATTCTTATGAATTTGATTGCTGACCTTTAATGTTCCTATTCATGCATATTTATATCTTTCTCCATATTGGGAAAGTTTTTGGTTATTATTTCTTTGAATAAGCTTTCTCTTTTTCTTTCTCAGTTCCTTCTTTAATTCCAATAACCCAAATATTTGCTTTTTTATGTTGTCTCATAGAGCCCATAAACTTTCTTCATTTCCTTTTATTCTTTATTCTTTTTTCTCCTCTGACTATGTATTTTCAAATAATCTGCCTTTGAGCTCCCTGATTTTTTCTTCTGTTTGATCAGCTCTGCTATTGATTGCATTTTTAATTTCATTTGCTGTATTTTTCAGCTCCAGGATTTGTATTTTATTTTTTAAAAAATTATTTAAATTTCTCTGATTAATTTATCTGATAAGTGTCTCAATTGATTCTCTGTTTCCTTGAAGTTTGCTGAACTTCCTTAAAACAACTATTTTGAATTCTTTGTGCAAAAGGTCACACATCTCCATCATTGTCTCAGAAGGTCTCTGCACAAGCAAGGTAATACCTTGACTGCAACAGAAGAGGCTGGAGCTGAAACTGGGCCTTCTTGAGGGACAGAAGCTGGGATACCTATCACATTGGCTCAGATAGGCATGTTGTCTACCAGCAGGTCCCTGCATAAAAGGGATAGTTTCTTGACTGCAGCAGGAGGGCTGGAGCTGAGACTGGTCCCTGTTGGGATCTGCTGTAGGGCAGAGGCTGAAGAGTCCAGTCTCATTGGCTTAGAGGTCATGTCTCTCCCAGAAGGAACCTGTCAGCCCTTCATGCAGCATGAGAAGCTAGAGCTGAAGTCTCATTGGGATATGTTGTGGGACAGAGGCTGGAGAGCCCAGTCTCACTGGCTTAGAGGGTGTGCATCTCCCAGGAGGAACATACCAGCCCTTCATGCAGCATGAGGGTCTAGAGCTGAAACTGGGCCCCTTTGGGATCTACTGTGGGAAAGAATATGAGGTTCCCAACTTGCAATTTAAAATAATGTGGGTAGCCAAGGCTACACCAAGAGAGTGGCATTTAAGCAAACCTAGAGGAAGTGAGGGTGAGTGCTACACATATAGCTGGTGGAAAGGTATTTCACGTACAGAAAACAGCAGGTATTAAGGCTCTGATATCAGAGCATACTTGAACTTCTCAAAGATGGTCATGAAGACCATTGTTGTTGGACATAAAGGGTGAGGTATTGTCTTAGTCTGTTCTCATGGTGCTGATAAAGACATACCCAAAACTGGGCAATTTACAAAAGAAAGAGGTTTAATGGATTTACAGTTCCACATGGCTGGGGAGGCCTCATAATCATGGTAGAAGGCAAAGAGGAGCAAGTCACGTCTTACATGGATAGCAGCAGGCAAAGAGAGAGAGCTTGTGCAGGGGAACTCCTCTTTATAAAACCATCACATCTCGTAATACTTATTCACTATCACAAGAACAGCATGGGAAAGACTTGCCCCCATGATTCAATTACCTTCCACTGGGTCCCTCCCACAACACATGAGAATTCAAGATGAGATTTGGGTGGGGACACAGCCAAAGCATATCAAGTATTAAGAGAGGAAGTGAAAGGAGAACCTCATAGTCAATTATATGTACTTCACTCTTATTATGGGTAAGAAGTGAAATTATTGAGGACTTCAGGTGGAGGAAATATGTAATCTTACATATAATTCTGTTGCTCTCTTGAAAATAATCTAAAACTGACCTAATGCAGAAGTACATAGACTGGTTATGAAATGATTCTAATAATTCAGGCAAGAGGTGATGGTGATGGACCAGAGTAGAAGCAGTGCAGGTAGGCACAATGGTCAGATTCTAACTTTATTTTGAAAGTAGAACTTTAGCTAGTAGGTCAAATATGAAGATGTGAGAGAAGAAGGGGTCATGAGCAAATCCAAGGGTGGATATTCCATTCCTGTGTGGAGAGCAAGGATTTTATAGAAGGTAAGAAATTTAGTTTCATATGTTAGTCACATAGATGTCCTTTTAGAGATGTTGAGAGGACAATTGGATATAAGAAATTAGTTTATAATACAAGATACATCATAAGATCCTGGAGAATGTATGGATTAGTCCACAAAGAGTGCAGAAAAAGTAATTATTTGGGGGGAAATCAGCTTACAGCTTGCAATTGCATAGTCTAGCAAAAGAAATTCAAGCTGGATTAAAGAGATAAATTTTTTTAAAACAGCAGAAAACGAGTAAATTTCTGATCTCTGAATGAATAAAGTTACTTCTGAGTATTAAAATAATGGAAAAAATCAAAGGGGAAAATATTGGTAGATTTATGCACATACAAATTTGAAATATGACAAAAAACATAAAAGGTTAATAACAAATTGGAAGAAAATGCACCACAGATATGAAAAACAGGGTCAATAGTCTTTTATAAGAGGCCTTACAAATTAGTGATATCAAAGACTAACATACAATATGAAAATGTTAAAAGTCATATAGATATAATTTATGAAAAAATGAAAGGCTAATAAGTATATTTAAAAATGTTCAACCTGACCAACAATTAAAATGATGAGAATTAAAACAAAGAAAACACCCTTCTCCTTTTTTCTTTCTTTTTTTGCTCATCACAATGTGTGTTCATAGCAGTGCTGCAGGAGAGCACTGTGTGGTTCATACTCAGACTCTGCCTCGTGGGAACACACGTTTCATTTTTCCTGAATTTGGAAATATAAATCAAGAGTCCTGGGAGAGTTCACACCCTGTGACTCAATAATTACATTTCAAGAAACTAGAATAGAGATTCAAATTTTTTAAAATAAAGACATTTGTAACAGTATTATTTATATTGTGAAACTTAGGAACAATAGAAGTATCAACAAAATAAATGGTTACCTCAATTATGAAGCATAGTTAAAGACTATAATGCAGTCGTTAAAATTAAGTTTTGGAGAATTTTGGTCTCAATCTGTTTTGTGCTGCCATAACAAACTACCTGAGATCGGGTATTTTTGAAAGAACAGAAATTTATTTTCATATAATTCTGGAGGATGAGAAGTCCAAGATCAAGGCTCTGGCATCTGGTGTCTAGTGACAGCCTTCTTGCTATGTCCTCACGTGGCAGAAGGTAGAAGGGCCAAAAGGAATGGACTACTTCCATTAAGCCCTTTTAATGAAACTCATTCATTCATGAAGGCAGAGCCTTCATGACTTAAACACTTTCCACAAGACCCTACCTCCCAACAATGTTGCATTGGGAATTAAGTTTCTAACATAAGAATTTTCAAGGACACATTCAGACCATAGAAATTTTTAAGATGGGGGAAACTCTAATGATGTAACTTTTACTAAATAGAATCACAATATAAAACTATGTACATCATGAATCTAATTATATAAGTGTTAAAGAAAAATACATAAAAATTAGCTCCTTATAAAAAAGAATACTTACAAAAAGGATATTTAATATACATAATTTGGAACATGTAGAAAAGTAAGAAAGAGACAATAAAATCACCCATAATGCAGAGTTATAATAAGGCCACCCTAAACCATCAAGCCCCTGATCAACCAGCCCAAACTCAAAAAACCTACCAGGCAACCCATGGGATAGTGAAAAATAATCTTTATTGCTTTAAGGTACTAAATTTTGGTGTGGTTTGTGACACTGGAAAAGCTAACTGATGTACTTCATTACCCAAGCCCAGGTACCAAATGTTTCTTTTTCCATTATTACAATATCTGGGAAAGGAAGGGTTTGACTTTTAATAAAACAAATGATACTAGTGAACCAGCAGGCAGTACTGTGTCCCCTTCCCTTCCCTTCCCATTTCTTCCCTTCTCTTCCCTTCCCTTCCCTTCCCTTCCCTTCCCGCCTCACCCACACGTTTTTGCCTCCAGAAAAGCAAGCTTCATCGTGGATAGAAACTTCTTTCTGTTAACTTTGAGTGGTAACATAGTCTCATATGAACCCTGAGAGAAGCCACTGAGCACAGCTTATTAGAGCTCATTTGTACTTTGTAAGCACTGCTTTTCTCCCATTGCTACATCAGTTCTTCTTGTAAGACTCTGTATGCCCCTTTAGTTTACAAAATGGGAAGAAATACTGGACATTAGTTAATTGAATTAATAAAGTCACACTTCAGGGTGGAGGAAGCAATTGAGTATCAAACATTTTTTATTACATGCCTGAAAAAGAAAGGCAGGGAATTTTAATGATATTTGAATACTGGAAAAACAGATTATCATTTCTTGGCATCACATTTCAATTGTTTCGTAAAGACCTAAGGTGGAAAATTTTCCCTCTTTTACTTATCATCCCATGTGTATTTCCAGGGAAATACAATCCTTGTGTTTCTGATTCATTTACACTTAACTCATTACAATGTTTTTCAAGAACTTTTTCCAATGGGCCTTTAAAACATGAGTTTATTTATTGGAAGAATGAGTTCATAATCCTCCCTAGCCCAGATGGACACACATGAAGAGAAAGTGACAATCTCTAGAAAAAGTATTGGAATGCAGATTCATTCCAATAAGATTCTGGATAAATAAGAGTTACCTGGATAATTTACTTTAATGCTCCCCATATTTGATAGAACTAAATGAAGGAAACCAGAATTCCTGGTTTTTTTTTAAGCAACTAGTTATTAGTTTATCAGTTTGCCAGGGAGGAAGGCCAGAATCATCCCGGGAACGACGACAGACTCTAGGCCTAGAGATTCTAGGAAGATTCACCCATACTCACTCCATCCATGCTTTGATTCTCAGTTGCTGCTCAGCTCCCAGAATCTGTCTCTTACCTCTATTATTCACTTAAAAATTCACTTGCTAAGGTTGGCCAAATATCTCCATGATTAGTGTATCCAAAGGAAGGGAACATGTTGCACTGCACATCATTCTTGACGCCACTTTTGCATTAAACACTATGGAAGCATATTCCTTCATAAAGCTCATTTGTCCTTTTCCCCTGGCTCTCTTCTGACTTCTCTGCCTGTGTGGTCTCCTGCAGTGATTCCTTTTCCTCTCCCTACTTCTCAAATATTCACTTTCCTCAGGGATCTATCTATACACATTATTATCAGTCTCCAAAATGAGGAGCTGTAATCAGAGACAATTGGTCTCTTCATTTCACATCAGAACACGAGAGTCTGCTTGCTCCCTCTTTCTTCCCTGCATTCAAGCTTCAGGGTGAGGTGTCTTTGTTCACTGAGTCAGATCAGATAAATAAACAGAACCCCAAGTCATCATTTCCAGCTAGGTACATCCTCTCAGGAAACATTAATTACTGAGAGCCACCCTGGGAAATTTCCCTACAGATCCCATAAAAATTTGGACCATGTCAAAAATTTGTCCTGAGCAGATTTATCTACTAACCTGTTAGAGTCTCTACTAAAGCAAGACTTTACAAAGACTGTTAAACCAGATGGGTAATGGGGTGTCCCTTCCCAGGCATAGACACAGGCCTTTCCACATGTGCATCTGGCTATATAGCTATTTGTTTTCTGTGTGACATGCTCTGAGTTATGAGTGCTTATAGCAACACATCAGGCCAACTTATCCTTTGCTTACAAAGAGGATCTGTAGGGCACATCCATCAATAACCCTGCTTTCCAGATGTATGAAAACTTGTGATATTAAAAATAAATGCTCAAGACCAAGCTCTTAGCCTGTTCTCAACATGGGAAGAAGCCTATTGTTGATTGAAGTTGGGAATTTCTCCTCATCTGTGGAGACCTCGTCACCTTCCCTGGGACAGTGCAGATTTGCTGTGCTAGAGTTTTTTTGCCTGCATCTGGAATGATGCAGGCCCACATCCGGCCGGTGTTGGTAGTGGTTCTGGCTGGTGAAGATATCAGCATAATTCCCAGGAAGGTCCAGAGCCGGATATCTCTGAAATGAAGTAGAAAAACTCTTATATTAGATGGGATTTATAGCCAAAAATCCCATATTCTGCTGCCATGTAAAGTTAAAACTTCAGAGAAAACCATTGGCAACTTATTTCTCAGAATTTACACACACACACACCAATATACATACATCATACACACACACACCTCATATATACATACATCATACATATGTACACACACTTGGCTCAACACTTTGAGACTATAGGACTTCTTTAAGAAAAGTACCACATTTGGTCAAAATTTTGGGGGACGGGGATTTTTTTGGTATCTAACTGGTAATGCTTTTCATTCTAGGGCAGACAAAATGAGAGGTTCAAAAGCCCACTCGAAACATTATGTTTTATGTGGGAGAGGGTGAGGGATGCAGTGGTGCAGAGACAGATTGAGAAAAAAAAGAGGACAACGGATATTTTTTTTTTCCAGAAAATAACACCAATTGACTGGCTTCCCACAACTGAATATCCCAAAGCCTAATAGATAAACGCATGCCTACTGCAAAGCAATTCTGAAGCTAACCACTCATAGTTAATGCAGACTTCACAGATTAAGGGCACAGACCCCACAGGTGTCCTCACATCAGATATTGGCTGCAAAGTCTGTGGATTCCCAGGAAACTGGCACTTCTGATCAGCTGGCTACAAATCTGGGGCTTCCAACTAGTCCCTCAAGTTCTATAATTCACTGGAATGACCCACAGCACTGAGGAAACTGTTATACTCATGGTTACAGTTTTATTATAAAGGATAAAAATCAGGAACAACCAAAAGAAGGAACCTATAAGATGAGGTTTGAGGCCGGGTGCGGTGACTCACACCTGTAATCCCAGCACTTTGGGAGGCGGAGGCGGGCGGATCATGAGGTCAGGAGATCAAGACCATCCTGGCCAACACGGTGAAACCCCGTCTCTACTAAAAATACAAAAAATTAGCCGGGCGTGGTGGCAGGCGCCTGTAGTCCCAGCTGCTGGGGAGGGTGAGGCAGGAAAATGGCGTGAACCCGGGAGGGGGAGCTTGCAGTGAGCCGAGATCGTGCCACTGCACTCCAGCCTGGGCGACAAAGTGAGACTCCATCTCAAAAAAAAAAAAAAAAAAAGAAGTTTGAGAGGGTCTCAAATGTGAAGTTTCCATGTCCTCTGGATGTATCATCCTCCTGACACATCATTGTGTATTGCCAACTAGGAATCTCACTTGACCATCATTGTCTAGAGTTTTTATTGGGGGTTTTATTTCATAGATAGAATCATTGACTATACGATTAAACTCATTCTCTAACACCCTTCCCTCCTTGGAAGTCAAGCTGATATCATGTGGCTCAAAGCTCCAACACTCTAATGACATGGTTAGTGTTTCTGGTATGGCCAGCCCCCATCCTGAAACTATCTAGGAGCTCACCATGAGTCATCTCATTGGCAGAAACTCAATGTGGTCTCAGGTGCCCACCCTGGATAACAAATACACTTTTGTCACTTGGGAAATTTCAAGGGTTTAGAAGACCCTTTCCAGAAACCAAGGTCAAAGGCCAGACATATTTTTTATTATACAACATTCAATCTGAACCATTGCAGCCCAATTGAAATTATATAGGGAAGTAGTGATGCATAGAAAGGAATGATAGGGTTTCATTACAGCTTGAGTGTGCCCTGTTTAAACAAAATCTGATGTATGAAAGTCAGATTTATAAAACAAAGTTATTCTAACAATAAAGAGAAATTATAAAGTAATCATATGATAGATGGCATAATATGTAGTTAGTAAATTGGTGCTCAAAAAAGGTTAAAGGCATGAGAAAAGTACTTAGATAATATTAAGATATACTCTGTATAGAGAGATCAAACAAAAGCAAAAACAGAGTGAAAGAATATTAGCAGTACTATAGTTGGCAAGTGGTAGAAAAGAGTGAAGGAGGAGAAGCTGTAGGGAATGACCTCTTCAGGAGACTCTAGGTCCTGTGTTCATCTGGTAAGCCCTGGTGGCAGCAGGCTTCAATGTCTACATAGCTGTGAGTTTAACATGGCGAAGCTTTGTGTCCTCCCCTATATATCAGTATCAGATAGAAAATAAAGCTTCTACCTGGCCTACTTGAAGGCAATGATTATAAAAAAAATGACTATTTTATGTTTTTATTTCCATTGACTGTTTAACTGGTTTAATGAGAGAGAAATTTTATCATATTTTATGATTTCTTTTTCTTATATCAGTTTTTATTTGAATATTTCCCAAATTTTCTACTGTAAATGTGTATTTTTCTCCAATAAAAAAAATCCATAACATACAAAATGGTAACATGGGATTAAGAATGTTTTATTGACCTATTTTCCCCTTGTTCTTATAGAAAAAATATAAAATGACTGCTATATTTTCTACAAGAAAAATTCTTTACGTTTATAAAAGCACCAGTAAAATGTTTAAAAAATAGAAAGTAATTACAAGGTTGACAAAGGTTCAACTTAGAATTCCCTTCAAAACCAAGCATTTTAAATGAATATTAAATGTGTCGATGTGCAAAAATGTACTTTTCATTTGATTCACACACCTGTTGTATCATACTACATACATTTGCATTCAAACTTTTATTATTTGCTACATTACTTTGGGAGTAAATTTTCCCACAATTCTGAGGCTGGTAGTAGAGTTGCTACTCAATGCTGTTAAATTAAAGCTACAGAGTTTACATTTCTTTGAAATGTTAAAGTACAATTCTAAAATAAGGAATTGTTATTCTTATATACTGGACAAGAACACGGAGTCCTTTCCAAAATTTGTCCAGTGAAATATTGTCAAATCAAGATTACTGCCATAGTAGAGACGAAATAAAATCGTGAGAAATCAAAATGCATTTTCCACGTTTCAGATGCAAAATCCTTTTATAATTTTAAATTTAATCTTTTATTCTATGTTAGGTTTTCGTTAACTTTATTCCTTCATTTTACCACTGAACTGCGATGATTAGCTTTATAGCATATCCCTAAGATCAACTCCCTTAAGTATCTTTCATTAAGTTACTTTTGACACAACTTAAGTAGAAATTAAGACTCTTTCATTTTTAGAACCTAAGCTAAAACTTTTTTCCTTGCCTATCTCCTGTACTCTTTCCTTATTATACCTTTATTTCAAATCCTATTTTGTCAGAATGAATATACAAGGGTTATTGTATAAGGCAGCAGTTTTCAGAGTGTCATCAGCACATCCTTGGAGGCCCTTGCAACTCTATCAAGAGGTCCATGAGGTCAAAACTGTTTTAATAATAATGCACCGATGATGCAAAACCATTGTTGGATAAAACTGCTAGTCCTTCAGCATGAATCAACATAGGGCACCAAACTGTACTAGTAGTCACCACATTATCCACTGCCGCATACATACAGTAAAAACAAAACAAAAACAAAAACAAAACCCACCAAAACCTCCCCAAAACCTAACCAAACAAAACAAGCAAAGTCAGCAAATGAATTTTTAAATATTCTATATAATGAACTGAGAAATACATATAAAGTACTTCTGCTACATGGAGAAATATGCTAGTTTCATATTTTCAAGGAAAAGCACTTGTGTGAGTATTTGAATTGTGAGCTGAACAGACCACTCTATAAACTCTTTTTTATTATTTGAATGAAGCAATGACAGACTACAGGTATTCAGACTTGGGTATTTGGTAGACATTTTCTCAAAAATGAATGATATGAGTCTGTCACTTCAGGGAAAATAAGTATCTGTTGCCAATGATAAAACTGAAGTTTTCAAGAGAAAATTAGAATCTTGGAAAATGTTATCCACCACCATGAGTTTGACAGCTTCCCAATACTGAAAAACTTTTCTGATGAAATTGGCAGTGATATTAATAACTGTGATTTTGCGTCAGCGTTTGGAAGATCTGCATAACTTGGTAAACCAGTATGTTCCAAATTACCAACGTATAATGTTACAAAATCAGACATGAGTGAAAGGTCTCCTCAAAGTGCAAGACAGACAAGTGGATTTTAATGTAACAGAGCATGCAAAGTTTATAGGTATAGTTTGAGATTGCACATTGCAACAAACCTTTTATAAATTATTGCTTATCAAACTTTATCGTAGTAGCAAAGAATAGTGACAAATGTCTGAAAGGATATGTAGAGAGACATGATGTCAAGAGAGACTGTAAATAGTTCAATCATTGCTAGAACAATGGTTCTCTTGCAAGCATATTTGCCATTGAGAAACGTTTATAAGACAGTAAAATCTTTTGAAATTGCTGCTTAGTTTAGAAAATGCTTCGCTGTGTGCCAGTGGTCTCTATGAGTAGTAACTGCTTCATAGTTTTCTTTCCCATCAACAATTTACAGGGTGAGGAGACATGAAAAGGGTTTCACAGACCTTTGTAAAGGCCCATTTTAATCAATAGCACCTTTGAAAAACAATGTTTTGAATAATAGCTTCGATTTTGAGTTCCTTGTAACATTTCTGTAATTCAGCCGCTGAAATCTCCCAAGAACAACTTTTAAGACAGAGGTTTGAATATGACTTTGAAATATTCTTTACCTCCCAAATGCCTCACAGATTAAAGCTTTGTTCTTGGCAATGCAAGAAATTTACAGTTCTTCTTGAAAACTGGTGCTGGGAAAGAATATGCTTACTTTGGATGTTCCTTGTGAACAGTTAGGACACTCAAATAAAACAAATGTTGCCTTAGTTTCAAGGCAAATCAATGATATTTTCAGATACCTCCAAACAGACCTCAGAAATGATCTGTGTCACTGTCATTACTGAGTTCTTGGAGTGACCATACAGATAGGTCTCAACAGCCATGAAGGGTCAAATAAGGGAGACAACCAGAGTCCTAGAGGCTTATAGGCCTTACTGCCTACAGTTTGACCTCCAAAATCCTTTGGAAACTTGACCTTGCAAAACAGGGTGAATGATGAAGAATGACTCAATTTCCTGCTAGCCAGGGAGTGATGCTCTGGTTGTCTGCTTCAACCCTTGTCAACCCCACTGCACAGATTTCTGTCTATGTTTCTCAATTTTTAGAACCACTTTACAAATCTCAAAATAAGATGCCTTGCAATTATAGTCATAATTGGTTTCATGAATGAATCTAATTTCCCCACAGATGCAATGCTGAGATATGAGACACATCACTTGTCTTACTGGAACCTTGAGATCTGGGTTCTGGGGACCATTTAATTGCCAGATGTATAATTTTTAGCAAATTACTTGACTTCTCTGGACTCAAGTTTCTCTTCAGTAAAAGAAAGAGATAAAGTAGATTAGTTTAGTTACAAAGTTCCATAATTTATGAAAACTGCCTGTGATAGAAAGAGGTTGATAAATACTTCCACATAAACCCACTCTTCCCACCCTTGCAGACCTAAGTGTAAGTTATTTTTTGCTGTGTCCACATTTGGTCTCAAAATCATATTCTTCTCAAGACTCTAGGAAGCTACTACCAAGTGATTGAAGTTGGCACAAAGAAAAGTCTTCCAGTTAAGCTTTAAAACTAATTGCTAATTAGGATAACTTTGCTTTTAAATAGCTAACATGTATTAGCACATACTGTTTATCTCTCACTGTTCTAAATGCTTTATATGTATTAATTCCCCGAATCTTGGCAAGTTTGTTAGCCAAGTACCATTATTATCCCCATCGTACAGATGAGGAAACTGAGGCACAAGAAGATTTATTAGTCACCATAGTCCCTCAGCTGGTAAGTAGTAGAGTTGGAATTTAATCTCAGGCAGTTGATTCCAGAGCTATATTCTGAATCACAACACTGTACTTTGTTCAATCTTCATTTCTGCCTGTTTTTTCCTTCTTTTTACATTGTTTATTATGGAAACATTAAAACATGTATGAAAGTAACAAGAACATTATAATACATCTACATATACCTACCAACCCATCTCAATAAATCAAACATGACCAAACATAATTTATCTATACATCCCTTAATTACCTTCAGTTAGATTATTTTGAAACAAATCCTACATATCATTCATCCACAAATCTTCAGTGTGTGTCTCTAAAAGATTTCCACCACTATTATCACACCTACAACAATAGACAAGTAATTTCTTAATTTGATCAAATATTCAGCCAGTATTCAAACTTTCCTGATTATCTTATTTTTGTATTTGTTTTGTTTTACAGTTTGTTCAAATCAGAATCCAGAAGTGTTTACACATTGCCTTTGGTTGATGTGTCTTTTAAGGATCTTTTAAACTGCAGGTTTCTTCTTCCTCTTTTTTCCCCTTGACATATACTTGTGGAGGAAACTGAGCTGTTTATTCTGAGGAAAAAAATCTTTAGAATTTCCCATAGTCTGGACTTTGTTATTGCATTCTGCAGTGTCACTAACATGTTCCTCTATGCCCTGTAGCGTCTATAAACCAGAAATTTGATCTAGAGGCTTTATAAGATGTATTTTGGCAAAAATACTTCACAGATAATGTTGTGAATGTTCTAATACATCACACTAGTACTCACAAAATGTCAAATTGTTACTATTTTTTGTGATATTAAGATCAGTGGGTTCAGGTACTATCAGCCTGAGCCATCTACTATAATGTTCTCCATCAATTTTTCATCTAATTATTTTAGTATGTATTGATGATCACTGATTACCTCCAGTATTTTATTATAGTTTGAAAAATGGTGATTTCTAATTATGTGATTTCCTTCTTCATTTGTTAGCTAAGATTCTGATTCAAGAAAAATATTTATGGACAATTTAGCTCAAAATAGAGATAATACATCTTTCTACTTATTGTTACCTATGTGATTGAAGCAATGTACAGTCTAAATAAGCCAAAATAAAATGTATCTGTTCAACTTTGGAAAAGGTAAATAATAAGTTAAAGAGAACATTGAAATGCTGTAATTTATATGCCAATCTTTTAATAGCTCATTAGCAATTATATGAAAGATGGTTAGCTTAATTTTCATATTAATTTTTATCTTATATTTCTATTCTAATTTGAACTGTTTTACTTATTTACATGTTCAAGAAATGTGTATTGAAACCTCAGTATGTGCAAGGCACTCTGCTAATCAGTGGCTATAGAACACGAAACAAAATAGTGCTTGCCCTCTCTGAGCTCCCAGTCCAGTGGGAAAGAGAAAAAATAAATACACAAATACCACATAAATACTGTTACATGTTATTCACACATCATTTACATCCCACATTTACTACATTTATACAGCTTTCATACATTATGGTGCTATGAGAGCATATAACAGAGAAATCTCAGAGGTTAGTGGTTAATCAAGGAGTCTATCATAGATCTTTCCTTCTTTAAAATCTCTATTTCTAAATTCTAAACTATTTAGGCAGCCACTAAAGCCTAGATTATTCATGAAACTCACAAAATGATTAGCTAAACTGCAGTACCTTTACTGAAACTTGCTAGAGAACGCTATTTCTCCTTATCTTTATGGTTATTATATTTTCCCAGAGTATTTAATGGTTAGCAAAATGTCACTTGATCTTGATTGAAATATTGAAATAATCAGTGCAAATATGATTAAATGACAGTGACTGATATGTCTTTTTAACATTCTGTGTAAGGAAATGGAAGCAATTGTACAACCCTGCTCTTACGCACTGAAGTTCCCTGTCTGTTAAGTCAAAACTGGCAATGTGAGATTTTGAAATGAGGAATTATATTAAAACTTTCCTATTAATGCTGGAAATTTCATTTGACCAATTATATAATTTCCAGTGACTTGCTTAGGTGATATATTTCAACAACATATGCAGCATTTATATAGAGTGGCCTATTAGTTTGGGGCCAAAATATTACCATTTTTATTACTGAGAATAAGATATCAGGATTTTAAAAAAGAAGACTGAACTGATATCACAGAGATCTTTACTTTTCCCTTCAATTTGAGAATTTCCTTTTCTTATTGGACAAAGAAATGGATGATGTGTTATTGATGAGGAAGTATGTATTATTGATGAGTATTGAGTAATACTCATCAAAACAAAACAAAGGAAAGCAAAGCAAAGCGAAACAAAACAACACATGCAAGAGAGAACTAGGAAATGCTTTCCACAGTCAAAACTTTTTTAAAGGCTGGATTAGAAAACCATTTGCCCTTGGCCGGGCGCGGCGCCTCACGCCTGTAATCCCAGCACTTTGGGAGGCCGAGGCGAGTGGATCACGAGGTCAGGAGATCAAGACCATCCTGGCTAACACGGTGAAACCCGGTCTCTACTAAAAATACAAAAAATTAGCTGGGCGTGGTGGCGGGCACCTGTAGTCCCAGCTATTCGGGAGGCTGAGGCGGGAGAATGGCGTGAACCCGGGAGGCGGAGCTTGCAGTGAGCCGAGATCGCGCCACTGCACTCTGGCCTGGGCGACAGAGCGAGACTCCGTCCCCCTCAAAAAAAAAAAAAAAAAAAAAAAAAAGAAAACCATTTGCCCTAATATCTGAAGTTGAGGTATTTTTTCTTCCATACTTCAAGTGAGAGAAACTAGTCAACTTGGGAACTGTCACAGTATTGAATTCTTCAGTGAGAAATCTTAGAGTTCCTGGGTCCAGGTTGAATATGAATCTGACAGAGCCAACAGACTCATCTGTTCCCAACAATCTGTAATTGTGAGTTGAATTTTTTCTAATTTAGTAAACAAAAACAGGGAGAAAAGAAGTGGTACAAGGGTGCTTCGTGCTTATGGAGCATACACTATGAACCCAGCAATCTTGGCACCTTGCATGCATTGTCTCATTTAATCTGTGCAATAACTTTATAAGATTTTAATTATTGTCCATTATTAAATATCACATATTTAATATATATAAATCTAATATTACACTCTCTTGATTATCATAACTTTATGTTAAGTTTGCAATCTAGTAGTGTGTGTTCGTTTTTCTTAAGATTGTTTTGATATATATATTAGTTTTAGATATATTATATGTAATATGTATAAATTTATATACATAAAATAAACATTTTAATGTATAATTACACATATTTATATATTATATAGTATATAATATACTACATAATGGTATATATAAATATATAATATATATTATGTATGTATATTATTTATATATTTTTTCTCCCAGTCTATGGTTTGTCTTTTTACTTTCTTAACAGAATCTTTCAAAGTTTTTAATTTTGATGAAGTCTATTTGACACTTTTTTCTTTTATAGTTAATGTGTAGGAAATTACTGCTTATAACAATTTCAAGATGATGTTTTTCTTTGTTTTCTTCAACAAGCTGTATAGTTTGGCTATTATGTTTAGGTCTGTGATACATCTCAAAATAATTGTTTGCATGTCTCATGAGCTATAGGTTGAGGTTCATTTATTTTCATATAGGTAGCCAGTTGATCCAACACTATTTGTTGAAAAGTCTTTTTTTTCCCATTGAATTGCTTTAGAACTTTAGTAAAAAATAGCAATAAATAAAAGAAAGAAATCAGTAAAGATATAGGCTTATTTCTGAACTCTTTTGTTTTTTGATCTATTTACTTTTTCCATTGGATTCATATAGGTTTTATAAACAGTGTGACAATTTAATTCTTAAAAGTTTGAGGACTTTTGTTGGTATTGCTTTGAATTCATAGATTAATTTCAAAAGGATTAACATTACAACAATATTGAATCTTTTAATTGACGAACATGATGCATCTCTCCATTTATTTATGTCTTCAATTTCTCTTAGTAGTGTTTGTAATTTTCATGTACATATCTTGCATCTCTGTCACTAAACTTGGCTCTAGTATCTTAAATGTTTGGGAGCTGTTATAAATGTTATTTTTAAAAATTATTTTCCAAATGTTATTGTCAGTATCTGGAAATATTTTTTATACATTGATTTTGTATCCTGTGACCTTGCTAAATTCGCATATTGGTTATAATAATTGTATATTCCTTAGGTTTTTTTTTTTTTTTTTTTTTTTAGATGGAGTCTCCCTCTGTCACCCAGGCTGCAGTGCAGTGGCATGATCTTGGCTCACTGCAACCTCTGCCTCCCAGTTTCATGCCATTCTCCTGCCTCAGCCTCCCGAGTAGCTAGGACTACAAGCACCCACCACCACGCCCGGCTAATTTTTTGTATTTTTAGTAGAGACGGGGTTTCACCGTGTTAGCCAGGATGGTCTTGATCTCCTGACCTCGTGATCCACCTGTCTCAGCCTCCCAAAGTGCTGGGATTACAGGCGTGAGCCACCGTGCCCGGCCTTGCTTAGGATTTTTTATGCACACGATTATGTCATCTGAGAATAAAGTCTTTTATTTATTCCTTTCCAATACGTACGTCTTTTATTTGTTTTTCTAGTCTTATTTCATTGGCTAGGGTTGCCAATGCAGTGCTGAACAGAGTGAAAAAGTGGATATCTTCCCTTATGTGGTCCAGAAATTTGTATTGAAAATTTGACTGAATCAAAAGCTGCAAATGCTCAGGGCAAAACTCTGCAAGGCCTGGCAGAATACAACTACTTGGGGAAGAACAATTATCAAGAAGTTTTGAACTGAGCAACTACCAGAGGTCACACAGGGGTGGAAAACATTCAAGGTTTGACAGAAAGAATGAAAAGACCCTGTAGAACCCCCAAAGAATTCAATGAAGACCTTGTAAATGCTAAGCCTAATAGTTGATGACCTGCTTTCCTCACCATGATAAAGATTTGGAACTGTCCTAATACACTCTCCACCAAGCTATCTTTTAATGGTTTCTTTACCATTGAAGGTAATAATTACTTTAAACAGATGTCACATTTTAGGGATTGGTGAGTGCTCAGTCAAATATTATAATGTCCCATTCCTTTATATGCACATGTCTCTAATCTCAGTAATGATGAGTGATGGAAATGCTTAAAGGCCTTTCTTAACATTAAGAGCATAACTTCACATTAAGATCACAGCATAACAGAGATAGATGTGATTCAGGGATAGAAACAAAAATTTTGGAAATTAATCAAGGATGACCAGAATCAGAAAAAATATCTAATAATAATAACTAAATTTGGGAGTCGTGTCTCAAAGACAATAACAAGGGAACCACCATAACTTAAGGTTAACTTAGTTCATAAATGTCTTACAATACACATCACAGAAAATAATGCTCTGGCCAGAGCAATAGAGAAGATGACTTAATGCTTTTTCTCAGTTTTGGAAAATACTGCATTACCACAGCTTGAAAAAATAACAAAGTGAAGAAAAAAATACCAAAGGCAAAATTTGAGTTTTCTGCCTCACCAAAAATAACAGAAGACTGTCAATCAAAGCATAAAAATACAGCGAACTGCAGTTCAAGTCAATCATCTGCCTTTGATGCCAACTTTTTACCAGCCATATAGAGTCTCTCTGCCTTATCTATCTCTTTGGACTATTTGGAAAGTAATTTATTTTGAGACACTTTGGACTGTTGCTGGTCCTCAGTTATGTGCCTGCCTCACCCAATGTGTTCTTTAAAAATTACATTAGCACACATAAAAGGAATTCTACTTGGGCTAGTCTTTCTGGCTCTATCCAGTTAGTGAAAGCTCTGGGTCTCAATATTAAGAGCAAAGTGTCAAGGACTGAGATATACAGTAGGGAACAGGTTGAAGCATCACTGTCTTCTTAGTGCACAGTACACATGGTCTTTCTCTACGATTTTATGCCTTACCCCAACATAGTGCCTTATATACTTGTAAGGAGGCCAAGCTACACATTTGTACAAACTACCTCTGGCAGTGTGGTGAATATTTTAGAACGAGTCTTTAGCTGAATAAAGTGTTTCTTATTTTCAGTTGCAGTGTTATCAAAATTTAATGGATCTAAAAAGTCAACAGATTAGTGAAATGGACTAAAATTGGTAAAACACAGAAACTGGTCCAAATAGATTGTCAAAACAAAAAGAGACCTAAAGCAGATGACAGAAGCTGGGTCACAAAGCCAACAGATCAAAGATGCAGGAGATGAGGGCTGGAAAAAGCTAGTCAAGTGAGTAAGTGGAGGAATGGGAGGGTAGCTAGAGAAAATATTGACAGCAGAAAGGTATTATCTGGAGCTGGATTTTTTCTTTTTCACCCTAATGTGAAAGTGAACCAAGATTAGAGCAAGTAGTTTTATCCAGTTAAATTGAACTGATCCAATTTGACTTCAATGGAATTGATGTGAACTAATTGAACTAGATTAAAAGATTGTATTGGGCTGCAATATTTCCTTTTAGAAATGTGGGTTTTTTATGTGGACACACACACAACTATAAAATTCAGGTAACACAATGCTTTTACTAAATTATTTTAATTACTTAATGATAGAATAGACATTTAAAAGTTTTGAAGTCTATCCTCTTGATCTCCAGGACCATAAGTAAACCATTTCAAAGATGTAACAATTCATGTTCATGAAGACACACACACACACGTACACACATACATACACACACACATAGTTTTGGCCTTTTAAAAATAATTTATGTTCATTTTTAGGAAACATGGAAGAGAAAAGCTGTGTTCCTGCTTCTGTACTTGTCTTGGCCTGGAAACTCCCACTCAGTTCTTCATTATAGAAAATAACTTGTAGAACTATGAGCCCCAAAATGGGATGAGGCAAAAGAATGAGATGAAAGTTGTAGAATTAATGAAACAGATTATGAACTGAAATAATAGCATAATAGACTTTGTAAATAATAATAAGAACAAGGAAGGAAATAGACATGGACAAAAACTGTATTTATGGCATGGGGGATACACTGAAATGGTCACGGATCAGAGATTAAAGCAATTGGAAGAGATGATAGTTATGAAAAAGTAAAGATAATATAACATAAAGGCAATTGGTATCCCTGAAGGAAAGAGCTACTATGATGTAAAGATATACCACAATGACAAAAATTTTCCTGAAATGAAGAAAAAAATTGAGAGGGAATTTTATATACTAAGAAGTAATAATGCAAAATTATTCCTATCTGAACATTTTTAAAAAATAAATTACTATTAAATGATCAAACTACAAAAAAAAACTTTAAAGGAATTGCTTTAGATGTTTAGGCAGAAAAAGTAAGTCACCAAGGAGGAAAGAAAATCCAGAAGACAATGAAGCAATGGCTACAGAATTCTATTCTTGGGTCTAACATTAACCCAGCCAAATTGCCATTTAGGTAAATAGGAGAAAAGGCAAATACCGCATATATGAAAAAAGTAAAGGATTATAGGTTCCAGTGAAGAATTCTTAAGCAAAACATTCAATAAAACAAAACAGACAATTAAGTGATGTTTAAAGAAATGAAGAACCCTGACTTGGAAAACTGATAAAAATTAAACAAAACAAAAACTGATGGGGTATTAAATCCATTTAAAAATAGAACAAAATTAGGCCAGGCGCGGTGGCTCATGCTTGTAATCCCAGCACTTTGGGAGGCCGAGGTAGGCAGATCACGAGGTCAGGAGTTCGAGACCAGCCTGACCAACATGGTGAAACTCCATCTCTACTAAAAATACAAAAATTAGCTGGACATGGTGGTGCGAGCCTGTAATCCCAGCTACTCAGGAGGCTGAGGCAGGAGAATCGCTTGAACCCAGGAGGTGGAGGTTGCAGCGAGCCCAGATTGCGCCACTGCACTGCAGCCTGGGCGACAGAGTGAGACTCTGTCTCAAAAAAAAAAAAAAAAAAAAATTAACAGTTGAAGGAATTTTCATTGCAAAACATAAGTGTTATAATCCCTAAACAAGTAAAAATATTATAAGTAACAGAAAAAAGATGGTAGGAGGATTAAAAGAAGTTTAGTAATAATTGTTTCATTTTTGGTGGAAGAGAGGCAATTCGCACTAAAATTGAAAATACAGTTTTCTGAAAAAGATAACACTAATATAATTATCTTCATATAGTTCCTTTAATGTTAAAAGAGCTTATAAAATGTAGCAGCTCTGGCATATAGAAATTTTTAACTCAAGTTTACAAATTAATTTCTGTTTTTTCTTCAAGTAAAATTAAATGTTAGGTATTTTATTAAAAATGGCTTAGAGTATAATTACGGCCTTATAAATTAATTTTATCTATGTATTTATCCTCCTTTCTGATATTCTCTGTATATTTGTTGCATTCAAATTTTATTAATTTTCTGCTTTTTTTAGGGTTAAGTTTTTCTTTTACTTGCCTCCACGATAGTATCACATTAGCTATATTCTAACAAATTACAAAATTTAGTATTCTTATTATAATTTTCTTGTAAATATATTTCTATTTTCTTTATGATTTCTCTTTTAAACCATAAATTGTTGTTTTTAATTTTTTGAGCATCATTTATATTTTATGTAGATGATTTTTTTTAAAAATTTTAAATTTTTGTGGGTATATAGTAGATATATGTATTTATGGGGTACATGAGATGCTTTGATACAGACATGCAATGCCTAATAATCATATCATGGTAAATGGCATATCCATCTTCTCAAGCATGTATCTTTTGTGTTATAAACAATCCAATTATACTCTTTTAGTTATTTTAAAATGTATAATTAAATTATTATTGACTATAGTCACTCCGTTTTGCTGTCAAATACTAGGTCTTATTAATTCTTTCTAATTACTTTTTGTACTTATTAACCATCCCCACTCCCCTGCACCCCCACCCTTCAGTACCCTCCCCAGCCTCTGGTAATCATCCATTTACTCTCTGTGTCTGTGAATTCAACTGTTTTGATTTTTAGTTCCCACAAATAAGTGAGAACATGCGATGTTTGTCTTCTGTGCCTGGCTTATTTCATTTGACATAATGACTTCCAGTTCCATCTATGTTGTTGCAGATGAAAGGATCTCATTTTTTATGGCAGAATAGTACTCCATTGTGTATATGTACCATACTTTATCTGTTCATCCGTTGCTTCCAAATCTTGCCCATTGTGAACAATGCTGCAACATGCATAGGAATGCAGAATATCCCTTTGATATACTGATTTCCTTTCTTTTGTATTTATACCTTGGAGTGGAATTGCTGGATTGTGTGGTAGCTCTAATTTTAGTTTAGTTTAGTTTAGTTTAGTTTAGTTTAGTTTAGTTTAGTTTAGTTTAGTTTAGTTTAGTTTTTGAGACAGAGTCTCGCTCTGTTACCCAGGCTGGAGTGCAGTGGCGCGATCTCAGCTCACTGCAACCTCCACCTCCCTGGGTTCAAGTGATTCTCCCGCCTCAGCATCCAGAGTACCTGGGATTACAGGTGCCCACCATCATGCCAGGCTAATTTTTATATTTTTAGTAGAGACAGGGTTTTGCCAAGTTGGCCAGGATGGTCTTGAACTCCTGACTTCAGATGGCCCACCTGCCTCGACCTCCCAAAGTGCTGGGATTACAGGTGTGAGCCACCGCACCTGCCCTATTTTTAGTTGTTTTTTTTTTTAAATTTTGTGAGTTCATAGTAGGTGTGTGTGTGAGTGTGTGTGTGTGTGTGTGTGTGTATCCATATGTGGTACATGAGATGCTTTTTCACAGGCATGCACTGTGAAATAAGCACATTATGGAGAATGGGATATCCATCCCCTCAAGCATTTATCCTTTGAGTTACAAACAATCCAATTACACTCTTTAAGTTATTTAAAAATGTACAATTAAGTTATTGTTGACTATAGTCACCCCGTCATGCTGTCAAGTAGTAGGTCTTGTTCATTCTTAAACTGTTCTCCATAGTGATTGTTCTGATTTACATTCCCACTAACAGTGTATGAGGGTTTCTTTTTCTCCACATCCTTGCCAGCATTTGTTATTGCCTGTCTTTTAGATAAAAGCCATTTTACCTGGAGTGAAATGATATCTTGTAGTTTTAATTTGAGTTTCTCTGATGATCAATGATGTTGAGCACCTTTACATATGCCTATTTCCCATTTGTGTATCTTCTTTTAAGAAATGTGTATTCAGATCTTTTGCCCATTTGAAAAATCAGATTATTGTATATTTTTTCCTATAGAGTTGTTTGAGCTCCTTATGCATTCTTAAACTCTGAGTTATTTAAATGTGTTTTTAAAAATTTTATACACATGGAGTACTTGAGTTACCCTTTTGTTATTGAGTTTTTAATTTTATGCTACTGTGTGGTTAGTTTTTAAAATACATCTTACATTCTTTAAAATAATGTATATTTTCTAACTAAAGGAAGGAGGATAACTCTATAGGTACAAAGACAGAAATATGGATATAAGATCAAACTTGGTAATGTGTGGTCCAAATATTCTCTAATCTTGCTTATTTTTGATTTGTTTTGATGGGAGATGTGTCTATTTCAAATATTTTCTTATGTATTAGAAACTATGTTTTTAGGTTCATATGCATTTGTGATTATTATTGCTACTTGGTTGATTCCTCCATATATTGTATCACACTTTATTCATAATTACTATTTTGTTTTTAATTCTATGTTATCTGGTATTAACATAAAATAATCTTTACTTTGGTTAGAATTTACATGTTACATCTTTTTTTCATAATTTCTTTTCCGACCTGCATGGTTTTACTTCAGTTGTGTGTCTTAAAAGCTGCATATAGCTAGATTTTATTCTTTTTGTACTATCTAAACAGTTAATCTCTATATTTTAATAGGTGACTTAATTGTATTTAAATTTATTTTAATTATTAAATTGTGGATTTATTCTTCTTGTCTTATTTTGTGTTTTTCAGTTTACCACTATTTCTTTGCTTTATTTTTTCTTTTCCTGTTTTCTCTTGGATTAAAGTTCCATTTATTCCCAATTTCTTTTGTTAGTCCAGAAACTAAGTATTTCTATTTCTTTAGTGATTACCTTAAACTTTTTATAATTTTACAGTGCAGAATTAGCTCTACATTTTTGAATGGTTTATAAAATTGTTCAGTATTTACATCCTACTCTTGTATAATAGGATCCTAGCACTTTTTAACACCCCATTGACAAACTCTCCTAATGTTTTTGTTTTACCATTTTTAACCCACAAAAGCTCATTAGAATTTTTATAGTCACATTAATTAATTTTCTGGTATGTTTTATTAATTTTCATAACCTCTGTTGTTTTTTGCATTCCATGCTTTCCCTGTGGGTTCTCTTTTCTTCTAGGCTTCCCCTAATATTCAAGGGGGTTGATCAAGAATATAAAGAAGCTCACATACCGTACATATTTTTACATACATAGAAGTTTTTTTCCCCTACCACAAGCCCCTGTCTCTTCTCACTAGGATACCACCATGGCTTTTGCATTTACTGGACAAACTGGGACCTGAAATGTCCAAGCTAAAATATAGATTGTGAACAACCACTCACTTATTATTATTTTTCCTAGACTGTAGTTTAGCTCTTTCCATGAGTGTTTGAAATTTGAGGGGCTTTTGTACTGTAGAGAGGCTTTTATACTGTAGAGGGACTTCTGTACTGTAATTCCATTCAGCCTTTAGCTGTTTGTGTGCTCCCTGTGTACTATTTACATAACTGTTAACTCCTGCATTAATGGTTCTAAGTTTCTCTTTGTAGAGCTATTTGTTTCCACGCAACTGTACATAAAGCCCCACAAATTGTTAAATACACGATGCTCTATCCTCTTTCTTGGCAAATATATCCTCCTAACAACCTAGAAGGCCAGGTTCAAATTTAGATTTCTTAGACTTCTTGGACTCCCAAACCAGAAAGTCGTGGCTTGGAAAGAGTGGGCCCCTGGCTTTTGTTTTGCAGCTCACACCAATTCTGTTCTCATCCTGGCTTTACCTCACACAACTAAGGGTCTCACATACATGCTTGTAGTTATCTCCACACATATACATAGTTCCATCTAGAACCCTTGCAAACAGCTACCTCTCAGCTACCTCTTCAGTTGAGAAGTGTGACCACTGGTGGTATCTCCCTCTGGGGAAAGAGATCCATGTGGGACCTGTAAGTAGTCCCAGGTTCTGGTGGAAAACTCTGGTGTTCTAGGTATTTGGACCAAGGTCTAGAAGGAGAGGCAGGTTCCCAGTGAGCACATCCCCTTAGCCCTATGGATTCTACCTTGTAGCAAAAACAGAGACAGAGAGAGGATTATATAATAGCATGAGCATCAGGAGAGCTCCCTGTCTCTAAAAACAACAATGTTCTGAAGCACATCTTTACTAATTATTTCAGTGAGAATCTGTATGTGGTAAACTGTACTTTTCTCCTTCCCTCTTAAACAATAGTTTAGCTGAATAAAAAAATCTAGTTTTACATTATGTTCTCTCAGTACTTTCAATATATTACTCCATTGAGTTCTGATATCTACTGTTCCTGATTAAAAATCTGCTTTTGATCTCACTGTCATATTTTTATAGGTAATTGGCATTTCATTACACGTTTCAGTTTGAATGATATTCACTCAGTTTTGTTTATAGGCAGTGGTTTCATAGATCTATGGACTCTCAATACCAGGAAAGATCTTAGAAGTCCTTTACAGAGAAGATAAATTATTTTTCTCTTTTGTGTCTCTATCCCCTGCTTCTTCCTTGGTTCATTCAGATGAGAAATTTCACACACATTTTTGACCTTATGTGCCTTTGCACTTGAGTGTCTGAGTGATTATTCCTATCCACAAGGGTGTTTACTTAAGTTAGTCTGGAATACACTATGCAGATCCAATCACACTAGATGGAGCAGAGAAAAGAAGGTGCAGCCCAGTTTCAAAGCCCAAGATACTCCAATGTGACTTAGCCAAGGAATTTTACAACTGAAATGCTTGACATATCGTTTTCCATTTGGCTGTTCGGCCTCGCTCAGATAGCGTCTTCCACAGAGAAATCTAAGTTAGGGGCAGTCTTTAACAGCAATCTTTAACAGTCCCCCTGCAATCTTTAACAGCATTAAATTCATCTCCTTAATTTGGTAGCATAGATGATACAACCAAAGCCTGAAGAGATAAAGTGAGTGACTTACCTAAGATTATAAAGTTAATTAGTTAAATAGTAGAAAATAGAATTTAAATCTAATTTCTAGCTCAGGAATATTTCCAGGACTCTGTAAGTTTTTAATCTTTTTTTCTCTATTTTCAATCTGCTTCCTTCACAGAACAGAATTTTCTCCACCATATTCTCTGATTAATATGGAAAGAACAGAAATTTTAAAGTCAGGAAGAACTGAGTTTTAACTTTGTTTCTATCATTTACTAGCTCTGGAGCCTGAAAATGTTAGTTTCTCTGAGACTTGATTTTCCATCTGTAAAACAGGGATAAGAATATTCAACTCACAGAGTCTGTATAGAATCATTATGAAGCTCCTAGCACAGTGCTTGCCACACAGTAGACATTAAATAAATAGTATTAAGTTTTTTGTTGGTATTCTTGTTATTGATATTAGCGTGTTTACTTTAACTACTTTAAGGCATTGACTTTTGCCCCACCCTGGCATTCCTTCTCTTTGAGGGAGCTCTTAGCTTTAGCTTTATCGTGTGTGTGTTTCTGTGTGTGTATGTGTGTGTGTGTGCGCGTGCATGCTTGATTAATTTAAATGGAATGTTCTCTGGGTAGAGATAACTCTTGCTTGTGGCTCAGAGTAACACTTACTATATTATGGATGAAGACTGGGAAGTGGTGATTAATATTATTAAGTGATAAATGAAGAGTTGACAAAAAGATCATAGCCATTCTAAAACAGAATGAGTGCTTGTAGTTTGTCCATAACTCATTAGTCTGCTCCAGACCTAAAATATGAATCATAGTCACTGAATGCCAAGCTCAAGAACGTGGAGTCCAGCTCTTTTATTTTGACCACATAATTTCAGAAGCCACTCATTAGCATGAGTGTGTTAGATGCTCAGTCACTATTCAATTCATATGTCTCTGTTCTCTTTCCCAACTTTCCATCATTTCCCTTTATATGTTTCCCTTTGTTGCATTATCCTGTACTGCCTCTCACTTGATATTCCCACAAGAATTCCTGACTGATTTCTGGAAAGTTTGGGGTGGGATTAAATTATGAAAGTTTAAGAGATTGTATTACACTTCCATTTAAATCATCACAGAAAGAAAGCCTGGGAGAGACGGGTGGTTTTCTTTAAATCAAGCCTGCCAAGTCCATCCAATCTGATAGGATAACATTTCAACTCCAAAGGGGAAAAAACACATTACTTACTCTCATGATTTTTGGGAAACCAGAAGAACATCTCCTTCTTGAATGGAGCTCATGAGGTCCAAAAGCCACAGACCTGCAAGCTACAGGGATCCCAAATTGAAGGAAATAGCAGTTATTAGAAGATATAGGCAATATAAGACTCCAGGAACTTCAAGGGAGAAATGGGATTGTCAAGGAAGCTTCAAGCGAGAGATGGGAAACTACTGTTTTTCAAATAATAATGTAGATTTTAATAATTTTAGATTTTTTTAGTATGTGATTATGAATCCTTGGGTTTATGTTAAACTTTCCTAAAGGACACTTTAAGTAGTGTATAGAAGCCAATAGATAACATATATGAGTATCAACTTTTATTTGCTTATTGATTTGCATTTTGTTTTTTAAATTTTTAATTGACAAATCATAATTGTACATATTATATATTTATAGGGTACAATGTTATTGACTTTAAACTGAGACAAACCTGAGTTCCTAATCTCATGTTGGCTTTACTAACTGATTAACCTTGGCAAGTGATTTTCCAGATAAAAGCTTCAGCTCTTCATCTGAACATTAGAGATATTTAGTACTTCACAGGGTTTTTGTTTGTTTTGAGGATTAGAGAAGCTTATGTATAAAAACATTCAAGACTTATTAAAATCTAAGTAAATGGTAAGTTTCTTAGGTGGAAGCCAAGACATGTATGCCTGCTGAGTTAAATTAATCAAATATTTATCAAATGCCAAGTCTAAATTAGAGACTTTGCATCTAGGCACAGAGATGAAAAAGACACAGTCTCTGCTCTTGTTCTATCCTCAAGATGTTTACTGTCAACATGGTTTGTCTTTTGAGCATTTTATTTTCGTGTCCAAGACACCGATCATGTTGAATGAAAGTCTCTTAAGAGACTTTTTTGTATGTTTTGTATCAATGTATCGTCAAAGTCTAAAAGAATGAACAAATTCAGCAAATAGTCACTGAGGGTCTCTTTGCACCAAATTGCTGTTCTTGGTATTTGGGATATATCAATGTCCAAAACAGTCAAGAATCCGTGCCCTTAAGAAACTTACATTCTGAAACAATGAATGAAACTACTTAATAATTGTCATCAAAAATTTGCCATAAAGTGTTTTTTGACCTTTTGATAGAAAATCTCCCTGAAGAATAGAAGCAATTCAGAAATAACAGTCTCCTAGGTAGAGTGATGCACTCACAAGTCACCACCACAGATCCTGCATTTTGCAAGGCCACCAGTCTTTCTCATAGCTTTTATGAGAATGACATGGGAATGTGTGGTTGAAGGGAGTATCTGGTTCCTTTGAGGAGATGGGTTTTGTACAAACTCAGCTTAGGATTCCTGGTCTCCCATCCATCACATGGCTTCCTTGTCCTGACCCTTGAAGACAGTATGGGGCAAGCATAGGGCCCAGGAGGTTAAGCCAACTTGCTCTGATCAGTAGGTGTATATCTACTGTGCTTCTCAATCTGCTCTCCGCAGGGCATGTGTGCTCCTTCATCAAGAAAGCTGCCAGCATTCACAATTGGAACATAAACAGACCAGCAGGTTCTGATTAATCCAAATTGGAACTATTCAAACAGTCACAAAAAGAGATCTTTTCCCCTGAAGGAATTTACATGTGAAGAGAGACTAAGATGGGAAATAAACATTTCTATAATGATTAAAGTTAATTGCCTTGAATGGATGCCTCTGAAAGAACTGCTTTCTGGTTTTAGTTCCAATCTATTTCGGGACAAGCCTGTTTTTCATAAGATTGGTAACTGCAAACAGATACTGCCCTTTCATTGAAAACAGATGGCACAGGACATAATTAAAGAAGTATGCACTGGCATCTCAAATAACTGCTTTCAATTACAGCATTTCAAGAGTATTAAGGGGAAATATTTTAAACAAGACCACTGCAAAAATAGATTTTGTCATTAACTTTGAAATAATATTTGACTTAAGGCTGAAATTTCCATGTGCCAGGTCTGGATCTCACAGGTTGATGCTGATTGGTGCAGGAGAAATTGAATCTTTACGGTCCTATCATTCAGGGGGAAAAAAATCTTATATTTTTAATCCAGAGAAAACCCATATTTTTCCTCTGGTAAGACTCATATTTTATTTTGCTCTTGAATCTCAGTTATATTTCACAACTTTGAGGAGCTTTTATAGAGAAACCATTTCAACGCTAAGCCTGAGTTTATCTATCTGTCACTAATGTATGGGCTTGTGTGTGTATGTAGCCAGTGGGTACAGGTCCACCCCCACCATAAAGTGTGTGTGTGTGTGTGTGTGCATGTTGTATATATATGTGTGTGTGTGTGTGTGTGTGTATAAATATATATATATATATTTTTTTTTTTTTTTGAGACAGAGTCTCGCTCTGTCGCCCAGGCTGGAGTGCAGTGGCACAATCTCGGCTCACTGCAACCTCCGCCTCCCAGGCTCAAGTGATTTTCCTGCTTCAGCCTCCAAAGTAGCTGGGACTACATGGGTGGTGCCCGCCACCATGTCCAGCTAATTTTTTGTATTTTTAGTAGAGATGGGGTTTTACTGTGATAGCCAGGATGGTCTTGATCTTCTGACATCGTGATCCACCCACCTCTGCTGCCCAAAGTGCTGGGATTACAGGCGTGAGCCACTGCACCTGGCCTGGTAAAGTATATTTATATGCCCCGTAGACCAAATTGGTAAGTAACACTGTATATGTTCATGCCAAGACCAATACATACAACCCCCAAATTAGATAATTTGCAAAGTTGCCAGATTGCCTGGGCTAGCACGTTCATAATCTGTGGTTTGCCAGTTGTAATTTTTCTCAGTAGATAATTTTAATGGAGATTATACTAATTATAACATAGTGATATAAAATTGACAATTTACAAAATGCTTTACTTGTATTGTCTTATGTAACATTTGGAATGATGTTTACTTCTCTCAAAAAAAATTATTGAGCATATAATACAGGGCAGGCACTATACCAAGAGAGAAAACTATAAACAAGATGTTTACTTGCCCTCTCAGAGCTTATGGTTAGGTAGAGACAAGTGAATAGGCAATTACAATACAGGATGGTTAGTGCTGTGGTGAAAGGTAGTTAGGGTTACATAGTAACCTAGAAAGAAGTAGCTTCCCTCCTATTACCTGAAACAGTTTTAGAAACAGAAGTGTGAGGAAAATGTACAATGCATTATCTTAGTGACTCAAACACATATACTTTCTAATGAATCAATGGCTCCCAATAATTATAGCAGCAGTCAGGAAGCTATACTTCATTGATTATTAATGGCCGTTAATTGGTTAATAAGCACAACATATATTTACTTTTGATTATATGTACACGCACCTACACATATGCACACATGCATGAAGGTGGAGAGACAGAGAACACATATGAGCCATACTACCTCTGATCCACCAATCAAAACTGCATGGACTTTGAGCTCTGTCCGATCATGCTGATGAGTTAGTTGTGAGCTCTCACCCACTTCCTTTGCATTAGTGGTGTGCATAGCTTAAGGACAAAGGTACGGTTGTGGTGAATAACAAGCAAAGGATCCCAAACTAACCAGTTCACACATCCATACATCTAATGCCTCATCATGTGAGTGGTGAGTAGAATATTGCAATTGGAAATTTCCTTCAAGGTTATACTCAATGTTCAAGTTCTCCCTGAAGATTTTCTGTTAATCTCACCCAATAACTAATTCACTTTTCCTCATTTTGGATATTCTTGTGTGTGTGTGTGCGTGTGTGTGTGTATCCTATATCATTTATCATTTATGGGGAATGAACTGAGGCAGTACTGCAAATGTTGACATCCATTCCAGATGAAACTATATAGATTGCCTCCCAAAGAATTAAAATACAGCACAAACTGTAATCATGTTTTGATAAATGATGAGGGGAAAAAGTTTTCAGTGTGGAGCATAAAATGAAATGGGGAATTATGGATTCTGGCCAGGGAAGAAGTGTAGGGGGTTTAGAACCCCCTTGAATGATCTTAAAAAGTGAAGAAATATCCTTTCAATAGAGAAACTTCAAGTTCTGCAGGTGAGAGCATTTTTAGCTTAGGATTGGGAGTGATTCAGAGTGGTAGGCTGAAAGATTGGCTCCCATTCTTCACACTTTCTTGCTTCCATATTTAGTCATAGCCCCATCATTGGTGGAGTGTATTTTCTTGCTTCATAGACTGTGGGCTTGGCCATGTGACTTGCTTTGATCCTGGGGACAAGAGTGACAATGGGTCACTTTCATACCTGGGCCTTAACAGGACTCACATACTTCCTCTTGCTCCCTTTTGCCTCTGCTCCCTCCATGAATGAAGAAGTGTGCCTGTTTCTGGGACTCTTAAGATAATGAGATATGTGAAGTAGAGACTCCAGGCTGGCCCACAGACCTGTAGTGGGAAGCAATGGCATCTAGGGAGACACAGCTTCAAGTAGATCCACCCAGCTGAGCACAGCATCCATCCCAGTTCAGCCAACCCACAGACTCATGGAAATAAATGTTCTTTTAAGTCAGTGAGTTTTGGGTGAATTTTTTACTCAGATATATAGTGGCAAAGACTAGTTAATAATTGTTTGGGAAACAAATGATGGTGTGTGGAGGTAGGAAGAGGATGCAGCTGGAAGCGGGTTTGATTCTGGCTGTCCTTCCTTGGTTCTTCACAGTCTCTAAATAGAGGCAGCTATCAGGCAAATGGCTGGCCAGCCCAGCATTTGACTGTCTTCCCTGACTCGTTGCAATTCAAATCCTGCTTGCTTGACCAGAAACCTGGCTTTCCAAAATTCAGAGCAAGCCATACAGTCTGGGGGCAAAGGGCTTTTATTTCTGCTCACAAATACTCTAAATTTGACAATAACTAAGCTGAAAATGGGAGAGGTAGATTAATTTAGGAACATACGAATATCTATGCTTCTTATACTCTAAAATATCATGTAAGCTCTTTGATTGTAAAGAATAATTCCAGTCATCTTTTTGCCCAGCTCAGTGGTGGGTAAACACAGAAATGTTATACATTCTACTAAAGTGCTAAATGTTAAATGTTCCTGGGTTGTAAGGCCTGTTTCAGAATCCGGATAATAAGTTGAATGTTACATTTGTAGCTCTCTTCCCTTCATAACCCCAACGTCAACGAATCGTTTTTTATTCCTTGCTCTCTTCCCTAAATAACCCCAACATCAATGAATAGTTTTCGAATTCCTTTTTGCCAAGCTTTCTTCCTCCAAAATATTGGATTTATGTCATGTGATTTATAGATACATGCTGAGATTGTGGATGCTGAGACTTTGAATGGTATATTCACTCTGCATCAATTCCTCAATTAGGAAATCTAGCTACCTATACATATAGAAGCTGAAGGTTAATTGCCTCAACAAGCATGCGTTGAGGATGTGTGATTGCTTGGTGCCAATGAGTAGCTTCCATCTACTTCCTAGATTGATGGTATTTGTCGTATCTGCCCCCTCACCTTGATCACAGTAAAATCCAATTCTGCTGTACAGGCTTAGAAGCTTGTGGCGGGGGGCAAGATACCAAAGTAGAAATGTCCTGTCACACGACTTGGACTGCACTGAAGGTTTACATCTAGATAATAAAAATAACAACAATAACAACAACAGCAGTATTTTAGCTAGAATATTTCCTGAACACTTAGGATCAACAGGCACTGTGCTAAATGTTTTCCTCGCATTATTTCATTTAAACTTCACAACAATCCTATGAGGTGGTAACCATGATTAATCCAGAGAAGTTAAACCACTTGCAGTTAGTAAGTAGCTGAAGCAGGTATTGAACATATTCCTAGGTCACTGCTTTTCACTACTTTGCTAAGAGGTGTTAGTTGAAAGCATGATTTTGGATGTTCTCTTAAAAGACCAGGACCCTTTTTCCACTTACTTGTCTTTTCCATAATTAGTGGTTAATCTTAGTCTTACTTTATTCCAAGTTTCTCTTGATAGAACTCCAAAAATACTTAACAACTTCCAAATGTAATAGTGGGTGACCCGGCGCTTTCTCATTTATACTTTCAGTTCAGGTCAAGGGTCATCACACTGAAGCCTTCAAGCATGACTGAGTTTGCGCTAGAAGTATAGAAAAATCTAATTTGTCACCAACCACTTCATAAGAAGATAGGCACAAAAACTAAGTGGCCTTATCCAATTGAACTCCTTACCTGTACTGAGTCTAATCATAAATACTAATTTTTAAAATAAACCTCACATGTTTAATTTGATTTTTTCTGAAAATAAAAAAGTATTCCCATATGATTGCTTAGAATAAATCTAGTAAATCTCTGTCTTCGTCGTACCAAAGATTTTTTAAAAGTCTACTCCAATAGTTTTCATGTGGTTAACTGTATGGGTCCTACTGATGGGACAAGTCCTAGAATTAAAAAAAAAGAAAAAAAAAGAAAAAAAAGAAAAAGGGAGAAATGCCTTTTTTAAGACTATGAGAACAGAATTACTTTATGCTATTTAGAGAAGCTTGGAAGATTTTTTTCCCTTTGGTAAATGCCACAAAAGAGACATTCCTCATGAAAACTTAACAGAGAGACAGGCTGTAGCATAGTGAGGATGGCCTCTGGGAATAGTTATGGGAGAGAGTTTGGAGCCAGGATCAGTAATTATGAGACACCAAGGAAAAAGGCAGAGGTTACATAGACATAAAACATTCTGAAAGTAATAATGGAAGTGGAATGAGAGGATGAAACACAGAAAATGCTTTAAATAAAAGTAGTTCTCACCATACAAAAACCAATAGCATTCACATCTGGTGTAGCAGAATATATATCAGACTTAGACATATCCTTAAAAATATACTGAAAGCTGAATGTATACTTAAAAATATGCTAGACAGAGAGTACTGGATTTTGAATTTTGGACCTTCACTTAAAATGTGAGTGACCTTGAACAATTTACTATACCTTAGGTTTCATTATTCGCAAAATAAAAGTCATGAAACAACATATGTGAAAGTGCCTAGCATATATAGTAAGTGTTTAAGATGTATATTTTTGAGTCTGAATTATATAACCAGTTCTATGCTAGAGGCAAGAATGCTTATTATGGCGAAAAGAACTTGAAATATAATTTTCAGTCCTCAGATTTCTCAAGATCAATCACTTGATAGGCAGCAGGGAAAGTATAGTTTCTATCACACAGCTGAAAATACATGATGTGAACCCACTGAGTGGCTGCCATAAACACAGCACTTTGGTAGGCATATGGCGCTGAGAAGAATGGGGTGGGGATTATGGAATGGAGAATAAGAAAGGAACACCTGTTGGACACTACACACTCCCACCAATCAAACTGAGGCTTCAGATGTTTATGACTGGGTGACATCATAAGCTTTCAGTTAGGCTTGTTCTCAAATCTTGACTTTGAATATGTGACTTAGGCAAAGCCTTCTAAGTCTCAGATCTCCCATCCAGAGAATGGGAACAAAAATACACTGCAATACCATTTAAGGATTACAGATGATTTATGAAAAATGCCTAGCAGTTAGTAGACATCTGATACATGGCAGCTATTGTTACTTAAAAGGTTACAGCTGCTTCAGAGAAGAAACTGAGCCTCATGAATCTTAGTATTCTTCATTGTGTTTAGCACAATGCCCGTCATATATTGAGCATAATAAATCTTCATTGAATAGATGAATAACCAAAAGACTAATGCTCTTGGCTTTTGCTCTAATTGCCATCAGATGGAGCTTTGCCTGATTTGGGAGATTTTTTTCCCTTAAAGGACCAACTGAGTACCACCTTTGACTTCAGAGCATATCTCCGAGACAGAGGAACTACAATAGACATAAATTGGCTGTCAGGCTTGCTTGCCTATTAATGACACATTCACATCCCACCTAAATGTTGGTTATACCTTTGGTTTTGTACTTAGTCTTATATTCATTTTCCAGCACCATCATGTCTGACAAGTCACTTTGAGAAAGTTAGTTACCTCTTTGAACTTAATTTCCTCATTCATAAATAATGGCCTTAACGGGTGATGGGAAAATTAAATGAGACAGGATACGTATAGTGTCTGACACATAATAGGCAGGGCAAGTTTTGAGACTGGGTATATGACACAAGAACTCAAGCTCCTTAGATTACATTTGACTTCCAAAGGATTTTAAGCTTGTTGAATAAAGCAGCCATATCTTATTCAGAACCACTTTGCATGTGCCTTGGTGCCTAGTATAATACAGGGCAAAGAGTAGACATGTAATCAACACTTGTGGAGCTGAATTGCTTCCAACTGTTACCCATACTCTAAGTGAATCAAGAATATTTCTCCAGGAAAATGTGACTTTAGGCACTAGGAACCACAATTGATTCACAAAAACAAGGCATACCAAAGACACGTTTTTCCTTTCTTAATATTATTAGAGCAGTTGTTCATAAAAAACCATAGACATAATATCTCTTTAATAAGGCTTTAGACAAGTTGAATACTTATGATGGTTTTAGACGTAAATAACAGACAATCTAAATCAAACTGGCTTCAACAATGAGTACATTTATTGGCCCACATGCTTGGCAGCGTGTATCAGAATTCATTGATCCAGCAGTTTAGTAATATGATCAAGGATCCAGGTTTTATTTTGTCTTTCTGTGCTAACAACAGTGTTGGCTTCATCTTGTATGTAAGTTGTCCAGTAGTTGAAAATAGGCTACATGTTCTCTCATTCATATCTGGAAAGAAAAAATGAGCAAACAGTTCTCAAGCACTGAACATAATTTTCCTTTCATAATGTTCCCACTTCTTAACGAGTAATTGTCATCAATGGAACACTATGCACGGATAGATTCCAGTTAGGGATCCTGGCAAGGGGTGGGTTTTATGACTGGAGTTGAGGTCAGTTCCTCAAACTTTATTGCTTCTACACAGGGGTGGGAGTGGAATGGGGAAAGCATGATGGAGACTCAGTCACTATGTCCCCAGCTAAGATTATTATGTTCATGGAAAGATGTAGACTTTAGACTGGATGATATAGTTGGGTTGATTATTAACTGATTAAATTGCTGCACGACTAACAAACTAGAAAGTGAGGTGACATGTCATATACTCCAGGAATCTTCCCTTCCTTTACCTTACCAGCCTAAATTGGGGGAATATGTCCCTCCACTCTGCTTTTATACAGAACTATGCACAGTGTATGAATTATACATTTATATGACAATTCTCCAACCCAACTATAAGGCTGTTGAAAGCAGGAGCTGTGCCTTATCCATCTTCCTGGCCTCAACACATAGCACAGAACCTGAAGTGTGATAAGGAGCTCAGTGTTCAAATATTATTTCATAAGCAATCAATAAGTAGAAGTTTCAGCAAGGAAGATTTCAAGTCCTCATATGTGTGAAAAGAAAACTTTCTAACAATAAATGTGTTATGTAAATTACCAGCAGTCTTCAATCACTTAACTATAAAGAGGATGGATGTTGGATTAAGATACCATTAAAGCCTCTTTTAATCCTGGAATTCAGTGATTTTCTGAGCTTACTAGTGGTGATCACAATATATACTTGATGATGGAGTATTACATTAATGGCCCAGACACCTCCCAGATAGAAGTCAGGACATCTGAGGGGTGGGAAGGTACTATAGCCAACTGTTTGGCTCCTGAGAATTTGAATCTTCTTTCTGAGCCATGATCTTTACAAAGAGAGCATATTCCATTCTCCTTGCCAGCGGTGATAAGCATTTTTTTGCAGATTGTGATCTGGCATGAACTTGGCATTCTTTGTCTACTTAAAAGTCAGATGCCAAGACAATGAGAAAGATAACTGAAAAAAGCTCATGAGCCAATACAGTACCATGGATGGGGGTGGCATTTCTCAATAGCTTGAGAATTTTTAGCTCTAGTGACCTTTCAGAAAGAGAATAAATAAAAGCAGAAGTCAACGTGGCAGACACTCAATGTTCTCCTAGTGCCGAGTACTGGGCAGGCCCTCTGGTTAGGTGGATAGTAAATATAAGCAGACAAAATTCTGGCCTACAATAAAGTTCAGAGTTAAGTTGGGTATTTGCAAAAAACACACAAACACACACACACACACACACACACACACACACACAATGTGAAAAATGTACAAAATGACATCCAAGACAGCAAAGGAAGTGACAGGGCAATATTATATTCAGGAATATATTACCCCTCCACTCACCTCTTAAACTATCCTAACCTGTTTTCAGAGGGAAATTCATTCCTCTCTAATTGCTTCCAACACGGACACTTCACTCCACCCTATTAGAACTTACCTTTGTGTAAGGTGTAAACCCTTTGACTACCCTAAAAATGAGAAAGAAGAAGCTTGATTTTCTTGTAGAGCCCTGAAATGCTTCATGGCCAAAAAAGCAAATCTATGGGGATAAAGCACACTCCATGTCAGGGAGGGAATTATTCTCAAAGGGTTTTTCAGAGGCAGGAATTTTGGGTAGAGAGAGAACTTGCTGGAAATGAGGAGGTATGAATTTTAGTTCTTCTTCTGCTATAATCTAGATAGACGAATATGTAGAAGTCATGGCATCTCTGTTGACTTCAGTTTCCTGCCTTATGAGATAGCTAATTCTAGAATATTTAAAAATTGGGTATTATTGAGGATGTTCAACTTTTCACTTTGCCAAGTATGGGCCATTAGAAGGAAAAAGCTAACAAATAAGCAGCAAAATAGAAACTGTCATCAAACTCTATCATTATTTAACAAATGAAAGGACACTTTAGCACCAAAAAAAGTAAGGAAATTATCCCACATTTTAAAAAATAAAATTTAAAACTTAGCTTTATGTCAATGCCTTCAAATTTGCCTTTGTCTATCTTTTTTTCTTCATGGGAAAGTGAAAATTTTGCCATAGCTTTCATATGGGAACCTCAGAAGTAAGCCTGCTTATATTTCTGTCCTGTGCTATCATGCTGGCATGCTGTGACCCTGAGCCTGACCCTGGACAGCATACTGGACATTCAGTAGTAAGTCCAGGGATACAGAAGGGGAATTCAAAGCCATATTGCACAGCAATGAGGTTCAGCACTGAGAGAATAATCCAAATTCATTATTGAACTATTACTGTGTGCTAGGTCCTCTTCTGGGTGATGGAATTCCACAGAGAACAAAACAGACACAGACCTGCCTTCACGGAGCTTATGTCCTAGTTAAAGGAAAAAGGTTATTTACAGATACACAAGCAAATTGTAGTATATCACATCATCTCAAATACTCTAGAGGAAAATACAGCAGAGTGAGTATGACAAATCCACTCAAGTGTGAAAAGTGTTCAGGGAAGGTCTCTGAGCAGAGCCCAGAAGGAAAGGAAGGGAATGAGCCATGTAAATATTCCAAGGAAAGAACCTTATTGGCACAGAGAATAATAACTATAAATGTCCTTAAGCAAGTGTGCTTGATATATAGTTGAGGAACAGCTAAGCATGGAAGTTAAGGCACAAAGAAAATGAGGTCAGAGGTGATTGAGGGCCAGATCACGTAGGACCTTATAAGCTCCAGCAAGGACGGACTTTTCTCTGAGTGAATGGTGAACCATTGGAGGTCATGGAGCAGAGGAGTGACTTAGTCTGACTTGTGTTTTAATAAAATTGCTCTGTTTACTATATACAAAGCCTCTATGTGGACAAAGGTAGAAAAAGAAAACTGAGTCAATGCTTTAATTTCCAGTCTTGGAAATGATAAAGAATATTAATAACAGAGAGATAAAGGAGACATCTGAAAAGTACCATTGTATTGTTGTTGCTGCTGCTTTCAGAGTTGAGAAAATAGGGGAAAATAAGTTATTAAATAGGGAAATGGCTAACATTTGGAAATACATTTCTAAACCGTATATATTATAGACACACACCCATATATATTGACTTCATATATAACATATAACTACTAAAAAACCCTTGTCCTCTAGCTTTTCCAAAGCTAATGTTTTCTAATTTTAGGTTTTTAAAGGCTTTCCTTCTTATTTTTACTTTTATTAGCTCATTATTTTATATATTTTATGGGAACCCTGTGTATTAGTCAGGATGTGCTAGGTTATGCTGCAGCAACAAACAAACCTCACAATCTTGATGGCATACCACAATAAAGGTGTATATCCAATGTGAATCAGTAAACAGACTCTGATCATCTTGGTTACCTAGAGACCAGATTAAGAGACACTCCATTTCAACATTTGGATTCACAATTGCTGAGGTAGGGAAAAGATACATAACAAATTCTATACTGGCTTTTAGAACTTCTGCTCAGAAGTAATGCACACTGTTTTCCTTCACATGTCATTGGTATAAGTCATACAATCATGTCTAACTTCAGATGAGACAGGAAAATGCAATTGTATCATGTACCTAGAAGAATAAGAGGTGGAAAAACAAACCTGAATAGTCCTACTGACTCCCACAGTCTGGCTCTTTGTTTCTGATTGGACCTCAGCTATTTCTTGCCCTCATCTTTCCAGTTTGAGTGTCCTCCTGCCAGTCTTCCCTGTTTATCTCAGTTGGAATTTTTATGACCTATAAATTCCCAAATCACTCATGCCACTCATATGACATTGGACATTTCCTTATATTGTAGTTTTTGTACATACACATAACTGGCATCTGATATTCTGAATGCCCAACTATCTTTTTCTTTACTGTAGTAGGGTGATCCTTATTGTCAGGAAATTGATCCAAAGAAGTCCTAGAGAAAATATCTCTGCCAAGCAAGATATTTGACCAGCGAGCAATTCCAGATATTCTCTGCTGTCTGAAGCCCAGCAAATTTAACGTCATCATTTGCTTGCTAGCAATGGAAAAGCAATAGCATTGAGTGTTTCATCTTTAGACTGAGGCATTGGTAAGTCTCAAGGTACCACCTTGAGCAATACTGATAGACTTCCAACTCTGAGGACACTCTGTCTTAAACAAAAATTGTTTATGTTTTCCGGGTCAGGGACTAATATCCATATGTCATCTCACTATCAGAATATCATCTTTGATTTTTCTTTCTTTATTACATTTCAGAGATTTATGACTATGTAGTACCGACGAGAAGAAGTACAAAACTGCTGCAGTCCCCACAAACAGGGCGCCATCTTTGCTAAGTTGTTAAAACAATTATCTGCTTTATTAAAAGTAATGTCTCATTTTAGTTAAGTGACAGGTGTTACAGATTGCTATTTTTGCTTTCAGCAGCCCCATAAAAGGAGTGTGAAAGAACAACAGAGCAAATGCCAGGATAGATCATGTAATCCTTGGAAGGATTTGGGAGGAAAAAAGTTAGGTTTTAAAATAGAGACTTGTCCATATGCTATGACTAGAAATATGTCTTTTCATTTGCTTTACTACTTAGGAAACTTTTTGCAAGTGATTTTTTCATTTTTCTCTCCTTCTCATACTGCAACCCAATACTTTGACTCCTAGAGGAGGCATAAACAAATATTTTTCCAATACACAAAAATCATAACAGACTTGCATATTCTACCCAACAGGTGGCATTGCTGTTTTACAAATGGCTCTAGAACTAACACTGCAGCTAAACCGTCAACGTTGGGTTTGGTTTTTGTTGTCTTTGTTTTCTTTTTAATCCCATCTATTTTTCATAGAAGAGGGCAGATAGGAGAAGTACAAATATTCTTTTGAGAAGCACCTTGGCTTTGAGAAGACATATATGGCTAATGAGTCATTTGGGAACATTAGTTCTGTAAGAAACATCTAACTTTCCCTTTTTGATCTCTCTGGATGAGTTGAGAAAGAATGGTTTGTTTTCTCTATTTCTGTCAGTGACCAATTCATACCAGTTGAATTTACAAATTAATTCACTAAATCATTTATGCATTTAGACAGTGGCAGTTGCAGAGTCTGGCTTTCATACTTACTGTACAAGGCTAGAAACATCAGGAGCTACAGAAGAAAAATAAGACCCTATCTTCTCCAAAATTTTTACCCTAATTGAGATAAAACATATATCTACTCCACTGCCAATAATCCAGGCAACATGCTCTCATTTGGGGGCACTAATGGTTAAAAATGAAAGCTAATAGTTAGTGAGAAGGTACTGTATGCTAGACACTCTTCCAAGGCTTTATTTGATTCTCACTGCAATCCTATGGAGTAGGTACTATAATTATCCTCATTTTATCATTGAGAAATTTAAGACCCGAGGCCAAGTCATGGCAGAACTGGGATTTAAATCCAGACAGTGTGACTCCAGGTATAATAACAGCTGATACTTACTAAGTATTCATCATAAGCCAAGCAAGTGTTTATGTCCTTTGTACACATTAGGTTAATTAATTTTCATGCTAACATTTTAAACTAGGTATTAACCATTATCATTACATTATTTTCTTATAAGGGTTTAATTGCCTTTCCTAAAAAATATAAATGCATTTATCTCTCAATTCCTTAAAAATAAACTGAGATTTGTGTAAACATATATTGATTAACATCAGACAACGAAATTCCAGAACTCTAGTAATTTACTAAGTGTCATAAAAGTGTGCATTTTCTCCATAAGGTACATCAGTTACATTTCAACAAGCATTTTAGTAGAAGTTTAAAAATATTTACTTATAATACTTTATTGCTTCCTCTTTGGAAAAAAAACTATATTTTCGGCTGTGAGAAGAGTTGCCAAATGACTAATTAGCGTCTCTGAAAGTTTGTCCATTTTGTTTCATCAATATACCACAAAGCCTTTAAAATAGGAAAACATTTATTTAAAGTAAGAAAATACAGGTGCACGCACAAACACACACACACACACACACACACAGCCCCCACTCAACTGATTAAAAAATAGCAAATATTTTTCTATTCATAAAAAGACAAACAAAAAACATATAAACTTCAATAATTTAGAACATTTCTTTGGTTGAAAGCAACCACAGAACGTTTTAGTTAAAAAAAAAAATTCCTGAGGGAGGTAGGGTTGAGGAAGAACAGCAAAAAAAGTAAGAGAGAAATTTCGGCATGCTTTGATTTCTAACCATGATATAGATTAGCAAGAACATGAAAATATAATAATCTTATTTAGAATTTTACCGAACCACTTTGACAGCTTATTTCATGAACTTTCAAGTATTTTTCGTCATTGTTGAGGAATGGGATATTCTGGTTAATACTTGCCATGGGTTCTTATTAACTCAATAGAGCCGAGTTTCAGGATTCCTAATTAGACATCTGGCTGCTTTACATGGAAGCTGAAAAGATTTTGTTTTTTAAGGGAAGTGACTAAGTGTTGTAAATACACATTTTTAATTTCTGCTAAAATACTAGAAGAAATACTACTGTTTCTCCCTTATTGCAAATTAGAGCTATAATAAATCGCTAGGATTCTGTAGTTTGTCTGAAATTAAATTAATATCTAAATATTTGCCCAAACCTTAAGTCAGAGTTCAAATGCAAAACTTTTTCTTATAATTCCCATGCCTATTTTCAACGGTTGAGAGGCAATGCCTTCATATTTATTCTTAAAAAAAAAAACACCCAACATAAAGGAGAAAAAACTTTGACATAATTTTAGATTCATACAGGGGAAATCTGTGGCTCCCTACACAGCTGAAGATCTGTTTTTTAGGAGCTTGTGAAGCATCTCCATAAGTTTGATTCCTTCATTTTCTAATCAGAGGGAACACAGCATAGAGTCATCAGTGGGTAACACATATAGAACTCTGCCCTGATGGGTTTCAACTTTCTTTGTTCTCTGGTAAAACCTTAAAACCAAGTCTAATTTTACTTCAACCACTTATATCTTCCAGAATTTTTTAGATGCTTCCTAGGGAAAATTATCTATTCAAGAGGCAATGTGGGATGAGAAAGGGGATATTTTGAGGTTTTTCAGACAATGGCTCTCTGAAAAATTAGAAAGGCTGATAGCCCAAATCAGCAAGCTGTGGGGATGCAAACCTTCCCCCACTGTGTCAATGGGAGGGGATAACGTTTACACATTTTCTGGAAGGCACTTGAGTAATTTCTGTCCAAAGAACTTATATATATATACACATATATATATATATATGTGTATATATATATATATCCACTGTAATTCTACTGCAGAATTTATCTTAAGGAAACAAATGAACATGTATAGATATGCATGTGTAAGGATATTCATCACAATGCTCTTATAGTAACTAAGAATTCATAATAAGCCAGTGTCCATCAATAGGGGATTAATTAAATAAATTATATCTGTCCAAGCAACAGAAAACTACACAACTATTCAAGAGAAGATATTTAGTAGCGTAGAGAATAATCATATTGTTGTTGAGTAACAAAAAGCTGATTACAAATGTCGATGCCTTTTCAGAAGGAAATATGAAGTTAGGTATGTGTGCATAATGAACAGAAATAACCAAGAAGGCTATATGATAAAATCCTAACCAGAGTTTTGTTTAGATAGGATTACAGATTATTTTATTTTTCTTAATTATTTAATATACTTTCTGAATACATAAGCATATTTATTTATATATGCATACTTAGAAAAATAAAATAAGGCTATTTTTATGTTATACACACACTCACACACACACGGCAAAACAAAACAAAGCAAAGCAAAATGAGTTCCTTGAGATAATAACCATGACATGATTGCCTAACTTTATAATAAATTGCTTTAACTTCAAATTTATTATTTTTTTATTATACTTTAAGTTTTAGGGTACATGTGCACAAGGTGCAGGTTTGTTACATATGTATACATGTGCCATGTTGGTGTGCTGCACCCATTAACTTGTCATTTGCATTAGATATATCTCCTAATGCTATCCCTCCCCCCTTCCCCCACCCCACAACAGGCCCCAGTGTGTGATGTTCCCCTTCCTGTGTCCATGTGTTCTCATTGTTCAATTCCCACCTATGAGTGAGAACATGCAGTGTTTGGTTTTTTGTCCTTGCGATAGTGTGCTGAGCATGATGGTTTCCAGCTTCATCCATGTCCCTACAAAGGACATGAACTCATCATTTTTTATGGCTGCATAGTATTCCATGGTGTGCATGTGCCACATGTTCTTAATCCAGTCTATCATTGTTGGACATTTAGGTTGGTTCCAACGTTATGCCGTATACATAACAGTTGCTCAAAAATATTTATTAACTTCAAATTTAATAAATATTTTTGAGCAACTGTTATGTATAAGGCATAACATACTCCATACTACCTTTGATTCCTTCTTCACCCTCCAACATTCTCCTTCCTCTTCTCTTCTCTGCACTACCTCCTCTCTTTTCTCATTTTCTCTCATCCTCTTTCTATTTATTATTCCTTGGTTTCTTCTCTTTGGCTTTTTTCAAATCCCTTGATTCTACCTCTCTACAAACAAAAACATGCAATTTTCTTCTATCATCAGCAGCCTCTGAAAGATCAGTTTACTAAACCCTTCTGCTCCTACCTCTTAAAGGAAATTTATCTGGCAACACCATTAATGAGCTCCTAACTGAAGAATCCAATAGTCTCATGTGAACAAAAATCTTATTTTTGCATTTTCTTCTGGTCTTTTCTTATATTCACATACCTATACCTATAATATACAGATCTTTTTTGTATTTTCTTTCCTTTTTAACATAAGCCATTAGAAACAATTTTTTTCATATTTTCTTTCCTTTTGAATGTGTCACTCCATCTCCAATCCATTTTCGTTGTAATTACTCTCAGTATTTGCTTAATATTGGGTAGTTTTACTGATGGTTAAGAACCTGGACTTGGGAGTTATCCTGCTTACATTCAAGTCTTATCTTTACCACTGACTGGTTGTATAATTTTAAACTATGTGTCCTTCATGCCTCTCATCAGTTAATTGGGGATGAATTCTACCACGCAGGATATAGTATCTATGTTATAGGCTATTACAAAGATAAAATGAGGTAATGTAAACTAAGCCTTAGCATAGTGTCAAGCACATAGTAAATATTCAATAAAAGTTATCTGTTATTACAAATTCTATCCAAAGGCACATTACTTATACAATTTCCTTTTCTGGACACTTGTTATACAAATATTTCATTGCTACAGGCTGAGCATCCTTATCTTAAATTCTTGGGACCAGAAGTGTTTCTGATTTGAGATATTTTTTTCTGATTTGGGGATATTCACATAGACATAATGAGATATCTTGGGGATGGAACCCAAGTCCAAACATGAAATTCATTTCTGTTTTGTATAAACTTTATACACATAACCTGAAGGTAATTTATATAATATTTTAAATAATTTTGTGCATGAAACATAGTTTTTATTTTATTACCTTTTGTGGGTGTGCTTGAAGGGGAATCTGGACTTGCATGGAAAAGATACACTGCAGTTGAAGGGGGCTGAGAGGGTTTTCTTTTCCCTCTAAGATGCTGAATAAACCATGTTGTGCAACTGTGTTTTGACAGCGACCCATCACATGAGGTCAGGTGTGGAATTTTCCACTTGTGGTGTCATGTAAATGCTCAAAAAGTTTCAGGTTTTGGAACATTTCGGATTTCATATTTTTGAGACAGGGAAGCACAACCTGTATAAGGAAAGTTGCAGTGAGCATTTCATGCAAATTATACTTTTTCTGTCTTTTAGATTATTTGGTTTAATTTTTAAACATAATTCTCTAAGAAAAAGTTCTCAGAATTGGAATGAGGGGGCAAAAGAGTCATGGACAGTTCTGGGCCACTGTTCTTCAAATAAAGGTTCTTTTCTGAATTAGCATCTGCAGTTGGTGCATGTACAAGTTCTCCCAACATAACCAACATTGAGTAGCATCATGTCTTTCAATAATCGGTAATTTAATAGTTGTACACTTGTACTCCATTGTTATTTCAATGAGCATATTTTTGTTTTTCTGTTATGACCTGTCTGTGAAATGCTTATCCATTTATTAAAATTTATATTTCATAAATCCTCTTTAATATTTAAAACTACACTATTTTCCCCACAAAACTTCAGTCACTGTCATCTAACAATGGTACCTCTGTATACCCAGTTTCTCAGGGCAAAAGCCCAGACTCATCCCTAACTCTTCTCTCCCACACTTTATACCCAATCCATCAGCAAGTCTCTGGCTTTTTCTTCAATTGAATATGCAATATGATTCCATCCAAGATAACCCATGCTACAAAGGGGCGTGAATGAATTTTTTGGTTGCTATCTATAACTGTTATACCTCTTGATTATGGTGGTGATCACTGGAGTGTATACATTTCTCAAAACTCATTGAAATGTACACATAAAATGGATGAATTTTCTATATGTAGCTTATACTCCAATAAAGCTGACTTCGAATTTTTCTCTTGCAAGAAAATTTTGCAATTTACAGTACTTTGCTTTCTGTGCTTTAAAAGAAATCCAGTTTTCAATATTTTTAAGTTTCCATCCTTGATTTTCTACCTAGACCTAGATTAATAATAACAATAATTTGCAGAATTTTCAAAAAGCTGCAAATACGTGAAGTGCTCTTCTTGCTTGGTCATATCATAAGGAATTTGCTTCTCCACAAGGAGTTGAGTCACATAATCTATTCTGCAGCTATTCCATCTGCCAAGAATATTCAGTGGGACAGTTGTCATCTGTTTTTGAAGCACCCAGTGCTCCAGTGCCATCCTGAGCAACTGTGATGACTTCCTCATAAATTGTACCCCTAGGGTCTCAATGCAGTTCGCCATACACAGTGTTTGGCATTCCCACCCTCATCAGTTTTGATTTTGAGGATGAGTGAATGTTCTGTGAATGCCATAGAGAAACAACACTGTAGGCAATTTGTGCTTTAACATGAGTTAGCTAATCAGATGTCTAAAGTTCCCAATGCTCCCGTGGAAATAAGACTTAAGTTAGGAGAAAGGAACAAATCTAGAGAAAAAAGGGCTTTCAGGAAGGTGTGGGATAAAGTATTTGGGGAAATTAGCACAAACGCTGGGTCCCCAGAAAATAAGCGGCTGAGGCTGAATTAGAAACAAGATCCTCAGGAAGCAAATCCAGGACACCTTGCTTTATCATTGTCCTTGGCTCCCACCTGTGCTGTAACTTCTGCAAATAACTATAGCTGCTAGAAAGAGCTGAGTTCTTCATGGTCCCTGGACATTGAGCTACAGGCTACCCCTTTGGGAGCTGGGAGAGTTTATAATAACTAATTTCAATTTTTTTTTGTTTAACCATAGCTAGTTATTAGCAAAACTAGGATTTAAATCTGGGATCTCTGATCCCAAAGCTCTTTTCCTGTCCACTATGTCAGGCTACCTCATAAACCATTAACTAGGAGTTTCTATAAATAATAATAATAACACAGCAATAGCATCAACCAACACCAAAACTGCTATTACTAATATTTATTGAGCATTAATTATCTGGCAAGCATTGCAAAGTCCAGAAACTAGGAGTTACTCTTGGTCTATTGCTATAACCTTTTGATTTTGCTTCCTAAATATTTGTCAAACCCATTTCTTCATCCCCATTATCTTATTCTGAGCACCTCACTTGATTGCTGAAATTACCTCCTGTCCAGTTTCTTCTTTGATCTTCTTCTAAGAATGGCCCACATTTCATCCAGGAAAATCTTTTCAAAACACAAATTCTATTATGTTTCTTTCATGCTTAAAACTCCACAGTGACTTCCTGTTCCTGTTAGGACAAAGGACAGAGGTCCTTAATGTTGTCCAGAAGACTCCCACCTCCACTGTGCTCTCTAATCCTATTCGTCTCCACCTCATTCTCTGGCTTTCAGTCCTTTCAACTTTCTTGTTCTGTGAATGTGCACGTGCCCTTCAGCCAAAGGCCTTTGTCCTCACTCTTCTCTCTCTCTGGAATGAGGTCCCCCCTGTTATATTGCCTTACCCTCTAACCTATGTAACTCCTCAGCTCAAGCATTATTTCCTCAAGGAAGCCCATCCTGATTCCATATTCTGGTTGGCCTCATTTATTGCAAATTTTCCGTAAAGCAGTGTTCTTTTTCTCTAGACTTCTTATTTCAGTTTGTAACAGTACATTTGTTAGCCTGGCTTTTTAACTGTTTACTCTCCTTGTCTAAACTGAAAGCTACTTGAGAACAGTAACTTTGTCTCTTTCGTTCGTATTTCATCTCCAGTAACAGGCACATAATATTCATTTAATAAATATTTCTTAAATCAATAATTCTAAGAGATAAGTACTATGATTATGCCTATGTTACACAATGCAACTGAAGACAGGTAAACATTAAAAGTATAAACTAGGACCAGACACAGTGGCTCATGCCTGTAATCCCAGTGATTTGGTAGGCTGAGGCAGGAGGACTGCTTGAGCCCAGGAATTTGAGACTGCAGTAAACTATTAATTGACCCACTGCATTCCAGCCTGGGAGACAGTCTGAGACCCTATCTCTCTATATTTTTTAAATTATAAACTATACATTTTAATTGCATTGTGGAATATGCTGTCCATGTTGGTAATATGAGTTAGTGAACATTGACACAGACTCCTTTTTCTGGTTTGCTCATTGTCACTCGGTGGCAGGACAGATGGGAAAGAATGGGAAACAGCTTTGATAAAATACCATGAGGTGAGAAAGGTTCAAGCACAGTTTCTGCTAGAGTCCCAGGGAGGTAAATTGCACTAAAGACAAATGAGAACAATACTGATCTTTCATGAAGTATTTGTGAAATTTAAATTATATGACAGCATAAACCCAGAAATTCCATTCCAAGGTATTTACCCAAGAGAAATGAAAATACATATCCACCAAAATACTTGTACATAAAAGTTCATAGCAGCTTTACTCACAATAACTAAAAACTGGAAGCAGCTTACTTGTCTATCAGTAAAAAAAAATGGAAAACTACACTTCGGTATATTCATACAATGAATACTATTCAACATTAAAAAGGAACAAAGTACTGAAACACACGATAACATGGTCAATTTCATCAACATCATGGTAAGCCAAAAAAGTAAGGAAAGACACAAAATGAACAAATGCCATAGGATTCCATTTATAAGATGTTCTTGATAATGCAAAACTATTTTTTGCAAAGTAAAAATTAATTAATCAATAATAATAATAATTAGAACTGTGGTTGCCTCTGCAGGGGGAGGGGAAAAGGATTGCCCAAAAAGAGGGATGAGGGCACTCTCAGGGGTAATGATCATATTTTATACCTTGAAAGGGATTTAAGTTACACAGATATATTTATTTGTCAAAAATTAGCAAATGTTCAATTAAGGTAAATGTATTTAATTGCATGTAAATTCTATCACAAAGAGAAATAAAACTGTAAACAAATACTAAACTAATGATGTGCCTGCTGGCATATTCATGGGGAGTATAATGACGGCTATAATTTACCTAGAATTCCTTGCAAAGCAATTCTAAGGTGGATTGATGGAAGGATGAGTAGATAAATAGATTTGTAATAAAACATGTATAGTAAAATGTTAATGGTAGAATTTGGTGGTGGTTGTATTTGAGTATCACTGTAAAATACTTTCAACTTTTTTGTACATCTAAATATTTTTACAATACAATATTGAAAAAAATCAAATGGGAGCAGCTGGCACCAGTGATCTTTCACTGGTTAAATATATTACAGTTTTCCCCATTGCTTCAGTCTAAGGAAAATTCTCTGGTAAAAGCTGTGAGGTTATCTGGCTGTAACTAGAATTAGTTTTCATGGTTTGGCCTGGTCTGGGCTGCAGTTTATTATTATTACTCCTTTCTTAACATGCTATTCTTTCCCGTCCTGTGACTCCTGCTTTTCTGTTCTCCTTTTTACTTTCATATGACTCCTCTTTCTCTCTTTTAGGTTGCTCTTCCTCCTCCTTCTCACTAAATATAGATCTGTATTCTTTTTCCTCTCAATGACATGTCCTGTGAGAATTCCTCTCAGTTTCATTTCTTCAATTATAACATTCACTCCAATAATTACCAAATCTATTGCCAACCCCACCCTCATTCCAGAATATCAGACGTACACCTGAACTGCTTTACGGTAAATTCCATCTGGGTGTTCCCAGAATCTCACACGAAAACCTCTATATCTCTGTAACCATCCTCTGTTCTCAGCTTGTGTTTCTCCATCTTCAAGGCCTCTTTGACTCCTCCTTCCACCCCTCAGCCCATGTAGCCAGTGAGTAGCCACCATCTCTTGGGCAGAATTCCTAAACTTCCCAAACACCCCTCCCACCGTCTCCAGACTTTCTGTTGCTACCCTAGTTAATTGATTTATTTTTCCATAGTTTGTAGCAACAGTTTCCCAACTGGTCTTCTGCTTCCTATGTCTCCTGTTTTTCTCTTTCCTGACAATGATCTTTCTAATGCCCAACTATAGGAATGTAATTCTTCAGCCAGAATATTTTTGATGATTTCTTGTTGCTTAGAGAGTGAAGTTCAAACTTCTTGGCCAGCCTTTCAAGGTCACAGTGTGGCTTAAACTGAGTCTTTTAACCCCTTTTCCCAGCACTTCCATAGTCTCCCAATCCTACGTTCCACACGAATGAAACCAGTTGTTTCCCAGTCCCATCCAGAGACTCCTTCTCATCCATTTAGGCCCAACTGAAATGTCTCATAAGTGTCCCTGAACTTTCCTAATGGAAAGAATCTTTCTTATCTCTGGACATGCATAGTACATTCTTCGCCCTGCTCTTAGGAAACTGGGCACTTTCTCTCCTGTATTACAATTCCCCATGTGTAATCAGCTGCCAGCTCCTTGAAAAGTATCTATATTTGGTTAATTTTTTATTCCTCGTAGTGCCTAGCAAAGAGCCTTGCAGAATTGAAACCAAATGAACATTTGTTGATTTAACTAACAAAAACCACATGAAGGAAAAATGTAAGTTAAATAGAAATATGGATGTTTAGACACAGATCATTCTTTAGCACTTCTATTACTACATAGTTAACTTTTTTCATGTGTGAATTCTTGCTCAACTACTTAATTTCCCTTTGATGCAATTCTCTTTATACAAGTCATTTTTTTAGACCACTGGTGAAGGTTCCTTTTTGTGTATGGATTATAGAGCACAGTGGTATCTTTCATGGTCCAGATAAAAGCACAACATCAAAAATAGGAATTACTATATTGGTGAGCGTATACATATTTATGTTCAGCTATTTCAGCCAAACACTTAGGCTCAGGCAGAAAGCTGGATATTACTGGATATTTGACCCAGAATAGTGCTTTTTCAATGTGGGCTTTATTAGGAAATTGGTATAAAATTACAGTCTCTTTTAATCTCTTTTAATCTCAAATTCATAAATAGCTTCATATTGCAAAGAAAGAAAACTTTTATAGTATAATCCAGTTGTTTAAAAAATATAAATAGTAATTATTTGTTAAATAGGGCCAAATTTAAGGAAAAAATGGCCCTTTAGCAAAAACAAAATATTGGAGAAATTTAGAGCTAAAAGTGATCTTGGGTATTTTAAACCAACCATTTCATTATGATGTTAGAAAACTGAAATCGACAAATGTAAGTCATTGGTTAAGGGAAGGTGGTTAATTAAAAGGATCGATAGGGGAACCAGGCTCCTGAATCCCCAACCAGTGCTCCTCACTGCTCTGTTCCATGTCTTACAAGAGACTTTGGAGTAAAAGAGTTGTCTGAAGGTTGTTTTCCCATCTTCCCCTATAACCACAATGATAAATAATAATTCACAATTATAATTTGTCTTTCCATGTGCCAGACACTGAGAAATATAATTTATATACATGATCACTTTATTAGTCCTGCTATAACTGCATACTGAGATGATTAATTCAATTTCACAGATGATGAAATTAGGCTCATAGTGCTGGGAGTCAAATAACCAACAGTTTCGGCCTCAAAGAGTTCACAATTTTGTGCAGGAGAAAAACATTGGAAAGGTAATTCCACTTTTTCCTCAAAGTTTTATTAGAAAGTTTCTAAAGTGCCTTTGTTCACCACAGTCAAAATCTAATTACTATGTTACAATGATCCTGGTTTAAGGTGGAGGAAGAAGAGATCTTTCCTATCACCCTCATGGGGTTTTTTAAATTATTATAATTTTGTTTTTGTTTTTGTTTTTTGAGACGGAGTCTCCCTCTTTTGCCCAGGCCGGACTGCAGTGGCGCTATCTCGGCTCACTGCAAGCTCTGCCTCCCGGGTTCAGGCCGTTCTCCTGCCTCAGCCTCCCAAGTAGCTGGGATTACAGGCACCCGCCACTGCGCCCGGCTGATTTTTTTTGACGAATTGCCACACTGTCTTCCAGAATGCTTGAACTAATTTACATCCCCACCAACAATGTAAAAACATTCCTATTTCTCCACAACCTCGCCAGCATCTGTTTTTCTTGACTTTTTAATAATTGCCATTCTGACTGGTGTGAGATGGTATCTCATTGTGGTTTTGATTTGCATTTCTCTAATAATCAGTGATGTTGAGCTTATTTTCATATGTTTGTTGGCCGCGTGTATGTCTTTTTTTGAGAAGTGTCTGATCATATCCTTTGTCCACTTTTTAATGGGGTTGTTTGTTTTATTTCTTGTAAATTTGTTTAAGTTCCTTGTAGATTCTAGATATTAGACCTTTGTCAGATGGATAGATTGCAAAAATTTTCTTCCATTCTGTAGGTAGTCTGTTCACACTGATGACAGTTTCGTTTGCTGTGCAAAAGCTCTTTAATTAGATCCCATTTGTCAATTTTTGCTTTTGTTGCAATTGCTTTCGGTGATTTCCTCATAAAATCTTTGCCCATGCCTATTCCCTGAATGGTACTGCCTAAACTTTATCTAGGGTTTTTATAGTTTTGGGTTTTACATTTAAGTCTTTAATCTATCTTGAGTTAATTTTTGAATAAGATGTAAGGAAGAGATCCAGTTTCAGTCTTCTGCATATGGCTAGCCAGTTATCCCAGCACCATTTATTAAATAGGAAGTCCTTTCCCCGTTGCTTGTTTTTTTCAGGTTTGTCAAAGATCAAGTGATTGTAGATATATGGTTTTATTTCTGAGTTCTCTATTCTGTTCCATTGGTCTATATGCGAGTTTTTGTACCATTACCATGCTGTTTTGGTTACTGTAAAATCCTCAATAACATATTGGCAAACTGAATCCAGCAGCACATCAAAAAGCTTATTCACCATGACCAAGTTGGCTTCATCCCTGGGATGCAAGGCTGGTTCAACATATGCAAATCAATAAACATAATTCATCACATAAACAGAACTAAATACAAAAAACACATGATTATCTCAATAGATGCATAAAAGGCCTTTGATAAAATTCAACATCCCTTCATGTTAACAACTTTTAATAAACTGGGTATTGAAGAAACACACCTCAAAATAATAAGAGCCATTTATGACAAACCCACAGCCCGTATCATACTGAATGGTCAAAAGCTGGAAGCATTCCCCGTGAAAACTGGCACAAGATATGGATGCCCTCTCTCACCCCTCCTATTCAACATAGTGTTGGAAGTTCTGGCAAGTCAATCAGGAAAGAGATAAAATAAACGGTATTCAAATAGGAAGAGAGGACATCAAATTGTCTTTGTTTGCAGATGACATGATCCTGTATCTAGAAAACCCTCTCATCTCAGCCCTAAAGCTTCTTATGCTGATAAGCGACTTCAGCAAAGTTTCAGGATACAAAATCAACGTGCAGAAATCACAAACATTCCTATACATCAATAACAGACAAGCAGAGAGCCAAATCATGAATGAACTCCTATTCACAACTGCCACAAAGGGAATAAAATACCTAGGAATACAGCTAACAAGGGAAGTGAAAGACCACTTCAAGGAGAACTACAAACCACTGCTCAAGGAAATCTGAGAGAACACAAGCGAATGGAAAAACATTCCATGCTCATGGATAGGAAGAATCAATATCGTAAAAATGGCCATACTGCCCAAAGCAATTTATAGATTCAACGCTATTCGCATTAAGCTACCATTGACATTCTTCATAGAATTAGAAAAAAACTATTTTAAAATTCACATGGAACCCAAAAAGAGCTCGCATAGCCAAGACAATCCTAAGCAAAAGGAACAAAGCTAGAGGCAATCTCATGTTTTAAGTTATTTTTGGCATGTTTCATGAACCTGATGTGCACTCCTTATACTAACTGCAGCAGAAACTTTTATTCCTTCTTCCATGTATTTGCTATTTATTATTCTGTCACAGGTTATTGCACATACATGCAGTAATCTGCAATGATTTAGCACCTTAGACATGTTTGTTACTAGACAAATTAATGTAGGTAAGCTGATAAGTGGCACAACAGTCCTTTTAGAAGAGAATTAGAGGGGAAAAAAAGTAATTGGTATTCTGGGGGTGCAGTATTAGGTTGAGTCTTTGGTGGCTTAAGTTTTATTTCTTTCTCCCATGCTGGGATTCAATTTCTGGGATTCCATGCAGAAATTGAATTCCTTCCATTTCTGTGATGCTGAAGTGAACATAATTGTATTTCCCTGGTACCTTGTTAGCAAAAATTTGGATTGGCTGGTTGTGTTCATTCCAGTACACTGCCAGCGTGGGCCCAGTGTGAACTTCCATGCAATTCCACTCTGTGTAGAAGGCCACTGTCACACATGACACACATAAGGTATTTCACACATAAGGAAAATCTATCCCATAACCTTCTTTCTAATCATTCAAAACAAACCTTCCCAGCACCACTGTTCCTGCCCTGCCATCCATCTCTCCTCCACTGCTTGTTGTTAGCCAGCAGTGGAAGGGAGCAGTGGATTTGAAGAAGTCTTAATGGCAGCAACTCTGGTCACAGTCTTGATGACTTACTCATGTATTAGCTGCCTAATACTTGATTTCTGAAAATCTCCTTTCCTCTTAAGTAAAATAGATATAATAATAGTGCCCACCTTGTGAGTATTAAATTGGATAATACAGTGCTAAGCATAGAGCATATCACATACTTGTGCTTAATAAACTTTAGCAATTACTTTGTTATTCTATCATAATTTCACCATCCAATAGAAAGCAGAGACTGGAGGCAAAGACTTGGGACAAAAAAAAAAAAGCCTAAAAATAGATACGAACCAGAGAAAGCCGAGATAACACCACGGCAGGAGTTACAGACTATTCTCTCTTCACATTTATTGTCAAATCTGTCCTTGAAATGCCTACAGATCTTGGGTTTATGAACAAAGCTTCAGTTATTTATAATTCACAATCAAAATGTAGGCATTAAGACAAGGATAGAAAGGGATAGATAGTCATCTTCTCATCTGCCTTTGTATACATGGGCAGAGAAGCAGGATACTGAGAGAGGTAAAAGGGGTGAGGTGTATCTCTCCACTTGCCCACCAAGACTACTCTTTACAGCATTGCTGCTGGCCAACAAAAAGGCTGACACTTTTCTTTCCTTCAACTTGGGAAACTAACAGATAATAGCCTATCATATGAGTGGAAAAGATTGGATGTAAATTTGATCTTCAAGAGGTGGGGGGTGGATAACTTTGGGGGAAAAAATGCAGTTTTTACATAACAGGTCTTTGTGTTAACAGGAAGTATACTAGATAAAATGCACAGCCTATTTGTTAGAGAAGTGTGCTGATTCCTGATGGGAACAGATGTAGGTGTCATGTAATACAATAAACATTTGGCATTGTCAACCGAGGGCACATGGTCTTGACCTCCAAGGTAAGCTTGGTCTTAGGTGAGCTTCTTCTCCATTAAGGGGAAAATGTGATTGAATCCATACACATTCCTTTCCATTTCTTATTAGGGATCCAAATAGGAGCTAATACAGTCCTTGGAACTATATTAGGATAATAAATAATCAGTGTTTATGATGCCACCTTTGTGTCCCAGCAACAGCCACAGCACAATGAGCTTGCATTTCTGCCTTCCCAGATGTGCTCTCCCCAGTTCTACAGGGAGACAGACAATATGTGACAGGCTCACAAGAATTCTCACATTGGAGAATGAGAATTCTGCAAGTTAATGAAAGTTTTAATAAAGTTCATGGAAGTTTTAACTTGCAAATTTTTAACTTGCTTAAAAATTAAGCCTCTTCATATTCTAGAAACCAGTAGGTAAAAATCCCAGTGGTCCTTTTCTTAAGCACTGTATTACATAATTAACAGGTATATGGAATGTTGGTGTATAGGTGCAAGGAAAATATGGTTTAAGCAATCACCTCTTGGGTCAACCTGCTGCAAGTAAGCTAAGGCAAATGATTTGGAAAAATGATGCCTTTGACTGCAATTGAAGCATATGAAAATTGTTGACTGGAAACTAAAGGTTAGTGAGTACAAGAGCCTCGGACAGCAGAGTAAGATGCCCAGGCAGAGGAGGCAGGCCTGGCATCCATGGCAGCTCCTGGAACCATCTGCAGAAATGAAACTTGGAGGAAAGTGTGCCATTTGCCACCAGCAGTGTTTCCCATCCACCTGGCTATAAACCCTGGCCATCACCCTGAAATCTGACCAGAATCAGTAAGGGATATTTCATAGCCACAAAAGACTTGGACTCTGCAAAATAAGGGTGTTTACTAAAATGGTATTTAGATTGGTGGAGCCATTAATAATTTCAGATGTTGGAATTTGTTCCAAAGGGAAGCAGTGTAGCTGACATCAGATGAAATATACAGACAAGGCTAGTGAGAAGGGGGTAGTGAGAAGGGTACTTCTGGAAACCTAAGCCTAGCATATGAATTTCTCTTGGAGGATGAGCAGGGCTCAACCTTTCTTTTCTGTTGTTTAGGTTGTTTGAAGTTGTAGTGCTCTGTCAGGAAAAGTCAAGTCTGGGAGGATGACAGCCTGTTGATTTCAGGGAAGGAGAAACAAGGAACTACCTTGCCTACCATGTGCTCAACATGTGCTTGTCAGTTTGTGTCCATTATTTCCTGTAATGATCACACCAATCTCATGCAGGTGGTATTAATATTAACCTATTTTATAGCTGCATAAACTGAGGTTTAAAAATAGAAGTAACTTGCCCAAGATCACCCTCCTATTTCATGGCAGAGCAGAGCTTTGAACTAACTCATGTCTGCCTGACTTCAAAGTCTATTGGCTTCACAACACTATTTTGACTTCCCTCTGTGATCTTTTCCTAAGTGTTTACAATGGGCAAAGCAGTGTCTTAGAGCTTATGTCTATCTCACAGAATGTCCTCAACTCCCAGAGGGTAAAATAGAGGCTCAAAAGGGTGACATATCTATACTCAAAAAACTGGTACATATTATCGTCAGTGGTAGAATATTCTGTCTTTCTTGAGCCCTAACCTTCCTGAATTGAGAGTTGAATAAGAAGAAAGGGGAGTAATTAGCCCTCTTGCCCTGGGCCTGTACAATCACAGTAAACATTTGCACAACTCTTTATAGTTAGCAAATCATTTTCACATACAGTTATTTCATCTAAGCCTTGATTAACGCCTGAAGAAAGTAGTAATATTACTTTCACTTTCCAGATGAAAAGGAGGTTTGTAAAGGTTAAGTGACTCTCTCTCTAACACTTAGTAAGCCATGAAGGGCTGCATCTTTGGTGTTTTGACTATAGATCTCATTACCATTCCTTCAACATTCATTGTGTACCGTCTACATGTCAGCATTGTGATGAGGGCTGGGAGCAGAGACGTGAATAAGGCACAGTTCTGGCTTTTCAGGAGCTCATAGTATAACAGGGGATGCAGCTGAACAAACCAGATAATTCCAGTAGAAGGTAGTAAGCCTTTACTCTTAGTTAACACAGCCATGGTATTCTGACAGGGAACTTGGGAATGAGGCCCACTTGGCAGAACTATTAAGGTACTCATAGTAGGACTGACTCCTTGTTACAGTCTAGACTTTGTCAACAGCAGTAATTTTGTTATGTGTGTGAAAAGTAAAGGGTAACTAAGTTACCACTGAAGCCAAGGGAGAATTGATTACTGGATGGAGGGACAGTTCTTTTCAGGGTTTCAAATATTTTCCTATTATTATCCCAAATGTCTTCCCACTTTCATGATCAGTACATCATGCTTTTCTCTTCCACAGGTTCCTCTCAGAAACTGTTATTAGGTACGGAGAAGGAAACACATGTCCTTGATGAAGTAAGAAAAATAAAAAAGACTTCGGAAGTTGAAAATAATGGCAAATGGGGAATGATACAGCTTTGCATGGGTTCTAATAAAAAAAAGTCTCAGAAGAGAAAAAAATAATATTTTCATAAAAATCCCTTTTGGAAGGCATCCAGACAGGCGAGGTCAATTCTAGCTTGGAGGCAAGCCGCTGTGACTATTTTGAGATTTCCAAGCAGGAAAGCCACAGGGGTGAAGTGCAGCTGGAAGAGAGGGAGCCAAGAGTTTCATCAGCAAAGACTTCATCTTGACTTGTTTTGCAAAGAAACAAAGGTGGGGAGGTCTTTGCTCTTCCTCAGGGATGTGTTGAATATTCAAAAATATTAATTTTGGAGCAACAGTGCCTACAATTTTGGAAACAAGCTAAGTCAGAGCTATAGTTGATTGAATTGGCAGAAAGCTCCTCTGAATCTCCTGAGGACGCCCATTCTAAGTCTCCATGGCCCTTCAACAAGAAATCAAAATGATACAACATACAGACCAGGAAGTCTCCAGATGGACTACAACCTCTGGGCACCCCCAAATGTCCAATGTCCAACGCAAACCATAATCCAGTATTTAAGATGAGCCTAGAATTTTTAATAATTGCAAGGGAAATAGCTTCATTTGACAATCCACAAAGTGCTGGAAGTATAGGTAGGGTGTTTTCAGCCTTACAGGTGGCTCTTCCAGAATACAGGGCCAGTTCCACACAACAATGCCCCTAGCATTTTTATGTACTTTGATGCCCTTTTTCTCTACCTCTAGATACTAGGTTTAATCCTATTCCCCAGCACCCCATTCTGAATCATCATCACCAGACAACTTCCTCTTGTGTCCTCCCAATTGAAGGCCTGACTGTACAACTCCCTTGGTACTTTTTGCTTAGTAGCTGTTTATTTGAATGTATAAATGTGTAACAGAAATAGAGGTTCAATGTGTTCTTTTTCCTAGAAGTATTCGTATTATTAACTTTAGAATTAATGAATTAATTCAAGAGAATTATTAACTATTGGGGGGACTTTTAGGAACCAGGAAGGATTAGAGAGGGTATCAGAGGGCATCTCTGTTGCAAGACAGAGATAGTTACTGTTTAGATCCATTTCTGAGTAATTTCAGCTCTGTTTCCAGGAATATACTTAAGAAAATATTTTGATCACCCAAGGTAGGATTTTTTTTTTTTTTTTTTTTTGAGACAGAGTCAAGACTCTGTCGCCCAGACTGGAATGCAGTGGCATGATCTCGGCTCACTGCAACCTCCGCCTCCCAGATTCAAGCGATTCTCCTGCCTCAGCCTCCCAAGTAGCTGAGATTACAGGCACCCACCACCATGCCTGGCTAATTTTTGTATTTTTAGTAGACACGGGGTTTCACCATGTTGGCCAGGCTGGTCTTGAACTCCTGACCTCAGGTGATTTGCCTGCCTCAGCCTCCCACACGGTAGGATTTATAACTCATGGAGTTCCATCACAAAAGGAAAAAAAAATTGTTTGTGTTTTGTATTTTCTTCCAGTCCTAGATTGCAGGAATCAACATTGTAAAAATTTCAAAAATTTTCACAAATTGATTTGTAAATTTGATGGACAGAGGTATGGATAGACATATGATAAATATAAAAGTAAAATATTCACGGCAGAATCAAAGTGATGAATATGAATGTGTTCACTATAAAATTCTGTCCACTTTTTCATATGTTGAAAGTTTTTATAGTAAAATATTAGGAAAAATATGCTACTGTTATAACAATAATTATAGAAAAGTGTTTGTTTCCCAATATCTGTACTTATTTCACAATAATTTATTTTAAATTGGAATTACTGAGTCAAATGATGAGTATTTCAAGGATTTTAATATTTATTATAAAATGTTTTCCCAAACATTTGTTCCAAGTTACACTTTCACCAGTAGAATATCTGAGACTGTTGGGATAGCATTTCTTAAAAATATAAACAACTTTATTGTTACAACTGGCACAACTGGCACACAGTGAAATTTACAAATCTGAAATGTACAGCTCAGCAAGTTTGTAACCAACACCTCTAACAAGATACAGACAGTTTCCGTTACTGTAGAGAATGCCCTGATGTTTCTTACCAGCTATTTCCTACCCACCCCACCTTGGGCAACAATTCTGCTAATTTCTTTTTACCAAGATTAGGCTGATATTTTCTAGAGTTTCATGTAAATTAAGTGATACAGTATATACTACTCTGAGTCTGTCTTCCTTTTCTCAGTATGTTTTAAGGATTCATCCATGTTATTTCATGTTTTTATAGTACTTTGTTCCTTTTTATTGCTTAGTAGTATTTCATTGTATAGATAAACCATAATCTCTTTATTAATTCTCTTGTTGATGAACAAGAGACAGCTTTTAAATTTTTTAAATATTACAATTTTTTGTATCCTGATTCCATTCATATAAAAAAGTAATTGTGTGCATTAGACCAAGATCTTTGAAGTCAGTGGCTGTGCACAAATAAATGGATAATGTGTAGTGAGAGTTTTAGGCATCTGTTTCAGGTCAGAGGAAAGATACCTGCAGGAAGGTGAAACTGCAGGCACCTAGTATTACCCAGAGGTTGGAGCTGTATAGACACAGAAATAGCACTTTAAAGTTGTTCTTTCTCTACAATGTATTTCTCTTTAAAACAAATAAATGATCTATAAGAAAAGACCCACTATTTTATGGCCAATTTCTGTTTTCTTTTTTTTTTATAAATAAAAGAATCTTTAATATGCATTTGCTTAACGTTTATCCTGGAAAAGGCACAAGCTTCTTTTATTGCAGCTAATGGGAACATTTACTCATGAATTGAAACTTCCTATGTTAATTATATTATATTGTTTCCTTTTTGGCATATGTTTTGAACAGCATATGAAAATTTCCCATGAGAAAAACATTTATTTTATCTTCTTTTTAAACATTTTTACTACAACTTAGCCAGTAATGCATTCTATTTTTAATTCTCATAAAATTAGGTTTATATAATAAATGAAAGGCATCCAGTCAAAATCACAAAAGAGTATCTTAGAATTTTAGGAGTAGAAGGGACCCTTGAAGTCATTTTGCTTAAATTTCTTATTGTGCAATTAAAGAAAGTGAGACCCAGAGAGATTACATGAATTGTGGAAAGACCCACAGCTAGCTGTATGAGACCTGGGGACCAACCTTTGGCCTGCTGGGACCCAGTCCATTTTCTATTTGTACTCCATTACCTTGCCTCTCTGTGGGCTGCGGCCAGGTGGTCTTTTCTAACCCAGGTCCTGAGGATCATGGACTATTTTCAAGTGCAGAGAGAATTCATCAAGATCAAAGTGAAAGTGTCTCTCCACCTCCTTCTCTGACTGTGCAGCCCACTTACCTTCTAGCCCTTAGGCTACAAAGTCACAGCCTCCCTGTACTTTGCTGTATGTGCATGTCTCAAATGTTGGGCCATTCCAAAATTCTAGCTTCAAACTTTAGTTGCATTGCAAGAATGCATCAAGCTCAACACCTATGAAGCTTTAAGAATTTTTAATTTTCATTTTTGAAAACTTTATGGTTTTATAACAGCTCCAATTATTCAGAATGTCCATCATCAAAGGCAACAAAAAAGAAGAATGTTTGAAATATCCAACTCATAGCAACAAATTCAAACTTAACTATTAGGCCCGTCTTGCATCACTATAAATAAATACCTGTGGCTGGGTAATTTATAAAGAAAAGAGGTTTAATTAACTCATGGTTCTACAGGCTGTACAAGCATGGTGCTGGCATCTGCTCAGCTTCTGGGGAAGCCTCAGATAACTTTTTCTTCTTTTTATTATTATTATTATTATTATTTTACTTTAAGTTTTAGGGTACATGTGCACAATGTGCAGGTTAGTTACATATGTATACATGTGCCATGCTGGTGTGCTGCACCCATTAACTCATCATTTAGCATTAGGTATATCTCCTAATGCTATCCCTCCCCACTCACCCCACCCCACAACAGTCCCCAGAGTGTGATGTTCCCCTTCCTGTGTCCATGTGTTCTCATTGTTTAATTCCCATCTATGAGAGAGAACATGCGGTGTTTGGTTTTTTGTCCTTGTGATAGTTTGCTGAGAATGACGATTTCCAATTTCATCCATGTCCCTACAAAGGACATGAACTCATCATTTTTTATGGCTGCATAGTATTCCATGGTGTATATGTGCCACATTTTCTTAATCCAGTCTATCATTGTTGGACATTTGGGTTGGTTCCAAGTCTTTGCTATTGTGAATAGTGCCACAATAAACATACGTGTGCATGTGTCTTTATAGCAGCATGATTTATAGTCCTTTGGGTATATACCCAGTAATGGGATGGCTGGGTCAAATGGTATTTCTAGTTCTAATCCCTGAGGAATCGCCACACTGACTTCCACAATGGTTGAACTAGTTTACAGTCCCACCAACAGTGTAAAAGTGTTCCTATTTCTCCACATCCTCTCCAGCACCTGTTGTTTCCTGACTTTTTAATGATTGCCATTCTAACTGGTGTGAGATGGTATCTCATTGTGGTTTTGATTTGCATTTCTCTGATGGCCAGTGATGATGATCATTTTTTCGTGTGTCTATTGGGTGCATAAATGTCTTCTTTTGAGAAGTGTCTGTTCATGTCCTTTGCCCACTTTTTGATGGGGTTGTTTTTTTCTTGTAAATTTGTTTGAGTTCATTGTAGATTCTGGATATTAGCCCTTTGTCAGATGAGTAGGTTGCGAAATTTTTCTCCCATTCTGTAGGTTGCCTGTTCACTCTGATGGTAGTTTCTTTTGCTGTGCAGAAGCTCTTTAGTTTAATTAGATCCCATTTGTCAATTTTGGCTTTTATTGCCATTGCTTTTGGTGTTTTAGACATGAAGCCCTTGCCCATGCCTATATCCTGAATGGTAATGCCTAGGTTTTCTTCTAGGGTTTTTATGGTTTTAGGTCTAACGTTTAAGTCTTTAATCCATCTTGAATTAATTTTTGTATAAGGTGTAAGGAAGGGATCCAGTTTCAGCTTTCTACATATGGCTAGCCAGTTTTCCCAGCACCATTTATTAAATAGGGAATCCTTTCCCCATTGCTTGTTTTTGTCAGGTTTGTCAAAGATCAGATAGTTGTAGATATGTGGCATTATTTCTGAGGGCTCTGTTCTGTTCCATTGATCTATATCTCTGTTTTGGTACCAGTACCATGCTGTTTTGGTTACTGTAGCCTTGTAGTATAGTTTGAAGTCAGGTAATGTGATGCCTCCAGCTTTGTTCTTTTGGCTTAGGATTGACTTGGTGATGCGGGCTCTTTTTTTGTTCCATATGAACTTTAAAGTAGTTTTTTCCAATTCTGTGAAGAAAGTCATTGGTAGCTTGATGGGGATGGCATTGAATCTATAAATTACCTTGGGCAGTATGGCCATTTTCACGATATTGATTCTTCCTACTCATGAGCATGGAATGTTCTTCCATTTGTTTGTATCCTATTTTATTTCATTGAGCAGTGGTTTGTAGTTCTCCTTGAAGAGGTCCTTCACATCCCTTGTAAGTTGGATTCCTGAGTATTTTATTCTCTTTGAAGCAATTAAACTTTTTCTTCTTGAATGTGAAGGGAAAGCAAGCGTATCACATGGCCAAAGCAGAAGGAAGAGCAAGAATGGAGGAAGTGAACACACTTTAAACCACCAGATCTCCTGAGAGGCTCACTCACTACCTTTAGGACAGCACCAAGCCATGAGGGATACCCACTCCCATGACCCAAACACCTCTCATTAGGCCCCACCCCCAACACTGGGTATTACATCTCAACATGAGAGTTGGAGGGGACATCCAAACAATATAAATGACACTTTCAGAAATAAATAACTTCCCAAATGAAAAAAAAAAGAAGTGGCAGATTTTGGAAAAGGCAAAGGCTAGTTTCTGTATTAAATAACCATAAAGCAGGAAGGTGAATGATTGTGTTCGCATAAAGCTTTGGTTCAGACTCAACCTTTAGGTGAAGCAAGCTAACTGCAAATGGAGAAATCTTGAGTACAAGACCTCCTTAGCATCCTATGGCACTGAGGTGTCCCTAGCTTTATGCCTTGCAATGTTCTTGGCTAAAGGCTTAGAAACATCTTTTTGATAGTGGAAGAGAAGAGTTTGATATAAATTCACAGTCAGATACCTGTTAGATTCTTTAGTAGGGTAGTGGTTCTCAAAGTTGTTCAGACAGATAATCAGAAGACATGATGCTCTGTGTAAAGAAAGAGCCACAGAGCACTAACTGATTTCATTCCCCCAAACACACAGAATTCTTACCAGCAGAAAATATGACTCTACTATATGTAAACAATGTGAAATAATAGAATCACAGCCACAAGCACACTATCCACAAAAGAGCAAAGCATCACACTAAACACCTTTGGCTGCTTACAAGTGCTTTCTGTTTTTCCAAAGAGCAAAGCCTGAGGCAAACTGAAAAGAAGAGATTCTATTTGCCCTGCTTTTTGTCTCCAGTGAACTGTGAAAACAGAGCCGTTATTTTAGCAGCTGGACAATTCCACCCAGTACTCTGTTGGAAAACACATTGAGAGCCACTATTTTAGAAAAAAAAAAAAAATTCTCCTCAAAGGGTCCTGGATTCTTCTTTTTCCTTCTCCTTTATTACTTCCATCTTCCATTTCAGGCACACAATACCCTAAGGCTCTTTCTAACACTTCCTTTGTAAAAAAAAATTATTATTATTCAATAAATGTCTTCACAATGAGATGTACATTAATATTAAGGCAAAATGTTTGATCATATGAAAGGATATTTACTTGTTTAATAAAAAGAATAAATAGTAGTAAGTTAAATAAATGAAGCTCTAATTATAGGCATCAACTAGCAAGGTAAGGAGCTCAAACTTTGGCCAGTGAGGACAGGAAAAGACAAAAGCGCTGAGCTCTCATAAGAATGAAAGGCGACAGGTTGGGCATGGTGGCCCACACCTGTAATCCCAACACTTTGGGAGGCTGAGGAGGGTGGATCACCTGAGGTCAGGAATTCGAGACCAGCCTGGCCAACATGGTGAAACCCCCATCTCTACTAAAAATACAAAAATTAGCCGGGCATGGTGGCAGATGCCTGTAATCCCAGCTACTTAGGAGGCTAAGGCAGGAGAATCGCTTGAACCCGGGAGGCAGAGGCTGCAGTGAGCCAAGATCGTGTCATTGTACTCCAGCCTGGGCAACAAGAGCAAGACTCCGTCTCAGAAAAAAAAAAAAAAAAAAAGAATTAAAGGCGACATTGCATATTCCAGGAAGAAATGGCAGAGTTCTGAAGAGTGTAAAACTGCATAAGGAGAAGGAAGAAGCAGTAGAAAAAACTGTTTTATCTTAAGGTGGCTTTCTAAAAGTTTGTATTTCCTCATTTGGATGTAGTATTGATTAATGAAGCATTATCTGAAGTTTGGATTATTGCTGAAGTTCTCATTTTCTCCATCTAAAATTAGGGCATCACTGCCCATTTTTCTGTATTCTAAGCACTTGAATTTATTTTTTTAATTAGTGTTATGTTTTCATTTTTTCATATTTATTTCATCTTGAAATAATTCACCTCATAAAAAACTTGCAAAATAGTAGTGGTTTTTTTTCAGCCTACCCTTTACACAGCTTTTCCAAATGTTACATCTTATCTAAGCATAGTACAATTATCAAAACCCAAAAATAAAAACATTGACACAATGCTATTAAGTTAATCTACAGTCATACCTTATTCAAATTTTATCAGTTGTCCCACTAATGTTCTTTTTCTTGTACAGGATTCATTTAGTTGCCATGTCTTCTTAGCTTCATGTAATCTGGAACTGTTCCTCAATCTTTTTTTGTCTTTCATGACCTTGAAACTTTCAATGAGTCCCTCAATTTGTTTTGTCTGATGTTTTCTCATGATTAATTCAGGGTATTCATTTTTGGCAAGGATGCCATGGAAGGGATCTCGCTCCCTTCTTAGCACATTCATATTAGGCGATGTCATATACTGTTATGTCTCATTACTGGTGACGGTAATTTTGATGCCATGGTTAAGGTGGCAACTTTCATTTCTAAACTGTTGTTACTCTTTTTCTCCTTGCAATGAGTAAATACCTTGTGGGGATATACTTTGAGAAAATGCAAATATCCTGTTTCTTGTCATACTTTTGTTCACTAATTTTAATATCCAGTATGATTCTTGCCTGCAACAATTATTACTGTGGTGTCTGACAAATGGTGATTTTCTGTAGAGTTGATTCTTTCTACATTTCTCCCCTCCTCCCTTCTCCTCTTCTCACCTCTCTCCTTTTCTTCCTTCCTTTTTGTTCAAATTGTCCCAATTTAGCCATTGGGAATTCCTTCAAGTTGATTTCCGTATCTTCTCAATATATCTCTATCATTTTTCAGCACTTCCTTAATCCCTGGCACCACAGAATATTACAGATTCTTCCTGTCCTTTCTTTGACCCAGCCCTGGAATCATCCGTTTTTCCAAGGATCCCTGGTTTCTTTTACTGAACAGAATTATTTAGAAACTAAAATCTTGGTGCTTTTTATGTTAATTCTATTATGTGTCATTGCTCCTAGGCTCTTTCCCCCAGAGAGAGCTGGGAAATATATGTATGTACATACATACACATGCACATGTCTGTATTTCTTTCTATCTGTCATCTATCTATCTATCTATCTATCTAGCTAGCTAGCTAGCTAGCTAGCTAGCTATCATCTATCTATCTATCCAATCTACCTATTATCTATCACCTGTTAAAGACCATGAGTTCATACTGATATCTCCAATTCGAATCCAACACCATAAGTTTTTTTCTTTATTTTTTTTTTCTTAACCTAGATTTCTCTTCTTCCTTATTTGTAACTCTTTTCTCTGACAGGGAGAAATCTGGCTCTCATTGTCCACAACATATTTTCATGTTTGTTCAATCCCCCAAAAACACATAGAGTAGCTTCAGAACTACTAAAACATACCACGGTGCAAACCATGTTTATTTGCTAGAGCACATGTGTGCTACATCCTTTTTGTACTTAGTCTTACACCATATACTCAAAATCTGTTTCCCAAAGTTACTTAGGATAACTGTGTTCTTCCCCAACTCCTTCAGTGTAACTTGGTTATTCATTTGTTATACAGTTAGGTTTATTTGGTACTATTTGTGTTACATTTTGGGTTGACCTCCACACCTCAGCTGATTTAATTGTTTATTTATTTGGGGGCTATGTGAAACATTACCATGTTTCTAAACACTCAAACTAAACAAAAGGATATATCCAGAGAAGTTAGACTGATGGCTTATAATTAATATGTTTTCTTTATTCATTTACTTATTTATTTATATTTTTCTCTGGTTATTATTTCAGTCCCAAATTCATAGTTAACATTTTTCCTTTTCTGTCACTCTCTTGGGTAGTTTAGTGAAGGGAACTCTAGGTATAGGTGATGTTAAAGATAGATATATAGAGATATGCACAAGGATTTATGCAGGCACATATTTATACATTAATAGAAATCACTTCCTGCTTCAAAATGTTTTTACTCAACAATCTATATTCCAAAACAATACTTCCATAGCACTCCTGCCTGAGGCGAAGTCATTCAGAAGCTCTGTTGATAGAAGTAGAGCAAAGGCTGCTGAGGAGTTTGAAGAGAACTGTGCCCTAACCCTCCTCCTCCACAAATCATGAGGATGCATGGCCAGCTGCGTGATCTTTTCCCCTTGCTGATTTTCTATGTCCTCCTTGAAGCTTTTGGCTGTTCCGAGCACCCTCGCCCCTTTTTTTTTCTGGCCCTTGCAACACCTTGTATACGTGGCTGCCTTTTCTGTTTTTCCTTCTTCTGTCGCTAATATTCCAAATTCTTGTTCTCTATCAGACAGTATCTTATCTACATTTGGTGCCACAAAATCTGTGAAAAATGTACAACAAATGCAAGATCGAAAATCAAAACTTGAGCTGTCTTTTTTATAAATGGCTATTCCAGCTCTTTCCTTTCCCTCCAAACTACTGCTGAACATTTCCCAAAAATAACCAGAATTCTTCAGGTTGTTCAAAGCAAATCATAAGCTAATTAGTGAGCAGAAAATCCTCCCCAAAGCCCTCTTGACCACAGGTACAGAGCTGCAGTAAAAGGTCAAGAGTAAGTAGAATCCTGTAGAATCCTCAGAAGAGGGCTGGTGTGTGGGCATGCTGGGTGAAGAGCCCACTCTGCCTAGAGAGTTAATCCATGCCAGACCAGCCAGGTTGTAAGTCTCAGAAACGCACACAATTGGTCTTTTCTTTTATGTATCACATAGACCATGGTATTAAATTTACTTTTATGTGAATATCACAGAATATAAAGAAATCAAGGTAAAACGAAGAATTATGAACTTCAGATAATTTTTTTCTGCAACAAAAGTTATTATTCATGCTTCAACAAATCTCTAAAATTGTGGCACAATCTTCTGAGAAGCATTGTTAAATTGGAGTATTATACTGGAAAACTGTATTATTTAATATTTGACAGGATCTAATGATTCTCTACTATGATATATGAGGAAAACAATTCACCCAAGATTTTTGCTGATTATGTTATTTTTACAATTTCAAAATATAAGTCATTTTCTCCTATCATCTGGTTTCAGTTTCATAGTTGTGTAATTCTAACTCTGTATTTAAATAAAGTCACCAATTTCCACCAGTTCTTGTGTCATGGCTTCTCTGTTCCTGGCATCTTGGTGGCTAGATTTTGTCAAGAAGTGTGTTTTGAGATGTCCTAATGGGACCTGTCTTCTCTGAGTTCTTAAAAGCTTGAAAGCAGGTGTTTTTGTTTTGTTTTGTTTTTGACAGAGTTTTGCTGTATCAACCAGGCTGGAGTGCAGTGGCGTGATCTCAGCTCACTGCAACCTCTGCCTCCTGGGATCAAATGATTCTTCTGCCTCAGCCTCATGAGCAGCTGGGATGACAGGTACCTACCACCATGCCCTGTTAATTTTTGTATTTTTAGTAGAGACAGGATTTTGCCATGTTGGCCAGGCTGGTCTCAAACTCTTGACCTCAACTGATCAGCCCACTTTGGCCTCGCAAAGTGCTGAGATTACAGGCATGAGCCACCGTGAGCAGCCAGCATGTGTCTCTTGACCTGGACAATGCTTCATCTAGCAATGAAATGTTTTGGTTTTGCTTTCCTCTTGTAGATATTGTTCCACTGTCTTCTGGTATTGACCACTGCAGTGGTTAAGTCTGAGAGCAGTTTGGTTTTTCCTTCTCATAAGTGACTTGCACGTCTGTTTTGCTTTAGGGCCTGACTGATTTGATACACTTTCTTTCTCTTTGAAGTTCAATAACTTTACTAAGATGTTTTCCCAAGTTCATACCCTGTGCCAGTTTCTCCTGGGATGCAGTTTGTCCTTATGTCCAACACATCTTGCTCCCCACCTTGAATCCTCTCAGACCACCTTTCACTCCAGTCTTTTCTGTAGTAGCCAACTTGATAAGCTGTCACCTGACAGTATCTTGCCTCAAATAATACTCAAATCCATCTCTTTCTGTCCAGGGCTTTGCCAATGTAGGGATTTGGGATTCCTGGGGGGACCCTCTAGACCCCTCTTCATGTGCAACTTTGGAAGTACAAGGGGGTTAACTTTATGCAACATGGTACCCTTGATTCTGGGAGGAATAGAAAGAGGTGTTGCCAATTTCTCCTTTTGAGTAGTGCAGGGTGCCACAGCAAGACCTGACTTGGGAAACACTGATGTTTGTATTCCCCTTCCCTCTTATGCTCTTCCCAGTTCTTCTCTTCTAATGCCTGGGATTACTTCCCAAAATAACTACCTGAACATAATACCTTGTCTCAGGCTAGGAAGAACAATTATTTCTAAAATGTCCTTGGATTATAGGTTTGCAACTTTTTGTTTATTTATTTATATTTATTTCACTTTTTCTCCTCTGTAAATGTTTCCCTATCTTCACTTTTTTTTCCATTTTATTTATTGAGCTTGCCTCAAGCCTACTCCAGGTTTCAAACAGATTTTCTCAGTCCAACATGACATAAATCTCTGTGATTATTTCATTTTTCTCTTTGATTCCTTTCCAGCACTTTGCCATCCTATTTTTCATTACTTTTAATAGGTTATTGTCTCCTCTTTGATTCGTTGTTTCTCCTATTGGTATGTTTTTTAAACTTTCAAGGGATCACAGTGTATGGAAGGGTAATTAATTGTGTGATGTATGTTCTTCATCTGCTTTTTGCTTATGTTCATTTCTTATCTATGCATTGTCTCTATGAGAGTTTTTTTCTGTATATCTGTCATTTTTAACAGGTCAACAATTTGCTGGAGTACAGTGGGGAGGAGATTGGTGAGAATGAGTAATGCAGTCTGTGTTTTGGGGCTTATGTTATTTCTTTTTCCTTGGGGGACCATCTCAGCTTGGTTTTCAACATTCTAACAGATCATATCGATCACTGCAAAGCTCTTTCTATACTCGCCTGTGTTGTACATTTGTGGTTTCCTTTTCCCCTCCCTTTTCCACCTCTTTCTCTCTCTTTTTTTTAACTTTTGGCAGCCTGTCTAAGCCGGGAGACCAGAATATAGACAGTAGCTTCTCCCCTTATGTTATTTTGTGGTGTTTTACTAGGTATCTAAAGAGAAAAATCTTTGATTTTTCTAATGGCCAGTACCAACCCCTAGAGCTCCTTGCTCTAATTAAAAGACTATACAGGGCTTTTAGATTCCCAAACTAGGGTCTCTAACCAATAATATCAGCATTACCTATAGACTTGTTAGAACTGCAGTTTCTCAAGCCCCACCTGCTGAATGAGAAACTCTAGGGGTAGAAATGAGCAGTCTGTGCCTTTAGGAAACTCCCTAGGTGATTCTGATGCACACTAAAGCTTGAGAAACACTCTTTTAAAAGAATCTCCTCTCTAAAGCCAGGACTAAGGAGATTTGTCTCACTTCTGAGTCATCCTTGCTCATTTTAGAGCAAATTACACAAAATTTGGGGTTTAGGGTTGCAGCTCTTTGTCCTAAGAAGATGGAGGGTATTTTTTTCTCTTCTTATTGTTTTCAGTGTGATTTGAAAGAGAAGGCAGGAATAAAAACATACATTTAAGCCCACAATTTATAACTGGAATTCTAGGCCACTGATCTGAAAGACAGAGCTATATGGAAAAGGATGGATTTTCTAGATATAAAATCATGTCATCTGAAAACAGTGACAATTTAACTTCTTTCTTTCCAATTTGGATGCCTTTTATTTTCTTTCTCCTGCCTGATTGCTCTGGCTAGGACTTCCAGTACTATGTTGAATAGGAGTGGTGAAAGTAAACATCTTTGTTTTGTCCCAGTTCTTAGAGGAACAGTTTTCAACTTTTCCCCACTCAGTAGGATATTAGCTGTGGATTTCTCATAGATGGTGGCATTTAGTGTGCTGAGCAAATTACATTCATTCTATACCTAATTTGTGAAGATTTTTTAATCATGAAGGGATGTTGAATTTTGTCAGATGTTTCTTCTACATCTATTGAAATGATCATATGGCTTTTGTCCATTCTATTAGTAAGAGTGTATTAGTCTGTTTTCACATTGCTGATAAAGACATACCCGAGACTGGGCAATTCACAAAGGAAAGAGTTTTAATGGAGAACTCATAGTTCCACATGGCTGGGGAAACCTCACAATTATGGCGGAAGGTAAGGAGGAGCAAGTCACATCTTACGTGGATGGCAGCAGACAAAGAGACAGCTTGTGCAGGCAAACTCGCGTTTTTTAAAAACCATCTGATCTTGTGAGACTCATTCACTATCAGGAGAACAGTGCAGGAAAGACCCACCCCCATAATTCAATCACCTCCCACAGGGTTTCTCACAGGACATGTGGGAATTGTGGGAGTTACAATTCAAGATGAGATTTGGGTGGGGACACAGAGCCAAACCATATCAGAGATGTATCATGCTTTTGATTTGTATACATTGCACCATCCTTGCATCCTTCGTATAAATCCTACTTGATCATGGTGACTAATCTTTTCAGTGTGCTGTTGAATTTGAACTCAGGTTGCTGGTATTTGGTTGAGAATTTCTGCATCTATGTTCATCAGGGATGTTGACTTGTAGTTTTCTTTTTTTTCCTTCTGGTTTTATTATTAAAATAATGCTGGCTTCATAGAATAAGTTTAGTAGAATTCTCTCTTCAATTTTTTTATATATAGTTAGGAAAAATTTGTATTAGAGTAGAGCTTTTTTAATGTTTGGTAGAATTCAGCACTAAAGCCATCAGGTCCTAGGCTTTTTTTTTTTTTTTTTTTTTTTTTTTGGAGACAGAATCTTGCTCTATCCCCCAGGCTGGAGTTCAGTGGTGCGATATTTTTAACAGAGATGGGGTTTTGCCACATTGGCCAGGTTGATCTCGAACACCTTACCTCAGGTGATCTGCCTGCCTCGGCCTCCCAAAGTGCTGGGATTACAGGCGTGAACCACTGTGGTGGCCCTGGGCTTTCTTTTGATGGGAGACTTTTATTAGATTGGTGCAAAAGTAATTGCCATAATGGCAAAAACTGCAATTACTTTTGCACCAACTATAAAGTCTTCATTCTTTATTGGTATGTTCAGACATTCTATTCTTCACACTTTTGCACATAGAAAACCCTAAAGACTCCACCAGAAAAATTTAGAACTAATAAATGAATCTGATAAAGTTGCAGGAAATGAAATAAACATACAAAAATCAGTACATTTCTATACGCTAATAGAAAATTATCTTTCAAAAATCAATAAAACAATCTCATTTACAATAGCTACAAAAACCCTATGAATTAATTTAACCAAGGAGGTAAAAGATCTCTACAACGAAAATTATAAAACACTGATGAAAAATGGAAGAAGACACAAAGAAATAAAAAGATGGCTGTGTTCATGGATTGAAATAATTAATATTGTTTAAATGTCCATAGTATCCAAGGTGATTTACAAATTCAATGTATAATCTCTATCAAAATACCAGTGGAAGTAGAAAAAAAATCCTAAAATTTGTATAGAACCACAAAAGACCCTGAATAGCCAAAGCATTCTTGAGCAAAAAGAATAAAGCTGGAAGTGTCACACTATCTGACTACAAAACATGGTATAAAGCTATAACAACCAAAACAGTATGGTACTAGCATGAAAACAGACACACAGACTAATGGAACAGAGTTAAGAGCCCACAAATAAATCTATGCATTTACAACCAATTGATTTTTTTTTACAAAAGTGCCAGAAACATACGTTGGGGAAAGAATAGTGTTTTCAATAAATCATGCTAGGAAACTGGATATTCACATGTAGAAGACTGAAACTAGATGCTTATCTCTCACCACATTAAAAAAATCAAAATGGATTGAATACTTGAATGTAAAACCTGGAACTATAAAACTATTACAAAAAAACATAGGGGAAATGCTTCATGATATGGATATGGCCAAGGATATTTTGGATAAGTCATCCAAAGCACATGCAATAAATGCAAAAATGGACAAATGGGATTGTATCAAAGGAAAAAGCTTCTGCACAGGAAAAAAAATCAACAGAGTGAAGAGACAACCTACAGAATGGGAGAAAATATTCATAACTATATATCTGACAAGGGTTTAATATCCAAACTGTATAAGGAGCTGAATAGCAAAACAAAACAACATACAAATGAACCCCAAAACAATAAATGGGAAAAAAATACCTGAATAGACATTCTCAAGATATACAAATAGTCAATAGGTATGTGAAAATAATGCTCAATATCACTAAACATCAGGGAAATGCATATCAAAACCATAGTGAGATGTGGCCTCCCTCCTGTTAGAATGGATATTATAGGCCGGATGTGGTGGCTAATGCCTGTAATCCCTGCACTTTGGGAGGTTGAGGCGGGTGGATCACCTGGGTCAGGATTTCGAGACCAGCCTGGCCAACATGATGAAACCCCATCCCTACAAAAAATACAAAAAGTTAGCTGGGCACGGTGGCGGGCACCTGTAATCTCAGCTACTTGGGAGGCTGAGGCAGGAGAATCACTTGAACCTGGGAGGCAGAGGTTGCAGTGAGCCAAGGTTGTGCCACTGTACTCCAGCCTGGTCAACAAGAGCAAAACTCCACCTCGAAAAAAAAGAAAAAAAAAAAGAAATGGCTATTATCAAAAGGACAAAAAATAAAAAGTGTTGACAAGGCTGTGGAGAAAAGGGAACCCTTAAACACTGTTGGTGGGAATGTAAATTAGTGCAGCCATTATGGATAATGGTATGGATGTTTATCAAAAAATTAAATATAGAACTACCATATGATCCAGAAATCTCACTACTGGCTATTTATCCAAAGGAAATAAAATCCATATGTTGAAGAGATACCTGCACTTCCATGCTTATTGCAGCACTATCTTCAAAAGCCGAGATATGAAATCAACCTAAATGTCCAGCAATGGATGAATGGTTAAAGAAAATATATACCCAATGGAATAGTATTGAGCTATAAAAACAAATGAAATCCTGTCATTTGCAACATGGTTGAACCTGGAGGACATTATATTAAGTGAAATAAGCCAGGCACAGAAAGATAAATACTGCATAGTCACACTTACACGTGGAAACTAAAGTTGAATTGATGAAATTAGAGAGTATAATGGTGGTTCCTAGAGGCTGGGGTGGTTGGTCAGGGGATGAGGAAATGTTGATAAAAGAATACATAAATACAGTTAGATAGGAGAAATAAATTTCAAGATACCTATTGTATAGCAAGGTGACAATAGTTAATTTGATATTTTATATTCTTTAAAAACGTAAAGAGAGTGGATGTTAAATGCTCTCACCACAAAAAAATGATAACCATGTGAGAGAATGCATTTGTTAATTAGCTAGATTTAACATTACACTATGTATATATACAAGTCAAAACATCATGTTGTATGTGGTGAAAACATATAATGTTATCTATCAACCTAAAAAAAAAAAAAAAAAGAAAATGATAGGCTTAGCAGCTAGAGGCCCAGTTTGGTTCTCAGTTCTGCATCTCATTAGTTTATGACCTCTGACAAGCCACTTAACCTCTTCAGGCTCCTCTGAGCCATGTAAACTCCATGCCTTTGAGCAACAAAAATGCTCCTTGTGATTTTCCTCCTTAGCTCAAGTTTAAATGCCTCAAAAGATAAGGTTTGTTTTCTTTCCTGTAAGAGGTCATCACTGGGGAGTGCTCACTGCCATAACCTTGAAGCCTAAACTAATTCTACTCTTAATTTATATTTATTCATGTTCAAAGACAGTGACACCTTCTTTCAGTGAGGGTAATTTATTCAAATTTCAAGTCTTTGTCAAAAGCTATGGAGCCCTGGCAAGGCCTGCTTTCCATTAATCCTGTAACTCTGGTTCTCTAGGGGAGAGAAGGTAGCTGACTCCTGCTAGCAAAGGGTGAGGTGGAGGCCAAGACACCATAAAATTTGTATATGATTTCTGACTTTTCCTGTGCCTCATCACATTTAAAATAATCACACTCCTTCTTCCTCGGCTAAATGATTGTTGTTAAAAATTTGCCATAGTGCGGCCGGGCGCTGTGGCTCACGCCTGTAATCCCAGCACTTTGGGAGGCCGAGGCGGGTGGATCACCAGGTCAGGAGATCGAGACCATCCTGGCTAACACAGCGAAACCCCATCTCTACTAAAAACATAAAAAAATTAGCCGGGCGTGGTGGCGGGCTCCTGTAGTCCCAGCTACTCGGGAGGCTGAGGCAGGAGAATGGCGTGAACCCGGGAGGCGGAGCTTGCAGTGAGCCGAGATCGCGCCATTGTACTCCAGCCTGGGCGACAGAGCCAGACTCCGTCTCAAAAAAAAAAAAAAAAAAAAAAAAAAAAAAATTTACCATAGTGCTCAGCTAACCCTTAACAAATATCCTAGCAGGCATATCCACAAAGAGAAGACTCCTGGCCTCTAGTTATTTCTAGGGATCCCTGCTCCTACATCCAAATGGATTCATTGCTTCCTTCATTTTATTGGTCACTGATTTAATGTCTAGGAAAGTGCCACTTGAAGTGGGCCTGTGAGCCAATCCATGACTGGTCGTTACCAGTGTGATGAGATAATCCTGGAAATGAAGAGTAAACATTGAGAAATGTGTACAGCAATTTGCTTGACATTGCATGATATCCAAGCAGGTGGTCAATGGACTGGTCTCATTGAACAGAAGATAAGCCAATTTGAGTATGACTAACTCAGAAAGTGAGTTGCATGTACCTTGAGTTATATTTTTCATGTCAGCAAGGACTGGTTACATAATTTCCTGAGCCCAACACAAAATGGGGGGAACTGTGTGAGTATACAGGTTGCATGCCCATGGAGTGAGACCTGAATGCATTGTAGAATAATGTTATGACATGACATGATTATTTTAAAGTTGGCTAATCATCTGGAAACTAAAAGCATGCAAAAATTTGAGAAAATATAAGCATATATTTTTATAACTTATCATTTTTATACTCAGCTTAAATTTAAATCAAGCCTGGTTTTCAGTTTAGCTGAATAGTATCAAGTATAATAGGATAGAAAATATTTGTCCTGTTTATTTTTAATTCTCATGTTCAGTTTGTACTATAAGTGTCACTGGATTTTTTTTGTCAAGAAAATACACATCTCTTATGAATGTGGCAGTTGTAGAAAAGCAAATGTTGAAAACAGAAGTTATTTAAAAAATTGAAGATCCAAAGAGTTTGTATTGATTTGACATACAAGTGTGATCCCCCATATATTGATTTTGTAACCATAGTTGAGGTTGAAGTGTGTTATCGCAGAGATGTAGTAGCTAATAAAGCAATAAGACCATCAGAGCAAAAGTACTATTAACATATGAAACTTGAAGAACTACATGAAAACTCAAACACTGAAGAAATAATATTAAATTAGAAAGCTGACAGAGCATATGCTCAAATACTATGCTTGTATGTATATAAGCATATATGAATATGTATAAATACTATACCTGTAAATACTAGGCCACTGTAGGTTTCTTGTAATACTTTGTATTGCTAAAACAGACAAACAATAACAAACCCATGTAGGGCTTTGATGGTTTCATTCTTTATAAGCCAGTGCACCTCTGCAACAACACACTTCAACCTCAATACATTAATATGAGAATGTATTAAAGATGGATACTTTGAAATTTGGAATAAATCTGCAACCAAGAAGAGAACTCAAGTAGAACTCTCCAATGATTCTGTTGGTTGGTGTGTTCAGGAATGAACTAGTGATAAGGAAGACAGATTTGTAGAAGAAATAAAGCTGGTAAATAATTTTTATTGCATTTTGACAAATGCACCGGCACCACTACCATGACAATTATTTCCGTATATGTCCAATTTAATCGTGATACTATGAAGGAAGCACTTGACTTTCAGCTTCATTGCTGACAACCGCAGCTAACTTGTAGCTACATAAAGCTAGTAAGAATTATGTCATCTAAAATGTGGTTTGGAATTTAAGTTTTGTGTAGGAGAATGTTCTGATGGCACAGCTGCAATGATGAAAACATTTTGGAGTCTGTTGAAGATTATGGAGCTCGCACTAGAATGTAAACCAATGCACCAGTTTCTTCACGAAGAAAATGTTGTTATGAATAAAGTGTCTTCTGATCTAAACAGTGTGATTAGTGATATAGTAAAAATTGTGAAATGCTTAGAGACAAATGTGTTAAATTTGAGAATTCTCTTCATTATTATGATAATTTGGAAGCTGACAGTAAACAACTCTTGTATGCTGAGATACAATTGTCATCCAGGGGAAAAGTTATATTGGAATTATTTGAACTATGAAAGGAACTGTTAGTATTTCTGCAAGGTAAAAACCAATTTGTTTCCATCTTCTTAAAGCCGTGAATTAAAAATTTAGACTTGCTGATTTTTACAGCATTGTAAAAATATCTTATCTGATAGCTACATTAGAATTTCTAATGATTTCAATAAGTCCATTTAAGAAAAGAATGCAATGCATTTTTAAAAGGCACATAAGATTAAAGGACAAAAATGAAAGATAGAAGCTTGGAAAAACAGTTTCTACAGATTATTATGACAATTAATTTCACAATAATTTTCAATGAAATAATGATTCTGATATTGCTTATCTGCAAAAAATTACCTAGTCGTTTAGAATTTGATGGAATTTTGGATTTTATTTTTCAACAAAAGGAGATACATGCTTAGGAGAGTCATGAATCTGCAACCTATTTCTTTCTTTGAAAAATAATTTAAATTGAACTAGAAATTTTAGAATATATTGTTGGAACTGGGTACAGATGGATTGAATTTGAAAATTTAGCAACACTTGCTTTATTTATTTTGAATAAAAGATTAAAAATGACTATCCAGAGCTTGCTAAAATTGCTTTAATATATCATCTTCCATTCCTGTCAATAAAGCTCTGTAGGTCTGGTTTCTCTACTCTGAGTGCTATAAAAGCAAAATAAAAATAATTTAGATGCACGTTATCTCATGGGAATAATGCTGTCATAGGTCTCACCACTATTATATGAGAAAAAAGCAAACCCATTTATCACATTAATATTGATATACATAGTATGTTTTCAAAGCGTGAATATGGCATTTAATCAGAAGGGCTATTTTACTTAAAACTTATTGTTTAGTCATAATTGCAACTGACCAAAAATTTCAAGTGTAATAGAAATTATCTATTTTAATCACCTGTTTACACATTTCAGTGATAACTATTTATAATTTTTCTGTTATGCTTATTCAAACTATATTAATTGAAAGGTAATGTTTGAATCTAATAATAAAAAATGGTTATTGTCTGTGGTTTTTCAATTTTATTTTTGAATTATATTTTATTATACTTTACTAAAATATTAATTTGATATGGACTGGAAATTTTAAAAAATTTAGGAAATTTTAAAAGAAATTTTTTAATTTAAAATTTTTAAATTAAGAAGTTTTTTCAGAACAGCACGATTTTAAGGGGAAATTCAAAGCTTCCCTCACTCCATCTTCAGCAATGAGGAACTTTAATGTAGACAAAACAAGGGAATACATGTGGCAGATACTATCATTTGCCTAGCAAAAGTAAGTCCCATCCCTTAATTTTTAGGAACAAATCCCCAGTTAAGTTCTAAATTGCAATGAGCCCAGTTAAAGCATTATGTTTACTAACCTCTCTGAAAGTACTGGGTGGCCAATGAAATGTAAGCCAAAACTGTTTGGTGAGAACCCTGGAAAAATCTCCTAAGAATATATGTTGGCAGGAGGCATGAGCCTCTTTTGGTATTTTCCTCTTTTCCCTGTTTCCTGCTTGGAATAAAGGTATGGTCTGTAGAGATGCAGTCGACATCAAGAGTTGATGTACAGGATAATAACCACTTTTAAAAATAATGTACCAAAAACATAGGAAGAGTCAAAATTTCTGATAGCTAGGGTGATTTTATCATTGGGATATTAAAGCAGGTCTGTTCTGAAGTGAGAGGAAATCAGTAAAATAATTCAGTATGCTTTTGAAATATTTATTTCTTAATTTACAACTTGGTTTTATTCTATTGATAAACCTATAAACTAGTTTCATCCAAAAATATTTTGAAAAAGTGAATTTTTCTCTAATAAAATAACATCTATCCATATACTTAAAATTGTAAAAATTCTTAACTAGGCTGAGTGTAGTGGCTCATGTCTGTAAACCCAACTACTTGGGAGGCTGAGCAGGTAGAAGGGATCACTTGAGGCCAGGAGTTTGGGACCAGCCTGGGCAACATAGCAAGACCCCATCTCTACAAAAATATTAAAAAATTAGCTGAGCATGGTGGCATGTGCCTATAGTCCCAGCTACTGGGGATGCTGAGGCAGGAGGATCACTTGACCCCAGGAACTCAAGGCTGCAGTGAGCTATGATCATGCCACTGCACCCTAGCCTGAGTAACAGAGTAAGATCTCATTTTTTATTTAAAAACTAATAAATTCTTAAGTGGATTATCTGAATATTTAAAAATAACAAGCAGAATAATACTGTGATCAGGCTATTTTTCTGCAATATATTGTCTTGCCATATGGTCATATTATATTTATTTTTTCATAAAATTGTCTACAACCTGCCTTAATGTCTTTTACTTTATGCTTCTTCAATTGATGCATCTCTGTAGACCATGTTACTTCTAATTGAGAAGATACTTTCCCCCAGGTGCTAAGGTATCCGTAAGTTGGAGCAAATTTCGCTGTATGGAGGGTATTCTACATTTAGGTTTCGTGGAATTGACAGGTGACTATCTCAGCCCATTTCACCTGTGCTATCTTTTTGTCTCCATCCAGTGTCCATTTCTTCAAAAAAAATAGTTTTACAAGACAAAATGTCAAATAAATTCTCTTCAGCCATAATTCTTTTGAATTTTTTGGTACACTTAAATGTTGAAAAATCACTGACCATCTCAAAATTTTATTTCATCCTGGTATGATTGTAAATTCATTTTATGAAGAATAGAAGCTCTCTCCAAAAATTCTCAGCAAAATTGAGCTTTCCAAATTATAATTATATAATTTTAAAATTAAATCTTACAAACCATTTGAGCTTTAGTCATTATTTCGTTGTTATTTCACCCTGGCTTTTGGAGGTATATATTCTAGTCTGTAAGCATTTTTTCTCAATATTGCAATCCTATAAAAGTCCCAAATCTATCATTTTGGGCCCTCTATTTATTGATTTTTTTTGCAATAAAAATTTTTCATGAATTTTTAGGAACCAAGAAAGGTTTTTTTAAAAGCTATGCATTTAACTCAAGAAATTTGTAATAGATCAGGAACAAACATCAAAAATAAGAAAGAAACTACACAATAAAATATTATTCAGCCATAAAAAAATTAAATCCTGTCATTTGTAACAGGAAGAATGGAACTGAATGACATTATATTAAGTGAAATTAACCAGACACAGAAAGACAAATATTGCATGTTCTCATTTATATGTGGGGGCTAAAAAAAATATAATCTCATGGAGATCAAGAGTAAAATGATGCTTACCAAGAGCTGGGAAGGGTAGTGGGGGAGTAGGATCAAGAAGGATTAGTTAATTTGGTACAGAAATACAATTAGAAAGAAAGAATAAAGTCTAGTGTTTGGTAACACAATTGAACCACTGTAGTTAACAATAATTTATTGTACATTTCAAAGTAACTAGAAGAGTGGAATTGTAATGTTTCTAACACAAAGAAATAGTAAATGTTTAAGATGATAGATATCCCAATTACCCTGATTTGATCATTATACATTGTATGCTTGCATCAAAATATCACACATGACATATAAATATATACAAAGAATTAAATAAAACAAATAAAAGAACAGGAAAATTGATTAAAGAATAGCAACCTAAACCTGAATCTGAAAAAAAACCTCACTGATAGAGATAAATCTCATAAGATTAATCAAGGGAAAAAACAGAAGACGCCAATAAACAAAGTATAAGATGAAAAATGGGAAAGAAATACAAGCATGATAGAGGTTTTATATATACATATATGGATGTATACAACTATTTCGATATCTATGTACTAGTAAGTTTGAAAAGCTAAATAAAATAAATATATTACACTATATTTATAAAGTGTTATATTGGCACAAGAATAGAGGACTTGAGTAGATAAATATTATTTAAATATACATATATATTTAAAGGTGATCAAAGACTTCTCTTCTTCAACAGCCTAGACTCATGTAACTTTATAGGTAAATTTTACTGTACTTTTAAGAAATCAAATCTTATCATATTGAAGCTTCCCCCTAAATAGTAAAAGAAGATAAAGCTGCCAAGACCATTTTTGAAGCTATTGTAATCTTGATTCCCAAACTAGAAAAGGACAGTGCCAGAAAAAAATATTATGATCCACTTCACTTTGGAACAGAATGTAAACATCTGAAATACAATGTTAACTAATAAAATCCAACATTATATTTTAAAAATAATAAATGTAATTAAGAAGAAATTTCCTCCTTAATGAAAGAATGATTATTGATCAGGAAAATCTATCAACAAAATTATAAGAAATCTTTGATTATCTCAAAGCAGAAAACTATTTCATAAGGTTCAATACCCATTTGTGATTTTTAATTATAGCAAATTAGAACTATAAGAGGGCTTTTAAATTGAATATAAATATTCAAGTATAAAACTATACAACACATAGTCCAATTCTTTTGAGAAGTGGAACAAGACAAGATGATTTACTTTGAAAATATTATTCAGTATAGAAGTAGAAGTATTTGTCATTGCAATAAGGAGAAAAGGAGATAAAATCATCATTATTTGCAGAGGATATAATTGTCAACAAAACAACCAAAACTCTTACCACCAATAAGAGAATTCAGAAAGATTATCAGATAGAAGACAAACTTACAAAAATCAGCAGCATGCATTAATAACAACAATAACTAACCAGAAAAAAAGTATATAGAATAATGATTTTCACAATGTTAAGATAAATAATCTCTAGGAAGTAATCTAAGCAAGAATACACAAAACTTCATGGCCTTTCATAAGGAATAAAAACGATAATTTGATTAAATGGAAAGAAATTTCATGCACTGGGATAGAAGGCTTTTATTTTATAAATATGTCAATTCTTCCTCAAATTAATCTATTAAGTAAATGCAAGCTCAATCAAAATTACTATTTATTTTTATGTTTTTTCTATTTATAGTTTATATTTAAATTTTTAGGGAGGACCAAAAGCCTATGGATAATTATAGCAGATTAAAAATTTAAGAGTTAAATGGCAGTATTGTCATATCACATATTATGGCACACTCCAAAGCTGGAGCAATTAGAAAATATGGCATTGGTATAAGGTCAAATAGGTGGTCAACATAATTGATCATCAGAGAAATGCAAATCAAAACTACAATAAGATATCCTACTTCTCCAGTTAAAATGGCTTATATCAAAAAGACAGGCAATAACAAATGGTTGTGAGGATGTGGAGGAAAGGGAACCCTCGTACACTGTTGGTGGGAATGTAAATTAGCACAACCACTATGAAGAAGACCTTGGAGGTTCCTCAAATAATTAAAAATAGAGCTATCATATGATCCAGCAATTCCACTCCTAGGTATGTACCCAAAAGAAAGGAAATCTGTGGCAGACTGCCACAATTACTACTTGAGACCGTCACTACAACAGTTGCTACTGTTACTACATGAGACCGTCATTGAGACTGTCATTACGAGACTGGACGAAGGGACAAATGTAGAAATGAAAACTTAAAGACAAAAGAAACCATTTTAAAGGAAGGGTCCAGGGGAAGAAGAAGAGAGCTCCCTGCTTCTAGTGAGCAAATGCAGCCTCCCCTGAGCTTTCACAGCCCTTCGTATTTATTGGGTAGGATAAGCAGGGAGGAGGAGGTAATGATTGGTCAGCTGCTTAATTGATCACGGGTTCATATTATTACTAACAGGCTTCAGATGTGCTTAATTACAAGAAACACTGCGCTTGGGGCATGACTGCCCTCAGCATTCCTTCTGGGTGGCAGACGCAGTTTGTCAGTTTGCCAACATTCTGCATGCATGAGAAACAGTTTGCTGCTTACTCATATAGCCTCCAGTGGTATACTGAGTTGATCACGACCCTCACTCTTTCAGCCTGTAACAGAAATCAGTGTATCAAAGGGATATCTGCACTCCCATGTTTGTTGCAGCACTGTTCACAATAGCCAAGATTTGGAAGCAACCTAAGTGTCCAACAACAAATGAATGGATAAAGAAAATGTGGTACATATACACAATGGGGTACTATTCAGCCACAAAAAAGAATGAGACCCTGTCATTTGCAATAACACGGATGGAACTGGAGATCATTATGTGAAATGACATAAGCCAGGCACAGAAACACAAACATTGCATGTTCTCTCTTATTTGTGAAACCAAAAAATTAAAACAATTGAACTCATGGACATAGAGAGTAGAAGGATGGTTCCCATAGGCTGGGAAGGCTAGTTAGGGGATAAGGGGGAGGTGGGAATGGTTAATGGGTACAAAAAAAAAATAGAAAACTAAGACCTACTATTTGATAGCATAACAGGGTGACTATAGTCAATAATAAGTTAATTGTATATTTTAAAATAACTAAAAGAGTATAATTGGACTGTTTGTAACACAAAGAATAAATGTTTGAGGAGATGGATACCTCATTCTCCATGATGTAATTATTATGCATTGCATGCCTGTACCAAAACATTCCATATACCTACATTATACCCATAAGATTAAAAATTTTAACATTAAAAAAACAAAAGGTCAAATAGACTGATAGAACAGAATAAGGAATACAGAGACAAAGCCATTTGCATTGAGCAAATTAATGTACAATAAAGGTGATATCAGAAATCAATGGAAGGGGGAAGATAAATTCTTTGACAGATGATATTAGAAAGCTGGCTCAACATATGAAAAAAATACTGAATTCCTACATCACATACAAAGATGAATTGTACATTAAATTAAAATTTTTAAAAACAAATATTAAATTTATGTAGTTAATGGAAAAGTGCAATTGAATAATTTGGATTAATATTTCTTAAACCATATTAAATAATGTAAGGCAACCTAATTCTACCTTTTTCTCTCTCTTCACACACACACACACACACACAAACACACACACACACACTCTGTCTCCCCATCTCGCTCTCTCTCTCTCTCATATGTATATAATTACATCTAAATTAATGCTTCCCATTCAATGAAAGACCCTTAGGAAAAGTTAACAGTGGCTGGGCGTGGTGGCTCACACTTGTAATCCCAGCATTTTGGGAGGCCGAGGCAGGTGGATCACCTGAGGTCAGGAGTTCAAGACCAGCCTGACCAGCACGGTGAAACCTCATCTCTACTAAAAATACAAAAAATAATTAGCCAAGCATAGTGGTGTGTGCCTGTAATCCCAGCTACTCAGAAGGCTGAGGCAGGAGAATCACATGAATGATTCTCCTGAGGATGAGGTAGGGGTTGCAGTGAGCCAAGATCATGCCATTGCCATTGCGCTCCAGGCTGGGTAACAAGAGCGAAACTCTGTCTTAAAAAAAAAAAAAAAAAGTTAACAGATGGATGAAATCACAGGAAATTATATTTCTGATGCCAAAAACTAAAATGTAATTATTTAGAATTTATTGGAAACTCTTCATAATTAACAAGAAGACAAAAATACTAAAAGGTATAAAAACATTTGACAGAAGTGGAACCCCAAAGGACTAACAAGCACATGAACAAGCTACTCAGAATCATGACTAATCAGAGAACACAGGCTAGATTAGTGAGCTATTACTTTTATGTATTTGATTGGCAAAAGAAAAATGGGTTGGGAAAGGGTTGGAATGCCAAATATTAGAGAGAATGAGGGGATATAGGAACACTCAATACTACAATGAACACATAACAAAGTCAACTGCTGCAGCTATTCTGGACAGCAAACTGACACTATATGCATAAGTCACCCATCTGTACCCCCGGGACCTGGCAATTCTGTCTAGCCATATTTACCAAAGACTGCTTACTCAGGTCAATAAGAGGGCATACTGAAGATGTTCAATTCTGTGTATTCATGATGGTGGGTGTTTGATGATGAGAAGTTTGAAGCACTGTAGGTGTCCATTTCAGGAGAGTGGTTAGAAAAATGTGCTGAATGAAAATCATGCAGCAGTTAGAAGTAAACAAGTAGATGAACAGAAAGCAACTTCAACAGATATACATTACTTAATGAAAAAAAGGGGAAACAACATGTAATACAAAAATGATCCATCATAAAATGAGTTAGGGAGGAGTCCCTCTTTTTCTACTGTTTGGAATAGTCTCAGAAGGAATGGTACCAGCTCCTATTTGTACCTCTGGTAGAATTCGCCTGTGAATCCAACTGGTCCTGGGCTTTTTTGGGTTGGTAGATTATTAATTGGTGCCTCAATTTCAGAATTGTTATTGGTCTGTTCAGGGATTAGACTTCTTCCTGGTTTAGTCTTGCAAGGGAGTATGTGTCCAGGAATTTATCCATTTCTTCTAGATTTTCTAGTCAAAAAGCTGGCAAATGATATGAAAAGACACTTCTCAAAATAAGACAATTATGCAGCCAACAAACACATGAAAAAAAGCTCATCATCACCGGTCATTAGAGAAATGAAAATCAAAACCACAATGAGATACCATTTCACGCCAGTTAGAATGGTGATCATTAAAAAGTCAGTAAACAACAGATGCTGGAGAGGATGTGGAGAAATAGGAATGCTTTTACACTGTTGCTAGGAGTGTAAATTGGTTCAACCATTGTGGGAGACTGTATGGTCATTCCTCAAGGATCTAGAACCAGAAATACCATTTGACCCAGCAATACCATTACTGGGTATATACCCAAAGGATTATAAATCATTCTACTATAAAGACACATGCACATGTATGTTTATTGCAGCACTGTTCACAATAGCAAAGACTTGAAACCAACCCAAATGCCCATCAATGATAGACTGGATAAAGAAAATGTGGCACATATACACCATGGACTACTATGCAGCCATCCTTTGCAGGGACATGGATGAAGCTGGAAACCATCATTCTTAGCAAACTAACACAGGAACAGAAAACCAAACACTGTATATTCTCACTCATAAGTGGGAGTTGAACAACGAGAGCACATGGACACAGAGAGGGGAACATCACACACTGGGGCCTGTCGGGGGGTGGGGTTTAGGGGAGGGATAGCATTAGGAAAAATACCTAATGTAGATGATGGTTTGGTGAATGCAGCAAACCACCATGGCATGTGTACACTTATGTAACAAACCTGCATGTTCTGCACATGTATCCCAAAACTTAAAGTATAATTTTAAAAAAGATCCCCATACCACTTAAAATGCATGCTATATTGGTTCATTTTCATGCTGCTGATAAAGGCATACCTGAGACTAAGCAATTTATAGAAGAAAGAGATTTAATTGGACTCACAGTTCCAGGTGGTTGGGGAGGCCTCACAATCATGGTGGAAGGCAAGGAGGAGCAAGTCACATCTTACGTGGATGGTGGCAGGCAAAGAGGAAGAGTTTTGCAGGGAAACTCCTCTTTTTAAAGCCATTGGATCTCATGAGACTTATTCACTATCACGAGAACAGCACAGGAAAGACCTGGCCCCATGACTCAATTACCTCCCACTGGGTCCCTCCCACAACACGTGGGAATTCAAGATGAGATTTGTGTGGGGACACAGTCAAATCATATCATTCCACCCTGGCCCCTCCCAAGTATCATGTCCTACCATTTCAAAACCAATCATGTCTTCCCAACAGTCCCCCAAAGTCTTATTTCAGCATTAACTCAAGATTCCACAGTCCAAAGTATCATCTGAGATAAGGCAAGTCCCTTCTGCCTATGAGCCTGTAAAATCAAAAGCAAGTTAGTTACTTCACAGATACAATGGGGACACAGGCATTGGGTAAATACAGCCATTCCAAATGGGAGATATTGTGCAAAACTAAGGGGCTACAAGCCCAATTCAAGTCTGAAATCCAGTGGGGCAGTCAGATCTTAAAGCTGCAAAATGATCTTTGACTCCACATCTCGCATCCGGGTCATGCTGATTTAAGTGGTGCATTCCCATGGTCTTGGGTAGCTTTGCCCCTGTGGATTTGCAGGGTAAAACCTCCCTCATAATCATGACTAATCAGATTATGCTTGGTGAATCATATATGTCTAAGCATGACTAGCTGCTTTCATGGACTGGCATTGAGTGTCTGCAACTTTTCCAGGTGCATGGTGCAAGCTGTTGGTGGATCTACCATTCTGAGGTCTGGAAGATGGTGGCCCTCTTCTCACAGCTCCACTAGGCAGTGTCCCAGTATGGACTCTGTGTGGGGATTCTGATCCCACATTTCCCTTCCACACTGCCCTATTGGAGGTTCTCCATGAGGACACTGGCCCTGCAGCAAACTTCTGCCTAGGCATCCAGGTATTTTCATACATCCTCTGAAATCTAGGCAGAGGCTCCCAAACCCCAGTTCTTGATTTCTATGTACTCGCAGGCTCAACACCACATGGAAGCTGCCAAGGCTTGGGACTTACACTCTCTGAAGCCATGGTCTGAGTTTTACATTGGCCACTTTCAGCCACAACTGGAGTGGCTAGGACACAGGGCACCAAGGCTGCACACAGCACAGGGACCCTTGGCCCAGTCCACAAAACCGTTTTTGCCTCCTACATCTCCAGGCCTGTGATGGGAGGGGCTTCCACGAAGACATCTGACATGCCCTGGAGACATTTTCCCCATTGTCTTGGGGAATAACATTCAGCTCCTCATTATTTATGCAAATTTCTGCAGCCGCTTGATTTTCTCCTCAGAAAATGGGATTTTCTTTTCTATCACATCATTAGGCTGCAAATTGTCTGACATTTTATACTCTGCTTCTCTTACAAAACTGAATGCCTTTATCAGCACCCAAGTGGAATGCTTTGCTGCTTAGAAATTTCTTCCACCACATACCCTAAATCATCTCTCTTAAGTTCAAAATTCCACAAATCTCTAGGGCAGGGGCAAAATGCCACCAGTCTCTTTGCTAAAACATAACAAGAGTCACCTTTGCTCCAATCTCCAACAAATTCCTCATCTCCATCTGAGACCACCTCGCCTGGATTTCATTGTCCATATCATTATCAGCATTTTTGTCAACAAGTCTCTAAAGAGTTCCAAACTTTCTCACATTTTCCTGTCTTCTGGGCCTTTCAAACTGTTCTAACCTCTGCCTGTTACCCAGTTCCAGTTGCTTCCACATTTTCAGTTATCTTTTCAGCAGCATCCCCCTCTACTGGTACCAATTTACTATATTAGTTCATTTTCACACTGCTAATAAAGACATACCTGAGACTGGACAATTTACAAAGGAAAGAGGTTCCATGTGGCGGGGGAAGCTTCACAATCATGGTTCAAGGCAAGGAGAGGCAAGTCACATCTTATGTGGATGGCGGCAGACAGAAAGAGAGCTTGTGCAGGGAAACTCTCATTTTTAAAACCATCAAATCTTGTGAGACTTATTCACTAGCATGAGAACAGCACAGGAAAGACCAGCTCCCATGATTCTATTACCTCCAACCAGGTACCTTTCCACAACATGTGGGAATTCAAGATGAGATTTGGGTGAAGACACAGCCAAATCATATCACATGTCATGATAAGTACACAATATATATTTTGCAAGAACATATTAAAACTGTTATACACCCACCTGAGAATGTTTGTCTATGTGTAGAGAGAACATAGAACATAGAGTGGGATATAGGAATTTAAGTGTGGATGCAGTGAAAAGGGTTCACTCATACACTGCTGGTGGGAATGTAAATTAGTATAACCACTAAGAAAGATGGTATGGAGATTTCTCAAAAAGCTAAAAGTAGATCTACCATTTAATCTAGCAATCCCACTACTGGGTATCTACCCAAAGGAAAAGAAGTCATTATATAAAAAAAGACACCTTCTCATGCATGTTTATTGCAGCACAATTCATAATTGCAAAGTTATAGAAACAACTTAAGTGCCCATCAACAAATGAGTGGATAAAGAAAATGTGATGTCTATATACCATGAAATATTACTCAGCCAAAAAAAAATGAAATCATGTCTTTTACAGCAACTTGGATGGAACTGGAGGCCATTATCCTAAGTGAAGTAAATCAGAAACAGAAAACCAAATACCACATGTGGCTTTTAAGTGGAAGCTAAGCTATGGGTATGCAATGGCATACAGAGTGGTATAATGGAAATTGGAGTTTCAGAAGAGGGGAGGGTGGGAGAGGGGTAAGGGATGAAAAGCTACCTATTGTGTACAATCTACACTGTTCAGGTGATGGGTACATTAAAAGCCCAGACTTCACCACTATATAATTTATCCTTGTAGCCAAAAACCATGTGTACCCATGAAAGTATTGGAAAAAAAATTTTTTTTTTGAGATGGAGTTTTGTTCTTGTTGCCCAGGCTGAAGTGCAATGGCACTCTCTCTGCTCACTGCAACCTCCACTCCCAGGTACACGTGATGCTCCTGTCTCAGCCTCCCAGGTAGTTAGGATTACAGGTATGCACCACCATGCCGGGCTAATTTTTTTGTATTTAGTAGAGACGGGGTTTCACCATGTTAGTCAGACTGGTCGCGAACTCCTGACCTCAGGCATGTGCCTGATTACAGGTGTGATTACAGGCGTGCACCACCACACCCAGCCTGGAAAAAAAAATTCAATAAGATAAAATCAAAACATTTTAAAGGTATGAATAAACAAACAATAAGTAAAAGAAGAAAAGACCTATGAATGGACTCAAGATGGTAAAGTGCCAAGAACTGAGAAAATCGATGAATTTTTTTTTTTTTTTTTTTTTTTTAGGCAGTCTTACTGTATGGCCCACGCTGGAGGGCAGTCGCACAATCTTGGCTCACTGCAACCTCCACCTTCCAGGCTCAAGTGTTCCTTTCACTTCAGTTTCCCAAGTAGCTTGACTATAGGCGCCTGCCACCAGGCCCGGCTAAGTTTTGTACTTTTTGTAGAGATGGGGTTTTACCATATTACCCAGGCTGATCTTGAACTCCTGGGCTCAAGTGATCTGCTTACCTCAGCTTCCCAAACTGCTGGGATTACAGTCATGAGCCACCACACTCAGCCAACAGATGTTTTTATGTTTGTATGCATCAATGCACCTGAAGTAAAAACAAAAAAACTATATAAAAGAAAATGAAGAAAGAAGAAAAGAAAGGATGGAGGGAGGAAGGGAGAGAGAAGGAGAAGGCAACACAGGGGCGCCAGGGTGTGACTCAGATAAAATGAAAAGGAACTGATGGCAAAGACAAGTTCTGCTTCCAGCTATAGGGAGGGAAGAGGAATTCTCTTTGATTCCTTCCTTTTCTCACAAAGGTGACATTCAGGATAATGAGGGGGCCACATTCAATGTGTCTCTACGTATGTTTTCTTCTAAGGAACAAGGCCAATTATGAGAAAAGCATTTGTCATTTGTAGCCTCCAACATCTTGACACCATCCCTGTATTTTAGTAGTTCTCCACCGTGTTCATCTTGCCTTTCACAGGAAGATGTCAGAACATTCATTTTCTCAGTTCACTTGCAGCTAGGCTGTAGACATGTGACCTGGATCATCACTCAGACATATTCATTTGAGATTTTAATTTGGTAAGTGTATTAGTCAGAGTTTTTCAGAGAAACATAAGGAATAATACATTGTATATATATACATACATATATATATAAAATATATTTTTAAAATGAGACCAAGATTTATTATAAGGAATTGGCAGCAGGGCACGGTGTCTCATGCCTATAATTCCAGCACTTTGGGAGGCCAAGGCTAGCAGACCACTTGAGGTCAGGAGTTCAAGACCAGCCTGGCCAATGTGGTGAAACCCTGTCTCTACTAAAAATACAAAAATTAGCTGGTCATGGTGGCATGCACCTGGAATCCCAGCTACTTGGGAGGCTGAGGTGGGAGAATTGCTTGAACCTGGGAGGTGAAAGTTGCAGTGAGCCAAGGTCATGCTGCTGCACTCCAGCCTGGGCAACAGAACGAGACTCCATCTCAAAAAAAAAAAAAAGGGAATTGGCTCATGTAATTATGGAGACTGACAAGTTCCAAAATCTGCAGTCAGCAAACTGGACACCCAGGAGAGCTGATGATATGGTTTCGGTCTAAATGCTGGCTGGCTCAAGACCCACAAAGAGCCAATATTTCAGATGAGTGGGAAAGCAGAAAAAACAAACAAACAAACAAACAGCAACAACAAAAAAAACCTATGTCTCAGCTCAAAAGCAGTCAGGCAGGAGGTAGGATGAATTCCTCCTTCCTCCAGAGAGGGTAAGAGTTTTGCTCTATTCAGGGCTTTACCTGATGGGATGAGGTCCACCCACATTGGGGAAGAGGATCTCCTTTACTCAGTCTACCAATTCAAATGTTAATCCCATCTAGAAAACCCTCACAGACATTCCCAGAATAATATTCCACCAAACGTTGGAGCACTCGTAGCCCAGTGAAGTTGACATATAAAATTAACAATCATAGTAAGCAATGCGAGAAAGAGTATGCACGAGAAATTGAGCACCTTGGTGGTCACACAGATGGTGGCATCTGCTTCTTTGTGGCTAGCAAGAGAAGATCTTCTAGCATTCCATTGCTCATCGTGGATAGACACTATGGCAGTGGTGTTGAGAGGTGGCAGCAGCACTGCTTTGCTAAACACCTGTAGCATGGTTGGGCATGGTTCCTGGCTGGGCCGTTATGTTCCTAGTTTGGCTCTTCAGCTCTCCCAAGTCTCTGTGAGTGTCCTATCTCCTTTAATATTTACAAGGGATGACTTGTTTTTCCTTTGTAACTAATAATCCTGATTGATACAAGCCCACAAATACCACTTTCAGATTATAACTTTTTGCACTGCACAAATACATATTAATGCGAGGCACTGCACTACATGATGGGAGTACAAACGCAAAAGACTTCCTGCTCTTCTGAGCATTTGAGTGAGGCTATGCCAGTTCTCTAAGATAGAAAACCAGATTGGAGTCAGACCGTGATAAGCAACAACTCTATGGACAAAAGCCATGTGCCAAGAATGGTAGAGCAGAGAAATGGAGAGTCTTCCTCCTTAAATCATCACTGAATCATCTTTAAGTGACCATACTGCCCTGGATTGCTTTTCTTCAGATATCTTAAGTGGAGGGAAAAACAACTCAAACCCCTTTTCTCTATAGCAGTAGTACTCAGCCAGGGACTATTTTCCCCCAAAGATACATTTCTATGAGACATTTTCGGTTTGTACAACGAGGGGAGTACTACTGGCATTTAGTGAGCAGAGGCCAAGAATGATGCTAAACATTTCACAATGCACAGGACAGCCCCTCACAACAAGGAATTATCTGGTTCAAAATGTCCATAGTGCTGAAGTTCAGAAACCTTGCTTTATAGCTATGCTTTGTCAGGTTCTGTATAACTAACAACAGAACACAATCATATCTGATATGGGTAGGAAGTATTGTTATTCTCATTTTACATATGGAAAAACTAATGTATGGAGTTAAGTAACTTGCCTACATCTTTGTGGCATAGGCAAACCTTTCCTAGACTTATTTCAGTGTCTATGGCAATATACATTTTACCTGGTTGCTATCCAGCTAAGGCTTTACTTCTCAGACTCCATTTCAGCAAAGGAGAGCCATGTGATCAAGTGCTGGGTGAAGGGCTATGACCAGAAATGATTAATACGACTTCTTGATTATGCCTCTTAGTGGTAGAGATACGCCTTCCCTTCCTTCTCATGTCCACTGTCTAGAATGCAGACATGATAATGTGAACTGGAGCAAGCCTTCTTGGACCAAGAGTTGGAAACAGTATATTGAGGGTGGAAAGGCTATTTGAAAAAAAGATCCTGCATTCCTAATACTGGTGGAGCTTCCGTAACAGCTCTGGACCATCTATCTGGAATTAACAGCCCAAACCACCTCACCCAGAGTTTTACATGTTATATAAACTAATTTCTAACTTGTTTAAGGCACTGATTTTTTTGAATCCCTTTGTTATAGAAGCCATGTCTGTAGCCTAACTAATACAGATACACAGTTACCAAATGGAGGACTAGAATTCAAACCCAAGTGCACCTTCATGTGCATGGAACCCATGCCCTTAACCACTTGTACTATACAGAAACCACTGTGTCTCTTTGTCTTCCTCCTTCTCGCAACATATTACCCTATCCCTCCCACAATAGCCTCTCTTTATTACTGATTGAGGCATTCCAAAAAATCGACTGCCTCTCCTCCTTCCTCACTCCAGTCCTGCACAGAGTAAACTATATTCCTATAGGAGCAACATCAGAAACTCTAAAGAATTCTTTCTCCATTGACTTTATCAGCTATTGTTCCAGAAGTAGTGAGCCAGATCCCAGTAAAATGAAGCTGTTAGACTGAATGATATCCAGGATCTATTTAGGACCCAGAATGTTCTCATATTCTCAGGTAGTTTCTTATTACGGTCATAGGCAGAGAAGATGCAAAAAAAATATCGCACAAGTATATGTCACTCCTTAGCGAAGTAAAACCTACAGGCCATTTCAGGTTCATATGTCATGCTATGCATACTTCCCCAGAGGAGAGGATATATTTTATTTTAAATACATAATTTAGGACTTACACCTGAAAATATGACTGATGGGCTTCCCTTTCACAAGCCAAAACTATTTTCAAAGACAGCATGTCTCATATTTCCCAGAGGAAGAGGTGAAGCAGGCTAAAATGAGTTAGAGTTCTGATGGGAAATGGGGTGTGAAAGACCTTTTTCACAGCAGGGTTTTACTTTAAAGGAATATATATGTTTTAGAAAGTTAGTGACCCAAAGAATTATCCTCCAAGGCCTTTAATATTTTCAAGGCAAAGGCATATATTATCTGTGCATAAAAGACTGGAGAGAAGAAAACTAAGGTCTCAGGATGAAAAATCCTGAGAAAGGTCATACTCAGTGTCATAGCAGTGTGGCACAGGTTTCTTGGAAACTGGATTCAGGTTTATACAATTTAGAGATTATCTAATATATTTCATATATCATTAATATGTATTAGGCATTTCATGTAAGAGCAACACTGGAATCCAAATTTGAGAAAGAGAACGATCAAGCAATGTGACTTTCTTTACGGAAAGGTCAGTGTAGAGTTCATTTTGACGAGTTCCCCAGTGCAATTCCAGGTTGGTATTCTATTTAGAATGCTTTTGCTTGCAGGAAGCAGAAAAAATGCAAGTATGAGTGGCTTAAATGTTAAGTAATGTTGAGGTTCTCACATGACAGGAAATCTTAAGGTAGGACAGTTCAGGAGTTGACCTATTCAAAACTCAGGGAGGTCATCAGGAACCAGATGCATCTGTCTCTCCCCTCTGCCGTCTTCAGCATACTGACACTCCTTGTGGACCCAAGATGGTCAAAGCAGATGAAAAGATGAAATGCTGATGACAGCATGGAGACAGACATGCCACAACCTCTCAATGTGTCCTTTTTAAAAAAAAAAAAAAAAAACAGGATGCACTGTAGTAGACTTTCCTTTAAATATTATTGGCTAATTGGTTTTATACGCCCATTCCTAAATGAGCTCCTAGAAAGGGGAATAGGATTACTATCCTTGCTTAGACTAATACAGATTGCCTTTGTGGATCAGGGAAGCTCAGCTTTCTCTAAAACACAAGGCCACCAAATATCTAAACAAAAGGAATTATATTTTCAGTAAAGCCGAAGAGGAAGATTGGATAGGGAACCAATGACGTCCTTCAGGTTTCGCATTTGTCTTAAATACTTTCAAGGCAAAGGCATACATGGAGAGAGGTTTATAACATCTGCATATATAAGACTGAACGGAAAACAGTTGAAAGATCCGTAACAACTTGGAGTGAATTGAAAGTGGCAAGTGGGTGTTACTGCGAAATGACCATGGACACAAAGCACAAAGTCAATATTACAGTGTAAGTGTAAGAGAGGATAAGTTAAAAAAAAAAAAAAAGACTGTGGTATTGTAAAGTGAGAACCAGATTGGAAATCAGAATTGGAAGCAGCCCAAGTTCTGCCTCTTGCTGGTGTTATGGCTTTGGGCACACATAAATTTCCTTAACTTTAGTTAATTAGTCTGTAAAAATAAATAACGTTGCTTACCTTGAAGGGTGTTTCTGAGGGCCAAATGAGGTAATGCAGTCATTTATTCAAGTATTATTTAATAAGTGCTTACTATGTATTATGACACAATCTTTGCCCTAAAGAATCACAATTTAAAGGGCCAATGCAAGAAGAAAAGTGGCAATGACAACACATTGTTCAAACAGGGCTGAGCATTTTGGGCTGTGGGAAAACAGAAGAGAGGCTCCTCACTCAGTCATGATGTGTCCAGAAAGGAGTCCCAGAGAAAATAACATCTGATCTGAGAAAAGAGAGAAACAAGGAGCTGAAGTTAGGTAAGTGAAGGAAGGGCAATTCAGGCAGAGAAGGCGGCATAGAGAGAGACAAAGAGAAAGAGTAATTTAGGAACCTGTTAATAACTGCAGTATAACTGCATTTGAGAAGATAGCATAAGTTTGGGGAAATCATTAAAGACAAGACCAGAGAAGTTCAGCACAGATCAAAGAGTGATAAGCATTTTTTTTTTTTTTTTTGAGACAGGGTTTCACTCTGTCACCCAGGCTGGAGTGCCTTGGCTCAGGTGATCCTTCCACTTCAGCCTCCCAGGTAGCTGGAACTACAGGCGCACACCACCATGCCTGGCTAATTTTTTTTGTATTTATCGTAGAGTCAGAGTTTCACCATGTTGCCCAGGCTGGTCTTAAACACCTGGACTCAAACAATCTACCTGCCTCTGCTTCCCTAAGTGGTAGGATTGCAGACATGAGCCACCACACCCAGCTGTGATTAGCATTTTAAACCTCTTTAATTAGAGGGTTCGAAATTTATTCTATTTGTCATATAGAGTCATCTAAAAAGGATTTTTAAGCAGCAATTGCATGATCATTTTTTCTCTTTAGAAAGATGACTCTGACTTTCTGGCAGAGACTATTTGGTTGTTACACAGTATGTATTTTCTCACACCTTCCTTAATAGTAGAAATAGTAATTTTTAGTTAAATCCACGGGCACTTGAAATAAGCCCCACATTTGCTAGCCTTTCATAGCTAAGCGTGGAAGTAGGACTAAATAAATGTCTGATGAGCTGTAAGCAGAATAAATATGGTTAACTTCTAGGAAGTTAACCCCTTCTTTGTCATTTTCCCTTCTTGCTAGTTGACACAATGGTTGTGATTGCCATTGTTCAATCAAATGCTTTGCAACACATAGAAAAATTCACATGCTAAAGATAGCAAAGTAGCAAGATAGAACAAACTTGGGTCCATGCCAAGGAACTCTACTTTTAACCCTGGACCCACCTAACTTCAGACTTCTTTTGCGTGAGAGAAAAATCAATTTATATCTTGTTTATTTTTATTTTATTTCTTAAATCGCCAGATCTTAATTGATATAGAATGCATTATGCAAAGTGAATTGAATGGCAGCAAAATTGGACATCTCAGCTAGAAAAATGATGCAAGTAAAATAATACAAGTGAAAAATGATAGTTACTTGAAGTAGGAAAGTGAGAGTTAGCATTCACAGAGGCTAGTGATTTATGGGAGGTGGGAGATAACAAAGAGTGTTGACACTATTGATATTTTAGGTTAGTAATTCTTTGTTGTAGGGGGATATCCCGTGCATGGTAGGATGTTTTGCAGCATCGCTGGCCTCTACCCACTAGATGCCATTACTACCACACGGTTACAGTCATAACCATAAAAAATGACTCCAGACAATGCCAAATGTACCCTCAGGGATAAAATCACTCCTGGTTGAGAACCACTGATACATGAGAAACTTTAATATTTGTAAGTGAGACACTTGCATGGCGTCCCTCTGGCCTTAAGAATTGTTTCAGGAATTGGCACATAACACATAATTCACACCAAGAAAATGTGAAAGGAAATTTCTGAGACTTTGTGGGAAAAGTTTCTATGCTTCCAAAAAACCCATAAGAAGGGATGGCTTTCTGTCTTCTGAATACTGTTTGTGTGCCAAGGTGAAGTCAGGACCAACTGCAGCCATCTTGTGCCCAGTTGATTCATGTAGGAGAGCAGACCTGGAGCCACAGGATGGAATGATGTCTGATCAGTGTTCTGCCCCTGGTATTCCAATTAAGTGAGCCAAAATTTCCTTCATAATTTAATCCAGTTTGAGTTGGGTTTTCTTGTACTTATAGCCAGACTTCTAACCTACCCAGTGACTTTGGCAGACTGTCATGGCTTGAGGATTAAACGGGAGGTGAAGAGTAGGAGAGTAGGGTGAACATAGTTACAAATAACTCATTGTGTATTTCCAAAACAACTAAAAGAGAAGATTTGGAATGTTCCCAACACAAAGAAGTGATAAATATTTGAGGTAATGGATATCTCAACTACCCTTATTTGATCATTACAGTTTGTATGCATGCATCAAAATGCCATGTGTACCCTGTAAATATGTACAATTATTACGTATCTATTTTACAAAAGTTTAGCAGTGAAAGGATACATATAAGGCAGAAGATGGGGGTGGAGTTTGACAGAGGCTTATTTGTTTATTTAAATGTGTGGAGGACTTGAGTCTGTTTAAATGCTAATGGGAAGGGGTCAGTAAAAAAAGAAAAGGTTGTACATAGAGCAAGGATGAGAAAAAATTCAGTACTGCAAAGTCCCTGTGGACGTTGTGGGGGAGGGACAAAAAGGATGAAACTCCAGGATAGGTGGAATGACTCATTGTGGGTCAACGGAAGAAAATGTCTCCCATGCTGACATCAGGGATGGAAAAGAAGATGCAGATAAATTTGTAGCGTAGATGCAAGATGTTAGAAAAGTTCTTTTTTTGATCATTTCAATTTTTCTATAGAGTAGCAGGGAAAGGGGAACAGGATGTAGATCAAATGCATGGAGAAATTCTCAGAAACTCTAAGGAGCTGTCCAGGTATAAAATGCTGTACTTAATTTACATATATGGGAGCTCTTAGTAGATGACTGGTATCACAACTGTTGGACAAAGTAAGTTCTTGTCATTCTTCACTCTGTAGAAGGTGCTCTAGAGACAGGTTAAAACAGAGATGCCTGAGATGAACATCAACATAAAATACAGATGCCTGTGCTTTACATACTGAGAGGTTGCAAAGGTCAAAGGGGGCTCCCAAAACTCAGGGCTGCTTCCTCTTGATGACCTATGTTGTCCATTCTAAGCCCTTCTGCTGAGATGGAGTTCAGAGCTGGGGCACTCATTACAGCTATTGTTCATCAAACAAATGTGAGAAATGGCTGTTTAAAGTCCACTTCAACATGGCTTTCCTCTCAAACCTCTTGTCTGAACTTTAATAACAGAATGTTTGGAAATCGTTAAATAGTTGCCTTGACTTGTTTAATGCAATGGCCATAGACATTTCATCGAGCTGACATAGGATTTATGTCTCAATAACACAATGACATTTGGTGAGCACTGGTTTCAGAACGATTTATGTCTGATCTGCAATTGGAGAATGATTTACACTCAAGTGAGGGGCAGAGTTATGAGAGACTCTGCTAAGACACCCTGTATCCTGTTGCTTACCTGCTTGCTTTCCACTAGAGGTGGAGGGGAGATGGCAATATTCACTCTCTGACATATTTCCTTTATGGTTTTTTCATTAGAAAAAAAATAGAAGTCTGAACTTGCTAGCTTATCTCTGCAAAATGTTTCCAATTATTCTGGTTCCCATTAGTTCTTTCTGTAAACTCCAAATTGGTCTTGGACAGCACCAGGATGAAAGCAGTCACAGGAACTCCACGCCAGACAAAACTCTTCAGTTTTCCCATCACTAATCTGGCCTTATTGAAGGGACCGTGGCAACGGCCAAATTTTGCACATCTACTTGTAGATCATCTCAGTGCCAAGGTCACTGGAAGTTTTTTTCAGGCCTCTACTGATACCCACAACAAATAAGCCAGTGGGTCCTCAGGATGCTAGGGAGGTCACAGTCAAAATGGGATGGCCTGTTGGAAACCAAGAGGCAGAAAAAGCCCCAGGGGTGGCTCAGAGCATGGCTGCGTACCTGAGACGGATCCTGGCTGCACTGTTATCTAGCTCTGCAACGCTGGCCTGTTGTCTCATCTGTTTGTGCCTCAATTACCTCATCTATAAATTGGGACAATAGTACCTAATTCAGGGAGTTGTTCTGAGAAGATGTGACTAAGAATATCCAAAATACCAATAGTGGGATAGTTAGAGAGAAAAAGGAAACAAGTAGAGCCAGGAAATGAACAATCATCTTGAAAAGGAAAAAGAGAATTGGACTCAAAGTTAGAATTCTGGTTTTACATTCCAACTCTGTTTTTCATTAGCTATAGAAATGATAACTGGTATACCATGCAATTGTTTTAAGTACATAAAAGATCATTTGCAAAAACACCTAATAATTCACAGATATTGACTGTATATACATTCTCTTCCTTCTTTCCATGCAAGCAAGAAGGTGAATGAGTTTAAATCTTGATTACCAAAGTGTTAGGTCATAAGGACGATGTCTGTTTTGTAGGGTAAGGCTGTCCTTGAAGAAATTTGTGAAGCAACCATAGGTTTCCTCTAGCATCTTCCCACTTGTCCTCCTGGATCTTTTTCTCCAGTCAGGAGCACCTACTTCCTGACTCCACACAGATTTTCCTTTTCAAATTGTTGTCATAGGTAAAAAAGCAATACTTAGTTCTTGACAAATAATGGTAAAAAAAAAAATTGTAAAAACCAAGGGTATTGTAATTTTAATACAAAAACTCCAAGAGGCAAAGAAAAACTGTAGAGACTCACAGGGCACTATAACAATAAGAATGACATTTTTCAAAGACTTTTTTTTGGATGCAAGCCTTTTCAAGCCTTTCCATCTTTTCCACAATATAATGTAGTCAAATAGCCTGAGGTTTCTATGTTTTCCACATCCTTCTCTTTTTGCCCAAGCCAGTTCTCACCAACCTGCTCTTTCTTTTTCTATTCTTTTTTTTTTTTTTTTTTTTTTTTTTTTTGCGACAGAGTCTCACTCTGTTGCCTAGGCTGGAGTGCAGTGGCATGATCACGGTTCAACGCAAACTTGATCTGACCTCAACTTCCCAAGTAGCTGGGACTACAGCCACACACCACCGCATTCGACTAATTCTGTGTACTTTGTAGAGACAGGATCTTTTCATGTTCCCTAGGCTAGTCTCAAACTCCAGGCCTCGAGCAATCCTCCTGCCTCGGCCTCCCAAAGTGTTGGGATTATAGGTGTGAGCCACTGCTCTTTTCTTATGTGGTCCTATCAACTCTAGTCTTTTTGTAATCGGTTCTGTCCTTCAGTATATCCATCACTAAGCCATTCTAAGAGCTCTCACCCTGGACTGGAAGGATGATGACTTCATGTTGTCATATTTTTTTTCTTCTTTTTTCTCTGCTACACATTTGTTACCATGAAAATAAATGCCCAGACCAGTTCAAATTTCTCACAATGCAAAGCACCGGGATTCTTGGTGCTTTCTATTACTAGTTTAAGAAAAATCTGCAAAAGCTATTGAACTTGAATTTTATTCATGTATTTGTTTCCTAAACAATAAGGAAATAGGAAGTAAAAACACACATGGTTTTCAAAAAAATGCCTCAAATTTGCCCATTCATTCCTTCTCAAACTATTTTATTTCCTTTGGATCTGAGGAAAAGTAAATAAATTATAACTGATTTAGTTTAAGAAGAAATTTTGAAGGTGAGAAAAATAGATGAGTAAGTAGATCCAGAGTTGCACTATTTCTGCAGTTTGATTCTGCAAGTAGTTATGTACCACATACGTGAATGTTGCTAGGTATTGTCCAGGACACAGCTTAGATACGGCCCCTGCTCTCTGAGACAGCACACCCTCTGCATATATGATATTTGAGTTTACCAGACTATATTCAAATTACCTCTCTAGGTTGTCCATCTGTCTCCACTAGTCAGTGAGATACTCCAAGGCAGGAGTGTGACTTAGTTATCTTTGTGATTCAGATGTCTTATCCTCTGTTGACACCTCAAATCAATTTTGATGCAGATTTCAATACTACTTAATATCTTCCAGGAAAAAATGAAAAAAGCACCAAAAGCATTCTTAAACAATAGAGATTTTGGTGAAGCTTTTGTAAGATTGTGTTGGGGGTTTAAAATCGTAATCCCCACAACAACCTCTTAAAGCTTTTTATCAGACCTGAGTTTTCTCCCGATTGCTCTTGTCTCCTCAGAGAGTCAATGCAGTAGTTATGTCTCTTGTCTCCTCAGAGAGCCAATGCAACAGGCAAAGTAAATGAGGCCTCAAATCCAGTCCTTGCCACCCTTTCTAGGCAAACAGTCCAAGTGTGGGTGGTAGCCACCCAGAAGCACCACCTTCTTTTTCCCTGCACGTAGGCACTGTCCACTTTGCAAACCATGTGCCTCTAGGAGCTGCTTCTCACCTGAACAAGAACTTTCTTTTTCTACTTCCTATGAAGCTCTGATGAGTTAGAGGCCCTAATTCTTCTCCACCCTCTGAAATTGCATTTGTCCTTTTTATGGTGTTCAGTCCCTTTCTTGCCCTCACACCCACACCCTCTGCTACCCTGCAGCCAGGCCACAGTGAGATTACCAATGAGAATGAATTTTTACTTTTTTGTATTTGATTCTCTGGAGTCCTGACAACACCAGGCACATAGTAGGCTCTCAGTGCACGTATGTTAAACTGAACTTCATTTAGAATAAAACTTTTAAAAGTAAGAAACAAGTATAAAACATTACTAGACCAATGCCAAAAGAACACTAGAGATAACAAATGCAAAGTAGTCTTATAATAGAAAGTGGTATCACTTTTAAGTCAGTAGGAAATAATGTGTCTGGGCCAAATTTGCTGCGGTTATCAACATAATTCTTACTAACATCCAGTTTTATCATGTGAACAATTTATCTTTTTTAATAGAAAAATCTGTAAAAATAATCTCTCCTTAACTGCCAATAAAATTTAATTCAGAGCAATAGAAAATGGAGAAAGTTTGTTCGCCATTAATGAAATGTTTGAATTATAAAATGTCTTCAGAGAAATACAGTTTTGTTACGTCCAATTACTGGGAAAACAATCTAATTAGAAAAACAAAGTTTTGCCAGATGGAGGAACTTTAGTAATCTGTTTCAGTGAGTACATAAAAGTTAGTGATTAAAATATGAATTACTGTATCACAATAGATCTTTCCAGAATTAGGAAATGTTCTCTCTCATAAGTAAAATATCTCTCTTTCTTTCTATTTTTATTAAAAGTCATAATCATTCAGTAAATTACTTGTAAATAATATAAGAGCAAATTTCATTTTCGCTTCTGTGAAAATGATCATTTTTATAAATATTGAGACCTCAGCGTTGATTTTACTTTTTTGTTTCAGTGCTGCTGTGTATGTAGGATTACTATTCCTCCTGTTACAACTGCTTGCTCATTGTCCCCACTTTCCAAAAGCCTCACACACATAGACACTATTTTCCCTTCCAAGAAATCCTCAGGGAAGAGAATATAGAAGTACCACTATTGGATGTGGTCAAGGCTCATAAATAAAAGAGTTAAATTTCAGTTACCTGGAAATACTTACATTCTGCCAAGGCTGCAATCATTCTCTCACTTATAAATTCTAAGTTTAAATTAAATCAAATCCCAGTCTTTCTTGGTTCCAACTCTTCCCTTTTGGCAAGGCTTGTATTCTTGGTTCAAAGAAAGAAAAGCTTTCTTTTTTTTTTTTTTAAGGGGCTAAAGTCTTCTTGGACATTGAATGGTTTTTACAAATTACCATTTTGTTGTTTAAAAGAATAAAAAACAGCTGGGTTACATTCTCTTTGAAATGCACACTTAGTTAAAAATTAAACACACAAAAAAATTAAAAGCACTAGAGAAAAACACTTTTTGGTTTTGCCAGGACCCAAACCATTTAGGAGGAAGATGGGATAAGAAAGAGGAAAAAAGAATAGTCTGAACTGTGTTGCCAAACCCATTCCCCCTCCTGTGGCAGTGAAGTTCAGTAAGCCCAAAATAAAATGGTGCAAGACACAAAATTAGATTGAATGGGTTCTGGAAACAGTTATGGGTCTGGTAAGAGTGAAGGGATTTAATGAATATTTCTCATCTCTGTTCTCTTCTATCCCAAGAATAGTTGCAGTCATTTTTTTCTTACCAGTTTCTGAATTTTGCCAAACTCTATATGATAGAAGTTTCCTAAATAGAGGAATTGAATTTAAGTAGAAAACTACATTCTAGTCGCTTAAGTTCCTGGAAACATGTTTGTACTACAAATAGTATATAAATAATAAAAGTGATTCCAGGGAATGAAATGTTGCTAGCTCCTGCCAAATTGCTTTCATCACTCAACAGAGAGACAAAAAGTCAACCTTGCCCTAAAATTGTAGGTAAAATGGGCCCATATGTGGTGATGTTGACTTAAATTCAATTTAACAAACACTGTTCAGCACCTACCATGTTCAAATCACAGAACTAGGTGCTATAAGTTGATTAAAAATATGAGCAAGGAGCTAAAAAATGGATAGAGGAAAGAGAAGGGAAGGGAAAAACTAAAAAACAAAGTACAGAATAGAACCAGAAAACAAAAATCTTCTATTTTTCAACATAAAATTGTTTTATTCAATTCAAAAGTTCTCAAGATGCAAAACTTCATGAAATTATCCTTTTTCTGAAGTAGTTTTCAGTTTGGGGTACAGAAATATGTATCAAAAACTTGCATTAAAACTATCATATAATTATTCAATTATTCCATAAACAAAGTGTCTCAAAATGACTGAATTTGGAGTGATTAATTGTACTTTATTTGAAATTCTCCCTTTAGAATTTCCAGAACCAAGTTAAACGACAAGAAAAATATTTTTACGGTTTCATACATTTGTTAGGCAGGATTCTAACAGCCTCATGCCAGTGTTGGCAAAATTGAAAAAAGCTAATCTGTACTTGCAATTTTTCACCTTTTCAGATTTCTTTTTACCCCCAACACAAACTCAACAGACTCAACTTTTTAATGACACTTTCATGCTGCCTGTAGTTTTCCACTGAAAGATAATCTGATATGTTAATTAACACTAAAATGACACTATTTAACATTTTCCTGTCTTTCTACTTTTTTTTATCGTGCACATATTTCTACTTTTTTATTGTGCACATGTGCACAATGTGCAGGTTTGTTACATAGGTATACATGTGCCATGTTGGTTTGTTGCACCCATCAACTATCATTTACATTAGGTATTTCTCCTAATGCTATACCTCCCCTAGCCCCCAACCCCCCAACACGCCCCAGTGTGTGATGTTCCCTGCCCTGTGTCCAAGTGTTCTCATTGTTCACTTCCCACCTATGAGTGAGAACATGCAGCGTTTGGTTTTCTGTCCTTGTGATAGTTTGCTGAGAATGATGGTTTCCATCTTCATCCATGTCCCTGCAAAGGACCTGAACTCATCCTTTTCTATGGCTGCATAGTATTCCATGGTGTATATGTGCCACATTTTGTTAATCCAGTCTATCATTGATGGACATTTGAGTTGGTTCCAAGTCTTTGCTATTGTGAAAAGTGCCACAATAAACATATGTGTGCCTGTGTGTTTACAGTAGCATGATTTATGATCCTTTGGGTATATACCCAGTAATAAGATTGCTGGATCAAATGGTATTTCTGGTTCTAGATCCTTGAGGAATTGCCACACTGTCTTCCACAATGGTTGAAATAATTTACACTCCCACCAACAGTGTAAAAGCATTCCTATTTCTCCACATCCTCTCCAGCATCTGTTGTTTCCTGACTTTTTAACAATCGCCATTCTAACTGGCATGAGATGGTAGCTCACTGTGGTTTTGATTTGCATTTTTCTGATGGCTAGTGATGATGAACATTTTTTCATGTGTCCGTTGGCTGCATAAATGTCTTCTCTTGAGAAGTGTCTGTTTGTATCCTTTGTCCATTTTTTGATGGGGTTGTTTATTTCTTGTAAATTTGTTTGAGTTCTTTGTAGACTCTGGATATTAGCCCTTTGTCAGATGGGTAGATTGCAAAAATTTTCTCCCATTCTGCAGGTTGCCTGTTCACTCTGATGGTAGTTTCTTTTGCTGTGCAGAAGCTCTTTAGTTAAATTAGATCCCATTTATCTATTTTGGCTTTTGTTGCCATTGCTTTTGGTGTTTTAGTCATGAAGTCTTTGCCCATGTCTATGTCCTGAATGGTATTGCCTAGGTTTTCTTCTAGAGTTTTTATGGATTTAGGTCTAATATTTAAGTCTTTAATCCATCTTGAATTAATTTTTGTATAAGGTGTAAGGAAGGGATCTAGTTCCCGCTTTCTACATATGGCTAGCCAGTTTTTCTCAGCACCATTTATTAAATAGGGAATCCTTTCCCCATTTCTTGTTTTTGTCAAATTTTTCAAAGATCAGATGGTTGTAGATGTGTGCTGTTATTTCTGAGGCCTGTGTTCTGTTCCATTGATCTATATATCTGTTTTGGTACCAGTACCATGCTGTTTTGGTTACTGTAGCCTTGGAGTATAGTTTGAAGTCAGGTAGCGTGATGCCTCCAGCTTTGTTCTTTTTACTTAGGATTGTCTTGGCTATGTGGGCTCTTTTTTGGTTCCATATGACTTCAAAGTAGTTTTTTCCAATTCTGTGAAGAAAGTCAGTGGTAGTTTGATGGGGATGGCATTGAATCTATAAATTACCTTGGGCAGTATGGCCATTTTCATGATATTTATTCTTCCTATCCATGATGAGCATGGAATGTTCTTCCATTTGTTTGTGTCCTCTTTTATTTCATTGAGCAGTGGTTTGTAGTTCTCCTTGAAGAGGTCCTTCACATCCCTTGTAAGTTGGATTCCCAGGTATTTTATTCTCTTTGTAGCAATTGTGAATGGGAGTTCACTCATGATTTTGCTCCCTCTTTGTCTGTTATTGGTGTATAGGAATGCTTGTGATTTTTGCACATTGATTTTGTATCCTAAGACTTTGCTGAAGTTGCTTATCAGCTTAAGGAGATTTTGGGGTGAGACGATGGGGTTTCCTACATATAAAATCATGTCATCTGCAAACAGGGACATTTTGACTTCCTCTTTTCCTAATTAAATACCCTTTATTTCTTTCTCTTGCCTGATTGCCCTGGCCAACACTATGCCCTTCCAACACTATGTTGAATAGGAGTGGTGAGAGAGGGCATCCTTGTCTTGTGCTGGTTTTCAAAGGGAATGCTTCCAGTTTCTGCCCATTCAGTATGCTATTGGCTGTGGGTTTGTCATAAATAGCTCTTATTATTTTGAGGTATGTTCCATCAATACCTAGTTTATTGAGAGTTTTTAGCATGAAGGACTGTTGAATTTTGTCAAAGACCTTTTCTGTATCTATTGAGATAATCATGTGGTTTTTGTCATTGGTTCTGTTTATGTGATGGATTACGTTTATTGATTTGCATATGTTGAACCAGCCTTGCATCCCAGGGATGAAGCCCACTTGATCGTGGTGGATAAGCTTTTTGATGTGCTGCTGGATTCGGTTTTCCAGTATTTTATTGAGGATTTTTGTATCAATGTTCATCAGGGATATTGGTCTAAAATTCTGTTTTTTTATTGTGTCTCTGCCAGGCTTTGCTGTCACAATGATGCTGGCTTCATAAAATGAGTTAGGGAGGAGTTCCTCTTTTTCTATTGATTGGAATAGTTTCAGAAGGAATGGTACCATCTCCTCTTTATACCTCTTGTAGAATTTGACTGTGAATCTTTCTTGTGCCTGATTTTTTTTTTTTGGTTGGTAGGCTATTAATTATTTCCTCAATTTCAGAGCCTGTTATTGGTCTATTCAGAGATTCAACTTCTTACTGGTTTAGTCTTGGGAGGGTCAATGTGTCCAGGAATTTATCCATTTCTTCTAGATTTTCTAGTTTATTTGCATAGAGGTGTTTATAGTATTCTCTGATGGTAGTTTGTATTTCTGTGGGATTAGTGGTGATATCCCCTCTATCGTTTTTTAATTGTGTATATTTAATTCTTCTCTCTTTTCTTCTTTATTAGGCTTGCTAGCAGTCTATCAATTTTGTTGATCTTCTCAAAAAACCAGCTCCTGGATTCATTGATTTTTTGAAGGGTTTTTTATGTCTCTATCTCCATCAATTCTGCTCTGATCTTAGTTATTTCTTGCCTTCCGCTAGCTTTTGACTTTGTTTGCTCTTGTTTCTCTAGTTCTTTTAATTGTGATGTTAGGGTGTCGATTTTAGATCTTTCCTGCTTTCCCTTATGGGCATTTAGTTCTATAAATTTCCCTCTACACACTGCTTTAAATGTGTCCCAGAGATTCTGGTATGTTGTGTCTTTGTTCTCATTGGTTTCAAAGAACACCTTTATTCCTGCTTTCATTTCATTATTTACCGAGTAGTCATTCAGGAGCATGTTGTTCACTTTCCATGTAATTGTGCAGTTTTGAATGAGTTTCTTAGTCCTGAGTTCTAATTTGATTACACTGTGGTCTGAGAGACAGTTTGTCGTGATTTCCATTCTTTTACATTTGCTGAGGAGTGCTTTACTTCTGATTATGTGGTCAATTTTAGAATAAGTGCAATGTGGTGCTGAGAAGAATGTATATTCTGTTGATTTGGGTTGGAGAGTTCTGTAGATGTCTTTTAGGTCCACTTGGTGCAGAGCTGTGTTCAAGTTCTAGATATCCTTGTTAACCTTCTGTGTCATTCGTCTGTCTAATATTGACAGTAGGGTGTTAAAGTCTCCCATTATTGTTGTGTGGGAGTCTAAGTCTCTTTGTAGGTCTCTCAGGACTTGCTTTATGAATTTGGGTGCTCCCATATTGGGTGCATATATATTTAGGGTAGTTCTTCTTCATGAATTGATCCCTTTACCATTATGTAATGGCCTTCTTTGTCTCTTTTGATCTTTGTTGGTTTAAAGTCTGTTTTATCAGTGACTAGGACTGCATCCCCACCCCCTTTTTTTTTCTTTCCATTTGCTTGGTAGATCTTCCTCCATCTCTTTATTTTGAGCCTATGTGTGTCTCTGCACATGAGATGGGTTTCCTGAATACAGCACACTGAAGCGTCTTGACTCTTTATCCAATTTCCCAGTCTGTGTCTTTTAATTGGAGCATTTAGCCTATTTACCTTTAAGGTTAATATTGTTATGTGTGAATTTGATCCTGTCATTATGATGTTAGCTGGTTATTTTGCTTGTTAATTGATGCAGTTTCTTCCTAGTATCTACGGTCTTTACAATTTGGCATGCTTCTGCAGTGGCTGGTACTGGTTGTTTCTTTCTATGTTTAGTGCTTCCTTCAGGAGCTCTTGTAAGGCAGGCCTTGTGGTGACAAAATCTCTCAGCATTTGTTTGTCTGTAAAGGATTTTATTTGTCCTTCACTTATGAAGCTTAGTTTGGCTGGATATGAAATTCTGGGTTGAAAATTCTTCTCTTTAATAATGTTGAATATGGGCCCCCACTCTCTTCTGGCTTGTAGAGTTTCTGCCGAGCGATCTTCTGTTAGTCTGATGGACTTCCCTTTGTGGGTAACTCAACCTTTCTCTCTGGCTGCCCTTAACATTTTTTCCTTCATTTCAATCTTGGTGAATCTGACTATTGTGTGTCTTGGGGTTGCTCTTCTCGAGGAGTATCTTTGTGGTGTTCTCTCTATTTGCTGAATTTGAATACTGGCCTGCCTTGCTAGGTTGGGGAAGTTTTCCCGGATAATATCCTGAAGAGTGATTTCCAACTTGGTTCCATGCTCCCTGTCACTTTCAGGTGCACCAATCAAATGTAGATTTGGTCTTTTCACATAGTCTCATATTTCTTGGAGGCTTTGTTTGTTCTTTTTACTTTTTTTTCTCTAATCTTGTCTTATCACTTTATTTCATTAATTTGATCTTCAATCACTGATATCCTTTCTTCCACTTGCTCTAATCAGCTATTGAAGCTTGTGCATGCCTCACAAAGTTCTCATGCCATGGTTTTCAGCTCCATCAGGTCATTTAAGGTCTTCTCTACACTGTTTATTCTAGTTTGCCATTTGTCTAACCTTTTTTCAAGGTTTTTAGCTTCCTTGTGATGGGTTAGAACATGCTCCTTTAGCTCAGAGAAGTTTGTTATTACCAACCTTCTAAAGCCTACTTCTGTCAACTTGTCAAAGTCATTCTCCATCCAGCTTTGTTCCGTTGCTGGCAAGGAGCTGCGATCCTTTGAAGGAGAAGAGGCACTCTGGTTTTCAGGATTTTCAGCTTTTCTGCTCTAGTTTATCTACTTTTGGTCTTTGATGTTGGTGACCTACAGATGGGGTTTTGGTGTAGATGTCCTTTTTCTTGATGTTGATGCTATTCCTTTCTGCTTGTTAGTTTTCCTTCTAACAGTCAGGTCCCTCAGCTGCAGGTCTGTTAGAGTTTGCTGGAGGTCCACCCCGGACCCTGTTTGCCTGGGTATCACCAGCAGAGGCTGCAGAACAGCAAATATTGCTGCCTGATCCTTCCTCTGGTATCTTCGTCCCAGAGGGGCACTGCCTTGTATGAGGTGTCTGTTGGCCCCTACTGGGAGGTATCTCCCAGTTAGGCTACACGGGGGTCAGGGACCCACTTGAGGAGGCAGTCTGTCTGTTCTCAGAGCTCAAATGCCATACTGGGGAACCAGTGCTCTCTTCAGAGCTGTCAGACAGGGACGTTTAAGTCTGCAGAAGTTGTCTGCTGGCTTTTGTTCAGCTATGCCGTGCCCACAGAGGTGCAGTCTGTAGAGGCAGTAGGCCTTGCTGAGCTACAGTGGGCTCCACCCACCCAGTTCATGATTTCCGGCCTCTTTGTTTACACTGTGAGCTACTCAAGCCTTAGCAATGGTGGACGCCCCTTCCCCTGCCAGGCTGCAGCCTTGCAGTTCAATCTCAGACTGCCGTGCTAGCAGTGAGTAAGGCTCCGTGGGCATGGGATCCGCCGAGCCAGGCACAGAAGAGAATCTCCTGGTCTACCAGTTGTTAAGACCTTGGGAAAAGTGCAGTATTTGGGTGGGAGTGTCCCGTTTTTCCAGGTACAGTCTGTCATGGCTTCCTTTGGCTAGGAAAGGGAAATCTCCTGACCCCTTGTGCTTCCCAGGTGAGGCGATGCCCCGCCCTGCTTCGGCTCACCCTCCATGGGCTGCACCCACTGTCCAACCAGTCCCAATGAGATGAACCAGGTACCTCAGTTGGAAATGCAGAAATCACCCATCTTCTGCATGGATCATGCTGGGAGCTGCAGACGAGAGCTATTCCTATTCAGCCATCTTAGAACGGACATCCTGTCTTTCTACTTTTTAAGAAGATACTTGAGAGATGGCTTAAATAACCCAGAAAGATTGTTTTCTCTCAGGATTTGTAAGTAGTCCAGTATGGTAGGAGCTATCAGAAGGCCCAGGGTGGCAGTGAACAGATGATGACTTGACAGCAGCAGAGCTTAGAGGTGGCTCATCATGGCTCAACATTATTGTGGTTTTCAGTCAATTTTCAGGCACATGGTTGGCACTGGGAACCAACATGATGGAGCAGGAGTCCGGCAGATGAATAGGACCCAGCAGCAAGGAATCCTGGCCCCAGATGATACTCTGATCCTAGAAAGCCAGACTGACTTGCAGGCAATATTCAGCCCTAGCCACCGGGTTGGGTTAGGGGGAGGAACCCCACTGACTGGAGAAGGAAAAGGCAGAAGCTGAAGAAAAGACCTGGAAAAACTATAGAACTTCTCAGAAGGGGGCCCAGAATGAAACCTCCAGTGTAGACTGGGACAGTGATAAATTTCCTGGTGATTATAAGGGCTAGGAGGGTATGATGAAGAGTGAGGTGCTAATATAGACTCAGGATCAAAAACAAGAACCTCAGGCTCCCAAAGCCACAACTTCTCTAGGAATTAACTGCAGGAAGTAGCTGGGAACCCAGAACAAATGGTGAGTACTCCTTTGGCCAACCCTGGAACTGGCTGAGTCAAGTTAATTCAAGAATAGAACCTGCAGCCATGGAAAGGCACAGAAGGCAAGGCTGGAAAGAAGCCTCAGGAGCAGGCAGAAATGGATCCCTTTACTAGTGGGAGAAATATACCAAGGGTGAATGAAGGGACTTCCTTTGGTGGTCAAAGGATGCTTCTATTTCTCCTTCTGAGTAGACATTTAGCTTTGGGATAATGCTGATTTTGGACTCTGATACAGTACTTCCTTTCGTCCTTTCAGCAGAAGACCCTGGGCAATGGATTATCTGAGCTTCAACTTTAAAAACTTAATAGAATAGGATTTACATACTTCCTAACAAGGGCATTGCAAATATTATAAAGTGTGAGATCTCCAAAAAATTCTAGTAGGATAAAAATTTCATTTTTGCAAAAGCTGATGAAATTTGATAACAGGGTCATAGGAAATAAGAAATTCCTGGGTAAACTTAGGATAATAAAACATCCATTAGGGGCCATGCCTGTCATTCCATTATTACCTTCTTAAAACCCCAGAAGCACTGGGAATGGTCTCTTTGAGACTGGGCTGGACAGGATGATCCCATACATGAAGAAACTGCTAACATGGTGGCAGTGGGTGGCTCTCCACATAATCTCACCTTGCCTTGCCCAGCTCAGGCGTTGTCTTGCTAAGGACCCCATTATACTCTGCCTACCCTCTCAGGCTGATGTCTGCCCCACATCCAGCCCCCGCTTTTGTCTTTCCTTCCTGCGTGGCCCTTCTAGAAATGGCCTGCCTCCCAGACTCCCTGCCCCCTGGCCCAGCACCATCCCAGCCACCACATTGACCTCATCCCAGAGATTCCTTAAGTCCAGGATCTTCCTTTGTTCTTTGACAGTACCTAATAGTACTTGGCACTATTTAAAGGTATTTTAAATATTTAAAATATTAAAAAGATACTTAAAACCCTTATTATATTCAACGCAATTCTGGTTTCAGTCTTCTTTTTCCTAGGAGTGAATACTAGTAGGATTTCACAAATTATCCTGTCTTTAATATATTGAAAAAGTTTCTGAGATATACCTAGGGTCAGAAGTCTGAGAGCCATGGGGAGCAAGGCAAAAACCAATTATGCTACCTCTGTTGTGTGGGCAAGTCAGTGAGATTAATAAAGCCTCCCATGCTGTATTCCGTGGGTTGTTATAAGGATCAGACTGAAATAAGAAAAACAAATGAACAAAATTATTTTGCAAGCTTTATTAAATTATAACATAAACCTAAATATCATCTAGAAATGTGTTTCTGTGGAACACCTGTTTTGCAAGGGGCTGGATAAGTGAGATATCACTGTGTTTGAGTCTGTTTTTTAAACAGTTTGGGACTTATAAGAAAACCCTCTGAGCTTCTCTAGCAAGGCTGAGCCTGGCCACAAGCCACTCCTGCTGCAAACTGGAATACTAAAACCCTCTTGATGGCAAATATTGTTTTATAACCCAAACCTCAGCCAGTCTTCTGCATGACAGTTCATCGTTGTTGCTACTGCTGGTTAACTTACAGGTTTTCAAAACGGAACTGTTTCCTATTTTTCATATCAAGACATTTGGGAACCCCTCCTGCCTGTCTCTCCTCTGAGTCTTCACCTCCCCTGCCTACCCTGTGCAGCTCCCCCACAAACAGGAATGTGTCACTATAAGCATCCAATAAAGAAAGCAACATGTGCCCTTCAGAAACAGGTTTATCAACTTGAAACAGTACAATTCAGAGCAGAAAAGCTTCCTTTTCAAGTGTAAAGTAAACGCGTGCCTATTTTTCCAAGAACCAGATGGGGCCATGGTTCTTCCAGGACCAATTTCCTCAAAATATTATATTTTGTGCTTTGATAGGTTGGTGCTTGTCCCCAGTAGAAACTGTTAATAGCCATGGGATACTCCTCCTATCCCTTAACATGCTCATAAGTAAGAAGTTGCTGAAATCAAACTATTTCTATCTTTGTTTTATTCATGGCCCCCCAAAAATACACTCCAACTTTCCCCACATCTCAAAATAAGATGATTAATGCAGGGTTTGCAAAGAAGGTAGCTAATTACAGGCTTTGAGGCTTTGGCTTGGCATCCACTTGAGAGCACAAAATATTTGAAGTTAATATGCCTGGGAAATATAAAATTTTAAAATATTTTTGTAAAGAGCTATTAATATCCTGTGCATTTCATTCCCATCCCCCTTTCAACCATCATCCTAGGGACAGAGGCATTTTGGAGAGTTTCATATGTGGCCCTTGGAGCCCAGGATATCTAGTGGACTGGCATTTGGCTCATACCTGAGAGATCTATAAGGCAAGAGACTGAGATGGACTAGCTGTTCATCTAGAAGAACAAAGACAATATTGTTGTGGGCAACCTACCCTTCCAGAGAAGGGCGCCTCATTCCTGTGAGTCACCAGAGAGAGAGATGCCATTTCATAATAGTCCATGTTAAGCAAAACCATTTTTTCCTCCTTTAGGGGTACTAACTGGAAGAAAGGAATGCGAATGATTACCAATCCTGCTGCAAGTGCTTAAAGAAGATGGAATCAGAGTGTGGGAACCAGGCTGAACTACATGACTGACAGTAGATGACCGCCACTGCCACGGGATCCACAGGGCCCACAAAGGTGATTTTCATTGGGCTGCTATATTTAATCATTCTAGGGTGACATATTGCTTTGAGAATTTAATCAAAGCTTCAAGTTTTCTTCTTGCACAACATTTTATTTTATTTTTTATTTTTTTATTGTATTTTTATCTTTTTTTTAAATTTTATTTTATTTATTTATTTATTTATTTTTATTATACTTTAAGTTTTAGGGTACATGTGCACATTGTGCAGGTTAGAGAGGATGTGGAGAAATAGGAACACTTTTACACTGTTGGTGGGACTGTAAACTAGTTCAACCATTGTGGAAGTCAGTGTGGTGATTCCTCAGGGATCTAGAACTAGAAATACCATTTGACCCAGCCATCCCATTACTGGGTATATACCCAAAGGACTATAAATCATGCTGCTATAAAGACACATGCACAGGTATGTTTATTGCGGCATTATTCACAATAGCAAAGACTTGGAACCAACCCAAATGTCCAACAATGATAGACTGGATTAAGAAAATGTGGCACATATACACCATGGAATACTATGCAGCCATAAAAAATGATGAGTTCATATCCTTTGTAGGGACATGGATGAAATTGGAAACCATCATTCTCAGTAAACTATCGCAAGAACAAAAAACCAAACACCGCATATTCTCACTCATAGGTGGGACTTGAACAATGAGATCACATGGACACAGGAAGGGGAATATCATACTCTGGGGACTGTGGTGGGGAGGGGGGAGGGGGGAGGGATAGCATTGGGAGATATACCTAATGCTAGATGACGAGTTAGTGGGTGCAGCGCACCAGCATGGCACATGTATACATATGTAACTTGCACAACATTTTAAAGAAGAGTTCAGGGTTTTTCCAGACCTCTTGAAGGCTGTCCTTGGATCACTGTTCTCTCTCTCAGACCACCCCTCCCACAAGCTGAAGAACTCGTGTTTTAACCTAGCTTGTCCCACGTAACCAACATGATGTAACAACAGGTTTCTGGCCCTCTCTGCATTGTTCACAACCTCCCCTGAATCACTGGTCCTGGAACTCTCGTCTCATGCTTCTGCTTTCCAACCTGGGCCCCTTCTTCCTGGCGTCTAACCTGAAATCTTATTTCTTCATATTTATGTTGCCTCCCTTTTAGATTTGATCTACTGCTTTGTTCTCTGCCTGATCATAATTCTTACAGTTCCCTGGTTAAACTCTAGTAATCCTTCCATAATATCCAATCTAGCCTCTGGGAACTCCCTACTTCCCATCCAACATCCAGGCATCCTTGTCTGGAGAACACTCCTTTGAAGACTTTTTCTAAATTTTGCTTAGTTTAAGGATTGAATCCACATTAACATTTTTTAAAACACTTGTGGGAGAAGTAACAATTAACCTATTGTCTTTCATTTGGATTCCTGTGTTAATAAGTTTTAGGTCTTTGCTTCAGAGAAGATTTTGTTGAGGGAGAGTTTGAGAATTAAATAGAATGAAAAGAAGAAACTCTGCTACCAAAGGAAAGGGGGCTTTGAAAGCAGGAGTGTAAAATTATTAATTTTTCCTATCCCTCGTTCTGCTTCGGTCCCACACTAAGCTGAAGTGTTGAAAACTTAGTACAGAAAAAGTTTTTCTGACAGAAAAACATTTGAGTTATTGCTGAGAGTGCCTTGAGATGGTGTGGCATGCTGCCAGGCCTTTGGCATTGACTGCCACTAGCTAAAAACTGTGTGTTTATAGTGTTGATGTGTGCCTGATGAGCGAGAGACCAGCCCGCTAGGCTCAACCCCTGAGCCTGGCCTCTCTTAAGACCGTAGAAAGAACATAGCACACTCCCAAGGCTACAGCTCTCCGTGGTTCAGTAATTGACTTAGGTCAGCATGCCAGTCAAACCAGACAGCCTGACTTTTCTTCCCCAACAGAAACTTGAATTTATAAAATGTATTCACATCTCATCATTTAGGGATTTATGCCTGCAAGTCCACTATCATTAAAGAGTTACATGCATACATTCTCCTTTCCATTGTAGGGATTACAAACGCCTAACGATAGTAAATTATTCTCTTCTGCGCTGTACACTACGATTACCCTGTGGAATTTTTTAGACTGTTTTGTAAGGCACTACAGCACTAATGAAGTGTTATTTATACTACACACTGATTTTCTGTTTTGTTTTTCTTGAAGTTTCTCCTTGTTCCATCTTTTTTGATTTATCATACATTTAGCAGACTTGAGTATGAAAGCTATTTTTCTGTCACTCTTCAAACTTTAAATGAACAAGACTTTTTATGAAGTGTAATTTTCAATAACAATGAAATATTAGAAGTCCCTCTTGGAGTTCCTTGTTCCATTCGTGTGTGTGTGTGTGTGTGCATGCGTGTGTGTGTGTGTGTTTTCTGTTCTGGTTTCCCACCAGTGCTGTCTGTGATTGCCTTAGCCTCTGATATATGGAAGCAAGGATCCAGTGGAAGGTCACAGAAGTTTCCTCTTACTCAGAGAATACCAAGAAGTAAAAACATAGACTACTGCACAACAGGCTGTGCATACAACTAATGGATGAATGACTTAGCTTAATTCGGGGTGTTAAGAAGGTTAAAGGTGCAAAGAGGCATTAGAAAAGTTTTCCAAAAGATGGGAGTTATTCTTCGACATTGGTCTGTTTTATACTTGCATCTAAGGTGGATAACTTCCAGCCATTCTCCCCTAAGGGGAGAAGTTATCCACCTTAGATGCAAGTATAAAACAGACCAGTATCTCTAGAGAGCATGTACTTTCTAATCATCAATTTGAATTCAAATCGTCACTGCCATTTTCAAGTGTGATTTGAAAGACTTAAAAGAGCTTCTAGAAAATGGGTATAATAAAAGTACCATGTGAAGAGCATATTGTGAAGTATGTAAAAGGAGCTAACATTAATTCATGGAAGTGCTCAATACATTTTCCCTTTCTCTTCTCCCCTCTTGTCTGTACTCCTCTCTTCTCCCAACCTCCATTTCCATCAGCCATATTAAAACTAAATTAATCCCTAGAACAAGAAGTTGGTTGTAGTGCCTGTGGCAGACAATTTTTTTTTCCATACCAACAGCATCACCAGCCCTCTCCCAGTGTACCTTCTTTTTTTGCTGGCTAAGGGAAATTGACGTCTTGAACAATCTCAGAGAGTGAATCGTGATTGGATTTAGGCCTAGATGTGTGGCTTATTACTAGCCAATAGCACATGCAGAGAAACCTACTAGGGGCACTGGAGGAAAGATTTTCTCACAAATTAAAAAAGAGATTTATAAAGAACATTCTCCCTCCTCTTAAATAAGCGTAGTCATGGCTTCCTAGGATGCCCGAAACTGCTAGCACTATGCTCTTGAACATGAAATGTTAGCAACACATAGGGCAGAGTAGAAAGGTGGAAATCCATAGTTCTTGAGGATATCACTGTGCTGCTGAACAGCCATCCTTCCAGATTCCCTGCCATGTTAAACAACATATGCTTTAGGATTTAAGGGACTTTTTGTCAGTATGCTATTACCTGCAGCAGATATCAGCTAACTGCCAAAGGGTTCCACAGAGCAAAGTTCAAGTCCCAGCTTTGTTCATATGTGAGCTTGGGCAGGTTATCTAAACCCACATGCTTCCATTTCCTCATCTGTACAATGAAGACAGTAATTTTATCCACTACTTAGATTACTGTGAGGATTCAATTGAATCCTCGGTAAATGGTAATTAAAAATATTTTATTTTATTAGTATTTTTTGAGACAAGATCTGTCTCTGTTGCCCAGGCTGGAGTGTGGTACTGAAAACATGGCTCACTGCAGCCTCAACCACCTGAACTCTAGCGATCCTCCTGCTTTGGCCTCCTGAATAGATGAGATGACAGGTACACACCATCACACCGGCTAATTTTTTTGAATTTTCTTTGTGAGATGAGGTCTCTTCATGTTGCCCAGGCTGGTCTTAAACTTCTGGGAGCAAACAGTCCTCCTGCCTCAGTCTCCCAAAGTGCTGGGATTAAAAGTATGAGCCACTGCGACTGGCCTGAAATTATTTTAAAACTTTCCCCAATTCACATGCAGATTATACCTTAGTCTAATTACAGACACAGCTCACTGTGGATTATTTGGATAAAAGTGTTAGTGATCTTTATTATTAAATTCTGCTACTCTGGCCATGATTGTTCTCTTTTCTCGTCCTTCTTCATTCTTTGTGTTGAAGCTCTGAGCCCCACTAGCGGATGGTCACCCCATTATATACATTTACTCATGGGAAGGATGAAAGGTCTTGGTGCTCATGTGAGTCAGTCAGGAATTTGAGGTTTTGCTCGAAAATGTGAAGGCTGAACAGCCTTTTTAAATTTTTTTGGTGTGGGGGAGAATTTGGAACTTTTAATTTCCTTTTAGAATAACTCTTTCTGGCACAGTGCCCTAAAATCTCTCCTTTGTCCCCATCTAACTTTTCCTATAACCAACCCTGATGCTTCTATTATGATCTCTAAATCAAAACCTCCAACATTATTAGATATTAATATTCTGTTTTTTCTTATTCCCAAGTATTATATAAAACTAGTCTTGTTTTCGCAACCTTTCTTAGGATCCTTTCCTAGATTTTTAATATGTGTGTTTGTTTCCTTGTCTTAGTCACTTCGATTACACTTGAACTTCTCCTTAATGCTTTCATGCTAACTAGAATTCTAGCCTGCTCCTCGTCTTTATGCTTGTTCTATATCATCTCAATTTCCCATGAATCTGCACAGATATATCCAATATTTGAAACCTGTATCTTTCCTTTCTGTTCCTAAGCTGGCTCAGAATTTGGGCACAGCCAGGCGGAACAAATAAAGCCGGCCTCCCTATTTTCCAGGTTTAAAAAGTACTATATTTATTGCTTTGGATCTCAAGGAAAGTTAAAAGGGTTTAAAAATGAAACAAAACAAAGTCCTTAAAGGGCCAGGCACAAGTGGCTCATGCCTATAATCTCAGCACTTTGGGAGGCTGAGGCAGGAGGATCGCTTGAACCCAGGAGTTCAAGACCAGCCTGGGCAACCTAGTGAGACCCCATCTCTACCAAAAATTAAAAAAAAAAAAATAGCTGGACATGGTGGTGTTTGCTTGTGGTCCCAGCTACTCAGGAGGCTGAGGTGGGAAAATGGCTTGAGCCTTGGAGGTCAAGACTTCAGGGAGCCAATTGCACCACTGCACTCTAGCCTGGTGACAGAGTAAGACCCTGTCTTGAACAAAACAAAACAAAACAAACAAAAACCCCTAAAGGATAATCATCAGTGGGTATTTGTCAACTTTTTCTTGGCAGCCTAGCTGCAGAAACTTCTTCCTTTGTTGGAGAATCTGGGACTATAGGCTTGTGGTGGAAGGGCCCCCAGAGGTCAGATACCTGGTGTCCCTCGTACCTAGCCTCTAAAGGAACAGCATGCCTGCAACATCAAATTAATGCATTGCCACAAAGAAGCAGGGACTGCTTAGCATCTGCTTTGGTGACTGTGATGGCAGAATTCAATGTCTCAGACCCTGACTAGGGGCTGTGGTGGCTTACTAACCTGGCTGAGCTGTTGGAGACTCAGCTTGACTTCTCAGACCTTGCCCTCTAGTCACCACATCAATCTCAGAGCCACCAGGTACCCCTCCAATCACTTCCTTTTGTCTTAAGTTAGGCAAACTCCAATTCTGTTGCTTGCAACCAAAAACAAACAAACAAACAAAACAAACAAACAAACAAAAAACACCTGAGTAACATGATTTACTTCTTCTGTTTCACTGTCATGGAAATAGCATGACATAATGAAACAGGAGAAATAAACTGTGTTACTCTTAACACTCTTAGGAGGAGTAAACTGTGTTACTCTATTAACTTCTCTCTTCACAGTGAGAATATGGGATCAAATTCTGTCTATTTGCTGGCAAACTTAGGCAATTAAGTTAACATCTCTGAGTCTCAGTCTGCATATCTGAAACAAGGGAAAATAATATCAAACTCACAGTGTTATTGAAGGAATTAAATGAAATTTTATGTGTAAACCCTTAGTTGTTTTTAAATTAAAACTTGATTCTGCCTTCCAATCATTCACAATTTAGTTGGGAAACTATGGTGTGCACGCTTATTAGTAATAGGTAACATAATGATGCTTAGTAATATCTCATGCACTGTTATAAATGAATGTACTGTTATATTTATTAGTTCACTTAACCTTTGCAACAACCTAGTGAAGTAGATATTATTTATCATGTTTTATAGATGAAGAAACTGAAACTTTTAGAGAGGTCACTAAGTATCGAAAGATCACACAGATGGAATTCAAACACAGGCACTCTTACGCCAGAGTGTGATCCTAAACAGCTCACTCATGTGAATAGGTATTCCACACTTTGAGGATGGCATAGAAGGGCCAAAAAAGAGATGCAGGCAAGATATTTGGCTGAGTTCAGAGGACAGAAGAACACTGTGTTTCAGAGAAGCAAGGGAAATCTTTGTAGTAGGGCGAGACATGGCCGGGCAGGGTGGCTCACGCCTATAATCCCAGCACTTTGGGAGGCCGAGGCGGGTGGATCATGAGGTCAGGAGTTCAAGACCAGCCTGGACAACATGGTGAAACCCCGTCTCTATTAAAAATACAAAAAAAATTAGCCGGGCATGGTGGCAGGTGCCTGTAATCCCAGCTACTCGTGAGGCTGAGGCAGGAGAATGGCTTGATCCCAGGAGGCGGAGGTTGCAGTGAGCCGAGATAGTGCCACTGTACTCCAGCCTGGGTGACAGAGCAAGACTCTAAAAAAAAAAGAAAAAAAAGAAAAAAAAGATGAGGCACATTTTTAAGATGTCAGATTACATGGGTACTGAAACACTAGACTATTGGACGTAATGTTGTCGTAAGACTTTTCCTCTGTCAATTCCTTCCCACCTTCCATGGGAAGAAATATCTAATTCTTATTTGTTCTGAAAACTCAGCCAAACATTATCCCCTCCAGGAAGGCTTCTCTGACTTTCATTGACTGGGTCAGACACCTCTTTTATGTGCATCCATAACTTATACATCCTATACATAGGTCCTGTAAATATTGGCTTATTTGTCTACTTACAATCACTGGTTTGTGGACCCTATGGATGCAGAGGCAATGTGTGTCTTACTTACAGCTCTACTCACAACATCTAACATAGTACCTGGCACGTGGTGAGTGCTCAGTCAGCGTTTATTAAATGAATGCGAATGAAGGCCCCCAGCAGAGAAAACCACGGAGACAAATCTGGCTGAAGACAGAATGTTTGGAGTGAAAACATTACCAATGTCGAAAGATCCTGGCCCCTTTCAGAACTTGATTGCAAAAATCTAGATGATCAAAGATGATCAAGATAATTAAATTAGAAGACAGGCTAGAGAAAACTTCTTGGGGGTTATATAAAAGACATATGAAAATGAAATTATGTGAGTACATTCAATATAAAAATAGAAAAATACATCAGCGTGATAACAACTAGTCATTTTGAATGGATAGTGGCCATTATAAGCTCAGTGCAAGTTTTGTGTGTGTGTGTGTGTGCATGTACATGTGTGCTTATGTGTACATATATCTGTCAATGAAAGTTTGTGATTAATCATTTTGCAGACAATCAGAATTCCATGTGGACTAGTATTTTGTCCTAAGTTATCCTCCCAGAAGTCTCACACTCATAGAAATAATATTGGCTTTTTTTTTGACATAACATTTTGATTACTCTGGCTCCAGCAAGTCTGGGGTTTGTTCTCTATCTGCATGCTTTTTGAGGAAAAAACTTTCTGGTCATGACAGACCAATATATGCACCTGAAACATTTTTAAAATAATCTAAGTGTTAGAATATGTGCCAAAAATAAGGATCTAGAGGAAGAGTTATAGGAATTGAGACATGACAGGGCATAGGGAGCCAGAATTATTAGTCAAATTTTCATGGATAGGAGAATAGAAATCATGAGTGCCCTTGGGGACTGATTTCAGTGAGATGGAGAACAATTTGTTGAATATCATGGAGTAGGTAGAGGAAGTGGGTGAGGGTCACTGTTGAAAAGGATTGCAAATGGCAGCAGATGCAGGAACAGAGACGGCATTTTGTTTCATAGAGAGTCTGGCAGGGTGCTGTTCCTAAGAATTTTTTAAATTAACATACAGTTAAACTGACTTTTTTCATGTACAGTCCTATGAATTGATATACATATAGGTTCATGTCACCACCGTCACAATCAGGAAACAGAATCATTCTGTCATTCCGGATGATTCCTTGGGATACCCCTTGGTAGTCGCCTTCTTTTTCCTTCCCTACCCCCTGAAAACCATTGATCTGTTCATCACTATAGTTTTGTCTTTTCTAGAATATCATATTAATAGAATCATACAATATGTAAAACTTTGAGACTAACCTCTTTCAATTAGTGTAAGGCCTTTGAAATTTATCCAATAAATGTATCAGTAGTCCATTGCTGAGTAGTATAGCATTGCCCGGATATACCTCAGTTTGTTTATTTATTCTGCTGTTAAAGGACAATTGAGTTGTTTCCAGCTTTTTGGCAATTATGACTAGAGCTGCCACAAACTTTCATGTATAGGTTTTTATGTGAACATATGTTTTCATTTCTCTAAAGTAAATTCCTAGGAGGGGAATTGCTGGATCATATGGTAAGTATATATTTAACTTTATAATAATTGCTAAACTCTTTTGCAGAGTGGACATACCGTTTTGTATTCCCAGTGGCAATGTATGAGTTTCAGTTGCTCTGCATCCTTGCCTATCTATAGAGTTATCTCATTTAATTTTAATTTGTATTTATCAAATGTCCAAGGATGTTGAACATTTTTTTTCTTTTTTATTATTATACTTTAAGTTCTGGGACACATGTGCAGAACGTGCAGCTTTGTTACATATATATGCATGTGCCATGGTGGTTTGCTGCACCCATCAACCTGTCATCTACATTAGGTATTTCTCCTAATGCTATCCCTCCCCCAACCCCCCACCCCCTGACAGGCATGTGATGTTCCCCTCCCTGTGTCCATGTGTTCTCATTGTTCAGGATGTTGAACATTTTTAATGTGTTTTTTGCCATCAATATATCCTCTTTGGTGAAGCATCTATTCCAACCTTTTGCCCGTTTTTAAATTGGGTTGTATTCTGGTGGTTGAGTTTTGAGTGTTCTGTATATATTCTGGATTCAATTCCTTTGTCAAATATGTAATATGCATATATTTTTTCCAGTCTGTAGTTTGTATTTACATTGTCTTAACAAATCTTTTGCAGAACAAACGTTTTAAGGTCAGATGAAGTCCAGTTTATCCATTTTTATATTTAATGGATCATGCATTTGGCATAATGTCTAAGAATTCTTTGCCTAATCCCAGTTTACAATGATTTTCTTCTATGTTTTCTTCTGAAGGCTTTATAATTTTACATTTTCCATTTAGATCTATGATCCAATTTGGGTTCATTTTTGTAACAGGTGTGAGGTTAAAGTTCATTTTTGCATATTAATGGACAATTTCACTCTTTATTAAAAAGACTGTTCTTTCCTTTATTGAATTACCATTTTACCTTTGTCAAAGATCAATTGGTCAGAATTTGGTGGGTCCCCTTCTGTACTCTCTATTCTGTTTCATTAATCTATGAGTCTATCACTCTGTAAATAAGATCATAGCCATATATTAAGTCTTAAACTGGGGCTAGTGTTATCATCCAACTTTATAGCTCTTTTTACAAAATTATGTTAGCTATTCTAGATCCTTATGATTTTCATATAAATTTTAGAATAAATCTGTCCATTTCTACAAGAAAAATTCTCTTGGGAATTTTATTGAAATTGCACTAAATCTCTTGATCAATGTGCAGAAAATTAAATGTTGTTTGTTGATGTTAATTGACCGTACCCTGTGACAGATCTATACCTCCAAACATTGTTTCCAATACAGAATTTTGTCTCCTGCCTGATTCAAGGAATGGATTGGGCTGGGTTATTATTATGGCTGGTTCTTGAGAATGCAGATATCCAAATAATTACTCAGCACATCATAAATACAGACCTAAAAGTTACAGGAAGATAGCACCTATCTTATCTCTTTATGCTGTTACAGACATCTGAGAAAGGTCTTAGATTAGGTTTAACTCTCTAGATGGAAACACTGACTTTCCATACAAGACTGAATAACCCAAACTTTGAGAGACAGCACAAGGTCAGGCTATTGTAATGTCACATTCCTATGGTTGAGAATTAGATTTGCACATTCAGGAGTAGTATACCTCTTATTAATAAATTAGAGAAGAACATTTTCTTGATCAGTAGATGTATATTATGGTGGCTATTCTTAGACTAAGAGAAAGGAACAAATTTCTTCTGCTCTGAAAAATTGTTTAGAACTTGTGAGGTGTTCTCTAAATATATAAAAGGGCACTGTTTAACAGGTACCCCAAAGATTATTTAGTTATCTAGGGAATGTACTTTATTCGACTCACTATTTACTGTGAACTCAAAGTTCCAGATTTAAGTGAAGCTATGTGTTGATAGATTTTTGTTTCGTAGATATGGAGCTAAATTTATCTAATAGAAAATATAATCCCAAAGTCATGGTTTATTCTTCTGAAGGACATTACCAGCTTTGTATCTAATCAAGAAATTTTATTCTAATATTCCTTCATTAAGTTGCCTATAAATTCCCAGCTTCTCAAATGCTCTTTGAACCTACTAAGGTATGATAGCCTTTGCTAAGGCTATCATAATAACATACCATAAACTGGGTGGCTTAAACAACTAAAATTTACTTTTCACAGCTTGGGAGGCTTGAAGTCCAAGATCAAGGTGTTGGCAGGTTGGTTTTTCCTGACGCCTGTCTCTCTGACTTGCAGAGGGCGGCCTTCTTGCTGTGTCCATACGTTGTCTTTCCTCGGTGTGTGCACATCCATGGCATCTCTGTATGTCTGCATTTCTTCTTCTTTTAAGGACACCAATTAGACTAATTAGGGCTCACCCTAAAGACCTCATTTTAACTTAATTACCTCTTTAATGTCCTTATCTCCAAATACAGCTACATTCTGAGATACTACTGGGGGTAATGACTTCCATTTTGGAGGATCACAATTCAGTCCATAGCACCATGCCATCATCCTACTCCCTCATAATTAATGAACTGAATGCAATCTTAGACACATATTCATTTGTATAAGGGTGATCATTTTAATTTTTTTGAAAAGTATCTTTTAACACTCTTCAGTGTAGTTCTGGTGTGATATTTGACCTTATTTATGAGACACAAGAATGCCTTGAGCATTTCCAGTGTTGCAATAAGGGGCCAAGAGTGGGAGAAAACTAAGAATAACACTTTACAGAATAATTTTTCTAATGTATTATCCTTAAACCCATCTCCACAGATCTTGCCAGTGTATGTTGATCAATAATAACGATGATTACACTGACTTTTGTGTTTTGTTCTTGACTGCTCTCATAGAGCCTCAGAATCATCTAAAATACCTCTAAGATGTTTTCTTTATTGGACCCAGAGAAAGTCACAGATTTCCTTGTGAGCAAATCCTCTGCTGCCAGGCGCAGCCCAGCAGGGCATCTTCCGTGTGAAGTCACATCCACCATGCATTCATGGTAATGTGGGACATTCAGGCCTCACCCAGACCAGCCACTCTTCTGAAAAATATTCTTCTGATGCCAGTGGTGCTTCCTAGACCTTTGTCTCCAGTTCTCAAATGCCCTGAGTTTTTAAATCTGTGAAGTGGCCTGTGGCTAATTAAAGGAGATTCTTTTTTTGTGCTTTCCTCCATCAAAGGAATCCCAAAGCAGCTTTTTCTTGTGCCACGAAGTTCTACAAATAATTTAACAAATAGCTCTTTTAGTCTTTATGCTCTACTTAGGATTTGATCTTAATTTCAGTGGAAACTAAGTTGGAAGACAATTTCTGTGATGAACACCAAATTCTATTTTTAATTTTTATTCTTATCCAAAAATTAAATTTTTATTATTTGGTCAAATTTATTACCACTGGCTCCTTCTTTTCTGAGCATGAATTTTCTGGCTGAAGGCTTCTCATTCCCCTGCAAAGACATATGTTCAGGTTATCTCATCATTTCTCCAGACATACCAGAAGATTCCAAAGTATCTGTGCAAATAGGTTTCTGGTAGAACACTCCCATCAGCTTGCCAATTGTCTTGGACTACCATTTGGATTTGAGCTAAGATATCCTCTAACCCAATACGAATTTATATAACATAATGCCTGAAGGAAAATATGAATGCTGTCAAATCTATAGGCAAGAAGACTAAGGCTCAAACCCATTAAGCAACTTGCCCAAGGGATTCCTAGACCTAGGATTTAAATCCAGATCGTATGACTTCAAATACCATTTTTCTTTTCAACAAACCATAAACAAAAGCCTAGCAATCATCCTAGGAGATCACCTGCCAATCTGTCTACCAATTCCAGTGGAACCAGCCAATCATTCAAGATTCTGCAACTGACTATGGTAAAAGCAGAGCAGAATCTGCATACAAGTCTGCTTGACCACAGCATCAATAAAAATGACACAGTAAGGAAATTAAGGCCACAGGTATTGTAGCCACGAAGAATCCTATTTGAATTCTACTTCTGCCACTTGGACATGTTTCTTAAACTCTTCAAGCCTCAGTTTCCCATGTACAAAATGGAGGTAATAAGAACTACCCCATAGTATTCTTAAGTGTCAGTATAGTTTTTACTCTTGGCCCTAAAGAGTCATAGTTCCTCACTAAATGACAATTGTTGTTATGAGTAATAAATAATAAATTGTTAATTTATTATTATATTTGAAACATATTAGGTATAATATTAAGTATATATTTGAGTATAGTAGGTAAATTGCATTCAATATATCTTCTTTTTATGAACAAAAACATTTAATGGGTAATAAGTTTCCACAGTTTAAGTGGTCTCCAACATTTGCAATTAGACCAATTTTGAAAACAGCACTCAGGATAGCACCAAATCGGACTGCCAAGCAGGGCTCAGGAAATGAAATGTAAAGAAGAGAGTTTCCTCAAAGAAATGAATTAAAAGCTTGGTAGGATTTATGCTATTCAGAGTATACTGAAAATGGAAGATGATTAAATTTCAGCCCTCTTTACGCCAAAGAAATATATAAAGCAAAAAATTAATTTGAGATACATTTTCATTTCAAAAAACTTTAAAGTGTTCATAATTAGCATTTCCACTCTGTTTATTGCTGGGAAGTAAAATAAAACCATCAGCCTGGTTCTCTGCAATCAGTTGCTTATTCTCTTTTGGTAAAAGCTGTAAGTGAAAGTTTTCCCGGAGGCAGACTTTCTTTTCCTTTCCTATTTTTGGAAAGAAAACAACAGATGAAGAAACAAAATACCATTTTCTTAATATCATATTTAGAGACCATAATCATTATAGAGAGATAATGTTGAAAAACCAACCTGAAAAGAATGCATCAGATGCTTAGTCCATGTTGAGCAATATGGTGAATTTAGATGAATGTAATGCAGAATATTAATCATCCTGTTAACACAGGACTGAAACACATAAAACAATAATATGCAAAGCAGTTTCATAATTCAATACTGAAGGTGATACACAAAAATAACAGAATGATGGCATCAGATCTACCTGAAGCAGACTTGTAAAGACAGAACAATTCCTTGAGTATGGTAAAATACACCCATGATATTATGTTTCTAAAGATGTAAATTCAAAGGAAAAGTCTGTTAAAATTATAGAAAGAAGTCTGAGAGGGAATGATTGGTTGCATTGGCTTACAGACCAGGCGACAGTGTTGAATTTATAACAGGTACATTTCCAACGACAACATTTTATCATATAAATTTCTGTATTCTCAGTGTAAGTGCTATGTTTGGTTCTGTGTTGATGTTTGTTCTAGACACTTTAGAAGGCTCAAGCAGCCTTTATATCTAGATAGACGGATAGATAAATAGATAGGCTAGTTTAGATACATAGATAGATAGACAACAAATAAGCCCAAAGCACTAATAGAGCTTATATGAATAAAGAATATACCAGAGAGTGATGAATGCTATGAAGGGCCATTGTTACACAGAAAAACTGAGTGGAAGAGGATTTTCACTGAAGCCTTCTCTGAGCAGTTGATAGGTATTTCAGCTGAGACCTGCATGGCAGAAGAAGCCAGTCAAGAAAGGATGTGGACAAGCATCACAACCAGAGGGGACAGCTAATGCAAAGGCCCTAACAGGAAACAATTTTAGTGTGGTGGTGGAACAGAAAGGAGGGCAATGTGGATTTGAATGCAGTGAGCAAGAAATAAGGTGAAATGGAGTTGGAGACTTAGAAGGTGGCTATATCATCTAGGTGCTTCTACACTGAAGTAAAAATTATTCTAAATGCGATGGGATGGCATTGGACATTGGGCAATGCCCAGATATTACTAGCATTTTTAAAAGATTACTCTGGCTGATGTGTGTAGAATAAATTATAGATGGATAAGAGAAAGGTAATTTCAGTAGGCAAAGGGAAAGTTGATGGTAATTTGAATAAGAATGATGATTTGTTAGACATATATAGTAATTGACACATTGGCACTCAGATATATAAAGTAAAGGGGAGAAAGGATTAAAGATAATAAAAGAATGTGGAACCTGGGTGACAGATGCCTGATTCTGTGACAGTGTGAAGGCTAGAGTCATGAAACTTAGAAGAGGTAGGTACCATCGGGGATGAAGGCAAATTCTGCTTGGGACATATTAAGGCAGAAGTAATGTTGAAATATATAGTCCCATGAGTCTGTGAATGATTTAAGACTGAAACTAATGGAAACTAAGAAAAATCTGGAAATGGCTATTTATAAATCATTCTAATGAATATAATGGCAAAATCAGATGAGTGAAAAAGTATATAGGGGCAAGAGGAGAAAATGAGATCACCTTAAGAACCATTTCCTAAATAATGTTAATTTTCACTTAAATCTACAGTCTAATTTCTCTGATAGGTGAGGGTTGCAGCTGTGTAAGCGAGGGGTGCCAAGACAAGTGACCTTGAAAACATGACCTGTCGTTTGTTGCCTTGTCACTCCTTTCCAGTAGTCTGAGACAATAGGCTCGCATCACTCCCCAGTTTATATCAAATGTCATGTGTCCAATGCCCACCCTCAACCCATGAAATGTTGAGTTCTTTAATTTGTATTTCATTCATCTTTAAATGCTCTGAATTTCTAGTCTGAGGACTTGCATATATTAGCAAAAAAAAATAAATGTTTGTTGTCTGAAATAGACATAGTCTATCTAAAACTTGCTTACTCATCTGTATATTACTAGTATGTCTCTTTCCTTACATTACACCATAAAACTACATGTCTCCTAGTCCTTAGCTTCCCCAAAGCACTTGTCACTCTTTGTATAGGCACTTCTCACTCTGGGTACTGTTGTAAACCTAGGCTGTCTTTAATGTGATTTGCATGGCTGAAGAGAAGCCATATGAGATTGTTATAGAAATCCTCAATAGTTGGGCCTAGGCAATACAAAGAAGGAATTAAAGGTCTGTCCTCCTAAAGATCCCAAGAGAAGGTAAGAAAAATATTCTAGGCCAGGAAACACTGGTCACCCAAGATTATTACACACAAGAAATCAAGAAAACAACCAAGATGCTACAAACATAGGAGTGGATTCAAAATCTGTGTGACTCTAAGGGCTTGATCTTAGAATCTTTGGGACAACCACTAGAAACAAATAAATCCAAGAAATACTAGAAATCTGTCTACTGTTACTTAGAAGTACCACCTGACAAACAGATGTAAACATAAGGTACTAACAAGAGGCCCCCATCAATCCCATGAAATTCAGAGATGCAGGTACTGAATGAAAGTGACCACAAAAATATTGCCCCAAAACACAAGCAACCAAAGGCCTTATGCTATTCTTCCCTTATTCCTTCTTTCTATTCACTTACATTCATTCCTGACTTGTGCCTCCCTTGGCGACCTTCCTGTGATGAGGCAGGGAAGAGACTATGCTTTCCTTTCTACTGATGTGGCCTCCGTCAGAGGGGATGTTGTGCAGTGACTTTACTTCCTCTAAACATCATAATGCCAAGGGATTCATATAAAAATCAGCCCAACCATGAACTCAGGTTTCGTAGTCAGATAACTGCCAACAGATGGTGCCTTAGACACCACAATCCTATCCTATTTTAAAACGTGCTTCACTTAGCTGGTATTTGGCTTAACTTTCTCTATTTCTCCATTTCAGGAGCAGTTTGTCTCCCAAATAAAACAAATAATACTGTCAGAAAGTTTATCCTAATTATTAACTTGAATTTATTGCTCTAAAAGCACTAAGTCTTTCTCCTTCACAGACACTGGAGAGTTTAAAATATTCATGCATTATTACTCACATCACTCCTGAATTATGATTCAGTTAGGCAGTCTCTAATCTCTCATTATTTTCTCAACCCAACTCTCAATCCTCAAAATCACTCCTGTCTTTTCCACACATTCTTTATAAGTCACCAGCATCACTGTTGTATTGAGGACCCCAACCCCAACATGGAATTTCCTCATTCTTTCCCTAAAACTCAATAATGACCTTAGTAATATCTCAAATGTTGACTTAACTTTCCATCTAATGTAATCTACAGATGGTTTTCATAACCCAAGTTTCTTGCTGGAGATCAAGATAAAAGGAAATATGTTATCCTGTGTTGTTTTAGAGAATAAACTTCTGATAAAATCTACCTTTATTTTTAATTCTGCTGTGTTCTTTTCTTCAGAGGGTTCACACCTATTTGTATCTATAGCTTTGAAATATTCCTAAAGCTCTTCCCTGAACAACCCACCTGATACACTTGGGTTTGGATCTTTAACTCCATTTCAGGCTGTGTCAATAGACACAGCCAAGTAGAACTTTATCTTTAAGTCAGACTAAGCCATGCTGATTGGGACAGACACGTGAGAGAGTTTATCAATTCACCAGGATTCTTACAATTCTGTTAACTGTGACTATTACCATTTAAAATTCATCTCTTATTGCTTAGAATTGATTGAATCGATTGGCAACACTGCCCACTGTGACATTATCCCTTAGTTTTGCTTTGCTTGCTAGAAGCTGTCACGTTGTTTGACACCATATAATCACCAATTTCAGAATTAGTCAGAGATGGCATAGAAGGATTTGAATTCTGTAGCAGTAAAAACAGTACGGTCATTAACTTAGCTCTTTAGTTTGTTTTTCTTGGAATTCATCTAGTTCCAAATATTCTGACCAAAACTTAAAAACAACAACAAAAAATTCTCTGTAGCTTTCTGTGCTTACCAACAGATAAATTTTAAAAGTGTAAGTTGAATCATAGCTACCAAGCTAAGAGTGGAATGCAATCTCAACGCTTCAAAGAGAATAAAATCTGAATATGACCAGCGTGTTATTTGAGACTGTGAGAACCTAGATTGTGCCATATGTGAGTTTCTTACTACATACCTGACATCAGAATAAGACACTCAGAAAGTTTAGCCAACACCATGACTTTGTCTAAACATTTTCCCCAAGCGTCCTTTAGTGGAAGTTTAAATTTCACATCTTCAGGCTAAAATGAAATTCCTTAAATCTTTCCTTGCATGACTTGTTTTGAAACAGAATAAGCTTTCTCCTGATTGACCAAAATAATTATGCCTGTGTGCAGCTTCCAAGATTTAAATTGGGAATAAATCTTAGCAGGATAAAAAGTCCGGCACTGTTCTTTGTTGGGTATAAAAAGTGGTGGTGGGGAATGTGGTCTTAGAAGATTTTGGAGAGAATTCAGTCTTTTCGACACTGAATGCAGCACCACCACGTGGAAACTTCCATTACCACTAACTGCAAATCACAGAATCTTGGGTAACACCTGAGCATTCCTGTTCCCTGGCCAGCAGGGACATTTCATGGCCTTTATGCTTTAAAAACCTGTTTCCATTCCTGTATATTTCCTATACTTTCATCTAAGTTTCTTTTCTTATGGTTCTTATTTTTTAAAACATTAACTTTTTCACGTATTTAGAATTTTTTTGCTATTTAATGTAAGGTGAGAATCTAATTTGTTTTTCGCCCTAAATAACCAATTTCAACTCTGTCCTACCTCTAATTGAATTATATTTTTTCTTTAAAGGTATTAAGTTTTAAAAAATCACAGATGTTCATGTGACCTACTAACTTATGTCAATCAAAGCGTATACTTAATAATAACAAAATCTAAACAACTACCTATTGGCACAAATGGCTGAAGGGATAGTCATCAGTGAGTATAAAGTGTTTTGTTTCTGTGAAATAGTTTTAAAAATAAAAATATGGAAGCCCTATTTATCTTTCTCTCTCCATTAAATAAATATACCTCTCATCTCCTACCCATTTTTTTTTTTTTTTGAGACAGTCTCGCTCTGTTACCTAGGCTGCAGTGCAGTGGTGTGATCTCGGCTCACTGCAACCTCCGCCTCCCACATTCAAGTGATTCTCCTGCCTCAGCCTCCTGAGTAGCTAGGACTATAGGCATGCGCCACCACACCTGGCTAATTTTTGTATTTTGAGTAGAGATGGGGTTTCACCATATTGGCCATGCTGGTCTTGAACTCCTGACCTCGTGATCCACCTGCCTCAGCCTCCCAAAGTGCTGAGATTACAGGCATGAACCACCACGCCTGGCCCCTACCCATGTTTTTGTTACCCTAAGCCTTCTACCCTGTTTTCCAGGACCTAAAACTCTCCTCAGAATTCCATTTTCACATCTTAAATTTTTTATTTCTCTTAAAATTATCCAAGGAGGACATTTACTTTTTGTTGTTCTAACCTTTCCAGGATGGAAAGGAAAGAGAGAGCTTTAGAAGTGAACAAATCTGGTATCACATCTTCGCTTGACTACTTAGTCACTGGTTGTTTTGGGTAAAGCACATGACCACCCTGGCTCTCACTTTCCATATCTGTCCCTTGGGGATCTCTGGGACATGAGAAGATCAGTATTAATGCAAATAGGCTCCCCATAACAGAAAACCATGGTTATATTTTGTTGCATGATCTTGCTTAATCCATAGGCTGCAGACTCCTGAGATAGGGTGATAGCAGAGTTCATGCTACTCAGAAATTCTTGAGGTGGATGCTGTTTGGAGTTATCCACCTTTAGAGAGAAGATGAACATATTTTCATTGTTTGTGGAATACTAACATTATGTTAGGTTAAACCCTTATTGAGGGTTAATATATAGGAATAAATTTGTGGATATTAAGATAGCCAAGGGCCTGGAGCATATACACATTTTTGTTTTTTCATATAGCAACAACTCTCCATCCTCTTCCTAACAATACTCATTCACAGGTTGATTGAACCATGGATCAGTATGCTCTGTGCTCCTCTATCTGAAGAATGAGCAAAAAATCTAAATTTGGCTATTCAGATATAAACTTTCTGAAACTTGGATATAGAACACGTTGACTAAAGGCAAAAACTCCTGAACATTGCATTTAGGGGCCAGAATGCTAGAAAAATCAACCATCTCTTCCTGCTTTTTCAATGTCTGCAGCTACTGTAATTTCTCACCTTCCTACTTCTTTTATCCCCTCCTAACCCACACACATTGTTCCCAGCCTCTGGTAACTATCTCGAACTCCATGAGATCCACTTTTTTAGCTCCCACATGGGAATGAGATATTTATGAGACAAATGTAATGTTTGTCTTCCTGTGCCTGGCTTATTGCACTTAACATAATGACTTCCAGTTCCATCCATGTTGCTGCAAATATGGCCAAATGATATTCCATATACCACATTTTCTTTTTTTAAGGTAAAATTCTATTATTTTTTATTTTAAAAATTCATTGGTAAAATATGCAAGCATAAACTTTACCTTTTCAACCATTTTTTTAAAAAAAGCTTTTATTTTAGATTAAGGGGTACATATGCAGGTTTTTTATATAGTTAAGCTGTATCATGGAGATTTGGCATACAGATAATTTCATCACCTAGGTAATAAGCATAGTACCCAATGTGTAGTTATCTAATTCTCTCCCTCCTCCCACCCTCCATCTTCATGTAGGCCTGGTGTCTGCTGTTTCCTTTCTTTGTGTCCACATGTTCTCGTTTAGCTCCCATTTACAAGTGAGAACATACTGTATTTGGGTCTCCGTTCCTGCATGAGTTTGCTTAGGATAATGGCCACCAGCTCCATCCATATCACTGCAAAAGACATAATCTTTGTTTTCTGACTCTCTGCCTCCTCCCACTCTCCAACGTCATGTAGACTTTGGTGTCTGTTGTTTCCCTTATTTGTGTCTGCGTGTTCTTGTTTAGCTCCCACTTATAAGTGAGAATATGCGGTATTTGGGTTTCTGTCCCTGCATGAATTTGCTTATGATAATGGCCTCCAGCTCCATCCATGTCACTGCAAAGGACATGATCTCAATTTTTTTTATGGCTGCATAGTTTTCTAGGTGTATATGTACCACATTTTCTTTATCCAGTCTACCATTGATGGACATTTAGGTTGATTCCGTTTCTTTACTACTGTGAATAGTACTATAGTAAACATATGTGTGCATGTGTCTTTATGGTATAATGATTTATTTTCTTTTGGGTATATACCCAATAATAGGATTGCTACGTCAAGTTGTAGTTCTGTTTTAAGTTCTTGGAAGAATTGCTACACCGCTTTCCACAGTGGCTGAACTAATTTACCTTCCCACCAACAGTGTATAGTGTTCCCTTTTCCCTGCAACCTCACCAGCATCTGTTATTTTTGACTTTTTAATAGTAGCCATTCGGACTGGTGTGAGATGGTATCTTATTGTGGTTTTAATTTGCATTTATCTAATGATTAGCGATGTTGAACATTTTTTCAAATGCTCGTTGGCCTTGTATATGTCTTCTTTTGAAAAGTATCTGTTCACGTCCTTTGCCCACTTTTTAATGGGGTTGTTTTTTGCTTGTTGATTTGTTTAAGTTCCTTATAGATGCTGGATATTAGATCTTTGTTGGATGCATACTTTGCAAATATTTTCTCCCATTCTGTAGGTTGTCTGTTTACTCTGTTGATAGTTTCTTTTGCTGTGTAGAAGCTTTTTAGTTGAAGTAGGTCCCATTTGTCAATTTTTGTTTTAGTTGCAGTTGCTTTTGGTGTCTTTGTTATAAAATCTTTGCCAGATCCTATGTTCAGAATGATATTTCCTAGGTTATCTTCCAGGGTCTTTACAGTTTAAGTTTTAAATTTAAGTATTTAACTCATCTTGAGTTGATGTTTTTGTATGTGGTATAAAGAAGGGGCCCAATTTCAATCTTCTACATGTGGCTAACCAACCACATTATCTTTATCCATCCATCTACTGATGAACACTTAGGTTGATTCCATATCTTTGCTATTTTTGAATAGTACACATGCCATTTTAGATCTCCTGAGAATACTCTCCTTCAAGATAGCATACTGGTGCCAAGGTTTAGAAAAACAATAACAACAACATCAACAATAAACAAAGAAACAAAAGATACTCATTGGAGAGTTATCTCTTAAGTAGCCTTCTTTTTCTCTGGTTACAGTACATATTTTTTTCATATCCACACACTGTTTCCAATGAGTCTGAAAAGTTTATGTTTAAGTTTTAAGCCACAGTGGGTTATTCCCCACTGGTTTACAGCCTGTTTCTAAAACCTGACATAAAAAGTCACACATCCAAGCAAGGTTATCAGTAGCTACATCTGCTGATTTCACATTCATACTTGTCAGAAAACAAAACAAAACAAAAAAACTACTGATCTGAACCAATTTCTGCACATTCTAGCTAAGCAAATTCTTTCTTTGTTAATCCATTAATTTAATGATTACTAAATATTTGTTCTATGGCAGCACTTTACTATTTGTCCGATTGCCATATGCTTTTTAGGGGTGCTCTTCCTCCTCTTTTCTATATTTCCTTCTCTACTCAATATTTCTCAGAATCTTTACAAGTTTCTCCTATTTTTGAAAACAAAAACAAATATCCCAAACTAATGTTTTCCTCTGGCTTCACCTTCTTTCTTTCCTTCACAATATTTTTCAACATTTGGGTGCTCAATCTATCTGGAATTGATTCTTGTGTATGGTTTGAGGTAGGGCTCCAAATTTATTTTTCTCTCATATGAATTATAATTATTCCAGTTCATTTACTAAATAGTTTCTTCTTTCTCCAGTAATTTGCTATGCCACCTACATCATATATCAAAATTCCATTTATGTATACTGTGTTTTGTGAGCTTTCTATTTTGCTCAATCAGTTAACAATTCATTCCTACACTATACCTTTTTAACTTTAAAATAGCTTTATAATCTTTACAATAAAGTTTTTTTCTTTCTTTCTTCCTTTTGAGAAATAAATTGCCTATTCTTTGTCTTTTGCTGCTCTACATAAATTCTAGAGCCAATCTGCCAAAAAGTCTGTTGGGATTAATGTTTTTATTTTGAGAACATAGAGCCAATTTATCTGCATTTCTAATTGTCATATACTTAAGTTATTTCATCAGGAACATTCTGATGGTAAAAATGTTTGCCACCATTTATCATTAATTCCTTAAGGCAATTTTCTAGGTATTAAAATGTTTAGTAGAATATGTTCTCTCCCTCATTAAACATTGTATTATGAAACATTTTAAATGAACAGACAAGAGAGAAAGAATAATAAAATATATTCAAGGTCAAAGATCTAGATCAAAAAACTATTAACATTTGGCCATTTCAAAGTAATTTGCAGACATCATGACACTCCTAAAAATAAAGACATTTCTACATTTCTTAAAAATAAGAACATTTTCTTATATAGCCATAAAATTATTGCCCTAAAGAAAATTAAACATAAATCCCCAATAAACCATAATACTAGTCCATTTTTAAATAACCCCCAATTGTCCACAAGATATCTTACTTGGTTTTTTTCCTGAACAAAACAATCCAGTTAAGGTTTACCTATTGTATTTGGTCATTATATCTTTTTAGTCCCTCTTAATTAAGAACAGTCCCAATACCTTTTTTTTTCTTTTTAATAACATTGAATTTTTGAAGAGACTGGATCAGTCATCTTGTGGAACTTCTAAAATCTGAATTTGCTTGACTGATTGTTTCCATCTGGATTCCCTTTTTTTTTTAATCTCCCATATTCCTGTGAACCGGAAATGTAAATGAATAATTAGCTTCAGATTAAACATGTTCAATAAGAATATCTTAAGAAGACTGCTGGGCACTTCATATTGTATTACATCAGGTGGCACATCAAATCCAGATTGTCTTATTATTGGTGATGCCAAGTTTGAGCACTTGATTGAGATGTTAAGAGTCAGCTCTTTCCACTGAATTTTTCTCTAATTTTTACAATAAGACAGTGAACTGTCTGGCTCCATGTGAATGTATCATTCTTAATTAACATTTTGTCTAAGGGTTTTAGTACATTTGATAGTCATTACCACAATCAATCATTTTATTATGGAGTTGTAAGACAGTGAATATTTCTCCCAATACTATAATTTTTTTATGTTTACTAGTTAGCATTTTCCTATAAGAGAAAAAATTTTTTATCCACTAGAAAAAAACTACATTTCTCTTCTAAAATTCAGTGAACATCATTTTCATTTATTTACCAATTTATGCAACAAGATTTTTATATAATTACCACCTCCAATGATTTGGCCTGTGGAACTGCCTTTGACTGGACACATCCCTATAGTCTTTGAACTCTTGCTTTCTGACACAGAAAAGTTCAGGATAACCTTGTTATTTCCCAAATCATGATGCAGAATCAATCATTTCACCAAATCACCCTGATTTTTTTAATGGAAATTAAGTAGAAACAAAAATCTGGGCGCTATGTTGTTTATTGTTACCAGGAAGATTTTTTCTTAGGCATCTTAAGTGAACAGGGCTAAGAAATATATTTTTAACAAAATTGTGAGTTTTAGACTTCTGTTTTTGGCCAAGGAGGTCTAATAACCAAAAAATATATTGAACCATCTATATGAAACAATTTTCAAGACACTGAATATGAGACAACAAAGGACAGAGTTCCCCAAGAGATGGAAAAACAAGTAAGGTGAGTCATACGATTATAAAGCTTATGCCTTTAAGAGAGCTTCCAGGCCCCTATTCAAGAAGTGGGAGCCCAAGCAGGGTCCAGTGGATTCCCTGAGTTGAGGAGAAAATGAAAAATCCAGAGAGAATAAGGCAGCTAGGGTTTTAGGCCAGATTACTGGAGAGGAAAGGACTGTATAGAAGGGAAACTCTAAAAACAGAGGTTTTCTGTCAAGTATACAGCTAAGCGAATGTATGGAGGATAACTACCTGAGGCTGGGGAAGATCTACCCCAAGGATTAAAGACTGCTACATGTGTTGGGTGGGAAGAAGTGCCTATGCTTACCAGGCAGATTGGAAAACCTCAAAATTCCTGGGTCACTGAACGGGATACTCAGAAGGAACTCCTCTCAGTAGTGGAGAGTAATTCACCCAAGATTGAGCATGTCTCCAGTCCCATCTGAGAAAAACAAAGCAAAACAAAACAAAGCAAAATCATAAATCTCAAACTATCTCAAATCCTTTCCATGTATCTTAACTTTATCCGTGAATAAACTTTGACTACTTATAGAAATATAAAAACATCCAGCACCCAACAGATTAAAATTCACATCTGAAATCTAAACAACAACGAAAATGTCAGACATACAAAGCAATATAACTTCTAATGAAAAGAAACTTCAAGCAAACAGAAATGACCCAGAATAGCTATAGATATTATAATAAAATTATCAAGAAAGGGAATTGACAGCTGAATTCCATATATCCGAAAAGTTAAATAGAGTTATAGAAGGCATAATATAGACAAAAATCAAACTTTTAGAAATTAAAACTATGCTGTCTGAGATGAAAAATACACTAGAAGGGATTAATGGCAGATTAGACACCACAAAGAAAAAAGTAGTAAAACTGAAGACAGCAATAGAAACTCTTCAAAATAAAATGCAGAAGAAAAAATAATTTTAAAAAGTAAAAGGTCACTAGCATACTGTGGGATAACTTTTAATGGCCTTATATATGTATAATTGGAATCCCAATAAAAGAATGGGTCACAGAAAGAGTATTTGAAAAAATAATGTCCTTTTTTTTATATTGATGAAGACTATATATATCTACAGATCCTAGAATCTCAAAAACAAAAACAAAACCTAGGACAAGAGTCATGATGGAAATTACACCAATCCTATTATAATCCAATTTCTCAAAAATAGTGATGAAAAGAAAAGTGTAAATGTATCTAAAGAACAGTGATACATTACAAATGTAGGAACAAAGTTAAGGATGGTCAAAGATTTTTTATCAGAAACAGTGTAAGTGAGAAGACAGTAGAACAACATCTTTAAAGTGCTGAAGGAAAGCAATTGTCAATCTAGAATTCTATAGCTACTAAAATTGTCATTCAGAAATGAAGGACATTTCTTCAAAAAGAGATTCTCAGACATACAAAAGCTAAAAGCACTCTCCAGCAGACCCATACTTCAAAAAAAAATTAAAGGAGTTTCTTCAGGTGGAAAGAAAATGACACCAGATGGAAATCCGTATCTAGACAAAGGAATAAAGAGCCCTGGAAATGGTAGCTGTTGGATAAATCTCTGACAATCTCTTATTATTATTTAAATGTCTTTCAAATATAATTTTAGGCTGTGTGCAGTGGCTCACATCTGTAATCCCAGCAATTTAGGAGGTCGACACAGGAGGATCTCGTGAGCCCAGGAGTTCAAGACCAGCCTAGGCAACACAGTGAGACCTCATCTCCACAAAAAAAATAAACAAAATTAGCTGGATGTGGTGGTGCATGCCTGTAGTCCCAGCTACTCAGAAAGCTGCGGTGAGAGGATCACTTCAGCCTAGGAGGTCAACACTACAGTGAGCCGAGATGGTGCCACTGCATAAAGAAACAAAGAAATAAGATAAAATAAAAAGTTGATATTAAAATTATAAATAACAATGTTGTTATATATAGTTGTTAATATAGTTAATGTAGAGTTTATAACATCTATTAAGGTAAAATGTGTTACAATAATGTCAAGATGGGAGAAAGGGACATATACATGTTTAAGGTTGCTACAGTATATGCGAAGCGATACATCACATGAAGGTTGACTGTGATAAGTTAAAGATGTATACTATAAACCCTAAAGCAATTACTAAAATTTAAAAAAACCCACAAAGTTACAGCTAACAAGCCAATAAAGAAGAGGAAATAAAATCATTAAAAATAATTCCAAAGAATACAGAAAAAGACAACAAAGAACAAACTAGACAGAAAACAAATAACAGGATGATGCCATAAAAAACCTTAGCTTTACACTCCTTCTGCTTTACCTTCACTATCCAGCCTCCAAATACATTTCTAGCTTCTAAAATAATTTCCTGTCTTCCAAAGCCTGTTCCTGCACACTTTCCAAGTTCTTTTCTTTTGACTTCCAAGTATCCAATACTTTGATTCACCACATCTTCTTTTTCATTTTTAGTATTTCCTACTCAGAGTGGGTCCCTTGCCTTATGAAACAGCCCTTAATTGATGTTAACTGTGTTCTACCACTGCAAGGACCCCACTAAGTTTTGTTTGCTTCTTCTGAGGCCTTGAGAGACTCTCAGCTCCACTGTGAGTTCTGGAGCCTACTCTACTAATCTTGGGTGATTATTTCTCCAATTACGTGTTAATCGGATTTTACATCTGCTCTATTTTCTTATTATGTGCGTGATTTTATTTATTTATTTTATTTCCATTGTTCTTAGTAGAATGTGTAGATAGGTTAAATTTTGGCAGTCACTATTATCTACAGGAACTCGTCCTGTCTTTCTCCTCATTTCCCATTTATACTTTAATGGTATGAAAGGTGGTTTCCTACTTAACTACAGGGTTCTTAGCTAGATCAGCTATACCCTTGTTGCAGACTTCAACAGGCAATGACTCAATCCTTACCTTATCAAATTGTCTGTACATTTAGATATTTATAGTTATTTCCCACTTCTTGAAGCACTTTATTTTTCTTTAGATTCTTTGATATCTAAAGATTTTATGGTTTTCCTCCTATCTTTTTGCCTACTTCTTGGTCTTTGTGCATTATTTTTCTTTTATTTGCCTCTGATTCAGGATCTTTTCCCAAATCCTGACTTCTTATCACTCTAAACATACTTCTTTCTTTTCATAACTTCATTTTTCGTCTCTATGCTAATGATTCTCAAAATATTTTTCTAAACCAATAACTCTTGCCCAAACCTCAAACTATATAGTTACCTGCCTAATGAACATTTCTATTTTATTTTCCAAAGCTATTCAAACTCATCATGTCCCAAACTAAATTCATTACGATTTAAGCCTTCACTCTTCCCAATCCTACTCCTCCTCTTAAATGCCACCAATCACCCACAATTATCCAAGCCTGAAATCTGGTAAGTATTTCTGCTACTTCCTCCTCCCTCTTCCTCAATGTCCAGATGATTCTACCTCCTTGGTGTCTATGACTCCAACAATTTATTACAATTACTGTTATCACTATCTTAGCAAGACTTTATCATCTCTCACCTGAATTAGTTCACAGCCTTCTAGCTTCCTGCCTACAATAATTTCCCCCATCCAATCAATTGCTTATAGTGCAGTCAGAGTAAATTTTCTAAACTCTAACTTAATCATGGCTTTCAACTCCTTAAAATTTTTTATTTTTTATTTATTTATTTTTTTATTTATTTTTTGAGACAGAGTCTCGCTCTGTCGCCCAGGCTGGAGTGCAGTGGCGCGATCTCGGCTCACTGCAAGCTCCGCCTCCCGGGTTCACGACATTCTCCTGCCTCAGCCTCCCCAGCAGCTGGGACTACAGGCGCCCACCACCACGCCCGGCTAATTTTTTGTATTTTTAGTAGAGACGGGGTTTCACCGTGTTAGCCAGGATGATCTCGATCTCCTGACCTCGTGATCTGCCTGCCTCGGCCTCCCAAAGTGCTGGGATTACAGGCATGAGCCACCTCGCCCGGCTCAACTCCTTAAAAAGTTAATGATTTGGTGTGGCCTCGAGATAAGTTCTATGCTCCTTACACTGTTTACAAAGTCAATAATTTAGCCCCTCTCTGTGAATTCAGTCTTTAATGTCATTACTTTTTCACCTCACAGTCTACATTCCAGTCATGCTGAACCTTGTGCAACAACCCCAGGACTTTGTCTATATTGTTCCTCCCTTTTCACATAATTAACTCTGGATGACCTTTTAGGGCTCATCTTAAACATTCCTTCCTCTTTAAAGCCCTCTCTGATCACCTCCTGCCACAGAAATGAGTTAGGGGCATTCCCTTTGATTTCATTATACCTGGTACTTATTCCTTCACAGACCTTTTCATACTGTAATTGTAACTTGATTACAGGTCTGTAATCTCTACTACATGATGAGCTATTTGGTAAAATAAATGTCTTCACTGACTTATCCCTAGAAGCTAACACAGAACCCAGCATGTAAAAAGCACTCAATGAATAACTTTAAATGAATAAAGTAATATATGCATATAAATGCAAATGACTGATTTACACTTACGTGTTTACTCTCAGTTGCTTTTCTATTGATAATTCTCATCACAAAACTTTAAAAAGTGTAAACATTCTCAGATAAGTATGATTCTAAGACTTGTAAAACTCACAATGTCAATAAAATTGGTTATCTTTATTATTTTAGACTGAAAGATTTTTAAATCCCTTAAAGTAGCAACTGTATCTTTCCAAATGAAACTGAAACTCTGCTAGGTTCTACTTTTTAGATGATAATAATAGATTGTACTTATTGAACACTGACTGTGTCAATCAGTGGTCTCAGAGCTTTATATGTAGGAAGTTATAGAATCCTCACAATTACCCAATGAAATCGCAAACTGAGGCATAGTTAGATTTAGTGGCTTCCCCAAAGTTACACAGCTAGTAAGCAGAGCTTGGATTTGAACCCAAGTAGTCTAGCTGCAGAATACTATTAAACACGATGCTTCACTGCCACTTGGCTGTCTTGGTTGGAGAGCCTTGGTTGGAGAGCAAGAATGCTCTCGTTACCCTTTGGTTCAGCTTCCAATCTTTAATATGCTTACATGTATAAATGTGTAACCCATTTCATTTAGACTCTGCAAAACCAACTCAGAATTAACTTTATCCTTTGAAACCAAAAGTATAAATGCTAATACCTTTTATTTATTTTTTTTAATTTTTTTAAATACAGGGTCTTACTCTGTGACCTAGGCTAGAGTGCAGTGGCAGGATCAAAGCTCATTGCAGGCTTGGACTCCTAGGCTCAATCTCTTGCTTCAGTCTCTTGAGTAGCTGGGACTAAGGTGCACACCACCACACCCAGCTAATTTATTTTTATTTTTTATTTTTGTAGAGATGGGGTCTTGCTATGTTGCCCAGGCTGGTCTCAAACTCCTGGCCTCAAGTGACCCTCCCACCTCGGCCTCCCAAAGTGCTGGGAGTACAAGTATGAGCCACTGCACCAGGTCTAATGCCTATTTTTAAGATAGACCATGCTGGCCAGGTGCAGTGGCTCACGCCTGTAATCCCAGCACTTTGGGAGACTGAGGGGAGTGAATCACCTGAGATCAGGAGTTCAACACCAGCCTGGCCAACATGGTGAAACCCCGCCTCTACTAAAAATACAAAATTAGCCTGGCCTAGTGGCATGTGCCTGTAATCCCACCTGCTCGGGAGGCTGAGGCAGGAGAATTGCCTGAACCTGGGAGGCAGAGCTTGCAGTGAGCCGTGATCGCACCACTGCACTTCAGCCTGGGTGACAGAGTGAGACTCCGTCTTAAAAAAAAAAAAAAAAAAAAAGAAGATAGAATATGCCTTCATATATGTACATCTTTTTTCTTATAAATTCGAGGAAGCATGCATGTAGCAGAGAATTTCCTTCCTAAGTCTCAGGACCGACTGTAATTTGCAGGGCCCAGTGCAAAATGAAAATGTGGGGCCTTTATTCAAAAATTATTAAGAATTTCAACATGTCAACAGCAGAGCATTAAACCAAAAATGGAGCCCTTCTAAACATAGGGTCCTTTGTGACTGCTTAGGAAACATGCCCATGAAGCTAGACCTGCTGAGTTTTCTTCCTAAGAGGCACCAGACAACCACTGTAGTTGACGCTTATTTGAGAACAATGCTGCTTAGCATTTCTGTATATGTGACTGAGAATTGCATCCCCATGTAAAATCTACCTGTTCACAACTCTGCAAAAGAAATGTGTTATTTTACAGATGAATAAACAGACTGAAAGACATTAAGTAACTTCCATAAAGCCACTTAGCTAGTAAATTGAGGCACTACTAGTTAAGCCCAGAACCACCTGCCTCAAAGCCCAGGGTTTTTCCATTATGCCATGCTGCTTCTTCTGCAGCAATGGAAAAAAGTGCAGTCAGTCATGGACTAACACATTGAATTATGAGACATTAAGTTTTTGCCGTGAGCAAATAAAAGCTTATTCTTATTTTCCCTGTGTGTCTCCCCTGTTAATCCAAGATTCTTCAGTCATAAGCATGTATGCACAAGGACATATATGATTTTCAAAAAGGACAAGGGTATCTTCTGAGGCTTGGTGAGATCCCTATTGGGAATGCTGTCATGGTCACTCTCAAATATCAGGAGCAGATGCAGTCTGTTAGGAATTACAAGGCCAGCTGTTGTTTCATGTCATTAGACTTTTGCAACCAAATGTGAAAAACTGACTTCTGCCAAGAGGCAAGTCCCCAGGCTCGGCAACAAATATCAATTCCAATTTGGTTGAAGTTCCACAGGTTTTTTTTTTTCCTTTCTTTCTCATGGTTATAGAAGTGATTCTCTGCACATTGGTTGGAGCTCAACCTAAAGTATGTCACATTTTCCATCTATATTGAAGAAGATGTGCATTTATTCGTGCCCTCTAAAACAGAGCAGGGACATAAAACTTGTCTGGGACTTTGAGCTAAGAACAGTGCGTGATTTTCAGAACCAATCATCTTGCCTTGGACAAGAAAAAAAAGAATTATAATTTGTTGTTCTCTCTTTTGAACAGTTATATTGTCCAGTCAAGATAATTGGCCATCCTGCAATTCACAAATGGCTCTCCTTGGCAAAGCTTGATTTTGAGTTTGACAGTGACTCAGATGATTTCATAACATCTTAGAATCATGAAGTGTTAGCATTGGAAAGGACCTTAGAGATCGCATAATCAAATACCTCATTTTACAGATGAGGACACTGATGTTCAGAGATGCTTCAAGGTGGCTGTAGTCATAAAGCCGTCATACGAGCTGGTCCTGGAAATCTGAGCTCCTGCTCTCAGTCTAGTTCTCTTTCCATTCCTCCACAGCTGCCTTGTTTTCCTAAGTTAATATGTCAAACTCCATTTGCTCTTACTCTGCAGGCAGTTTCCAGTTCAGCAGGGAAACTCTTTGAAATACGAACACTTAAACGAATCAAGTTTTATTGAGCACATATTTTTAATTTTAATATTCAACACAGAATTCAGCGTGGTGCCCTGTGCATAGGGAGCCTTCAATCATTCTTCTCATTTATTCAGTCAACAAATATTTGCTGAGCATAATAAAAACCACAATAAGTGCTTATGAGGATCAAATTTATTGTTCATTTCTGCTAAGATAAATAACACATAATCCCTGCCCCCAAAAGAGCTTACAGTACAGTGGGCCATATATATGAGCAATTAAAATTATTTAATAATTTATATGTATAAGTTTATATAAACTTTGGCAAAAGGCTATACTGACTATGTGGCATGTGAGATCAAATAATGTTACCAATAGAATCGTTACTGGATTGATTCTATTGTGAGGAATAGTACCACAGTTCTGAGGAAAGAGCATGAACAAAGGAACAGGAGCATGAAGGCCATACTTTATTCTGGAATCTTGGAGAGGCACAGGCTGCACAGCAGATGAGCAGGATATAAAGGTGGAAAGGCAAAATTACATCACATCTTGGAGGCTACTGAACATCAGGCACAGAAATATAAATGTTACCATGTAAAAAACTGAATATTAAGGCAAGAGAACTAAAAGGATTTAACTCGTATGTCTGTAAAACTTGTACTGGAAAAGCAAGAGAGCAGAGAAAATCAGTAAACAATTAAAAATTTATCTCTACCAGTGTAAATGAAATAATTAATTTTGTTTGATCATGTAAGTTTAGAAACCTAAAATAGCTCTCTATTGTTAATCTTGTACAATGTAAAATTTTCAGCCCTTCAATAAGTACCTGCCCCACACCCTGTAGGCGTGCACAGAAGCAAATGCAATGTAACATTCATGTTTGCACACTGGTGCATTGTTTACAAGGCACTTCCTGATTTATTGTACCACTTGTCCTTTAAAGTAGAAAGGGAAAAGTTAACATCTTCACCTTGTAAATTATAAAATAAAGGTTTGAAAAGATTAAGGTTAATTTATTGAAGTCCTTTTCAGCATTTATTCTAGTCCTCAACTTTTCTGAGGTTATACATCTAATAAATGGCAATGACCTCTCAGATCCTTGACTTTTCTCCTCTAATAATCTTGTTCTCCCTAACTTTAGCCACACCCTCCCATGGACTTTCCCTAGGCTTTGCCACTATCAATAGCTTCAATCTTTCCAATTTTATTCATTCTAATCCCATTTTTCCCATCTGCTCCCTTTGACAATCCAAATCAATCATCTTTTATCATTACCACAATTAATAACCCTACCACTTTGTCACTGGAATTCACTCATTTAATGTTATTCTTTTCCCTTACACAGCTTAAATTCTATAGCTAGTTATTATAACCGTTCTATTGCATATGCCCTCAACAACCTTTTCATTTCCACTTTGTCAGAGCCACAACCGTTAATCCCACTCTGCATGTATTCTGTGCCTGCACTTCTGCTGCTTAATGTGGCTGGAAAAAAATAAAAACACCACACAACCATGTTTGCCTGGTCTGACCTCAACTTCGTGACCACTGTCAGAAAATCAAGCTATCAATACCTAGTCCATTTACTCTCCATCTGCTCCAATGACTAACGCCTTTTTCTGCTCAAATATCCAACATATTCTCCCTTATGTCCACTTTCAGTTGATGACCTTGTTTCCAGCTTTACTGAGAAAACTGAAGCAATCAGAAGAGAATTTTTAGACATCTGTCATCACATCAACCTATTTATCAGCATATGCAGGCAAATATCTGCCTTCCTGCCTGTTGTTAAACATAAACTCTCGCCATGATCTTACCTAAAAGAAATTTATTGCTTGCATAGATCAAGTCCCACCTCCTCTCACCTGCTCAAGAGCATTACTGAAGAAGTTGTCTCCTCTCACTCCTACAACATCAAAATTTCCCTTTGTACTAGAAAATTCTAATCAGGATGCAAATATCTTCTTATTTCTTCCATATTAAGACCAAAAACAAAAACATTGTTTCACCCACCAATTCTAACCCCATTTCCTTGCTTCCCTTCGCAGCAAAGAGTTGTCTATACTTGGTGTTTCAGAATAATGTCATTTCTTAAGCTCATTTTAATCAAGCTATTGCGTCCGCCATATTAAAATTGCTCTTGATAAGTCACTGACATCTTTCTTATTGCTAAGCCCATTAGTCAATTCTCAGGTCTCATCTTCTTTGAACCATCAGCAACAATTAACACTGTTAATCATTTCTTGACATATTTTCTTCACTTAGCTTCCAGATCATCAACTTTCTTGTTTTTCCTCCTATTAGTGCTCCTTGTCAACTTCCTTTTGTTGGTTTCTTCTAGTCTCCTTACCTCTCAGTATTTTAGTGCTCCAGAGCTCAGTCCTTGGTCTTTTTTTTCTTTCTCTACTTTTACTTGCTCCCTTGGTGATCCCACCCAGTTGCATGACTTTAAAGATAATTTGTGTGCCAATGACTTCTACTTTTAACACTTTTAGCCAAGAACTCTTTTCCAGATTGCAGATGTGTGTGTCTATTCATCTATCTGAAATCTGAGGGAAATGATGTATGCAGTGGTCCATTTCCAAGACAAAGTGCCTTAAATCGGCTTAGGTCAGCAAACTACAGAAGAAACAGGATATACTAGGCCCCTGCCTGGATAGCCGATGTCTGCTTGTTGGCCTCCCCCTTCCTCCCCCTTCCCCTGCCTCCACTTAGTTGCCCTCACCCAAAGCAAAGAAGTTTAGTCTACAATGAAAGTTTACTAGCCTGCCAAATAGCTTGCTTTTTCTGTTCTTTTCAGCCTGCCCAGGTGCTTAGGTCATAAGTCAAATATTTGAAGAGCCCCTGAGCAAACTATGATTGCAATACATTGTGGGCTGCAACAAAATGCAGTAAGACAACCCTAAAAAAGAACACCTTCAGCCCCTACCCAGCAATCAATAGGCATCGTCTGGGAAGATTGTGACCCCACAGTACTCAGCCTATAAGGAACCAGGGGAGGGACCTTTGCACTAGGGGATAAATTGCTTGTTAAAACTGTGCTGGGTGTGCCTGCCTATCAGACACCCATTCTTGCAAGACCATCATTAAAAGTCTCACTTTCACTGTTCTCCCAGTCTCTAAGTCCATTCTTTGGGTTTGGATGGATGAGTTTGTTTCTCACACATGCTTATTTGAATGTCTACTTAATCGTCCCAAAATCAACCTGTCCCACACTAAACTCTTGGTTTTCTTTGCTGGGCTCCCTAAACCTACTCCTCCAATAGCATTACATGTCTCTATTAATGGCATTTCCACCCTTCCGTTTGCTCAGGCCAAAACTTCTGAGTCATTCTTGACTCCTTTCTTTTTCTCACACTCTATATCCAACCTATCAGGAATTCCATTTTCTCTACCTTTAAAAATCTCTCCAGATTCCAAGCATTATTCACAACATCTTCTGCTGCCACCCTAGTCTGAGCCACCATGATCTCTAGCCAGGATTATAGCAGTACCCTCCTAAAAGATTTCCCTATTTATACTCTTGCCTCTCAATAGTCTACCCAAGTAGTTTTCAACTGAGGAAATTCTCCCCACCCACTGCTGCTGACCAAGGGACATTAGATATTATCTGGAGACATTTTTTATTGTCACAACTGGGGGAGGTAGTACTACTGGCATCTAGTAGGTGGTGGTTAAGGATGCTATAAACAATACACAATACACAATAAATCACCCGAAGCAAAAGTTTGATGCAAAATGTCAATAAGGCTAAGGCTGAGAATCTTCATAGCTGATAGAGTGATTTAAAAAAAAAAAGTTAATTTTTGGTACTATGTTAAAAACTCTTCACGGTTTCTTTATTTCATGCAGAGCAAAAACAAAGCTCTGACAATGCCCCATGAGGTCCTATATGATCTAGGATTTTGCTCTAAGCATTCACTCTGGCTGGGATGCTCTTCCCTCAGATATGCGTTTCACTAAATCCTTCACCTCTTCTAAATCTTGCCTACTCTTTCAAGTTAGAATTACAAGCTTCTTTCTCCTGTGAAATTTCTGATTCTCCTTATTCTGTTTTCTACTTTCCACAGCAATTATTAACTTCTAATATACCATAGCATTTTCTTTATCATATGTTATTTATTGTTTGTCTCTAGCACATAAGCTCCATAAGGTCAGGGCTCTCTATTTAACCAAGCATCTAGAAGTGTGCCTGCATACAGGAAGCACTCAACAAATATTTTTTGACTGAATGAAGATAGTTGTTTGAAGGCAAGAGCCTCACTAGGAAAAAATTGGATATATTGGCATAAGTAGGAAGATCAGGCCATTCTCATAGGAAATATAAGAAGAAGACATTCTTAACCCTATTCTCCAAGTGAACAAGAAGTTTAAGTGACATGCTCAAAGTCACACTGCTAGTAAATAGGGAAGCCAGGATTCAAACCCAAGTTTACTTGAGTTCAAACCCTCTTCTCTTTAAACAGTGTGAACTGCACTTCAATAATCAGCATGAGATGAATACACAGCTGCAGGAGGGGAACTCTATATCACTTTTTCAACTCTATAAATTAAGCAAAATAAAGGTGGAGAAAAAAATACATAAACAAGGCTGACAAAATTCTTTAACTTTTATTTTAAGTTCACTGTACATGTGCAGGTTTGTTACATAGGTAATCGTGTGTCATGCGGGTTTGTTTTATGGAATATTTCATCACCCAGATATTAAGCCTAGTGCCCATTAGCTATTTTTCCTGATCCTCTCCCTCCTCCCACCCTACACCCTCTGAAAGGCCCCAGTGTGTGTTGTTCCCCTGTAAGTGTCCATGTGTTCTCATCATTTAGCTTCCACTTATAAGAGAGAACATACAGTTTTTGGTTTTCTGTTCCTGTGCTAGTTTGCTAAGGACAGTGGCCTCCAGCTTCATCTATGTTTCTGCAAATGACATGATCTCATTCTTTTTATGGCTGCATAGTATTTCATGGTGTGTATGTACCACATTTTCTTTATCCAGTCTATTATTGATGGGCATTTAGGTTGACTCTATATCTTTTCTATTGTGAATAGTGCTACAATGAACATACGTATGTATGTGTCTTTATAATATAATGATTTAAAAGAACAGAAGTAATGGGAGTTGTGATGGTTAATACTGTCAACTTGATTAGATTGAAGGATACAAAGTATTGATCCTGGGTGTGTCTGTGAGGGTGTTGCCAAAGGAGATTCACATTTGAGGCAGTGGGCTGGGAAATGGAGACCCACCCTTAATCTGGGTGGGCACAATCTAATCAGCTGCCAGCACGGCTAGAATATAAACAGGCAGAAAAGTGTCAAGAGAGGCTGGCCTAGCCTCCCTGTCTACATCTTCCTTCCCTGCTGGATGCTTCCTGTCCTTGAGCATCGGACTCCAAGTTCTTCAGTTTTGAAATTTGAAATTCGGACTGGCTATCCTTGCTCCTCAGCTTGCAGATGGCCTATTGTGGAACTGTGTGATCATGTGAGTTAATACTTAATAAATTCATATATATATATGGAATATATATATGGAATGTCATATATATGTGTATATATATGTGTGTATATATATGTGTATATATGTGTGTGTATATATATGTGTATATATGTGTGTATATATGTGTGTGTGTATATATATGTGTGTGTATATATATAGATGTGTGTATATATATATGTGTGTGTGTATATCTATATGTGTGTGTGTATATATATATATTTTATTACTTCTGTCCATCTAGAGAAACCTGACTAATATAGGAGTAAAAGAAGGAAGAGCGAGATGAGAAAAATCGAGTATTCCCAGAGATTCACAGAGCTGGCAGGAACTTAGAGGTCACACAGCTCTCATTTAGTAGGTGAGAATGATGAAGTCCAGGGGGGCAGGACTCTTTATTCCAGTTCAAAAATAGCTCTTATATGGCAGAGCCAGAATGGAAGCTAGGACATCCTATTGTAACCTAGTTCCCCTTTTACCATATCTCCATCATCTTTCCATAGAAAATAGAACTGCTCTTCCAAATGAAACTGGGCATTGTGCAAAAGTATAGTAAAAACTTTAATAACTGTATTTAACTCAAGGGTGAGAGAAGTGACAGCTTAAAATAATGCTCTATTTTTAATAGATTATTTTCAAATTCATATGAATTTAACTATTTATGCTTCATTGGTCGGTTTTAATTAGCAGACTATTGTTAACACATAGTTAATAGATAAATATATAAATAATATATTGTTAAGATAGAAATATTCTTTCTAACATAACTAAAAGCTGTTTTTCCTCTTAAATTATTAAACATTTCCACAATCTATGATCCACCCCTTTATTCTAGCAGATAGGCATTATTTATGTGCATATACGTATTATATATGCACATGCATTATTTATCTCTTGTCCCTGAGCATTCCAGGAATATGTACTAATTTCCAAGATTATGATACTACCCACAAGTGTATATTTATAATCATGAGGACTGTGTAGACTATGGGTGGGTCCTTCAAACCCCAGTGTGAAGCAATTTTCTATAGCATCAGATTCTCCTCTCTTTTCAGTGGCCAGCATATGCCTGGTATTAGGGATTTCATTCCCGCTGGGTGACAAACAGGCATGGCAGCTATAAAATGGAAGTAGAGGAGGATATAAACTGGACTCTAGAGGACTGTCCCTTGAGGTTAATCTTTTGAGTTAAACTATCAGAAAAATTATTAAGACATATGTGTACATCTTCAAATAATTTTCAATATAATAAATTAGAAAATGCATTCTTTTTAAATTAAGTAGGTGAATACATCACAAAAAAAGTTGCACTTGTGCTATGGCTATAAGGAATGTTTCTTGACCCCAAAGCAAGGCTACTATGTCCTGAAATAGGGCTTGTGCTCATTTACATAAAACGCAACATGAATGTCCTCAGGCCTCACTTGGAATTATAGGGATAGAGTGATATACAGTTCTCCAGTATTCTGCACTTACCAGCTTACGGGGACCTCTGGCTTCCACAGTCTCTCCCAACTATGTCTTGAAATCTCTATGAAGTGCTGTATATGCTGACAAATCAGTCTTCCCACTACGGCTACCATCACACATCTGTTGTGTTTTTCCTCCCTAACTTCTTTCCATCTCCCACTCTCCCCACTGCCTGTCAGTAGATGCCTTCTCACAAAGCCATGGGACATTTCCCCTTAGCTACTGCCCCTGCTGTCCACGGTGCTGTCACCTGATGCTCCTCATTCTGCCTATCTGCAGGGTTCCAGGGCCATCTCTGTTCTAAGGAAACATGGACAGAATGCCTTTCTCCTCCATCTCAGTCTCTACCCAGCAAATAAAAATTTACTATCCTAATAGCTGGCACCAGATTTTCTCTTACACAGAGAAATGACTGTTTAGTAAAATACTCTGATAAGCAACCTAGGATTGAAGGTAAGACCTTGTAGCCATGGATGTTGCCTAGATAGAGGCCTGAGAAACAAATAGATGGTAAATTCTTCTGCATGAGACTGTTTTACTCATGAGAGGGAAGGCAAGCATGAACAAGTAACCTCTTAGGTGATGTGAGGCTGGCATCTATGTGGACCAGAGGAAAAGATTCAGTTAGTGAATTTGTGGGCCAAGGCAATGTCTGTAAGTCCATTTGTAAGTGGAAGTTTCTTTTTTTGTTTGCTTTTGTTTTTGTTTTTTGATGGAATGTTGGTCTGTCGCTGAGGCTGGAGTGCAGTGGCACGATCCTGGAGATGGAGACATTTTTAGATTGGAAAAGTCTGACGTATAATTAAACAGTGTTTCCACTTCTGCAGTGTGAAGCCCTCCTAGGTCTCCCAGTTACCGCCAAATACTCCTCTGCATGCTAAACTCATGCCTGCATGCTGTGTGGAAATGGAAGTGCTGAGAGGGAAGGAGCTATGTTTTATATCTGGGTCACTGTGTGTAACACATAGATACAATTTGAATAAAAAGCAGAGGTAAACATTAGAATATCAATCCAACTCCCCATTCCACCTCTGCCAAGAAATTTGCAGAAGTCTTGAAGAAGTCTTTGGATTTCTAGGATTCATGGAATGGGTGAGCAGGGTTTAATCATTGTTTAATCACCTTTGGGACAGAGCTATGTCGTTTGTGTGATTTCCACTCCACTGTAAACTCCTCTAATGCAATGCCTCACTAAACCTTCATGAAAACTCACCTTCAATCTCTGGCTCTAGCTTCCTTCTGTTTTACTCAAAAACTGGTCAAAAGAGCCTAGCAGGAAACAGAAACCACATTACCCATCTGAGAAAAGGAAATACAAAATAATATTGCAAAGAGTTTTCAGATATTGACACATGGGATAATAAAGTGAGGAGGTAAGATAATTAAAGCAAACGATGTCCAAAGTGCCCCTAACAGGAGGGGAGTTAAGGGAAGAAATTTTCCTAGATCAGAATTTCTCAGCCTCAACAGGATTGACACTTGGGGTCGAATAATTTTCTGTTTTGTGGAGCTGTCTATGCACTGAAAGATACCTAGTAGCACCCCTGACCTCTCCCCACCAGAGGCCAGTAGCTGTCCCCTAGTTTTGACAATCAAAAATGTCTCCAGGCATTGCCAAATGTTTCCTGCGGGGCAAAATTGTTCCCAGTTAAGACTGTCCTGAAGGAAGTTGGAAGAAAGGTGAATTATCACTAAAACATAATTTGGCAGAGGCTAAAGAAGTATCTATACACAATTGTCTTTGTTGCCATTCTGGAACTTTATTTTTTGGAAATGAGCACAATGTAATAATGGTATACATTCCCTGAGCAACACAGCTCTTGGCTACTTTTCACTGTACCACATGCATCCTACCAGGATATTTCCTTGGAATCATCTTCCTTACATTAGTCTAATTCACCTTTCAGATTCTACTCAAAGATTTCTCTACATCAATATCACTCTCTCATCAATTCCACAGATAGCAATCAAATGCCTACTCCTTGTCTCCTGAACATAGTCATTCCATTCCAGGTTTTCCAAAAAAAGTTTTATACTGGTTCTCTTGGAACACACCTGACTACTTTAAAATTATTTCGCATAGGTCTTCCTTCAACAGTAGTCTGTGGAGTCTTCCAGAGCAGGATTTGTTTCTACTTAATTTTATGCCTTTGATAATAGTACTAAGAGCAATAATTCCTAATATGAGTACAAAAATTCACAATTTCCAAAGACCTCTCATAGAGTCTGTCTCATTTTATTCTCACAATGTTGCAAAGTACATGTATTTAGAAGTTAAAGTCCGGAGAGTTTTAGGGGGACTCAGTTAATATTATAAAATTAATCAACTGTGGCTCTGGATCTAGAACATAGAAATTTTACTCCTTCCAATGTTAAAAAATAAGATAATAATATTATAAATTCCATGAATTTTGGCAATAAGAAAGTCGCTGGGAGATCTTCAAGAGTGTGTTTAGTTCCTGTATCGTGATGGGTAATAAACAAGCTTTGCAAGTTTGTAATGTTTTCACAGTGAAGAAATGTGAGGAGAACCTGTGCAAGAAACATGTGAATTTTGACAGTAAAATGGAGAAAGAAAAGATTATGTTAGTGAATTTGTGGGCTGAGGGAATGCTTACAAGTCACAAAGCTATGAGCATATTGTTACATGTAGTAGGAGATATTAGAGACAGGCTAGGAAAATTATATAAGCGTAATCCAATGAGTGTCTTCCTGAAAAGATGGTAAAAGAGAAGATTAAAAGAAAGAACAAAGGCGGTATAAAAAGATCATTTTATTTTAATCCTTATTTTTCATTGAGTCTTTTTAAAAGATCCACAGTTTTCAAAATGAAAAACACGAGCAGATGTTTTTCAGTTGCATCTTATATTTAAATATTCAACAATAAATAATAATTTATCTGCTATGTACTAGGCACTATTCACCCATGAACTTACCTTCCTTGCAATGACCCTTTGAAGAAGTCATAATTTTTAACCATTTGCAGATTAGGAAAATGAGTATAAAAAGTAAGTAATTTTCTTACGGTCATATAGTTAACTCTGGAAGAGTGACTGCAGAAACACCTCCATTACGGGAACACCTGCTCTTTCCACATAGCCTGCCTTTCAGACATGAAACACACAACTCTGTCCTCAAGAAAGTTACTACCTTTTCGATGAGAAAGACAAGTAATCTCGTTGATTACCATGCAACACAGAGTGCTGTGTTGTGTGGGGCTGCCTGTGCATTGTAAGATGTCTATCTGCCTGGGGGACCATCAGAGAAGGCTCCATAAAATATGACCATTTAAAATACTTCTTTGAAACATTTTTTAAAATCCCTAATATTCACCAAATGTTCCACTTTTAACTGTGCGTGTTTTCGTGAAATTCACATAATGCCTTGAAGAAAGGCCCTGCAAGGGAGAAAACAGGTTTTAGACATTTTATACTCAGTGCAGTTCTTTCCAGAGCCACCATGTGGTATTGTTGTGCAATTAAAACAACTCCTTTTTAACATTCTGGCCTTTCTCTTGACTAGTTCTCATCTAAGGAATATCTTTTCTGAATTTACTCTGTCAATTCTGTAATGGGTGCTTATATGTTCCCCTTTAAGTGGGGCTTTTTAAATGTCTACGTTCTTAAATTTCTCCAGGTGCTGTGGGAAATGGTTGGCCAGATATATTTTTTCAGAAAAAAGCCACTAGGGCACATTTGCCCGTGTCATTGTTTCCAGAAAGAGGGACAATTCCATATTTGTTGGCTAGCTACCTTTCATCACAACCCCACATGGGATAGCAACACTTGGCCCCATAGGCCCCCATCAGAACAGAATCCCTTGCCCACACCACCCTGAGCCGCATCTTTGATGCTCTCCAGCTCTTCCATCATGAGAGTTACATAAAAACACATGAAAAATTAGGTCTCACTTTATAACACCCTAAGGGAGCACTCTCTCTGGGAGAGGGCAGTGCAATAGAAGGAGCACATTGACTCTTGGAATTTGCATGAGTCCTGGAATCTCCTTGGAGACCTCTGGAAAGTTTCAGGCCTCAAATTTTCTATCAGTGCTTAAAAGATTATCTTTGTTTTCTGTCCATCACAAGTATCATCATTACTGCTTATTAGCTTTTATTTATTTTTTACTATTTTGTTGTTACATCTGGACCCCCCAAGGACAATTCCTTAGACTCCATCTAAGATTGTATTACAAGAGAGGCAATACCTCAAATCAAATGTCAAATAACAATAATCCACAATATCTTTGTATTACTTGGGAGTTTTCGAGCACTTTCTCATACATTATTTTATTTAGCCTCACAGCAAATCCGTAAGGCAGGTATTGAGAATTACAAATCAGGAAACCAAGTGTCTGAGAAGCGAAATAATTTTCCTCAAATCAACAAATGAGAGAGGCAAGGTAGAAATCAGACTTCTGATTCTCAGTGTACTGTGTTTCCGCTGTACCTCAGCTACTTAAGCTAAGTGGCAGAGTGTGACAACAAACTGCACACCCAATAAACAGAGTTTGGGATAAAGGGCAAGGGCATAAGCATGAGTGAGAAACGAGGGAACCAGAACTTCCATGATGAGTGAGATTTTAATCATCAAAATGTAGTACATGCTTTGAACTCTCTTTAGGCAAATTCTTATAAAATAGCATAGTAGGCAGCCAGAAAGTTAATTCCACAGCTTTAAAAAAAAAAAAAACCCCTTTCATCAGCTAATGTTTGTCATGATGTCTTTCATTTGAAAATGTGCTTTGCACATGTGAATGCTTAATACATGCTAGTTGATAATGACAATGAGGACTGATGGACTGAAATCACCTTTGGCACTAAACTTGTCAGCTTTCACATGAGTAGCATATGACGAAGAATGGTGTGTCCCATTAACAGCTCACTAAGCATTTGGGTCTGTAATAGTAACTTTTTGAACCCACTGTGGCACGAGTGCAGGGCTGATAACATAAGGCCGTATACACACAACGCCAATCATTCCGATGAAAACTGAAAAATTCAGTCAATCATCTGGAGATTTATCCACATGATACCAAACATCTGGATGGACTGTTTCCAGTTCCTACTAGGACAATGTCATGTAGATGCTTACATCTACTCTTAGAGACAAGTAATGCTTCAAGATAAATAAACTTTTACATAGCATGGCATATTTGGGGCCACAAGAGTATATTTAATTCATTGATTCCCTCAGTAAATATATTTATAAGAGGGAATACTATGTGTCACCAATCACTCTTTTGGTACAAGAGACCAAACACGCACAAAGCATTCATGGTGTAGTGGAGAAAGACAGTGATTCCAATGCAGAGTAACAAAGACCATCAAAGAGACATAAACAAAATGCCAAGGGACTGCAAAGCATAAATGAACTATCTCTACCTAAGAAAGTTTGCAAAGCTTCAAAGATAAAATGTCATTTGAACAAGGTCTTATTCAAACAGAGTCAGCATGGGTGTTCTACACAAAAAAGAAAGTCAGGAGGAGTGAGGGAGTGATGTACGCAAAGATGAAGAGATACTAAAAGACACTTTTTAGGGAAAAGGAGAAACTGGGAGAGGGGTAAAATATAGGAAATATTGGCAGTATCTGTCCTGGGTTCTGTGAGTTAGAGGGCCATGTTTCAGCCCTCCTCCAGCTACGTGCTTTGTAAGAATAAGAAGTCCATTGGCAAGGGGACTGACTCACCCAGAGCCAGCGCTTCTGCCTTTGCAGACCAGAGTTTGGTTTCCAGGGATTGTCTTGAATTCCAGGGATCCAGAATTCCCAGAGTAGAGCTCCTAGGAGTCCAGGAACTCTAAAGTTAAACCTAGCCTTTCAGATTGCTATAAATGTAGGATAATCAACATAGCATAGTATGGTGTGTTTTATTTACCTGTGTGTTACCTTGCTTTATAACTTTTAAATATTGAAATACATGGTATGTGAGACTCCATTCACACTCTTTTTTAATATTTATTTATTATACTTTAAGTTCTGGGATACATGTGCAGAATGTGCAGGTTTGTTACATAGGTATACACGTGCCGTGGTGGTTTGCTGCACCCATCAACCCATCATCTACATTAGGTATTTCTCCTTATGCTATACCTCCCCTAGCCCCCCACCCCCAAAAGGCCCCAGTGTGTGATGTTCCCCACCCTGTGTCCATGTTTCTCATTGTTCAACTCTCACTTATGAGTGAGAACATGCGGTGTTTGTTTTTCTGTTCCTGTGTTAGTTTGTTGAGAATGATGGTTTTCAGCTTCATCCATGTCCCTGCAAAGGACACGAACTCATACTTTTTTATGGCTGCATAGTATTCCATGGTGTATATGTGCCACATTTTGTTTATCCAGTCTATCATTGACATTGATGGGAGATTTGGGTTGGTTCCAAGTCTTTGCTATTGTGAACAGTGCCACAATAAACATACGTATGCATGTGTCTTTACAGTAGAATGATTTATAATCCTTTGGGTATATACCCAGTAATGGGATTGCTGGGTCAAATTATATTTCTGTTTCTAGAACCTTGAGGAATCGCCACACTGTCTTCCACAATGATTGAAATAATTTACACTCCCACCAACAGTGTAAAAGAGTTCGTATTTCTCCACAAATACGAAAAAAAGGGTTTGTATTTCTCTTCTCCAGCATCTGTAGTTTCCTGACTTTTTAATGATTGCCATTCTAACTGGCATGAGATGATATCTCACTGTGGTTTCGATTTGCATTTCTCTGATGACCAGTGATGATTAGGTTTTTTTCATGTTTGTTGGCTGCATAAATGTCTTCTTTTGAGAAGTGTCTGTTCATATCCTCCCACTTTTTGATGGGGTTGTTTTTTGCTTGTACACTTGTTTAAATTCTTTGTAGATTTTGGATAATAGCCCTTTGTCAGATGGATAGATTGTAGAAATTTTCTCCCATTCTGTAGGTTGCCTGTTCACTCCGATGATAATTTCTTTTGTTTTGCAGAACATCTTTAGTTTAATTAGATCCCATTTGTCAATTTTGGCTTTTGTTGCCATTGCTTTTGGTGTTTTAGTCATGAAGTCTTTGCCCATGCCTATGTCCTGAATGATATTGCCTAGGTTTTCTTCTAGGGTTTTTATGGTTTTAGGTCTTACATTTAAGTTTTTAATTCATCTTGAGTTAAAGTTTGTATAAGGTGTAAGGAAAAGGTCCATTTTCAGTTTTCTGCATATGGCTAGCTAGTTTTCCCAACATCATGTATTAAATAGGGAATCTTTTCCCCATTGCTTCTTTTTGTCGGGGTTGTGAAAAATCAGATGGTTGTAGATGTTTGGCATTATTTCTGAGACCTCTGTTCTGTTCCATTGGTTTATATAACTGTTTTGGTACCAGTACCATGCTGTTTTCATTACTGTAGCCTTGCAGTATAGTTTGAAGTCAGGTAGTGTAATGCCTCCAGCTTTGTCCTTTGTGCTAAGGATTTTCTTGGCTGTATGGGCTCTTTTTTGGTTCCATATGAAATTTAAAGTAGTTTTTTTTTTAATTCTGCGAAGAAAGTCAATGGTAGCTTGATGGGGATAGCATTGAATCTATAAATTACTTTGGGCAGTATTTTCACGATATTCTTCCTATCCATGAGCATGGAATGTTCTTCCATTTGTCTGTGTCCTCTCTTATTTCCTTGAGCAGTGGTCTGCAATTCTCCTTGAAGAGATCCTTCACATCCCTTGTAAGTTGCATTCCTAGGTATTTTATTCTCTTTGTAGCAATTGTGAATGGGAGTTCACTCATGATTTGGCTGTTTGTCTATTATCGTTGTATAGGAACGCTTGTGATTTCTGCACATTAATTTTTTATCCTGAGACTTTGCTGAAGTTGCTTATCAGCTTAAGGAGTTTTTGGGCTGAGATGATGGGGTTTTCTTAATATACAATCATGCCATCTGCAAATAGACACAATTTGACTCCCTCTCTTCCTATTTGAATACCTTTTATTTCTTTCTCTTGCCTGATTTCCCTGGCCAGAACTTTCAATTCTATGTTGAATAGGAGTGGTGAGAGACGGCATCGTTCTCTTGTGCCAGTTTTCAAAGGGAATGCTTCCAGCTATTGTCTATTCAGTATGATATTAGCTGTGGGTTTTTCATAAATAGCTCTTATTATTTTGAGATATGTTCCATCAATGCCTAGTTTATTGAGAGTTTTTAGCATGAAGTGGTGTTGAATTTTATTGAAGGTCTCTCCTGCATCTATTGAGATCATCATGTGGTTTTGTCATTGGTTCTGTTTATGTGATGGACCACGTTTATTGATTTGCATATGTTGAGCCAGCCTTGCATCCCAGGGATGAAGCCGACTTAATTGTGTTGGATAAGCTTTTTGATGTAATGCTGGATTCAGTTTGCCAATATTTTATTGAGGATTTTCACATCGATGTTCATCAGGGATATTGGCCTGAATTTTTTGTTGTTATTGTTGTGTCTCTGCCACATTTTGCAAACTAACCAGCTAGCATCAAAATGACAGGATCAAATTCACACAAAACAATATTAACTTTAAATGTAAACGGGCTAAATGCCCCAATTAAAAGACACAAACTGCCATATTGGATAAAGAGTCAAGACCCATCAGTGTGCTATATTCAGGAGACCCATCTCATGTGCAAAGACACACATAGGCTCAAAATAAAGGGATGGAGGAATATTTACCAAGAAAATGGAAAGCAAAACAAAGCAGGGGTTGCAGTCCTAGTCTCTGATAAAACAGACTTTAAACCAAGAAAGATCAAAAAAGACAAAGAAGGGCCTTACATAATGGTAAAGGGATCAATGCAACAAGAAGACCTAACTATCCAAAATTTATATGCACCCAATACAGGAGCACCCAGATTCATAAAGCAAGTTCTTAGAGACCTACAAAGAGACTTAGACTCCCACACAATAATAGTGGGAGACTTTAACACCCACTGTCAATATTACACAGATCAACAAGACAGAAAATTAACAAGGATATTCAAGACTTGAACTCAGCTCTGGACCAAGCTGACCTAATAGATATCTACAGAACTCTCCACCCCAAATAAACAGAACATACATTCTTCTCAGCACTACATCGCACTTATTCTAAACCTGGCCACATAATTGGAAGTAAAACACTCCTGAGCAAATGTAAAAGAATGGAAATCATAACAAACAGTCTCTCAGACCATGGTGCAATCAAATTAGAATTCAGGATTAAGAAACTCACTCAGAAATGCACAACTACATGGAAACTGAACAACCTGCTCCTGAATGACTACTGGGTAAATAATGAAATTAAGGCAGAAATAAATAAGTCCTTTGAAACCAATGAGAAAAAATACACAACGTATCAGAATCTCTGGGACACAGCTAAGGCAGTGTTTAGAGAGAAATTTATAGCACTAAATGCCCATATCAGAAAGCTGGAAAGATCAAAAATTGACACCCCAACATCAAAATTAAAGGAGCTAGAGAAACAAGGGCAAACAAATTCAAAAGCTAGCAGAAGACAAGAAATAACTAAGATCAGAGCAGAACTGAAGGAGATAGAGACACAAAAAACCCTTCAAAAAAATCAGTAAATCCAGGAGCTGGTTTTTTGAAAAGATTAACAAAATAGATAGACTGCTAGCCAGACTAATAAAGAAAAAAAGAGAGAAGAATCAAAAAGATGCAATAAAAAATGATAAAGGGGATATCACTACTGATCCCACAGAAATGCAAACTACCACCAGAGAATACTATAAACACCCCTATGCAAATAAACTAGAAAATCTAGAAGAAATGGATAAATTCCTGGACACATACACCCTCCCAAGACTAAACCAGGAAAGCACCGAATCTCTGAATAGGCCAATAACAAGTTCTGAAATTGAGGCAATAATTAATAGCCTACCAATCAAAAAAAGCTCAGGAACAGACGGATTCAAAGCCAAATTCTACCAGAGGTACAAAGAGAAGCTGGAACTATTCCTTCTGAAACTATTCCAAACAATAGAAAAAGAGGGACTCCTCCCTAACTCATTTTATGAGGCCAGCATCATCCTTATTCCATTGACACTCTTGTCTTGAGTTTTGTAAATATTAGGCACAGTTCTGTATTTGAAGAGACTGGTAAAAGATGAAGCTGGCGAGAGAGGTTGGGACTAGACTCTGAAGGGTTGTACATGAGAAGGTTAGTAGAGACATTTCTAAAAATAGATATGTGAGCCATCAAATGGCTCAAATCCTTCCTTTCACATCTTCTCCCATTACTCCTGTCCTCGAAGGTGTCTTTCTCTCTTAAACTACTGTTATTATTACCCACAACATACAATATAGCTCTTAATTATAGAATCTCTAATTGCTTAATGAATATCAACGTTATCTCCCCAACCTGACTATAAGCTGTAATATTAGATAAGAAACACCTAATATTTCCATTTTATCTCCCATGGATATGTTGTATAGCTTTCGGGTGGTAGTTTTTCTAATGACTATTTAATGAGTCACTATAAAGGAGCTGTTAATGTAAAATGAATTTCAGCATTACAGCTGAGCCATGTTCTTATGCCATACCTTTTATATTCCCTTACCTCTTCAGGACTGGCTCTATAATTTGCAAAACCTGGTGAAAAAAAAAGTGGGATCTTTTATTGACCAATAATTGAGAATTTCAAGAAGTGGCAGTAGAGCATTTGATATTGTTTGTATCTGTGTCCCCAACCAAATTTCATGTCAAATTGTAATTCACAGTGTTTTAGGAAGGTGATTAAATCATGGTCATGAGCTTCCCCCTTGCTGTTCTCAAGTCATGAGATCTGGTTATTTGAAAGTGTATAGCACCTCCCTTTTCTCTCTCTCTCTCTGTCTCTCTCCTGCTCTGGCCATGTGAGGACCACACCTGCTTCTTCTTCACCTTCTACAATGATTTTAAGTTTCCTGAGGCCTCCCCAGAAGCAGAAGCCTGTACAGCCCACAGAATTGAGTCAATTAAACCTCCTTTCTTTATAAATTACCCAGTCTCAGGTAGTTCTTTATAGCAATGTAAGAACAGACTAATACAGCATTAAAGCAGGCATGGGGCCTTTCTGAGTGCAGGGTCCTGTGTAACTGTCCAGGTTTGCTTCCCTTATTCACTTAAGATGACTTTCCTTTAGTCTTTGTTACTAAACTCAGTGAAAATGGCCTCTGAGTCTTCCCAAAGTGTGGTTCAGTGGTTGATGAGATGATTTTTGATGGTACACAGACGGACATTTGCTTAGTGTTATAGTTGTGTACCAATATGTTATGATATATATAATAGTTACGTAAATGTGCCTTAGAGAAATATAATTTGCACATCAATCAATAATTTCAGGTTTATTACTGTTTGGGATAAAGCTAAGTTTAAAAATGGGCCAGATTAAAGAAAAATGCTAAGTAAATAAGAATACAGGTGTTATGCAGATGTTGTAGAAAGCATAAAATGGTACTTCAATAATGGAAATTTGGAAACAGTGGAAAACTGGATGACTATGGTGTCCTAATGACCTCAAAAATGTGGTGGCATTCTTGGGCCACACCTGACCTTTGATTTTCTGTTCTGGCTGATCTTTTCTTTGTGTTTTCTCTTTAGACTGGTAAAAGGTTTTCCAAAATTGAACAAAGAAAGGCTACTGAATCTGGAGCCCAGTTGGAGACAGCAGTCACCAATCACCCCCCTCAAGATCTCAAAGTCCATCAGCCATTCACCACACCCTTTCCTGATCCTCTTTTGTACACAGAAAGACTCCTTACCAGGGACAGAACACATAATTGGAAATTACCACAAAGCTGTTTCTACCAATTTTCCAGTCAGCCCTGAAGTACTAATAACAATCTTGACACTCTTTATTCATTATTGTGGATATCTTTAAAATGTGTATTTAATAATAATTCTTAGTAAGTAATAAATAATACTTATTCATTTATTATTAACTCCAGTTATTATCCTACCCAAATTTATACATGACACAGAAAATTTAGCAAAGATCACTTGAGATTATTGCCTGAATTTATGCTCCTTATTTATCTAGAGTACATAAAGGGGTAGAATTCCTAACCTTATTTCGTATTATCAACAATCCAGTAAGTATGAGTATGTCCATATTGTAGATGAGTCTCAAGAGGCCAAGTGACTTGCTTAAGGCCAGATAGTGGTCAAGTTTCTGAAGGAGGGTCTATTTCTACTCTTCCAATTGCTAAGTTCAAAATGTTTTCAACATTCTTTGCTTGGACACTTAACGTCAGGGCCCCCGTATTCCATTCTAGAATGAAGTTTCTTCCTAAATTCACATAGGACTAGCATTCCAAATTCTGAAAGGTGTTAATCTTAGGGATTTAGGGAACAAGTGATGAGAATTTCTGGGAATTCTCAGGAATTTCAAAAGTCCTAAGTTATTCTTAAATTATTTCTAACGTTCTTTACACTCTTCACTCATTATTATGGATATCTAAAAATTATTTCTTTAAATTATTAATGTTATTTAAATAAGGTAACATTCAGATTATCTAACAAAATAACGGGAGTATACAGAGTCACTTATCAATATTACCAATATAAGATCTTGTTTTGCTTCCCAAACCCATTATTTCTTGAAACACTACTCACAGAATTTGTATAAAATATTTAATACAATAAAACATAAAAATATTAATTTTATTCACAAGAATGATTCACCATTAGCAGCATACAAGGCCATGAGCACATAGTTAAACTGCAAGCATCTACAAGCTTGCATCTACAAGCAAATCTGATTACACTGTGACCACTTCACTCTTACCTGCTCCTGTCCTGGTAACAAAAACATGAACCTTAAACTTCTGCTCCAAGTGGCATCACTTTCTGAGACTCATTTGACTCAATAAGTTTTCTATGTTGTTTATTGAGTTCAATTCTCTCAGAATATAATATTTTTCACATTTCTCCAATGCTTCAGCTGATTTTTCTTGGGATCTAGGATTTAGAAAAGTATATTCAGGTAGAAGAAATGCTAGGAAGAAATACCTGCGGGGAAACACTACTTAGGACAGGCAGAAATCTGGGATCATGAGCTTTTGGGTACAGCAGTTAGGGCAAACGATTCGTGTTCCAAGAAAGAGAAGGGCAACAACTAAGTGAGCTTTTTAAACAATATTTCCTCCTTTTTGAAATAAAGAGCCTTTTAAGCCTCATGTTAGGTAATGAGTATCCTACGTAGAATTAAAATCCACTATCTTCCCAGGAAGAGGTATTATTTAGGAGTTAATTGCTAGTTGCTTGTTTAGTCTTTCTGTGGCTGTCAGATTATTCCTGAATGGGAGCCTCATAAACAAGAAGCTTCCTAGCATGTCCTCTCCAGACCAAATGGACATGTGTTTCCCATTTAAACATTTCATTGCCCCAACTGAAAACAAATCAGCTGTGTCTTTCGGATCTTAAGGGGAGAAGGTTGGGATTTATTCCTGGGCAAGCCTGAAGAAAACATTACCCTAATGGATGAAATATGTTTGCACAAAAAGACTTTTTAAAAGTGTTGCATTGGTCTTTCCCAACTTGATGTCCTCTTCCTTGAAAAGAAAGAGAGTGCAGAAAAATTCATCCAAATTAGCCTAGCTTTGTCCTTAAATGAAGAGTAATGGATTAACTTTGCTTTGATTTAGATAAGCACCAAAAGAAATAGTCACTGTCTCCAGGAATTATTCACACACCTTCAACAATGTAGTCTAGAAGTCCCATTCTCTCCTGGCCGTATACAGCAATAGAAACTCACTTCCTGTTTTCTCAAGCCAGATTCCCCTATCAATTCAATTTTTCCCTAGAAGACTCTCACTGATTTCTCAATGCTCAATGTAGTCAGCAAGAAAATTGGTCCTGGAAAAAATATTTGACTTTCTGCATAGAAAATAATGGTCTCTTTAAGATTGCAAGCCCACTGTGGAGGAATTGTGGCTTATTTTATGTTTTGTACCCTGATGAAGCACAGGAAATAGGAAAATAGATTATTTTTCTTGGCAAACCTGGGGTATGTTTGGTTTAGCAATTGGACAATTTTTAGTTTAAACTGGGCAGCAAACATGAAGCCACTCTCAAAACTGTGTGTCAGGTTCTCAAGCATAATTAGGAAATTATATAAATAGGAAAATTCATCATCACTCACGGTTTTTTCTGAAATCTATGTGATAGAAGTTCACAGGAAGTAAAATATGTTGGGTTTTTTCTTTTTTCTCTTTTTTGTGATTGATTTTGTCATAAGAAGGCTTAGAACCTCAAAGAAACTTGAGAGATGGCGAGGTCCACAGTGAACCCAAAGAACAGCACTTGTTAGCTAACTAGAAGCTGGCATCTTGCTCGCGTTGGTGCCATACCACTCAGCATTGAAGATATATAAGAATAGTATAAAAGGGTATTTTTAAATTATTCTTATATGGGTATCTGATTCAAATTTGAAATGTAGATGTCACTTTTTCATCACTCAAACAGGTGACACTCCATCTGGACAGAGTCTGATATATAAGTCTTATTTGAGGCTTGCCCCTAGAACTCACCATACATGTGTCTCTTTGCAGAGAAAATTTTAGCAGAACCAATAGGGGTCAATCTGTTTTTATCTAAATTATCTTCTAGCTTTTATATTCTATTCTATGATGTCTATCATTTTTAATTTTTTAAAGACTAATTTTTCCATATAATAATCATTCTGGGATGTACAGTGAGATCTTACTTGGCAAGATAGTTCATATTCATGTGAAATGTAAGCATATTATCTCCATTGAAAAATCTTCCTCAGTTTGTATTTGGTATTGACATTATTGTCTTCCAATAAAAGACTATAGAAAATTTGATATAAACATAGAGATATATTAATGTTATTCAACAAGAGAAGTATATATATATATTATCAAATATAATAACCAATATGATAATAATGATTATCAGTGCTTGTTGTCTGATGTTAGCCAATGTTCTTTAGGCCTCAAGGGCAGGTCTGCATATATGATAGTCTCTGAAGTCATAGTGGGAATTTTGTTTTTGGTATGGATGTCCAATTAATTGAATTAATCAACATATGCCAACAGTTTGTTTATTACTTTGCAGCTCAATCTATTGATCAACGGCTTCCGTTCCTAGATCCCACATCTTACAGATCAAACCTTACATCATAAGGGCATTCATGGAGCTTCTGTTTCCATTGCTACATACTTTATTGGTCTGTCTAATTTTTTGTAGATTTATACAATTATACTGTTTTAATCAACTGTATTGAGGCATAATTTACATATAATAAAATGTACATATTTCAGGAGTACAGTTTAATAATCTTTAACAAATGTATACAGTCATGTAACCACCATGCCAGCCATGATAGGGAACAATTCCATTAGCTCAGACAGATTCCTTATGACCTTCAGTCAATTTCCCCAACCGAAGCCCTAGGCAACCAACTGGACTTCTTTCTACTCCTATAGATTTTTCCTTTCTAGAGTCTCACATAATGGAATTAAATATATGCACTCCTTTGCTTTATCTTCTTGCACTCAACCTGTTTTTGAGATATATCCATGTTGTCGCCTGCATCAGTGATTTGATCCTTCTTATTGTCATGCAGTATTCTATTTTATGCATATACCACAAATGTCTATCCACTCACCTGTTGTGGGCATTTAGGTTGTTTCCATTTGGTACTATTATGAATAAAATTGCTACAAACATTTGTGTTTAAGTCTCTATATAACCGAATGTTTTCATTTCTCTTGGAGAAATACTTAGGAATATAATTTGGTTTTCTGATGACTGTGTTTTCAGCTAGGTAAGAAACTGACAAACTGCTTTCCACGAGATTATACAAATTTTAATTCCCATGAGCAATGTTTAAGATTTCTAGTTGTTCTACATCTTTACCAATATTTGTTTTTGTCAATCTCCCTAATTTTAGCCGTTCTAATGGGTGTGCAGTGGAAGGTAAAACTAGTGAAGAATGTTGCTTCAATAACGTTTCATTTCTCCTGGAATTAGGAGCCCACTAACCCATTATCTAACATCTATTTAAAATGAGGATCATCTCAAATGAATCTTGTGATTCAAGTGCATTAACTATTTTTTCAAGACTTGGGTCAAAGTGACCCAAGTTACTTTGGGTCAAATATGCCAAGTTACTTTGGCTCACTTTTGGGTCAAGTCTTTAAAAAATAATGCACTTGAATCACAAGATTTTTCACTATTTTGATAAACAATAGAATTTTTTTACCTTTACAGAAGTAATTGATTAAAATATTGAGTAAAAATGTACCTACAACAAAGGCCTCAAGTATGCCAATGAATAAGCATGAACTTTGGGCATGATTATGCAGACAGTAAAAATATTTATTCATTTGTACAATGTCATCATCTGTCTCATATTTGTCTACTTTTTCCTGTTGAGAAATGAGAAACTTACTCAAAATCTTCTTGGACATTTTCAGCTT